>NC_083731.1:48846939-50275912 GCF_028564815.1 Eubalaena glacialis
TGAAATGTGAAAAGGGATTAGAGGCAGAGTGTTTTTCTCAATAGAGTTCAGCTAGGGGAATGAGGTTCCACCCATTGCATGGAGGACAGTCTAGAAGTGTGTTCGTGAATCCTGTGTGGAGCTGAGGTAATCTGGCTCTCCCAAGGAAGAGTGCAGTGTGTTGGTTCTCTCTAGCCAACACTGGGGTGTTCCAAAAAGGCCTACGGGGCTGGAAGTTGCTTAACAGGACCAGAGCTTCCTTGCTCTACTCAGTATTCTGGTACGGAAACGGGTGCTGAAGCAAGGACTCTAGGAGTTTTGAAAGGCTTACTACCGTGAAACTAAAGCAGAACAGTGATGAAGGCCTCATGGAGCTGCTGCACGCCTCTCGTTTTGCAAGGATAATCAGGGCCTTACTTCGAAGCTTGGGCTCACGTTGACTTTCACGTTTGGTATAGAACAAAGCAGGGTGAGCTTCCAACTAGGAACTGGAAGCACAAGGTTCCTTTTGAGAAAACTCATTTTCTTCTATGTGCCATGCCGCTGTAAGTAAAAGCACGGTAACAACAGTGCTTTGCAGGAAGCTTCGAGGCCGCATGAATGGAGCTTTCAAAACGGGAAAACAAGCCTTGTGCCATCAGTCTCTAATTTCTAGGTTGACACGCAGCATACACGCAGGCGCAGAGCTTCCTGGTTCTACGCAGTGTTCTGGTACTGAAACGGGTGCTGAAGCAAGTCCGCTAGGAGTGTTGAAAAGCTTACTACCTTGAAACTAAAGCAGAACAGCGATGAAGGCCTCAGGGAGCTGCTGCACGCCTCCCGTTTTGCCAGCATAATCAGGGCCTTACTTCGAGGCTAGTGCTCACTTTGACTTTCACGTTTGGTATAGAGCAGAGCAGGGTGAGCTTCCAACTAGGAACTGGAAGCACAAGGTTTCTTTCGAGAAAACTCATTTTCTTCTATGAGCCATGCCGGCTGTAAGTAAAAGCACGGTAACAACAGTGCTTTTCAGGTAGCTTCGGGGCCGCATCAACGGAGCTTTCATAATGGGAAAACTAGCCTTGTGCCATCAGTCTCTAATTTCTAGGTTGACACGCAGCATACACGCAGGAGTAGAGCTTCCTGGTTCTACGCAGTGTTCTGGTACTGAAACGGGTGCTGAAGCAAGGCCCCTAGGAATGTTGAAAAGCTTACTACCTTGAAACTAAAGCAGAACAACGATGAAGGCCTCATGGAGCTGCTGCACGCCTCTCGTTTTGCAAGGATAATCAGGGCCTTACTTCGAAGCTTGGGCTCACGTTGACTTTCACTTTAGGTATAGCGCAGAGCAGGCTGAGCTTCCAACAAGGAACTGGAAACCCAAGGTTTCTTAGGAGAAAACTCATTTTCTTCTCAGAACCATGCCGGCAGTGAGGAAAAGCCCGGCAACAACAATGCTTTTCAGGTAGCTTCGAGGCCGCATGAACGGAGCTTTCATAATGGGAAAAGAAGCCTTATGCCATCAGTCTCCAATTTCTAGGTTGACACGCAGCATACACGCAGGACCAGAGCTTACTGTCTCTACGCAGTGTTCTGGTACCGAAACGGTTGCTTAAGCAAAGTCCCTAGGAGTCTTGGAAAGCTTACTACCGTGAAACTAAAGCAGAACAGCGATGAAGGCCTCAGGGAGCTGCTGCACGCCTCCCGTTTTGCCAGCATAATCAGGGCCTTACTTCGAGGCTAGTGCTCACATTGACTTTCACGTTTGGTATAGAGCAGAGCAGGGTGAGCTTCCAACTAGGAACTGGAAGCACAAGGTTTCTTTCGAGAAAACTCATTTTCTTCTATGTGCCATGCCGGCTGTAAGTAAAAGCACGGTAACAACAGTGCTTTTCTGGTAGCTTCGAGGCCGCATGAATGGAGCTTTCAAAACGGGAAAACAAGCCTTGTGCCATCAGTCTTCCATTTTTAGGTTGACACGCAACATAAGTACATGTTGATGCTCACAAGTCAAAAGAGATTCACGATACCCACTGGGGCTTTCCCTGAATCAACTTTTTTCTACATGCGGTTTTCCGCGTGCAGCGAAGTTCCAAAAAAAGGATGCGCGAGCGAGACTGAGGGGCCTTTGCATCTTCAAAGGACCTGCAGTGTTACACCAAGAACTGTGCTTAAATTGTACTTGGAATGCAAGCCGACCACCTCCTTGCGGATGCGTGACTCTAAGTGTGAAATGTGAAAAGGGATTAGAGGCAGAGTGTTTTTCTCAATAGAGTTCAGCTAGGGGAATGAGGTTCCACCCATTGCATGGAGGACAGTCTAGAAGTGTGTTCGTGAATCCTGTGTGGAGCTGAGGTAATCTGGCTCTCCCAAGGAAGAGTGCAGTGTGTTGGTTCTCTCTAGCCAACACTGGGGTGTTCCAAAAAGGCCTACGGGGCTAGAAGTTGCTTAACAGGACCAGAGCTTCCTTGCTCTACTCAGTATTCTGGTACGGAAACGGGTGCTGAAGCAAGGACTCTAGGAGTTTTGAAAGGCTTACTACCGTGAAACTAAAGCAGAACAGTGATGAAGGCCTCATGGAGCTGCTGCACGCCTCTCGTTTTGCAAGGATAATCAGGGCCTTACTTCGAAGCTTGGGCTCACGTTGACTTTCACGTTTGGTATAGAACAAAGCAGGGTGAGCTTCCAACTAGGAACTGGAAGCACAAGGTTCCTTTCGAGAAAACTCATTTTCTTCTATGTGCCATGCCGCTGTAAGTAAAAGCACGGTAACAACAGTGCTTTGCAGGAAGCTTCGAGGCCGCATGAATGGAGCTTTCAAAACGGGAAAACAAGCCTTGTGCCATCAGTCTCTAATTTCTAGGTTGACACGCAGCATACACGCAGGCGCAGAGCTTCCTGGTTCTACGCAGTGTTCTGGTACTGAAACGGGTGCTGAAGCAAGTCCGCTAGGAGTGTTGAAAAGCTTACTACCTTGAAACTAAAGCAGAACAGCGATGAAGGCCTCAGGGAGCTGCTGCACGCCTCCCGTTTTGCCAGCATAATCAGGGCCTTACTTCGAGGCTAGTGCTCACTTTGACTTTCACGTTTGGTATAGAGCAGAGCAGGGTGAGCTTCCAACTAGGAACTGGAAGCACAAGGTTTCTTTCGAGAAAACTCATTTTCTTCTATGAGCCATGCCGGCTGTAAGTAAAAGCACGGTAACAACAGTGCTTTTCAGGTAGCTTCGGGGCCGCATCAACGGATCTTTCATAATGGGAAAACTAGCCTTGTGCCATCAGTCTCTAATTTCTAGGTTGACACGCAGCATACACGCAGGAGTAGAGCTTCCTGGTTCTACGCAGTGTTCTGGTACTGAAACGGGTGCTGAAGCAAGGCCCCTAGGAGTGTTGAAAAGCTTACTACCTTGAAACTAAAGCAGAACAACGATGAAGGCCTCATGGAGCTGCTGCACGCCTCTCGTTTTGCAAGGATAATCAGGGCCTTACTTCGAAGCTTGGGCTCACGTTGACTTTCACTTTAGGTATAGCGCAGAGCAGGCTGAGCTTCCAACAAGGAACTGGAAACCCAAGGTTTCTTAGGAGAAAACTCATTTTCTTCTCAGAACCATGCCGGCAGTGAGGAAAACCCCGGCAACAACAATGCTTTTCAGGTAGCTTCGAGGCCGCATGAACGGAGCTTTCATAATGGGAAAAGAAGCCTTATGCCATCAGTCTCCAATTTCTAGGTTGACACGCAGCATACACGCAGGACCAGAGCTTACTGTCTCTACGCAGTGTTCTGGTACCGAAACTGTTGCTTAAGCAAAGTCCCTAGGAGTCTTGGAAAGCTTACTACCGTGAAACTTAAGCAGAACAGCGATGAAGGCCTCAGGGAGCTGCTGCACGCCTCCCGTTTTGCCAGCATAATCAGGGCCTTACTTCGAGGCTAGTGCTCACATTGACTTTCACGTTTGGTATAGAGCAGAGCAGGGTGAGCTTCCAACTAGGAACTGGAAGCACAAGGTTTCTTTCGAGAAAACTCATTTTCTTCTATGTGCCATGCCGGCTGTAAGTAAAAGCACGGTAACAACAGTGCTTTTCTGGTAGCTTCGAGGCCGCATGAATGGAGCTTTCAAAACGGGAAAACAAGCCTTGTGCCATCAGTCTTCCATTTTTAGGTTGACACGCAACATAAGTACATGTTGATGCTCACAAGTCAAAAGAGATTCACGATACCCACTGGGGCTTTCCCTGAATCAACTTTTTTCTACATGCGGTTTTCCGCGTGCAGCGAAGTTCCAAAAAAAGGATGCGCGAGCGAGACTGAGGGGCCTTTGCATCTTCAAAGGACCTGCAGTGTTACACCAAAAACTGTGCTTAAATTGTACTTGGAATGCATGCCGACCACCTCCTTGCGGATGCGTGACTCTAAGTGTGAAATGTGAAAAGGGATTAGAGGCAGAGTGTTTTTCTCAATAGAGTTCAGCTAGGGGAATGAGGTTCCACCCATTGCATGGAGGACAGTCTAGAAGTGTGTTCGTGAATCCTGTGTGGAGCTGAGGTAATCTGGCTCTCCCAAGGAAGAGTGCAGTGTGTTGGTTCTCTCTAGCCAACACTGGGGTGTTCCAAAAAGGCCTACGGGGCTGGAAGTTGCTTAACAGGACCAGAGCTTCCTTGCTCTACTCAGTATTCTGGTACGGAAACGGGTGCTGAAGCAAGGACTCTAGGAGTTTTGAAAGGCTTACTACCGTGAAACTAAAGCAGAACAGTGATGAAGGCCTCATGGAGCTGCTGCACGCCTCTCGTTTTGCAAGGATAATCAGGGCCTTACTTCGAAGCTTGGGCTCACGTTGACTTTCACGTTTGGTATAGAACAAAGCAGGGTGAGCTTCCAACTAGGAACTGGAAGCACAAGGTTCCTTTCGAGAAAACTCATTTTCTTCTATGTGCCATGCCGCTGTAAGTAAAAGCACGGTAACAACAGTGCTTTGCAGGAAGCTTCGAGGCCGCATGAATGGAGCTTTCAAAACGGGAAAACAAGCCTTGTGCCATCAGTCTCTAATTTCTAGGTTGACACGCAGCATACACGCAGGCGCAGAGCTTCCTGGTTCTACGCAGTGTTCTGGTACTGAAACGGGTGCTGAAGCAAGTCCGCTAGGAGTGTTGAAAAGCTTACTACCTTGAAACTAAAGCAGAACAGCGATGAAGGCCTCAGGGAGCTGCTGCACGCCTCCCGTTTTGCCAGCATAATCAGGGCCTTACTTCGAGGCTAGTGCTCACTTTGACTTTCACGTTTGGTATAGAGCAGAGCAGGGTGAGCTTCCAACTAGGAACTGGAAGCACAAGGTTTCTTTCGAGAAAACTCATTTTCTTCTATGAGCCATGCCGGCTGTAAGTAAAAGCACGGTAACAACAGTGCTTTTCAGGTAGCTTCGGGGCCGCATCAACGGATCTTTCATAATGGGAAAACTAGCCTTGTGCCATCAGTCTCTACTTTCTAGGTTGACACGCAGCATACACGCAGGAGCAGAGCTTCCTGGTTCTACGCAGTGTTCTGGTACTGAAACGGGTGCTGAAGCAAGGCCCCTAGGAATGTTGAAAAGCTTACTACCTTGAAACTAAAGCAGAACAACGATGAAGGCCTCATGGAGCTGCTGCACGCCTCTCGTTTTGCAAGGATAATCAGGGCCTTACTTCGAAGCTTGGGCTCACGTTGACTTTCACTTTAGGTATAGCGCAGAGCAGGCTGAGCTTCCAACAAGGAACTGGAAACCCAAGGTTTCTTAGGAGAAAACTCATTTTCTTCTCAGAACCATGCCGGCAGTGAGGAAAACCCCGGCAACAACAATGCTTTTCAGGTAGCTTCGAGGCCGCATGAACGGAGCTTTCATAATGGGAAAAGAAGCCTTATGCCATCGGTCTCCAATTTCTAGGTTGACACGCAGCATACACGCAGGACCAGAGCTTACTGTCTCTACGCAGTGTTCTGGTACCGAAACGGTTGCTTAAGCAAAGTCCCTAGGAGTCTTGGAAAGCTTACTACCGTGAAACTTAAGCAGAACAGCGATGAAGGCCTCAGGGAGCTGCTGCACGCCTCCCGTTTTGCCAGCATAATCAGGGCCTTACTTCGAGGCTAGTGCTCACATTGACTTTCACGTTTGGTATAGAGCAGAGCAGGGTGAGCTTCCAACTAGGAACTGGAAGCACAAGGTTTCTTTCGAGAAAACTCATTTTCTTCTATGTGCCATGCCGGCTGTAAGTAAAAGCACGGTAACAACAGTGCTTTTCTGGTAGCTTCGAGGCCGCATGAATGGAGCTTTCAAAACGGGAAAACAAGCCTTGTGCCATCAGTCTTCCATTTTTAGGTTGACACGCAACATAAGTACATGTTGATGCTCACAAGTCAAAAGAGATTCACGATACCCACTGGGGCTTTCCCTGAATCAACTTTTTTCTACATGCGGTTTTCCGCGTGCAGCGAAGTTCCAAAAAAAGGATGCGCGAGCGAGACTGAGGGGCCTTTGCATCTTCAAAGGACCTGCAGTGTTACACCAAGAACTGTGCTTAAATTGTACTTGGAATGCAAGCCGACCACCTCCTTGCGGATGCGTGACTCTAAGTGTGAAATGTGAAAAGGGATTAGAGGCAGAGTGTTTTTCTCAATAGAGTTCAGCTAGGGGAATGAGGTTCCACCCATTGCATGGAGGACAGTCTAGAAGTGTGTTCGTGAATCCTGTGTGGAGCTGAGGTAATCTGGCTCTCCCAAGGAAGAGTGCAGGGTGTTGGTTCTCTCTAGCCAACACTGGGGTGTTCCAAAAAGGCCTACGGGGCTGGAAGTTGCTTAACAGGACCAGAGCTTCCTTGCTCTACTCAGTATTCTGGTACGGAAACGGGTGCTGAAGCAAGGACTCTAGGAGTTTTGAAAGGCTTACTACCGTGAAACTAAAGCAGAACAGTGATGAAGGCCTCATGGAGCTGCTGCACGCCTCTCGTTTTGCAAGGATAATCAGGGCCTTACTTCGAAGCTTGGGCTCACGTTGACTTTCACGTTTGGTATAGAACAAAGCAGGGTGAGCTTCCAACTAGGAACTGGAAGCACAAGGTTCCTTTCGAGAAAACTCATTTTCTTCTATGTGCCATGCCGCTGTAAGTAAAAGCACGGTAACAACAGTGCTTTGCAGGAAGCTTCGAGGCCGCATGAATGGAGCTTTCAAAACGGGAAAACAAGCCTTGTGCCATCAGTCTCTAATTTCTAGGTTGACACGCAGCATACACGCAGGCGCAGAGCTTCCTGGTTCTACGCAGTGTTCTGGTACTGAAACGGGTGCTGAAGCAAGTCCGCTAGGAGTGTTGAAAAGCTTACTACCTTGAAACTAAAGCAGAACAGCGATGAAGGCCTCAGGGAGCTGCTGCACGCCTCCCGTTTTGCCAGCATAATCAGGGCCTTACTTCGAGGCTAGTGCTCACTTTGACTTTCACGTTTGGTATAGAGCAGAGCAGGGTGAGCTTCCAACTAGGAACTGGAAGCACAAGGTTTCTTTCGAGAAAACTCATTTTCTTCTATGAGCCATGCCGGCTGTAAGTAAAAGCACGGTAACAACAGTGCTTTTCAGGTAGCTTCGGGGCCGCATCAACGGATCTTTCATAATGGGAAAACTAGCCTTGTGCCATCAGTCTCTAATTTCTAGGTTGACACGCAGCATACACGCAGGAGTAGAGCTTCCTGGTTCTACGCAGTGTTCTGGTACTGAAACGGGTGCTGAAGCAAGGCCCCTAGGAGTGTTGAAAAGCTTACTACCTTGAAACTAAAGCAGAACAACGATGAAGGCCTCATGGAGCTGCTGCACGCCTCTCGTTTTGCAAGGATAATCAGGGCCTTACTTCGAAGCTTGGGCTCACGTTGACTTTCACTTTAGGTATAGCGCAGAGCAGGCTGAGCTTCCAACAAGGAACTAGAAACCCAAGGTTTCTTAGGAGAAAACTCATTTTCTTCTCAGAACCATGCCGGCAGTGAGGAAAACCCCGGCAACAACAATGCTTTTCAGGTAGCTTCGAGGCCGCATGAACGGAGCTTTCATAATGGGAAAAGAAGCCTTATGCCATCAGTCTCCAATTTCTAGGTTGACACGCAGCATACACGCAGGACCAGAGCTTACTGTCTCTACGCAGTGTTCTGGTACCGAAACGGTTGCTTAAGCAAAGTCCCTAGGAGTCTTGGAAAGCTTACTACCGTGAAACTAAAGCAGAACAGCGATGAAGGCCTCAGGGAGCTGCTGAACGCCTCCCGTTTTGCCAGCATAATCAGGGCCTTACTTCGAGGCTAGTGCTCACATTGACTTTCACGTTTGGTATAGAGCAGAGCAGGGTGAGCTTCCAACTAGGAACTGGAAGCACAAGGTTTCTTTCGAGAAAACTCATTTTCTTCTATGAGCCATGCCGGCTGTAAGTAAAAGCACGGTAACAACAGTGCTTTTCAGGTAGCTTCGGGGCCGCATCAACGGAGCTTTCATAATGGGAAAACTAGCCTTGTGCCATCAGTCTCTAATTTCTAGGTTGACACGCAGCATACACGCAGGAGCAGAGCTTCCTGGTTCTACGCAGTGTTCTGGTACTGAAACGGGTGCTGAAGCAAGGCCCCTAGGAGTGTTGAAAAGCTTACTACCTTGAAACTAAAGCAGAACAACGATGAAGGCCTCATGGAGCTGCTGCACGCCTCTCGTTTTGCAAGGATAATCAGGGCCTTACTTCGAAGCTTGGGCTCACGTTGACTTTCACTTTAGGTATAGCGCAGAGCAGGGTGAGCTTCCAACAAGGAACTGGAAACCCAAGGTTTCTTAGGAGAAAACTCATTTTCTTCTCAGAACCATGCCGGCAGTGAGGAAAACCCCGGCAACAACAATGCTTTTCAGGTAGCTTCGAGGCCGCATGAACGGAGCTTTCATAATGGGAAAAGAAGCCTTATGCCATCAGTCTCCAATTTCTAGGTTGACACGCAGCATACACGCAGGACCAGAGCTTACTGTCTCTACGCAGTGTTCTGGTACCGAAACGGTTGCTTAAGCAAAGTCCCTAGGAGTCTTGGAAAGCTTACTACCGTGAAACTAAAGCAGAACAGCGATGAAGACCTCATGGAGCTGCTGCACGCCTCCCGTTTTGCCAGCATAATCAGGGCCTTACTTCGAGGCTAGTGCTCACATTGACTTTCACGTTTGGTATAGAGCAGAGCAGGGTGAGCTTCCAACTAGGAACTGGAAGCACAAGGTTTCTTTCGAGAAAACTCATTTTCTTCTATGAACCATGCCGGCTGTAAGTAAAAGCACGGTAACAACAGTGCTTTTCAGGTAGCTTCGGGGCCGCATCAACGGATCTTTCATAATGGGAAAACTAGCCTTGTGCCATCAGTCTCTAATTTCTAGGTTGACACGCAGCATACACGCAGGAGTAGAGCTTCCTGGTTCTACGCAGTGTTCTGGTACTGAAACGGGTGCTGAAGCAAGGCCCCTAGGAGTGTTGAAAAGCTTACTACCTTGAAACTAAAGCAGAACAACGATGAAGGCCTCATGGAGCTGCTGCACGCCTCTCGTTTTGCAAGGATAATCAGGGCCTTACTTCGAAGCTTGGGCTCACGTTGACTTTCACTTTAGGTATAGCGCAGAGCAGGCTGAGCTTCCAACAAGGAACTGGAAACCCAAGGTTTCTTAGGAGAAAACTCATTTTCTTCTCAGAACCATGCCGGCAGTGAGGAAAACCCCGGCAACAACAATGCTTTTCAGGTAGCTTCGAGGCCGCATGAACGGAGCTTTCATAATGGGAAAAGAAGCCTTATGCCATCAGTCTCCAATTTCTAGGTTGACACGCAGCATACACGCAGGACCAGAGCTTACTGTCTCTACGCAGTGTTCTGGTACCGAAACGGTTGCTTAAGCAAAGTCCCTAGGAGTCTTGGAAAGCTTACTACCGTGAAACTAAAGCAGAACAGCGATGAAGGCCTCAGGGAGCTGCTGCACGCCTCCCGTTTTGCCAGCATAATCAGGGCCTTACTTCGAGGCTAGTGCTCACATTGACTTTCACGTTTGGTATAGAGCAGAGCAGGGTGAGCTTCCAACTAGGAACTGGAAGCACAAGGTTTCTTTCGAGAAAACTCATTTTCTTCTATGTGCCATGCCGGCTGTAAGTAAAAGCACGGTAACAACAGTGCTTTTCTGGTAGCTTCGAGGCCGCATGAATGGAGCTTTCAAAACGGGAAAACAAGCCTTGTGCCATCAGTCTTCCATTTTTAGGTTGACACGCAACATAAGTACATGTTGATGCTCACAAGTCAAAAGAGATTCACGATACCCACTGGGGCTTTCCCTGAATCAACTTTTTTCTACATGCGGTTTTCCGCGTGCAGCGAAGTTCCAAAAAAAGGATGCGCGAGCGAGACTGAGGGGCCTTTGCATCTTCAAAGGACCTGCAGTGTTACACCAAGAACTGTGCTTAAATTGTACTTGGAATGCAAGCCGACCACCTCCTTGCGGATGCGTGACTCTAAGTGTGAAATGTGAAAAGGGATTAGAGGCAGAGTGTTTTTCTCAATAGAGTTCAGCTAGGGGAATGAGGTTCCACCCATTGCATGGAGGACAGTCTAGAAGTGTGTTCGTGAATCCTGTGTGGAGCTGAGGTAATCTGGCTCTCCCAAGGAAGAGTGCAGTGTGTTGGTTCTCTCTAGCCAACACTGGGGTGTTCCAAAAAGGCCTACGGGGCTGGAAGTTGCTTAACAGGACCAGAGCTTCCTTGCTCTACTCAGTATTCTGGTACGGAAACGGGTGCTGAAGCAAGGACTCTAGGAGTTTTGAAAGGCTTACTACCGTGAAACTAAAGCAGAACAGTGATGAAGGCCTCATGGAGCTGCTGCACGCCTCTCGTTTTGCAAGGATAATCAGGGCCTTACTTCGAAGCTTGGGCTCACGTTGACTTTCACGTTTGGTATAGAACAAAGCAGGGTGAGCTTCCAACTAGGAACTGGAAGCACAAGGTTCCTTTCGAGAAAACTCATTTTCTTCTATGTGCCATGCCGCTGTAAGTAAAAGCACGGTAACAACAGTGCTTTGCAGGAAGCTTCGAGGCCGCATGAATGGAGCTTTCAAAACGGGAAAACAAGCCTTGTGCCATCAGTCTCTAATTTCTAGGTTGACACGCAGCATACACGCAGGCGCAGAGCTTCCTGGTTCTACGCAGTGTTCTGGTACTGAAACGGGTGCTGAAGCAAGTCCGCTAGGAGTGTTGAAAAGCTTACTACCTTGAAACTAAAGCAGAACAGCGATGAAGGCCTCAGGGAGCTGCTGCACGCCTCCCGTTTTGCCAGCATAATCAGGGCCTTACTTCGAGGCTAGTGCTCACTTTGACTTTCACGTTTGGTATAGAGCAGAGCAGGGTGAGCTTCCAACTAGGAACTGGAAGCACAAGGTTTCTTTCGAGAAAACTCATTTTCTTCTATGAGCCATGCCGGCTGTAAGTAAAAGCACGGTAACAACAGTGCTTTTCAGGTAGCTTCGGGGCCGCATCAACGGATCTTTCATAATGGGAAAACTAGCCTTGTGCCATCAGTCCCTACTTTCTAGGTTGACACGCAGCATACACGCAGGAGCAGAGCTTCCTGGTTCTACGCAGTGTTCTGGTACTGAAACGGGTGCTGAAGCAAGTCCTCTAGGAGTGTTGAAAAGCTTACTACCTTGAAACTAAAGCAGAACAACGATGAAGGCCTCATGGAGCTGCTGCACGCCTCTCGTTTTGCAAGGATAATCAGGGCCTTACTTCGAAGCTTGGGCTCACGTTGACTTTCACTTTAGGTATAGCGCAGAGCAGGCTGAGCTTCCAACAAGGAACTGGAAACCCAAGGTTTCTTAGGAGAAACCTCATTTTCTTCTCAGAACCATGCCGGCAGTGTGGAAAACCCCGGCAACAACAATGCTTTTCAGGTAGCTTCGAGGCCGCATGAACGGAGCTTTCATAATGGGTAAAGAAGCCTTATGCCATCAGTCTCCAATTTCTAGGTTGACACGCAGCATACACGCAGGACCAGAGCTTACTGTCTCTACGCAGTGTTCTGGTACCGAAACGGTTGCTTAAGCAAAGTCCCTAGGAGTCTTGGAAAGCTTACTACCGTGAAACTAAAGCAGAACAGCGATGAAGGCCTCAGGGAGCTGCTGCACGCCTCCCGTTTTGCCAGCATAATCAGGGCCTTACTTCGAGGCTACTGCTCACATTTACTTTCACGTTTGGTATAGAGCAGAGCAGGGTGAGCTTCCAACTAGGAACTGGAAGCACAAGGTTTCTTTCGAGAAAACTCATTTTCTTCTATGAACCATGCCGGCTGTAAGTAAAAGCACGGTAACAACAGTGCTTTTCAGGTAGCTTCGGGGCCGCATCAACGGAGCTTTCATAATGGGAAAACTAGCCTTGTGCCATCAGTCTCTAATTTCTAGGTTGACACGCAGCATACACGCAGGAGTAGAGCTTCCTGGTTCTACGCAGTGTTCTGGTACTGAAACGGGTGCTGAAGCAAGGCCCCTAGGAGTGTTGAAAAGCTTACTACCTTGAAACTAAAGTAGTACAACGATGAAGGCCTCATGGAGCTGCTGCACGCCTCTCGTTTTGCAAGGATAATCAGGGCCTTACTTCGAAGCTTGGGCTCACGTTGACTTTCACTTTAGGTATAGCGCAGAGCAGGCTGAGCTTCCAACAAGGAACTGGAAACCCAAGGTTTCTTAGGAGAAAACTCATTTTCTTCTCAGAACCATGCCGGCAGTGAGGAAAAGCCCGGCAACAACAATGCTTTTCAGGTAGCTTCGAGGCCGCATGAACGGAGCTTTCATAATGGGAAAAGAAGCCTTATGCCATCAGTCTCCAATTTCTAGGTTGACACGCAGCATACACGCAGGACCAGAGCTTACTGTCTCTACGCAGTGTTCTGGTACCGAAACGGTTGCTTAAGCAAAGTCCCTAGGAGTCTTGGAAAGCTTACTACCGTGAAACTAAAGCAGAACAGCGATGAAGGCCTCAGGGAGCTGCTGCACGCCTCCCGTTTTGCCAGCATAATCAGGGCCTTACTTCGAGGCTAGTGCTCACATTGACTTTCACGTTTGGTATAGAGCAGAGCAGGGTGAGCTTCCAACTAGGAACTGGAAGCACAAGGTTTCTTTCGAGAAAACTCATTTTCTTCTATGTGCCATGCCGGCTGTAAGTAAAAGCACGGTAACAACAGTGCTTTTCTGGTAGCTTCGAGGCCGCATGAATGGAGCTTTCAAAACGGGAAAACAAGCCTTGTGCCATCAGTCTTCCATTTTTAGGTTGACACGCAACATAAGTACATGTTGATGCTCACAAGTCAAAAGAGATTCACGATACCCACTGGGGCTTTCCCTGAATCAACTTTTTTCTACATGCGGTTTTCCGCGTGCAGCGAAGTTCCAAAAAAAGGATGCGCGAGCGAGACTGAGGGGCCTTTGCATCTTCAAAGGACCTGCAGTGTTACACCAAGAACTGTGCTTAAATTGTACTTGGAATGCAAGCCGACCACCTCCTTGCGGATGCGTGACTCTAAGTGTGAAATGTGAAAAGGGATTAGAGGCAGAGTGTTTTTCTCAATAGAGTTCAGCTAGGGGAATGAGGTTCCACCCATTGCATGGAGGACAGTCTAGAAGTGTGTTCGTGAATCCTGTGTGGAGCTGAGGTAATCTGGCTCTCCCAAGGAAGAGTGCAGTGTGTTGGTTCTCTCTAGCCAACACTGGGGTGTTCCAAAAAGGCCTACGGGGCTGGAAGTTGCTTAACAGGACCAGAGCTTCCTTGCTCTACTCAGTATTCTGGTACGGAAACGGGTGCTGAAGCAAGGACTCTAGGAGTTTTGAAAGGCTTACTACCGTGAAACTAAAGCAGAACAGTGATGAAGGCCTCATGGAGCTGCTGCACGCCTCTCGTTTTGCAAGGATAATCAGGGCCTTACTTCGAAGCTTGGGCTCACGTTGACTTTCACGTTTGGTATAGAACAAAGCAGGGTGAGCTTCCAACTAGGAACTGGAAGCACAAGGTTCCTTTCGAGAAAACTCATTTTCTTCTATGAACCATGCCGGCTGTAAGTAAAAGCACGGTAACAACAGTGCTTTTCAGGTAGCTTCGGGGCCGCATCAACAGAGCTTTCAAAATGGGAAAACTAGCCTTGTGCCATCAGTCTCTAATTTCTAGGTTGACACGCAGCATACACGCAGGAGCAGAGCTTCCTGGTTCTACGCAGTGTTCTGGTACTGAAACGGGTGCTGAAGCAAGGCCCCTAGGAGTGTTGAAAAGCTTACTACCTTGAAACTAAAGCAGAACAGCGATGAAGGCCTCATGGAGCTGCTGCACGCCTCCCGTTTTGCCACGATAATCAGGGCCTTACTTCGAGGCTAGTGCTCACATTGACTTTCACGTTTGGTATAGAGCAGAGCAGGGTGAGCTTCCAACTAGGAACTGGAAGCACAAGGTTTCTTTCGAGAAAACTCATTTTCTTCTATGTGCCATGCCGGCTGTAAGTAAAAGCACGGTAACAACAGTGCTTTTCTGGTAGCTTCGAGGCCGCATGAATGGAGCTTTCAAAACGGGAAAACAAGCCTTGTGCCATCAGTCTTCCATTTTTAGGTTGACACGCAGCATAAGTACATGTTGATGCTCACAAGTGAAAAGAGATTCACGATACCCCTGGGGCTTTCCCTGAATCAACTTTTTCCTACATGCGGTTTTCCGCGTGCAGCGAAGTTCCAAAACAAAGGATATGCGAGCGAGACTGAGGGGCCTTTGCATCTTCAAAGGACCTGCAGTGTTACACCAAAAACTGTGCTTAAATTGTACTTGGAATGCAAGCCGACCACCTCCTTGCGGATGCGTGACTCTAAGTGTGAAATGTGAAAAGGGATTAGAAGCAGAGTGTTTTTCTCAATAGAGTTCAGCTAGGGGAATGAGCTTCCACCCATTGCATGGAGGACAGTCTAGAAGTGTGTTCGTGAATCCTGTGTGGAGCTGAGGTAATCTGGCTCTCCCAAGGAAGAGTGCAGTGTGTTGGTTCTCTCTAGCCAACACTGGGGTGTTCCAAAAAGGCCTACGGGGCTGGAAGTTGCTTAACAGGACCAGAGCTTCCTTGCTCTACTCAGTATTCTGGTACGGAAACGGGTGCTGAAGCAAGGACCCTAGGAGTTTTGAAAGGCTTACTACCGTGAAACTAAAGCAGAACAGTGATGAAGGCCTCATGGAGCTGCTGCACGCCTCTCGTTTTGCAAGGATAATCAGGGCCTTACTTCGAAGCTTGGGCTCACGTTGACTTTCACTTTAGGTATAGAGCAGAGCAGGGTGAGCTTCCAACAAGGAACAGGAAACCCAAGGTTTCTTAGGAGAAAACTCATTTTCTTCTCAGAACCATGCCGGCAGTGAGGAAAACCCCGGCAACAACAATGCTTTTCAGGTAGCTTCGAGGCCGCATGAACGGAGCTTTCATAATGGGAAAAGAAGCCTTATGCCATCAGTCTCCAATTTCTAGGTTGACACGCAGCATACACGCAGGACCAGAGCTTACTCTCTCTACGCAGTGTTCTGGTACCGAAACTGTTGCTTAAGCAAAGTCCCTAGGAGTCTTGGAAAGCTTACTACCGTGAAACTAAAGCAGAACAGCGATGAAGGCCTCATGGAGCTGCTGCACGCCTCCCGTTTTGCCAGGATAATCAGGGCCTTACTTCGAGGCTAGTGCTCACATTGACTTTCCCGTTTGGTATAGAGCAGAGCAGGGTGAGCTTCCAACTAGGAACTGGAAGCACAAGGTTTCTTTCGAGAAAACTCATTTTCTTCTATGAACCATGCCGGCTGTAAGTAAAAGCACGGTAACAACAGTGCTTTTCAGGTAGCTTCGGGGCCGCATCAACAGAGCTTTCAAAATGGGAAAACTAGCCTTGTGCCATCAGTCTCTAATTTCTAGGTTGACACGCAGCATACACGCAGGAGCAGAGCTTCCTGTTTCTACGCAGTGTTCTGGTACTGAAACGGGTGCTGAAGCAAGGCCCCTAGGAGTGTTGAAAAGCTTACTACCTTGAAACTAAAGCAGAACAACGATGAAGGCCTCATGGAGCTGCTGCACGCCTCTCGTTTTGCAAGGATAATCAGGGCCTTACTTCGAAGCTTGGGCTCACGTTGACTTTCACTTTAGGTATAGCGCAGAGCATGCTGGGCTTCCAACAAGGAACTGGAAACCCAAGGTTTCTTAGGAGAAAACTCATTTTCTTCTCAGAACCATGCCGGCAGTGAGGAAAACCCCGGCAACAACAATGCTTTTCAGGTAGCTTCGAGGCCGCATGAACGGAGCTTTCATAATGGGAAAAGAAGCCTTATGCCATCAGTCTCCAATTTCTAGGTTGACACGCAGCATACACGCAGGACCAGAGCTTACTGTCTCTACGCAGTGTTCTGGTACCGAAACGGTTGCTTCAGCAAAGTCCCTAGGAGTCTTGGAAAGCTTACTACCGTGAAACTAAAGCAGAACAGCGATGAAGGCCTCAGGGAGCTGCTGCACGCCTCCCGTTTTGCCAGCATAATCAGGGCCTTACTTCGAGGCTAGTGCTCACATTGAGTTTCACGTTTGGTATAGAGCAGAGCAGGGTGAGCTTCCAACTAGGAACTGGAAGCACAAGGTTTCTTTCGAGAAAACTCATTTTCTTCTATGTGCCATGCCGGCTGTAAGTAAAAGCACGGTAACAACAGTGCTTTTCAGGTAGCTTCGAGGCCGCATGAATGGAGCTTTCAAAACGGGAAAACAAGCCTTGTGCCATCAGTCTTCCATTTTTAGGTTGACACGCAGCATAAGTACATGTTGATGCTCACAAGTCAAAAGAGATTCACGATACCCACTGGGGCTTTCCCTGAATCAACTTTTTCCTACATGCGGTTTTCCGCGTGCAGCGAAGTTCCAAAACAAAGGATGCGCGAGCGAGACTGAGGGGCCTTTGCATCTTCAAAGGACCTGCAGTGTTACACCAAGAACTGTGCTTAAATTGTACTTGGAATGCAAGCCGACCACCTCCTTGCGGATGCGTGACTCTAAGTGTGAAATGTGAAAAGGGATTAGAAGCAGAGTGTTTTTCTCAATAGAGTTCAGCTAGGGGAATGAGCTTCCACCCATTGCATGGAGGACAGTCTAGAAGTGTGTTCGTGAATCCTGTGTGGAGCTGAGGTAATCTGGCTCTCCCAAGGAAGAGTGCAGTGTGTTGGTTCTCTCTAGCCAACACTGGGGTGTTCCAAAAAGGCCTACGGGGCTGGAAGTTGCTTAACAGGACCAGAGCTTCCTTGCTCTACTCAGTATTCTGGTACGGAAACGGGTGCTGAAGCAAGGACCCTAGGAGTTTTGAAAGGCTTACTACCGTGAAACTAAAGCAGAACAGTGATGAAGGCCTCATGGAGCTGCTGCACGCCTCTCGTTTTGCAAGGATAATCAGGGCCTTACTTCGAAGCTTGGGCTCACGTTGACTTTCACTTTAGGTATAGAGCAGAGCAGGGTGAGCTTCCAACAAGGAACAGGAAACCCAAGGTTTCTTAGGAGAAAACTCATTTTCTTCTCAGAACCATGCCGGCAGTGAGGAAAACCCCGGCAACAACAATGCTTTTCAGGTAGCTTCGAGGCCGCATGAACGGAGCTTTCATAATGGGAAAAGAAGCCTTATGCCATCAGTCTCCAATTTCTAGGTTGACACGCAGCATACACGCAGGACCAGAGCTTACTGTCTCTACGCAGTGTTCTGGTACCGAAACGGTTGCTTAAGCAAAGTCCCTAGGAGTCTTGGAAAGCTTACTACCGTGAAACTAAAGCAGAACAGCGATGAAGGCCTCAGGGAGCTGCTGCACGCCTCCCGTTTTGCCACGATAATCAGGGCCTTACTTCGAGGCTAGTGCTCACATTGACTTTCACGTTTGGTATAGAGCAGAGCAGGGTGAGCTTCCAACTAGGAACTGGAAGCACAAGGTTTCTTTCGAGAAAACTCATTTTCTTCTATGAACCATGCCGGCTGTAAGTAAAAGCACGGTAACAACAGTGCTTTGCAGGAAGCTTCGAGGCCGCATGAATGGAGCTTTCAAAACGGGAAAACAAGCCTTGTGCCATCAGTCTCTAATTTCTAGGTTGACACGCAGCATACACGCAGGAGCAGAGCTTCCTGGTTCTACGCAGTGTTCTGGTACTGAAACGGGTGCTGAAGCAAGTCCGCTAGGAGTGTTGAAAAGCTTACTACCTTGAAACTAAAGCAGAACAGCGATGAAGGCCTCAGGGAGCTGCTGCACGCCTCCCGTTTTGCCAGCATAATCAGGGTCTTACTTCGAGGCTAGTGCTCACTTTGACTTTCACGTTTGGTATAGAGCAGAGCAGGGTGAGCTTCCAACTAGGAACTGGAAGCACAAGGTTTCTTTCGAGAAAACTCATTTTCTTCTATGAGCCATGCCGGCTGTAAGTAAAAGCACGGTAACAACAGTGCTTTTCAGGTAGCTTCGGGGCCGCATCAACGGATCTTTCATAATGGGAAAACTAGCCTTGTGCCATCAGTCTCTACTTTCTAGGTTGACACGCAGCATACACGCAGGAGCAGAGCTTCCTGGTTCTACGCAGTGTTCTGGTACTGAAACGGGTGCTGAAGCAAGTCCTCTAGGAGTGTTGAAAAGCTTACTACCTTGAAACTAAAGCAGAACAACGATGAAGGCCTCATGGAGCTGCTGCACGCCTCTCGTTTTGCAAGGATAATCAGGGCCTTACTTCGAAGCTTGGGCTCACGTTGACTTTCACTTTAGGTATAGCGCAGAGCAGGGTGAGCTTCCAACAAGGAACTGGAAACCCAAGGTTTCTTAGGAGAAACCTCATTTTCTTCTCAGAACCATGCCGGCAGTGAGGAAAACCCCGGCAACAACACTGCTTTTCAGGTAGCTTCGAGGCCGCATGAACGGAGCTTTCATAATGGGAAAAGAAGCCTTATGCCATCAGTCTCCAATTTCTAGGTTGACACGCAGCATACACGCAGGACCAGAGCTTACTGTCTCTACGCAATGTTCTGGTACCGAAACGGTTGCTTAAGCAAAGTCCCTAGGAGTCTTGGAAAGCTTACTACCGTGAAACTAAAGCAGAACAGCGATGAAGGCCTCAGGGAGCTGCTGAACGCCTCCCGTTTTGCCAGCATAATCAGGGCCTTACTTCGAGGCTAGTGCTCACATTGACTTTCACGTTTGGTATAGAGCAGAGCAGGGTGAGCTTCCAACTAGGAACTGGAAGCACAAGGTTTCTTTCGAGAAAACTCATTTTCTTCTATGAGCCATGCCGGCTGTAAGTAAAAGCACGGTAACAACAGTGCTTTTCACGTAGCTTCGGGGCCGCATCAACGGATCTTTCATAATGGGAAAACTAGCCTTGTGCCATCAGTCTCTACTTTCTAGGTTGACACGTAGCATACACGCAGGAGCAGAGCTTCCTGGTTCTACGCAGTGTTCTGGTACTGAAACGGGTGCTGAAGCAAGTCCGCTAGGAGTGTTGAAAAGCTTACTACCTTGAAACTAAAGCAGAACAGCGATGAAGGCCTCAGGGAGCTGCTGCACGCCTCCCGTTTTGCCAGCATAATCAGGGCCTTACTTTGAGGCTAGTGCTCACTTTGACTTTCACGTTTGGTATATAGCAGAGCAGGGTGAGCTTCCAACTAGGAACTGGAAGCACAAGGTTTCTTTCGAGAAAACTCATTTTCTTCTATGAGCCATGCCGGCTGTAAGTAAAAGCACGGTAACAACAGTGCTTTTCAGGTAGCTTCGGGGCCGCATCAACGGATCTTTCATAATGGGAAAACCAGCCTTGTGCCATCAGTCTCTACTTTCTAGGTTGACACGCAGCATACACGCAGGAGCAGAGCTTCCTGGTTCTACGCAGTGTTCTGGTACTGAAACGGGTGCTGAAGCAAGTCCTCTAGGAGTGTTGAAAAGCTTACTACCTTGAAACTAAAGCAGAACAACGATGAAGGCCTCATGGAGCTGCTGCACGCCTCTCGTTTTGCAAGGATAATCAGGGCCTTACTTCGAAGCTTGGGCTCACGTTGACTTTCACTTTAGGTATAGCGCAGAGCAGGGAGAGCTTCCAACAAGGAACTGGAAACCCAAGGTTTCTTAGGAGAAAACTCATTTTCTTCTCAGAACCATGCCGGCAGTGAGGAAAACCCCGGCAACAACAATGCTTTTCAGGTAGCTTCGAGGCCGCATGAACGGAGCTTTCATAATGGGAAAAGAAGCCTTATGCCATCAGTCTCCAATTTCTAGGTTGACACGCAGCATACACGCAGGACCAGAGCTTACTGTCTCTACGCAGTGTTCTGGTACCGAAACGGTTGCTTAAGCAAAGTCCCTAGGAGTCTTGGAAAGCTTACTACCGTGAAACTAAAGCAGAAGAGCGATGAAGGCCTCAGGGAGCTGCTGAACGCCTCCCGTTTTGCCAGCATAATCAGGGCCTTACTTCGAGGCTAGTGCTCACATTGACTTTCACGTTTGGTATAGAGCAGAGCAGGGTGAGCTTCCAACTAGGAACTGGAAGCACAAGGTTTCTTTCGAGAAAACTCATTTTCTTCTATGAGCCATGCCGGCTGTAAGTAAAAGCACGGTAACAACAGTGCTTTTCAGGTAGCTTCGGGGCCGCATCAACGGATCTTTCATAATGGGAAAACTAGCCTTGTGCCATCAGTCTCTACTTTCTAGGTTGACACGCAGCATACACGCAGGAGCAGAGCTTCCTGGTTCTACGCAGTGTTCTGGTACTGAAACGTGTGCTGAAGCAAGTCCGCTAGGAGTGTTGAAAAGCTTACTACCGTGAAACTAAAGCAGAACAACGATGAAGCCCTCATGGAGCTGCTGCACGCCTCTCGTTTTGCAAGGATAATCAGGGCCTTACTTCGAAGCTTGGGCTCACGTTGACTTTCACTTTAGGTATAGCGCAGAGCAGGCTGAGCTTCCAACAAGGAACTGGAAACACAAGGTTTCTTAGGAGAAAACTCATTTTCTTCTCAGAACCATGCCGGCAGTGAGGAAAACCCCGGCAACAACAATGCTTTTCAGGTAGCTTCGAGGCCACATGAACGGAGCTTTCATAATGGGAAAAGAAGCCTTATGCCATCAGTCTCCAATTTCTAGGCTGACACGCAGCATACACGCAGGACCAGAGCTTACTGTCTCTACGCAGTGTTCTGGTACCGAAACGGTTGCTTAAGCAAAGTCCCTAGGAGTCTTGGAAAGCTTACTACCGTGAAACTAAAGCAGAACAGCGATGAAGGCCTCATGGAGCTGCTGCACGCCTCCCGTTTTGCCAGGATAATCAGGGCCTTACTTCGAGGCTAGTGCTCACATTGACTTTCACGTTTGGTATAGAGCAGAGCAGGGTGAGCTTCCAACTAGGAACTGGAAGCACAAGGTTTCTTTCGAGAAAACTCATTTTCTTCTATGAACCATGCCGGCTGTAAGTAAAAGCACGGTAACAACAGTGATTTTCAGGTAGCTTCGGGGCCGCATCAACGGAGCTTTCATAATGGGAAAACTAGCCTTGTGCCATCAGTCTCTACTTTCTAGGTTGACACGCAGCATACACGCAGGAGCAGAGCTTCC
The DNA here is from genome assembly GCF_028564815.1 of Eubalaena glacialis. Taxonomy (NCBI): domain Eukaryota; kingdom Metazoa; phylum Chordata; class Mammalia; order Artiodactyla; family Balaenidae; genus Eubalaena; species Eubalaena glacialis. The sequence continues at coordinate 48,868,539 of NC_083731.1, forward strand.
TGGTTCTACGCAGTGTTCTGGTGCTGAAACGGGTGCTGAAGCAAGGCCCCTAGGAGTGTTGAAAAGCTTACTACCTTAAAACTAAAGCAGAACAACGATGAAGGCCTCATGGAGCTGCTGCACGCCTCTCGTTTTGCAAGGATAATCAGGGCCTTACTTCGAAGCTTGGGCGCACGTTGACTTTCACTTTAGGTATAGCGCAGAGCAGGCTGAGCTTCCAACAAGGAACTGGAAACCCAAGGTTTCTTAGGAGAAAACTCATTTTCTTCTCAGAACCATGCCGGCAGTGAGGAAAATCCTGGCAACAACAATGCTTTTCAGGTAGCTTCGAGGCCGCATGAACGGAGCTTTCATAATGGGAAAAGAAGCCTTATGCCATCAGTCTCCAATTTCTAGGTTGACACGCAGCATACACGCAGGACCAGAGCTTACTGTCTCTACGCAGTGTTCTGGTACCGAAACGGTTGCTTAAGCAAAGTCCCTAGGAGTCTTGGAAAGCTTACTACCGTGAAACTAAAGCAGAACAGCGATGAAGGCCTCAGGGAGCTGCTGCACGCCTCTCGTTTTGCAAGGATAATCAGGGCCTTACTTCGAAGCTTGGGCTCACGTTGACTTTCACTTTAGGTATAGCGCACAGCAGGCTGAGCTTCCAACAAGGAACTGGAAACCCAAGGTTTCTTAGGAGAAAACTCATTTTCTTCTCAGAACCATGCCGGCAGTGAGGAAAACCCCGGCAACAACAATGCTTTTCAGGTAGCTTCGAGGCCGCATGAACGGAGCTTTCATAATGGGAGAAGAAGCCTTATGCCATCAGTCTCCAATTTCTAGGTTGACACGCAGCATACACGCAGGACCAGAGCTTACTGTCTCTATGCAGTGTTCTGGTACCGAAACGGTTCCTTAAGCAAAGTCCCTAGGAGTCTTGGAAAGCTTACTACCGTGAAACTAAAGCAGAACAGCGATGAAGGCCTCAGGGAGCCGCTGCACGCCTCCCGTTTTGCCAGCATAATCAGGGCCTTACTTCGAGGCTAGTGCTCACATTGACTTTCACGTTTGGTATAGAGCAGAGCAGGGTGAGCTTCCAACTAGGAACTGGAAGCACAAGATTTCTTTCGAGAAAACTCATTTTCTTCTATGTGCCATGCCGACTGTAAGTAAAAGCACGGTAACAACAGTGCTTTTCAGGTAGCTTCGAGGCCGCATGAATGGAGCTTTCAAAACGGGAAAACAAGCCTTGTGACATCAGTCTTCCATTTTTAGGTTGACACGCAGCATAAGTACATGTTGATGCTCACAAGTCAAAAGAGATTCACGATACCAACTGGGGCTTTCCCTGAATCAACTTTTTCCTACATGCGGTGTTCCTCGTGCAGCGAAGTTCCAAAACAAAGGATGCGCGAGCGATACTGAGGGGCCTTTGCATCTTCAAAAGACCTACAGTGTTACACCAAGAACTGTGCTTAAATTGTACTTGGAATGCAAGCCGACTACCTCCTTGCGGATGCGTGACTCCAAGTGTGAAATGTGAAAAGGGATTAGAGGCAGAGTGTTTTTCTCAATAGAGTTCAGCTAGGGGAATGAGGTTCCACCCATTGCATGGAGGACAGTCTAGAAGTGTGTTCGTGAATCCTGTGTGGAGCTGAGGTAATCTGGCTCTCCCAAGGAAGAGTGCAGTGTGTTGGTTCTCTCTAGCCAACACTGGGGTGTTCCAAAAAGGCCTACGGGGCTGGAAGTTGCTTAACAGGACCAGAGCTTCCTTGCTCTACTCAGTATTCTGGTACGGAAACGGGTGCTGAAGCAAGGACTCTAGGAGTTTTGAAAGGCTTACTACCGTGAAACTAAAGCAGAACAGTGATGAAGGCCTCATGGAGCTGCTGCACGCCTCTCGTTTTGCAAGGATAATCAGGGCCTTACTTCGAAGCTTGGGCTCACGTTGACTTTCACGTTTGGTATAGAACAAAGCAGGGTGAGCTTCCAACTAGGAACTGGAAGCACAAGGTTCCTTTCGAGAAAACTCATTTTCTTCTATGTGCCATGCCGCTGTAAGTAAAAGCACGGTAACAACAGTGCTTTGCAGGAAGCTTCGAGGCCGCATGAATGGAGCTTTCAAAACGGGAAAACAAGCCTTGTGCCATCAGTCTCTAATTTCTAGGTTGACACGCAGCATACACGCAGGCGCAGAGCTTCCTGGTTCTACGCAGTGTTCTGGTACTGAAACGGGTGCTGAAGCAAGTCCGCTAGGAGTGTTGAAAAGCTTACTACCTTGAAACTAAAGCAGAACAGCGATGAAGGCCTCAGGGAGCTGCTGCACGCCTCCTGTTTTGCCAGCATAATCAGGGCCTTACTTCGAGGCTAGTGCTCACTTTGACTTTCACGTTTGGTATAGAGCAGAGCAGGGTGAGCTTCCAACTAGGAACTGGAAGCACAAGGTTTCTTTCGAGAAAACTCATTTTCTTCTATGAGCCATGCCGGCTGTAAGTAAAAGCACGGTAACAACAGTGCTTTTCAGGTAGCTTCGGGGCCGCATCAACGGATCTTTCATAATGGGAAAACTAGCCTTGTGCCATCAGTCTCTACTTTCTAGGTTGACACGCAGCATACACGCAGGAGCAGAGTTTCCTGGTTCTACGCAGTGTTCTGGTACTGAAACGGGTGCTGAAGCAAGTCCTCTAGGAGTGTTGAAAAGCTTACTACCTTGAAACTAAAGCAGAACAACGATGAAGGCCTCATGGAGCTGCTGCACGCCTCTCGTTTTGCAAGGATAATCAGGGCCTTACTTCGAAGCTTGGGCTCACGTTGACTTTCACTTTAGGTATAGCGCAGAGCAGGGTGAGCTTCCAACAAGGAACTGGAAACCCAAGGTTTCTTAGGAGAAACTTCATTTTCTTCTCAGAACCATGCCGGCAGTGTGGAAAACCCCGGCAACAACAATGCTTTTCAGGTAGCTCGAGGCCGCATGAACGGAGCTTTAATAATGGGAAAAGAAGCCTTATGCCATCAGTCTCCAATTTCTAGGTTGACACGCAGCATACACGCAGGACCAGAGCTTACTGTCTCTACGCAGTGTTCTGGTACCGAAACGGTTGCTTAAGCAAAGTCCCTAGGAGTCTTGGAAAGCTTACTACCGTGAAACTAAAGCAGAACAGCGATGAAGGCCTCAGGGAGCTGCTGCACGCCTCCCGTTTTGCCAGCATAATCAGGGCCTTACTTCGAGGCTAGTGCTCACATTGACTTTCACGTTTGGTATAGAGCAGAGCAGGGTGAGCTTCCAACTAGGAACTGGAAGCACAAGGTTTCTTTCGAGAAAACTCATTTTCTTCTATGAACCATGCCGGCTGTAAGTAAAAGCACGGTAAGAACAGTGATTTTCAGGAAGCTTCGGGGCCGCATCAACGGAGCTTTCATAATGGGAAAACTAGCCTTGTGCCATCAGTCTCTAATTTCTAGGTTGACACGCAGCATACACGCAGGAGTAGAGCTTCCTGGTTCTACGCAGTGTTCTGGTACTGAAACGGGTGCTGAAGCAAGGCCCCTAGGAGTGTTGAAAAGCTTACTACCTTGAAACTAAAGCAGAACAACCTTGAAGGCCTCATGGAGCTGCTGCACGCCTCTCGTTTTGCAAGGATAATCAGGGCCTTACTTCGAAGCTTGGGCTCACGTTGACTTTCACTTTAGGTATAGCGCAGAGCAGGCTGAGCTTCCAACAAGGAACTGGAAACCCAAGGTTTCTTAGGAGAAAACTCATTTTCTTCTCAGAACCATGCCGGCAGTGAGGAAAAGCCCGGCAACAACAATGCTTTTCAGGTAGCTTCGAGGCCGCATGAACGGAGCTTTCATAATGGGAAAAGAAGCCTTATGCCATCAGTCTCCAATTTCTAGGTTGACACGCAGCATACACGCAGGACCAGAGCTTACTGTCTCTACGCAGTGTTCTGGTACCGAAACGGTTGCTTAAGCAAAGTCCCTAGGAGTCTTGGAAAGCTTACTACCATGAAACTAAAGCAGAACAGCGATGAAGGCCTCAGGGAGCTGCTGCACGCCTCCCGTTTTGCCAGCATAATCAGGGCCTTACTTCGAGGCTAGTGCTCACATTGACTTTCACGTTTGGTATAGAGCAGAGCAGGGTGAGCTTCCAACTAGGAACTGGAAGCACAAGGTTTCTTTCGAGAAAACTCATTTTCTTCTATGTGCCATGCCGGCTGTAAGTAAAAGCACGGTAACAACAGTGCTTTTCTGGTAGCTTCGAGGCCGCATGAATGGAGCTTTCAAAACGGGAAAACAAGCCTTGTGCCATCAGTCTTCCATTTTTAGGTTGACACGCAACATAAGTATATGTTGATGCTCACAAGTCAAAAGAGATTCACGATACCCACTGGGGCTTTCCCTGAATCAACTTTTTTCTACATGCGGTTTTCCGCGTGCAGTGAAGTTCCAAAAAAAGGATGCGCGAGCGAGACTGAGGGGCCTTTGCATCTTCAAAGGACCTGCAGTGTTACACCAAGAACTGTGCTTAAATTGTACTTGGAATGCAAGCCGACCACCTCCTTGCGGATGCGTGACTCTAAGTGTGAAATGTGAAAAGGGATTAGAGGCAGAGTGTTTTTCTCAATAGAGTTCAGCTAGGGGAATGAGGTTCCACCCATTGCATGGAGGACAGTCTAGAAGTGTGTTCGTGAATCCTGTGTGGAGCTGAGGTAATCTGGCTCTCCCAAGGAAGAGTGCAGTGTGTTGGTTCTCTCTAGCCAACACTGGGGTGTTCCAAAAAGGCCTACGGGGCTGGAAGTTGCTTAACAGGACCAGAGCTTCCTTGCTCTACTCAGTATTCTGGTACGGAAACGGGTGCTGAAGCAAGGACTCTAGGAGTTTTGAAAGGCTTACTACCGTGAAACTAAAGCAGAACAGTGATGAAGGCCTCATGGAGCTGCTGCACGCCTCTCATTTTGCAAGGATAATCAGGGCCTTACTTCGAAGCTTGGGCTCACGTTGACTTTCACGTTTGGTATAGAACAAAGCAGGGTGAGCTTCCAACTAGGAACTGGAAGCACAAGGTTCCTTTCGAGAAAACTCATTTTCTTCTATGTGCCATGCCGCTGTAAGTAAAAGCACGGTAACAACAGTGCTTTGCAGGAAGCTTCGAGGCCGCATGAATGGAGCTTTCAAAACGGGAAAACAAGCCTTGTGCCATCAGTCTCTAATTTCTAGGTTGACACGCAGCATACACGCAGGCGCAGAGCTTCCTGGTTCTACGCAGTGTTCTGGTACTGAAACGGGTGCTGAAGCAAGTCCGCTAGGAGTGTTGAAAAGCTTACTACCTTGAAACTAAAGCAGAACAGCGATGAAGGCCTCAGGGAGCTGCTGCACGCCTCCCGTTTTGCCAGCATAATCAGGGCCTTACTTCGAGGCTAGTGCTCACTTTGACTTTCACGTTTGGTATAGAGCAGAGCAGGGTGAGCTTCCAACTAGGAACTGGAAGCACAAGGTTTCTTTCGAGAAAACTCATTTTCTTCTATGAGCCATGCCGGCTGTAAGTAAAAGCACGGTAACAACAGTGCTTTTCAGGTAGCTTCGGGGCCGCATCAACGGATCTTTCATAATGGGAAAACTAGCCTTGTGCCATCAGTCTCTAATTTCTAGGTTGACACGCAGCATACACGCAGGAGTAGAGCTTCCTGGTTCTACGCAGTGTTCTGGTACTGAAACGGGTGCTGAAGCAAGGCCCCTAGGAGTGTTGAAAAGCTTACTACCTTGAAACTAAAGCAGAACAACCTTGTAGGCCTCATGGAGCTGCTGCACGCCTCTCGTTTTGCAAGGATAATCAGGGCCTTACTTCGAAGCTTGGGCTCACGTTGACTTTCACTTTAGGTATAGCGCAGAGCAGGCTGAGCTTCCAACAAGGAACTGGAAACCCAAGGTTTCTTAGGAGAAAACTCATTTTCTTCTCAGAACCATGCCGGCAGTGAGGAAAAGCCCGGCAACAACAATGCTTTTCAGGTAGCTTCGAGGCCGCATGAACGGAGCTTTCATAATGGGAAAAGAAGCCTTATGCCATCAGTCTCCAATTTCTAGGTTGACACGCAGCATACACGCAGGACCAGAGCTTACTGTCTCTACGCAGTGTTCTGGTACCGAAACGGTTGCTTAAGCAAAGTCCCTAGGAGTCTTGGAAAGCTTACTACCGTGAAACTAAAGCAGAACAGCGACGAAGGCCTCAGGGAGCTGCTGCACGCCTCCCGTTTTGCCAGCATAATCAGGGCCTTACTTCGAGGCTAGTGCTCACATTGACTTTCACGTTTGGTATAGAGCAGAGCAGGGTGAGCTTCCAACTAGGAACTGGAAGCACAAGGTTTCTTTCGAGAAAACTCATTTTCTTCTATGTGCCATGCCGGCTGTAAGTAAAAGCACGGTAACAACAGTGCTTTTCTGGTAGCTTCGAGGCCGCATGAATGGAGCTTTCAAAACGGGAAAACAAGCCTTGTGCCATCAGTCTTCCATTTTTAGGTTGACACGCAACATAAGTACATGTTGATGCTCACAAGTCAAAAGAGATTCACGATACCCACTGGGGCTTTCCCTGAATCAACTTTTTTCTACATGCGGTTTTCCGCGTGCAGCGAAGTTACAAAAAAAGGATGCGCGAGCGAGACTGAGGGGCCTTTGCATCTTCAAAGGACCTGCAGTGTTACACCAAGAACTGTGCTTAAATTGTACTTGGAATGCAAGCCGACCACCTCCTTGCGGATGCGTGACTCTAAGTGTGAAATGTGAAAAGGGATTAGAGGCAGAGTGTTTTTCTCAATAGAGTTCAGCTAGGGGAATGAGGTTCCACCCATTGCATGGAGGACAGTCTAGAAGTGTGTTCGTGAATCCTGTGTGGAGCTGAGGTAATCTGGCTCTCCCAAGGAAGAGTGCAGTGTGTTGGTTCTCTCTAGCCAACACTGGGGTGTTCCAAAAAGGCCTACGGGGCTGGAAGTTGCTTAACAGGACCAGAGCTTCCTTGCTCTACTCAGTATTCTGGTACGGAAACGGGTGCTGAAGCAAGGACTCTAGGAGTTTTGAAAGGCTTACTACCGTGAAACTAAAGCAGAACAGTGATGAAGGCCTCATGGAGCTGCTGCACGCCTCTCATTTTGCAAGGATAATCAGGGCCTTACTTCGAAGCTTGGGCTCACGTTGACTTTCACGTTTGGTATAGAACAAAGCAGGGTGAGCTTCCAACTAGGAACTGGAAGCACAAGGTTCCTTTCGAGAAAACTCATTTTCTTCTATGTGCCATGCCGCTGTAAGTAAAAGCACGGTAACAACAGTGCTTTGCAGGAAGCTTCGAGGCCGCATGAATGGAGCTTTCAAAACGGGAAAACAAGCCTTGTGCCATCAGTCTCTAATTTCTAGGTTGACACGCAGCATACACGCAGGCGCAGAGCTTCCTGGTTCTACGCAGTGTTCTGGTACTGAAACGGGTGCTGAAGCAAGTCCGCTAGGAGTGTTGAAAAGCTTACTACCTTGAAACTAAAGCAGAACAGCGATGAAGGCCTCAGGGAGCTGCTGCACGCCTCCCGTTTTGCCAGCATAATCAGGGCCTTACTTCGAGGCTAGTGCTCACTTTGACTTTCACGTTTGGTATAGAGCAGAGCAGGGTGAGCTTCCAACTAGGAACTGGAAGCACAAGGTTTCTTTCGAGAAAACTCATTTTCTTCTATGAGCCATGCCGGCTGTAAGTAAAAGCACGGTAACAACAGTGCTTTTCAGGTAGCTTCGGGGCCGCATCAACGGATCTTTCATAATGGGAAAACTAGCCTTGTGCCATCAGTCTCTAATTTCTAGGTTGACACGCAGCATACACGCAGGAGTAGAGCTTCCTGGTTCTACGCAGTGTTCTGGTACTGAAACGGGTGCTGAAGCAAGGCCCCTAGGAGTGTTGAAAAGCTTACTACCTTGAAACTAAAGCAGAACAACCTTGAAGGCCTCATGGAGCTGCTGCACGCCTCTCGTTTTGCAAGGATAATCAGGGCCTTACTTCGAAGCTTGGGCTCACGTTGACTTTCACTTTAGGTATAGCGCAGAGCAGGCTGAGCTTCCAACAAGGAACTGGAAACCCAAGGTTTCTTAGGAGAAAACTCATTTTCTTCTCAGAACCATGCCGGCAGTGAGGAAAAGCCCGGCAACAACAATGCTTTTCAGGTAGCTTCGAGGCCGCATGAACGGAGCTTTCATAATGGGAAAAGAAGCCTTATGCCATCAGTCTCCAATTTCTAGGTTGACACGCAGCATACACGCAGGACCAGAGCTTACTGTCTCTACGCAGTGTTCTGGTACCGAAACGGTTGCTTAAGCAAAGTCCCTAGGAGTCTTGGAAAGCTTACTACCGTGAAACTAAAGCAGAACAGCGATGAAGGCCTCAGGGAGCTGCTGCACGCCTCCCGTTTTGCCAGCATAATCAGGGCCTTACTTCGAGGCTAGTGCTCACATTGACTTTCACGTTTGGTATAGAGCAGAGCAGGGTGAGCTTCCAACTAGGAACTGGAAGCACAAGGTTTCTTTCGAGAAAACTCATTTTCTTCTATGTGCCATGCCGGCTGTAAGTAAAAGCACGGTAACAACAGTGCTTTTCTGGTAGCTTCGAGGCCGCATGAATGGAGCTTTCAAAACGGGAAAACAAGCCTTGTGCCATCAGTCTTCCATTTTTAGGTTGACACGCAACATAAGTACATGTTGATGCTCACAAGTCAAAAGAGATTCACGATACCCACTGGGGATTTCCCTGAATCAACTTTTTTCTACATGCGGTTTTCCGCGTGCAGCGAAGTTCCAAAAAAAGGATGCGCGAGCGAGACTGAGGGGCCTTTGCATCTTCAAAGGACCTGCAGTGTTACACCAAGAACTGTGCTTAAATTGTACTTGGAATGCAAGCCGACCACCTCCTTGCGGATGCGTGACTCTAAGTGTGAAATGTGAAAAGGGATTAGAGGCAGAGTGTTTTTCTCAATAGAGTTCAGCTAGGGGAATGAGGTTCCACCCATTGCATGGAGGACAGTCTAGAAGTGTGTTCGTGAATCCTGTGTGGAGCTGAGGTAATCTGGCTCTCCCAAGGAAGAGTGCAGTGTGTTGGTTCTCTCTAGCCAACACTGGGGTGTTCCAAAAAGGCCTACGGGGCTGGAAGTTGCTTAACAGGACCAGAGCTTCCTTGCTCTACTCAGTATTCTGGTACGGAAACGGGTGCTGAAGCAAGGACTCTAGGAGTTTTGAAAGGCTTACTACCGTGAAACTAAAGCAGAACAGTGATGAAGGCCTCATGGAGCTGCTGCACGCCTCTCGTTTTGCAAGGATAATCAGGGCCTTACTTCGAAGCTTGGGCTCACGTTGACTTTCACGTTTGGTATAGAACAAAGCAGGGTGAGCTTCCAACTAGGAACTGGAAGCACAAGGTTCCTTTCGAGAAAACTCATTTTCTTCTATGTGCCATGCCGCTGTAAGTAAAAGCACGGTAACAACAGTGCTTTGCAGGAAGCTTCGAGGCCGCATGAATGGAGCTTTCAAAACGGGAAAACAAGCCTTGTGCCATCAGTCTCTAATTTCTAGGTTGACACGCAGCATACACGCAGGCGCAGAGCTTCCTGGTTCTACGCAGTGTTCTGGTACTGAAACGGGTGCTGAAGCAAGTCCGCTAGGAGTGTTGAAAAGCTTACTACCTTGAAACTAAAGCAGAACAGCGATGAAGGCCTCAGGGAGCTGCTGCACGCCTCCCGTTTTGCCAGCATAATCAGGGCCTTACTTCGAGGCTAGTGCTCACTTTGACTTTCACGTTTGGTATAGAGCAGAGCAGGGTGAGCTTCCAACTAGGAACTGGAAGCACAAGGTTTCTTTCGAGAAAACTCATTTTCTTCTATGAGCCATGCCGGCTGTAAGTAAAAGCACGGTAACAACAGTGCTTTTCAGGTAGCTTCGGGGCCGCATCAACGGATCTTTCATAATGGGAAAACTAGCCTTGTGCCATCAGTCTCTAATTTCTAGGTTGACACGCAGCATACACGCAGGAGTAGAGCTTCCTGGTTCTACGCAGTGTTCTGGTACTGAAACGGGTGCTGAAGCAAGGCCCCTAGGAGTGTTGAAAAGCTTACTACCTTGAAACTAAAGCAGAACAACCTTGAAGGCCTCATGGAGCTGCTGCACGCCTCTCGTTTTGCAAGGATAATCAGGGCCTTACTTCGAAGCTTGGGCTCACGTTGACTTTCACTTTAGGTATAGCGCAGAGCAGGCTGAGCTTCCAACAAGGAACTGGAAACCCAAGGTTTCTTAGGAGAAAACTCATTTTCTTCTCAGAACCATGCCGGCAGTGAGGAAAACCCCGGCAACAACAATGCTTTTCAGGTAACTTCGAGGCCGCATGAACGGAGCTTTCATAATGGGAAAAGAAGCCTTATGCCATCAGTCTCCAATTTCTAGGTTGACACGCAGCATACACGCAGGACCAGAGCTTACTGTCTCTACGCAGTGTTCTGGTACCGAAACTGTTGCTTAAGCAAAGTCCCTAGGAGTCTTGGAAAGCTTACTACCGTGAAACTTAAGCAGAACAGCGATGAAGGCCTCAGGGAGCTGCTGCACGCCTCCCGTTTTGCCAGCATAATCAGGGCCTTACTTCGAGGCTAGTGCTCACATTGACTTTCACGTTTGGTATAGAGCAGAGCAGGGTGAGCTTCCAACTAGGAACTGGAAGCACAAGGTTTCTTTCGAGAAAACTCATTTTCTTCTATGTGCCATGCCGGCTGTAAGTAAAAGCACGGTAACAACAGTGCTTTTCTGGTAGCTTCGAGGCCGCATGAATGGAGCTTTCAAAACGGGAAAACAAGCCTTGTGCCATCAGTCTTCCATTTTTAGGTTGACACGCAACATAAGTACATGTTGATGCTCACAAGTCAAAAGAGATTCACGATACCCACTGGGGCTTTCCCTGAATCAACTTTTTTCTACATGCGGTTTTCCGCGTGCAGCGAAGTTCCAAAAAAAGGATGCGCGAGCGAGACTGAGGGGCCTTTGCATCTTCAAAGGACCTGCAGTGTTACACCAAGAACTGTGCTTAAATTGTACTTGGAATGCAAGCCGACCGCCTCCTTGCGGATGCGTGACTCTAAGTGTGAAATGTGAAAAGGGATTAGAGGCAGAGTGTTTTTCTCAATAGAGTTCAGCTAGGGGAATGAGGTTCCACCCATTGCATGGAGGACAGTCTAGAAGTGTGTTCGTGAATCCTGTGTGGAGCTGAGGTAATCTGGCTCTCCCAAGGAAGAGTGCAGTGTGTTGGTTCTCTCTAGCCAACACTGGGGTGTTCCAAAAAGGCCTACGGGGCTGGAAGTTGCTTAACAGGACCAGAGCTTCCTTGCTCTACTCAGTATTCTGGTACGGAAACGGGTGCTGAAGCAAGGACTCTAGGAGTTTTGAAAGGCTTACTACCGTGAAACTAAAGCAGAACAGTGATGAAGGCCTCATGGAGCTGCTGCACGCCTCTCGTTTTGCAAGGATAATCAGGGCCTTACTTCGAAGCTTGGGCTCACGTTGACTTTCACGTTTGGTATAGAACAAAGCAGGGTGAGCTTCCAACTAGGAACTGGAAGCACAAGGTTCCTTTTGAGAAAACTCATTTTCTTCTATGTGCCATGCCGCTGTAAGTAAAAGCACGGTAACAACAGTGCTTTGCAGGAAGCTTCGAGGCCGCATGAATGGAGCTTTCAAAACGGGAAAACAAGCCTTGTGCCATCAGTCTCTAATTTCTAGGTTGACACGCAGCATACACGCAGGCGCAGAGCTTCCTGGTTCTACGCAGTGTTCTGGTACTGAAACGGGTGCTGAAGCAAGTCCGCTAGGAGTGTTGAAAAGCTTACTACCTTGAAACTAAAGCAGAACAGCGATGAAGGCCTCAGGGAGCTGCTGCACGCCTCCCGTTTTGCCAGCATAATCAGGGCCTTACTTCGAGGCTAGTGCTCACTTTGACTTTCACGTTTGGTATAGAGCAGAGCAGGGTGAGCTTCCAACTAGGAACTGGAAGCACAAGGTTTCTTTCGAGAAAACTCATTTTCTTCTATGAGCCATGCCGGCTGTAAGTAAAAGCACGGTAACAACAGTGCTTTTCAGGTAGCTTCGGGGCCGCATCAACGGAGCTTTCATAATGGGAAAACTAGCCTTGTGCCATCAGTCTCTAATTTCTAGGTTGACACGCAGCATACACGCAGGAGTAGAGCTTCCTGGTTCTACGCAGTGTTCTGGTACTGAAACGGGTGCTGAAGCAAGGCCCCTAGGAATGTTGAAAAGCTTACTACCTTGAAACTAAAGCAGAACAACGATGAAGGCCTCATGGAGCTGCTGCACGCCTCTCGTTTTGCAAGGATAATCAGGGCCTTACTTCGAAGCTTGGGCTCACGTTGACTTTCACTTTAGGTATAGCGCAGAGCAGGCTGAGCTTCCAACAAGGAACTGGAAACCCAAGGTTTCTTAGGAGAAAACTCATTTTCTTCTCAGAACCATGCCGGCAGTGAGGAAAAGCCCGGCAACAACAATGCTTTTCAGGTAGCTTCGAGGCCGCATGAACGGAGCTTTCATAATGGGAAAAGAAGCCTTATGCCATCAGTCTCCAATTTCTAGGTTGACACGCAGCATACACGCAGGACCAGAGCTTACTGTCTCTACGCAGTGTTCTGGTACCGAAACGGTTGCTTAAGCAAAGTCCCTAGGAGTCTTGGAAAGCTTACTACCGTGAAACTAAAGCAGAACAGCGATGAAGGCCTCAGGGAGCTGCTGCACGCCTCCCGTTTTGCCAGCATAATCAGGGCCTTACTTCGAGGCTAGTGCTCACATTGACTTTCACGTTTGGTATAGAGCAGAGCAGGGTGAGCTTCCAACTAGGAACTGGAAGCACAAGGTTTCTTTCGAGAAAACTCATTTTCTTCTATGTGCCATGCCGGCTGTAAGTAAAAGCACGGTAACAACAGTGCTTTTCTGGTAGCTTCGAGGCCGCATGAATGGAGCTTTCAAAACGGGAAAACAAGCCTTGTGCCATCAGTCTTCCATTTTTAGGTTGACACGCAACATAAGTACATGTTGATGCTCACAAGTCAAAAGAGATTCACGATACCCACTGGGGCTTTCCCTGAATCAACTTTTTTCTACATGCGGTTTTCCGCGTGCAGCGAAGTTCCAAAAAAAGGATGCGCGAGCGAGACTGAGGGGCCTTTGCATCTTCAAAGGACCTGCAGTGTTACACCAAGAACTGTGCTTAAATTGTACTTGGAATGCAAGCCGACCACCTCCTTGCGGATGCGTGACTCTAAGTGTGAAATGTGAAAAGGGATTAGAGGCAGAGTGTTTTTCTCAATAGAGTTCAGCTAGGGGAATGAGGTTCCACCCATTGCATGGAGGACAGTCTAGAAGTGTGTTCGTGAATCCTGTGTGGAGCTGAGGTAATCTGGCTCTCCCAAGGAAGAGTGCAGTGTGTTGGTTCTCTCTAGCCAACACTGGGGTGTTCCAAAAAGGCCTACGGGGCTAGAAGTTGCTTAACAGGACCAGAGCTTCCTTGCTCTACTCAGTATTCTGGTACGGAAACGGGTGCTGAAGCAAGGACTCTAGGAGTTTTGAAAGGCTTACTACCGTGAAACTAAAGCAGAACAGTGATGAAGGCCTCATGGAGCTGCTGCACGCCTCTCGTTTTGCAAGGATAATCAGGGCCTTACTTCGAAGCTTGGGCTCACGTTGACTTTCACGTTTGGTATAGAACAAAGCAGGGTGAGCTTCCAACTAGGAACTGGAAGCACAAGGTTCCTTTCGAGAAAACTCATTTTCTTCTATGTGCCATGCCGCTGTAAGTAAAAGCACGGTAACAACAGTGCTTTGCAGGAAGCTTCGAGGCCGCATGAATGGAGCTTTCAAAACGGGAAAACAAGCCTTGTGCCATCAGTCTCTAATTTCTAGGTTGACACGCAGCATACACGCAGGCGCAGAGCTTCCTGGTTCTACGCAGTGTTCTGGTACTGAAACGGGTGCTGAAGCAAGTCCGCTAGGAGTGTTGAAAAGCTTACTACCTTGAAACTAAAGCAGAACAGCGATGAAGGCCTCAGGGAGCTGCTGCACGCCTCCCGTTTTGCCAGCATAATCAGGGCCTTACTTCGAGGCTAGTGCTCACTTTGACTTTCACGTTTGGTATAGAGCAGAGCAGGGTGAGCTTCCAACTAGGAACTGGAAGCACAAGGTTTCTTTCGAGAAAACTCATTTTCTTCTATGAGCCATGCCGGCTGTAAGTAAAAGCACGGTAACAACAGTGCTTTTCAGGTAGCTTCGGGGCCGCATCAACGGATCTTTCATAATGGGAAAACTAGCCTTGTGCCATCAGTCTCTAATTTCTAGGTTGACACGCAGCATACACGCAGGAGTAGAGCTTCCTGGTTCTACGCAGTGTTCTGGTACTGAAACGGGTGCTGAAGCAAGGCCCCTAGGAGTGTTGAAAAGCTTACTACCTTGAAACTAAAGCAGAACAACGATGAAGGCCTCATGGAGCTGCTGCACGCCTCTCGTTTTGCAAGGATAATCAGGGCCTTACTTCGAAGCTTGGGCTCACGTTGACTTTCACTTTAGGTATAGCGCAGAGCAGGCTGAGCTTCCAACAAGGAACTGGAAACCCAAGGTTTCTTAGGAGAAAACTCATTTTCTTCTCAGAACCATGCCGGCAGTGAGGAAAACCCCGGCAACAACAATGCTTTTCAGGTAGCTTCGAGGCCGCATGAACGGAGCTTTCATAATGGGAAAAGAAGCCTTATGCCATCAGTCTCCAATTTCTAGGTTGACACGCAGCATACACGCAGGACCAGAGCTTACTGTCTCTACGCAGTGTTCTGGTACCGAAACTGTTGCTTAAGCAAAGTCCCTAGGAGTCTTGGAAAGCTTACTACCGTGAAACTTAAGCAGAACAGCGATGAAGGCCTCAGGGAGCTGCTGCACGCCTCCCGTTTTGCCAGCATAATCAGGGCCTTACTTCGAGGCTAGTGCTCACATTGACTTTCACGTTTGGTATAGAGCAGAGCAGGGTGAGCTTCCAACTAGGAACTGGAAGCACAAGGTTTCTTTCGAGAAAACTCATTTTCTTCTATGTGCCATGCCGGCTGTAAGTAAAAGCACGGTAACAACAGTGCTTTTCTGGTAGCTTCGAGGCCGCATGAATGGAGCTTTCAAAACGGGAAAACAAGCCTTGTGCCATCAGTCTTCCATTTTTAGGTTGACACGCAACATAAGTACATGTTGATGCTCACAAGTCAAAAGAGATTCACGATACCCACTGGGGCTTTCCCTGAATCAACTTTTTTCTACATGCGGTTTTCCGCGTGCAGCGAAGTTCCAAAAAAAGGATGCGCGAGCGAGACTGAGGGGCCTTTGCATCTTCAAAGGACCTGCAGTGTTACACCAAAAACTGTGCTTAAATTGTACTTGGAATGCATGCCGACCACCTCCTTGCGGATGCGTGACTCTAAGTGTGAAATGTGAAAAGGGATTAGAGGCAGAGTGTTTTTCTCAATAGAGTTCAGCTAGGGGAATGAGGTTCCACCCATTGCATGGAGGACAGTCTAGAAGTGTGTTCGTGAATCCTGTGTGGAGCTGAGGTAATCTGGCTCTCCCAAGGAAGAGTGCAGTGTGTTGGTTCTCTCTAGCCAACACTGGGGTGTTCCAAAAAGGCCTACGGGGCTGGAAGTTGCTTAACAGGACCAGAGCTTCCTTGCTCTACTCAGTATTCTGGTACGGAAACGGGTGCTGAAGCAAGGACTCTAGGAGTTTTGAAAGGCTTACTACCGTGAAACTAAAGCAGAACAGTGATGAAGGCCTCATGGAGCTGCTGCACGCCTCTCGTTTTGCAAGGATAATCAGGGCCTTACTTCGAAGCTTGGGCTCACGTTGACTTTCACGTTTGGTATAGAACAAAGCAGGGTGAGCTTCCAACTAGGAACTGGAAGCACAAGGTTCCTTTCGAGAAAACTCATTTTCTTCTATGTGCCATGCCGCTGTAAGTAAAAGCACGGTAACAACAGTGCTTTGCAGGAAGCTTCGAGGCCGCATGAATGGAGCTTTCAAAACGGGAAAACAAGCCTTGTGCCATCAGTCTCTAATTTCTAGGTTGACACGCAGCATACACGCAGGCGCAGAGCTTCCTGGTTCTACGCAGTGTTCTGGTACTGAAACGGGTGCTGAAGCAAGTCCGCTAGGAGTGTTGAAAAGCTTACTACCTTGAAACTAAAGCAGAACAGCGATGAAGGCCTCAGGGAGCTGCTGCACGCCTCCCGTTTTGCCAGCATAATCAGGGCCTTACTTCGAGGCTAGTGCTCACTTTGACTTTCACGTTTGGTATAGAGCAGAGCAGGGTGAGCTTCCAACTAGGAACTGGAAGCACAAGGTTTCTTTCGAGAAAACTCATTTTCTTCTATGAGCCATGCCGGCTGTAAGTAAAAGCACGGTAACAACAGTGCTTTTCAGGTAGCTTCGGGGCCGCATCAACGGATCTTTCATAATGGGAAAACTAGCCTTGTGCCATCAGTCTCTACTTTCTAGGTTGACACGCAGCATACACGCAGGAGCAGAGCTTCCTGGTTCTACGCAGTGTTCTGGTACTGAAACGGGTGCTGAAGCAAGGCCCCTAGGAATGTTGAAAAGCTTACTACCTTGAAACTAAAGCAGAACAACGATGAAGGCCTCATGGAGCTGCTGCACGCCTCTCGTTTTGCAAGGATAATCAGGGCCTTACTTCGAAGCTTGGGCTCACGTTGACTTTCACTTTAGGTATAGCGCAGAGCAGGCTGAGCTTCCAACAAGGAACTGGAAACCCAAGGTTTCTTAGGAGAAAACTCATTTTCTTCTCAGAACCATGCCGGCAGTGAGGAAAACCCCGGCAACAACAATGCTTTTCAGGTAGCTTCGAGGCCGCATGAACGGAGCTTTCATAATGGGAAAAGAAGCCTTATGCCATCGGTCTCCAATTTCTAGGTTGACACGCAGCATACACGCAGGACCAGAGCTTACTGTCTCTACGCAGTGTTCTGGTACCGAAACGGTTGCTTAAGCAAAGTCCCTAGGAGTCTTGGAAAGCTTACTACCGTGAAACTTAAGCAGAACAGCGATGAAGGCCTCAGGGAGCTGCTGCACGCCTCCCGTTTTGCCAGCATAATCAGGGCCTTACTTCGAGGCTAGTGCTCACATTGACTTTCACGTTTGGTATAGAGCAGAGCAGGGTGAGCTTCCAACTAGGAACTGGAAGCACAAGGTTTCTTTCGAGAAAACTCATTTTCTTCTATGTGCCATGCCGGCTGTAAGTAAAAGCACGGTAACAACAGTGCTTTTCTGGTAGCTTCGAGGCCGCATGAATGGAGCTTTCAAAACGGGAAAACAAGCCTTGTGCCATCAGTCTTCCATTTTTAGGTTGACACGCAACATAAGTACATGTTGATGCTCACAAGTCAAAAGAGATTCACGATACCCACTGGGGCTTTCCCTGAATCAACTTTTTTCTACATGCGGTTTTCCGCGTGCAGCGAAGTTCCAAAAAAAGGATGCGCGAGCGAGACTGAGGGGCCTTTGCATCTTCAAAGGACCTGCAGTGTTACACCAAGAACTGTGCTTAAATTGTACTTGGAATGCAAGCCGACCACCTCCTTGCGGATGCGTGACTCTAAGTGTGAAATGTGAAAAGGGATTAGAGGCAGAGTGTTTTTCTCAATAGAGTTCAGCTAGGGGAATGAGGTTCCACCCATTGCATGGAGGACAGTCTAGAAGTGTGTTCGTGAATCCTGTGTGGAGCTGAGGTAATCTGGCTCTCCCAAGGAAGAGTGCAGGGTGTTGGTTCTCTCTAGCCAACACTGGGGTGTTCCAAAAAGGCCTACGGGGCTGGAAGTTGCTTAACAGGACCAGAGCTTCCTTGCTCTACTCAGTATTCTGGTACGGAAACGGGTGCTGAAGCAAGGACTCTAGGAGTTTTGAAAGGCTTACTACCGTGAAACTAAAGCAGAACAGTGATGAAGGCCTCATGGAGCTGCTGCACGCCTCTCGTTTTGCAAGGATAATCAGGGCCTTACTTCGAAGCTTGGGCTCACGTTGACTTTCACGTTTGGTATAGAACAAAGCAGGGTGAGCTTCCAACTAGGAACTGGAAGCACAAGGTTCCTTTCGAGAAAACTCATTTTCTTCTATGTGCCATGCCGCTGTAAGTAAAAGCACGGTAACAACAGTGCTTTGCAGGAAGCTTCGAGGCCGCATGAATGGAGCTTTCAAAACGGGAAAACAAGCCTTGTGCCATCAGTCTCTAATTTCTAGGTTGACACGCAGCATACACGCAGGCGCAGAGCTTCCTGGTTCTACGCAGTGTTCTGGTACTGAAACGGGTGCTGAAGCAAGTCCGCTAGGAGTGTTGAAAAGCTTACTACCTTGAAACTAAAGCAGAACAGCGATGAAGGCCTCAGGGAGCTGCTGCACGCCTCCCGTTTTGCCAGCATAATCAGGGCCTTACTTCGAGGCTAGTGCTCACTTTGACTTTCACGTTTGGTATAGAGCAGAGCAGGGTGAGCTTCCAACTAGGAACTGGAAGCACAAGGTTTCTTTCGAGAAAACTCATTTTCTTCTATGAGCCATGCCGGCTGTAAGTAAAAGCACGGTAACAACAGTGCTTTTCAGGTAGCTTCGGGGCCGCATCAACGGATCTTTCATAATGGGAAAACTAGCCTTGTGCCATCAGTCTCTAATTTCTAGGTTGACACGCAGCATACACGCAGGAGTAGAGCTTCCTGGTTCTACGCAGTGTTCTGGTACTGAAACGGGTGCTGAAGCAAGGCCCCTAGGAGTGTTGAAAAGCTTACTACCTTGAAACTAAAGCAGAACAACGATGAAGGCCTCATGGAGCTGCTGCACGCCTCTCGTTTTGCAAGGATAATCAGGGCCTTACTTCGAAGCTTGGGCTCACGTTGACTTTCACTTTAGGTATAGCGCAGAGCAGGCTGAGCTTCCAACAAGGAACTAGAAACCCAAGGTTTCTTAGGAGAAAACTCATTTTCTTCTCAGAACCATGCCGGCAGTGAGGAAAACCCCGGCAACAACAATGCTTTTCAGGTAGCTTCGAGGCCGCATGAACGGAGCTTTCATAATGGGAAAAGAAGCCTTATGCCATCAGTCTCCAATTTCTAGGTTGACACGCAGCATACACGCAGGACCAGAGCTTACTGTCTCTACGCAGTGTTCTGGTACCGAAACGGTTGCTTAAGCAAAGTCCCTAGGAGTCTTGGAAAGCTTACTACCGTGAAACTAAAGCAGAACAGCGATGAAGGCCTCAGGGAGCTGCTGAACGCCTCCCGTTTTGCCAGCATAATCAGGGCCTTACTTCGAGGCTAGTGCTCACATTGACTTTCACGTTTGGTATAGAGCAGAGCAGGGTGAGCTTCCAACTAGGAACTGGAAGCACAAGGTTTCTTTCGAGAAAACTCATTTTCTTCTATGAGCCATGCCGGCTGTAAGTAAAAGCACGGTAACAACAGTGCTTTTCAGGTAGCTTCGGGGCCGCATCAACGGAGCTTTCATAATGGGAAAACTAGCCTTGTGCCATCAGTCTCTAATTTCTAGGTTGACACGCAGCATACACGCAGGAGCAGAGCTTCCTGGTTCTACGCAGTGTTCTGGTACTGAAACGGGTGCTGAAGCAAGGCCCCTAGGAGTGTTGAAAAGCTTACTACCTTGAAACTAAAGCAGAACAACGATGAAGGCCTCATGGAGCTGCTGCACGCCTCTCGTTTTGCAAGGATAATCAGGGCCTTACTTCGAAGCTTGGGCTCACGTTGACTTTCACTTTAGGTATAGCGCAGAGCAGGGTGAGCTTCCAACAAGGAACTGGAAACCCAAGGTTTCTTAGGAGAAAACTCATTTTCTTCTCAGAACCATGCCGGCAGTGAGGAAAACCCCGGCAACAACAATGCTTTTCAGGTAGCTTCGAGGCCGCATGAACGGAGCTTTCATAATGGGAAAAGAAGCCTTATGCCATCAGTCTCCAATTTCTAGGTTGACACGCAGCATACACGCAGGACCAGAGCTTACTGTCTCTACGCAGTGTTCTGGTACCGAAACGGTTGCTTAAGCAAAGTCCCTAGGAGTCTTGGAAAGCTTACTACCGTGAAACTAAAGCAGAACAGCGATGAAGACCTCATGGAGCTGCTGCACGCCTCCCGTTTTGCCAGCATAATCAGGGCCTTACTTCGAGGCTAGTGCTCACATTGACTTTCACGTTTGGTATAGAGCAGAGCAGGGTGAGCTTCCAACTAGGAACTGGAAGCACAAGGTTTCTTTCGAGAAAACTCATTTTCTTCTATGAACCATGCCGGCTGTAAGTAAAAGCACGGTAACAACAGTGCTTTTCAGGTAGCTTCGGGGCCGCATCAACGGATCTTTCATAATGGGAAAACTAGCCTTGTGCCATCAGTCTCTAATTTCTAGGTTGACACGCAGCATACACGCAGGAGTAGAGCTTCCTGGTTCTACGCAGTGTTCTGGTACTGAAACGGGTGCTGAAGCAAGGCCCCTAGGAGTGTTGAAAAGCTTACTACCTTGAAACTAAAGCAGAACAACGATGAAGGCCTCATGGAGCTGCTGCACGCCTCTCGTTTTGCAAGGATAATCAGGGCCTTACTTCGAAGCTTGGGCTCACGTTGACTTTCACTTTAGGTATAGCGCAGAGCAGGCTGAGCTTCCAACAAGGAACTGGAAACCCAAGGTTTCTTAGGAGAAAACTCATTTTCTTCTCAGAACCATGCCGGCAGTGAGGAAAACCCCGGCAACAACAATGCTTTTCAGGTAGCTTCGAGGCCGCATGAACGGAGCTTTCATAATGGGAAAAGAAGCCTTATGCCATCAGTCTCCAATTTCTAGGTTGACACGCAGCATACACGCAGGACCAGAGCTTACTGTCTCTACGCAGTGTTCTGGTACCGAAACGGTTGCTTAAGCAAAGTCCCTAGGAGTCTTGGAAAGCTTACTACCGTGAAACTAAAGCAGAACAGCGATGAAGGCCTCAGGGAGCTGCTGCACGCCTCCCGTTTTGCCAGCATAATCAGGGCCTTACTTCGAGGCTAGTGCTCACATTGACTTTCACGTTTGGTATAGAGCAGAGCAGGGTGAGCTTCCAACTAGGAACTGGAAGCACAAGGTTTCTTTCGAGAAAACTCATTTTCTTCTATGTGCCATGCCGGCTGTAAGTAAAAGCACGGTAACAACAGTGCTTTTCTGGTAGCTTCGAGGCCGCATGAATGGAGCTTTCAAAACGGGAAAACAAGCCTTGTGCCATCAGTCTTCCATTTTTAGGTTGACACGCAACATAAGTACATGTTGATGCTCACAAGTCAAAAGAGATTCACGATACCCACTGGGGCTTTCCCTGAATCAACTTTTTTCTACATGCGGTTTTCCGCGTGCAGCGAAGTTCCAAAAAAAGGATGCGCGAGCGAGACTGAGGGGCCTTTGCATCTTCAAAGGACCTGCAGTGTTACACCAAGAACTGTGCTTAAATTGTACTTGGAATGCAAGCCGACCACCTCCTTGCGGATGCGTGACTCTAAGTGTGAAATGTGAAAAGGGATTAGAGGCAGAGTGTTTTTCTCAATAGAGTTCAGCTAGGGGAATGAGGTTCCACCCATTGCATGGAGGACAGTCTAGAAGTGTGTTCGTGAATCCTGTGTGGAGCTGAGGTAATCTGGCTCTCCCAAGGAAGAGTGCAGTGTGTTGGTTCTCTCTAGCCAACACTGGGGTGTTCCAAAAAGGCCTACGGGGCTGGAAGTTGCTTAACAGGACCAGAGCTTCCTTGCTCTACTCAGTATTCTGGTACGGAAACGGGTGCTGAAGCAAGGACTCTAGGAGTTTTGAAAGGCTTACTACCGTGAAACTAAAGCAGAACAGTGATGAAGGCCTCATGGAGCTGCTGCACGCCTCTCGTTTTGCAAGGATAATCAGGGCCTTACTTCGAAGCTTGGGCTCACGTTGACTTTCACGTTTGGTATAGAACAAAGCAGGGTGAGCTTCCAACTAGGAACTGGAAGCACAAGGTTCCTTTCGAGAAAACTCATTTTCTTCTATGTGCCATGCCGCTGTAAGTAAAAGCACGGTAACAACAGTGCTTTGCAGGAAGCTTCGAGGCCGCATGAATGGAGCTTTCAAAACGGGAAAACAAGCCTTGTGCCATCAGTCTCTAATTTCTAGGTTGACACGCAGCATACACGCAGGCGCAGAGCTTCCTGGTTCTACGCAGTGTTCTGGTACTGAAACGGGTGCTGAAGCAAGTCCGCTAGGAGTGTTGAAAAGCTTACTACCTTGAAACTAAAGCAGAACAGCGATGAAGGCCTCAGGGAGCTGCTGCACGCCTCCCGTTTTGCCAGCATAATCAGGGCCTTACTTCGAGGCTAGTGCTCACTTTGACTTTCACGTTTGGTATAGAGCAGAGCAGGGTGAGCTTCCAACTAGGAACTGGAAGCACAAGGTTTCTTTCGAGAAAACTCATTTTCTTCTATGAGCCATGCCGGCTGTAAGTAAAAGCACGGTAACAACAGTGCTTTTCAGGTAGCTTCGGGGCCGCATCAACGGATCTTTCATAATGGGAAAACTAGCCTTGTGCCATCAGTCCCTACTTTCTAGGTTGACACGCAGCATACACGCAGGAGCAGAGCTTCCTGGTTCTACGCAGTGTTCTGGTACTGAAACGGGTGCTGAAGCAAGTCCTCTAGGAGTGTTGAAAAGCTTACTACCTTGAAACTAAAGCAGAACAACGATGAAGGCCTCATGGAGCTGCTGCACGCCTCTCGTTTTGCAAGGATAATCAGGGCCTTACTTCGAAGCTTGGGCTCACGTTGACTTTCACTTTAGGTATAGCGCAGAGCAGGCTGAGCTTCCAACAAGGAACTGGAAACCCAAGGTTTCTTAGGAGAAACCTCATTTTCTTCTCAGAACCATGCCGGCAGTGTGGAAAACCCCGGCAACAACAATGCTTTTCAGGTAGCTTCGAGGCCGCATGAACGGAGCTTTCATAATGGGTAAAGAAGCCTTATGCCATCAGTCTCCAATTTCTAGGTTGACACGCAGCATACACGCAGGACCAGAGCTTACTGTCTCTACGCAGTGTTCTGGTACCGAAACGGTTGCTTAAGCAAAGTCCCTAGGAGTCTTGGAAAGCTTACTACCGTGAAACTAAAGCAGAACAGCGATGAAGGCCTCAGGGAGCTGCTGCACGCCTCCCGTTTTGCCAGCATAATCAGGGCCTTACTTCGAGGCTACTGCTCACATTTACTTTCACGTTTGGTATAGAGCAGAGCAGGGTGAGCTTCCAACTAGGAACTGGAAGCACAAGGTTTCTTTCGAGAAAACTCATTTTCTTCTATGAACCATGCCGGCTGTAAGTAAAAGCACGGTAACAACAGTGCTTTTCAGGTAGCTTCGGGGCCGCATCAACGGAGCTTTCATAATGGGAAAACTAGCCTTGTGCCATCAGTCTCTAATTTCTAGGTTGACACGCAGCATACACGCAGGAGTAGAGCTTCCTGGTTCTACGCAGTGTTCTGGTACTGAAACGGGTGCTGAAGCAAGGCCCCTAGGAGTGTTGAAAAGCTTACTACCTTGAAACTAAAGTAGTACAACGATGAAGGCCTCATGGAGCTGCTGCACGCCTCTCGTTTTGCAAGGATAATCAGGGCCTTACTTCGAAGCTTGGGCTCACGTTGACTTTCACTTTAGGTATAGCGCAGAGCAGGCTGAGCTTCCAACAAGGAACTGGAAACCCAAGGTTTCTTAGGAGAAAACTCATTTTCTTCTCAGAACCATGCCGGCAGTGAGGAAAAGCCCGGCAACAACAATGCTTTTCAGGTAGCTTCGAGGCCGCATGAACGGAGCTTTCATAATGGGAAAAGAAGCCTTATGCCATCAGTCTCCAATTTCTAGGTTGACACGCAGCATACACGCAGGACCAGAGCTTACTGTCTCTACGCAGTGTTCTGGTACCGAAACGGTTGCTTAAGCAAAGTCCCTAGGAGTCTTGGAAAGCTTACTACCGTGAAACTAAAGCAGAACAGCGATGAAGGCCTCAGGGAGCTGCTGCACGCCTCCCGTTTTGCCAGCATAATCAGGGCCTTACTTCGAGGCTAGTGCTCACATTGACTTTCACGTTTGGTATAGAGCAGAGCAGGGTGAGCTTCCAACTAGGAACTGGAAGCACAAGGTTTCTTTCGAGAAAACTCATTTTCTTCTATGTGCCATGCCGGCTGTAAGTAAAAGCACGGTAACAACAGTGCTTTTCTGGTAGCTTCGAGGCCGCATGAATGGAGCTTTCAAAACGGGAAAACAAGCCTTGTGCCATCAGTCTTCCATTTTTAGGTTGACACGCAACATAAGTACATGTTGATGCTCACAAGTCAAAAGAGATTCACGATACCCACTGGGGCTTTCCCTGAATCAACTTTTTTCTACATGCGGTTTTCCGCGTGCAGCGAAGTTCCAAAAAAAGGATGCGCGAGCGAGACTGAGGGGCCTTTGCATCTTCAAAGGACCTGCAGTGTTACACCAAGAACTGTGCTTAAATTGTACTTGGAATGCAAGCCGACCACCTCCTTGCGGATGCGTGACTCTAAGTGTGAAATGTGAAAAGGGATTAGAGGCAGAGTGTTTTTCTCAATAGAGTTCAGCTAGGGGAATGAGGTTCCACCCATTGCATGGAGGACAGTCTAGAAGTGTGTTCGTGAATCCTGTGTGGAGCTGAGGTAATCTGGCTCTCCCAAGGAAGAGTGCAGTGTGTTGGTTCTCTCTAGCCAACACTGGGGTGTTCCAAAAAGGCCTACGGGGCTGGAAGTTGCTTAACAGGACCAGAGCTTCCTTGCTCTACTCAGTATTCTGGTACGGAAACGGGTGCTGAAGCAAGGACTCTAGGAGTTTTGAAAGGCTTACTACCGTGAAACTAAAGCAGAACAGTGATGAAGGCCTCATGGAGCTGCTGCACGCCTCTCGTTTTGCAAGGATAATCAGGGCCTTACTTCGAAGCTTGGGCTCACGTTGACTTTCACGTTTGGTATAGAACAAAGCAGGGTGAGCTTCCAACTAGGAACTGGAAGCACAAGGTTCCTTTCGAGAAAACTCATTTTCTTCTATGAACCATGCCGGCTGTAAGTAAAAGCACGGTAACAACAGTGCTTTTCAGGTAGCTTCGGGGCCGCATCAACAGAGCTTTCAAAATGGGAAAACTAGCCTTGTGCCATCAGTCTCTAATTTCTAGGTTGACACGCAGCATACACGCAGGAGCAGAGCTTCCTGGTTCTACGCAGTGTTCTGGTACTGAAACGGGTGCTGAAGCAAGGCCCCTAGGAGTGTTGAAAAGCTTACTACCTTGAAACTAAAGCAGAACAGCGATGAAGGCCTCATGGAGCTGCTGCACGCCTCCCGTTTTGCCACGATAATCAGGGCCTTACTTCGAGGCTAGTGCTCACATTGACTTTCACGTTTGGTATAGAGCAGAGCAGGGTGAGCTTCCAACTAGGAACTGGAAGCACAAGGTTTCTTTCGAGAAAACTCATTTTCTTCTATGTGCCATGCCGGCTGTAAGTAAAAGCACGGTAACAACAGTGCTTTTCTGGTAGCTTCGAGGCCGCATGAATGGAGCTTTCAAAACGGGAAAACAAGCCTTGTGCCATCAGTCTTCCATTTTTAGGTTGACACGCAGCATAAGTACATGTTGATGCTCACAAGTGAAAAGAGATTCACGATACCCCTGGGGCTTTCCCTGAATCAACTTTTTCCTACATGCGGTTTTCCGCGTGCAGCGAAGTTCCAAAACAAAGGATATGCGAGCGAGACTGAGGGGCCTTTGCATCTTCAAAGGACCTGCAGTGTTACACCAAAAACTGTGCTTAAATTGTACTTGGAATGCAAGCCGACCACCTCCTTGCGGATGCGTGACTCTAAGTGTGAAATGTGAAAAGGGATTAGAAGCAGAGTGTTTTTCTCAATAGAGTTCAGCTAGGGGAATGAGCTTCCACCCATTGCATGGAGGACAGTCTAGAAGTGTGTTCGTGAATCCTGTGTGGAGCTGAGGTAATCTGGCTCTCCCAAGGAAGAGTGCAGTGTGTTGGTTCTCTCTAGCCAACACTGGGGTGTTCCAAAAAGGCCTACGGGGCTGGAAGTTGCTTAACAGGACCAGAGCTTCCTTGCTCTACTCAGTATTCTGGTACGGAAACGGGTGCTGAAGCAAGGACCCTAGGAGTTTTGAAAGGCTTACTACCGTGAAACTAAAGCAGAACAGTGATGAAGGCCTCATGGAGCTGCTGCACGCCTCTCGTTTTGCAAGGATAATCAGGGCCTTACTTCGAAGCTTGGGCTCACGTTGACTTTCACTTTAGGTATAGAGCAGAGCAGGGTGAGCTTCCAACAAGGAACAGGAAACCCAAGGTTTCTTAGGAGAAAACTCATTTTCTTCTCAGAACCATGCCGGCAGTGAGGAAAACCCCGGCAACAACAATGCTTTTCAGGTAGCTTCGAGGCCGCATGAACGGAGCTTTCATAATGGGAAAAGAAGCCTTATGCCATCAGTCTCCAATTTCTAGGTTGACACGCAGCATACACGCAGGACCAGAGCTTACTCTCTCTACGCAGTGTTCTGGTACCGAAACTGTTGCTTAAGCAAAGTCCCTAGGAGTCTTGGAAAGCTTACTACCGTGAAACTAAAGCAGAACAGCGATGAAGGCCTCATGGAGCTGCTGCACGCCTCCCGTTTTGCCAGGATAATCAGGGCCTTACTTCGAGGCTAGTGCTCACATTGACTTTCCCGTTTGGTATAGAGCAGAGCAGGGTGAGCTTCCAACTAGGAACTGGAAGCACAAGGTTTCTTTCGAGAAAACTCATTTTCTTCTATGAACCATGCCGGCTGTAAGTAAAAGCACGGTAACAACAGTGCTTTTCAGGTAGCTTCGGGGCCGCATCAACAGAGCTTTCAAAATGGGAAAACTAGCCTTGTGCCATCAGTCTCTAATTTCTAGGTTGACACGCAGCATACACGCAGGAGCAGAGCTTCCTGTTTCTACGCAGTGTTCTGGTACTGAAACGGGTGCTGAAGCAAGGCCCCTAGGAGTGTTGAAAAGCTTACTACCTTGAAACTAAAGCAGAACAACGATGAAGGCCTCATGGAGCTGCTGCACGCCTCTCGTTTTGCAAGGATAATCAGGGCCTTACTTCGAAGCTTGGGCTCACGTTGACTTTCACTTTAGGTATAGCGCAGAGCATGCTGGGCTTCCAACAAGGAACTGGAAACCCAAGGTTTCTTAGGAGAAAACTCATTTTCTTCTCAGAACCATGCCGGCAGTGAGGAAAACCCCGGCAACAACAATGCTTTTCAGGTAGCTTCGAGGCCGCATGAACGGAGCTTTCATAATGGGAAAAGAAGCCTTATGCCATCAGTCTCCAATTTCTAGGTTGACACGCAGCATACACGCAGGACCAGAGCTTACTGTCTCTACGCAGTGTTCTGGTACCGAAACGGTTGCTTCAGCAAAGTCCCTAGGAGTCTTGGAAAGCTTACTACCGTGAAACTAAAGCAGAACAGCGATGAAGGCCTCAGGGAGCTGCTGCACGCCTCCCGTTTTGCCAGCATAATCAGGGCCTTACTTCGAGGCTAGTGCTCACATTGAGTTTCACGTTTGGTATAGAGCAGAGCAGGGTGAGCTTCCAACTAGGAACTGGAAGCACAAGGTTTCTTTCGAGAAAACTCATTTTCTTCTATGTGCCATGCCGGCTGTAAGTAAAAGCACGGTAACAACAGTGCTTTTCAGGTAGCTTCGAGGCCGCATGAATGGAGCTTTCAAAACGGGAAAACAAGCCTTGTGCCATCAGTCTTCCATTTTTAGGTTGACACGCAGCATAAGTACATGTTGATGCTCACAAGTCAAAAGAGATTCACGATACCCACTGGGGCTTTCCCTGAATCAACTTTTTCCTACATGCGGTTTTCCGCGTGCAGCGAAGTTCCAAAACAAAGGATGCGCGAGCGAGACTGAGGGGCCTTTGCATCTTCAAAGGACCTGCAGTGTTACACCAAGAACTGTGCTTAAATTGTACTTGGAATGCAAGCCGACCACCTCCTTGCGGATGCGTGACTCTAAGTGTGAAATGTGAAAAGGGATTAGAAGCAGAGTGTTTTTCTCAATAGAGTTCAGCTAGGGGAATGAGCTTCCACCCATTGCATGGAGGACAGTCTAGAAGTGTGTTCGTGAATCCTGTGTGGAGCTGAGGTAATCTGGCTCTCCCAAGGAAGAGTGCAGTGTGTTGGTTCTCTCTAGCCAACACTGGGGTGTTCCAAAAAGGCCTACGGGGCTGGAAGTTGCTTAACAGGACCAGAGCTTCCTTGCTCTACTCAGTATTCTGGTACGGAAACGGGTGCTGAAGCAAGGACCCTAGGAGTTTTGAAAGGCTTACTACCGTGAAACTAAAGCAGAACAGTGATGAAGGCCTCATGGAGCTGCTGCACGCCTCTCGTTTTGCAAGGATAATCAGGGCCTTACTTCGAAGCTTGGGCTCACGTTGACTTTCACTTTAGGTATAGAGCAGAGCAGGGTGAGCTTCCAACAAGGAACAGGAAACCCAAGGTTTCTTAGGAGAAAACTCATTTTCTTCTCAGAACCATGCCGGCAGTGAGGAAAACCCCGGCAACAACAATGCTTTTCAGGTAGCTTCGAGGCCGCATGAACGGAGCTTTCATAATGGGAAAAGAAGCCTTATGCCATCAGTCTCCAATTTCTAGGTTGACACGCAGCATACACGCAGGACCAGAGCTTACTGTCTCTACGCAGTGTTCTGGTACCGAAACGGTTGCTTAAGCAAAGTCCCTAGGAGTCTTGGAAAGCTTACTACCGTGAAACTAAAGCAGAACAGCGATGAAGGCCTCATGGAGCTGCTGCACGCCTCCCGTTTTGCCAGGATAATCAGGGCCTTACTTCGACGCTAGTGCTCACATTGACTTTCACGTTTGGTATAGAGCAGAGCAGGGTGAGCTTCCAACTAGGAACTGGAAGCACAAGGTTTCTTTCGAGAAAACTCATTTTCTTCTATGAGCCATGCCGGCTGTAAGTAAAAGCACGGTAACAACAGTGCTTTTCAGGTAGCTTCGGGGCCGCATCAACGGATCTTTCATAATGGGAAAACTAGCCTTGTGCCATCAGTCTCTACTTTCTAGGTTGACACGCAGCATACACGCAGGAGCAGAGCTTCCTGTTTCTACGCAGTGTTCTGGTACTGAAACGGGTGCTGAAGCAAGGCCCCTAGGAGTGTTGAAAAGCTTACTACCTTGAAACTAAAGCAGAACAACGATGAAGGCCTCATGGAGCTGCTGCACGCCTCTCGTTTTGCAAGGATAATCAGGGCCTTATTTCGAAGCTTGGGCTCACGTTGACTTTCACTTTAGGTATAGCGCAGAGCAGGCTGAGCTTCCAACAAGGAACTGGAAACCCAAGGTTTCTTAGGAGAAAACTCATTTTCTTCTCAGAACCATGCCGGCAGTGAGGAAAAGCCCGGCAACAACAATGCTTTTCAGGTAGCTTCGAGGCCGCATGAACGGAGCTTTCATAATGGGAAAAGAAGCCTTATGCCATCAGTCTCCAATTTCTAGGTTGACACGCAGCATACACGCAGGACCAGAGCTTACTGTCTCTACGCAGTGTTCTGGTACCGAAACGGTTGCTTAAGCAAAGTCCCTAGGAGTCTTGGAAAGCTTACTACCGTGAAACTAAAGCAGAACAGCGATGAAGGCCTCAGGGAGCTGCTGCACGCTTCCCGTTTTGCCAGCATAATCAGGGCCTTACTTCGAGGCTAGTGCTCACATTGACTTTCACGTTTGGTATAGAGCAGAGCAGGGTGAGCTTCCAACTAGGAACTGGAAGCACAAGGTTTCTTTCGAGAAAACTCATTTTCTTCTATGTGCCATGCCGGCTGTAAGTAAAAGCACGGTAACAACAGTGCTTTTCTGGTAGCTTCGAGGCCCCATGAATGGAGCTTTCAAAACGGGAAAACAAGCCTTGTGCCATCAGTCTTCCATTTTTAGGTTGACACGCAGCATAAGTACATGTTGATGCTCACAAGTCAAAAGAGATTCACGATACCCACTGGGGCTTTCCCTGAATCAACTTTTTTCTACATGCGGTTTTCCGCGTGCAGCGAAGTTCCAAAACAAAGGATGCGCGAGCGAGACTGAGGGGCCTTTGCATCTTCAAAGGACCTGCAGTGTTACACCAAGAACTGTGCTTAAATTGTACTTGGAATGCAAGCCGACCACCTCCTTGCGGATGCGTGACTCTAAGTGTGAAATGTGAAAAGGGATTAGAGGCAGAGTGTTTTTCTCAATAGAGTTCAGCTAGGGGAATGAGGTTCCACCCATTGCATGGAGGACAGTCTAGAAGTGTGTTCGTGAATCCTGTGTGGAGCTGAGGTAATCTGGCTCTCCCAAGGAAGAGTGCAGTGTGTTGGTTCTCTCTAGCCAACACTGGGGTGTTCCAAAAAGGCCTACGGGAATGGAAGTTGCTTAACAGGACCAGAGCTTCCTTGCTCTACTCAGTATTCTGGTACGGAAACGGGTGCTGAAGCAAGGACTCTAGGAGTTTTGAAAGGCTTACTACCGTGAAACTAAAGCAGAACAGTGATGAAGGCCTCATGGAGCTGCTGCACGCCTCTCGTTTTGCAAGGATAATCAGGGCCTTACTTCGAAGCTTGGGCTCACGTTGACTTTCACGTTTGGTATAGGGCAGAGCAGCGTGAGCTTCCAAGTAGGAACTGGAAGCACAAGGTTCCTTTCGAGAAAACTCATTTTCTTCTATATGCCATGCCGGCTGTAAGTAAAAGCACGGTAACAACAGTGCTTTGCAGGAAGCTTCGAGGCCGCATGAATGGAGCTTTCAAAACGGGAAAACAAGCCTTGTGCCATCAGTCTCTAATTTCTAGGTTGACACGCAGCATACACGCAGGCGCAGAGCTTCCTGGTTCTACGCAGTGTTCTGGTACTGAAACGGGTGCTGAAGCAAGTCCGCTAGGAGTGTTGAAAAGCTTACTACCTTGAAACTAAAGCAGAACAGCGATGAAGGCCTCATGGAGCTGCTGCACGCCTCCCGTTTTGCCAGCATAATCAGGGCCTTACTTCGAGGCTAGTGCTCACTTTGACTTTCACGTTTGGTATACAGCAGAGCAGGGTGAGCTTCCAACCAGGAACTGGAAGCACAAGGTTTCTTTCGAGAAAACTCATTTTCTTCTATGAGCCATGCCGGCTGTAAGTAAAAGCACGGTAACAACAGTTCTTTTCAGGTAGCTTCGGGGCCGCATCAACGGATCTTTCATAATGGGAAAACTAGCCTTGTGCCATCAGTCTCTACTTTCTAGGTTGACACGCAGCATACACGCAGGAGCAGAGCTTCCTGGTTCTACGCAGTGTTCTGGTACTGAAACGTGTGCTGAAGCAAGTCCGCTAGGAGTGTTGAAAAGCTTACTACCGTGAAACTAAAGCAGAACAACGATGAAGGCCTCATGGAGCTGCTGCACGCCTCTCGTTTTGCAAGGATAATCAGGGCCTTACTTCGAAGCTTGGGCTCACGTTGACTTTCACTTTAGGTATAGCGCAGAGCAGGCTGAGCTTCCAACAAGGAACTGGAAACCCAAGGTTTCTTAGGAGAAAACTCATTTTCTTCTCAGAACCATGCCGGCAGTGAGGAAAAGCCCGGCAACAACAATGCTTTTCAGGTAGCTTCGAGGCCGCATGAACGGAGCTTTCATAATGGGAAAAGAAGCCTTATGCCATCAGTCTCCAATTTCTAGGTTGACACGCAGCATACACGCAGGACCAGAGCTTACTGTCTCTACGCAGTGTTCTGGTACCGAAACGGTTGCCTAAGCAAAGTCTCTAGGAGTCTTGGAAAGCTTACTACCGTGAAACTAAAGCAGAACAGCGATGAAGGCCTCAGGGAGCTGCTGCACGCCTCCCGTTTTGCCAGCATAATCAGGGCCTTACTTCGAGGCTAGTGCTCACATTGACTTTCACGTTTGGTATAGAGCAGAGCAGGGTGAGCTTCCAACTAGGAACTGGAAGCACAAGGTTTCTTTCGAGAAAACTCATTTTCTTCTATGTGCCATGCCGGCTGTAAGTAAAAGCACGGTAACAACAGTGCTTTTCTGGTAGCTTCGAGGCCGCATGAATGGAGCTTTCAAAACGGGAAAACAAGCCTTGTGCCATCAGTCTTCCATTTTTAGGTTGACACGCAGCATAAGTACATGTTGATGCTCACAAGTCAAAAGAGATTCACGATACCCACTGGGGCTTTCCCTGAATCAACTTTTTTCTACATGCGGTTTTCCGCGTGCAGCGAAGTTCCAAAACAAAGGATGCGCGAGCGAGACTGAGGGGCCTTTGCGTCTTCAAAGGACCTGCAGTGTTACACCAAGAACTGTGCTTAAATTGTACTTGGAATGCAAGCCGACCACCTCCTTGCGGATGCGTGACTCTAAGTGTGAAATGTGAAAAGGGATTAGAGGCAGAGTGTTTTTCTCAATAGAGTTCAGCTAGGGGAATGAGGTTCCACCCATTGCATGGAGGACAGTCTAGAAGTGTGTTCGTGAATCCTGTGTGGAGCTGAGGTAATCTGGCTCTCCCAAGGAAGAGTGCAGTGTGTTGGTTCTCTCTAGCCAACACTGGGGTGTTCCAAAAAGGCCTACGGGAATGGAAGTTGCTTAACAGGACCAGAGCTTCCTTGCTCTACTCAGTATTCTGGTACGGAAACGGGTGCTGAAGCAAGGACTCTAGGAGTTTTGAAAGGCTTACTACCGTGAAACTAAAGCAGAACAGTGATGAAGGCCTCATGGAGCTGCTGCACGCCTCTCGTTTTGCAAGGATAATCAGGGCCTTACTTCGAAGCTTGGGCTCACGTTGACTTTCACGTTTGGTATAGGGCAGAGCAGCGTGAGCTTCCAAGTAGGAACTGGAAGCACAAGGTTCCTTTCGAGAAAACTCATTTTCTTCTATATGCCATGCCGGCTGTAAGTAAAAGCACGGTAACAACAGTGCTTTGCAGGAAGCTTCGAGGCCGCATGAATGGAGCTTTCAAAACGGGAAAACAAGCCTTGTGCCATCAGTCTCTAATTTCTAGGTTGACACGCAGCATACACGCAGGCGCAGAGCTTCCTGGTTCTACGCAGTGTTCTGGTACTGAAACGGGTGCTGAAGCAAGTCCGCTAGGAGTGTTGAAAAGCTTACTACCTTGAAACTAAAGCAGAACAGCGATGAAGGCCTCATGGAGCTGCTGCACGCCTCCCGTTTTGCCAGCATAATCAGGGCCTTACTTCGAGGCTAGTGCTCACTTTGACTTTCACGTTTGGTATACAGCAGAGCAGGGTGAGCTTCCAACCAGGAACTGGAAGCACAAGGTTTCTTTCGAGAAAACTCATTTTCTTCTATGAGCCATGCCGGCTGTAAGTAAAAGCACGGTAACAACAGTGCTTTTCAGGTAGCTTCGGGGCCGCATCAACGGATCTTTCATAATGGGAAAACTAGCCTTGTGCCATCAGTCTCTACTTTCTAGGTTGACACGCAGCATACACGCAGGAGCAGAGCTTCCTGTTTCTACGCAGTGTTCTGGTACTGAAACGGGTGCTGAAGCAAGGCCCCTAGGAGTGTTGAAAAGCTTACTACCTTGAAACTAAAGCAGAACAACGATGAAGGCCTCATGGAGCTGCTGCACGCCTCTCGTTTTGCAAGGATAATCAGGGCCTTATTTCGAAGCTTGGGCTCACGTTGACTTTCACTTTAGGTATAGCGCAGAGCAGGCTGAGCTTCCAACAAGGAACTGGAAACCCAAGGTTTCTTAGGAGAAAACTCATTTTCTTCTCAGAACCATGCCGGCAGTGAGGAAAAGCCCGGCAACAACAATGCTTTTCAGGTAGCTTCGAGGCCGCATGAACGGAGCTTTCATAATGGGAAAAGAAGCCTTATGCCATCAGTCTCCAATTTCTAGGTTGACACGCAGCATACACGCAGGACCAGAGCTTACTGTCTCTACGCAGTGTTCTGGTACCGAAACGGTTGCTTAAGCAAAGTCCCTAGGAGTCTTGGAAAGCTTACTACCGTGAAACTAAAGCAGAACCGCGATGAAGGCCTCAGGGAGCTGCTGCACGCTTCCCGTTTTGCCAGCATAATCAGGGCCTTACTTCGAGGCTAGTGCTCACATTGACTTTCACGTTTGGTATAGAGCAGAGCAGGGTGAGCTTCCAACTAGGAAGTGGAAGCACAAGGTTTCTTTCGAGAAAACTCATTTTCTTCTATGTGCCATGCCGGCTGTAAGTAAAAGCACGGTAACAACAGTGCTTTTCTGGTAGCTTCGAGGCCCCATGAATGGAGCTTTCAAAACGGGAAAACAAGCCTTGTGCCATCAGTCTTCCATTTTTAGGTTGACACGCAGCATAAGTACATGTTGATGCTCACAAGTCAAAAGAGATTCACGATACCCACTGGGGCTTTCCCTGAATCAACTTTTTTCTACATGCGGTTTTCCGCGTGCAGCGAAGTTCCAAAACAAAGGATGCGCGAGCGAGACTGAGGGGCCTTTGCATCTTCAAAGGACCTGCAGTGTTACACCAAGAACTGTGCTTAAATTGTACTTGGAATGCAAGCCGACCACCTCCTTGCGGATGCGTGACTCTAAGTGTGAAATGTGAAAAGGGATTAGAGGCAGAGTGTTTTTCTCAATAGAGTTCAGCTAGGGGAATGAGGTTCCACCCATTGCATGGAGGACAGTCTAGAAGTGTGTTCGTGAATCCTGTGTGGAGCTGAGGTAATCTGGCTCTCCCAAGGAAGAGTGCAGTGTGTTGGTTCTCTCTAGCCAACACTGGGGTGTTCCAAAAAGGCCTACGGGAATGGAAGTTGCTTAACAGGACCAGAGCTTCCTTGCTCTACTCAGTATTCTGGTACGGAAACGGGTGCTGAAGCAAGGACTCTAGGAGTTTTGAAAGGCTTACTACCGTGAAACTAAAGCAGAACAGTGATGAAGGCCTCATGGAGCTGCTGCACGCCTCTCGTTTTGCAAGGATAATCAGGGCCTTACTTCGAAGCTTGGGCTCACGTTGACTTTCACGTTTGGTATAGGGCAGAGCAGCGTGAGCTTCCAAGTAGGAACTGGAAGCACAAGGTTCCTTTCGAGAAAACTCATTTTCTTCTATATGCCATGCCGGCTGTAAGTAAAAGCACGGTAACAACAGTGCTTTGCAGGAAGCTTCGAGGCCGCATGAATGGAGCTTTCAAAACGGGAAAACAAGCCTTGTGCCATCAGTCTCTAATTTCTAGGTTGACACGCAGCATACACGCAGGCGCAGAGCTTCCTGGTTCTACGCAGTGTTCTGGTACTGAAACGGGTGCTGAAGCAAGTCCGCTAGGAGTGTTGAAAAGCTTACTACCTTGAAACTAAAGCAGAACAGCGATGAAGGCCTCATGGAGCTGCTGCACGCCTCCCGTTTTGCCAGCATAATCAGGGCCTTACTTCGAGGCTAGTGCTCACTTTGACTTTCACGTTTGGTATACAGCAGAGCAGGGTGAGCTTCCAACCAGGAACTGGAAGCACAAGGTTTCTTTCGAGAAAACTCATTTTCTTCTATGAGCCATGCCGGCTGTAAGTAAAAGCACGGTAACAACAGTGCTTTTCAGGTAGCTTCGGGGCCGCATCAACGGATCTTTCATAATGGGAAAACTAGCCTTGTGCCATCAGTCTCTACTTTCTAGGTTGACACGCAGCATACACGCAGGAGCAGAGCTTCCTGGTTCTACGCAGTGTTCTGGTACTGAAACGTGTGCTGAAGCAAGTCCGCTAGGAGTGTTGAAAAGCTTACTACCGTGAAACTAAAGCAGAACAACGATGAAGGCCTCAAGGAGCTGCTGCACGCCTCTCGTTTTGCAAGGATAATCAGGGCCTTACTTCGAAGCTTGGGCTCACGTTGACTTTCACTTTAGGTATAGCGCAGAGCAGGCTGAGCTTCCAACAAGGAACTGGAAACCCAAGGTTTCTTAGGAGAAAACTCATTTTCTTCTCAGAACCATGCCGGCAGTGAGGAAAACCCCGGCAACAACAATGCTTTTCAGGTAGCTTCGAGGCCGCATGAACGGAGCTTTCATAATGGGAAAAGAAGCCTTATGCCATCAGTCTCCAATTTCTAGGTTGACACGCAGCATACACGCAGGACCAGAGCTTACTGTCTCTACGCAGTGTTCTGGTTCCGAAACGGTTGCCTAAGCAAAGTCCCTCGGAACGTTGGAAAGCTTACTACCCTGAAACTAAAGCAGAACAGCGATGAAGGCCTCATGGAGCTGCTGCACGCCTCCCGTTTTGCCAGCATAATCAGGGCCTTACTTCGAGGCTAGTGCTCACATTGACTTTCACGTTTGGTATAGAGCAGAGCAGGGTGAGCTTCCAACTAGGAACTGGAAGCACAAGGTTTCTTTCGAGAAAACTCATTTTCTTCTATGTGCCATGCCGGCTGTAAGTAAAAGCACGGTAACAACAGTGCTTTTCTGGTAGCTTCGAGGCCGCATGAATGGAGCTTTCAAAACGGGAAAACAAGCCTTGTGCCATCAGTCTTCCATTTTTAGGTTGACACGCAACATAAGTACATGTTGATGCTCACAAGTCAAAAGAGATTCACGATACCCACTGGGGCTTTCCCTGAATCAACTTTTTTCTACATGCGGTTTTCCGCGTGCAGCGAAGTTCCAAAAAAAGGATGCGCGAGCGAGACTGAGGGGCCTTTGCATCTTCAAAGGACCTGCAGTGTTACACCAAGAACTGTGCTTAAATTGTACTTGGAATGCAAGCCGACCACCTCCTTGCGGATGCGTGACTCTAAGTGTGAAATGTGAAAAGGGATTAGAAGCAGAGTGTTTTTCTCAATAGAGTTCAGCTAGGGGAATGAGGTTCCACCCATTGCATGGAGGACAGTCTAGAAGTGTGTTCGTGAATCCTGTGTGGAGCTGAGGTAATCTGGCTCTCCCAAGGAAGAGTGCAGTGTGTTGGTTCTCTCTAGCCAACACTGGGGTGTTCCAAAAAGGCCTACGGGGCTGGAAGTTGCTTAACAGGACCAGAGCTTCCTTGCTCTACTCAGTATTCTGGTACGGAAACGGGTGCTGAAGCAAGGACTCTAGGAGTTTTGAAAGGCTTACTACCGTGTAACTAAAGCAGAACAGTGATGAAGGCCTCATGGAGCTGCTGCACGCCTCTCATTTTGCAAGGATAATCATGGCCTTACTTCGAAGCTTGGGCTCACGTTGACTTTCACGTTTGGTATAGAACAAAGCAGGGTGAGCTTCCAACTAGGAACTGGAAGCACAAGGTTCCTTTCGAGAAAACTCATTTTCTTCTATGTGCCATGCCGCTGTAAGTAAAAGCACGGTAACAACAGTGCTTTGCAGGAAGCTTCGAGGCCGCATGAATGGAGCTTTCAAAACGGGAAAACAAGCCTTGTGCCATCAGTCTCTAATTTCTAGGTTGAAACGCAGCATACACGCAGGCGCAGAGCTTCCTGGTTCTACGCAGTGTTCTGGTACTGAAACGGGTGCTGAAGCAAGTCCGCTAGGAGTGTTGAAAAGCTTACTACCTTGAAACTAAAGCAGAACAGCGATGAAGGCCTCATGGAGCTGCTGCACGCCTCCCGTTTTGCCAGCATAATCAGGGCCTTACTTCGAGGCTAGTGCTCACATTGACTTTCACGTTTGGTATAGAGCAGAGCAGGGTGAGCTTCCAACTAGGAACTGGAAGCACAAGGTTTCTTTCGAGAAAACTCATTTTCTTCTATGTGCCATGCCGGCTGTAAGTAAAAGCACGGTAACAACAGTGCTTTTCTGATAGCTTCGAGGCCCCATGAATGGAGCTTTCAAAACGGGAAAACAAGCCTTGTGCCATCAGTCTTCCATTTTTAGGTTGACACGCAGCATAAGTACATGTTGATGCTCACAAGTCAAAAGAGATTCACGATACCCACTGGGGCTTTCCCTGAATCAACTTTTTTCTACATGCGGTTTTCCGCGTGCAGCGAAGTTCCAAAACAAAGGATGCGCGAGCGAGACTGAGGGGCCTTTGCATCTTCAAAGGACCTGCAGTGTTACACCAAGAACTGTGCTTAAATTGTACTTGGAATGCAAGCCGACCACCTCCTTGCGGATGCGTGACTCTAAGTGTGAAATGTGAAAAGGGATTAGAGGCAGAGTGTTTTTCTCAATAGAGTTCAGCTAGGGGAATGAGGTTCCACCCATTGCATGGAGGACAGTCTAGAAGTGTGTTCGTGAATCCTGTGTGGAGCTGAGGTAATCTGGCTCTCCCAAGGAAGAGTGCAGTGTGTTGGTTCTCTCTAGCCAACACTGGGGTGTTCCAAAAAGGCCTACGGGAATGGAAGTTGCTTAACAGGACCAGAGCTTCCTTGCTCTACTCAGTATTCTGGTACGGAAACGGGTGCTGAAGCAAGGACTCTAGGAGTTTTGAAAGGCTTACTACCGTGAAACTAAAGCAGAACAGTGATGAAGGCCTCATGGAGCTGCTGCACGCCTCTCGTTTTGCAAGGATAATCAGGGCCTTACTTCGAAGCTTGGGCTCACGTTGACTTTCACGTTTGGTATAGGGCAGAGCAGCGTGAGCTTCCAAGTAGGAACTGGAAGCACAAGGTTCCTTTCGAGAAAACTCATTTTCTTCTATATGCCATGCCGGCTGTAAGTAAAAGCACGGTAACAACAGTGCTTTGCAGGAAGCTTCGAGGCCGCATGAATGGAGCTTTCAAAACGGGAAAACAAGCCTTGTGCCATCAGTCTCTAATTTCTAGGTTGACACGCAGCATACACGCAGGCGCAGAGCTTCCTGGTTCTACGCAGTGTTCTGGTACTGAAACGGGTGCTGAAGCAAGTCCGCTAGGAGTGTTGAAAAGCTTACTACCTTGAAACTAAAGCAGAACAGCGATGAAGGCCTCATGGAGCTGCTGCACGCCTCCCGTTTTGCCAGCATAATCAGGGCCTTACTTCGAGGCTAGTGCTCACTTTGACTTTCACGTTTGGTATACAGCAGAGCAGGGTGAGCTTCCAACCAGGAACTGGAAGCACAAGGTTTCTTTCGAGAAAACTCATTTTCTTCTATGAGCCATGCCGGCTGTAAGTAAAAGCACGGTAACAACAGTGCTTTTCAGGTAGCTTCGGGGCCGCATCAACGGATCTTTCATAATGGGAAAACTAGCCTTGTGCCATCAGTCTCTACTTTCTAGGTTGACACGCAGCATACACGCAGGAGCAGAGCTTCCTGGTTCTACGCAGTGTTCTGGTACTGAAACGTGTGCTGAAGCAAGTCCGCTAGGAGTGTTGAAAAGCTTACTACCGTGAAACTAAAGCAGAACAACGATGAAGGCCTCATGGAGCTGCTGCACGCCTCTCGTTTTGCAAGGATAATCAGGGCCTTACTTCGAAGCTTGGGCTCACGTTGACTTTCACTTTAGGTATAGCGCAGAGCAGGCTGAGCTTCCAACAAGGAACTGGAAACCCAAGGTTTCTTAGGAGAAAACTCATTTTCTTCTCAGAACCATGCCGGCAGTGAGGAAAACCCCGGCAACAACAATGCTTTTCAGGTAGCTTCGAGGCCGCATGAACGGAGCTTTCATAATGGGAAAAGAAGCCTTATGCCATCAGTCTCCAATTTCTAGGTTGACACGCAGCATACACGCAGGACCAGAGCTTACTGTCTCTACGCAGTGTTCTGGTACCGAAACGGTTGCCTAAGCAAAGTCTCTAGGAGTCTTGGAAAGCTTACTACCGTGAAACTAAAGCAGAACAGCGATGAAGGCCTCAGGGAGCTGCTGCACGCCTCCCGTTTTGCCAGCATAATCAGGGCCTTACTTCGAGGCTAGTGCTCACATTGACTTTCACGTTTGGTATAGAGCAGAGCAGGGTGAGCTTCCAACTAGGAACTGGAAGCACAAGGTTTCTTTCGAGAAAACTCATTTTCTTCTATGTGCCATGCCGGCTGTAAGTAAAAGCACGGTAACAACAGTGCTTTTCTGGTAGCTTCGAGGCCGCATGAATGGAGCTTTCAAAACGGGAAAACAAGCCTTGTGCCATCAGTCTTCCATTTTTAGGTTGACACGCAGCATAAGTACATGTTGATGCTCACAAGTCAAAAGAGATTCACGATACCCACTGGGGCTTTCCCTGAATCAACTTTTTTCTACATGCGGTTTTCCGCGTGCAGCGAAGTTCCAAAACAAAGGATGCGCGAGCGAGACTGAGGGGCCTTTGCATCTTCAAAGGACCTGCAGTGTTACACCAAGAACTGTGCTTAAATTGTACTTGGAATGCAAGCCGACCACCTCCTTGCGGATGCGTGACTCTAAGTGTGAAATGTGAAAAGGGATTAGAGGCAGAGTGTTTTTCTCAATAGAGTTCAGCTAGGGGAATGAGGTTCCACCCATTGCATGGAGGACAGTCTAGAAGTGTGTTCGTGAATCCTGTGTGGAGCTGAGGTAATCTGGCTCTCCCAAGGAAGAGTGCAGTGTGTTGGTTCTCTCTAGCCAACACTGGGGTGTTCCAAAAAGGCCTACGGGAATGGAAGTTGCTTAACAGGACCAGAGCTTCCTTGCTCTACTCAGTATTCTGGTACGGAAACGGGTGCTGAAGCAAGGACTCTAGGAGTTTTGAAAGGCTTACTACCGTGAAACTAAAGCAGAACAGTGATGAAGGCCTCATGGAGCTGCTGCACGCCTCTCGTTTTGCAAGGATAATCAGGGCCTTACTTCGAAGCTTGGGCTCACGTTGACTTTCACGTTTGGTATAGGGCAGAGCAGCGTGAGCTTCCAAGTAGGAACTGGAAGCACAAGGTTCCTTTCGAGAAAACTCATTTTCTTCTATATGCCATGCCGGCTGTAAGTAAAAGCACGGTAACAACAGTGCTTTGCAGGAAGCTTCGAGGCCGCATGAATGGAGCTTTCAAAACGGGAAAACAAGCCTTGTGCCATCAGTCTCTAATTTCTAGGTTGAAACGCAGCATACACGCAGGCGCAGAGCTTCCTGGTTCTACGCAGTGTTCTGGTACTGAAACGGGTGCTGAAGCAAGTCCGCTAGGAGTGTTGAAAAGCTTACTACCTTGAAACTAAAGCAGAACAGCGATGAAGGCCTCATGGAGCTGCTGCACGCCTCCCGTTTTGCCAGCATAATCAGGGCCTTACTTCGAGGCTAGTGCTCACTTTGACTTTCACGTTTGGTATACAGCAGAGCAGGGTGAGCTTCCAACCAGGAACTGGAAGCACAAGGTTTCTTTCGAGAAAACTCATTTTCTTCTATGAGCCATGCCGGCTGTAAGTAAAAGCACGGTAACAACAGTGCTTTTCAGGTAGCTTCGGGGCCGCATCAACGGATCTTTCATAATGGGAAAACTAGCCTTGTGCCATCAGTCTCTACTTTCTAGGTTGACACGCAGCATACACGCAGGAGCAGAGCTTCCTGGTTCTACGCAGTGTTCTGGTACTGAAACGTGTGCTGAAGCAAGTCCGCTAGGAGTGTTGAAAAGCTTACTACCGTGAAACTAAAGCAGAACAACGATGAAGGCCTCATGGAGCTGCTGCACGCCTCTCGTTTTGCAAGGATAATCAGGGCCTTACTTCGAAGCTTGGGCTCACGTTGACTTTCACTTTAGGTATAGCGCAGAGCAGGCTGAGCTTCCAACAAGGAACTGGAAACCCAAGGTTTCTTAGGAGAAAACTCATTTTCTTCTCAGAACCATGCCGGCAGTGAGGAAAACCCCGGCAACAACAATGCTTTTCAGGTAGCTTCGAGGCCGCATGAACGGAGCTTTCATAATGGGAAAAGAAGCCTTATGCCATCAGTCTCCAATTTCTAGGTTGACACGCAGCATACACGCAGGACCAGAGCTTACTGTCTCTACGCAGTGTTCTGGTTCCGAAACGGTTGCCTAAGCAAAGTCCCTCGGAACGTTGGAAAGCTTACTACCGTGAAACTAAAGCAGAACAGCGATGAAGGCCTCATGGAGCTGCTGCACGCCTCCCGTTTTGCCAGCATAATCAGGGCCTTACTTCGAGGCTAGTGCTCACATTGACTTTCACGTTTGGTATAGAGCAGAGCAGGGTGAGCTTCCAACTAGGAACTGGAAGCACAAGGTTTCTTTCGAGAAAACTCATTTTCTTCTATGTGCCATGCCGGCTGTAAGTAAAAGCACGGTAACAACAGTGCTTTTCTGGTAGCTTCGAGGCCGCATGAATGGAGCTTTCAAAACGGGAAAACAAGCCTTGTGCCATCAGTCTTCCATTTTTAGGTTGACACGCAACATAAGTACATGTTGATGCTCACTAGTCAAAAGAGATTCACGATACCCACTGGGGCTTTCCCTGAATCAACTTTTTTCTACATGCGGTTTTCCGCGTGCAGCGAAGTTCCAAAAAAAGGATGCGCGAGCGAGACTGAGGGGCCTTTGCATCTTCAAAGGACCTGCAGTGTTACACCAAGAACTGTGCTTAAATTGTACTTGGAATGCAAGCCGACCACCTCCTTGCGGATGCGTGACTCTAAGTGTGAAATGTGAAAAGGGATTAGAAGCAGAGTGTTTTTCTCAATAGAGTTCAGCTAGGGGAATGAGGTTCCACCCATTGCATGGAGGACAGTCTAGAAGTGTGTTCGTGAATCCTGTGTGGAGCTGAGGTAATCTGGCTCTCCCAAGGAAGAGTGCAGTGTGTTGGTTCTCTCTAGCCAACACTGGGGTGTTCCAAAAAGGCCTACGGGGCTGGAAGTTGCTTAACAGGACCAGAGCTTCCTTGCTCTACTCAGTATTCTGGTACGGAAACGGGTGCTGAAGCAAGGACTCTAGGAGTTTTGAAAGGCTTACTACCGTGTAACTAAAGCAGAACAGTGATGAAGGCCTCATGGAGCTGCTGCACGCCTCTCATTTTGCAAGGATAATCATGGCCTTACTTCGAAGCTTGGGCTCACGTTGACTTTCACGTTTGGTATAGAACAAAGCAGGGTGAGCTTCCAACTAGGAACTGGAAGCACAAGGTTCCTTTCGAGAAAACTCATTTTCTTCTATGTGCCATGCCGCTGTAAGTAAAAGCACGGTAACAACAGTGCTTTGCAGGAAGCTTCGAGGCCGCATGAATGGAGCTTTCAAAACGGGAAAACAAGCCTTGTGCCATCAGTCTCTAATTTCTAGGTTGACACGCAGCATACACGCAGGCGCAGAGCTTCCTGGTTCTACGCAGTGTTCTGGTACTGAAACGGGTGCTGAAGCAAGTCCGCTAGGAGTGTTGAAAAGCTTACTACCTTGAAACTAAAGCAGAACAACGATGAAGGCCTCATGGAGCTGCTGCACGCCTCTCGTTTTGCAAGGATAATCAGGGCCTTACTTCGAAGCTTGGGCTCACGTTGACTTTCACTTTAGGTATAGCGCAGAGCAGGCTGAGCTTCCAACAAGGAACTGGAAACCCAAGGTTTCTTAGGAGAAAACTCATTTTCTTCTCAGAACCATGCCGGCAGTGAGGAAAACCCCGGCAACAACAATGCTTTTCAGGTAGCTTCGAGGCCACATGAACGGAGCTTTCATAATGGGAAAAGAAGCCTTATGCCATCAGTCTCCAATTTCAAGGTTGACACGCAGCATACACGCAGGACCAGAGCTTACTGTCTCTACGCAGTGTTCTGGTACCGAAACGGTTGCTTAAGCAAAGTCCCTAGGAGTCTTGGAAAGCTTACTACCGTGAAACTAAAGCAGAACAGCGATGAAGGCCTCAGGGAGCTGCTGCACGCCTCCCGTTTTGCCAG
Organism: Eubalaena glacialis; assembly: GCF_028564815.1. NCBI lineage: Eukaryota > Metazoa > Chordata > Mammalia > Artiodactyla > Balaenidae > Eubalaena > Eubalaena glacialis. The sequence goes on from NC_083731.1 coordinate 48,912,406, forward strand.
CATAATCAGGGCCTTACTTCGAGGCTAGTGCTCACATTGACTTTCACGTTTGGTATAGAGCAGAGCAGGGTGAGCTTCCAACTAGGAACTGGAAGCACAAGGTTTCTTTCGAGAAAACTCATTTTCTTCTATGAGCCATGCCGGCTGGAAGTAAAAGCACGGTAACAACAGTGCTTTTCAGGGAGCTTCGGGGCCGCATCAACGGATCTTTCATAATGGGAAAACTAGCCTTGTGCCATCAGTCTCTAATTTCTAGGTTGACACGCAGCATACACGCAGGAGCAGAGCTTCCTGGTTCTACGCAGTGTTCTGGTACTGAAACGGGTGCTGAAGCAAGTCCGCTAGGAGTGTTGAAAAGCTTACTACCTTGAAACTAAAGCAGAACAACGATGAAGGCCTCATGGAGCTGCTGCACGCCTCTCGTTTTGCAAGGATAATCAGGGCCTTACTTCGAAGCTTGGGCTCACGTTGACTTTCACTTTAGGTATAGCGCAGAGCAGGGTGAGCTTCCAACAAGGAAATGGAAACCCAAGGTTTCTTAGGAGAAAACTCATTTTCTTCTCAGAACCATGCCGGCAGTGAGGAAAACCCCGGCAACAACAATGCTTTTCAGGTAGCTTCGAGGCCGCATGAACGGAGCTTTCATAATGGGAAAAGAAGCCTTATGCCATCAGTCTCCAATTTCTAGGTTGACACGCAGCATACACGCAGGACCAGAGCTTACTGTCTCTACGCAGTGTTCTGGTACCGAAACGGTTGCTTAAGCAAAGTCCCTAGGAGTCTTGGAAAGCTTACTACCGTGAAACTAAAGCAGAACAGCGATGAAGGCCTCATGGAGCTGCTGCACGCCTCCCGTTTTGCCAGCATAATCAGGGCCTTACTTCGAGGCTAGTGCTCACATTGACTTTCACGATTGGTATAGAGCAGAGCAGGGTGAGCTTCCAACTAGGAACTGGAAGCACAAGGTTTCTTTCGAGAAAACTCATTTTCTTCTATGAACCATGCCGGCTGTAAGTAAAAGCACGGTAACAACAGTGCTTTTCAGGGAGCTTCGGGGCCGCATCAACGGAGCTTTCATAATGGGAAAACTAGCCTTGTGCCATCAGTCTCTACTTTCTAGGTTGACACGCAGCATACACGCAGGAGCAGAGCTTCCTGGTTCTACGCAGTGTTCTGGTACTGAAACGGGTGCTGAAGCAAGGCCCCTAGGAGTGTTGAAAAGCTTACTACCTTGAAACTAAAGCAGAACAACGATGAAGGCCTCATGGAGCTGCTGCACGCCTCTCGTTTTGCAAGGATAATCAGGGCCTTACTTCGAAGCTTGGGCTCACGTTGACTTTCACTTTAGGTATAGCGCAGAGCAGGCTGAGCTTCCAACAAGGAACTGGAAACCCAAGGTTTCTTAGGAGAAACCTCATTTTCTTCTCAGAACCATGCCGGCAGTGAGGAAAACCCCGGCAACAACAATGCTTTTCAGGTAGCTTCGAGGCCGCATGAACGGAGCTTTCATAATGGGAAAAGAAGCCTTATGAAATCAGTCTCCAATTTCTAGGTTGACACGCAGCATACACGCAGGACCAGAGCTTACTGTCTCTACGCAGTGTTCTGGTACCGAAACGGTTGCTTAAGCAAAGTCCCTAGGAGTCTTGGAAAGCTTACTACCGTGAAACTAAAGCAGAACAGCGATGAAGGCCTCAGGGAGCTGCTGCACGCCTCCCGTTTTGCCAGCATAATCAGGGCCTTACTTCGAGGCTAGTGCTCACATTGACTTTCACGTTTGGTATAGAGCAGAGCAGGGTGAGCTTCCAACTAGGAACTGGAAGCACAAGGTTCCTTTCGAGAAAACTCATTTTCTTCTATGTGCCATGCCGGCTGTAAGTAAAAGCACGGTAACAACAGTGCTTTGCAGGAAGCTTCGAGGCCGCATGAATGGAGCTTTCAAAACGGGAAAACAAGCCTTGTGCCATCAGTCTCTAATTTCTAGGTTGACACGCAGCATACACGCAGGAGCAGAGCTTCCTGGTTCTACGCAGTGTTCTAGTACTGAAACGGGTGCTGAAGCTAGTCCTCTAGGAGTGTTGAAAAGCTTACTACCTTGAAACTAAAGCAGAACAACGATGAAGGCCTCATGGAGCTGCTGCACGCCTCTCGTTTTGCAAGGATAATCAGGGCCTTACTTCGAAGCTTGGGCTCACGTTGACTTTCACTTTAGGTATAGCGCAGAGCAGGGTGAGCTTCCAACAAGGAACTGGAAACCCAAGGTTTCTTAGGAGAAAACTCATTTTCTTCTCAGAACCATGCCGGCAGTGAGGAAAACCCCGGCAACAACAATGCTTTTCAGGTAGCTTCGAGGCCGCATGAACGGAGCTTTCATAATGGGAAAAGAAGCCTTATGCCATCAGTCTCCAATTTCTAGGTTGACACGCAGCATACACGCAGGACCAGAGCTTACTGTCTCTACGCAGTGTTCTGGTACCGAAACGGTTGCTTCAGCAAAGTCCCTAGGAGTCTTGGAAAGCTTACTACCGTGAAACTAAAGCAGAACAGCGATGAAGGCCTCAGGGAGCTGCTGCACGCCTCCCGTTTTGCCAGCATAATCAGGGCCTTACTTCGAGGCTAGTGCTCACATTGACTTTCACGTTTGGTATAGGGCAGAGCAGCGTGAGCTTCCAACTAGGAACTGGAAGCACAAGGTTCCTTTCGAGAAAACTCATTTTCTTCTATATGCCATGCCGGCTGTAAGTAAAAGCACGGTAACAACAGTGCTTTGCAGGAAGCTTCGAGGCCGCATGAATGGAGCTTTCAAAACGGGAAAACAAGCCTTGTGCCATCAGTCTCTAATTTCTAGGTTGACACGCAGCATACACGCAGGCGCAGAGCTTCCTGGTTCTACGCAGTGTTCTGGTACTGAAACGGGTGCTGAAGCAAGTCCGCTAGGAGTGTTGAAAAGCTTACTACCTTGAAACTAAAGCAGAACAGCGATGAAGGCCTCATGGAGCTGCTGCACGCCTCCCTTTTTGCCAGCATAATCAGGGCATTACTTCGAGGCTAGTGCTCACTTTGACTTTCACGTTTGGTATACAGCAGAGCAGGGTGAGCTTCCAACCAGGAACTGGAAGCACAAGGTTTCTTTCGAGAAAACTCATTTTCTTCTATGAGCCATGCCGGCTGTAAGTAAAAGCACGGTAACAACAGTGCTTTTCAGGGAGCTTCGGGGCCGCATCAACGGATCTTTCATAATGGGAAAACTAGCCTTGTGCCATCAGTCTCTACTTTCTAGGTTGACACGCAGCATACACGCAGGAGCAGAGCTTCCTGGTTCTACGCAGTGTTGTGGTACTGAAACGTGTGCTGAAGCAAGTCCGCTAGGATTGTTGAAAAGCTTACTACCGTGAAACTAAAGCAGAACAACGATGAAGGCCTCATGGAGCTGCTGCACGCCTCTCGTTTTGCAAGGATAATCAGGGCCTTACTTCGAAGCTTGGGCTCACGTTGACTTTCACTTTAGGTATAGCGCAGAGCAGGGTGAGCTTCCAACAAGGAACTGGAAACCCAAGGTTTCTTAGGAGAAAACTCATTTTCTTCTCAGAACCATGCCGGCAGTGAGGAAAACCCCGGCAACAACAATGCTTTTCAGGTAGCTTCGAGGCCGCATGAACGGAGCTTTCATAATGGGAAAAGAAGCCTTATGCCATCAGTCTCCAATTTCTAGGTTGACACGCAGCATACAGGCAGGACCAGAGCTTACTGTCTCTATGCAGTGTTCTGGTACCGAAACGGTTGCTTCAGCAAAGTCCCTAGGAGTCTTGGAAAGCTTACTACCGTGAAACTAAAGCAGAACAGCGATGAAGGCCTCAGGGAGCTGCTGCACGCCTCCCGTTTTGCCAGCATAATCAGGGCCTTACTTCGAGGCTAGTGCTCACATTGACTTTCACGTTTGGTATAGGGCAGAGAGTGTGAGCTTCCAACTAGGAACTGGAAGCACAAGGTTCCTTTCGAGAAAACTCATTTTCTTCTATATGCCATGCCGGCTGTAAGTAAAAGCACGGTAACAACAGTGCTTTGCAGGAAGCTTCGAGGCCGCATGAATGGAGCTTTCAAAACGGGAAAACAAGCCTTGTGCCATCAGTCTTCCATTTTTAGGTTGACACGCAACATAAGTACATGTTGATGCTCACAAGTCAAAAGAGATTCACGATACCCACTGGGGCTTTCCCTGAATCAACTTTTTTCTACATGCGGTTTTCCGCGTGCAGCGAAGTTCCAAAAAAAGGATGCGCGAGCGAGACTGAGGGGCCTTTGCATCTTCAAAGGACCTGCAGTGTTACACCAAGAACTGTGCTTAAATTGTACTTGGAATGCAAGCCGACCACCTCCTTGCGGATGCGTGACTCTAAGTGTGAAATGTGAAAAGGGATTAGAGGCAGAGTGTTTTTCTCAATAGAGTTCAGCTAGGGGAATGAGGTTCCACCCATTGCATGGAGGACAGTCTAGAAGTGTGTTCGTGAATCCTGTGTGGAGCTGAGGTAATCTGGCTCTCCCAAGGAAGAGTGCAGTGTGTTGGTTCTCTCTAGCCAACACTGGGGTGTTCCAAAAAGGCCTACGGGGCTGGAAGTTGCTTAACAGGACCAGAGCTTCCTTGCTCTACTCAGTATTCTGGTACGGAAACGGGTGCTGAAGCAAGGACTCTAGGAGTTTTGAAAGGCTTACTACCGTGTAACTAAAGCAGAACAGTGATGAAGGCCTCATGGAGCTGCTGCACGCCTCTCGTTTTGCAAGGATAATCATGACCTTATTTCGAAGCTTGGGCTCACGTTGACTTTCACGTTTGGTATAGAACAAAGCAGGGTGAGCTTCCAACTAGGAACTGGAAGCACAAGGTTCCTTTCGAGAAAACTCATTTTCTTCTATGTGCCATGCCGCTGTAAGTAAAAGCACGGTAACAACAGTGCTTTGCAGGAAGCTTCGAGGCCGCATGAATGGAGCTTTCAAAACGGGAAAACAAGCCTTGTGCCATCAGTCTCTAATTTCTAGGTTGACACGCAGCATACACGCAGGCGCAGAGCTTCCTGGTTCTACGCAGTGTTCTGGTACTGAAACGGGTGCTGAAGCAAGTCCGCTAGGAGTGTTGAAAAGCTTACTACCTTGAAACTAAAGCAGAACAACGATGAAGGCCTCATGGAGCTGCTGCACGCCTCTCGTTTTGCAAGGATAATCAGGGCCTTACTTCGAAGCTTGGGCTCACGTTGACTTTCACTTTAGGTATAGCGCAGAGCAGGGTGAGCTTCCAACAAGGAAATGGAAACCCAAGGTTTCTTAGGAGAAAACTCATTTTCTTCTCAGAACCATGCCGGCAGTGAGGAAAACCCCGGCAACAACAATGCTTTTCAGGTAGCTTCGAGGCCGCATGAACGGAGCTTTCATAATGGGAAAAGAAGCCTTATGCCATCAGTCTCCAATTTCTAGGTTGACACGCAGCATACACGCAGGACCAGAGCTTACTGTCTCTACGCAGTGTTCTGGTACCGAAACGGTTGCTTCAGCAAAGTCCCTAGGAGTCTTGGAAAGCTTACTACCGTGAAACTAAAGCAGAACAGCGATGAAGGCCTCAGGGAGCTGCTGCACGCCTCCCGTTTTGCCAGCATAATCAGGGCCTTACTTCGAGGCTAGTGCTCACATTGACTTTCACGTTTGGTATAGGGCAGAGCAGCGTGAGCTTCCAACTAGGAACTGGAAGCACAAGGTTCCTTTCGAGAAAACTCATTTTCTTCTATATGCCATGCCGGCTGTAAATAAAAGCACGGTAACAACAGTGCTTTGCAGGAAGCTTCGAGGCCGCATGAATGGAGCTTTCAAAACGGGAAAACAAGCCTTGTGCCATCAGTCTCTAATTTCTAGGTTGACACGCAGCATACACGCAGGCGCAGAGTTTCCTGGTTCTACGCAGTGTTCTGGTACTGAAACGGGTGCTGAAGCAAGTCCGCTAGGAGTCTTGAAAAGCTTACTACCTTGAAACTAAAGCAGAACAGCGATGAAGGCCTCATGGAGCTGCTGCACGCCTCCCGTTTTGCCAGCATAATCAGGGCCTTACTTCGAGGCTAGTGCTCACTTTGACTTTCACGTTTGGTATACAGCAGAGCAGGGTGAGCTTCCAACCAGGAACTGGAAGCACAAGGTTTCTTTCGAGAAAACTCATTTTCTTCTATGAGCCATGCCGGCTGTAAGTAAAAGCACGGTAACAACAGTGCTTTTCAGGGAGCTTCGGGGCCGCATCAACGGATCTTTCATAATGGGAAAACTAGCCTTGTGCCATCAGTCTCTACTTTCTAGGTTGACACGCAGCATACACGCAGGAGCAGAGCTTCCTGGTTCTACGCAGTGTTCTGATACTGAAACGGGTGCTGAAGCAAGGCCGCTAGGAGTGTTGAAAAGCTTACTACCGTGAAACTAAAGCAGAACAACGATGAAGGCCTCATGGAGCTGCTACACGCCTCTCGTTTTGCAAGGATAATCAGGGCCTTACTTCGAAGCTTGGGCTCACGTTGACTTTCACTTTAGGTATAGCGCAGAGCAGGCTGAGCTTCCAACAAGGAACTGGAAACCCAAGGTTTCTTAGGAGAAAACTCATTTTCTTCTCAGAACCATGCCGGCAGTGAGGAAAACCCCGGCAACAACAATGCTTTTCAGGTAGCTTCGAGGCCGCATGAACGGAGCTTTCATAATGGGAAAAGAAGCCTTATGCCATCAGTCTCCAATTTCTAGGTTGACACGCAGCATACACGCAGGACCAGAGCTTACTGTCTCTACGCAGTGTTCTGGTACCGAAACGGTTGCTTCAGCAAAGTCCCTAGGAGTCTTGGAAAGCTTACTACCGTGAAACTAAAGCAGAACAGCGATGAAGGCCTCATGGAGCTGCTGCACGCCTCCCGTTTTGCCAGCATAATCAGGGCCTTACTTCGAGGCTAGTGCTCACATTGACTTTCACGTTTGGTATAGGGCAGAGCAGCGTGAGCTTCCAACTAGGAACTGGAAGCACAAGGTTCCTTTCGAGAAAACTCATTTTCTTCTATATGCCATGCCGGCTGTAAGTAAAAGCACGGTAACAACAGTGCTTTGCAGGAAGCTTCGAGGCCGCATGAATGGAGCTTTCAAAACGGGAAAACAAGCCTTGTGCCATCAGTCTCTAATTTCTAGGTTGACACGCAGCATACACGCAGGCGCAGAGCTTCCTGGTTCTACGCAGTGTTCTGGTACTGAAACGGGTGCTGAAGCAAGTCCGCTAGCAGTGTTGAAAAGCTTACTACCTTGAAACTAAAGCAGAACAGCGATGAAGGCCTCATGGAGCTGCTGCACGCCTCCCGTTTTGCCAGCATAATCAGGGCCTTACTTCGAGGCTAGTGCTCACTTTGACTTTCACGTTTGGTATACAGCAGAGCAGGGTGAGCTTCCAACCAGGAACTGGAAGCACAAGGTTTCTTTCGAGAAAACTCATTTTCTTCTATGAGCCATGCCGGCTGTAAGTAAAAGCACGGTAACAACAGTGCTTTTCAGGGAGCTTCGGGGCCGCATCAACGGATCTTTCATAATGGGAAAACTAGCCTTGTGCCATCAGTCTCTACTTTCTAGGTTGACACGCAGCATACACGCAGGAGCAGAGCTTCCTGGTTCTACGCAGTGTTCTGATACTGAAACGGGTGCTGAAGCAAGGCCGCTAGGAGTGTTGAAAAGCTTACTACCGTGAAACTAAAGCAGAACAACGATGAAGGCCTCATGGAGCTGCTGCACGCCTCTCGTTTTGCAAGGATAATCAGGGCCTTACTTCGAAGCTTGGGCTCACGTTGACTTTCACTTTAGGTATAGCGCAGAGCAGGCTGAGCTTCCAACAAGGAACTGGAAACCCAAGGTTTCTTAGGAGAAAACTCATTTTCTTCTCAGAACCATGCCGGCAGTGAGGAAAACCCCGGCAACAACAATGCTTTTCAGGTAGCTTCGAGGCCGCATGAACGGAGCTTTCATAATGGGAAAAGAAGCCTTATGCCATCAGTCTCCAATTTCTAGGTTGACACGCAGCATACACGCAGGACCAGAGCTTACTGTCTCTACGCAGTGTTCTGGTACCGAAACGGTTGCTTAAGCAAAGTCCCTAGGAGTCTTGGAAAGCTTACTACCGTGAAACTAAAGCAGAACAGCGATGAAGGCCTCAGGGAGCTGCTGCACGCCTCCCGTTTTGCCAGCATAATCAGGGCCTTACTTCGAGGCTAGTGCTCACATTGACTTTCACGTTTGGTATAGAGCAGAGCAGGGTGAGCTTCCAACTAGGAACTGGAAGCACAAGGTTTCTTTCGAGAAAACTCATTTTCTTCTATGAGCCATGCCGGCTGTAAGTAAAAGCACGGTAACAACAGTGCTTTTCAGGTAGCTTCGGGGCCGCATCAACGGATCTTTCATAATGGGAAAACTAGCCTTGTGCCAACAGTCTCTACTTTCTAGGTTGACACGCAGCATACACGCAGGAGCAGAGCTTCCTGGTTCTACGCAGTGTTCTGGTACTGAAACGGGTGCTGAAGCAAGTCCTCTAGGAGTGTTGAAAAGCTTACTACCTTGAAACTAAAGCAGAAGAACGATGAAGGCCTCATGGAGTTGCTGCACGCCTCTCGTTTTGCAAGGATAATCAGGGCCTTACTTCGAAGCTTGGGCTCACGTTGACTTTCACTTTAGGTATAGCGCAGAGCAGGGTGAGCTTCCAACAAGGAACTGGAAACCCAAGGTTTCTTAGGAGAAACCTCATTTTCTTCTCAGAACCATGCCGGCAGTGTGGAAAACCCCGGCAACAACAATGCTTTTCAGGTAGCTTCGAGGCCGCATGAACGGAGCTTTCATAATGGGAAAAGAAGCCTTATGCCATCAGTCTCCAATTTCTAGGTTGACACGCAACATACACGCAGGATCAGAGCTTACTGTCTCTACGCAGTGTTCTGGTACCGAAACGGTTGCTTAAGCAAAGTCCCTAGGAGTCTTGGAAAGCTTACTACCGTGAAACTAAAGCAGAACAGCGATGAAGGCCTCATGGAGCTGCTGCACGCCTCCCGTTTTGCCAGCATAATCAGGGCCTTACTTCGAGGCTAGTGCTCACATTGACTTTCACGTTTGGTATAGAGCAGAGCAGGGTGAGCTTCCAACTAGGAACTGGAAGCACAAGGTTTCTTTCGAGAAAACTCATTTTCTTCTATGAACCATGCCGGCTGTAAGTAAAAGCACGGTAACAACAGTGCTTTTCAGGGAGCTTCGGGGCCGCATCAACGGAGCTTTCATAATGGGAAAACTAGCCTTGTGCCATCAGTCTCTAATTTCTAGGTTGACACGCAGCATACACGCAGGAGTAGAGCTTCCTGGTTCTACGCAGTGTTCTGGTACTGAAACGGGTGCTGAAGCAAGGCCCCTAGGAGTGTTGAAAAGCTTACTACCTTGAAACTAAAGCAGAACAACGATGAAGGCCTCATGGAGCTGCTGCACGCCTCTCGTTTTGCAAGGATAATCAGGGCCTTACTTCGAAGCTTGGGCTCACGTTGACTTTCACTTTAGGTATAGCGCAGAGCAGGCTGAGCTTCCAACAAGGAACTGGAAACCCAAGGTTTCTTAGGAGAAAACTCATTTTCTTCTCAGAACCATGCCGGCAGTGAGGAAAACCCCGGCAACAACAATGCTTTTCAGGTAGCTTCGAGGCCGCATGAACGGAGCTTTCATAATGGGAAAAGAAGCCTTATGCCATCAGTCTCCAATTTCTAGGTTGACACGCAGCATACACGCAGGACCAGAGCTTACTGTCTCTACGCAGTGTTCTGGTACCGAAACGGTTGCTTAAGCAAAGTCCCTAGGAGTCTTGGAAAGCTTACTACCGTGAAACTAAAGCAGAACAGCGATGAAGGCCTCAGGGAGCTGCTGCACGCCTCCCGTTTTGCCAGCATAATCAGGGCCTTACTTCGAGGCTAGTGCTCACATTGACTTTCACGTTTGGTATAGAGCAGAGCAGGGTGAGCTTCCAACTAGGAACTGGAAGCACAAGGTTTCTTTCGAGAAAACTCATTTTCTTCTATGAGCCATGCCGGCTGTAAGTAAAAGCACGGTAACAACAGTGCTTTTCAGGTAGCTTCGGGGCCGCATCAACGGATCTTTCATAATGGGAAAACTAGCCTTGTGCCAACAGTCTCTACTTTCTAGGTTGACACGCAGCATACACGCAGGAGCAGAGCTTCCTGGTTCTACGCAGTGTTCTGGTACTGAAACGGGTGCTGAAGCAAGTCCTCTAGGAGTGTTGAAAAGCTTACTACCTTGAAACTAAAGCAGAAGAACGATGAAGGCCTCATGGAGTTGCTGCACGCCTCTCGTTTTGCAAGGATAATCAGGGCCTTACTTCGAAGCTTGGGCTCACGTTGACTTTCACTTTAGGTATAGCGCAGAGCAGGGTGAGCTTCCAACAAGGAACTGGAAACCCAAGGTTTCTTAGGAGAAACCTCATTTTCTTCTCAGAACCATGCCGGCAGTGTGGAAAACCCCGGCAACAACAATGCTTTTCAGGTAGCTTCGAGGCCGCATGAACGGAGCTTTCATAATGGGAAAAGAAGCCTTATGCCATCAGTCTCCAATTTCTAGGTTGACACGCAGCATACACGCAGGACCAGAGCTTACTGTCTCTACGCAGTGTTCTGGTACCGAAACGGTTGCTTCAGCAAAGTCCCTAGGAGTCTTGGAAAGCTTACTACCGTGAAACTAAAGCAGAACAGCGATGAAGGCCTCAGGGAGCTGCTGCACGCCTCCCGTTTTGCCAGCATAATCAGGGCCTTACTTCGAGGCTAGTGCTCACTTTGACTTTCACGTTTGGTATACAGCAGAGCAGGGTGAGCTTCCAACCAGGAACTGGAAGCACAAGGTTTCTTTCGAGAAAACTCATTTTCTTCTATGAACCATGCCGGCTGTAAGTAAAAGCACGGTAACAACAGTGCTTTTCAGGGAGCTTCGGGGCCGCATCAACGGAGCTTTCATAATGGGAAAACTAGCCTTGTGCCATCAGTCTCTAATTTCTAGGTTGACACGCAGCATACACGCAGGAGTAGAGCTTCCTGGTTCTACGCAGTGTTCTGGTACTGAAACGGGTGCTGAAGCAAGGCCCCTAGGAGTGTTGAAAAGCTTACTACCTTGAAACTAAAGCAGAACAACGATGAAGGCCTCATGGAGCTGCTGCACGCCTCTCGTTTTGCAAGGATAATCAGGGCCTTACTTCGAAGCTTGGGCTCACGTTGACTTTCACTTTAGGTATAGCGCAGAGCAGGCTGAGCTTCCAACAAGGAACTGGAAACCCAAGGTTTCTTAGGAGAAAACTCATTTTCTTCTCAGAACCATGCCGGCAGTGAGGAAAACCCCGGCAACAACAATGCTTTTCAGGTAGCTTCGAGGCCGCATGAACGGAGCTTTCATAATGGGAAAAGAAGCCTTATGCCATCAGTCTCCAATTTCTAGGTTGACACGCAGCATACACGCAGGACCAGAGCTTACTGTCTCTACGCAGTGTTCTGGTACCGAAACGGTTGCTTCAGCAAAGTCCCTAGGAGTCTTGGAAAGCTTACTACCGTGAAACTAAAGCAGAACAGCGATGAAGGCCTCAGGGAGCTGCTGCACGCCTCCCGTTTTGCCAGCATAATCAGGGCCTTACTTCGAGGCTAGTGCTCACATTGACTTTCACGTTTGGTATAGAGCAGAGCAGGGTGAGCTTCTAACTAGGAACTGGAAGCACAAGGTTTCTTTCGAGAAAACTCATTTTCTTCTATGTGCCATGCCGGCTGTAAGTAAAAGCACGGTAACAACAGTGCTTTTCTGGTAGCTTCGAGGCCGCATGAATGGAGCTTTCAAAACGGGAAAACAAGCCTTGTGCCATCAGTCTTCCATTTTTAGGTTGACACGCAACATAAGTACATGTTGATGCTCACAAGTCAAAAGAGATTCACGATACCCACTGGGGCTTTCCCTGAATCAACTTTTTTCTACATGCGGTTTTCCGCGTGCAGCGAAGTTCCAAAAAAAGGATGCGCGAGCGAGACTGAGGGGCCTTTGCATCTTCAAAGGACCTGCAGTGTTACACCAAGAACTGTGCTTAAATTGTACTTGGAATGCAAGCCGACCACCTCCTTGCGGATGCGTGACTCTAAGTGTGAAATGTGAAAAGGGATTAGAGGCAGAGTGTTTTTCTCAATAGAGTTCAGCTAGGGGAATGAGGTTCCACCCATTGCATGGAGGACAGTCTAGAAGTGTGTTCGTGAATCCTGTGTGGAGCTGAGGTAATCTGGCTCTCCCAAGGAAGAGTGCAGTGTGTTGGTTCTCTCTAGCCAACACTGGGGTGTTCCAAAAAGGCCTACGGGGCTGGAAGTTGCTTAACAGGACCAGAGCTTCCTTGCTCTACTCAGTACTCTGGTACGGAAACGGGTGCTGAAGCAAGGACTCTAGGAGTTTTGAAAGGCTTACTACCGTGTAACTAAAGCAGAACAGTGATGAAGGCCTCATGGAGCTGCTGCACGCCTCTCGTTTTGCAAGGATAATCATGACCTTATTTCGAAGCTTGGGCTCACGTTGACTTTCACGTTTGGTATAGAACAAAGCAGGGTGAGCTTCCAACTAGGAACTGGAAGCACAAGGTTCCTTTCGAGAAAACTCATTTTCTTCTATGTGCCATGCCGCTGTAAGTAAAAGCACGGTAACAACAGTGCTTTGCAGGAAGCTTCGAGGCCGCATGAATGGAGCTTTCAAAACGGGAAAACAAGCCTTGTGCCATCAGTCTCTAATTTCTAGGTTGACACGCAGCATACACGCAGGCGCAGAGCTTCCTGGTTCTACGCAGTGTTCTGGTACTGAAACGGGTGCTGAAGCAAGTCCGCTAGGAGTGTTGAAAAGCTTACTACCTTGAAACTAAAGCAGAACAACGATGAAGGCCTCATGGAGCTGCTGCACGCCTCTCGTTTTGCAAGGATAATCAGGGCCTTTCTTCGAAGCTTGGGCTCACGTTGACTTTCACTTTAGGTATAGCGCAGAGCAGGGTGAGCTTCCAACAAGGAAATGGAAACCCAAGGTTTCTTAGGAGAAAACTCATTTTCTTCTCAGAACCATGCCGGCAGTGAGGAAAACCCCGGCAACAACAATGCTTTTCAGGTAGCTTCGAGGCCGCATGAACGGAGCTTTCATAATGGGAAAAGAAGCCTTATGCCATCAGTCTCCAATTTCTAGGTTGACACGCAGCATACACGCAGGACCAGAGCTTACTGTCTCTACGCAGTGTTCTGGTACCGAAACGGTTGCTTCAGCAAAGTCCCTAGGAGTCTTGGAAAGCTTACTACCGTGAAACTAAAGCAGAACAGCGATGAAGGCCTCAGGGAGCTGCTGCACGCCTCCCGTTTTGCCAGCATAATCAGGGCCTTACTTCGAGGCTAGTGCTCACATTGACTTTCACGTTTGGTATAGGGCAGAGCAGCGTGAGCTTCCAACTAGGAACTGGAAGCACAAGGTTCCTTTCGAGAAAACTCATTTTCTTCTATATGCCATGCCGGCTGTAAGTAAAAGCACGGTAACAACAGTGCTTTGCAGGAAGCTTCGAGGCCGCATGAATGGAGCTTTCAAAACGGGAAAACAAGCCTTGTGCCATCAGTCTCTAATTTCTAGGTTGACACGCAGCATACACGCAGGCGCAGAGCTTCCTGGTTCTACGCAGTGTTCTGGTACTGAAACGGGTGCTGAAGCAAGTCCGCTAGCAGTGTTGAAAAGCTTACTACCTTGAAACTAAAGCAGAACAGCGATGAAGGCCTCATGGAGCTGCTGCACGCCTCCCGTTTTGCCAGCATAATCAGGGCCTTACTTCGAGGCTAGTGCTCACTTTGACTTTCACGTTTGGTATACAGCAGAGCAGGGTGAGCTTCCAACCAGGAACTGGAAGCACAAGGTTTCTTTCGAGAAAACTCATTTTCTTCTATGAGCCATGCCGGCTGTAAGTAAAAGCACGGTAACAACAGTGCTTTTCAGGGAGCTTCGGGGCCGCATCAACGGATCTTTCATAATGGGAAAACTAGCCTTGTGCCATCAGTCTCTACTTTCTAGGTTGACACGCAGCATACACGCAGGAGCAGAGCTTCCTGGTTCTACGCAGTGTTCTGATACTGAAACGGGTGCTGAAGCAAGGCCGCTAGGAGTGTTGAAAAGCTTACTACCGTGAAACTAAAGCAGAACAACGATGAAGGCCTCATGGAGCTGCTACACGCCTCTCGTTTTGCAAGGATAATCAGGGCCTTACTTCGAAGCTTGGGCTCACGTTGACTTTCACTTTAGGTATAGCGCAGAGCAGGCTGAGCTTCCAACAAGGAACTGGAAACCCAAGGTTTCTTAGGAGAAAACTCATTTTCTTCTCAGAACCATGCCGGCAGTGAGGAAACCCCCGGCAACAACAATGCTTTTCAGGTAGCTTCGAGGCCGCATGAACGGAGCTTTCATAATGGGAAAAGAAGCCTTATGCCATCAGTCTCCAATTTCTAGGTTGACACGCAGCATACACGCAGGACCAGAGCTTACTGTCTCTACGCAGTGTTCTGGTACCGAAACGGTTGCTTCAGCAAAGTCCCTAGGAGTCTTGGAAAGCTTACTACCGTGAAACTAAAGCAGAACAGCGATGAAGGCCTCAGGGAGCTGCTGCACGCCTCCCGTTTTGCCAGCATAATCAGGGCCTTACTTCGAGGCTAGTGCTCACATTGACTTTCACGTTTGGTATAGGGCAGAGCAGCGTGAGCTTCCAACTAGGAACTGGAAGCACAAGGTTCCTTTCGAGAAAACTCATTTTCTTCTATATGCCATGCCGGCTGTAAGTAAAAGCACGGTAACAACAGTGCTTTGCAGGAAGCTTCGAGGCCGCATGAATGGAGCTTTCAAAACGGGAAAACAAGCCTTGTGCCATCAGTCTCTAATTTCTAGGTTGACACGCAGCATACACGCAGGCGCAGAGCTTCCTGGTTCTACGCAGTGTTCTGGTACTGAAACGGGTGCTGAAGCAAGTCCGCTAGGAGTGTTGAAAAGCTTACTACCTTGAAACTAAAGCAGAACAGCGATGAAGGCCTCATGGAGCTGCTGCACGCCTCCCGTTTTGCCAGCATAATCAGGGCCTTACTTCGAGGCTAGTGCTCACTTTGACTTTCACGTTTGGTATACAGCAGAGCAGGGTGAGCTTCCAACCAGGAACTGGAAGCACAAGGTTTCTTTCGAGAAAACTCATTTTCTTCTATGAGCCATGCCGGCTGTAAGTAAAAGCACGGTAACAACAGTGCTTTTCAGGGAGCTTCGGGGCCGCATCAACGGAGCTTTCATAATGGGAAAACTAGCCTTGTGCCATCAGTCTCTACTTTCTAGGTTGACACGCAGCATACACGCAGGAGCAGAGCTTCCTGGTTCTACGCAGTGTTCTGATACTGAAACGGGTGCTGAAGCAAGGCCGCTAGGAGTGTTGAAAAGCTTACTACCGTGAAACTAAAGCAGAACAACGATGAAGGCCTCATGGAGCTGCTGCACGCCTCTCGTTTTGCAAGGATAATCAGGGCCTTACTTCGAAGCTTGGGCTCACGTTGACTTTCACTTTAGGTATAGCGCAGAGCAGGCTGAGCTTCCAACAAGGAACTGGAAACCCAAGGTTTCTTAGGAGAAAACTCATTTTCTTCTCAGAACCATGCCGGCAGTGAGGAAAACCCCGGCAACAACAATGCTTTTCAGGTAGCTTCGAGGCCGCATGAACGGAGCTTTCATAATGGGAAAAGAAGCCTTATGCCATCAGTCTCCAATTTCTAGGTTGACACGCAGCATACACGCAGGACCAGAGCTTACTGTCTCTACGCAGTGTTCTGGTACCGAAACGGTTGCTTCAGCAAAGTCCCTAGGAGTCTTGGAAAGCTTACTACCGTGAAACTAAAGCAGAACAGCGATGAAGGCCTCAGGGAGCTGCTGCACGCCTCCCGTTTTGCCAGCATAATCAGGGCCTTACTTCGAGGCTAGTGCTCACATTGACTTTCACGTTTGGTATAGAGCAGAGCAGGGTGAGCTTCCAACTAGGAACTGGAAGCACAAGGTTTCTTTCGAGAAAACTCATTTTCTTCTATGAGCCATGCCGGCTGTAAGTAAAAGCACGGTAACAACAGTGCTTTTCAGGTAGCTTCGGGGCCGCATCAACGGATCTTTCATAATGGGAAAACTAGCCTTGTTCCAACAGTCTCTACTTTCTAGGTTGACACGCAGCATACACGCAGGAGCAGAGCTTCCTGGTTCTACGCAGTGTTCTGGTACTGAAACGGGTGCTGAAGCAAGTCCTCTAGGAGTGTTGAAAAGCTTACTACCTTGAAACTAAAGCAGAAGAACGATGAAGGCCTCATGGAGTTGCTGCACGCCTCTCGTTTTGCAAGGATAATCAGGGCCTTACTTCGAAGCTTGGGCTCACGTTGACTTTCACTTTAGGTATAGCGCAGAGCAGGGTGAGCTTCCAACAAGGAACTGGAAACCCAAGGTTTCTTAGGAGAAACCTCATTTTCTTCTCAGAACCATGCCGGCAGTGTGGAAAACCCCGGCAACAACAATGCTTTTCAGGTAGCTTCGAGGCCGCATGAACGGAGCTTTCATAATGGGAAAAGAAGCCTTATGCCATCAGTCTCCAATTTCTAGGTTGACACGCAACATACACGCAGGATCAGAGCTTACTGTCTCTACGCAGTGTTCTGGTACCGAAACGGTTGCTTAAGCAAAGTCCCTAGGAGTCTTGGAAAGCTTACTACCGTGAAACTAAAGCAGAACAGCGATGAAGGCCTCATGGAGCTGCTGCACGCCTCCCGTTTTGCCAGCATAATCAGGGCCTTACTTCGAGGCTAGTGCTCACATTGACTTTCACGTTTGGTATAGAGCAGAGCAGGGTGAGCTTCCAACTAGGAACTGGAAGCACAAGGTTTCTTTCGAGAAAACTCATTTTCTTCTATGAACCATGCCGGCTGTAAGTAAAAGCACGGTAACAACAGTGCTTTTCAGGGAGCTTCGGGGCCGCATCAACGGATCTTTCATAATGGGAAAACTAGCCTTGTGCCATCAGTCTCTAATTTCTAGGTTGACACGCAGCATACACGCAGGAGTAGAGCTTCCTGGTTCTACGCAGTGTTCTGGTACTGAAACGGGTGCTGAAGCAAGGCCCCTAGGAGTGTTGAAAAGCTTACTACCTTGAAACTAAAGCAGAACAACGATGAAGGCCTCATGGAGCTGCTGCACGCCTCTCGTTTTGCAAGGATAATCAGGGCCTTACTTCGAAGCTTGGGCTCACGTTGACTTTCACTTTAGGTATAGCGCAGAGCAGGCTGAGCTTCCAACAAGGAACTGGAAACCCAAGGTTTCTTAGGAGAAAACTCATTTTCTTCTCAGAACCATGCCGGCAGTGAGGAAAACCCCGGCAACAACAATGCTTTTCAGGTAGCTTCGAGGCCGCATGAACGGAGCTTTCATAATGGGAAAAGAAGCCTTATGCCATCAGTCTCCAATTTCTAGGTTGACACGCAGCATACACGCAGGACCAGAGCTTACTGTCTCTACGCAGTGTTCTGGTACCGAAACGGTTGCTTAAGCAAAGTCCCTAGGAGTCTTGGAAAGCTTACTACCGTGAAACTAAAGCAGAACAGCGATGAAGGCCTCAGGGAGCTGCTGCACGCCTCCCGTTTTGCCAGCATAATCAGGGCCTTACTTCGAGGCTAGTGCTCACATTGACTTTCACGTTTGGTATAGAGCAGAGCAGGGTGAGCTTCCAACTAGGAACTGGAAGCACAAGGTTTCTTTCGAGAAAACTCATTTTCTTCTATGAGCCATGCCGGCTGTAAGTAAAAGCACGGTAACAACAGTGCTTTTCAGGGAGCTTCGGGGCCGCATCAACGGATCTTTCATAATGGGAAAACTAGCCTTGTGCCAACAGTCTCTACTTTCTAGGTTGACACGCAGCATACACGCAGGAGCAGAGCTTCCTGGTTCTACGCAGTGTTCTGGTACTGAAACGGGTGCTGAAGCAAGTCCTCTAGGAGTGTTGAAAAGCTTACTACCTTGAAACTAAAGCAGAAGAACGATGAAGGCCTCATGGAGTTGCTGCACGCCTCTCGTTTTGCAAGGATAATCAGGGCCTTACTTCGAAGCTTGGGCTCACGTTGACTTTCACTTTAGGTATAGCGCAGAGCAGGGTGAGCTTCCAACAAGGAACTGGAAACCCAAGGTTTCTTAGGAGAAACCTCATTTTCTTCTCAGAACCATGCCGGCAGTGTGGAAAACCCTGGCAACAACAATGCTTTTCAGGTAGCTTCGAGGCCGCATGAACGGAGCTTTCATAATGGGAAAAGAAGCCTTATGCCATCAGTCTCCAATTTCTAGGTTGACACGCAGCATACACGCAGGATCAGAGCTTACTGTCTCTACGCAGTGTTCTGGTACCGAAACGGTTGCTTAAGCAAAGTCCCTAGGAGTCTTGGAAAGCTTACTACCGTGAAACTAAAGCAGAACAGCGATGAAGGCCTCATGGAGCTGCTGCACGCCTCCCGTTTTGCCAGCATAATCAGGGCCTTACTTCGAGGCTAGTGCTCACATTGACTTTCACGTTTGGTATAGAGCAGAGCAGGGTGAGCTTCCAACTAGGAACTGGAAGCACAAGGTTTCTTTCGAGAAAACTCATTTTCTTCTATGAACCATGCCGGCTGTAAGTAAAAGCACGGTAACAACAGTGCTTTTCAGGGAGCTTCGGGGCCGCATCAACGGAGCTTTCATAATGGGAAAACTAGCCTTGTGCCATCAGTCTCTAATTTCTAGGTTGACACGCAGCATACACGCAGGAGTAGAGCTTCCTGGTTCTACGCAGTGTTCTGGTACTGAAACGGGTGCTGAAGCAAGGCCCCTAGGAGTGTTGAAAAGCTTACTACCTTGAAACTAAAGCAGAACAACGATGAAGGCCTCATGGAGCTGCTGCACGCCTCTCGTTTTGCAAGGATAATCAGGGCCTTACTTCGAAGCTTGGGCTCACGTTGACTTTCACTTTAGGTATAGCGCAGAGCAGGCTGAGCTTCCAACAAGGAACTGGAAACCCAAGGTTTCTTAGGAGAAAACTCATTTTCTTCTCAGAACCATGCCGGCAGTGAGGAAAACCCCGGCAACAACAATGCTTTTCAGGTAGCTTCGAGGCCGCATGAACGGAGCTTTCATAATGGGAAAAGAAGCCTTATGCCATCAGTCTCCAATTTCTAGGTTGACACGCAGCATACACGCAGGACCAGAGCTTACTGTCTCTACGCAGTGTTCTGGTACCGAAACGGTTGCTTCAGCAAAGTCCCTAGGAGTCTTGGAAAGCTTACTACCGTGAAACTAAAGCAGAACAGCGATGAAGGCCTCAGGGAGCTGCTGCACGCCTCCCGTTTTGCCAGCATAATCAGGGCCTTACTTCGAGGCTAGTGCTCACTTTGACTTTCACGTTTGGTATACAGCAGAGCAGGGTGAGCTTCCAACCAGGAACTGGAAGCACAAGGTTTCTTTCGAGAAAACTCATTTTCTTCTATGAGCCATGCCGGCTGTAAGTAAAAGCACGGTAACAACAGTGCTTTTCAGGGAGCTTCGGGGCCGCATCAACGGAGCTTTCATAATGGGAAAACTAGCCTTGTGCCATCAGTCTCTACTTTCTAGGTTGACACGCAGCATACACGCAGGAGCAGAGCTTCCTGGTTCTACGCAGTGTTCTGATACTGAAACGGGTGCTGAAGCAAGGCCGCTAGGAGTGTTGAAAAGCTTACTACCGTGAAACTAAAGCAGAACAACGATGAAGGCCTCATGGAGCTGCTGCACGCCTCTCGTTTTGCAAGGATAATCAGGGCCTTACTTCGAAGCTTGGGCTCACGTTGACTTTCACTTTAGGTATAGCGCAGAGCAGGCTGAGCTTCCAACAAGGAACTGGAAACCCAAGGTTTCTTAGGAGAAAACTCATTTTCTTCTCAGAACCATGCCGGCAGTGAGGAAAACCCGGGCAACAACAATGCTTTTCAGGTAGCTTCGAGGCCACATGAACGGAGCTTTCATAATGGGAAAAGAAGCCTTATGCCATCAGTCTCCAATTTCTAGGTTGACACGCAGCATACACGCAGGACCAGAGCTTACTGTCTCTACGCAGTGTTCTGGTACCGAAACGGTTGCTTCAGCAAAGTCCCTAGGAGTCTTGGAAAGCTTACTACCGTGAAACTAAAGCAGAACAGCGATGAAGGCCTCAGGGAGCTGCTGCACGCCTCCCGTTTTGCCAGCATAATCAGGGCCTTACTTCGAGGCTAGTGCTCACATTGACTTTCACGTTTGGTATAGGGCAGAGCAGCGTGAGCTTCCAACTAGGAACTGGAAGCACAAGGTTCCTTTCGAGAAAACTCATTTTCTTCTATATGCCATGCCGGCTGTAAGTAAAAGCACGGTAACAACAGTGCTTTGCAGGAAGCTTCGAGGCCGCATGAATGGAGCTTTCAAAACGGGAAAACAAGCCTTGTGCCATCAGTCTCTAATTTCTAGGTTGACACGCAGCATACACGCAGGCGCAGAGCTTCCTGGTTCTACGCAGTGTTCTGGTACTGAAACGGGTGCTGAAGCAAGTCCGCTAGGAGTGTTGAAAAGCTTACTACCTTGAAACTAAAGCAGAACAGCGATGAAGGCCTCATGGAGCTGCTGCACGCCTCCCGTTTTGCCAGCATAATCAGGGCCTTACTTCGAGGCTAGTGCTCACTTTGACTTTCACGTTTGGTATACAGCAGAGCAGGGTGAGCTTCCAACTAGGAACTGGAAGCACAAGGTTTCTTTCGAGAAAACTCATTTTCTTCTATGAGCCATGCCGGCTGTAAGTAAAAGCACGGTAACAACAGTGCTTTTCAGGGAGCTTCGGGGCCGCATCAACGGATCTTTCATAATGGGAAAACTAGCCTTGTGCCATCAGTCTCTACTTTCTAGGTTGACACGCAGCATACACGCAGGAGCAGAGCTTCCTGGTTCTACGCAGTGTTCTGATACTGAAACGGGTGCTGAAGCAAGGCCGCTAGGAGTGTTGAAAAGCTTACTACCGTGAAACTAAAGCAGAACAACGATGAAGGCCTCATGGAGCTGCTGCACGCCTCTCGTTTTGCAAGGATAATCAGGGCCTTACTTCGAAGCTTGGGCTCACGTTGACTTTCACTTTAGGTATAGCGCAGAGCAGGCTGAGCTTCCAACAAGGAACTGGAAACCCAAGGTTTCTTAGGAGAAAACTCATTTTCTTCTCAGAACCATGCCGGCAGTGAGGAAAACCCCGGCAACAACAATGCTTTTCAGGTAGCTTCGAGGCCGCATGAACGGAGCTTTCATAATGGGAAAAGAAGCCTTATGCCATCAGTCTCCAATTTCTAGGTTGACACGCAGCATACACGCAGGACCAGAGCTTACTGTCTCTACGCAGTGTTCTGGTACCGAAACGGTTGCTTCAGCAAAGTCCCTAGGAGTCTTGGAAAGCTTACTACCGTGAAACTAAAGCAGAACAGCGATGAAGGCCTCAGGGAGCTGCTGCACGCCTCCCGTTTTGCCAGCATAATCAGGGCCTTACTTCGAGGCTAGTGCTCACTTTGACTTTCACGTTTGGTATACAGCAGAGCAGGGTGAGCTTCCAACCAGGAACTGGAAGCACAAGGTTTCTTTCGAGAAAACTCATTTTCTTCTATGAGCCATGCCGGCTGTAAGTAAAAGCACGGTAACAACAGTGCTTTTCAGGGAGCTTCGGGGCCGCATCAACGGATCTTTCATAATGGGAAAACTAGCCTTGTGCCATCAGTCTCTACTTTCTAGGTTGACACGCAGCATACACGCAGGAGCAGAGCTTCCTGGTTCTACGCAGTGTTCTGATACTGAAACGGGTGCTGAAGCAAGGCCGCTAGGAGTGTTGAAAAGCTTACTACCGTGAAACTAAAGCAGAACAACGATGAAGGCCTCATGGAGCTGCTGCACGCCTCTCGTTTTGCAAGGATAATCAGGGCCTTACTTCGAAGCTTGGGCTCACGTTGACTTTCACTTTAGGTATAGCGCAGAGCAGGCTGAGCTTCCAACAAGGAACTGGAAACCCAAGGTTTCTTAGGAGAAAACTCATTTTCTTCTCAGAACCATGCCGGCAGTGAGGAAAACCCGGGCAACAACAATGCTTTTCAGGTAGCTTCGAGGCCACATGAACGGAGCTTTCATAATGGGAAAAGAAGCCTTATGCCATCAGTCTCCAATTTCTAGGTTGACACGCAGCATACACGCAGGACCAGAGCTTACTGTCTCTACGCAGTGTTCTGGTACCGAAACGGTTGCTTCAGCAAAGTCCCTAGGAGTCTTGGAAAGCTTACTACCGTGAAACTAAAGCAGAACAGCGATGAAGGCCTCAGGGAGCTGCTGCACGCCTCCCGTTTTGCCAGCATAATCAGGGCCTTACTTCGAGGCTAGTGCTCACATTGACTTTCACGTTTGGTATAGGGCAGAGCAGCGTGAGCTTCCAACTAGGAACTGGAAGCACAAGGTTCCTTTCGAGAAAACTCATTTTCTTCTATATGCCATGCCGGCTGTAAGTAAAAGCACGGTAACAACAGTGCTTTGCAGGAAGCTTCGAGGCCGCATGAATGGAGCTTTCAAAACGGGAAAACAAGCCTTGTGCCATCAGTCTCTAATTTCTAGGTTGACACGCAGCATACACGCAGGCGCAGAGCTTCCTGGTTCTACGCAGTGTTCTGGTACTGAAACGGGTGCTGAAGCAAGTCCGCTAGGAGTGTTGAAAAGCTTACTACCTTGAAACTAAAGCAGAACAGCGATGAAGGCCTCATGGAGCTGCTGCACGCCTCCCGTTTTGCCAGCATAATCAGGGCCTTACTTCGAGGCTAGTGCTCACTTTGACTTTCACGTTTGGTATACAGCAGAGCAGGGTGAGCTTCCAACTAGGAACTGGAAGCACAAGGTTTCTTTCGAGAAAACTCATTTTCTTCTATGAGCCATGCCGGCTGTAAGTAAAAGCACGGTAACAACAGTGCTTTTCAGGGAGCTTCGGGGCCGCATCAACGGATCTTTCATAATGGGAAAACTAGCCTTGTGCCATCAGTCTCTACTTTCTAGGTTGACACGCAGCATACACGCAGGAGCAGAGCTTCCTGGTTCTACGCAGTGTTCTGATACTGAAACGGGTGCTGAAGCAAGGCCGCTAGGAGTGTTGAAAAGCTTACTACCGTGAAACTAAAGCAGAACAACGATGAAGGCCTCATGGAGCTGCTGCACGCCTCTCGTTTTGCAAGGATAATCAGGGCCTTACTTCGAAGCTTGGGCTCACGTTGACTTTCACTTTAGGTATAGCGCAGAGCAGGCTGAGCTTCCAACAAGGAACTGGAAACCCAAGGTTTCTTAGGAGAAAACTCATTTTCTTCTCAGAACCATGCCGGCAGTGAGGAAAACCCCGGCAACAACAATGCTTTTCAGGTAGCTTCGAGGCCGCATGAACGGAGCTTTCATAATGGGAAAAGAAGCCTTATGCCATCAGTCTCCAATTTCTAGGTTGACACGCAGCATACACGCAGGACCAGAGCTTACTGTCTCTACGCAGTGTTCTGGTACCGAAACGGTTGCTTAAGCAAAGTCCCTAGGAGTCTTGGAAAGCTTACTACCGTGAAACTAAAGCAGAACAGCGATGAAGGCCTCAGGGAGCTGCTGCACGCCTCCCGTTTTGCCAGCATAATCAGGGCCTTACTTCGAGGCTAGTGCTCACATTGACTTTCACGTTTGGTATAGAGCAGAGCAGGGTGAGCTTCCAACTAGGAACTGGAAGCACAAGGTTTCTTTCGAGAAAACTCATTTTCTTCTATGAACCATGCCGGCTGTAAGTAAAAGCACGGTAACAACAGTGCTTTTCAGGGAGCTTCGGGGCCGCATCAACGGAGCTTTCATAATGGGAAAACTAGCCTTGTGCCATCAGTCTCTAATTTCTAGGTTGACACGCAGCATACACGCAGGAGTAGAGCTTCCTGGTTCTACGCAGTGTTCTGGTACTGAAACGGGTGCTGAAGCAAGGCCCCTAGGAGTGTTGAAAAGCTTACTACCTTGAAACTAAAGCAGAACAACGATGAAGGCCTCATGGAGCTGCTGCACGCCTCTCGTTTTGCAAGGATAATCAGGGCCTTACTTCGAAGCTTGGGCTCACGTTGACTTTCACTTTAGGTATAGCGCAGAGCAGGCTGAGCTTCCAACAAGGAACTGGAAACCCAAGGTTTCTTAGGAGAAAACTCATTTTCTTCTCAGAACCATGCCGGCAGTGAGGAAAACCCCGGCAACAACAATGCTTTTCAGGTAGCTTCGAGGCCGCATGAACGGAGCTTTCATAATGGGAAAAGAAGCCTTATGCCATCAGTCTCCAATTTCTAGGTTGACACGCAGCATACACGCAGGACCAGAGCTTACTGTCTCTATGCAGTGTTCTGGTACCGAAACGGTTGCTTAAGCAAAGTCTCTAGGAGTCTTGGAAAGCTTACTACCGTGAAACTAAAGCAGAACAGCGATGAAGGCCTCAGGGAGCTGCTGCACGCCTCCCGTTTTGCCAGCATAATCAGGGCCTTACTTCGAGGCTAGTGCTCACATTGACTTTCACGTTTGGTATAGAGCAGAGCAGGGTGAGCTTCTAACTAGGAACTGGAAGCACAAGGTTTCTTTCGAGAAAACTCATTTTCTTCTATGTGCCATGCCGGCTGTAAGTAAAAGCACGGTAACAACAGTGCTTTTCTAGTAGCTTCGAGGCCGCATGAATGGAGCTTTCAAAACGGGAAAACAAGCCTTGTGCCATCAGTCTTCCATTTTTAGGTTGACACGCAACATAAGTACATGTTGATGCTCACAAGTCAAAAGAGATTCACGATACCCACTGGGGCTTTCCCTGAATCAACTTTTTTCTACATGCGGTTTTCCGCGTGCAGCGAAGTTCCAAAAAAAGGATGCGCGAGCGAGACTGAGGGGCCTTTGCATCTTCAAAGGACCTGCAGTGTTACACCAAGAACTGTGCTTAAATTGTACTTGGAATGCAAGCCGACCACCTCCTTGCGGATGCGTGACTCTAAGTGTGAAATGTGAAAAGGGATTAGAGGCAGAGTGTTTTTCTCAATAGAGTTCAGCTAGGGGAATGAGGTTCCACCCATTGCATGGAGGACAGTCTAGAAGTGTGTTCGTGAATCCTGTGTGGAGCTGAGGTAATCTGGCTCTCCCAAGGAAGAGTGCAGTGTGTTGGTTCTCTCTAGCCAACACTGGGGTGTTCCAAAAAGGCCTACGGGGCTGGAAGTTGCTTAACAGGACCAGAGCTTCCTTGCTCTACTCAGTATTCTGGTACGGAAACGGGTGCTGAAGCAAGGACTCTAGGAGTTTTGAAAGGCTTACTACCGTGTAACTAAAGCAGAACAGTGATGAAGGCCTCATGGAGCTGCTGCACGCCTCTCGTTTTGCAAGGATAATCATGGCCTTATTTCGAAGCTTGGGCTCACGTTGACTTTCACGTTTGGTATAGAACAAAGCAGGGTGAGCTTCCAACTAGGAACTGGAAGCACAAGGTTCCTTTCGAGAAAACTCATTTTCTTCTATGTGCCATGCCGCTGTAAGTAAAAGCACGGTAACAACAGTGCTTTGCAGGAAGCTTCGAGGCCGCATGAATGGAGCTTTCAAAACGGGAAAACAAGCCTTGTGCCATCAGTCTCTAATTTCTAGGTTGACACGCAGCATACACGCAGGCGCAGAGCTTCCTGGTTCTACGCAGTGTTCTGGTACTGAAACGGGTGCTGAAGCAAGTCCGCTAGGAGTGTTGAAAAGCTTACTACCTTGAAACTAAAGCAGAACAACGATGAAGGCCTCATGGAGCTGCTGCACGCCTCTCGTTTTGCAAGGATAATCAGGGCCTTACTTCGAAGCTTGGGCTCACGTTGACTTTCACTTTAGGTATAGCGCAGAGCAGGGTGAGCTTCCAACAAGGAAATGGAAACCCAAGGTTTCTTAGGAGAAAACTCATTTTCTTCTCAGAACCATGCCGGCAGTGAGGAAAACCCCGGCAACAACAATGCTTTTCAGGTAGCTTCGAGGCCGCATGAACGGAGCTTTCATAATGGGAAAAGAAGCCTTATGCCATCAGTCTCCAATTTCTAGGTTGACACGCAGCATACACGCAGGACCAGAGCTTACTGTCTCTACGCAGTGTTCTGGTACCGAAACGGTTGCTTAAGCAAAGTCCCTAGGAGTCTTGGAAAGCTTACTACCGTGAAACTAAAGCAGAACAGCGATGAAGGCCTCAGGGAGCTGCTGCACGCCTCCCGTTTTGCCAGCATAATCAGGGCCTTACTTCGAGGCTAGTGCTCACATTGACTTTCACGATTGGTATAGAGCAGAGCAGGGTGAGCTTCCAACTAGGAACTGGAAGCACAAGGTTTCTTTCGAGAAAACTCATTTTCTTCTATGAACCATGCCGGCTGTAAGTAAAAGCACGGTAACAACAGTGCTTTTCAGGTAGCTTCGGGGCCGCATCAACGGAGCTTTCATAATGGGAAAACTAGCCTTGTGCCATCAGTCTCTACTTTCTAGGTTGACACGCAGCATACACGCAGGACCAGAGCTTCCTGGTTCTACGCAGTGTTCTGGTACTGAAACGGGTGCTGAAGCAAGGCCCCTAGGAGTGTTGAAAAGCTTACTACCTTGAAACTAAAGCAGAACAACGATGAAGGCCTCATGGAGCTGCTGCACGCCTCTCGTTTTGCAAGGATAATCAGGGCCTTACTTCGAAGCTTGGGCTCACGTTGACTTTCACTTTAGGTATAGAGCAGAGCAGGGTGAGCTTCCAACAAGGAACTGGAAACCCAAGGTTTCTTAGGAGAAACCTCATTTTCTTCTCAGAACCATGCCGGCAGTGTGGAAAACCCCGGCCACAACAATGCTTTTCAGGTAGCTTCGAGGCCGCATGAACGGAGCTTTCATAATGGGAAAAGAAGCCTTATGAAATCAGTCTCCAATTTCTAGGTTGACACGCAGCATACACGCAGGACCAGAGCTTACTGTCTCTACGCAGTGTTCTGGTACCGAAACGGTTGCTTAAGCAAAGTCCCTAGGAGTCTTGGAAAGCTTACTACCGTGAAACTAAAGCAGAACAGCGATGAAGGCCTCAGGGAGCTGCTGCACGCCTCCCGTTTTGCCAGCATAATCAGGGCCTTACTTCGAGGCTAGTGCTCACATTGACTTTCACGTTTGGTATAGAGCAGAGCAGGGTGAGCTTCCAACTAGGAACTGGAAGCACAAGGTTTCTTTCGAGAAAACTCATTTTCTTCTATGAACCATGCCGGCTGTAAGTAAAAGCACGGTAACAACAGTGCTTTTCAGGGAGCTTCGGGGCCGCATCAACGGAGCTTTCATAATGGGAAAACTAGCCTTGTGCCATCAGTCTCTAATTTCTAGGTTGACACGCAGCATACACGCAGGAGTAGAGCTTCCTGGTTCTACGCAGTGTTCTGGTACTGAAACGGGTGCTGAAGCAAGGCCCCTAGGAGTGTTGAAAAGCTTACTACCTTGAAACTAAAGCAGAACAACGATGAAGGCCTCATGGAGCTGCTGCACGCCTCTCGTTTTGCAAGGATAATCAGGGCCTTACTTCGAAGCTTGGGCTCACGTTGACTTTCACTTTAGGTATAGCGCAGAGCAGGCTGAGCTTCCAACAAGGAACTGGAAACCCAAGGTTTCTTAGGAGAAAACTCATTTTCTTCTCAGAACCATGCCGGCAGTGAGGAAAACCCCGGCAACAACAATGCTTTTCAGGTAGCTTCGAGGCCGCATGAACGGAGCTTTCATAATGGGAAAAGAAGCCTTATGCCATCAGTCTCCAATTTCTAGGTTGACACGCAGCATACACGCAGGACCAGAGCTTACTGTCTCTATGCAGTGTTCTGGTACCGAAACGGTTGCTTAAGCAAAGTCTCTAGGAGTCTTGGAAAGCTTACTACCGTGAAACTAAAGCAGAACAGCGATGAAGGCCTCAGGGAGCTGCTGCACGCCTCCCGTTTTGCCAGCATAATCAGGGCCTTACTTCGAGGCTAGTGCTCACATTGACTTTCACGTTTGGTATAGAGCAGAGCAGGGTGAGCTTCTAACTAGGAACTGGAAGCACAAGGTTTCTTTCGAGAAAACTCATTTTCTTCTATGTGCCATGCCGGCTGTAAGTAAAAGCACGGTAACAACAGTGCTTTTCTAGTAGCTTCGAGGCCGCATGAATGGAGCTTTCAAAACGGGAAAACAAGCCTTGTGCCATCAGTCTTCCATTTTTAGGTTGACACGCAACATAAGTACATGTTGATGCTCACAAGTCAAAAGAGATTCACGATACCCACTGGGGCTTTCCCTGAATCAACTTTTTTCTACATGCGGTTTTCCGCGTGCAGCGAAGTTCCAAAAAAAGGATGCGCGAGCGAGACTGAGGGGCCTTTGCATCTTCAAAGGACCTGCAGTGTTACACCAAGAACTGTGCTTAAATTGTACTTGGAATGCAAGCCGACCACCTCCTTGCGGATGCGTGACTCTAAGTGTGAAATGTGAAAAGGGATTAGAGGCAGAGTGTTTTTCTCAATAGAGTTCAGCTAGGGGAATGAGGTTCCACCCATTGCATGGAGGACAGTCTAGAAGTGTGTTCGTGAATCCTGTGTGGAGCTGAGGTAATCTGGCTCTCCCAAGGAAGAGTGCAGTGTGTTGGTTCTCTCTAGCCAACACTGGGGTGTTCCAAAAAGGCCTACGGGGCTGGAAGTTGCTTAACAGGACCAGAGCTTCCTTGCTCTACTCAGTATTCTGGTACGGAAACGGGTGCTCAAGCAAGGACTCTAGGAGTTTTGAAAGGCTTACTACCGTGTAACTAAAGCAGAACAGTGATGAAGGCCTCATGGAGCTGCTGCACGCCTCTCGTTTTGCAAGGATAATCATGGCCTTATTTCGAAGCTTGGGCTCACGTTGACTTTCACGTTTGGTATAGAACAAAGCAGGGTGAGCTTCCAACTAGGAACTGGAAGCACAAGGTTCCTTTCGAGAAAACTCATTTTCTTCTATGAGCCATGCCGTCTGTAAGTAAAAGCACGGTAACAACTGTGCTTTTCAGGGAGCTTCGGGGCCGCATCAACGGATCTTTCATAATGGGAAAACTAGCCTTGTGCCATCAGTCTCTAATTTCTAGGTTGACACGCAGCATACACGCAGGAGCAGAGCTTCCTGGTTCTACGCAGTGTTCTGGTACTGAAACGGGTGCTGAAGCAAGTCCGCTAGGAGTGTTGAAAAGCTTACTACCTTGAAACTAAAGCAGAACAACGATGAAGGCCTCATGGAGCTGCTGCACGCCTCTCGTTTTGCAAGGATAATCAGGGCCTTACTTCGAAGCTTGGGCTCACCTTGACTTTCACTTTAGGTATAGCGCAGAGCAGGGTGAGCTTCCAACAAGGAACAGGAAACCCAAGGTTTCTTAGGAGAAAACTCATTTTCTTCTCAGAACCATGCCGGCAGTGAGGAAAACCCCGGCAACAACAATGCTTTTCAGGTAGCTTCGAGGCCGCATGAACGGAGCTTTCATAATGGGAAAAGAAGCCTTATGCCATCAGTCTCCAATTTCTAGGTTGACACGCAGCATACACGCAGGACCAGAGCTTACTGTCTCTACGCAGTGTTCTGGTACCGAAACGGTTGCTTAAGCAAAGTCCCTAGGAGTCTTGGAAAGCTTACTACCGTGAAACTAAAGCAGAACAGCGATGAAGGCCTCATGGAGCTGCTATACGCCTCCCGATTTGCCAGCATAATCAGGGCCTTACTTCGAGGCTAGTGCTCACATTGACTTTCACGTTTGGTATAGAGCAGAGCAGGGTGAGCTTCCAACTAGGAACTGGAAGCACAAGGTTTCTTTCGAGAAAACTCATTTTCTTCTATGAACCATGCCGGCTGTAAGTAAAAGCACGGTAACAACAGTGCTTTTCAGGTAGCTTCGGGGCCGCATCAACGGAGCTTTCATAATGGGAAAACTAGCCTTGTGCCATCAGTCTCTACTTTCTAGGTTGACACGCAGCATACACGCAGGAGCAGAGCTTCCTGGTTCTACGCAGTGTTCTGGTACTGAAACGGGTGCTGAAGCAAGGCCCCTAGGAGTGTTGAAAAGCTTACTACCTTGAAACTAAAGCAGAACAACGATGAAGGCCTCATGGAGCTGCTGCACGCCTCTCGTTTCGCAAGGATAATCAGGGCCTTACTTCGAAGCTTGGGCTCACGTTGACTTTCACTTTAGGTATAGCGCAGAGCAGGGTGAGCTTCCAACAAGGAACTGGAAACCCAAGGTTTCTTAGGAGAAAACTCATTTT
Organism: Eubalaena glacialis; assembly: GCF_028564815.1. NCBI lineage: Eukaryota > Metazoa > Chordata > Mammalia > Artiodactyla > Balaenidae > Eubalaena > Eubalaena glacialis. Next base: position 48,942,879 of record NC_083731.1, read on the forward strand.
CTTCTCAGAACCATGCCGGCAGTGAGGAAAACCCCGGCAACAACAATGCTTTTCAGGTAGCTTCGAGGCCGCATGAACGGAGCTTTCATAATGGGAAAAGAAGCCTTATGCCATCAGTCTCCAATTTCTAGGTTGACACGCAGCATACACGCAGGACCAGAGCTTACTGTCTCTACGCAGTGTTCTGGTACCGAAACGGTTGCTTCAGCAAAGTCCCTAGGAGTCTTGGAAAGCTTACTACCGTGAAACTAAAGCAGAACCGCGATGAAGGCCTCATGGAGCTGCTGCACGCCTCCCGTTTTGCCAGCATAATCAGGGCCTTACTTCGAGGCTAGTGCTCACATTGACTTTCACGTTTGGTATAGAGCAGAGCAGGGTGAGCTTCCAACTAGGAACTGGAAGCACAAGGTTTCTTTCGAGAAAACTCATTTTCTTCTATGTGCCATGCCGGCTGTAAGTAAAAGCACGGTAACAACAGTGCTTTTCTGGTAGCTTCGAGGCCGCATGAATGGAGCTTTCAAAACGGGAAAACAAGCCTTGTGCCATCAGTCTTCCATTTTTAGGTTGACACGCAGCATAAGTACATTTTGATGCTCACAAGTCAAAAGAGATTCACGATACCCACTGGGGCTTTCCCTGAATCAACTTTTTTCTACATGCGGTTTTCCGCGTGCAGCGAAGTTCCAAAACAAAGGATGCGCGAGCGAGACTGAGGGGCCTTTGCATCTTCAAAGGACCTGCAGTTTTACACCAAGAACTGTGCTTAAATTGTACTTGGAATGCAAGCCGACCACCTCCTTGCGGATGCGTGACTCTAAGTGTGAAATGTGAAAAGGGATTAGAGGCAGAGTGTTTTTCTCAATAGAGTTCAGCTAGGGGAATGAGGTTCCACCCATTGCATGGAGGACAGTCTAGAAGTGTGTTCGTGAATCCTGTGTGGAGCTGAGGTAATCTGGCTCTCCCAAGGAAGAGTGCAGTGTGTTGGTTCTCTCTAGCCAACACTGGGGTGTTCCAAAAAGGCCTACGGGGCTCGAAGTTGCTTAACAGGACCAGAGCTTCCTTGCTCTACTCAGTATTCTGGTACGGAAACGGGTGCTGAAGCAAGGACTCTAGGAGTTTTGAAAGGCTTACTACCGTGTAACTAAAGCAGAACAGTGATGAAGGCCTCATGGAGCTGCTGCACGCCTCTCGTTTTGCAAGGATAATCAGGGCCTTACTTCGAAGCTTGGGCTCACGTTGACTTTCACGTTTGGTATAGAGCAGAGCAGCGTGAGCTTCCAACTAGGAACTGGAAGCACAAGGTTCCTTTCGAGAAAACTCATTTTCTTCTATATGCCATGCCGGCTGTAAGTAAAAGCACGGTAACAACAGTGCTTTGCAGGAAGCTTCGAGGCCGCATGAATGGAGCTTTCAAAACGGGAAAACAAGCCTTGTGCCATCAGTCTCTAATTTCTAGGTTGACACGCAGCATACACGCAGGAGCAGAGCTTCCTGGTTCTACGCAGTGTTCTGGTACTGAAACGTGTGCTGAAGCAAGTCCGCTAGGAGTGTTGAAAAGCTTACTACCGTGAAACTAAAGCAGAACAACGATGAAGGCCTCATGGAGCTGCTGCACGCCTCTCGTTTTGCAAGGATAATCAGGGCCTTACTTCGAAGCTTGGGCTCACGTTGACTTTCACTTTAGGTATAGCGCAGAGCAGGCTGAGCTTCCAACAAGGAACTGGAAACCCAAGGTTTCTTAGGAGAAAACTCATTTTCTTCTCAGAACCATGCCGGCAGTGAGGAAAACCCCGGCAACAACAATGCTTTTCAGGTAGCTTCGAGGCCACATGAACGGAGCTTTCATAATGGCAAAAGAAGCCTTATGCCATCAGTCTCCAATTTCTAGGTTGACACGCAGCATACACGCAGGACCAGAGCTTACTGTCTCTACGCAGTGTTCTGGTACCGAAACGGTTGCTTCAGCAAAGTCCCTAGGAGTCTTGGAAAGCTTACTACCGTGAAACTAAAGCAGAACAGCGATGAAGGCCTCAGGGAGCTGCTGCACGCCTCCCGTTTTGCCAGCATAATCAGGGCCTTACTTCGAGGCTAGTGCTCACATTGACTTTCACGTTTGGTATAGAGCAGAGCAGGGTGAGCTTCCAACTAGGAACTGGAAGCACAAGGTTTCTTTCGAGAAAACTCATTTTCTTCTATGAGCCATGCCGTCTGTAAGTAAAAGCACGGTAACAACAGTGCTTTTCAGGGAGCTTCGGGGCCGCATCAACGGATCTTTCATAATGGGAAAACTAGACTTGTGCCATCAGTCTCTAATTTCTAGGTTGACACGCAGCATACACGCAGGAGCAGAGCTTCCTGGTTCTACGCAGTGTTCTGGTACTGAAACGGGTGCTGAAGCAAGTCCGCTAGGAGTGTTGAAAAGCTTACTACCTTGAAACTAAAGCAGAACAACGATGAAGGCCTCATGGAGCTGCTGCACGCCTCTCGTTTTGCAAGGATAATCAGGGCCTTACTTCGAAGCTTGGGCTCACGTTGACTTTCACTTTAGGTATAGCGCAGAGCAGGCTGAGCTTCCAACAAGGAACTGGAAACCCAAGGTTTCTTAGGAGAAAACTCATTTTCTTCTCAGAACCATGCCGGCAGTGAGGAAAACCCCGGCAACAACAATGCTTTTCAGGTAGCTTCGAGGCCGCATGAACGGAGCTTTCATAATGGGAAAAGAAGCCTTATGCCATCAGTCTCCAATTTCTAGGTTGACACGCAGCATACACGCAGGACCAGAGCTTACTGTCTCTACGCAGTGTTCTGGTACCGAAACGGTTGCTTAAGCAAAGTCCCTAGGAGTCTTGGAAAGCTTACTACCGTGAAACTAAAGCAGAACAGCGATGAAGGCCTCATGGAGCTGCTACACGCCTCCCGATTTGCCAGCATAATCAGGGCCTTACTTCGAGGCTAGTGCTCACATTGACTTTCACGTTTGGTATAGAGCAGAGCAGGGTGAGCTTCCAACTAGGAACTGGAAGCACAAGGTTTCTTTCGAGAAAACTCATTTTCTTCTATGAACCATGCCGGCTGTAAGTAAAAGCACGGTAACAACAGTGCTTTTCAGGTAGCTTCGGGGCCGCATCAATGGATCTTTCATAATGGGAAAACTAGCCTTGTGCCATCAGTCTCTACTTTCTAGGTTGACACGCAGCATACACGCAGGAGCAGAGCTTCCTGGTTCTACGCAGTGTTCTGGTACTGAAACGTGTGCTGAAGCAAGTCCGCTAGGAGTGTTGAAAAGCTTACTACCGTGAAACTAAAGCAGAACAACGATGAAGGCCTCATGGAGCTGCTGCACGCCTCTCGTTTTGCAAGGATAATCAGGGCCTTACGTCGAAGCTTGGGCTCACGTTGACTTTCACTTTAGGTATAGAGCAGAGCAGGCTGAGCTTCCAACAAGGAACTGGAAACCCAAGGTTTCTTAGGAGAAAACTCATTTTCTTCTCAGAACCATGCCGGCAGTGAGGAAAACCCCGGCAACAACAATGCTTTTCAGGTAGCTTCGAGGCCACATGAACGGAGCTTTCATAATGGCAAAAGAAGCCTTATGCCATCAGTCTCCAATTTCTAGGTTGACACGCAGCATAAGTACATTTTGATGCTCACAATTCAAAAGAGATTCACGATACCCACTGGGGCTTTCCCTGAATCAACTTTTTTCTACATGCGGTTTTCCGCGTGCAGCGAAGTTCCAAAACAAAGGATGCGCGAGCGAGACTGAGGGGCCTTTGCATCTTCAAAGGACCTGCAGTGTTACACCAAGAACTGTGCTTAAATTGTACTTGGAATGCAAGCCGACCACCTCCTTGCGGATGCGTGACTCTAAGTGTGAAATGTGAAAAGGGATTAGAGGCAGAGTGTTTTTCTCAATAGAGTTCAGCTAGGGGAATGAGCTTCCACCCATTGCATGGAGGACAGTCTAGAAGTGTGTTCGTGAATCCTGTGTGGAGCTGAGGTAATCTGGCTCTCCCAAGGAAGAGTGCAGTGTGTTGGTTCTCTCTAGCCAACACTGGGGTGTTCCAAAAAGGCCTACGGGGCTGGAAGTTGCTTAACAGGACCAGAGCTTCCTTGCTCTACTCAGTATTCTGGTACGGAAACGGGTGCTGAAGCAAGGACTCTAGGAGTTTTGAAAGGCTTACTACCGTGAAACTAAAGCAGAACAGTGATGAAGGCCTCATGGAGCTGCTGCACGCCTCTCGTTTTGCAAGGATAATCAGGGCCTTACTTCGAAGCTTGGGCTCACGTTGACTTTCACGTTTGGTATAGAGCAGAGCAGCGTGAGCTTCCAACTAGGAACTGGAAGCACAAGGTTCCTTTCGAGAAAACTCATTTTCTTCTATATGCCATGCCGGCTGTAAGTAAAAGCACGGTAACAACAGTGCTTTGCAGGAAGCTACGAGGCCGCATGAATGGAGCTTTCAAAACGGGAAAACAAGCCTTGTGCCATCAGTCTCTAATTTCTAGGTTGACACGCAGCATACACGCAGGAGCAGAGCTTCCTGGTTCTACGCAGTGTTCTGGTACTGAAACGTGTGCTGAAGCAAGTCCGCTAGGAGTGTTGAAAAGCTTACTACCGTGAAACTAAAGCAGAACAACGATGAAGGCCTCATGGAGCTGCTGCACGCCTCTCGTTTTGCAAGGATAATCAGGGCCTTACTTCGAAGCTTGGGCTCACGTTGACTTTCACTTTAGGTATAGAGCAGAGCAGGCTGAGCTTCCAACAAGGAACTGGAAACCCAAGGTTTCTTAGGAGAAAACTCATTTTCTTCTCAGAACCATGCCGGCAGTGAGGAAAACCCCGGCAACAACAATGCTTTTCAGGTAGCTTCGAGGCCACATGAACGGAGCTTTCATAATGGCAAAAGAAGCCTTATGCCATCAGTCTCCAATTTCTAGGTTGACACGCAGCATACACGCAGGACCAGAGCTTACTGTCTCTACGCAGTGTTCTGGTACCGAAACGGTTGCTTCAGCAAAGTCCCTAGGAGTCTTGGAAAGCTTACTACCGTGAAACTAAAGCAGAACAGCGATGAAGGCCTCAGGGAGCTGCTGCACGCCTCCCGTTTTGCCAGCATAATCAGGGCCTTACTTCGAGGCTAGTGCTCACATTGACTTTCACGTTTGGTATAGAGCAGAGCAGGGTGAGCTTCCAACTAGGAACTGGAAGCACAAGGTTTCTTTCGAGAAAACTCATTTTCTTCTATGAGCCATGCCGGCTGTAAGTAAAAGCACGGTAACAACAGTGCTTTTCAGGGAGCTTCGGGGCCGCATCAATGGATCTTTCATAATGGGAAAACTAGCCTTGTGCCATCAGTCTCTACTTTCTAGGTTGACACGCAGCATACACGCAGGAGCAGAGCTTCCTGGTTCTACGCAGTGTTCTGGTACTGAAACGGGTGCTGAAGCAAGGCCCCTAGGAGTGTTGAAAAGCTTACTACCTTGAAACTAAAGCAGAACAACGATGAAGGCCTCATGGAGCTGCTGCACGCCTCTCGTTTTGCAAGGATAATCAGGGCCTTACTTCGAAGCTTGGGCTCACGTTGACTTTCACTTTAGGTATAGCGCAGAGCAGGCTGAGCTTCCAACAAGGAACTGGAAACCCAAGGTTTCTTAGGAGAAAACTCATTTTCTTCTCAGAACCATGCCGGCAGTGAGGAAAACCCCGGCAACAACAATGCTTTTCAGGTAGCTTCGAGGCCGCATGAACGGAGCTTTCATAATGGGAAAAGAAGCCTTATGCCATCAGTCTCCAATTTCTAGGTTGACACGCAGCATACACGCAGGACCAGAGCTTACTGTCTCTACGCAGTGTTCTGGTACCGAAACGGTTGCTTCAGCAAAGTCCCTAGGAGTCTTGGAAAGCTTACTACCGTGAAACTAAAGCAGAACAGTGATGAAGGCCTCATGGAGCTGCTGCACGCCTCCCGTTTTGCCAGCATAATCAGGGCCTTACTTCGAGGCTAGTGCTCACATTGACTTTCACGATTGGTATAGAGCAGAGCAGGGTGAGCTTCCAACTAGGAACTGGAAGCACAAGGTTTCTTTCGAGAAAACTCATTTTCTTCTATGAACCATGCCGGCTGTAAGTAAAAGCACGGTAAAAACAGTGCTTTTCAGGTAGCTTCGGGGCCGCATCAACGGAGCTTTCATAATGGGAAAACTAGCCTTGTGCCATCAGTCTCTACTTTCTAGGTTGACATGCAGCATACACGCAGGAACAGAGCTTCCTGGTTCTACGAGGTGTTCTGGTACTGAAACGGGTGCTGAAGCAAGGCCCCTAGGAGTGTTGAAAAGCTTACTACCTTGAAACTAAAGCAAAACAACGATGAAGGCCTCATGGAGCTGCTGCACGCCTCTCGTTTTGCAAGGATAATCAGGGCCTTACTTCGAAGCTTGGGCTCACGTTGACTTTCACTTTAGGTATAGAGCAGAGCAGGGTGAGCGTCCAACAAGGAACTGGAAACCCAAGGTTTCTTAGGAGAAACCTCATTTTCTTCTCAGAACCATGCCGGCAGTGTGGAAAACCCCGGCCACAACACTGCTTTTCAGGTAGCTTCGAGGCCGCATGAACGGAGCTTTCATAATGGGAAAAGAAGCCTTATGCCATCAGTCTCCAATTTCTAGGTTGACACGCAGCATACACGCAGGACCAGAGCTTACTGTCTCTATGCAGTGTTCTGGTACCGAAACGGTTGCTTCAGCAAAGTCCCTAGGAGTCTTGGAAAGCTTACTACCGTGAAACTAAAGCAGAACAGCGATGAAGGCCTCAGGGAGCTGCTGCACGCCTCCCGTTTTGCCAGCATAATCAGGGCCTTACTTCGAGGCTAGTGCTCACATTGACTTTCACGTTTGGTATAGAGCAGAGCAGGGTGAGCTTCCAACTAGGAACTGGAAGCACAAGGTTTCTTTCGAGAAAACTCATTTTCTTCTATGAACCATGCCGGCTGTAAGTAAAAGCACGGTAACAACAGTGCTTTTCAGGGAGCTTCGGGGCCGCATCAACGGAGCTTTCATAATGGGAAAACTAGCCTTGTGCCATCAGTCTCTACTTTCTAGGTTGACACGCAGCATACACGCAGGAGCAGAGCTTCCTGGTTCTACGCAGTGTTCTGGTACTGAAACGGGTGCTGAAGCAAGTCCGCTAGGAGTGTTGAAAAGCTTACTACCTTGAAACTAAAGCAGAATAACGATGAAGGCCTCATGGAGCTGCTGCACGCCTCTCGTTTTGCAAGGATAATCAGGGCCTTACTTCGAAGCTTGGGCTCACGTTGACTTTCACTTTAGGTATAGCGCAGAGCAGGCTGAGCTTCCAACAAGGAACTGGAAACCCAAGGTTTCTTAGGAGAAAACTCATTTTCTTCTCAGAACCATGCCGGCAGTGAGGAAAACCCCGGCAACAACAATGCTTTTCAGGTAGCTTCGAGGCCGCATGAACGGAGCTTTCATAATGGGAAAAGAAGCCTTATGCCATCAGTCTCCAATTTCTAGGTTGACACGCAGCATACACGCAGGACCAGAGCTTACTGTCTCTACGCAGTGTTCTGGTACCGAAACGGTTGCTTAAGCAAAGTCCCTAGGAGTCTTGGAAAGCTTACTACCGTGAAACTAAAGCAGAACAGCGATGAAGGCCTCAGGGAGCTGCTGCACGCTTCCCGTTTTGCCAGCATAATCAGGGCCTTACTTCGAGGCTAGTGCTCACATTGACTTTCACGTTTGTTATAGAGCAGAGCAGGGTGAGCTTCCAACTAGGAACTGGAAGCACAAGGTTTCTTTCGAGAAAACTCATTTTCTTCTATGTGCCATGCCGGCTGTAAGTAAAAGCACGGTAACAACAGTGCTTTTCTGGTAGCTTCGAGGCCGCATGAATGGAGCTTTCAAAACGGGAAAACAAGCCTTGTGCCATCAGTCTTCCATTTTTAGGTTGACACGCAGCATAAGTACATTTTGATGCTCACAAGTCAAAAGAGATTCACGATACCCACTGGGGCTTTCCCTGAATCAACTTTTTTCTACATGCGGTTTTCCGCGTGCAGCGAAGTTCCAAAACAAAGGATGCGCGAGCGAGACTGAGGGGCCTTTGCATCTTCAAAGGACCTGCAGTGTTACACCAAGAACTGTGCTTAAATTGTACTTGGAATGCAAGCCGACCACCTCCTTGCGGATGCGTGACTCTAAGTGTGAAATGTGAAAAGGGATTAGAGGCAGAGTGTTTTTCTCAATAGAGTTCAGCTAGGGGAATGAGGTTCCACCCATTGCATGGAGGACAGTCTAGAAGTGTGTTCGTGAATCCTGTGTGGAGCTGAGGTAATCTGGCTCTCCCAAGGAAGAGTGCAGTGTGTTGGTTCTCTCTAGCCAACACTGGGGTGTTCCAAAAAGGCCTACGGGGCTCGAAGTTGCTTAACAGGACCAGAGCTTCCTTGCTCTACTCAGTATTCTGGTACGGAAACGGGTGCTGAAGCAAGGACTCTAGGAGTTTTGAAAGGCTTACTACCGTGAAACTAAAGCAGAACAGTGATGAAGGCCTCATGGAGCTGCTGCACGCCTCTCGTTTTGCAAGGATAATCAGGGCCTTACTTCGAAGCTTGGGCTCAAGTTGACTTTCACGTTTGGTATAGAGCAGAGCAGCGTGAGCTTCCAACTAGGAACTGGAAGCACAAGGTTCCTTTCGAGAAAACTCATTTTCTTCTATATGCCATGCCGGCTGTAAGTAAAAGCACGGTAACAACAGTGCTTTGCAGGAAGCTTCGAGGCCGCATGAATGGAGCTTTCAAAACGGGAAAACAAGCCTTGTGCCATCAGTCTCTAATTTCTAGGTTGACACGCAGCATACACGCAGGAGCAGAGCTTCCTGGTTCTACGCAGTGTTCTGGTACTGAAACGTGTGCTGAAGCAAGTCCGCTATGAGTGTTGAAAAGCTTACTACCGTGAAACTAATGCAGAACAACGATGAAGGCCTCATGGAGCTGCTGCACGCCTCTCGTTTTGCAAGGATAATCAGGGCCTTACTTCGAAGCTTGGGCTCACGTTGACTTTCACTTTAGGTATAGCGCAGAGCAGGCTGAGCTTCCAACAAGGAACTGGAAGCACAAGGTTTCTTTCGAGAAAACTCATTTTCTTCTATGAGCCATGCCGGCTGTAAGTAAAAGCACGGTAACAACAGTGCTTTTCAGGGAGCTTCGGGGCCGCATCAACGGATCTTTCATAATGGGAAAACTAGACTTGTGCCATCAGTCTCTAATTTCTAGGTTGACACGCAGCATACACGCAGGAGTAGAGCTTCCTGGTTCTACGCAGTGTTCTGGTACTGAAACGGGTGCTGAAGCAAGGCCCCTAGGAGTGTTGAAAAGCTTACTACCTTGAAACTAAAGCAGAACAACGATGAAGGCCTCATGGAGCTGCTGCACGCCTCTCGTTTTGCAAGGATAATCAGGGCCTTACTTCGAAGCTTGGGCTCACGTTGACTTTCACTTTAGGTATAGCGCAGAGCAGGGTGAGCTTCCAACAAGGAACTGGAAACCCAAGGTTTCTTAGGAGAAAACTCATTTTCTTCTCAGAACCATGCCGGCAGTGAGGAAAACCCCGGCAACAACAATGCTTTTCAGGTAGCTTCGAGGCCGCATGAACGGAGCTTTCATAATGGGAAAAGAAGCCTTATGCCATCAGTCTCCAATTTCTAGGTTGACACGCAGCATACACGCAGGACCAGAGCTTACTGTCTCTACGCAGTGTTCTGGTACTGAAACGGTTGCTTAAGCAAAGTCCATAGGAGTCTTGGAAAGCTTACTACCGTGAAACTAAAGCAGAACTGCGATGAAGGCCTCATGGAGCTGCTGCACGCCTCCCGTTTTGCCAGCATAATCAGGGCCTTACTTCGAGGCTAGTGCTCACATTGACTTTCACGTTTGGTATAGAGCAGAGCAGGGTGAGCTTCCAACTAGGAACTGGAAGCACAAGGTTTCTTTCGAGAAAACTCATTTTCTTCTATGTGCCATGCCGGCTGTAAGTAAAAGCACGGTAACAACAGTGCTTTTCAGGGAGCTTCGGGGCCGCATCAACGGAGCTTTCATAATGGGAAAACTAGCCTTGTGCCATCAGTCTCTAATTTCTAGGTTGACACGCAGCATACACGCAGGAGCAGAGCTTCCTGGTTCTACGCAGTGTTCAGGTACTGAAACGGGTGCTGAAGCAAGGCCCCTAGGAGTGTTGAAAAGCTTACTACCTTGAAACTAAAGCAGAACAACGATGAAGGCCTCATGGAGCTGCTGCACGCCTCTCGTTTTGCAAGGATAATCAGGGCCTTACTTCGAAGCTTGGGCTCACGTTGACTTTCACTTTAGGTATAGCGCAGAGCAGGCTGAGCTTCCAACAAGGAAGTGGAAACCCAAGGTTTCTTAGGAGAAAACTCATTTTCTTCTCAGAACCATGCCGGCAGTGAGGAAAACCCCGGCAACAACAATGCTTTTCAGGTAGCTTCGAGGCCGCATGAACGGAGCTTTCATAATGGGAAAAGAAGCCTTATGCCATCAGTCTCCAATTTCTAGGTTGACACGCAGCATACACGCAGGACCAGAGCTTACTGTCTCTACGCAGTGTTCTGGTACCGAAACTGTTGCTTAAGCAAAGTCCCTAGGAGTCTTGGAAAGCTTACTACCGTGAAACTTAAGCAGAACAGCGATGAAGGCCTCAGGGAGCTGCTGCACGCCTCCCGTTTTGCCAGCATAATCAGGGCCTTACTTCGAGGCTAGTGCTCACATTGACTTTCACGTTTGGTATAGAGCAGAGCAGGGTGAGCTTCCAACTAGGAACTGGAAGCACAAGGTTTCTTTCGAGAAAACTCATTTTCTTCTATGTGCCATGCCGGCTGTAAGTAAAAGCACGGTAACAACAGTGCTTTTCTGGTAGCTTCGAGGCCGCATGAATGGAGCTTTCAAAACGGGAAAACAAGCCTTGTGCCATCAGTCTTCCATTTTTAGGTTGACACGCAACATAAGTACATGTTGATGCTCACAAGTCAAAAGAGATTCACGATACCCACTGGGGCTTTCCCTGAATCAACTTTTTTCTACATGCGGTTTTCCGCGTGCAGCGAAGTTCCAAAAAAAGGATGCGCGAGCGAGACTGAGGGGCCTTTGCATCTTCAAAGGACCTGCAGTGTTACACCAAGAACTGTGCTTAAATTGTACTTGGAATGCAAGCCGACCACCTCCTTGCGGATGCGTGACTCTAAGTGTGAAATGTGAAAAGGGATTAGAGGCAGAGTGTTTTTCTCAATAGAGTTCAGCTAGGGGAATGAGGTTCCACCCATTGCATGGAGGACAGTCTAGAAGTGTGTTCGTGAATCCTGTGTGGAGCTGAGGTAATCTGGCTCTCCCAAGGAAGAGTGCAGTGTGTTGGTTCTCTCTAGCCAACACTGGGGTGTTCCAAAAAGGCCTACGGGGCTGGAAGTTGCTTAACAGGACCAGAGCTTCCTTGCTCTACTCAGTATTCTGGTACGGAAACGGGTGCTGAAGCAAGGACTCTAGGAGTTTTGAAAGGCTTACTACCGTGAAACTAAAGCAGAACAGTGATGAAGGCCTCATGGAGCTGCTGCACGCCTCTCGTTTTGCAAGGATAATCAGGGCCTTACTTCGAAGCTTGGGCTCACGTTGACTTTCACGTTTGGTATAGAACAAAGCAGGGTGAGCTTCCAACTAGGAACTGGAAGCACAAGGTTCCTTTTGAGAAAACTCATTTTCTTCTATGTGCCATGCCGCTGTAAGTAAAAGCACGGTAACAACAGTGCTTTGCAGGAAGCTTCGAGGCCGCATGAATGGAGCTTTCAAAACGGGAAAACAAGCCTTGTGCCATCAGTCTCTAATTTCTAGGTTGACACGCAGCATACACGCAGGCGCAGAGCTTCCTGGTTCTACGCAGTGTTCTGGTACTGAAACGGGTGCTGAAGCAAGTCCGCTAGGAGTGTTGAAAAGCTTACTACCTTGAAACTAAAGCAGAACAGCGATGAAGGCCTCAGGGAGCTGCTGCACGCCTCCCGTTTTGCCAGCATAATCAGGGCCTTACTTCGAGGCTAGTGCTCACTTTGACTTTCACGTTTGGTATAGAGCAGAGCAGGGTGAGCTTCCAAGTAGGAACTGGAAGCACAAGGTTTCTTTCGAGAAAACTCATTTTCTTCTATGAGCCATGCCGGCTGTAAGTAAAAGCACGGTAACAACAGTGCTTTTCAGGTAGCTTCGGGGCCGCATCAACGGATCTTTCATAATGGGAAAACTAGCCTTGTGCCATCAGTCTCTAATTTCTAGGTTGACACGCAGGATACACGCAGGAGTAGAGCTTCCTGGTTCTACGCAGTGTTCTGGTACTGAAACGGGTGCTGAAGCAAGGCCCCTAGGAGTGTTGAAAAGCTTACTACCTTGAAACTAAAGCAGAACAACGATGAAGGCCTCATGGAGCTGCTGCACGCCTCTCGTTTTGCAAGGATAATCAGGGCCTTACTTCGAAGCTTGGGCTCACGTTGACTTTCACTTTAGGTATAGCGCAGAGCAGGCTGAGCTTCCAACAAGGAACTGGAAACCCAAGGTTTCTTAGGAGAAAACTCATTTTCTTCTCAGAACCATGCCGGCAGTGAGGAAAACCCCGGCAACAACAATGCTTTTCAGGTAGCTTCGAGGCCGCATGAACGGAGCTTTCATAATGGGAAAAGAAGCCTTATGCCATCAGTCTCCAATTTCTAGGTTGACACGCAGCATACACGCAGGACCAGAGCTTACTGTCTCTACGCAGTGTTCTGGTACCGAAACTGTTGCTTAAGCAAAGTCCCTAGGAGTCTTGGAAAGCTTACTACCGTGAAACTTAAGCAGAACAGCGATGAAGGCCTCAGGGAGCTGCTGCACGCCTCCCGTTTTGCCAGCATAATCAGGGCCTTACTTCGAGGCTAGTGCTCACATTGACTTTCACGTTTGGTATAGAGCAGAGCAGGGTGAGCTTCCAACTAGGAACTGGAAGCACAAGGTTTCTTTCGAGAAAACTCATTTTCTTCTATGTGCCATGCCGGCTGTAAGTAAAAGCACTGTAACAACAGTGCTTTTCTGGTAGCTTCGAGGCCGCATGAATGGAGCTTTCAAAACGGGAAAACAAGCCTTGTGCCATCAGTCTTCCATTTTTAGGTTGACACGCAACATAAGTACATGTTGATGCTCACAAGTCAAAAGAGATTCACGATACCCACTGGGGCTTTCCCTGAATCAACTTTTTTCTACATGCGGTTTTCCGCGTGCAGCGAAGTTCCAAAAAAAGGATGCGCGAGCGAGACTGAGGGGCCTTTGCATCTTCAAAGGACCTGCAGTGTTACACCAAGAACTGTGCTTAAATTGTACTTGGAATGCAAGCCGACCACCTCCTTGCGGATGCGTGACTCTAAGTGTGAAATGTGAAAAGGGATTAGAGGCAGAGTGTTTTTCTCAATAGAGTTCAGCTAGGGGAATGAGGTTCCACCCATTGCATGGAGGACAGTCTAGAAGTGTGTTCGTGAATCCTGTGTGGAGCTGAGGTAATCTGGCTCTCCCAAGGAAGAGTGCAGTGTGTTGGTTCTCTCTAGCCAACACTGGGGTGTTCCAAAAAGGCCTACGGGGCTGGAAGTTGCTTAACAGGACCAGAGCTTCCTTGCTCTACTCAGTATTCTGGTACGGAAACGGGTGCTGAAGCAAGGACTATAGGAGTTTTGAAAGGCTTACTACCGTGAAACTAAAGCAGAACAGTGATGAAGGCCTCATGGAGCTGCTGCACGCCTCTCGTTTTGCAAGGATAATCAGGGCCTTACTTCGAAGCTTGGGCTCACGTTGACTTTCACGTTTGGTATAGAACAAAGCAGGGTGAGCTTCCAACTAGGAACTGGAAGCACAAGGTTCCTTTTGAGAAAACTCATTTTCTTCTATGTGCCATGCCGCTGTAAGTAAAAGCACGGTAACAACAGTGCTTTGCAGGAAGCTTCGAGGCCGCATGAATGGAGCTTTCAAAACGGGAAAACAAGCCTTGTGCCATCAGTCTCTAATTTCTAGGTTGACACGCAGCATACACGCAGGCGCAGAGCTTCCTGGTTCTACGCAGTGTTCTGGTACTGAAACGGGTGCTGAAGCAAGTCCGCTAGGAGTGTTGAAAAGCTTACTACCTTGAAACTAAAGCAGAACAGCGATGAAGGCCTCAGGGAGCTGCTGCACGCCTCCCGTTTTGCCAGCATAACCAGGGCCTTACTTCGAGGCTAGTGCTCACTTTGACTTTCACGTTTGGTATAGAGCAGAGCAGGGTGAGCTTCCAACTAGGAACTGGAAGCACAAGGTTTCTTTCGAGAAAACTCATTTTCTTCTATGAGCCATGCCGGCTGTAAGTAAAAGCACGGTAACAACAGTGCTTTTCAGGTAGCTTCGGGGCCGCATCAACGGATCTTTCATAATGGGAAAACTAGCCTTGTGCCATCAGTCTCTAATTTCTAGGTTGACACGCAGCATACACGCAGGAGTAGAGCTTCCTGGTTCTACGCAGTGTTCTGGTACTGAAACGGGTGCTGAAGCAAGGCCCCTAGGAATGTTGAAAAGCTTACTACCTTGAAACTAAAGCAGAACAACGATGAAGGCCTCATGGAGCTGCTGCACGCCTCTCGTTTTGCAAGGATAATCAGGGCCTTACTTCGAAGCTTGGGCTCACGTTGACTTTCACTTTAGGTATAGCGCAGAGCAGGCTGAGCTTCCAACAAGGAACTGGAAACCCAAGGTTTCTTAGGAGAAAACTCATTTTCTTCTCAGAACCATGCCGGCAGTGAGGAAAACCCCGGCAACAACAATGCTTTTCAGGTAGCTTCGAGGCCGCATGAACGGAGCTTTCATAATGGGAAAAGAAGCCTTATGCCATCAGTCTCCAATTTCTAGGTTGACACGCAGCATACACGCAGGACCAGAGCTTACTGTCTCTACGCAGTGTTCTGGTACCGAAACGGTTGCTTAAGCAAAGTCCCTAGGAGTCTTGGAAAGCTTACTACCGTGAAACTAAAGCAGAACAGCGATGAAGGCCTCAGGGAGCTGCTGCACGCCTCCCGTTTTGCCAGCATAATCAGGGCCTTACTTCGAGGCTAGTGCTCACATTGACTTTCACGTTTGGTATAGAGCAGAGCAGGGTGAGCTTCCAACTAGGAACTGGAAGCACAAGGTTTCTTTCGAGAAAACTCATTTTCTTCTATGTGCCATGCCGGCTGTAAGTAAAAGCACGGTAACAACAGTGCTTTTCTGGTAGCTTCGAGGCCGCATGAATGGAGCTTTCAAAACGGGAAAACAAGCCTTGTGCCATCAGTCTTCCATTTTTAGGTTGACACGCAACATAAGTACATGTTGATGCTCACAAGTCAAAAGAGATTCACGATACCCACTGGGGCTTTCCCTGAATCAACTTTTTTCTACATGCGGTTTTCCGCGTGCAGCGAAGTTCCAAAAAAAGGATGCGCGAGCGAGACTGAGGGGCCTTTGCATCTTCAAAGGACCTGCAGTGTTACACCAAGAACTGTGCTTAAATTGTACTTGGAATGCAAGCCGACCACCTCCTTGCGGATGCGTGACTCTAAGTGTGAAATGTGAAAAGGGATTAGAGGCAGAGTGTTTTTCTCAATAGAGTTCAGCTAGGGGAATGAGGTTCCACCCATTGCATGGAGGACAGTCTAGAAGTGTGTTCGTGAATACTGTGTGGAGCTGAGGTAATCTGGCTCTCCAAAGGAAGAGTGCAGTGTGTTGGTTCTCTCTAGCCAACACTGGGGTGTTCCAAAAAGGCCTACGGGGCTAGAAGTTGCTTAACAGGACCAGAGCTTCCTTGCTCTACTCAGTATTCTGGTACGGAAACGGGTGCTGAAGCAAGGACTCTAGGAGTTTTGAAAGGCTTACTACCGTGAAACTAAAGCAGAACAGTGATGAAGGCCTCATGGAGCTGCTGCACGCCTCTCGTTTTGCAAGGATAATCAGGGCCTTACTTCGAAGCTTGGGCTCACGTTGACTTTCACGTTTGGTATAGAACAAAGCAGGGTGAGCTTCCAACTAGGAACTGGAAGCACAAGGTTCCTTTCGAGAAAACTCATTTTCTTCTATGTGCCATGCCGCTGTAAGTAAAAGCACGGTAACAACAGTGCTTTGCAGGAAGCTTCGAGGCCGCATGAATGGAGCTTTCAAAACGGGAAAACAAGCCTTGTGCCATCAGTCTCTAATTTCTAGGTTGACACGCAGCATACACGCAGGCGCAGAGCTTCCTGGTTCTACGCAGTGTTCTGGTACTGAAACGGGTGCTGAAGCAAGTCCGCTAGGAGTGTTGAAAAGCTTACTACCTTGAAACTAAAGCAGAACAGCGATGAAGGCCTCAGGGAGCTGCTGCACGCCTCCCGTTTTGCCAGCATAATCAGGGCCTTACTTCGAGGCTAGTGCTCACTTTGACTTTCACGTTTGGTATAGAGCAGAGCAGGGTGAGCTTCCAACTAGGAACTGGAAGCACAAGGTTTCTTTCGAGAAAACTCATTTTCTTCTATGAGCCATGCCGGCTGTAAGTAAAAGCACGGTAACAACAGTGCTTTTCAGGTAGCTTCGGGGCCGCATCAACGGATCTTTCATAATGGGAAAACTAGCCTTGTGCCATCAGTCTCTAATTTCTAGGTTGACACGCAGCATACACGCAGGAGTAGAGCTTCCTGGTTCTACGCAGTGTTCTGGTACTGAAACGGGTGCTGAAGCAAGGCCCCTAGGAGTGTTGAAAAGCTTACTACCTTGAAACTAAAGCAGAACAACGATGAAGGCCTCATGGAGCTGCTGCACGCCTCTCGTTTTGCAAGGATAATCAGGGCCTTACTTCGAAGCTTGGGCTCACGTTGACTTTCACTTTAGGTATAGCGCAGAGCAGGCTGAGCTTCCAACAAGGAACTGGAAACCCAAGGTTTCTTAGGAGAAAACTCATTTTCTTCTCAGAACCATGCCGGCAGTGAGGAAAACCCCGGCAACAACAATGCTTTTCAGGTAGCTTCGAGGCCGCATGAACGGAGCTTTCATAATGGGAAAAGAAGCCTTATGCCATCAGTCTCCAATTTCTAGGTTGACACGCAGCATACACGCAGGACCAGAGCTTACTGTCTCTACGCAGTGTTCTGGTACCGAAACTGTTGCTTAAGCAAAGTCCCTAGGAGTCTTGGAAAGCTTACTACCGTGAAACTTAAGCAGAACAGCGATGAAGGCCTCAGGGAGCTGCTGCACGCCTCCCGTTTTGCCAGCATAATCAGGGCCTTACTTCGAGGCTAGTGCTCACATTGACTTTCACGTTTGGTATAGAGCAGAGCAGGGTGAGCTTCCAACTAGGAACTGGAAGCACAAGGTTTCTTTCGAGAAAACTCATTTTCTTCTATGTGCCATGCCGGCTGTAAGTAAAAGCACGGTAACAACAGTGCTTTTCAGGTAGCTTCGGGGCCGCATCAACGGAGCTTTCATAATGGGAAAACTAGCCTTGTGCCATCAGTCTCTACTTTCTAGGTTGACACGCAGCATACACGCAGGAGTAGAGCTTCCTGGTTCTACGCAGTGTTCTGGTACTGAAACGGGTGCTGAAGCAAGGCCCCTAGGAGTGTTGAAAAGCTTACTACCTTGAAACTAAAGCAGAACAACGATGAAGGCCTCATGGAGCTGCTGCACGCCTCTCGTTTTGCAAGGATAATCAGGGCCTTACTTCGAAGCTTGGGCTCACGTTGACTTTCACTTTAGGTATAGCGCAGAGCAGGCTGAGCTTCCAACAAGGAACTGGAAACCCAAGGTTTCTTAGGAGAAAACTCATTTTCTTCTCAGAACCATGCCGGCAGTGAGGAAAACCCCGGCAACAACAATGCTTTTCAGGTAGCTTCGAGGCCGCATGAACGGAGCTTTCATAATGGGAAAAGAAGCCTTATGCCATCAGTCTCCAATTTCTAGGTTGACACGCAGCATACACGCAGGACCAGAGCTTACTGTCTCTACGCAGTGTTCTGGTACCGAAACTGTTGCTTAAGCAAAGTCCCTAGGAGTCTTGGAAAGCTTACTACCGTGAAACTTAAGCAGAACAGCGATGAAGGCCTCAGGGAGCTGCTGCACGCCTCCCGTTTTGCCAGCATAATCAGGGCCTTACTTCGAGGCTAGTGCTCACATTGACTTTCACGTTTGGTATAGAGCAGAGCAGGGTGAGCTTCCAACTAGGAACTGGAAGCACAAGGTTTCTTTCGAGAAAACTCATTTTCTTCTATGTGCCATGCCGGCTGTAAGTAAAAGCACGGTAACAACAGTGCTTTTCAGGTAGCTTCGGGGCCGCATGAATGGAGCTTTCAAAACGGGAAAACAAGCCTTGTGCCATCAGTCTTCCATTTTTAGGTTGACACGCAACATAAGTACATGTTGATGCTCACAAGTCAAAAGAGATTCACGATACCCACTGGGGCTTTCCCTGAATCAACTTTTTTCTACATGCGGTTTTCCGCGTGCAGCGAAGTTCCAAAAAAAGGATGCGCGAGCGAGACTGAGGGGCCTTTGCATCTTCAAAGGACCTGCAGTGTTACACCAAGAACTGTGCTTAAATTGTACTTGGAATGCAAGCCGACCACCTCCTTGCGGATGCGTGACTCTAAGTGTGAAATGTGAAAAGGGATTAGAGGCAGAGTGTTTTTCTCAATAGAGTTCAGCTAGGGGAATGAGGTTCCACCCATTGCATGGAGGACAGTCTAGAAGTGTGTTCGTGAATCCTGTGTGGAGCTGAGGTAATCTGGCTCTCCCAAGGAAGAGTGCAGTGTGTTGGTTCTCTCTAGCCAACACTGGGGTGTTCCAAAAAGGCCTACGGGGCTAGAAGTTGCTTAACAGGACCAGAGCTTCCTTGCTCTACTCAGTATTCTGGTACGGAAATGGGTGCTGAAGCAAGGACTCTAGGAGTTTTGAAAGGCTTACTACCGTGAAACTAAAGCAGAACAGTGATGAAGGCCTCATGGAGCTGCTGCACGCCTCTCGTTTTGCAAGGATAATCAGGGCCTTACTTCGAAGCTTGGGCTCACGTTGACTTTCACGTTTGGTATAGAACAAAGCAGGGTGAGCTTCCAACTAGGAACTGGAAGCACAAGGTTCCTTTCGAGAAAACTCATTTTCTTCTATGTGCCATGCCGCTGTAAGTAAAAGCACGGTAACAACAGTGCTTTGCAGGAAGCTTCGAGGCCGCATGAATGGAGCTTTCAAAACGGGAAAACAAGCCTTGTGCCATCAGCCTCTAATTTCTAGGTTGACACGCAGCATACACGCAGGACCAGAGCTTCCTGGTTCTACGCAGTGTTCTGGTACTGAAACGGGTGCTGAAGCAAGTCCGCTAGGAGTGTTGAAAAGCTTACTACCTTGAAACTAAAGCAGAACAGCGATGAAGGCCTCAGGGAGCTGCTGCACGCCTCCCGTTTTGCCAGCATAATCAGGGCCTTACTTCGAGGCTAGTGCTCACTTTGACTTTCACGTTTGGTATAGAGCAGAGCAGGGTGAGCTTCCAACTAGGAACTGGAAGCACAAGGTTTCTTTCGAGAAAACTCATTTTCTTCTATGAGCCATGCCGGCTGTAAGTAAAAGCACGGTAACAACAGTGCTTTTCAGGTAGCTTCGGGGCCGCATCAACGGATCTTTCATAATGGGAAAACTAGCCTTGTGCCATCAGTCTCTAATTTCTAGGTTGACACGCAGCATACACGCAGGAGTAGAGCTTCCTGGTTCTACGCAGTGTTCTGGTACTGAAACGGGTGCTGAAGCAAGGCCCCTAGGAGTGTTGAAAAGCTTACTACCTTGAAACTAAAGCAGAACAACGATGAAGGCCTCATGGAGCTGCTGCACGCCTCTCGTTTTGCAAGGATAATCAGGGCCTTACTTCGAAGCTTGGGCTCACGTTGACTTTCACTTTAGGTATAGCGCAGAGCAGGCTGAGCTTCCAACAAGGAACTGGAAACCCAAGGTTTCTTAGGAGAAAACTCATTTTCTTCTCAGAACCATGCCGGCAGTGAGGAAAACCCCGGCAACAACAATGCTTTTCAGGTAGCTTCGAGGCCGCATGAACGGAGCTTTCATAATGGGAAAAGAAGCCTTATGCCATCAGTCTCCAATTTCTAGGTTGACACGCAGCATACACGCAGGACCAGAGCTTACTGTCTCTACGCAGTGTTCTGGTACCGAAACTGTTGCTTAAGCAAAGTCCCTAGGAGTCTTGGAAAGCTTACTACCGTGAAACTTAAGCAGAACAGCGATGAAGGCCTCAGGGAGCTGCTGCACGCCTCCCGTTTTGCCAGCATAATCAGGGCCTTACTTCGAGGCTAGTGCTCACATTGACTTTCACGTTTGGTATAGAGCAGAGCAGGGTGAGCTTCCAACTAGGAACTGGAAGCACAAGGTTTCTTTCGAGAAAACTCATTTTCTTCTATGTGCCATGCCGGCTGTAAGTAAAAGCACGGTAACAACAGTGCTTTTCAGGTAGCTTCGGGGCCGCATCAACGGATCTTTCATAATGGGAAAACTAGCCTTGTGCCATCAGTCTCTAATTTCTAGGTTGACACGCAGCATACACGCAGGAGTAGAGCTTCCTGGTTCTACGCAGTGTTCTGGTACTGAAACGGGTGCTGAAGCAAGGCCCCTAGGAGTGTTGAAAAGCTTACTACCTTGAAACTAAAGCAGAACAACGATGAAGGCCTCATGGAGCTGCTGCACGCCTCTCGTTTTGCAAGGATAATCAGGGCCTTACTTCGAAGCTTGGGCTCACGTTGACTTTCACTTTAGGTATAGCGCAGAGCAGGCTGAGCTTCCAACAAGGAACTGGAAACCCAAGGTTTCTTAGGAGAAAACTCATTTTCTTCTCAGAACCATGCCGGCAGTGAGGAAAACCCCGGCAACAACAATGCTTTTCAGGTAGCTTCGAGGCCGCATGAACGGAGCTTTCATAATGGGAAAAGAAGCCTTATGCCATCAGTCTCCAATTTCTAGGTTGACACGCAGCATACACGCAGGACCAGAGCTTACTGTCTCTACGCAGTGTTCTGGTACCGAAACTGTTGCTTAAGCAAAGTCCCTAGGAGTCTTGGAAAGCTTACTACCGTGAAACTTAAGCAGAACAGCGATGAAGGCCTCAGGGAGCTGCTGCACGCCTCCCGTTTTGCCAGCATAATCAGGGCCTTACTTCGAGGCTAGTGCTCACATTGACTTTCACGTTTGGTATAGAGCAGAGCAGGGTGAGCTTCCAACTAGGAACTGGAAGCACAAGGTTTCTTTCGAGAAAACTCATTTTCTTCTATGTGCCATGCCGGCTGTAAGTAAAAGCACGGTAACAACAGTGCTTTTCAGGTAGCTTCGGGGCCGCATCAACGGAGCTTTCATAATGGGAAAACTAGCCTTGTGCCATCAGTCTCTACTTTCTAGGTTGACACGCAGCATACACGCAGGAGCAGAGCTTCCTGGTTCTACGCAGTGTTCTGGTACTGAAACGGGTGCTGAAGCAAGGCCCCTAGGAGTGTTGAAAAGCTTACTACCTTGAAACTAAAGCAGAACAACGATGAAGGCCTCATGGAGCTGCTGCACGCCTCTCGTTTTGCAAGGATAATCAGGGCCTTACTTCGAAGCTTGGGCTCACGTTGACTTTCACTTTAGGTATAGCGCAGAGCAGGCTGAGCTTCCAACAAGGAACTGGAAACCCAAGGTTTCTTAGGAGAAAAGTCATTTTCTTCTCAGAACCATGCCGGCAGTGAGGAAAACCCCGGCAACAACAATGCTTTTCAGGTAGCTTCGAGGCCGCATGAACGGAGCTTTCATAATGGGAAAAGAAGCCTTATGCCATCAGTCTCCAATTTCTAGGTTGACACGCAGCATACACGCAGGACCAGAGCTTACTGTCTCTACGCAGTGTTCTGGTACCGAAACGGTTGCTTCAGCAAAGTCCCTAGGAGTCTTGGAAAGCTTACTACCGTGAAACTAAAGCAGAACCGCGATGAAGGCCTCATGGAGCTGCTGCACGCCTCCCGTTTTGCCAGCATAATCAGGGCCTTACTTCGAGGCTAGTGCTCACATTGACTTTCACGTTTGGTATAGAGCAGAGCAGGGTGAGCTTCCAACTAGGAACTGGAAGCACAAGGTTTCTTTCGAGAAAACTCATTTTCTTCTATGTGCCATGCCGGCTGTAAGTAAAAGCACGGTAACAACAGTGCTTTTCTGGTAGCTTCGAGGCCGCATGAATGGAGCTTTCAAAACGGGAAAACAAGCCTTGTGCCATCAGTCTTCCATTTTTAGGTTGACACGCAGCATAAGTACATTTTGATGCTCACAAGTCAAAAGAGATTCACGATACCCACTGGGGCTTTCCCTGAATCAACTTTTTTCTACATGCGGTTTTCCGCGTGCAGCGAAGTTCCAAAACAAAGGATGCGCGAGCGAGACTGAGGGGCCTTTGCATCTTCAAAGGACCTGCAGTGTTACACCAAGAACTGTGCTTAAATTGTACTTGGAATGCAAGCCGACCACCTCCTTGCGGATGCGTGACTCTAAGTGTGAAATGTGAAAAGGGATTAGAGGCAGAGTGTTTTTCTCAATAGAGTTCAGCTAGGGGAATGAGCTTCCACCCATTGCATGGAGGACAGTCTAGAAGTGTGTTCGTGAATCCTGTGTGGAGCTGAGGTAATCTGGCTCTCCCAAGGAAGAGTGCAGTGTGTTGGTTCTCTCTAGCCAACACTGGGGTGTTCCAAAAAGGCCTACGGGGCTGGAAGTTGCTTAACAGGACCAGAGCTTCCTTGCTCTACTCAGTATTCTGGTACGGAAACGGGTGCTGAAGCAAGGACTCTAGGAGTTTTGAAAGGCTTACTACCGTGAAACTAAAGCAGAACAGTGATGAAGGCCTCATGGAGCTGCTGCACGCCTCTCGTTTTGCAAGGATAATCAGGGCCTTACTTCGAAGCTTGGGCTCACGTTGACTTTCACGTTTGGTATAGAGCAGAGCAGCGTGAGCTTCCAACTAGGAACTGGAAGCACAAGGTTCCTTTCGAGAAAACTCATTTTCTTCTATATGCCATGCCGGCTGTAAGTAAAAGCACGGTAACAACAGTGCTTTGCAGGAAGCTACGAGGCCGCATGAATGGAGCTTTCAAAACGGGAAAACAAGCCTTGTGCCATCAGTCTCTAATTTCTAGGTTGACACGCAGCATACACGCAGGAGCAGAGCTTCCTGGTTCTACGCAGTGTTCTGGTACTGAAACGTGTGCTGAAGCAAGTCCGCTAGGAGTGTTGAAAAGCTTACTACCGTGAAACTAAAGCAGAACAACGATGAAGGCCTCATGGAGCTGCTGCACGCCTCTCGTTTTGCAAGGATAATCAGGGCCTTACTTCGAAGCTTGGGCTCACGTTGACTTTCACTTTAGGTATAGAGCAGAGCAGGCTGAGCTTCCAACAAGGAACTGGAAACCCAAGGTTTCTTAGGAGAAAACTCATTTTCTTCTCAGAACCATGCCGGCAGTGAGGAAAACCCCGGCAACAACAATGCTTTTCAGGTAGCTTCGAGGCCACATGAACGGAGCTTTCATAATGGCAAAAGAAGCCTTATGCCATCAGTCTCCAATTTCTAGGTTGACACGCAGCATACACGCAGGACCAGAGCTTACTGTCTCTACGCAGTGTTCTGGTACCGAAACGGTTGCTTCAGCAAAGTCCCTAGGAGTCTTGGAAAGCTTACTACCGTGAAACTAAAGCAGAACAGCGATGAAGGCCTCAGGGAGCTGCTGCACGCCTCCCGTTTTGCCAGCATAATCAGGGCCTTACTTCGAGGCTAGTGCTCACATTGACTTTCACGTTTGGTATAGAGCAGAGCAGGGTGAGCTTCCAACTAGGAACTGGAAGCACAAGGTTTCTTTCGAGAAAACTCATTTTCTTCTATGAGCCATGCCGGCTGTAAGTAAAAGCACGGTAACAACAGTGCTTTTCAGGGAGCTTCGGGGCCGCATCAATGGATCTTTCATAATGGGAAAACTAGCCTTGTGCCATCAGTCTCTAATTTCTAGGTTGACACGCAGCATACACGCAGGAGCAGAGCTTCCTGGTTCTACGCAGTGTTCTGGTACTGAAACGGGTGCTGAAGCAAGTCCGCTAGGAGTGTTGAAAAGCTTACTACCTTGAAACTAAAGCAGAACAACGATGAAGGCCTCATGGAGCTGCTGCACGCCTCTCGTTTTGCAAGGATAATCAGGGCCTTACTTCGAAGCTTGGGCTCACGTTGACTTTCACTTTAGGTATAGCGCAGAGCAGGGTGAGCTTCCAACAAGGAACAGGAAACCCAAGGTTTCTTAGGAGAAAACTCATTTTCTTCTCAGAACCATGCCGGCAGTGAGGAAAACCCCGGCAACAACAATGCTTTTCAGGTAGCTTCGAGGCCGCATGAACGGAGCTTTCATAATGGGAAAAGAAGCCTTATGCCATCAGTCTCCAATTTCTAGGTTGACACGCAGCATACACGCAGGACCAGAGCTTACTGTCTCTACGCAGTGTTCTGGTACCGAAACGGTTGCTTAAGCAAAGTCCCTAGGAGTCTTGGAAAGCTTACTACCGTGAAACTAAAGCAGAACAGCGATGAAGGCCTCATGGAGCTGCTACACGCCTCCCGATTTGCCAGCATAATCAGGGCCTTACTTCGAGGCTAGTGCTCACATTGACTTTCACGTTTGGTATAGAGCAGAGCAGGGTGAGCTTCCAACTAGGAACTGGAAGCACAAGGTTTCTTTCGAGAAAACTCATTTTCTTCTATGAACCATGCCGGCTGTAAGTAAAAGCACGGTAACAACAGTGCTTTTCAGGTAGCTTCGGGGCCGCATCAACGGAGCTTTCATAATGGGAAAACTAGCCTTGTGCCATCAGTCTCTACTTTCTAGGTTGACACGCAGCATACACGCAGGAGCAGAGCTTCCTGGTTCTACGCAGTGTTCTGGTACTGAAACGGGTGCTGAAGCAAGGCCCCTAGGAGTGTTGAAAAGCTTACTACCTTGAAACTAAAGCAGAACAACGATGAAGGCCTCATGGAGCTGCTGCACGCCTCTCGTTTTGCAAGGATAATCAGGGCCTTACTTCGAAGCTTGGGCTCACGTTGACTTTCACTTTAGGTATAGCGCAGAGCAGGGTGAGCTTCCAACAAGGAACTGGAAACCCAAGGTTTCTTAGGAGAAAACTCATTTTCTTCTCAGAACCATGCCGGCAGTGAGGAAAACCCCGGCAACAACAATGCTTTTCAGGTAGCTTCGAGGCCGCATGAACGGAGCTTTCATAATGGGAAAAGAAGCCTTATGCCATCAGTCTCCAATTTCTAGGTTGACACGCAGCATACACGCAGGACCAGAGCTTACTGTCTCTACGCAGTGTTCTGGTACCGAAACGGTTGCTTCAGCAAAGTCCCTAGGAGTCTTGGAAAGCTTACTACCGTGAAACTAAAGCAGAACAGTGATGAAGGCCTCATGGAGCTGCTGCACGCCTCCCGTTTTGCCAGCATAATCAGGGCCTTACTTCGAGGCTAGTGCTCACATTGACTTTCACGATTGGTATAGAGCAGAGCAGGGTGAGCTTCCAACTAGGAACTGGAAGCACAAGGTTTCTTTCGAGAAAACTCATTTTCTTCTATGAACCATGCCGGCTGTAAGTAAAAGCACGGTAAAAACAGTGCTTTTCAGGTAGCTTCGGGGCCGCATCAACGGAGCTTTCATAATGGGAAAACTAGCCTTGTGCCATCAGTCTCTACTTTCTAGGTTGACATGCAGCATACACGCAGGAGCAGAGCTTCCTGGTTCTACGCAGTGTTCTGGTACTGAAACGGGTGCTGAAGCAAGGCCCCTAGGAGTGTTGAAAAGCTTACTACCTTGAAACTAAAGCAAAACAACGATGAAGGCCTCATGGAGCTGCTGCACGCCTCTCGTTTTGCAAGGATAATCAGGGCCTTACTTCGAAGCTTGGGCTCACGTTGACTTTCACTTTAGGTATAGAGCAGAGCAGGGTGAGCGTCCAACAAGGAACTGGAAACCCAAGGTTTCTTAGGAGAAACCTCATTTTCTTCTCAGAACCATGCCGGCAGTGTGGAAAACCCCGGCCACAACACTGCTTTTCAGGTAGCTTCGAGGCCGCATGAACGGAGCTTTCATAATGGGAAAAGAAGCCTTATGCCATCAGTCTCCAATTTCTAGGTTGACACGCAGCATACACGCAGGACCAGAGCTTACTGTCTCTATGCAGTGTTCTGGTACCGAAACGGTTGCTTCAGCAAAGTCCCTAGGCGTCTTGGAAAGCTTACTACCGTGAAACTAAAGCAGAACAGCGATGAAGGCCTCAGGGAGCTGCTGCACGCCTCCCGTTTTGCCAGCATAATCAGGGCCTTACTTCGAGGCTAGTGCTCACATTGACTTTCACGTTTGGTATAGAGCAGAGCAGGGTGAGCTTCCAACTAGGAACTGGAAGCACAAGGTTTCTTTCGAGAAAACTCATTTTCTTCTATGAACCATGCCGGCTGTAAGTAAAAGCACGGTAACAACAGTGCTTTTCAGGGAGCTTCGGGGCCGCATCAACGGAGCTTTCATAATGGGAAAACTAGCCTTGTGCCATCAGTCTCTACTTTCTAGGTTGACACGCAGCATACACGCAGGAGCAGAGCTTCCTGGTTCTACGCAGTGTTCTGGTACTGAAACGGGTGCTGAAGCAAGTCCGCTAGGAGTGTTGAAAAGCTTACTACCTTGAAACTAAAGCAGAATAACGATGAAGGCCTCATGGAGCTGCTGCACGCCTCTCGTTTTGCAAGGATAATCAGGGCCTTACTTCGAAGCTTGGGCTCACGTTGACTTTCACTTTAGGTATAGCGCAGAGCAGGGTGAGCTTCCAACAAGGAACTGGAAACCCAAGGTTTCTTAGGAGAAAACTCATTTTCTTCTCAGAACCATGCCGGCAGTGAGGAAAACCCCGGCAACAACAATGCTTTTCAGGTAGCTTCGAGGCCGCATGAACGGAGCTTTCATAATGGGAAAAGAAGCCTTATGCCATCAGTCTCCAATTTCTAGGTTGACACGCAGCATACACGCAGGACCAGAGCTTACTGTCTCTACGCAGTGTTCTGGTACCGAAACGGTTGCTTAAGCAAAGTCCCTAGGAGTCTTGGAAAGCTTACTACCGTGAAACTAAAGCAGAACAGCGATGAAGGCCTCAGGGAGCTGCTGCACGCTTCCCGTTTTGCCAGCATAATCAGGGCCTTACTTCGAGGCTAGTGCTCACATTGACTTTCACGTTTGGTATAGAGCAGAGCAGGGTGAGCTTCCAACTAGGAACTGGAAGCACAAGGTTTCTTTCGAGAAAACTCATTTTCTTCTATGTGCCATGCCGGCTGTAAGTAAAAGCACGGTAACAACAGTGCTTTTCTGGTAGCTTCGAGGCCGCATGAATGGAGCTTTCAAAACGGGA
The DNA here is from genome assembly GCF_028564815.1 of Eubalaena glacialis. NCBI lineage: Eukaryota > Metazoa > Chordata > Mammalia > Artiodactyla > Balaenidae > Eubalaena > Eubalaena glacialis. The sequence continues at coordinate 48,970,415 of NC_083731.1, forward strand.
AAACAAGCCTTGTGCCATCAGTCTTCCATTTTTAGGTTGACACGCAGCATAAGTACATTTTGATGCTCACAAGTCAAAAGAGATTCACGATACCCACTGGGGCTTTCCCTGAATCAACTTTTTTCTACATGCGGTTTTCCGCGTGCAGCGAAGTTCCAAAACAAAGGATGCGCGAGCGAGACTGAGGGGCCTTTGCATCTTCAAAGGACCTGCAGTGTTACACCAAGAACTGTGCTTAAATTGTACTTGGAATGCAAGCCGACCACCTCCTTGCGGATGCGTGACTCTAAGTGTGAAATGTGAAAAGGGATTAGAGGCAGAGTGTTTTTCTCAATAGAGTTCAGCTAGGGGAATGAGGTTCCACCCATTGCATGGAGGACAGTCTAGAAGTGTGTTCGTGAATCCTGTGTGGAGCTGAGGTAATCTGGCTCTCCCAAGGAAGAGTGCAGTGTGTTGGTTCTCTCTAGCCAACACTGGGGTGTTCCAAAAAGGCCTACGGGGCTCGAAGTTGCTTAACAGGACCAGAGCTTCCTTGCTCTACTCAGTATTCTGGTACGGAAACGGGTGCTGAAGCAAGGACTCTAGGAGTTTTGAAAGGCTTACTACCGTGAAACTAAAGCAGAACAGTGATGAAGGCCTCATGGAGCTGCTGCACGCCTCTCGTTTTGCAAGGATAATCAGGGCCTTACTTCGAAGCTTGGGCTCAAGTTGACTTTCACGTTTGGTATAGAGCAGAGCAGCGTGAGCTTCCAACTAGGAACTGGAAGCACAAGGTTCCTTTCGAGAAAACTCATTTTCTTCTATATGCCATGCCGGCTGTAAGTAAAAGCACGGTAACAACAGTGCTTTGCAGGAAGCTTCGAGGCCGCATGAATGGAGCTTTCAAAACGGGAAAACAAGCCTTGTGCCATCAGTCTCTAATTTCTAGGTTGACACGCAGCATACACGCAGGAGCAGAGCTTCCTGGTTCTACGCAGTGTTCTGGTACTGAAACGTGTGCTGAAGCAAGTCCGCTAGGAGTGTTGAAAAGCTTACTACCGTGAAACTAATGCAGAACAACGATGAAGGCCTCATGGAGCTGCTGCACGCCTCTCGTTTTGCAAGGATAATCAGGGCCTTACTTCGAAGCTTGGGCTCACGTTGACTTTCACTTTAGGTATAGCGCAGAGCAGGCTGAGCTTCCAACAAGGAACTGGAAACCCAAGGTTTCTTAGGAGAAAACTCATTTTCTTCTCAGAACCATGCCGGCAGTGAGGAAAACCCCGGCAACAACAATGCTTTTCAGGTAGCTTCGAGGCCGCATGAACGGAGCTTTCATAATGGGAAAAGAAGCCTTATGCCATCAGTCTCCAATTTCTAGGTTGACACGCAGCATACACGCAGGACCAGAGCTTACTGTCTCTACGCAGTGTTCTGGTACCGAAACGGTTGCTTAAGCAAAGTCCCTAGGAGACTTGGAAAGCTTACTACCGTGAAACTAAAGCAGAACAGCGATGAAGGCCTCATGGAGCTGCTGCACGCCTCCCGATTTGCCAGCATAATCAGGGCCTTACTTCGAGGCTAGTGCTCACATTGACTTTCACGTTTGGTATAGAGCAGAGCAGGGTCAGCTTCCAACTAGGAACTGGAAGCACAAGGTTTCTTTCGAGAAAACTCATTTTCTTCTATGAACCATGCCGGCTGTAAGTAAAAGCACGGTAACAACAGTGCTTTTCAGGGAGCTTCGGGGCCGCATCAACGGATCTTTCATAATGGGAAAACTAGCCTTGTGCCATCAGTCTCTACTTTCTAGGTTGACACGCAGCATACACGCAGGAGCAGAGCTTCCTGGTTCTACGCAGTGTTCTGGTACTGAAACGGGTGCTGAAGCAAGTCCTCTAGGAGTGTTGAAAAGCCTACTACCTTGAAACTAAAGCAGAGCAACGATGAAGGCCTCATGGAGCTGCTGCACGCCTCTCGTTTTGCAAGGATAATCAGGGCCTTACTTCGAAGCTTGGGCTCACGTTGACTTTCACTTTAGGTATAGCGCAGAGCAGGGTGAGCTTCCAACAAGGAACTGGAAACCCAAGGTTTCTTAGGAGAAAACTCATTTTCTTCTCAGAACCATGCCGGCAGTGAGGAAAACCCCGGCAACAACAATGCTTTTCAGGTAGCTTCGAGGCCGCATGAACGGAGCTTTCATAATGGGAAAAGAAGCCTTATGCCATCAGTCTCCAATTTCTAGGTTGACACGCAGCATACACGCAGGACCAGAGCTTACTGTCTCTACGCAGTGTTCTGGTACCGAAACGGTTGCTTAAGCAAAGTCCCTAGGAGTCTTGGAAAGCTTACTACCGTGAAACTAAAGCAGAACAGCGATGAAGGCCTCATGGAGCTGCTGCACGCCTCCCGTTTTGCCAGCATAATCAGGGCCTTACTTCGAGGCTAGTGCTCACATTGACTTTCACGTTTGGTATAGAGCAGAGCAGGGTGAGCTTCCAACTAGGAACTGGAAGCACAAGGTTTCTTTCGAGAAAACTCATTTTCTTCTATGAACCATGCCGGCTGTAAGTAAAAGCACGGTAACAACAGTGCTTTTCAGGGAGCTTCGGGGCCGCATCAACGGAGCTTTCATCATGGGAAAACTAGCCTTGTGCCATCAGTCTCTACTTTCTAGGTTGACACGCAGCATACACGCAGGAGCAGAGCTTCCTGGTTCTACGCAGTGTTCTGGTACTGAAACGGGTGCTGAAGCAAGGCCCCTAGGAGTGTTGAAAAGCTTACTACCTTGAAACTAAAGCAGAACAACGATGAAGGCCTCATGGAGCTGCTGCACGCCTCTCGTTTTGCAAGGATAATCAGGGCCTTACTTCGAAGCTTGGTCTCACCTTGACTTTCACTTTAGGTATAGCGCAGAGCAGGGTGAGCTTCCAACAAGGAACTGGAAACCCAAGGTTTCTTAGGAGAAAACTCATTTTCTTCTCAGAACCATGCCGGCAGTGAGGAAAACCCCGGCAACAACAATGCTTTTCAGGTAGCTTCGAGGCCGCATGAACGGAGCTTTCATAATGGGAAAAGAAGCCTTATGCCATCAGTCTCCAATTTCTAGGTTGACACGCAGCATACACGCAGGACCAGAGCTTACTGTCTCTACGCAGTGTTCTGGTACCGAAACGGTTGCTTAAGCAAAGTCCCTAGGAGTCTTGGAAAGCTTACTACCGTGAAACTAAAGCAGAACAGCGATGAAGGCCTCATGGAGCTGCTACACGCCTCCCGATTTGCCAGCATAATCAGGGCCTTACTTCGAGGCTAGTGCTCACATTGACTTTCACGTTTGGTATAGAGCAGAGCAGGGTGAGCTTCCAACTAGGAACTGGAAGCACAAGGTTTCTTTCGAGAAAACTCATTTTCTTCTATGAACCATGCCGGCTATAAGTAAAAGCACGGTAACAACAGTGCTTTTCATGTAGCTTCGGGGCCGCATCAACGGAGCTTTCATAATGGGAAAACTAGCCTTGTGCCATCAGTCTCTACTTTCTAGGTTGACACGCAGCATACACGCAGGAGCAGAGCTTCCTGGTTCTACGCAGTGTTCTGGTACTGAAACGGGTGCTGAAGCAAGTCCTCTAGGAGTGTTGAAAAGCTTACTACCTTGAAACTAAAGCAGAACAACGATGAAGGCCTCATGGAGCTGCTGCACGCCTCTCGTTTTGCAAGGATAATCAGGGCCTTACTTCGAAGCTTGGGCTCACGTTGACTTTCACTTTAGGTATAGCGCAGAGCAGGCTGAGCTTCCAACAAGGAACTGGAAACCCAAGGTTTCTTAGGAGAAAACTCATTTTCTTCTCAGAACCATGCCGGCAGTGAGGAAAACCCCGGCAACAACAATGCTTTTCAGGTAGCTTCGAGGCCGCATGAACGGAGCTTTCATAATGGGAAAAGAAGCCTTATGCCATCAGTCTCCAATTTCTAGGTTGACACGCAGCATACACGCAGGACCAGAGCTTACTGTCTCTACGCAGTGTTCTGGTACCGAAACGGTTGCTTCAGCAAAGTCCCTAGGAGTCTTGGAAAGCTTACTACCGTGAAACTAAAGCAGAACAGCGATGAAGGCCTCATGGTGCTGCTGCACGCCTCCCGTTTTGCCAGGATAATCAGGGCCTTACTTCGAGGCTAGTGCTCACATTGACTTTCACGTTTGGTATAGAGCAGAGCAGGGTGAGCTTCCAACTAGGAACTGGAAGCACAAGGTTTCTTTCGAGAAAACTCATTTTCTTCTATGTGCCATGCCGGCTGTAAGTAAAAGCACGGCAACAACAGTGCTTTTCAGGTAGCTTCTAGGCCGCATGAATGGAGCTTTCAAAACGGGAAAACAAGCCTTGTGCCACCAGTCTTCCATTTTTAGGTTGACACGCAGCATAAGTACATGTTGATGCTCACAAGTCAAAAGAGATTCACGATACCCACTGGGGCTTTCCCTGAATCAACTTTTTCCTACATGCGGTTTTCAGCGTGCAGCGAAGTTCCAAAACAAAGGATGCGCGAGCGAGACTGAGGGGCCTTTGCATCTTCAAAGGACCTGCAGTGTTACACCAAGAACTGTGCTTAAATTGTACTTGGAATGCAAGCCGACCACCTCCTTGCGGATGCGTGACTCTAAGTGTGAAATGTGAAAAGGGATTAGAGGCAGAGTGTTTTTCTCAATAGAGTTCAGCTAGGGGAATGAGGTTCCACCCATTGCATGGAGGACAGTCTAGAAGTGTGTTCGTGAATCCTGTGTGGAGCTGAGGTAATCTGGCTCTCCCAAGGAAGAGTGCAGTGTGTTGGTTCTCTCTAGCCAACACTGGGGTGTTCCAAAAAGGCCTACGGGGCTGGAAGTTGCTTAACAGGACCAGAGCTTCCTTGCTCTACTCAGTATTCTGGTACGGAAACGGGTGCTGAAGCAAGGACTCTAGGAGTTTTGAAAGGCTTACTACCTTGAAACTAAAGCAGAACAGTGATGAAGGCCTCATGGAGCTGCTGCACGCCTCCAGTTTTGCCAGCATAATCAGGGCCTTACTTCGAGGCTAGTGCTCACATTGACTTTCACGTTTGGTATAGAGCAGAGCAGGGTGAGCTTCCAACTAGGAACTGGAAGCACAAGGTTTCTTTCGAGAAAACTCATTTTCTTCTATGAACCATGCCGGCTGTAAGTGAAAGCACGGTAACAACAGTGCTTTTCAGGTAGCTTCGGGGCCGCATCAACGGATCTTTCATAATGGGAAAACTAGCCTTGTGCCATCAGTCTCTACTTTCTAGGTTGACACGCAGCATACACGCAGGAGCAGAGCTACCTGGTTCTACGGAGTGTTCTGGTACTGAAACGGGTGCTGAAGCAAGGCCCCTAGGAGTGTTGAAAAGCTTACTACCTTGAAACTAAAGCAGTACAACGATGAAGGCCTCATGGAGCTGCTGCACGCCTCTCGTTTTGCAAGGATAATCAGGGCCTTACTTCGAAGCTTGGGCTCACGTTGACTTGCACTTTAGGTATAGAGCAGAGCAGGGTGAGCTTCCAACAAGGAACTGGAAACCCAAGGTTTCTTAGGAGAAACCTCATTTTCTTCTCAGAACCATGCCGGCAGTGAGGAAAACCCCGGCAACAACAATGCTTTTCAGGTAGCTTCGAGGCCGCATGAACGGAGCTTTCATAATGGGAAAAGAAGCCTTATGCCATCAGTCTCCAATTTCTAGGTTGACACGCAGCATACACGCAGGACCAGAGCTTACTGTCTCTACGCAGTGTTCTGGTACCGAAACGGTTGCTTCAGCAAAGTCCCTAGGAGTCTTGGAAAGCTTACTACCGTGAAACTAAAGCAGAACAGCGATGAAGGCCTCAGGGAGCTGCTGCACGCCTCCCGTTTTGCCAGCATAATCAGGGCCTTACTTCGAGGCTAGTGCTCACATTGACTTTCACGTTTGGTATAGAGCAGAGCAGGGTGAGCTTCCAACTAGGAACTGGAAGCACAAGTTTCCTTTCGAGAAAACTCATTTTCTTCTATGTGCCATGCCGGCTGTAAGTAAAAGCACGGTAACAACAGTGCTTTGCAGGAAGCTTCGAGGCCGCATGAATGGAGCTTTCAAAACGGGAAAACAAGCCTTGTGCCATCAGTCTCTAATTTCTAGGTTGACACGCAGCATACACGCAGGAGCAGAGCTTCCTGGTTCTACGCAGTGTTCTGGTACTAAAACGGGTGCTGAAGCAAGTCCGCTAGGAGTGTTGAAAAGCTTACTACCTTGAAACTAAAGCAGAACAGCGATGAAGGCCTCATGGAGCTGCTGCACGCCTCCCGTTTTGCCAGAATAAACAGGGCCTTACTTCGAGGCTAGTGCTCACTTTGACTTTCACGTTTGCTATAGAGCAGAGCAGGGTGAGCTTCCAACTAGGAACTGGAAGCACAAGGTTTCTTTCGAGAAAACTCATTTTCTTCTATCAGCCATGCCGGCTGTAAGTAAAAGCACGGTAACAACAGTGCTTTTCAGGTAGCTTCGGGGCCGCATCAACGGATCTTTCATAATGGGAAAACTAGCCTTGTGCCATCAGTCTCTACTTTCTAGGCTGACACGCAGCATACACGCAGGACCAGAGCTTACTGTCTCTACGCAGTGTTCTGGTACCGAAACGGTTGCTTAAGCAAAGTCCCTAGGAGTCTTGGAAAGCTTACTACCGTGAAACTAAAGCAGAACAGCGATGAAGGCCTCAGGGAGCTGCTGCACGCCTCCCGTTTTGCCAGCATAATCAGGGCCTTACTTCGAGGCTAGTGCTCACATTGACTTTCACGTTTGGTATAGAGCAGAGCAGGGTGAGCTTCCAACTAGGAACTGGAAGCACAAGGTTTCTTTCGAGAAAACTCATTTTCTTCTATGAACCATGCCGGCTGTAAGTAAAAGCACGGTAACATCAGTGCTTTTCAGGTAGCTTCGGGGCCGCATCAACGGAGCTTTCATAATGGGAAAACTAGCCTTGTGCCATCAGTCTCTACTTTCTAGGTTGACACGCAGCATACACGCAGGAGCAGAGCTTCCTGGTTCTACGCAGTGTTCTGGTACTGAAACGGGTGCTGAAGCAAGTCCTCTAGGAGTGTTGAAAAGCTTACTACCTTGAAACTAAATCAGAACAACGATGAAGGCCTCATGGAGCTGCTGCACGCCTCTCGTTTTGCAAGGATAATCAGGGCCTTACTTCGAAGCTTGGGCTCACGTTGACTTTCACTTTAGGTATAGCGCAGAGCAGGCTGAGCTTCCAACAAGGAACTGGAAACCCAAGGTTTCTTAGGAGAAAACTCATTTTCTTCTCAGAACCATGCCGGCAGTGAGGAAAACCCCGGCAACAACAATGCTTTTCAGGTAGCTTCGAGGCCGCATGAACGGAGCTTTCATAATGGAAAAAGAAGCCTTATGTCATCAGTCTCCAATTTCTAGGTTGACACGCAGCATACACGCAGGACCAGAGCTTACTGTCTCTACGCAGTGTTCTGGTACCGAAACGGTTGCTTCAGCAAAGTCCCTAGGAGTCTTGGAAAGCTTACTACCGTGAAACTAAAGCAGAACAGCGATGAAGGCCTCATGGAGCTGCTGCACGCCTCCCGTTTTGCCAGCATAATCAGGGGCTTGCTTCGAGGCTAGTGCTCACATTGACTTTCACGTTTGGTATAGAGCAGAGCAGGGTGAGCTTCCAACTAGGAACTGGAAGCACAAGGTTTCTTTCGAGAAAACTCATTTTCTTCTATGAACCATGCCGGCTGTAAGTAAAAGCACGGTAACAACAGTGCTTTTCAGGGAGCTTCGGGGCCGCATCAACGGAGCTTTCATCATGGGAAAACTAGCCTTGTGCCATCAGTCTCTACTTTCTAGGTTGACACGCAGCATACACGCAGGAGCAGAGCTTCCTGGTTCTACGCAGTGTTCTGGTACTGAAACGGGTGCTGAAGCAAGGCCCCTAGGAGTGTTGAAAAGCTTACTACCTTGAAACTAAAGCAGAACAACGATGAAGGCCTCATGGAGCTGCTGCACGCCTCTCGTTTTGCAAGGATAATCAGGGCCTTACTTCGAAGCTTGGGCTCACGTTGACTTTCACTTTAGGTATAGCGCAGAGCAGGGTGAGCTTCCAACAAGGAACTGGAAACCCAAGGTTTCTTAGGAGAAAACTCATTTTCTTCTCAGAACCATGCCGGCAGTGAGGAAAACCCCGGCAACAACAATGCTTTTCAGGTAGCTTCGAGGCCGCATGAACGGAGCTTTCATAATGGGAAAAGAAGCCTTATGCCATCAGTCTCCAATTTCTAGGTTGACACGCAGCATACACGCAGGACCAGAGCTTACTGTCTCTACGCAGTGTTCTGGTACCGAAACGGTTGCCTAAGCAAAGTCCCTAGGAACGTTGGAAAGCTTACTACCGTGAAACTAAAGCAGAACAGCGATGAAGGCCTCATGGAGCTGCTGCACGCCTCCCGTTTTGCCAGCATAATCAGGGCCTTACTTCGAGGCTAGTGCTCACATTGACTTTCACGTTTGGTATAGAGCAGAGCAGGGTGAGCTTCCAACTAGGAACTGGAAGCACAAGGTTTCTTTCGAGAAAACTCATTTTCTTCTATGAACCATGCCGGCTGTAAGTAAAAGCACGGTAACAACAGTGCTTTTCAGGTAGCTTCGGTGCCGCATCAACGGATCTTTCATAATGGGAAAACTAGCCTTGTGCCATCAGTCTCTAATTTCTAGGTTGACACGCAGCATACACGCAGGAGCAGAGCTTCCTGGTTCTACGCAGTGTTCTGGTACTGAAACGGGTGCTGAAGCAAGTCCGCTAGGAGTGTTGAAAAGCTTACTACCTTGAAACTAAAGCAGAACAACGATGAAGGCCTCATGGAGCTGCTGCACGCCTCTCGTTTTGCAAGGATAATCAGGGCCTTACTTCGAAGCTTGGGCTCACCTTGACTTTCACTTTAGGTATAGCGCAGAGCAGGGTGAGCTTCCAACAAGGAACTGGAAACCCAAGGTTTCTTAGGAGAAAACTCATTTTCTTCTCAGAACCATGCCGGCAGTGAGGAAAACCCCGGCAACAACAATGCTTTTCAGGTAGCTTCGAGGCCGCATGAACGGAGCTTTCATAATGGGAAAAGAAGCCTTATGCCATCAGTCTCCAATTTCTAGGTTGACACGCAGCATACACGCAGGACCAGAGCTTACTGTCTCTACGCAGTGTTCTGGTACCGAAACGGTTGCTTAAGCAAAGTCCCTAGGAGTCTTGGAAAGCTTACTACCGTGAAACTAAAGCAGAACAGCGATGAAGGCCTCATGGAGCTGCTACACGCCTCCCGATTTGCCAGCATAATCAGGGCCTTACTTCGAGGCTAGTGCTCACATTGACTTTCACGTTTGGTATAGAGCAGAGCAGGGTGAGCTTCCAACTAGGAACTGGAAGCACAAGGTTTCTTTCGAGAAAACTCATTTTCTTCTATGAACCATGCCGGCTATAAGTAAAAGCACGGTAACAACAGTGCTTTTCATGTAGCTTCGGGGCCGCATCAACGGAGCTTTCATAATGGGAAAACTAGCCTTGTGCCATCAGTCTCTACTTTCTAGGTTGACACGCAGCATACACGCAGGAGCAGAGCTTCCTGGTTCTACGCAGTGTTCTGGTACTGAAACGGGTGCTGAAGCAAGTCCTCTAGGAGTGTTGAAAAGCTTACTACCTTGAAACTAAAGCAGAACAACGATGAAGGCCTCATGGAGCTGCTGCACGCCTCTCGTTTTGCAAGGATAATCAGGGCCTTACTTCGAAGCTTGGGCTCACGTTGACTTTCACTTTAGGTATAGCGCAGAGCAGGCTGAGCTTCCAACAAGGAACTGGAAACCCAAGGTTTCTTAGGAGAAAACTCATTTTCTTCTCAGAACCATGCCGGCAGTGAGGAAAACCCTGGCAACAACAATGCTTTTCAGGTAGCTTCGAGGCCGCATGAACGGAGCTTTCATAATGGGAAAAGAAGCCTTATGCCATCAGTCTCCAATTTCTAGGTTGACACGCAGCATACACGCAGGACCAGAGCTTACTGTCTCTACGCAGTGTTCTGGTACCGAAACGGTTGCTTCAGCAAAGTCCCTAGGAGTCTTGGAAAGCTTACTACCGTGAAACTAAAGCAGAACAGCGATGAAGGCCTCAGGGAGCTGCTGCACGCCTCCCGTTTTGCCAGGATAATCAGGGCCTTACTTCGAGGCTAGTGCTCACATTGACTTTCACGTTTGGTATAGAGCAGAGCAGGGTGAGCTTCCAACTAGGAACTGGAAGCACAAGGTTTCTTTCGAGAAAACTCATTTTCTTCTATGTGCCATGCCGGCTGTAAGTAAAAGCACGGCAACAACAGTGCTTTTCAGGTAGCTTCTAGGCCGCATGAATGGAGCTTTCAAAACGGGAAAACAAGCCTTGTGCCACCAGTCTTCCATTTTTAGGTTGACACGCAGCATAAGTACATGTTGATGCTCACAAGTCAAAAGAGATTCACGATACCCACTGGGGCTTTCCCTGAATCAACTTTTTCCTACATGCGGTTTTCAGCGTGCAGCGAAGTTCCAAAACAAAGGATGCGCGAGCGAGACTGAGGGGCCTTTGCATCTTCAAAGGACCTGCAGTGTTACACCAAGAACTGTGCTTAAATTGTACTTGGAATGCAAGCCGACCACCTCCTTGCGGATGCGTGACTCTAAGTGTGAAATGTGAAAAGGGATTAGAGGCAGAGTGTTTTTCTCAATAGAGTTCAGCTAGGGGAATGAGGTTCCACCCATTGCATGGAGGACAGTCTAGAAGTGTGTTCGTGAATCCTGTGTGGAGCTGAGGTAATCTGGCTCTCCCAAGGAAGAGTGCAGTGTGTTGGTTCTCTCTAGCCAACACTGGGGTGTTCCAAAAAGGCCTACGGGGCTGGAAGTTGCTTAACAGGACCAGAGCTTCCTTGCTCTACTCAGTATTCTGGTACGGAAACGGGTGCTGAAGCAAGGACTCTAGGAGTTTTGAAAGGCTTACTACCTTGAAACTAAAGCAGAACAGTGATGAAGGCCTCATGGAGCTGCTGCACGCCTCCAGTTTTGCCAGCATAATCAGGGCCTTACTTCGAGGCTAGTGCTCACATTGACTTTCACGTTTGGTATAGAGCAGAGCAGGGTGAGCTTCCAACTAGGAACTGGAAGCACAAGGTTTCTTTCGAGAAAACTCATTTTCTTCTATGAACCATGCCGGCTGTAAGTGAAAGCACGGTAACAACAGTGCTTTTCAGGTAGCTTCGGGGCCGCATCAACGGATCTTTCATAATGGGAAAACTAGCCTTGTGCCATCAGTCTCTACTTTCTAGGTTGACACGCAGCATACACGCAGGAGCAGAGCTACCTGGTTCTACGGAGTGTTCTGGTACTGAAACGGGTGCTGAAGCAAGGCCCCTAGGAGTGTTGAAAAGCTTACTACCTTGAAACTAAAGCAGTACAACGATGAAGGCCTCATGGAGCTGCTGCACGCCTCTCGTTTTGCAAGGATAATCAGGGCCTTACTTCGAAGCTTGGGCTCACGTTGACTTGCACTTTAGGTATAGAGCAGAGCAGGGTGAGCTTCCAACAAGGAACTGGAAACCCAAGGTTTCTTAGGAGAAACCTCATTTTCTTCTCAGAACCATGCCGGCAGTGAGGAAAACCCCGGCAACAACAATGCTTTTCAGGTAGCTTCGAGGCCGCATGAACGGAGCTTTCATAATGGGAAAAGAAGCCTTATGCCATCAGTCTCCAATTTCTAGGTTGACACGCAGCATACACGCAGGACCAGAGCTTACTGTCTCTACGCAGTGTTCTGGTACCGAAACGGTTGCTTCAGCAAAGTCCCTAGGAGTCTTGGAAAGCTTACTACCGTGAAACTAAAGCAGAACAGCGATGAAGGCCTCAGGGAGCTGCTGCACGCCTCCCGTTTTGCCAGCATAATCAGGGCCTTACTTCGAGGCTAGTGCTCACATTGACTTTCACGTTTGGTATAGAGCAGAGCAGGGTGAGCTTCCAACTAGGAACTGGAAGCACAAGTTTCCTTTCGAGAAAACTCATTTTCTTCTATGTGCCATGCCGGCTGTAAGTAAAAGCACGGTAACAACAGTGCTTTGCAGGAAGCTTCGAGGCCGCATGAATGGAGCTTTCAAAACGGGAAAACAAGCCTTGTGCCATCAGTCTCTAATTTCTAGGTTGACACGCAGCATACACGCAGGAGCAGAGCTTCCTGGTTCTACGCAGTGTTCTGGTACTAAAACGGGTGCTGAAGCAAGTCCGCTAGGAGTGTTGAAAAGCTTACTACCTTGAAACTAAAGCAGAACAGCGATGAAGGCCTCATGGAGCTGCTGCACGCCTCCCGTTTTGCCAGAATAAACAGGGCCTTACTTCGAGGCTAGTGCTCACTTTGACTTTCACGTTTGCTATAGAGCAGAGCAGGGTGAGCTTCCAACTAGGAACTGGAAGCACAAGGTTTCTTTCGAGAAAACTCATTTTCTTCTATCAGCCATGCCGGCTGTAAGTAAAAGCACGGTAACAACAGTGCTTTTCAGGTAGCTTCGGGGCCGCATCAACGGATCTTTCATAATGGGAAAACTAGCCTTGTGCCATCAGTCTCTACTTTCTAGGCTGACACGCAGCATACACGCAGGACCAGAGCTTACTGTCTCTACGCAGTGTTCTGGTACCGAAACGGTTGCTTAAGCAAAGTCCCTAGGAGTCTTGGAAAGCTTACTACCGTGAAACTAAAGCAGAACAGCGATGAAGGCCTCAGGGAGCTGCTGCACGCCTCCCGTTTTGCCAGCATAATCAGGGCCTTACTTCGAGGCTAGTGCTCACATTGACTTTCACGTTTGGTATAGAGCAGAGCAGGGTGAGCTTCCAACTAGGAACTGGAAGCACAAGGTTTCTTTCGAGAAAACTCATTTTCTTCTATGAACCATGCCGGCTGTAAGTAAAAGCACGGTAACATCAGTGCTTTTCAGGTAGCTTCGGGGCCGCATCAACGGAGCTTTCATAATGGGAAAACTAGCCTTGTGCCATCAGTCTCTACTTTCTAGGTTGACACGCAGCATACACGCAGGAGCAGAGCTTCCTGGTTCTACGCAGTGTTCTGGTACTGAAACGGGTGCTGAAGCAAGTCCTCTAGGAGTGTTGAAAAGCTTACTACCTTGAAACTAAATCAGAACAACGATGAAGGCCTCATGGAGCTGCTGCACGCCTCTCGTTTTGCAAGGATAATCAGGGCCTTACTTCGAAGCTTGGGCTCACGTTGACTTTCACTTTAGGTATAGCGCAGAGCAGGCTGAGCTTCCAACAAGGAACTGGAAACCCAAGGTTTCTTAGGAGAAAACTCATTTTCTTCTCAGAACCATGCCGGCAGTGAGGAAAACCCCGGCAACAACAATGCTTTTCAGGTAGCTTCGAGGCCGCATGAACGGAGCTTTCATAATGGAAAAAGAAGCCTTATGTCATCAGTCTCCAATTTCTAGGTTGACACGCAGCATACACGCAGGACCAGAGCTTACTGTCTCTACGCAGTGTTCTGGTACCGAAACGGTTGCTTCAGCAAAGTCCCTAGGAGTCTTGGAAAGCTTACTACCGTGAAACTAAAGCAGAACAGCGATGAAGGCCTCATGGAGCTGCTGCACGCCTCCCGTTTTGCCAGCATAATCAGGGGCTTGCTTCGAGGCTAGTGCTCACATTGACTTTCACGTTTGGTATAGAGCAGAGCAGGGTGAGCTTCCAACTAGGAACTGGAAGCACAAGGTTTCTTTCGAGAAAACTCATTTTCTTCTATGAACCATGCCGGCTGTAAGTAAAAGCACGGTAACAACAGTGCTTTTCAGGGAGCTTCGGGGCCGCATCAACGGAGCTTTCATCATGGGAAAACTAGCCTTGTGCCATCAGTCTCTACTTTCTAGGTTGACACGCAGCATACACGCAGGAGCAGAGCTTCCTGGTTCTACGCAGTGTTCTGGTACTGAAACGGGTGCTGAAGCAAGGCCCCTAGGAGTGTTGAAAAGCTTACTACCTTGAAACTAAAGCAGAACAACGATGAAGGCCTCATGGAGCTGCTGCACGCCTCTCGTTTTGCAAGGATAATCAGGGCCTTACTTCGAAGCTTGGGCTCACGTTGACTTTCACTTTAGGTATAGCGCAGAGCAGGGTGAGCTTCCAACAAGGAACTGGAAACCCAAGGTTTCTTAGGAGAAAACTCATTTTCTTCTCAGAACCATGCCGGCAGTGAGGAAAACCCCGGCAACAACAATGCTTTTCAGGTAGCTTCGAGGCCGCATGAACGGAGCTTTCATAATGGGAAAAGAAGCCTTATGCCATCAGTCTCCAATTTCTAGGTTGACACGCAGCATACACGCAGGACCAGAGCTTACTGTCTCTACGCAGTGTTCTGGTACCGAAACGGTTGCCTAAGCAAAGTCCCTAGGAACGTTGGAAAGCTTACTACCGTGAAACTAAAGCAGAACAGCGATGAAGCCCTCATGGAGCTGCTGCACGCCTCCCGTTTTGCCAGCATAATCAGGGCCTTACTTCGAGGCTAGTGCTCACATTGACTTTCACGTTTGGTATAGAGCAGAGCAGGGTGAGCTTCCAACTAGGAACTGGAAGCACAAGGTTTCTTTCGAGAAAACTCATTTTCTTCTATGAACCATGCCGGCTGTAAGTAAAAGCACGGTAACAACAGTGCTTTTCAGGTAGCTTCGGTGCCGCATCAACGGATCTTTCATAATGGGAAAACTAGCCTTGTGCCATCAGTCTCTAATTTCTAGGTTGACACGCAGCATACACGCAGGAGCAGAGCTTCCTGGTTCTACGCAGTGTTCTGGTACTGAAACGGGTGCTGAAGCAAGTCCGCTAGGAGTGTTGAAAAGCTTACTACCTTGAAACTAAAGCAGAACAACGATGAAGGCCTCATGGAGCTGCTGCACGCCTCTCGTTTTGCAAGGATAATCAGGGCCTTACTTCGAAGCTTGGGCTCACCTTGACTTTCACTTTAGGTATAGCGCAGAGCAGGGTGAGCTTCCAACAAGGAACTGGAAACCCAAGGTTTCTTAGGAGAAAACTCATTTTCTTCTCAGAACCATGCCGGCAGTGAGGAAAACCCCGGCAACAACAATGCTTTTCAGGTAGCTTCGAGGCCGCATGAACGGAGCTTTCATAATGGGAAAAGAAGCCTTATGCCATCAGTCTCCAATTTCTAGGTTGACACGCAGCATACACGCAGGACCAGAGCTTACTGTCTCTACGCAGTGTTCTGGTACCGAAACGGTTGCTTAAGCAAAGTCCCTAGGAGTCTTGGAAAGCTTACTACCGTGAAACTAAAGCAGAACAGCGATGAAGGCCTCATGGAGCTGCTACACGCCTCCCGATTTGCCAGCATAATCAGGGCCTTACTTCGAGGCTAGTGCTCACATTGACTTTCACGTTTGGTATAGAGCAGAGCAGGGTGAGCTTCCAACTAGGAACTGGAAGCACAAGGTTTCTTTCGAGAAAACTCATTTTCTTCTATGAACCATGCCGGCTATAAGTAAAAGCACGGTAACAACAGTGCTTTTCATGTAGCTTCGGGGCCGCATCAACGGAGCTTTCATAATGGGAAAACTAGCCTTGTGCCATCAGTCTCTACTTTCTAGGTTGACACGCAGCATACACGCAGGAGCAGAGCTTCCTGGTTCTACGCAGTGTTCTGGTACTGAAACGGGTGCTGAAGCAAGTCCTCTAGGAGTGTTGAAAAGCTTACTACCTTGAAACTAAAGCAGAACAACGATGAAGGCCTCATGGAGCTGCTGCACGCCTCTCGTTTTGCAAGGATAATCAGGGCCTTACTTCGAAGCTTGGGCTCACGTTGACTTTCACTTTAGGTATAGCGCAGAGCAGGCTGAGCTTCCAACAAGGAACTGGAAACCCAAGGTTTCTTAGGAGAAAACTCATTTTCTTCTCAGAACCATGCCGGCAGTGAGGAAAACCCTGGCAACAACAATGCTTTTCAGGTAGCTTCGAGGCCGCATGAACGGAGCTTTCATAATGGGAAAAGAAGCCTTATGCCATCAGTCTCCAATTTCTAGGTTGACACGCAGCATACACGCAGGACCAGAGCTTACTGTCTCTACGCAGTGTTCTGGTACCGAAACGGTTGCTTCAGCAAAGTCCCTAGGAGTCTTGGAAAGCTTACTACCGTGAAACTAAAGCAGAACAGCGATGAAGGCCTCAGGGAGCTGCTGCACGCCTCCCGTTTTGCCAGGATAATCAGGGCCTTACTTCGAGGCTAGTGCTCACATTGACTTTCACGTTTGGTATAGAGCAGAGCAGGGTGAGCTTCCAACTAGGAACTGGAAGCACAAGGTTTCTTTCGAGAAAACTCATTTTCTTCTATGTGCCATGCCGGCTGTAAGTAAAAGCACGGCAACAACAGTGCTTTTCAGGTAGCTTCTAGGCCGCATGAATGGAGCTTTCAAAACGGGAAAACAAGCCTTGTGCCACCAGTCTTCCATTTTTAGGTTGACACGCAGCATAAGTACATGTTGATGCTCACAAGTCAAAAGAGATTCACGATACCCACTGGGGCTTTCCCTGAATCAACTTTTTCCTACATGCGGTTTTCAGCGTGCAGCGAAGTTCCAAAACAAAGGATGCGCGAGCGAGACTGAGGGGCCTTTGCATCTTCAAAGGACCTGCAGTGTTACACCAAGAACTGTGCTTAAATTGTACTTGGAATGCAAGCCGACCACCTCCTTGCGGATGCGTGACTCTAAGTGTGAAATGTGAAAAGGGATTAGAGGCAGAGTGTTTTTCTCAATAGAGTTCAGCTAGGGGAATGAGGTTCCACCCATTGCATGGAGGACAGTCTAGAAGTGTGTTCGTGAATCCTGTGTGGAGCTGAGGTAATCTGGCTCTCCCAAGGAAGAGTGCAGTGTGTTGGTTCTCTCTAGCCAACACTGGGGTGTTCCAAAAAGGCCTACGGGGCTGGAAGTTGCTTAACAGGACCAGAGCTTCCTTGCTCTACTCAGTATTCTGGTACGGAAACGGGTGCTGAAGCAAGGACTCTAGGAGTTTTGAAAGGCTTACTACCTTGAAACTAAAGCAGAACAGTGATGAAGGCCTCATGGAGCTGCTGCACGCCTCCAGTTTTGCCAGCATAATCAGGGCCTTACTTCGAGGCTAGTGCTCACATTGACTTTCACGTTTGGTATAGAGCAGAGCAGGGTGAGCTTCCAACTAGGAACTGGAAGCACAAGGTTTCTTTCGAGAAAACTCATTTTCTTCTATGAACCATGCCGGCTGTAAGTGAAAGCACGGTAACAACAGTGCTTTTCAGGTAGCTTCGGGGCCGCATCAACGGATCTTTCATAATGGGAAAACTAGCCTTGTGCCATCAGTCTCTACTTTCTAGGTTGACACGCAGCATACACGCAGGAGCAGAGCTACCTGGTTCTACGGAGTGTTCTGGTACTGAAACGGGTGCTGAAGCAAGGCCCCTAGGAGTGTTGAAAAGCTTACTACCTTGAAACTAAAGCAGTACAACGATGAAGGCCTCATGGAGCTGCTGCACGCCTCTCGTTTTGCAAGGATAATCAGGGCCTTACTTCGAAGCTTGGGCTCACGTTGACTTTCACTTTAGGTATAGAGCAGAGCAGGGTGAGCTTCCAACAAGGAACTGGAAACCCAAGGTTTCTTAGGAGAAACCTCATTTTCTTCTCAGAACCATGCCGGCAGTGAGGAAAACCCCGGCAACAACAATGCTTTTCAGGTAGCTTCGAGGCCGCATGAACGGAGCTTTCATAATGGGAAAAGAAGCCTTATGCCATCAGTCTCCAATTTCTAGGTTGACACGCAGCATACACGCAGGACCAGAGCTTACTGTCTCTACGCAGTGTTCTGGTACCGAAACGGTTGCTTCAGCAAAGTCCCTAGGAGTCTTGGAAAGCTTACTACCGTGAAACTAAAGCAGAACAGCGATGAAGGCCTCAGGGAGCTGCTGCACGCCTCCCGTTTTGCCAGCATAATCAGGGCCTTACTTCGAGGCTAGTGCTCACATTGACTTTCACGTTTGGTATAGAGCAGAGCAGGGTGAGCTTCCAACTAGGAACTGGAAGCACAAGTTTCCTTTCGAGAAAACTCATTTTCTTCTATGTGCCATGCCGGCTGTAAGTAAAAGCACGGTAACAACAGTGCTTTGCAGGAAGCTTCGAGGCCGCATGAATGGAGCTTTCAAAACGGGAAAACAAGCCTTGTGCCATCAGTCTCTAATTTCTAGGTTGACACGCAGCATACACGCAGGAGCAGAGCTTCCTGGTTCTACGCAGTGTTCTGGTACTAAAACGGGTGCTGAAGCAAGTCCGCTAGGAGTGTTGAAAAGCTTACTACCTTGAAACTAAAGCAGAACAGCGATGAAGGCCTCATGGAGCTGCTGCACGCCTCCCGTTTTGCCAGAATAATCAGGGCCTTACTTCGAGGCTAGTGCTCACTTTGACTTTCACGTTTGCTATAGAGCAGAGCAGGGTGAGCTTCCAACTAGGAACTGGAAGCACAAGGTTTCTTTCGAGAAAACTCATTTTCTTCTATCAGCCATGCCGGCTGTAAGTAAAAGCACGGTAACAACAGTGCTTTTCAGGTAGCTTCGGGGCCGCATCAACGGATCTTTCATAATGGGAAAACTA
The DNA here is from genome assembly GCF_028564815.1 of Eubalaena glacialis. Classification (NCBI taxonomy): domain Eukaryota; kingdom Metazoa; phylum Chordata; class Mammalia; order Artiodactyla; family Balaenidae; genus Eubalaena; species Eubalaena glacialis. The sequence continues at coordinate 48,989,113 of NC_083731.1, forward strand.
GCCTTGTGCCATCAGTCTCTACTTTCTAGGCTGACACGCAGCATACACGCAGGACCAGAGCTTACTGTCTCTACGCAGTGTTCTGGTACCGAAACGGTTGCTTAAGCAAAGTCCCTAGGAGTCTTGGAAAGCTTACTACCGTGAAACTAAAGCAGAACAGCGATGAAGGCCTCAGGGAGCTGCTGCACGCCTCCCGTTTTGCCAGCATAATCAGGGCCTTACTTCGAGGCTAGTGCTCACATTGACTTTCACGTTTGGTATAGAGCAGAGCAGGGTGAGCTTCCAACTAGGAACTGGAAGCACAAGGTTTCTTTCGAGAAAACTCATTTTCTTCTATGAACCATGCCGGCTGTAAGTAAAAGCACGGTAACATCAGTGCTTTTCAGGTAGCTTCGGGGCCGCATCAACGGAGCTTTCATAATGGGAAAACTAGCCTTGTGCCATCAGTCTCTACTTTCTAGGTTGACACGCAGCATACACGCAGGAGCAGAGCTTCCTGGTTCTACGCAGTGTTCTGGTACTGAAACGGGTGCTGAAGCAAGTCCTCTAGGAGTGTTGAAAAGCTTACTACCTTGAAACTAAATCAGAACAACGATGAAGGCCTCATGGAGCTGCTGCACGCCTCTCGTTTTGCAAGGATAATCAGGGCCTTACTTCGAAGCTTGGGCTCACGTTGACTTTCACTTTAGGTATAGCGCAGAGCAGGCTGAGCTTCCAACAAGGAACTGGAAACCCAAGGTTTCTTAGGAGAAAACTCATTTTCTTCTCAGAACCATGCCGGCAGTGAGGAAAACCCCGGCAACAACAATGCTTTTCAGGTAGCTTCGAGGCCGCATGAACGGAGCTTTCATAATGGAAAAAGAAGCCTTATGTCATCAGTCTCCAATTTCTAGGTTGACACGCAGCATACACGCAGGACCAGAGCTTACTGTCTCTACGCAGTGTTCTGGTACCGAAACGGTTGCTTCAGCAAAGTCCCTAGGAGTCTTGGAAAGCTTACTACCGTGAAACTAAAGCAGAACAGCGATGAAGGCCTCAGGGAGCTGCTGCACGCCTCCCGTTTTGCCAGCATAATCAGGGCCTTACTTCGAGGCTAGTGCTCACATTGACTTTCACGTTTGGTATAGAGCAGAGCAGGGTGAGCTTCCAACTAGGAACTGGAAGCACAAGTTTCCTTTCGAGAAAACTCATTTTCTTCTATGTGCCATGCCGGCTGTAAGTAAAAGCACGGTAACAACAGTGCTTTGCAGGAAGCTTCGAGGCCGCATGAATGGAGCTTTCAAAACGGGAAAACAAGCCTTGTGCCATCAGTCTCTAAATTCTAGGTTGACACGCAGCATACACGCAGGAGCAGAGCTTCCTGGTTCTACGCAGTGTTCTGGTACTAAAACGGGTGCTGAAGCAAGTCCGCTAGGAGTGTTGAAAAGCTTACTACCTTGAAACTAAAGCAGAACAGCGATGAAGGCCTCATGGAGCTGCTGCACGCCTCCCGTTTTGCCAGAATAATCAGGGCCTTACTTCGAGGCTAGTGCTCACTTTGACTTTCACGTTTGCTATAGAGCAGAGCAGGGTGAGCTTCCAACTAGGAACTGGAAGCACAAGGTTTCTTTCGAGAAAACTCATTTTCTTCTATCAGCCATGCCGGCTGTAAGTAAAAGCACGGTAACAACAGTGCTTTTCAGGTAGCTTCGGGGCCGCATCAACGGATCTTTCATAATGGGAAAACTAGCCTTGTGCCATCAGTCTCTACTTTCTAGGCTGACACGCAGCATACACGCAGGACCAGAGCTTACTGTCTCTACGCAGTGTTCTGGTACCGAAACGGTTGCTTAAGCAAAGTCCCTAGGAGTCTTGGAAAGCTTACTACCGTGAAACTAAAGCAGAACAGCGATGAAGGCCTCAGGGAGCTGCTGCACGCCTCCCGTTTTGCCAGCATAATCAGGGCCTTACTTCGAGGCTAGTGCTCACATTGACTTTCACGTTTGGTATAGAGCAGAGCAGGGTGAGCTTCCAACTAGGAACTGGAAGCACAAGGTTTCTTTCGAGAAAACTCATTTTCTTCTATGAACCATGCCGGCTGTAAGTAAAAGCACGGTAACATCAGTGCTTTTCAGGTAGCTTCGGGGCCGCATCAACGGAGCTTTCATAATGGGAAAACTAGCCTTGTGCCATCAGTCTCTACTTTCTAGGTTGACACGCAGCATACACGCAGGAGCAGAGCTTCCTGGTTCTACGCAGTGTTCTGGTACTGAAACGGGTGCTGAAGCAAGTCCTCTAGGAGTGTTGAAAAGCTTACTACCTTGAAACTAAATCAGAACAACGATGAAGGCCTCATGGAGCTGCTGCACGCCTCTCGTTTTGCAAGGATAATCAGGGCCTTACTTCGAAGCTTGGGCTCACGTTGACTTTCACTTTAGGTATAGCGCAGAGCAGGCTGAGCTTCCAACAAGGAACTGGAAACCCAAGGTTTCTTAGGAGAAAACTCATTTTCTTCTCAGAACCATGCCGGCAGTGAGGAAAACCCCGGCAACAACAATGCTTTTCAGGTAGCTTCGAGGCCGCATGAACGGAGCTTTCATAATGGAAAAAGAAGCCTTATGTCATCAGTCTCCAATTTCTAGGTTGACACGCAGCATACACGCAGGACCAGAGCTTACTGTCTCTACGCAGTGTTCTGGTACCGAAACGGTTGCTTCAGCAAAGTCCCTAGGAGTCTTGGAAAGCTTACTACCGTGAAACTAAAGCAGAACAGCGATGAAGGCCTCATGGAGCTGCTGCACGCCTCCCGTTTTGCCAGCATAATCAGGGGCTTGCTTCGAGGCTAGTGCTCACATTGACTTTCACGATTGGTATAGAGCAGAGCAGGGTGAGCCTCCAACTAGGAACTGGAAGCACAAGGTTTCTTTCGAGAAAACTCATTTTCTTCTATGAACCATGCCGGCTGTAAGTAAAAGCACGGTAACAACAGTGCTTTTCAGGGAGCTTCGGGGCCGCATCAACGGAGCTTTCATAATGGGAAAACTAGCCTTGTGCCATCAGTCTCTACTTTCTAGGTTGACACGCAGCATACACGCAGGAGCAGAGCTTCCTGGTTCTACGCAGTGTTCTGGTACTGAAACGGGTGCTGAAGCAAGGCCCCTAGGAGTGTTGAAAAGCTTACTACCTTGAAACTAAAGCAGAACAAAGATGAAGGCCTCATGGAGCTGCTGCACGCCTCTCGTTTTGCAAAGATAATCAGGGCCTTACTTCGAAGCTTGGGCTCACGTTGACTTTCACTTTAGGTATAGAGCAGAGCAGGGTGAGCTTCCAACAAGGAACTGGAAACCCAAGGTTTCTTAGGAGAAACCTCATTTTCTTCTCAGAACCATGCCGGCAGTGTGGAAAACCCCGGCCACAACACTGCTTTTCAGGTAGCTTCGAGGCCGCATGAACGGAGCTTTCATAATGGGAAAAGAAGCCTTATGCCATCAGTCTCCAATTTCTAGGTTGACACGCAGCATACACGCAGGACCAGAGCTTACTGTCTCTACGCATTGTTCTGGTACCGAAACGGTTGCTTAAGCAAAGTCCCTAGGAGTCTTGGAAAGCTTACTACCGTGAAAGTAAAGCAGAACAGCGATGAAGGCCTCAGGGAGCTGCTGCACGCCTCCCGTTTTGCCAGCATAATCAGGGCCTTACTTCGAGGCTAGTGCTCACATTGACTTTCACGTTTGGTATAGAGCAGAGCAGGGTGAGCTTCCAACTAGGAACTGGAAGCACAAGGTTTCTTTCGAGAAAACTCATTTTCTTCTATGAGCCATGCCGGCTGTAAGTAAAAGCACGGTAACAACAGTGCTTTTCAGGGAGCTTCGGGGCCGCATCAACGGATCTTTCATAATGGGAAAACTAGCCTTGAGCCATCAGTCTCTAATTTCTAGGTTGACACGCAGCATACACGCAGGAGCAGAGCTTCCTGGTTCTACGCAGTGTTCTGGTACTGAAACGGGTGCTGAAGCAAGGCCCCTAGGAGTGTTGAAAAGCTTACTACCTTGAAATTAAAGCAGTACAACGATGAAGGCCTCATGGAGCTGCTGCACGCCTCTCGTTTTGCAAGGATAATCAGGGCCTTACTTCGAAGCTTGGGCTCACGTTGACTTTCACTTTAGGTATAGAGCAGAGCAGGGTGAGCTTCCAACAAGGAACTGGAAACCCAAGGTTTCTTAGGAGAAACCTCATTTTCTTCTCAGAACCATGCCGGCAGTGTGGAAAACCCCGGCCACAACACTGCTTTTCAGGTAGCTTCGAGGCCGCATGAACGGAGCTTTCATAATGGGAAAAGAAGCCTTATGCCATCAGTCTCCAATTTCTAGGTTGACACGCAGCATACACGCAGGACCAGAGCTTACTGTCTCTACGCAGTGTTCTGGTACCGAAACGGTTGCTTAAGCAAAGTCCCTAGGAGTCTTGGAAAGCTTACTACCGTGAAACTAAAGCAGAACAGCGATGAAGGCCTCAGGGAGCTGCTGCACGCCTCCCGTTTTGCCAGCATAATCAGGGCCTTACTTCGAGGCTAGTGCTCACATTGACTTTCACGTTTGGTATAGAGCAGAGCAGGGTGAGCTTCCAACTAGGAACTGGAAGCACAAGGTTCCTTTCGAGAAAACTCATTTTCTTCTATGTGCCATGCCGGCTGTAAGTAAAAGCACGGTAACAACAGTGCTTTGCAGGAAGCTTCGAGGCCGCATGAATGGAGCTTTCAAAACGGGAAAACAAGCCTTGTGCCATCAGTCTCTAATTTCTAGGTTGACACGCAGCATACACGCAGGAGCAGAGCTTCCTGGTTCTACGCAGTGTTCTGGTACTAAAACGGGTGCTGAAGCAAGTCCGCTAGGAGTGTTGAAAAGCTTACTACCTTGAAACTAAAGCAGAACAGCGATGAAGGCCTCATGGAGCTGCTGCACGCCTCCCGTTTTGCCAGCATAATCAGGGCCTTACTTCGAGGCTAGTGCTCACTTTGACTTTCACGTTTGCTATAGAGCAGAGCAGGGTGAGCTTCCAACTAGGAACTGGAAGCACAAGGTTTCTTTCGAGAAAACTCATTTTCTTCTATGAGCCATGCCGGCTGTAAGTAAAAGCACGGTAAAAACAGTGCTTTTCAGGTAGCTTCGGGGCCGCATCAATGGATCTTTCATAATGGGAAAACTAGCCTTGTGCCATCAGTCTCTACTTTCTAGGCTGACACGCAGCATACACGCAGGACCAGAGCTTACTGTCTCTATGCAGTGTTCTGGTACCGAAACGGTTGCTTAAGCAAAGTCCCTAGGAGTCTTGGAAAGCTTACTACCGTGAAACTAAAGCAGAACAGCGATGAAGGCCTCAGGGAGCTGCTGCACGCCTCCCGTTTTGCCAGCATAATCAGGGCCTTACTTCGAGGCTAGTGTTCACGTTTGGTATAGAGCAGAGCAGGGTGAGCTTCCAACTAGGAACTGGAAGCACAAGGTTTCTTTCGAGAAAACTCATTTTCTTCTATGAACCATGCCGGCTGTAAGTAAAAGCACGGTAACAACAGTGCTTTTCAGGTAGCTTCGGGGCCGCATCAACGGAGCTTTCATAATGGGAAAACTAGCCTTGTGCCATCAGTCTCTACTTTCTAGGTTGACACGCAGCATACACGCAGGAGCAGAGCTTCCTGGTTCTACGCAGTGTTCTGGTACTGAAACGGGTGCTGAAGCAAGTCCTCTAGGAGTGTTGAAAAGCTTACTACCTTGAAACTAAATCAGAACAACGATGAAGGCCTCATGGAGCTGCTGCACGCCTCTCGTTTTGCAAGGATAATCAGGGCCTTACTTCGAAGCTTGGGCTCACGTTGACTTTCACTTTAGGTATAGCGCAGAGCAGGCTGAGCTTCCAACAAGGAACTGGAAACCCAAGGTTTCTTAGGAGAAAACTCATTTTCTTCTCAGAACCATGCCGGCAGGGAGGAAAACCCCGGCAACAACAATGCTTTTCATGTAGCTTCGAGGCCGCATGAACGGAGATTTCATAATGGAAAAAGAAGCCTTATGCCATCAGTCTCCAATTTCTAGGTTGACACGCAGCATACACGCAGGACCAGAGCTTACTGTCTCTACGCAGTGTTCTGGTACCGAAACGGTTGCTTCAGCAAAGTCCCTAGGAGTCTTGGAAAGCTTACTACCGTGAAACTAAAGCAGAACAGCGATGAAGGCCTCATGGAGCTGCTGCACGCCTCCCGTTTTGCCAGCATAATCAGGGCCTTACTTCGAGGCTAGTGCTCACATTGACTTTCACGATTGGTATAGAGCAGAGCAGGGTGAGCCTCCAACTAGGAACTGGAAGCACAAGGTTTCTTTCGAGAAAACTCATTTTCTTCTATGAACCATGCCGGCTGTAAGTAAAAGCACGGTAACAACAGTGCTTTTCAGGGAGCTTCGGGGCCGCATCAACGGAGCTTTCATAATGGGAAAACTAGCCTTGTGCCATCAGTCTCTAATTTCTAGGTTGACACGCAGCATACACGCAGGAGCAGAGCTTCCTGGTTCTACGCAGTGTTCTGGTACTGAAACGGGTGCTGAAGCAAGGCCCCTAGGAGTGTTGAAAAGCTTACTACCTTGAAACTAAAGCAGAACAAAGATGAAGGCCTCATGGAGCTGCTGCACGCCTCTCGTTTTGCAAGGATAATCAGGGCCTTACTTCGAAGCTTGGGCTCACGTTGACTTTCACTTTAGGTATAGAGCAGAGCAGGGTGAGCTTCCAACAAGGAACTGGAAACCCAAGGTTTCTTAGGAGAAACCTCATTTTCTTCTCAGAACCATGCCGGCAGTGTGGAAAACCCCGGCCACAACACTGCTTTTCAGGTAGCTTCGAGGCCGCATGAACGGAGCTTTCATAATGGGAAAAGAAGCCTTATGCCATCAGTCTCCAATTTCTAGGTTGGCACGCAGCATACACGCAGGACCAGAGCTTACTGTCTCTACGCAGTGTTCTGGTACCGAAACTGTTGCTTAAGCAAAGTCCCTAGGAGTCTTGGAAAGCTTACTACCGTGAAACTAAAGCAGAACAGCGATGAAGGCCTCATGGAGCTGCTGCACGCCTCCCGTTTTGCCAGCATAATCAGGGCCTTACTTCGAGGCTAGTGCTCACATTGACTTTCACGTTTGGTATAGAGCAGAGCAGGGTGAGCTTCCAACTAGGAACTGGAAGCACAAGGTTTCTTTCGAGAAAACTCCTTTTCTTCTATGTGCCATGCCGGCTGTAAGTAAAAGCACGGTAACAACAGTGCTTTGCAGGAAGCTTCGAGGCCGCATGAATGGAGCTTTCAAAACGGGAAAACAAGCCTTGTGCCATCAGTCTCTAATTTCTAGGTTAACACGCAGCATACACGCAGGAGCAGAGCTTCCTGGTTCTACGCAGTGTTCTGGTACTGAAACGGGTGCTGAAGGAAGTCCTCTAGGAGTGTTGAAAAGCTTACTACCTTGAAACTAAAGCAGAACAGCGATGAAGGCCTCATGGAGCTGCTGCACGCCTCCAGTTTTGCCAGCATAATCAGGGCCTTACTTCGAGGCTAGTGCTCACATTGACTTTCACGCTTGGTATAGAGCAGAGCAGGGTGAGCTTCCAACTAGGAACTGGAAGCACAAGGTTCCTTTCGAGAAAACTCATTTTCTTCTATGAACCATGCCGGCTGTAAGTGAAAGCACGGTAACAACAGTGCTTTTCAGGTAGCTTCGGGGCCGCATCAACGGATCTTTCATAATGGGAAAACTAGCCTTGTGCCATCAGTCTCTACTTTCTAGGTTGACACGCAGCATACACGCAGAAGCAGAGCTACCTGGTTCTACGCAGTGTTCTGGTACTGAAACGGGTGCTGAAGCAAGGCCCCTAGGAGTGTTGAAAAGCTTACTACCTTGAAACTAAAGCAGTACAACGATGAAGGCCTCATGGAGCTGCTGCACGCCTATCGTTTTGCAAGGAAAATCAGGGCCTTACTTCGAAGCTTGGGCTCACGTTGACTTTCACTTTAGGTATAGCGCAGAGCAGGGTGAGCTTCCAACAAGGAACTGGAAACCCAAGGTTTCTTAGGAGAAAACTCATTTTCTTCTCAGAACCATGCCGGCAGTGAGGAAAACCCCGGCAACAACAATGCTTTTCAGGTAGCTTCGAGGCCGCATGAACGGAGCTTTCATAATGGGAAAAGAAGCCTTATGCCATCAGTCTCCAATTTCTAGGTTGACACGCAGCATACACGCAGGACCAGAGCTTACTGTCTCTACGCAGTGTTCTGGTACTGAAACGGTTGCTTCAGCAAAGTCCCTAGGAGTCTTGGAAAGCTTACTACCGTGAAACTAAAGCAGAACAGCGATGAAAGCCTCAGGGAGCTGCTGCACGCCTCCCGTTTTGCCAGCATAATCAGGGCCTTACTTCGAGGCTAGTGCTCACATTGACTTTCACGTTTGGTATAGAGCAGAGCAGGGTGAGCTTCCAACTAGGAACTGGAAGCACAAGGTTCCTTTCGAGAAAACTCATTTTCTTCTATGTGCCATGTCGGCTGTAAGTAAAAGCACGGTAACAACAGTGCTTTGCAGGAAGCTTCGAGGCCGCATGAATGGAGCTTTCAAAACGGGAAAACAAGCCTTGTGCCATCAGTCTCTAATTTCTAGGTTGACACGCAGCATACACGCAGGAGCAGAGCTTCCTGGTTCTACGCAGTGTTCTGGTACTGAAACGGGTGCTGAAGCAAGTCCGCTAGGAGTGTTGAAAAGCTTACTACCTTGAAACTAAAGCAGAACAGCGATGAAGGCCTCATGGAGCTGCTGCACGCCTCCCGTTTTGCCAGCATAATCAGGGCCTTACTTCGAGGCTAGTGCTCACTTTGACTTTCACGTTTGCTATAGAGCAGAGCAGGGTGAGCTTCCAACTAGGAACTGGAAGCACAAGGTTTCTTTCGAGAAAACTCATTTTCTTCTGTGAGCCATGCCGGCTGTAAGTAAAAGCACGGTAACAACAGTGCTTTTCAGGTAGCTTCGGGGCCGCATCAACGGATCTTTCATAATGGGAAAACTAGCCTTGTGCCATCAGTCTCTACTTTCTAGGCTGACACGCAGCATACACGCAGGACCAGAGCTTACTGTCTCTACGCAGTGTTCTGGTACCGAAACGGTTGCTTAAGCAAAGTCCCTAGGAGTCTTGGAAAGCTTACTACCGTGAAACTAAAGCAGAACAGCGATGAAGGCCTCAGGGAGCTGCTGCACGCCTCCCGTTTTGCCAGCATAATCAGGGCCTTACTTCGAGGCTAGTGCTCACATTGACTTTCACGTTTGGTATAGAGCAGAGCAGGGTGAGCTTCCAACTAGGAACTGGAAGCACAAGGTTTCTTTCGAGAAAACTCATTTTCTTCTATGAACCATGCCGGCTGTAAGTGAAAGCACGGTAACAACAGTGCTTTTCAGGGAGCTTCGGGGCCGCATCAACGGATCTTTCATAATGGGAAAACTAGCCTTGTGCCATCAGTCTCTACTTTCTAGGTTGACACGCAGCATACACGCAGGAGCAGAGCTACCTGGTTCTACGGAGTGTTCTGGTACTGAAACGGGTGCTGAAGCAAGGCCCCTAGGAGTGTTGAAAAGCTTACTACCTTGAAACTAAAGCAGTACAACGATGAAGGCCTCATGGAGCTGCTGCACGCCTCTCGTTTTGCAAGGATAATCAGGGCCTTACTTCGAAGCTTGGGCTCACGTTGACTTGCACTTTAGGTATAGAGCAGAGCAGGGTGAGCTTCCAACAAGGAACTGGAAACCCAAGGTTTCTTAGGAGAAACCTCATTTTCTTCTCAGAACCATGCCGGCAGTGAGGAAAACCCCGGCAACAACAATGCTTTTCAGGTAGCTTCGAGGCCGCATGAACGGAGCTTTCATAATGGGAAAAGAAGCCTTATGCCATCAGTCTCCAATTTCTAGGTTGACACGCAGCATACACGCAGGACCAGAGCTTACTGTCTCTACGCAGTGTTCTGGTACCGAAACGGTTGCTTCAGCAAAGTCCCTAGGAGTCTTGGAAAGCTTACTACCGTGAAACTAAAGCAGAACAGCGATGAAGGCCTCAGGGAGCTGCTGCACGCCTCCCGTTTTGCCAGCATAATCAGGGCCTTACTTCGAGGCTAGTGCTCACATTGACTTTCACGTTTGGTATAGAGCAGAGCAGGGTGAGCTTCCAACTAGGAACTGGAAGCACAAGTTTCCTTTCGAGAAAACTCATTTTCTTCTATGTGCCATGCCGGCTGTAAGTAAAAGCACGGTAACAACAGTGCTTTGCAGGAAGCTTCGAGGCCGCATGAATGGAGCTTTCAAAACGGGAAAACAAGCCTTGTGCCATCAGTCTCTAATTTCTAGGTTGACACGCAGCATACACGCAGGAGCAGAGCTTCCTGGTTCTACGCAGTGTTCTGGTACTAAAACGGGTGCTGAAGCAAGTCCGCTAGGAGTGTTGAAAAGCTTACTACCTTGAAACTAAAGCAGAACAGCGATGAAGGCCTCATGGAGCTGCTGCACGCCTCCCGTTTTGCCAGAATAAACAGGGCCTTACTTCGAGGCTAGTGCTCACTTTGACTTTCACGTTTGCTATAGAGCAGAGCAGGGTGAGCTTCCAACTAGGAACTGGAAGCACAAGGTTTCTTTCGAGAAAACTCATTTTCTTCTATCAGCCATGCCGGCTGTAAGTAAAAGCACGGTAACAACAGTGCTTTTCAGGTAGCTTCGGGGCCGCATCAACGGATCTTTCATAATGGGAAAACTAGCCTTGTGCCATCAATCTCTACTTTCTAGGCTGACACGCAGCATACACGCAGGACCAGAGCTTACTGTCTCTACGCAGTGTTCTGGTACCGAAACGGTTGCTTAAGCAAAGTCCCTAGGAGTCTTGGAAAGCTTACTACCGTGAAACTAAAGCAGAACAGCGATGAAGGCCTCAGGGAGCTGCTGCACGCCTCCCGTTTTGCCAGCATAATCAGGGCCTTACTTCGAGGCTAGTGCTCACATTGACTTTCACGTTTGGTATAGAGCAGAGCAGGGTGAGCTTCCAACTAGGAACTGGAAGCACAAGGTTTCTTTCGAGAAAACTCATTTTCTTCTATGAACCATGCCGGCTGTAAGTAAAAGCACGGTAACATCAGTGCTTTTCAGGTAGCTTCGGGGCCGCATCAACGGAGCTTTCATAATGGGAAAACTAGCCTTGTGCCATCAGTCTCTACTTTCTAGGTTGACACGCAGCATACACGCAGGAGCAGAGCTTCCTGGTTCTACGCAGTGTTCTGGTACTGAAACGGGTGCTGAAGCAAGTCCTCTAGGAGTGTTGAAAAGCTTACTACCTTGAAACTAAATCAGAACAACGATGAAGGCCTCATGGAGCTGCTGCACGCCTCTCGTTTTGCAAGGATAATCAGGGCCTTACTTCGAAGCTTGGGCTCACGTTGACTTTCACTTTAGGTATAGCGCAGAGCAGGCTGAGCTTCCAACAAGGAACTGGAAACCCAAGGTTTCTTAGGAGAAAACTCATTTTCTTCTCAGAACCATGCCGGCAGTGAGGAAAACCCCGGCAACAACAATGCTTTTCAGGTAGCTTCGAGGCCGCATGAACGGAGCTTTCATAATGGAAAAAGAAGCCTTATGTCATCAGTCTCCAATTTCTAGGTTGACACGCAGCATACACGCAGGACCAGAGCTTACTGTCTCTACGCAGTGTTCTGGTACCGAAACGGTTGCTTCAGCAAAGTCCCTAGGAGTCTTGGAAAGCTTACTACCGTGAAACTAAAGCAGAACAGCGATGAAGGCCTCATGGAGCTGCTGCACGCCTCCCGTTTTGCCAGCATAATCAGGGGCTTGCTTCGAGGCTAGTGCTCACATTGACTTTCACGTTTGGTATAGAGCAGAGCAGGGTGAGCTTCCAACTAGGAACTGGAAGCACAAGGTTTCTTTCGAGAAAACTCATTTTCTTCTATGAACCATGCCGGCTGTAAGTAAAAGCACGGTAACAACAGTGCTTTTCAGGGAGCTTCGGGGCCGCATCAACGGAGCTTTCATCATGGGAAAACTAGCCTTGTGCCATCAGTCTCTACTTTCTAGGTTGACACGCAGCATACACGCAGGAGCAGAGCTTCCTGGTTCTACGCAGTGTTCTGGTACTGAAACGGGTGCTGAAGCAAGGCCCCTAGGAGTGTTGAAAAGCTTACTACCTTGAAACTAAATCAGAACAACGATGAAGGCCTCATGGAGCTGCTGCACGCCTCTCGTTTTGCAAGGATAATCAGGGCCTTACTTCGAAGCTTGGGCTCACGTTGACTTTCACTTTAGGTATAGCGCAGAGCAGGGTGAGCTTCCAACAAGGAACTGGAAACCCAAGGTTTCTTAGGAGAAAACTCATTTTCTTCTCAGAACCATGCCGGCAGTGAGGAAAACCCCGGCAACAACAATGCTTTTCAGGTAGCTTCGAGGCCGCATGAACGGAGCTTTCATAATGGGAAAAGAAGCCTTATGCCATCAGTCTCCAATTTCTAGGTTGACACGCAGCATACACGCAGGACCAGAGCTTACTGTCTCTACGCAGTGTTCTCGTACCGAAACGGTTGCCTAAGCAAAGTCCCTAGGAACGTTGGAAAGCTTACTACCGTGAAACTAAAGCAGAACAGCGATGAAGGCCTCATGGAGCTGCTGCACGCCTCCCGTTTTGCCAGCATAATCAGGGCCTTACTTCGAGGCTAGTGCTCACATTGACTTTCACGTTTGGTATAGAGCAGAGCAGGGTGAGCTTCCAACTAGGAACTGGAAGCACAAGGTTTCTTTCGAGAAAACTCATTTTCTTCTATGAACCATGCCGGCTGTAAGTAAAAGCACGGTAACAACAGTGCTTTTCAGGTAGCTTCGGTGCCGCATCAACGGATCTTTCATAATGGGAAAACTAGCCTTGTGCCATCAGTCTCTAATTTCTAGGTTGACACGCAGCATACACGCAGGAGCAGAGCTTCCTGGTTCTACGCAGTGTTCTGGTACTGAAACGGGTGCTGAAGCAAGTCCGCTAGGAGTGTTGAAAAGCTTACTACCTTGAAACTAAAGCAGAACAACGAAGAAGGCCTCATGGAGCTGCTGCACGCCTCTCGTTTTGCAAGGATAATCAGGGCCTTACTTCGAAGCTTGGGCTCACCTTGACTTTCACTTTAGGTATAGCGCAGAGCAGGGTGAGCTTCCAACAAGGAACTGGAAACCCAAGGTTTCTTAGGAGAAAACTCATTTTCTTCTCAGAACCATGCCGGCAGTGAGGAAAACCCCGGCAACAACAATGCTTTTCAGGTAGCTTCGAGGCCGCATGAACGGAGCTTTCATAATGGGAAAAGAAGCCTTATGCCATCAGTCTCCAATTTCTAGGTTGACACGCAGCATACACGCAGGACCAGAGCTTACTGTCTCTACGCAGTGTTCTGGTACCGAAACGGTTGCTTAAGCAAAGTCCCTAGGAGTCTTGGAAAGCTTACTACCGTGAAACTAAAGCAGAACAGCGATGAAGGCCTCATGGAGCTGCTACACGCCTCCCGATTTGCCAGCATAATCAGGGCCTTACTTCGAGGCTAGTGCTCACATTGACTTTCACGTTTGGTATAGAGCAGAGCAGGGTGAGCTTCCAACTAGGAACTGGAAGCACAAGGTTTCTTTCGAGAAAACTCATTTTCTTCTATGAACCATGCCGGCTATAAGTAAAAGCACGGTAACAACAGTGCTTTTCATGTAGCTTCGGGGCCGCATCAACGGAGCTTTCATAATGGGAAAACTAGCCTTGTGCCATCAGTCTCTACTTTCTAGGTTGACACGCAGCATACACGCAGGAGCAGAGCTTCCTGGTTCTACGCAGTGTTCTGGTACTGAAACGGGTGCTGAAGCAAGTCCTCTAGGAGTGTTGAAAAGCTTACTACCTTGAAACTAAAGCAGAACAACGATGAAGGCCTCATGGAGCTGCTGCACGCCTCTCGTTTTGCAAGGATAATCAGGGCCTTACTTCGAAGCTTGGGCTCACGTTGACTTTCACTTTAGGTATAGCGCAGAGCAGGCTGAGCTTCCAACAAGGAACTGGAAACCCAAGGTTTCTTAGGAGAAAACTCATTTTCTTCTCAGAACCATGCCGGCAGTGAGGAAAACCCTGGCAACAACAATGCTTTTCAGGTAGCTTCGAGGCCGCATGAACGGAGCTTTCATAATGGGAAAAGAAGCCTTATGCCATCAGTCTCCAATTTCTAGGTTGACACGCAGCATACACGCAGGACCAGAGCTTACTGTCTCTACGCAGTGTTCTGGTACCGAAACGGTTGCTTCCGCAAAGTCCCTAGGAGTCTTGGAAAGCTTACTACCGTGAAACTAAAGCAGAACAGCGATGAAGGCCTCAGGGAGCTGCTGCACGCCTCCCGTTTTGCCAGGATAATCAGGGCCTTACTTCGAGGCTAGTGCTCACATTGACTTTCACGTTTGGTATAGAGCAGAGCAGGGTGAGCTTCCAACTAGGAACTGGAAGCACAAGGTTTCTTTCGAGAAAACTCATTTTCTTCTATGTGCCATGCCGGCTGTAAGTAAAAGCACGGCAACAACAGTGCTTTTCAGGTAGCTTCTAGGCCGCATGAATGGAGCTTTCAAAACGGGAAAACAAGCCTTGTGCCACCAGTCTTCCATTTTTAGGTTGACACGCAGCATAAGTACATGTTGATGCTCACAAGTCAAAAGAGATTCACGATACCCACTGGGGCTTTCCCTGAATCAACTTTTTCCTACATGCGGTTTTCAGCGTGCAGCGAAGTTCCAAAACAAAGGATGCGCGAGCGAGACTGAGGGGCCTTTGCATCTTCAAAGGACCTGCAGTGTTACACCAAGAACTGTGCTTAAATTGTACTTGGAATGCAAGCCGACCACCTCCTTGCGGATGCGTGACTCTAAGTGTGAAATGTGAAAAGGGATTAGAGGCAGAGTGTTTTTCTCAATAGAGTTCAGCTAGGGGAATGAGGTTCCACCCATTGCATGGAGGACAGTCTAGAAGTGTGTTCGTGAATCCTGTGTGGAGCTGAGGTAATCTGGCTCTCCCAAGGAAGAGTGCAGTGTGTTGGTTCTCTCTAGCCAACACTGGGGTGTTCCAAAAAGGCCTACGGGGCTGGAAGTTGCTTAACAGGACCAGAGCTTCCTTGCTCTACTCAGTATTCTGGTACGGAAACGGGTGCTGAAGCAAGGACTCTAGGAGTTTTGAAAGGCTTACTACCTTGAAACTAAAGCAGAACAGTGATGAAGGCCTCATGGAGCTGCTGCACGCCTCCAGTTTTGCCAGCATAATCAGGGCCTTACTTCGAGGCTAGTGCTCACATTGACTTTCACGTTTGGTATAGAGCAGAGCAGGGTGAGCTTCCAACTAGGAACTGGAAGCACAAGGTTTCTTTCGAGAAAACTCATTTTCTTCTATGAACCATGCCGGCTGTAAGTGAAAGCACGGTAACAACAGTGCTTTTCAGGTAGCTTCGGGGCCGCATCAACGGATCTTTCATAATGGGAAAACTAGCCTTGTGCCATCAGTCTCTACTTTCTAGGTTGACACGCAGCATACACGCAGGAGCAGAGCTACCTGGTTCTACGGAGTGTTCTGGTACTGAAACGGGTGCTGAAGCAAGGCCCCTAGGAGTGTTGAAAAGCTTACTACCTTGAAACTAAAGCAGTACAACGATGAAGGCCTCATGGAGCTGCTGCACGCCTCTCGTTTTGCAAGGATAATCAGGGCCTTACTTCGAAGCTTGGGCTCACGTTGACTTTCACTTTAGGTATAGAGCAGAGCAGGGTGAGCTTCCAACAAGGAACTGGAAACCCAAGGTTTCTTAGGAGAAACCTCATTTTCTTCTCAGAACCATGCCGGCAGTGAGGAAAACCCCGGCAACAACAATGCTTTTCAGGTAGCTTCGAGGCCGCATGAACGGAGCTTTCATAATGGGAAAAGAAGCCTTATGCCATCAGTCTCCAATTTCTAGGTTGACACGCAGCATACACGCAGGACCAGAGCTTACTGTCTCTATGCAGTGTTCTGGTACCGAAACGGTTGCTTCAGCAAAGTCCCTAGGAGTCTTGGAAAGCTTACTACCGTGAAACTAAAGCAGAACAGCGATGAAGGCCTCAGGGAGCTGCTGCACGCCTCCCGTTTTGCCAGCATAATCAGGGCCTTACTTCGAGGCTAGTGCTCACATTGACTTTCACGTTTGGTATAGAGCAGAGCAGGGTGAGCTTCCAACTAGGAACTGGAAGCACAAGTTTCCTTTCGAGAAAACTCATTTTCTTCTATGTGCCATGCCGGCTGTAAGTAAAAGCACGGTAACAACAGTGCTTTGCAGGAAGCTTCGAGGCCGCATGAATGGAGCTTTCAAAACGGGAAAACAAGCCTTGTGCCATCAGTCTCTAATTTCTAGGTTGACACGCAGCATACACGCAGGAGCAGAGCTTCCTGGTTCTACGCAGTGTTCTGGTACTAAAACGGGTGCTGAAGCAAGTCCGCTAGGAGTGTTGAAAAGCTTACTACCTTGAAACTAAAGCAGAACAGCGATGAAGGCCTCATGGAGCTGCTGCACGCCTCCCGTTTTGCCAGCATAATCAGGGCCTTACTTCGAGGCTAGTGCTCACTTTGACTTTCACGTTTGCTATAGAGCAGAGCAGGGTGAGCTTCCAACTAGGAACTGGAAGCACAAGGTTTCTTTCGAGAAAACTCATTTTCTTCTATCAGCCATGCCGGCTGTAAGTAAAAGCACGGTAACAACAGTGCTTTTCAGGTAGCTTCGGGGCCGCATCAACGGATCTTTCATAATGGGAAAACTAGCCTTGTGCCATCAGTCTCTACTTTCTAGGCTGACACGCAGCATACACGCAGGACCAGAGCTTACTGTCTCTACGCAGTGTTCTGGTACCGAAACGGTTGCTTAAGCAAAGTCCCTAGGAGTCTTGGAAAGCTTACTACCGTGAAACTAAAGCAGAACAGCGATGAAGGCCTCAGGGAGCTGCTGCACGCCTCCCGTTTTGCCAGCATAATCAGGGCCTTACTTCGAGGCTAGTGCTCACATTGACTTTCACGTTTGGTATAGAGCAGAGCAGGGTGAGCTTCCAACTAGGAACTGGAAGCACAAGGTTTCTTTCGAGAAAACTCATTTTCTTCTATGAACCATGCCGGCTGTAAGTAAAAGCACGGTAACATCAGTGCTTTTCAGGTAGCTTCGGGGCCGCATCAACGGAGCTTTCATAATGGGAAAACTAGCCTTGTGCCATCAGTCTCTACTTTCTAGGTTGACACGCAGCATACACGCAGGAGCAGAGCTTCCTGGTTCTACGCAGTGTTCTGGTACTGAAACGGGTGCTGAAGCAAGTCCGCTAGGAGTGTTGAAAAGCTTACTACCTTGAAACTAAAGCAGAACAAAGATGAAGGCCTCATGGAGCTGCTGCACGCCTCTCGTTTTGCAAGGATAATCAGGGCCTTACTTCGAAGCTTGGGCTCACGTTGACTTTCACTTTAGGTATAGAGCAGAGCAGGGTGAGCTTCCAACAAGGAACTGGAAACCCAAGGTTTCTTAGGAGAAACCTCATTTTCTTCTCAGAACCATGCCGGCAGTGTGGAAAACCCCGGCCACAACACTGCTTTTCAGGTAGCTTCGAGGCCGCATGAACGGAGCTTTCATAATGGGAAAAGAAGCCTTATGCCATCAGTCTCCAATTTCTAATTTGACACGCAGCATACACGCAGGACCAGAGCTTACTGTCTCTACGCATTGTTCTGGTACCGAAACGGTTGCTTCAGCAAAGTCCCTAGGAGTCTTGGAAAGCTTACTACCGTGAAAGTAAAGCAGAACAGCGATGAAGGCCTCAGGGAGCTGCTGCACGCCTCCCGTTTTGCCAGCATAATCAGGGCCTTACTTCGAGGCTAGTGCTCACATTGACTTTCACGTTTGGTATAGAGCAGAGCAGGGTGAGCTTCCAACTAGGAACTGGAAGCACAAGGTTTCTTTCGAGAAAACTCATTTTCTTCTATGAGCCATGCCGGCTGTAAGTAAAAGCACGGTAACAACAGTGCTTTTCAGGGAGCTTCGGGGCCGCATCAACGGATCTTTCATAATGGGAAAACTAGCCTTGAGCCATCAGTCTCTAATTTCTAGGTTGACACGCAGCATACACGCAGGAGCAGAGCTTCCTGGTTCTACGCAGTGTTCTGGTACTGAAACGGGTGCTGAAGCAAGGCCCCTAGGAG
This sequence comes from Eubalaena glacialis, assembly GCF_028564815.1. Classification (NCBI taxonomy): domain Eukaryota; kingdom Metazoa; phylum Chordata; class Mammalia; order Artiodactyla; family Balaenidae; genus Eubalaena; species Eubalaena glacialis. The sequence goes on from NC_083731.1 coordinate 49,007,395, forward strand.
TGTTGAAAAGCTTACTACCTTGAAATTAAAGCAGTACAACGATGAAGGCCTCATGGAGCTGCTGCACGCCTCTCGTTTTGCAAGGATAATCAGGGCCTTACTTCGAAGCTTGGGCTCACGTTGACTTTCACTTTAGGTATAGAGCAGAGCAGGGTGAGCTTCCAAAAAGGAACTGGAAACCCAAGGTTTCTTAGGAGAAACCTCATTTTCTTCTCAGAACCATGCCGGCAGTGTGGAAAACCCCGGCCACAACACTGCTTTTCAGGTAGCTTCGAGGCCGCATGAACGGAGCTTTCATAATGGGAAAAGAAGCCTTATGCCATCAGTCTCCAATTTCTAGGTTGACACGCAGCATACACGCAGGACCAGAGCTTACTGTCTCTACGCAGTGTTCTGGTACCGAAACGGTTGCTTAAGCAAAGTCCCTAGGAGTCTTGGAAAGCTTACTACCGTGAAACTAAAGCAGAACAGCGATGAAGGCCTCAGGGAGCTGCTGCACGCCTCCCGTTTTGCCAGCATAATCAGGGCCTTACTTCGAGGCTAGTGCTCACATTGACTTTCACGTTTGGTATAGAGCAGAGCAGGGTGAGCTTCCAACTAGGAACTGGAAGCACAAGGTTCCTTTCGAGAAAACTCATTTTCTTCTATGTGCCATGCCGGCTGTAAGTAAAAGCACGGTAACAACAGTGCTTTGCAGGAAGCTTCGAGGCCGCATGAATGGAGCTTTCAAAACGGGAAAACAAGCCTTGTGCCATCAGTCTCTAATTTCTAGTGTTGACACGCAGCATACACGCAGGAGCAGAGCTTCCTGGTTCTACGCAGTGTTCTGGTACTAAAACGGGTGCTGAAGCAAGTCCGCTAGGAGTGTTGAAAAGCTTACTACCTTGAAACTAAAGCAGAACAGCGATGAAGGCCTCATGGAGCTGCTGCACGCCTCCCGTTTTGCCAGCATAATCAGGGCCTTACTTCGAGGCTAGTGCTCACTTTGACTTTCACGTTTGCTATAGAGCAGAGCAGGGTGAGCTTCCAACTAGGAACTGGAAGCACAAGGTTTCTTTCGAGAAAACTCATTTTCTTCTATGAGCCATGCCGGCTGTAAGTAAAAGCACGGTAAAAACAGTGCTTTTCAGGTAGCTTCGGGGCCGCATCAATGGATCTTTCATAATGGGAAAACTAGCCTTGTGCCATCAGTCTCTACTTTCTAGGCTGACACGCAGCATACACGCAGGACCAGAGCTTACTGTCTCTACGCAGTGTTCTGGTACCGAAACGGTTGCTTAAGCAAAGTCCCTAGGAGTCTTGGAAAGCTTACTACCGTGAAACTAAAGCAGAACAGCGATGAAGGCCTCAGGGAGCTGCTGCACGCCTCCCGTTTTGCCAGCATAATCAGGGCCTTACTTCGAGGCTAGTGCTCACATTGACTTTCACGTTTGGTATAGAGCAGAGCAGGGTGAGCTTCCAACTAGGAACTGGAAGCACAAGGTTTCTTTCGAGAAAACTCATTTTCTTCTATGAACCATGCCGGCTGTAAGTAAAAGCACGGTAACAACAGTGCTTTTCAGGGAGCTTCGGGGCCGCATCAACGGAGCTTTCATAATGGGAAAACTAGCCTTGTGCCATCAGTCTCTACTTTCTAGGTTGACACGCAGCATACACGCAGGAGCAGAGCTTCCTGGTTCTACGCAGTGTTCTGGTACTGAAACGGGTGCTGAAGCAAGTCCTCTAGGAGTGTTGAAAAGCTTACTACCTTGAAACTAAATCAGAACAACGATGAAGGCCTCATGGAGCTGCTGCACGCCTCTCGTTTTGCAAGGATAATCAGGGCCTTACTTCGAAGCTTGGGCTCACGTTGACTTTCACTTTAGGTATAGCGCAGAGCAGGCTGAGCTTCCAACAAGGAACTGGAAACCCAAGGTTTCTTAGGAGAAAACTCATTTTCTTCTCAGAACCATGCCGGCAGGGAGGAAAACCCCGGCAACAACAATGCTTTTCAGGTAGCTTCGAGGCCGCATGAACGGAGATTTCATAATGGAAAAAGAAGCCTTATGCCATCAGTCTCCAATTTCTAGGTTGACACGCAGCATACACGCAGGACCAGAGCTTACTGTCTCTACGCAGTGTTCTGGTACCGAAACGGTTGCTTCAGCAAAGTCCCTAGGAGTCTTGGAAAGCTTACTACCGTGAAACTAAAGCAGAACAGCGATGAAGGCCTCATGGAGCTGCTGCACGCCTCCCGTTTTGCCAGCATAATCAGGGCCTTACTTCGAGGCTAGTGCTCACATTGACTTTCACGATTGGTATAGAGCAGAGCAGGGTGAGCCTCCAACTAGGAACTGGAAGCACAAGGTTTCTTTCGAGAAAACTCATTTTCTTCTATGAACCATGCCGGCTGTAAGTAAAAGCACGGTAACAACAGTGCTTTTCAGGGAGCTTCGGGGCCGCATCAACGGAGCTTTCATAATGGGAAAACTAGCCTTGTGCCATCAGTCTCTAATTTCTAGGTTGACACGCAGCATACACGCAGGAGCAGAGCTTCCTGGTTCTACGCAGTGTTCTGGTACTGAAACGGGTGCTGAAGCAAGGCCCCTAGGAGTGTTGAAAAGCTTACTACCTTGAAACTAAAGCAGAACAAAGATGAAGGCCTCATGGAGCTGCTGCACGCCTCTCGTTTTGCAAGGATAATCAGGGCCTTACTTCGAAGCTTGGGCTCACGTTGACTTTCACTTTAGGTATAGAGCAGAGCAGGGTGAGCTTCCAACAAGGAACTGGAAACCCAAGGTTTCTTAGGAGAAACCTCATTTTCTTCTCAGAACCATGCCGGCAGTGTGGAAAACCCCGGCCACAACACTGCTTTTCAGGTAGCTTCGAGGCCGCATGAACGGAGCTTTCATAATGGGAAAAGAAGCCTTATGCCATCAGTCTCCAATTTCTAGGTTGGCACGCAGCATACACGCAGGACCAGAGCTTACTGTCTCTACGCAGTGTTCTGGTACCGAAACTGTTGCTTAAGCAAAGTCCCTAGGAGTCTTGGAAAGCTTACTACCGTGAAACTAAAGCAGAACAGCGATGAAGGCCTCATGGAGCTGCTGCACGCCTCCCGTTTTGCCAGCATAATCAGGGCCTTACTTCGAGGCTAGTGCTCACATTGACTTTCACGTTTGGTATAGAGCAGAGCAGGGTGAGCTTCCAACTAGGAACTGGAAGCACAAGGTTTCTTTCGAGAAAACTCCTTTTCTTCTATGTGCCATGCCGGCTGTAAGTAAAAGCACGGTAACAACAGTGCTTTGCAGGAAGCTTCGAGGCCGCATGAATGGAGCTTTCAAAACGGGAAAACAAGCCTTGTGCCATCAGTCTCTAATTTCTAGGTTAACACGCAGCATACACGCAGGAGCAGAGCTTCCTGGTTCTACGCAGTGTTCTGGTACTGAAACGGGTGCTGAAGGAAGTCCTCTAGGAGTGTTGAAAAGCTTACTACCTTGAAACTAAAGCAGAACAACGATGAAGGCCTCATGGAGCTGCTGCACGCCTCCAGTTTTGCCAGCATAATCAGGGCCTTACTTCGAGGCTAGTGCTCACATTGACTTTCACGCTTGGTATAGAGCAGAGCAGGGTGAGCTTCCAACTAGGAACTGGAAGCACAAGGTTCCTTTCGAGAAAACTCATTTTCTTCTATGAACCATGCCGGCTGTAAGTGAAAGCACGGTAACAACAGTGCTTTTCAGGTAGCTTCGGGGCCGCATCAACGGATCTTTCATAATGGGAAAACTAGCCTTGTGCCATCAGTCTCTACTTTCTAGGTTGACACGCAGCATACACGCAGGAGCAGAGCTACCTGGTTCTACGCAGTGTTCTGGTACTGAAACGGGTGCTGAAGCAAGGCCCCTAGGAGTGTTGAAAAGCTTACTACCTTGAAACTAAAGCAGTACAACGATGAAGGCCTCATGGAGCTGCTGCACGCCTATCGTTTTGCAAGGAAAATCAGGGCCTTACTTCGAAGCTTGGGCTCACGTTGACTTTCACTTTAGGTATAGCGCAGAGCAGGGTGAGCTTCCAACAAGGAACTGGAAACCCAAGGTTTCTTAGGAGAAAACTCATTTTCTTCTCAGAACCATGCCGGCAGTGAGGAAAACCCCGGCAACAACAATGCTTTTCAGGTAGCTTCGAGGCCGCATGAACGGAGCTTTCATAATGGGAAAGAAGCCTTATGCCATCAGTCTCCAATTTCTAGGTTGACACGCAGCATACACGCAGGACCAGAGCTTACTGTCTCTACGCAGTGTTCTGGTACCGAAACGGTTGCTTAAGCAAAGTCCCTAGGAGTCTTGGAAAGCTTACTACCGTGAAACTAAAGCAGAACAGCGATGAAGGCCTCAGGGAGCTGCTGCACGCCTCCCGTTTTGCCAGCATAATCAGGGCCTTACTTCGAGGCTAGTGCTCACATTGACTTTCACGTTTGGTATAGAGCAGAGCAGGGTGAGCTTCCAACTAGGAACTGGAAGCACAAGGTTCCTTTCGAGAAAACTCATTTTCTTCTATGTGCCATGCCGGCTGTAAGTAAAAGCACGGTAACAACAGTGCTTTGCAGGAAGCTTCGAGGCCGCATGAATGGAGCTTTCAAAACGGGAAAACAAGCCTTGTGCCATCAGTCTCTAATTTCTAGGTTGACACGCAGCATACACGCAGGAGCAGAGCTTCCTGGTTCTACGCAGTGTTCTGGTACTAAAACGGGTGCTGAAGCAAGTCCGCTAGGAGTGTTGAAAAGCTTACTACCTTGAAACTAAAGCAGAACAGCGATGAAGGCCTCATGGAGCTGCTGCACGCCTCCCGTTTTGCCAGCATAATCAGGGCCTTACTTCGAGGCTAGTGCTCACTTTGACTTTCACGTTTGCTATAGAGCAGAGCAGGGTGAGCTTCCAACTAGGAACTGGAAGCACAAGGTTTCTTTCGAGAAAACTCATTTTCTTCTGTGAGCCATGCCGGCTGTAAGTAAAAGCACGGTAACAACAGTGCTTTTCAGGTAGCTTCGGGGCCGCATCAACGGATCTTTCATAATGGGAAAACTAGCCTTGTGCCATCAGTCTCTACTTTCTAGGCTGACACGCAGCATACACGCAGGACCAGAGCTTACTGTCTCTACGCAGTGTTCTGGTACCGAAACGGTTGCTTAAGCAAAGTCCCTAGGAGTTTGGAAAGCTTACTACCGTGAAACTAAAGCAGAACAGCGATGAAGGCCTCAGGGAGCTGCTGCACGCCTCCCGTTTTGCCAGCATAATCAGGGCCTTACTTCGAGGCTAGTGCTCACATTGACTTTCACGTTTGGTATAGAGCAGAGCAGGGTGAGCTTCCAACTAGGAACTGGAAGCACAAGGTTTCTTTCGAGAAAACTCATTTTCTTCTATGAACCATGCCGGCTGTAAGTAAAAGCACGGTAACAACAGTGCTTTTCAGGTAGCTTCGGGGCCGCATCAACGGAGCTTTCATAATGGGAAAACTAGCCTTGTGCCATCAGTCTCTACTTTCTAGGTTGACACGCAGCATACACGCAGGAGCAGAGCTTCCTGGTTCTACGCAGTGTTCTGGTACTGAAACGGGTGCTGAAGCAAGTCCTCTAGGAGTGTTGAAAAGCTTACTACCTTGAAACTAAATCAGAACAACGATGAAGGCCTCATGGAGCTGCTGCACGCCTCTCGTTTTGCAAGGATAATCAGGGCCTTACTTCGAAGCTTGGGCTCACGTTGACTTTCACTTTAGGTATAGCGCAGAGCAGGGTGAGCTTCCAACAAGGAACTGGAAACCCAAGGTTTCTTAGGAGAAAACTCATTTTCTTCTCAGAACCATGCCGGCAGTGAGGAAAACCCCGGCAACAACAATGCTTTTCAGGTAGCTTCGAGGCCGCATGAACGGAGCTTTCATAATGGGAAAAGAAGCCTTATGCCATCAGTCTCCAATTTCTAGGTTGACACGCAGCATACACGCAGGACCAGAGCTTACTGTCTCTACGCAGTGTTCTGGTACCGAAACGGTTGCCTAAGCAAAGTCCCTAGGAACGTTGGAAACTTACTACCGTGAAACTAAAGCAGAACAGCGATGAAGGCCTCATGGAGCTGCTGCACGCCTCCCGTTTTGCCAGCATAATCAGGGCCTTACTTCGAGGCTAGTGCTCACATTGACTTTCACGTTTGGTATAGAGCAGAGCAGGGTGAGCTTCCAACTAGGAACTGGAAGCACAAGGTTTCTTTCGAGAAAACTCATTTTCTTCTATGTGCCATGCCGGCTGTAAGTAAAAGCACGGTAACAACAGTGTTTTGCAGGAAGCTTCGAGGCAGCATGAATGGAGCTTTCAAAACGGAAAAACAATTCTTGTGCCATCAGTCTCTAATTTCTAGGTTGACACGCAGCATACACGCAGGAGCAGAGCTTCCTGGTTCTACGCAGTGTTCTGGTACTGAAACGGGTGCTGAAGCAAGTCCGCTAGGAGTGTTGAAAAGCTTACTACCTTGAAACTAAAGCAGAACAACGATGAAGGCCTCATGGAGCTGCTGCACGCCTCTCGTTTTGCAAGGATAATCAGGGCCTTACTTCGAAGCTTGGGCTCACGTTGACTTTCACTTTAGGTATAGCGCAGAGCAGGGTGAGCTTCCAACAAGGAACTGGAAACCCAAGGTTTCTTAGGAGAAAACTCATTTTCTTCTCAGAACCATGCCGGCAGTGAGGAAAACCCCGGCAACAACAATGCTTTTCAGGTAGCTTCGAGGCCGCATGAAAGGAGCTTTCATAATGGGAAAAGAAGCCTTATGCCATCAGTCTCCAATTTCTAGGTTGACACGCAGCATACACGCAGGACCAGAGCTTACTGTCTCTACGCAGTGTTCTGGTACCGAAACGGTTGCTTAAGCAAAGTCCCTAGGAGTCTTGGAAAGCTTACTACCGTGAAACTAAAGCAGAACAGCGATGAAGGCCTCATGGAGCTGCTGCACGCCTCCCGTTTTGCCAGCATAATCAGGGCCTTACTTCGAGGCTAGTGCTCACATTGACTTTCACGTTTGGTATAGAGCAGAGCAGGGTGAGCTTCCAACTAGGAACTGGAAGCACAAGGTTTCTTTCGAGAAAACTCATTTTCTTCTATGTGCCATGCCAGCTGTAAGTAAAAGCACGGTAACAACAGTGCTTTGCAGGAAGCTTCGGGGCCGCATCAACGGAGCTTTCATAATGGGAAAACTAGCCTTGTGCCATCAGTCTCTACTTTCTAGGTTGACACGCAGCATACACGGAGGAGCAGAGCTTCCTGGTTCTACGCAGTGTTCTGGTACTGAAACGGGTGCTGAAGCAATTCCTGTAGGTGTGTTGAAAAGCTTACTACCTTGAAACTAAAGCAGAACAACGATGAAGGCCTCATGGAGCTGCTGCACGCCTCTCGTTTTGCAAGGATAATCAGGGCCTTATTTCGAAGCTTGGGCTCACGTTGACTTTCACTTTAGGTATAGCGCAGAGCAGGGTGAGCTTCCAACAAGGAACTGGAAACCCAAGGTTTCTTAGGAGAAAACTCATTTTCTTCTCAGAACCATGCCGGCAGTGAGGAAAATCCCGGCAACAACAATGCTTTTCAGGTAGCTTCGGGGCGGCATAAACGGAGCTTTCATAATGGGATTAGAAGCCTTATGCCATCAGTCTCCAATTTCTAGGTTGACACGCAGCATACACGCAGGACCAGAGCTTACTGTCTCTACGCAGTGTTCTGGTACTGAAACGGTTGCTTAAGCAAAGTCCATAGGAGTCTTGGAAAGCTTACTACCGTGAAACTAAAGCAGAACAGCGATGAAGGCCTCATGGAGCTGCTGCACGCCTCCCGTTTTGCCAGCATAATCAGGGCCTTACTTCGAGGCTAGTGCTCACATTGACTTTCACGTTTGGTATAGAGCAGAGCAGGGTGAGCTTCCAACTAGGAACTGGAAGCACAAGGTTTCTTTCGAGAAAACTCATTTTCTTCTATGTGCCATGCCGGCTGTAAGTAAAAGCACGGTAACAACAGTGTTTTGCAGGAAGCTTCGAGGCAGCATGAATGGAGCTTTCAAAACGGAAAAACAATTCTTGTGCCATCAGTCTCTAATTTCTAGGTTGACACGCAGCATACACGCAGGAGCAGAGCTTCCTGGTTCTACGCAGTGTTCTGGTACTGAAACGGGTGCTGAAGCAAGTCCGCTAGGAGTGTTGAAAAGCTTACTACCTTGAAACTAAAGCAGAACAACGATGAAGGCCTCATGGAGCTGCTGCACGCCTCTCGTTTTGCAAGGATAATCAGGGCCTTACTTCGAAGCTTGGGCTCACGTTGACTTTCACTTTAGGTATAGCGCAGAGCAGGGTGAGCTTCCAACAAGGAACTGGAAACCCAAGGTTTCTTAGGAGAAAACTCATTTTCTTCTCAGAACCATGCCGGCAGTGAGGAAAACCCCGGCAACAACAATGCTTTTCAGGTAGCTTCGAGGCCGCATGAAAGGAGCTTTCATAATGGGAAAAGAAGCCTTATGCCATCAGTCTCCAATTTCTAGGTTGACACGCAGCATACACGCAGGACCAGAGCTTACTGTCTCTACGCAGTGTTCTGGTACCGAAACGGTTGCTTAAGCAAAGTCCCTAGGAGTCTTGGAAAGCTTACTACCGTGAAACTAAAGCAGAACAGCGATGAAGGCCTCATGGAGCTGCTGCACGCCTCCCGTTTTGCCAGCATAATCAGGGCCTTACTTCGAGGCTAGTGCTCACATTGACTTTCACGTTTGGTATAGAGCAGAGCAGGGTGAGCTTCCAACTAGGAACTGGAAGCACAAGGTTTCTTTCGAGAAAACTCATTTTCTTCTATGTGCCATGCCAGCTGTAAGTAAAAGCACGGTAACAACAGTGCTTTGCAGGAAGCTTCGGGGCCGCATCAACGGAGCTTTCATAATGGGAAAACTAGCCTTGTGCCATCAGTCTCTACTTTCTAGGTTGACACGCAGCATACACGGAGGAGCAGAGCTTCCTGGTTCTACGCAGTGTTCTGGTACTGAAACGGGTGCTGAAGCAATTCCTGTAGGTGTGTTGAAAAGCTTACTACCTTGAAACTAAAGCAGAACAACGATGAAGGCCTCATGGAGCTGCTGCACGCCTCTCGTTTTGCAAGGATAATCAGGGCCTTATTTCGAAGCTTGGGCTCACGTTGACTTTCACTTTAGGTATAGCGCAGAGCAGGGTGAGCTTCCAACAAGGAACTGGAAACCCAAGGTTTCTTAGGAGAAAACTCATTTTCTTCTCAGAACCATGCCGGCAGTGAGGAAAATCCCGGCAACAACAATGCTTTTCAGGTAGCTTCGGGGCGGCATAAACGGAGCTTTCATAATGGGATTAGAAGCCTTATGCCATCAGTCTCCAATTTCTAGGTTGACACGCAGCATACACGCAGGACCAGAGCTTACTGTCTCTACGCAGTGTTCTGGTACTGAAACGGTTGCTTAAGCAAAGTCCATAGGAGTCTTGGAAAGCTTACTACCGTGAAACTAAAGCAGAACAGCGATGAAGGCCTCATGGAGCTGCTGCACGCCTCCCGTTTTGCCAGCATAATCAGGGCCTTACTTCGAGGCTAGTGCTCACATTGACTTTCACGTTTGGTATAGAGCAGAGCAGGGTGAGCTTCCAACTAGGAACTGGAAGCACAAGGTTTCTTTCGAGAAAACTCATTTTCTTCTATGTGCCATGCCGGCTGTAAGTAAAAGCACGGTAACAACAGTGCTTTGCAGGAAGCTTCGGGGCTGCATCAACGGAGCTTTCATAATGGGAAAACTAGCCTTGTGCCATCAGTCTCTACTTTCTAGGTTGACACGCAGCATACACGCAGGAGCAGAGCTTCCTGGTTCTACGCAGTGTTCTGGTACTGAAACGGGTGCTGAAGCAAGTCCGCTAGGAGTGTTGAAAAGCTTACTACCTTGAAACTAAAGCAGAACAACGATGAAGGCCTCATGGAGCTGCTGCACGCCTCTCGTTTTGCAAGGATAATCAGGGCCTTACTTCGAAGCTTGGGCTCACGTTGACTTTCACTTTAGGTATAGCGCAGAGCAGGGTGAGCTTCCAACAAGGAACTGGAAACCCAAGGTTTCTTAGGAGAAAACTCATTTTCTTCTCAGAACCATGCCGGCAGTGAGGAAAACCCCGGCAACAACAATGCTTTTCAGGTAGCTTCGGGGCCGCATGAACGGAGCTTTCATAATGGGAAAAGAAGCCTTATGCCATCAGTCTCCAATTTCTAGGTTGACACGCAGCATACACGCAGGACCAGAGCTTACTGTCTCTACGCAGTGTTCTGGTACTGAAACGGTTGCTTAAGCAAAGTCCATAGGAGTCTTGGAAAGCTTACTACCGTGAAACTAAAGCAGAACAGCGATGAAGGCCTCATGGAGCTGCTGCACGCCTCCCGTTTTGCCAGCATAATCAGGGCCTTACTTCGAGGCTAGTGGTCACATTGACTTTCACGTTTGGTATAGAGCAGAGCAGGGTGAGCTTCCAACTAGGAACTGGAAGCACAAGGTTTCTTTCGAGAAAACTCATTTTCTTCTATGAGCCATGCCGGCTGTAAGTAAAAGCACGGTAACAACAGTGCTTTTCAAGGAGCTTCGGGGCCGCATCAACGGAGCTTTCATAATGGGAAAACTAGCCTTGTGCCATCAGTCTCTAATTTCTAGGTTGACACGCAGCATACACGCAGGAGCAGAGCTTCCTGGTTCTACGCAGTGTTCTGGTACTGAAACGGGTGCTGAAGCAAGTCCTCTAGGAGTGTTGAAAAGCTTACTACCTTGAAACTAAAGCAGAACAACGATGAAGGCCTCATGGAGCTGCTGCACGCCTCTCGTTTTGCAAGGATAATCAGGGCCTTACTTCGAAGCTTGGGCTCACGTTGACTTTCACTTTAGGTATAGCGCAGAGCAGGGTGAGCTTCCAACAAGGAACTGGAAACCCAAGGTTTCTTAGGAGAAAACTCATTTTCTTCTCAGAACCATGCCGGCAGTGAGGAAAACCCCGGCAACAACAATGCTTTTCAGGTAGCTTCGAGGCCGCATGAACGGAGCTTTCATAATGGGAAAAGAAGCCTTATGCCATCAGTCTCCAATTTCTAGGTTGACACGCAGCATACACGCAGGACCAGAGCTTACTGTCTCTACGCAGTGTTCTGATACCGAAACGGTTGCTTCAGCAAAGTCCCTAGGAACGTTGGAAAGCTTACTACCGTGAAACTAAAGCAGAACAGCGATGAAGGCCTCATGGAGCTGCTGCACGCCTCCCGTTTTGCCAGCATAATCAGGGCCTTACTTCGAGGCTAGTGCTCACATTGACTTTCACGTTTGGTATAGAGCAGAGCAGGGTGAGCTTCCAACTAGGAACTGGAAGCACAAGGTTTCTTTCGAGAAAACTCATTTTCTTCTATGAACCATGCCGGCTGTAAGTAAAAGCACGGTAACAACAGTGCTTTTCAGGGAGCTTCGGGGCCGCATCAACGGAGCTTTCATAATGGGAAAACTAGCCTTGTGCCATCAGTCTCTAATTTCTAGGTTTACACGCAGCATACACGCAGGAGCAGAGCTTCCTGGTTCTACGCAGTGTTCTGGTACTGAAACGGGTGCTGAAGCAAGGCCCCTAGGAGTGTTGAAAAGCTTACTACCTTGAAACTAAAGCAGAACAACGAAGAAGGCCTCATGGAGCTGCTGCACGCCTCTCGTTTCGAAAGGATAATCAGGGCCTTACTTCGAAGCTTGGGCTCACGTTGACTTTCACTTTAGGTATAGCGCAGAGCAGGGTGAGCTTCCAACAAGGAACTGGAAACCCAAGGTTTCTTAGGAGAAAACTCATTTTCTTCTCAGAACCATGCCGGCAGTGAGGAAAACCCCGGCAACAACAATGCTTTTCAGGTAGCTTCGAGGCCGCATGAACGGAGCTTTCATAATGGGAAAAGAAGCCTTATGCCATCAGTCTCCAATTTCTAGGTTGACACGCAGCATACACGCAGGACCAGAGCTTACTGTCTCTACGCAGTGTTCTGGTACCGAAACGGTTGCCTAAGCAAAGTCCCTAGGAGTCTTGGAAAGCTTACTACCGTGAAACTAAAGCAGAACAGCGATGAAGGCCTCATGGAGCTGCTGCACGCCTCCCGTTTTGCCAGCATAATCAGGGCCTTACTTCGAGGCTAGTGCTCACATTGACTTTCACGTTTGGTATACAGCAGAGCAGGGTGAGCTTCCAACTAGGAACTGGAAGCACAAGGTTTCTTTCGAGAAAACTCATTTTCTTCTATGTGCCATGCCGGCTGTAAGTAAAAGCACGGTAACAACAGTGTTTTGCAGGAAGCTTCGAGGCAGCATGAATGGAGCTTTCAAAACGGAAAAACAATTCTTGTGCCATCAGTCTCTAATTTCTAGGTTGACACGCAGCATACACGCAGGAGCAGAGCTTCCTGGTTCTACGCAGTGTTCTGGTACTGAAACGGGTGCTGAAGCAAGGCCCCTAGGAGTGTTGAAAAGCTTACTACCTTGAAACTAAAGCAGAACAACGATGAAGGCCTCATGGAGCTGCTGCACGCCTCTCGTTTTGCAAGGATAATCAGGGCCTTACTTCGAAGCTTGGGCTCACGTTGACTTTCACTTTAGGTATAGCGCAGAGCAGGCTGAGCTTCCAACAAGGAACTGGAAACCCAAGGTTTCTTAGGAGAAAACTCATTTTCTTCTCAGAACCATGCCGGCAGTGAGGAAAACCCCGGCAACAACAATGCTTTTCAGGTAGCTTCGAGGCCGCATGAACGGAGCTTTCATAATGGGAAAAGAAGCCTTATGCCATCAGTCTCCAATTTCTAGGTTGACACGCAGCATACACGCAGGACCAGAGCTTACTGTCTCTACGCAGTGTTCTGGTACCGAAACGGTTGCCTAAGCAAAGTCCCTAGGAACGTTGGAAAGCTTACTACCGTGAAACTAAAGCAGAACAGCGATGAAGGCCTCAGGGAGCTGCTGCACGCCTCCCGTTTTGCCAGCATAATCAGGGCCTTACTTCGAGGCTAGTGCTCACATTGACTTTCACGTTTGGTATAGAGCAGAGCAGGGTGAGCTTCCAACTAGGAACTGGAAGCACAAGGTTTCTTTCGAGAAAACTCATTTTCTTCTATGTGCCATGCCGGCTGTAAGTAAAAGCACGGTAACAACAGTGCTTTGCAGGAAGCTTCGAGGCAGCATGAATGGAGCTTTCAAAATGGGAAAACAAGCCTTGTGCCATCAGTCTCTAATTTCTAGGTTGACACGCAGCATACACGCAGGAGCAGAGCTTCCTGGTTGTACGCAGTGTTCTGGTACTGAAACGGGTGCTGAAGCAAGTCCGCTAGGAGTGTTGAAAAGCTTACTACCTTGAAACTAAAGCAGAACAGCGATGAAGGCCTCATGGAGCTGCTGCACGCCTCCCGTTTTGCCAGCATAATCAGGGCCTTACTTCGAGGCTAGTGCTCACATTGACTTTCACGTTTGGTATAGAGCAGAGCAGGGTGAGCTTCCAACTAGGAACTGGAAGCACAAGGTTTCTTTCGAGAAAACTCATTTTCTTCTATGAACCATGCCGGCTGTAAGTAAAAGCACGGTAACAACAGTGCTTTTCAGGGAGCTTCGGGGCCGCATCAACGGAGCTTTCATAATGGGAAAACTAGCCTTGTGCCATCAGTCTCTAGTTTCTAGGTTGACACGCAGCATACACGCAGGAGCAGAGCTTCCTGGTTCTACGCAGTGTTCTGGTACTGAAACGGGTCCTGAAGCAAGGCCCCTAGGAGTGTTGAAAAGCTTACTACCTTGAAACTAAAGCAGAACAACGATGAAGGCCTCATGGAGCTGCTGCACGCCTCTCGTTTTGCAAGGATAATCAGGGCCTTACTTCGAAGCTTGGGCTCACGTTGACTTTCACTTTAGGTATAGCGCAGAGCAGGGTGAGCTTCCAACAAGGAACTGGAAACCCAAGGTTTCTTAGGAGAAAACTCATTTTCTTCTCAGAACCATGCCGGCAGTGAGGAAAACCCCGGCAACAACAATGCTTTTCAGGTAGCTTCGAGGCCGCATGAACGGAGCTTTCATAATGGGAAAAGAAGCCTTATGCCATCAGTCTCCAATTTCTAGGTTGACACGCAGCATACACGCAGGACCAGAGCTTACTGTCTCTACGCAGTGTTCTGGTACCGAAACGGTTGCCTAAGCAAAGTCCCTAGGAGTCTTGGAAAGCTTACTACCGTGAAACTAAAGCAGAACAGCGATGAAGGCCTCATGGAGCTGCTGCACGCCTCCCGTTTTGCCAGCATAATCAGGGCCTTACTTCGAGGCTAGTGCTCACATTGACTTTCACGTTTGGTATACAGCAGAGCAGGGTGAGCTTCCAACTAGGAACTGGAAGCACAAGGTTTCTTTCGAGAAAACTCATTTTCTTCTATGTGCCATGCCGGCTGTAAGTAAAAGCACGGTAACAACAGTGTTTTGCAGGAAGCTTCGAGGCAGCATGAATGGAGCTTTCAAAACGGAAAAACAATTCTTGTGCCATCAGTCTCTAATTTCTAGGTTGACACGCAGCATACACGCAGGAGCAGAGCTTCCTGGTTCTACGCAGTGTTCTGGTACTGAAACGGGTGCTGAAGCAAGGCCCCTAGGAGTGTTGAAAAGCTTACTACCTTGAAACTAAAGCAGAACAACGATGAAGGCCTCATGGAGCTGCTGCACGCCTCTCGTTTTGCAAGGATAATCAGGGCCTTACTTCGAAGCTTGGGCTCACGTTGACTTTCACTTTAGGTATAGCGCAGAGCAGGCTGAGCTTCCAACAAGGAACTGGAAACCCAAGGTTTCTTAGGAGAAAACTCATTTTCTTCTCAGAACCATGCCGGCAGTGAGGAAAACCCCGGCAACAACAATGCTTTTCAGGTAGCTTCGAGGCCGCATGAACGGAGCTTTCATAATGGGAAAAGAAGCCTTATGCCATCAGTCTCCAATTTCTAGGTTGACACGCAGCATACACGCAGGACCAGAGCTTACTGTCTCTACGCAGTGTTCTGGTACCGAAACGGTTGCCTAAGCAAAGTCCCTAGGAACGTTGGAAAGCTTACTACCGTGAAACTAAAGCAGAACAGCGATGAAGGCCTCAGGGAGCTGCTGCACGCCTCCCGTTTTGCCAGCATAATCAGGGCCTTACTTCGAGGCTAGTGCTCACATTGACTTTCACGTTTGGTATAGAGCAGAGCAGGGTGAGCTTCCAACTAGGAACTGGAAGCACAAGGTTTCTTTCGAGAAAACTCATTTTCTTCTATGTGCCATGCCGGCTGTAAGTAAAAGCACGGTAACAACAGTGCTTTGCAGGAAGCTTCGAGGCAGCATGAATGGAGCTTTCAAAATGGGAAAACAAGCCTTGTGCCATCAGTCTCTAATTTCTAGGTTGACACGCAGCATACACGCAGGAGCAGAGCTTCCTGGTTGTACGCAGTGTTCTGGTACTGAAACGGGTGCTGAAGCAAGTCCGCTAGGAGTGTTGAAAAGCTTACTACCTTGAAACTAAAGCAGAACAGCGATGAAGGCCTCATGGAGCTGCTGCACGCCTCCCGTTTTGCCAGCATAATCAGGGCCTTACTTCGAGGCTAGTGCTCACATTGACTTTCACGTTTGGTATAGAGCAGAGCAGGGTGAGCTTCCAACTAGGAACTGGAAGCACAAGGTTTCTTTCGAGAAAACTCATTTTCTTCTATGAACCATGCCGGCTGTAAGTAAAAGCACGGTAACAACAGTGCTTTTCAGGGAGCTTCGGGGCCGCATCAACGGAGCTTTCATAATGGGAAAACTAGCCTTGTGCCATCAGTCTCTAGTTTCTAGGTTGACACGCAGCATACACGCAGGAGCAGAGCTTCCTGGTTCTACGCAGTGTTCTGGTACTGAAACGGGTCCTGAAGCAAGGCCCCTAGGAGTGTTGAAAAGCTTACTACCTTGAAACTAAAGCAGAACAACGATGAAGGCCTCATGGAGCTGCTGCACGCCTCTCGTTTTGCAAGGATAATCAGGGCCTTACTTCGAAGCTTGGGCTCACGTTGACTTTCACTTTAGGTATAGCGCAGAGCAGGGTGAGCTTCCAACAAGGAACTGGAAACCCAACGTTTCTTAGGAGAAAACTCATTTTCTTCTCAGAACCATGCCGGCAGTGAGGAAAACCCCGGCAACAACAATGCTTTTCAGGTAGCTTCGAGGCCGCATGAACGGAGCTTTCATAATGGGAAAAGAAGCTTTATGCCATCAGTCTCCAATTTCTAGGTTGACACGCAGCATACACGCAGGACCAGAGCTTACTGTCTCTACGCAGTGTTCTGGTACCGAAACGGTTGCCTAAGCAAAGTCCCTAGGAACGTTGGAAAGCTTACTACCGTGAAACTAAAGCAGAACAGCGATGAAGGCCTCATGGAGCTGCTGCACGCCTCCCGTTTTGCCAGCATAATCAGGGCCTTACTTCGAGGCTAGTGCTCACATTGACTTTCACGTTTGGTATAGAGCAGAGCAGGGTGAGCTTCCAACTAGGAACTGGAAGCACAAGGTTTCTTTCGAGAAAACTCATTTTCTTCTATGTGCCATGCCGGCTGTAAGTAAAAGCACGGTAACAACAGTGTTTTGCAGGAAGCTTCGAGGCAGCATGAATGGAGCTTTCAAAACGGAAAAACAATTCTTGTGCCATCAGTCTCTAATTTCTAGGTTGACACGCAGCATACACGCAGGAGCAGAGCTTCCTGGTTCTACGCAGTGTTCTGGTACTGAAACGGGTGCTGAAACAAGTCCGCTAGGAGTGTTGAAAAGCTTACTACCTTGAAACTAAAGCAGAACAACGATGAAGGCCTCATGGAGCTGCTGCACGCCTCTCGTTTTGCAAGGATAATCAGGGCCTTACTTCGAAGCTTGGGCTCACGTTGACTTTCACTTTAGGTATAGCGCAGAGCAGGGTGAGCTTCCAACAAGGAACTGGAAACCCAAGGTTTCTTAGGAGAAAACTCATTTTCTTCTCAGAACCATGCCGGCAGTGAGGAAAACCCCGGCAACAACAATGCTTTTCAGGTAGCTTCGAGGCCGCATGAAAGGAGCTTTCATAATGGGAAAAGAAGCCTTATGCCATCAGTCTCCAATTTCTAGGTTGACACGCAGCATACACGCAGGACCAGAGCTTACTGTCTCTACGCAGTGTTCTGGTACCGAAACGGTTGCTTAAGCAAAGTCCCTAGGAGTCTTGGAAAGCTTACTACCGTGAAACTAAAGCAGAACAGCGATGAAGGCCTCATGGAGCTGCTGCACGCCTCCCGTTTTGCCAGCATAATCAGGGCCTTACTTCGAGGCTAGTGCTCACATTGACTTTCACGTTTGGTATAGAGCAGAGCAGGGTGAACTTCCAACTAGGAACTGGAAGCACAAGGTTTCTTTAGAGAAAACTCATTTTCTTCTATGTGCCATGCCAGCTGTAAGTAAAAGCACGGTAACAACAGTGCTTTGCAGGAAGTTTCGGGGCCGCATCAACGGAGCTTTCATAATGGGAAAACTAGCCTTGTGCCATCAGTCTCTACTTTCTAGGTTGACACGCAGCATACACGCAGGAGCAGAGCTTCCTGGTTCTACGCAGTGTTCTGGTACTGAAACGGGTGCTGAAGCAAGTCCTCTAGGTGTGTTGAAAAGCTTACTACCTTGAAACTAAAGCAGAACAACGATGAAGGCCTCATGGAGCTGCTGCACGCCTCTCGTTTTGCAAGGATAATCAGGGCCTTATTTCGAAGCTTGGGCTCACGTTGACTTTCACTTTAGGTATAGCGCAGAGCAGGGTGAGCTTCCAACAAGGAACTGGAAACCCAAGGTTTCTTAGGAGAAAACTCATTTTCTTCTCAGAACCATGCCGGCAGTGAGGAAAACCCCGGCAACAACAATGCTTTTCAGGTAGCTTCGGGGCCGCATGAACGGAGCTTTCATAATGGGAGTAGAAGCCTTATGCCATCAGTCTCCAATTTCTAGGTTGACACGCAGCATACACGCAGGACCAGAGCTTACTGTCTCTACGCAGTGTTCTGGTACTGAAACGGTTGCTTAAGCAAAGTCCATAGGAGTCTTGGAAAGCTTACTACCGTGAAACTAAAGCAGAACAGCGATGAAGGCCTCATGGAGCTGCTGCACGCCTCCCGTGTTGCCAGCATAATCAGGGCCTTACTTCGAGGCTAGTGCTCACATTGACTTTCACGTTTGGTATAGAGCAGAGCAGGGTGAGCTTCCAACTAGGAACTGGAAGCACAAGGTTTCTTTCGAGAAAACTCATTTTCTTCTATGTGCCATGCCGGCTGTAAGTAAAAGCACGGTAACAACAGTGCTTTGCAGGAAGCTTCGGGGCCGCATCAACGGAGCTTTCATAATGGGAAAACTAGCCTTGTGCCATCAGTCTCTACTTTCTAGGTTGACACGCAGCATACACGCAGGAGCAGAGCTTCCTGGTTCTACTCAGTGTTCTGGTACTGAAACGGGTGCTGAAGCAAGTCCTCTAGGTGTGTTGAAAAGCTTACTACCTTGAAACTAAAGCACAACAACGATGAAGGCCTCATGGAGCTGCTGCACGCCTCTCGTTTTGCAAGGATAATCAGGGCCTTACTTCGAAGCTTGGGCTCACGTTGACTTTCACTTTAGGTATAGCGCAGAGCAGGGTGAGCTTCCAACAAGGAACTGGAAACCCAAGGTTTCTTAGGAGAAAACTCATTTTCTTCTCAGAACCATGCCGGCAGTGAGGAAAACCCCGGCAACAACAATGCTTTTCAGGTAGCTTCGGGGCCGCATGAACGGAGCTTTCATAATGGGATTAGAAGCCTTATGCCATCAGTCTCCAATTTCTAGGTTGACACGCAGCATACACGCAGGACCAGAGCTTACTGTCTCTACGCAGTGTTCTGGTACTGAAACGGTTGCTTAAGCAAAGTCCATAGGAGTCTTGGAAAGCTTACTACCGTGAAACTAAAGCAGAACAGCGATGAAGGCCTCATGGAGCTGCTGCACGCCTCCCGTTTTGCCAGCATAATCAGGGCCTTACTTCGAGGCTAGTGCTCACATTGACTTTCACGTTTGCTATAGAGCAGAGCAGGGTGAGCTTCCAACTAGGAACTGGAAGCACAAGGTTTCTTTCGAGAAAACTCATTTTCTTCTATGAGCCATGCCGGCTGTAAGTAAAAGCACGGTAAAAACAGTGCTTTTCAGGTAGCTTCGGGGCCGCATCAATGGATCTTTCATAATGGGAAAACTAGCCTTGTGCCATCAGTCTCTACTTTCTAGGCTGACACGCAGCATACACGCAGGACCAGAGCTTACTGTCTCTACGCAGTGTTCTGGTACCGAAACGGTTGCTTAAGCAAAGTCCCTAGGAGTCTTGGAAAGCTTACTACCGTGAAACTAAAGCAGAACAGCGATGAAGGCCTCAGGGAGCTGCTGCACGCCTCCCGTGTTGCCAGCATAATCAGGGCCTTACTTCGAGGCTAGTGCTCACATTGACTTTCACGTTTGGTATAGAGCAGAGCAGGGTGAGCTTCCAACTAGGAACTGGAAGCACAAGGTTTCTTTCGAGAAAACTCATTTTCTTCTATGAACCATGCCGGCTGTAAGTAAAAGCACGGTAACAACAGTGCTTTTCAGGTAGCTTCGGGGCCGCATCAACGGAGCTTTCATAATGGGAAAACTAGCCTTGTGCCATCAGTCTCTACTTTCTAGGTTGACACGCAGCATACACGCAGGAGCAGAGCTTCCTGGTTCTACGCAGTGTTCTGGTACTGAAACGGGTGCTGAAGCAAGTCCTCTAGGAGTGTTGAAAAGCTTACTACCTTGAAACTAAATCAGAACAACGATGAAGGCCTCATGGAGCTGCTGCACGCCTCTCGTTTTGCAAGGATAATCAGGGCCTTACTTCGAAGCTTGGGCTCACGTTGACTTTCACTTTAGGTATAGCGCAGAGCAGGCTGAGCTTCCAACAAGGAACTGGAAACCCAAGGTTTCTTAGGAGAAAACTCATTTTCTTCTCAGAACCATGCCGGCAGTGAGGAAAACCCCGGCAACAACAATGCTTTTCAGGTAGCTTCGAGGCCGCATGAACGGAGCTTTCATAATGGGAAAAGAAGCCTTATGCCATCAGTCTCCAATTTCTAGGTTGACACGCAGCATACACGCAGGACCAGAGCTTACTGTCTCTACGCAGTGTTCTGGTACCGAAACGGTTGCTTAAGCAAAGTCCCTAGGAGTCTTGGAAAGCTTACTACCGTGAAACTAAAGCAGAACAGCGATGAAGGCCTCAGGGAGCTGCTGCACGCCTCCCGTTTTGCCAGCATAATCAGGGCCTTACTTCGAGGCTAGTGCTCACATTGACTTTCACGTTTGGTATAGAGCAGAGCAGGGTGAGCTTCCAACTAGGAACTGGAAGCACAAGGTTCCTTTCGAGAAAACTCATTTTCTTCTATGTGCCATGCCGGCTGTAAGTAAAAGCACGGTAACAACAGTGCTTTGCAGGAAGCTTCGAGGCAGCATGAATGGAGCTTTCAAAACGGGAAAACAAGCCTTGTGCCATCAGTCTCTAATTTCTAGGTTGACACGCAGCATACACGCAGGAGCAGAGCTTCCTGGTTCTACGCAGTGTTCTGGTACTAAAACGGGTGCTGAAGCAAGTCCGCTAGGAGTGTTGAAAAGCTTACTACCTTGAAACTAAAGCAGAACAGCGATGAAGGCCTCATGGAGCTGCTGCACGCCTCCCGTTTTGCCAGCATAATCAGGGCCTTACTTCGAGGCTAGTGCTCACTTTGACTTTCACGTTTGCTATAGAGCAGAGCAGGGTGAGCTTCCAACTAGGGACTGGAAGCACAAGGTTTCTTTCGAGAAAACTCATTTTCTTCTGTGAGCCATGCCGGCTGTAAGTAAAAGCACGGTAACAACAGTGCTTTTCAGGTAGCTTCGGGGCCGCATCAACGGATCTTTCATAATGGGAAAACTAGCCTTGTGCCATCAGTCTCTACTTTCTAGGCTGACACGCAGCATACACGCAGGACCAGAGCTTACTGTCTCTACGCAGTGTTCTGGTACCGAAACGGTTGCTTAAGCAAAGTCCCTAGGAGTCTTGGAAAGCTTACTACCGTGAAACTAAAGCAGAACAGCGATGAAGGCCTCAGGGAGCTGCTGCACGCCTCCCGTTTTGCCAGCATAATCAGGGCCTTACTTCGAGGCTAGTGCTCACATTGACTTTCACGTTTGGTATAGAGCAGAGCAGGGTGAGCTTCCAACTAGGAACTGGAAGCACAAGGTTTCTTTCGAGAAAACTCATTTTCTTCTATGAACCATGCCGGCTGTAAGTAAAAGCACGGTAACAACAGTGCTTTTCAGGTAGCTTCGGGGCCGCATCAACGGAGCTTTCATAATGGGAAAACTAGCCTTGTGCCATCAGTCTCTACTTTCTAGGTTGACACGCAGCATACACGCAGGAGCAGAGCTTCCTGGTTCTACGCAGTGTTCTGGTACTGAAACGGGTGCTGAAGCAAGTCCTCTAGGAGTGTTGAAAAGCTTACTACCTTGAAACTAAATCAGAACAACGATGAAGGCCTCATGGAGCTGCTGCACGCCTCTCGTTTTGCAAGGATAATCAGGGCCTTACTTCGAAGCTTGGGCTCACGTTGACTTTCACTTTAGGTATAGCGCAGAGCAGGGTGAGCTTCCAACAAGGAACTGGAAACCCAAGGTTTCTTAGGAGAAAACTCATTTTCTTCTCAGAACCATGCCGGCAGTGAGGAAAACCCCGGCAACAACAATGCTTTTCAGGTAGCTTCGAGGCCGCATGAACGGAGCTTTCATAATGGAAAAAGAAGCCTTATGCCATCAGTGTCCAATTTCTAGGTTGACACGCAGCATACACGCAGGACCAGAGCTTACTGTCTCTACGCAGTGTTCTGGTACCGAAACGGTTGCTTCAGCAAAGTCCCTAGGAGTCTTGGAAAGCTTACTACCGTGAAACTAAAGCAGAACAGCGATAAAGGCCTCATGGAGTTGCTGCACGCCTCCCGTTTTGCCAGCATAATCAGGGCCTTACTTCGAGGCTAGTGCTCACATTGACTTTCACGATTGGTATAGAGCAGAGCAGGGTGAGCCTCCAACTAGGAACTGGAAGCACAAGGTTTCTTTCGAGAAAACTCATTTTCTTCTATGAACCATGCCGGCTGTAAGTAAAAGCACGGTAACAACAGTGCTTTTCAGGGAGCTTCAGGGCCGCATCAACGGAGCTTTCATAATGGGAAAACTAGCCTTGTGCCATCAGTCTCTACTTTCTAGGTTGACACGCAGCATACACGCAGGAGCAGAGCTTCCTGGTTCTACGCAGTGTTCTGGTACTGAAACGGGTGCTGAAGCAAGGCCCCTAGGAGTGTTGAAAAGCTTACTACCTTGAAACTAAAGCAGAACAACGATGAAGGCCTCATGGAGCTGCTGCACGCCTCTCGTTTTGCAAGGATAATCAGGGCCTTACTTCGAAGCTTGGGCTCACGTTGACTTTCACTTTAGGTATAGCGCAGAGCAGGCTGAGCTTCCAACAAGGAACTGGAAACCCAAGGTTTCTTAGGAGAAACCTTATTTTCTTCTCAGAACCATGCCGGCAGTGTGGAAAACCCCGGCCACAACACTGCTTTTCAGGTAGCTTCGAGGCCGCATGAACGGAGCTTTCATAATGGGAAAAGAAGCCTTATGCCATCAGTCTCCAATTTCTAGGTTGACACGCAGCATACACGCAGGACCAGAGCTTACTGTCTCTACGCAGTGTTCTGGTACCGAAACGGTTGCTTCAGCAAAGTCCCTAGGAGTCTTGGAAAGCTTACTACCGTGAAACTAATGCAGAACAGCGATGAAGGCCTCATGGAGCTGCTGCACGCCTCCCGTTTTGCCAGCATGATCAGGGCTTACTTCGAGGCTAGTGCTCACATTGACTTTCACGTTTGGTATAGAGCAGAGCAGGGTGAGCTTCCAACTAGGAACTGGAAGCACAAGGTTTCTTTCGAGAAAACTCATTTTCTTCTATGTGCCATGCCGGCTGTAAGTAAAAGCACGGTAACAACAGTGCTTTGCAGGAAGCTTCGAGGCCGCATCAACGGAGCTTTCATAATGGGAAAACAAGCCTTGTGCCATCAGTCTCTAATTTCTAGGTTAACACGCAGCATACACGCAGGAGCAGAGCTTCCTGGTTCTACGCAGTGTTCTGGTACTGAAACGGGTGCTGAAGCAAGTCCGCTAGGAGTGTTGAAAATCTTACTACGTTGAAACTAAAGCAGAACAGCGATGAAGGCCTCATGGAGCTGCTGCACGCTTCCCGTTTTGCCAGCATAATCATGGCCTTACTTCGAGGCTAGTGCTCACTTTGACTTTCACGTTTGCTATAGAGCAGAGCAGGGTGAGCTTCCAACTAGGAACTGGAAGCACAAGGTTTCTTTCGAGAAAACTCATTTTCTTCTATGAGCCATGCCGGCTGTAAGTAAAAGCACGGTAACAACAGTGCTTTTCAGGTAGCTTCGGGGCCGCATCAACGGATCTTTCATAATGGGAAAACTAGCGTTGTGCCATCAGTCTCTACTTTCTAGGTTGACACGCAGCATACACGCAGGACCAGAGCTTACTGTCTCTACGCAGTGTTCTGGTACCGAAACGGTTGCTTAAGCAAAGTCCCTAGGAGTCTTGGAAAGCTTACTACCGTGAAACTAAAGCAGAACAGCGATGAAGGCCTCATGGAGCTGCTGCACGCCTCCCGTTTTGCCAGCATAATCAGGGCCTTACTTCGAGGCTAGTGCTCACATTGACTTTCACGTTTGGTATAGAGCAGAGCAGGGTGAGCTTCCAACTAGGAACTGGAAGCACAAGGTTTCTTTCGAGAAAACTCATTTTCTTCTATGAACCATGCCGGCTGTAAGTAAAAGCACAGTAACAACAGTGCTTTTCAGGGAGCTTCGGGGCCGCATCAACGGAGCTTTCATAATGGGAAAACTAGCCTTGTGCCATCAGTCTCTACTTTCAGGGTTGACACGCAGCATACACGCAGGAGCAGAGCTTCCTGGTTCTACGCAGTGTTCTGGTACTGAAACGGGTGCTGAAGCAAGTCCCCTAGGAGTGTTGAAAAGCTACTACCTTGAAACTAAAGCAGAACAACGATGAAGGCCTCATGGAGCTGCTGCACGCCTCTCGTTTTGCAAGGATAATCAGGGCCTTACTTCGAAGCTTGGGCTCACGTTGACTTGCACTTTAGGTATAGCGCAGAGCAGTGTGAGCTTCCAACAAGGAACTGGAAACCCAAGGTTTCTTAGGAGAAAACTCATTTTCTTCTCAGAACCATGCCGGCAGTGAGGAAAACCCCGGCAACAACAATGCTTTTCAGGTAGCTTCGAGGCCGCATGAACGGAGCTTTCATAATGGGAAAAGAAGCCTTATGCCATCAGTCTCCAATTTCTAGGTTGACACGCAGCATACACGCAGGACCAGAGCTTACTGTCTCTACGCAGTGTTCTGGTACCGAAACGGTTGCTTCAGCAAAGTCCCTAGGAGTCTTGGAAAGCTTACTACCGTGAAACTAAAGCAGAACAGCGATGAAGGCCTCATGGAGCTGCTGCACGCCTCCCGTTTTGCCAGCATAATCAGGGCCTTACTTCGAGGCTAGTGCTCACATTTACTTTCACGATGGTATAGAGCAGAGCAGGGTGAGCTACCAACTAGGAACTGGAAGCACAAGGTTTCTTTCGAGAAAACTCATTTTCTTCTATGAACCATGCCGGCTATAAGTAAAAGCACGGTAACAACAGTGCTTTGCAGGTAGCTTCGGGGCCGCATCAACGGAGCTTTCATAATGGGAAAACTAGCCTTGTGCCATCAGTCTCTACTTTCTAGGTTGACACGCAGCATACACGCAGGAGCAGAGCTTCCTGGTTCTACGCAGTGTTCTGGTACTGAAACGGGTGCTGAAGCAAGTCCTCTAGGAGTGTTGAAAAGCTTACTACCTTGAAACTAAATCAGAACAACGATGAAGGCCTCATGGAGCTGCTGCACGCCTCTCGTTTTGCAAGGATAATCAGGGCCTTACTTCGAAGCTTGGGCTCACGTTGACTTTCACTTTAGGTATAGCGCAGAGCAGGCTGAGCTTCCAACAAGGAACTGGAAACCCAAGGTTTCTTAGGAGAAAACTCATTTTCTTCTCAGAACCATGCCGGCAGTGAGGAAAACCCCGGCAACAACAATGCTTTTCAGGTAGCTTCGAGGCCGCATGAACGGAGCTTTCATAATGGGAAAAGAAGCCTTATGCCATCAGTCTCCAATTTCTAGGTTGACACGCAGCATACACGCAGGACCAGAGCTTACTGTCTCTACGCAGTGTTCTGGTACCGAAACGGTTGCTTCAGCAAAGTCCCTAGGAGTCTTGGAAAGCTTACTACCGTGAAAATAAAGCAGAACAGCGATGAAGGCCTCATGGAGCTGCTGCACGCCTCCCGTTTTGCCAGCATAATCAGGGCCTTACTTCGAGGCTAGTGCTCACATTGACTTTCACGTTTGGTATAGAGCAGAGCAGGGTGAGCTTCCAACTAGGAACTGGAAGCACAAGGTTTCTTTCGAGAAAACTCATTTTCTTCTATGTGCCATGCCGGCTGTAAGTAAAAGCACGGTAACAACAGTGCTTTGCAGGAAGCTTCGAGGCCGCATGAATGGAGCTTTCAAAACGGGAAAACAAGCCTTGTGCCATCAGTCTCTAATTTCTAGGTTGACACGCAGCATACACGCAGGAGCAGAGCTTCCTGGTTCTACGCAGTGTTCTGGTACTGAAACGGGTGCTGAAGCAAGTCCGCTAGGAGTGTTGAAAAGCTTACTACCTTGAAACTAAAGCAGAACAGCGATGAAGGCCTCATGGAGCTGCTGCACGCTTCCCGTTTTGCCAACATAATCATGGCCTTACTTCGAGGCTAGTGCTCACTTTGACTTTCACGTTTGCTATAGAGCAGAGCAGGGTGAGCTTCCAACTAGGAACTGGAAGCACAAGGTTTCTTTCGAGAAAACTCATTTTCTTCTATGAGCCATGCCGGCAGTGAGGAAAACCCCGGCAACAACAGTGCTTTTCAGGTAGCTTCGAGGCCGCATGAACGGAGCTTTCATAATGGGAAAAGAAGCCTTATGCCATCAGTCTCCAATTTCTAGGTTGACACGCAGCATACACGCAGGACCAGAGCTTACTGTCTCTACGCAGTGTTCTGGTACCGAAACGGTTGCTTAAGCAAAGTCCGTAGGAGTCTTGGAAAGCTTACTACCGTGAAACTAAAGCAGAACAGCGATGAAGGCCTCATGGAGCTGATGCACGCCTCCCGTTTTGCCAGCATAATCAGGGCCTTACTTCGAGGCTAGTGCTCACATTGACTTTCACGTTTGGTATAGAGCAGAGCAGGGTGAGCTTCCAACTAGGAACTGGAAGCACAAGGTTTCTTTCGAGAAAACTCATTTTCTTCTATGAACCATGCCGGCTGTAAGTAAAAGCACAGTAACAACAGTGCTTTTCAGGGAGCTTCGGGGCCGCATCAACGGAGCTTTCATAATGGGAAAACTAGCCTTGTGCCATCAGTCTCTACTTTCAGGGTTGACACGCAGCATACACGCAGGAGCAGAGCTTCCTGGTTCTACGCAGTGTTCTGGTACTGAAACGGGTGCTGAAGCAAGTCCGCTAGGAGTGTTGAAAAGCTACTACCTTGAAACTAAAGCAGAACAACGATGAAGGCCTCATGGAGCTGCTGCACGCCTCTCGTTTTGCAAGGATAATCAGGGCCTTACTTCGAAGCTTGGGCTCACGTTGACTTTCACTTTAGGTATAGCGCAGAGCAGGGTGAGCTTCCAACAAGGAACTGGAAACCCAAGGTTTCTTAGGAGAAAACTCATTTTCTTCTCAGAACCATGCCGGCAGTGAGGAAAACCCCGGCAACAACAATGCTTTTCAGGTAGCTTCGAGGCCGCATGAACGGAGCTTTCATAATGGGAAAAGAAGCCTTATGCCATCAGTCTCCAATTTCTAGGTTGACACGCAGCATACACGCAGGACCAGAGCTTACTGTCTCTACGCAGTGTTCTGGTACCGAAACGGTTGCTTCAGCAAAGTCCCTAGGAGTCTTGGAAAGCTTACTACCGTGAA
The DNA here is from genome assembly GCF_028564815.1 of Eubalaena glacialis. Classification (NCBI taxonomy): domain Eukaryota; kingdom Metazoa; phylum Chordata; class Mammalia; order Artiodactyla; family Balaenidae; genus Eubalaena; species Eubalaena glacialis. The sequence goes on from NC_083731.1 coordinate 49,034,629, forward strand.
ACTAAAGCAGAACAGCGATGAAGGCCTCATGGAGCTGCTGCACGCCTCCCGTTTTGCCAGCATAATCAGGGCCTTACTTCGAGGCTAGTGCTCACATTTACTTTCACGATGGTATAGAGCAGAGCAGGGTGAGCTACCAACTAGGAACTGGAAGCACAAGGTTTCTTTCGAGAAAACTCATTTTCTTCTATGAACCATGCCGGCTGTAAGTAAAAGCACGGTAACAACAGTGCTTTTCAGGTAGCTTCGGGGCCGCATCAACGGAGCTTTCATAATGGGAAAACTAGCCTTGTGCCATCAGTCTCTACTTTCTAGGTTGACACGCAGCATACACGCAGGAGCAGAGCTTCCTGGTTCTACGCAGTGTTCTGGTACTGAAACGGGTGCTGAAGCAAGGCCCCTAGGAGTGTTGAAAAGCTTACTACCTTGAAACTAAAGCAGAACAACGATGAAGGCCTCATGGAGATGCTGCACGCCTCTCGTTTTGCAAGGATAATAAGGGCCTTACTTCGAAGCTTGGGCTCACGTTGACTTTCACTTTAGGTATAGAGCAGAGCAGGGTGAGCTTCCAACAAGGAACTGGAAACCCAAGGTTTCTTAGGAGAAACCTCATTTTCTTCTCAGAACCATGCCGGCAGTGTGGAAAACCCCGGCCACAACACTGCTTTTCAGGTAGCTTCGAGGCCGCATGAACGGAGCTTTCATAATGGGAAAAGAAGCCTTATGCCATCAGTCTCCAATTTCTAGGTTGACACGCAGCATACACGCAGGACCAGAGCTTACTGTCTCTACGCAGTGTTCTGGTACCGAAACGGTTGCTTCAGCAAAGTCCCTAGGAGTCTTGGAAAGCTTACTACCGTGAAACTAAAGCAGAACAGCGATGAAGGCCTCATGGAGCTGCTGCACGCCTCCAGCTTTGCCAGCATAATCAGGGCCTTACTTCGAGGCTAGTGCTCACATTGACTTTCACGTTTGGTATAGAGCAGAGCAGGGTGAGCTTCCAACTAGGAACTGGAAGCACAAGGTTTCTTTCGAGAAAACTCATTTTCTTCTAAGTGCCATGCCGGCTGTAAGTAAAAGCACGGTAACAACAGTGCTTTTCAGGGAGCTTCGAGGCCGCATGAATGGAGCTTTCAAGACGGGAAAACAAGCCTTGTGCCATCAGTCTCCAATTTCTAGGTTGACACGCAGCATACACGCAGGACCAGAGCTTACTGTCTCTACGCAGTGTTCTGGTACCGAAACGGTTGCTTAAGCAAAGTCCCTAGGAGTCTTGGAAAGCTTACTACCGTGAAAGTAAAGCAGAACAGCGATGAAGGCCTCAGGGAGCTGCTGCACGCCTCCCGTTTTGCCAGCATAATCAGGGCCTTACTTCGAGGCTAGTGCTCACATTGACTTTCACGTTTGGTATAGAGCAGAGCAGGGTGAGCTTCCAACTAGGAACTGGAAGCACAAGGTTTCTTTCGAGAAAACTCATTTTCTTCTATGAACCATGCCGGCTGTAAGTAAAAGCACGGTAACAACAGTGCTTTTCAGGTAGCTTCGGGGCCGCATCAACGGAGCTTTCATAATGGGAAAACTAGCCTTGTGCCATCAGTCTCTACTTTCTAGGTTGACACGCAGCATACACGCAGGAGCAGAGCTTCCTGGTTCTACGCAGTGTTCTGGTACTGAAACGGGTGGTGAAGCAAGTCCTCTAGGAGTGTTGAAAAGCTTACTACCTTGAAACTAAATCAGAAGAACGATGAAGGCCTCATGGAGCTGCTGCACGCCTCTCGTTTTGCAAGGATAATCAGGGCCTTACTTCGAAGCTTGGGCTCACGTTGACTTTCACTTTAGGTATAGCGCAGAGCAGGCTGAGCTTCCAACAAGGAACTGGAAACCCAAGGTTTCTTAGGAGAAAACTCATTTTCTTCTCAGAACCATGCCGGCAGTGAGGAAAACCCCGGCAACAACAATGCTTTTCAGGTAGCTTCGAGGCCGCATGAACGGAGCTTTCATAATGGGAAAAGAAGCCTTATGCCATCAGTCTCCAATTTCTAGGTTGACACGCAGCATACACGCAGGACCAGAGCTTACTGTCTCTACGCAGTGTTCTGGTACCGAAACGGTTGCATCAGCAAAGTCCCTAGGAGTCTTGGAAAGCTTACTACCGTGAAACTAAAGCAGAACAGCGATGAAGGCCTCATGGAGCTGCTGCACGCCTCCCGTTTTGCCAGCATAATCAGGGCCTTACTTCGAGGCTAGTGCTCACATTGACTTTCACGTTTGGTATAGAGCAGAGCAGGGTGAGCTTCCAACTAGGAACTGGAAGCACAAGGTTTCTTTCGAGAAAACTCATTTTCTTCTATGAACCATGCCGGCTGTAAGTAAAAGCACGGTAACAACAGTGCTTTTCAGGTAGCTTCGGGGCCGCATCAACGGATCTTTCATAATGGGAAAACTAGCCTTGTGCCATCAGTCTCTACTTTCTAGGTTGACACGCAGCATACACGCAGGAGCAGAGCTACCTGGTTCTACGCAGTGTTCTGGTACTGAAACGGGTGCTGAAGCAAGGCCCCTAGGAGTGTTGAAAAGCTTACTACCTTGAAACTAAAGCAGTACAACGATGAAGGCCTCATGGAGCTGCTGCACGCCTCTCGTTTCGCAAGGATAATCAGGGCCTTACTTCGAAGCTTGGGCTCACGTTGACTTTCACTTTAGGTATAGAGCAGAGCAGGGTGAGCTTCCAACAAGGAACTGGAAACCCAAGGTTTCTTAGGAGAAACCTCATTTTCTTCTCAGAACCATGCCGGCAGTGAGGAAAACCCCGGCAACAACAATGCTTTTCAGGTAGCTTCGAGGCCGCATGAACGGAGCTTTCATAATGGGAAAAGAAGCCTTATGCCATCAGTCTCCAATTTCTAGGTTGACACGCAGCATACACGCAGGACCAGAGCTTACTGTCTCTACGCAGTGTTCTGGTACCGAAACGGTTGCTTAAGCAAAGTCCCTAGGAGTCTTGGAAAGCTTACTACCGTGAAACTAAAGCAGAACAGCGATGAAGGCCTCAGGGAGCTGCTGCACGCCTCCCGTTTTGCCAGCATAATCAGGGCCTTACTTCGAGGCTAGTGCTCACATTGACTTTCACGTTTGGTATAGAGCAGAGCAGGGTGAGCTTCCAACTAGGAACTGGAAGCACAAGGTTTCTTTCGAGAAAACTCATTTTCTTCTATGAACCATGCCGGCTGTAAGTAAAAGCACGGTAACAACAGTGCTTTGCAGGAAGCTTCGAGGCCGCATGAATGGAGCTTTCAAAACGGGAAAACAAGCCTTGTGCCATCAGTCTCTAATTTCTAGGTTAACACGCAGCATACACGCAGGAGCAGAGCTTCCTGGTTCTACGCAGTGTTCTGGTACTGAAACGGGTGCTGAAGCAAGTCCTCTAGGAGTGTTGAAAAGCTTACTACCTTGAAACTAAAGCAGAACAACGATGAAGGCCACATGGAGCTGCTGCACGCCTCCAGTTTTGCCAGCATAATCAGGGCCTTACTTCGAGGCTAGTGCTCACATTGACTTTCACGTTTGGTATAGAGCAGAGCAGGGTGAGCTTCCAACTAGGAACTGGAAGCACAAGGTTCCTTTCGAGAAAACTCATTTTCTTCTATGAACCATGCCGGCTGTAAGTGAAAGCACGGTAACAACAGTGCTTTTCAGGTAGCTTCGGGCCCGCATCAACGGATCTTTCATAATGGGAAAACTAGCCTTGTGCCATCAGTCTCTACTTTCTAGGTTGACACGCAGCATACACGCAGGAGCAGAGCTACCTGGTTCTACGCAGTGTTCTGGTACTGAAACGGGTGCTGAAGCAAGGCCCCTAGGAGTGTTGAAAAGCTTACTACCTTGAAACTAAAGCAGTACAACGATGAAGGCCTCATGGAGCTGCTGCACGCCTATCGTTTTGCAAGGATAATCAGGGCCTTACTTCGAAGCTTGGGCTCACGTTGACTTTCACTTTAGGTATAGCGCAGAGCAGGGTGAGCTTCCAACAAGGAACTGGAAACCCAAGGTTTCTTAGGAGAAAACTCATTTTCTTCTCAGAACCATGCCGGCAGTGAGGAAAACCCCGGCAACAACAATGCTTTTCAGGTAGCTTCGAGGCCGCATGAACGGAGCTTTCATAATGGGAAAAGAAGCCTTATGCCATCAGTCTCCAATTTCTAGGTTGACACGCAGCATACACGCAGGACCAGAGCTTACTGTCTCTACGCAGTGTTCTGGTACCGAAACGGTTGCTTAAGCAAAGTCCCTAGGAGTCTTGGAAAGCTTACTACCGTGAAACTAAAGCAGAACAGCGATGAAGGCCTCAGGGAGCTGCTGCACGCCTCCCGTTTTGCCAGCATAATCAGGGCCTTACTTCGAGGCTAGTGCTCACATTGACTTTCACCTTTGGTATAGAGCAGAGCAGGGTGAGCTTCCAACTAGGAACTGGAAGCACAAGGTTCCTTTCGAGAAAACTCATTTTCTTCTATGTGCCATGCCGGCTGTAAGGAAAAGCACGGTAACAACAGTGCTTTGCAGGAAGCTTCGAGGCCGCATGAATGGAGCTTTCAAAACGGGAAAACAAGCCTTGTGCCATCAGTCTCTAATTTCTAGGTTGACACGCAGCATACACGCAGGAGCAGAGCTTCCTGGTTCTACGCAGTGTTCTGGTACTAAAACGGGTGCTGAAGCAAGTCCGCGAGGAGTGTTGAAAAGCTTACTACCTTGAAACTAAAGCAGAACAGCGATGAAGGCCTCATGGAGCTGCTGCACGCCTCCCGTTTTGCCAGCATAATCAGGGCCTTACTTCGAGGCTAGTGCTCACTTTGACTTTCACGTTTGCTATAGAGCAGAGCAGGGTGAGCTTCCAACTAGGAACTGGAAGCACAAGGTTTCTTTCGAGAAAACTCATTTTCTTCTATGAACCATGCCGGCTGTAAGTAAAAGCACGGTAACAACAGTGCTTTTCAGGTAGCTTCGGGGCCGCATCAACGGAGCTTTCATAATGGGAAAACTAGCCTTGTGCCATCAGTCTCTACTTTCTAGGTTGACACGCAGCATACACGCAGGAGCAGAGCTTCCTGGTTCTACGCAGTGTTCTGGTACTGAAACGGGTGCTGAAGCAAGTCCTCTAGGAGTGTTGAAAAGCTTACTACCTTGAAACTAAATCAGAACAACGATGAAGGCCTCATGGAGCTGCTGCACGCCTCTCGTTTTGCAAGGATAATCAGGGCCTTACTTCGAAGCTTGGGCTCACGTTGACTTTCACTTTAGGTATAGCGCAGAGCAGGGTGAGCTTCCAACAAGGAACTGGAAACCCAAGGTTTCTTAGGAGAAAACTCATTTTCTTCTCAGAACCATGCCGGCAGTGAGGAAAACCCCGGCAACAACAATGCTTTTCAGGTAGCTTCGAGGCCGCATGAACGGAGCTTTCATAATGGAAAAAGAAGCCTTATGCCATCAGTCTCCAATTTCTAGGTTGACACGCAGCATACACGCAGGACCAGAGCTTACTGTCTCTACGCAGTGTTCTGGTACCGAAACGGTTGCTTCAGCAAAGTCCCTAGGAGTCTTGGAAAGCTTACTACCGTGAAACTAAAGCAGAACAGCGATAAAGGTCTCATGGAGTTGCTGCACGCCTCCCGTTTTGCCAGCATAATCAGGGCCTTACTTCGAGGCTAGTGCTCACATTGACTTTCACGATTGGTATAGAGCAGAGCAGGGTGAGCCTCCAACTAGGAACTGGAAGCACAAGGTTTCTTTCGAGAAAACTCATTTTCTTCTATGAACCATGCCGGCTGTAAGTAAAAGCACGGTAACAACAGTGCTTTTCAGGGAGCTTCGGGGCCGCATCAACGGAGCTTTCATAATGGGAAAACTAGCCTTGTGCCATCAGTCTCTACTTTCTAGGTTGACACGCAGCATACACGCAGGAGCAGAGCTTCCTGGTTCTACGCAGTGTTCTGGTACTGAAACGGGTGCTGAAGCAAGGCCCCTAGGAGTGTTGAAAAGCTTACTACCTTGAAACTAAAGCAGAACAAAGATGAAGGCCTCATGGAGCTGCTGCACGCCTCTCGTTTTGCAAGGATAATCAGGGCCTTACTTCGAAGCTTGTGCTCACGTTGACTTTCACTTTAGGTATAGAGCAGAGCAGGGTGAGCTTCCAACAAGGAACTGGAAACCCAAGGTTTCTTAGGAGAAACCTCATTTTCTTCTCAGAACCATGCCGGCAGTGTGGAAAACCCCGGCCACAACACTGCTTTTCAGGTAGCTTCGAGGCCGCATGAACGGAGCTTTCATAATGGGAAAAGAAGCCTTATGCCATCAGTCTCCAATTTCTAGGTTGACACGCAGCATACACGCAGGACCAGAGCTTACTGTCTCTACGCAGTGTTCTGGTACCGAAACGGTTGCTTAAGCAAAGTCCCTAGGAGTCTTGGAAAGCTTACTACCGTGAAACTAAAGCAGAACAGCGATGAAGGCCTCATGGAGCTGCTGCACGCCTCCCGTTTTGCCAGCATAATCAGGGCCTTACTTCGAGGCTAGTGCTCACATTGACTTTCACGATTGGTATAGAGCAGAGCAGGGTGAGCTTCCAACTAGGAACTGGAAGCACAAGGTTTCTTTCGAGAAAACTCATTTTCTTCTATGAACCATGCCGGCTGTAAGTAAAAGCACGGTAACAACGGTGCTTTGCAGGTAGCTTCGGGGCCGCATCAACGGAGCTTTCATAATGGGAAAACTAGCCTTTTGCCATCAGTCTCTACTTTCTAGGTTGACACGCAGCATACACGCAGGAGCAGAGCTTCCTGGTTCTACGCAGTGTTCTGGTACTGAAACGGGTGCTGAAGCAAGGCCCCTAGGAGTGTTGAAAAGCTTACTACCTTGAAACTAAAGCAGAACAACGATGAAGGCCTCATGGAGCTGCTGCACGCCTCTCGTTTTGCAAGGATAATCAGGGCCTTACTTCGAAGCTTGGGCTGACGTTGACTTTCACTTTAGGTATAGAGCAGAGCAGGGTGAGCTTCCAACAAGGAACTGGAAACCCAAGGTTTCTTAGGAGAAACCTCATTTTCTTCTCAGAACCATGCCGGCAGTGTGGAAAACCCCGGCCACAACACTGCTTTTCAGGTAGCTTCGAGGCCGCATGAACGGAGCTTTCATAATGGGAAAAGAAGCCTTATGCCATCAGTCTCCAATTTCTAGGTTGACACGCAGCATACACGCAAGACCAGAGCTTACTGTCTCTACGCAGTGTTCTGGTACCGAAACGGTTGCTTCAGCAAAGTCTCTAGGAGTCTTGGAAAGCTTACTACCGTGAAACTAAAGCAGAACAGCGATAAAGGCCTCATGGAGCTGCTGCACGCCTCCCGTTTTGCCAGCATAATCAGGGCCTTACTTCGAGGCTAGTGCTCACATTGACTTTCACGTTTGGTATAGAGCAGAGCAGGGTGAGCTTCCAACTAGGAACTGGAAGCACAAGGTTTCTTTCGAGAAAACTCATTTTCTTCTATGTGCCATGCCGGCTGTAAGTAAAAGCACGGTAACAACAGTGCTTTGCAGGAAGCTTCGAGGCCGCATGAATGGAGCTTTCAAAACGGGAAAACAAGCCTTGTGCCATCAGTCTCTAATTTCTAGGTTGACACGCAGCATACACGCAGGAGCAGAGCTTCCTGGTTCTACGCAGTGTTCTGGTACTGAAACGGGTGCTGAAGCAAGTCCGCTAGGAGTGTTGAAAAGCTTACTACCTTGAAACTAAAGCAGAACAGCGATGAAGGCCTCATGGAGCTGCTGCACGCTTCCCGTTTTGCCAGCATAATCATGGCCTTACTTCGAGGCTAGTGCTCACTTTGACTTTCACGTTTGCTATAGAGCAGAGCAGGGTGAGCTTCCAACTAGGAACTGGAAGCACAAGGTTTCTTTCGAGAAAACTCATTTTCTTCTATGAGCCATGCCGGCTGTAAGTAAAAGCACGGTAACAACAGTGCTTTTCAGGTAGCTTCGGGGCCGCATCAACGGATCTTTCATAATGGGAAAACTAGCCTTGTGCCATCAGTCTCTACTTTCTAGGTTGACACGCAGCATACACGCAGGACCAGAGCTTACTGTCTCTACGCAGTGTTCTGGTACCGAAACGGTTGCTTAAGCAAAGTCCCTAGGAGTCTTGGAAAGCTTACTACCGTGAAACTAAAGCAGAACAGCGATGAAGGCCTCATGGAGCTGCTGCACGCCTCCCGTTTTGCCAGCATAATCAGGGCCTTACTTCGAGGCTAGTGCTCACATTGACTTTCACGTTTGGTATAGAGCAGAGCAGGGTGAGCTTCCAACTAGGAACTGGAAGCACAAGGTTTCTTTCGAGAAAACTCATTTTCTTCTATGAACCATGCCGGCTGTAAGTAAAAGCACGGTAACAACAGTGCTTTTCAGGTAGCTTCGAGGCCGCATGAACGGAGCTTTCATAATGGGAAAACTAGCCTTGTGCCATCAGTCTCTAATTTCTAGGTTGACACGCAGCATACACGAAGGAGCAGAGCTACCTGGTTCTACGCAGTGTTCTGGTACTGAAACGGGTGCTGAAGCAAGGCCCCTAGGAGTGTTGAAAAGCTTACTACCTTGAAACTAAAGCAGTACAACGATGAAGGCCTCATGGAGCTGCTGCACGCCTTTCGTTTTGCAAGGATAATCAGGGCCTTACTTCGAAGCTTGGGCTCACGTTGACTTTCACTTTAGGTATAGAGCAGAGCAGGGTGAGCTTCCAACAAGGAACTGGAAACCCAAGGTTTCTTAGGAGAAAACTCATTTTCTTCTCAGAACCATGCCGGCAGTGAGGAAAACCCCGGCAACAACAATGCTTTTCAGGTAGCTTCGAGGCCGCATGAACGGAGCTTTCATAATGGGAAAAGAAGCCTTATGCCATCAGTCTCCAATTTCTAGGTTGACACGCAGCATACACGCAGGACCAGAGCTTACTGTCTCTACGCAGTGTTCTGGTACCGAAACGGTTGCTTAAGCAAAGTCCCTAGGAGTCTTGGAAAGCTTACTACCGTGAAACTAAAGCAGAACAGCGATGAAGGCCTCATGGAGCTGCTGCACGCCTCCCGTTTTGCCAGCATAATCAGGGCCTTACTTCGAGGCTAGTGCTCACATTGACTTTCACGATTGGTATAGAGCAGAGCAGGGTGAGCTTCCAACTAGGAACTGGAAGCACAAGGTTTCTTTCGAGAAAACTCATTTTCTTCTATGAACCATGCCGGCTGTAAGTAAAAGCACGGTAACAACAGTGCTTTGGAGGTAGCTTCGGGGCCGCATCAACGGAGCTTTCATAATGGGAAAACTAGCCTTGTGCCATCAGTCTCTACTTTCTAGGTTGACACGCAGCATACACGCAGGAGCAGAGCTTCCTGGTTCTACGCAGTGTTCTGGTACTGAAACGGGTGCTGAAGCAAGGCCTCTAGGAGTGTTGAAAAGCTTACTACCTTGAAACTAAATCAGAACAACGATGAAGGCCTCATGGAGCTGCTGCACGCCTCTCGTTTTGCAAGGATAATCAGGGCCTTACTTCGAAGCTTGGGCTCACGTTGACTTTCACTTTAGGTATAGCGCAGAGCAGGCTGAGCTTCCAACAAGGAACTGGAAACCCAAGGTTTCTTAGGAGAAAACTCATTTTCTTCTCAGAACCATGCCGGCAGTGAGGAAAACCCCGGCAACAACAATGCTTTTCAGGTAGCTTCGAGGCCGCATGAACGGAGCTTTCATAATGGGAAAAGAAGCCTTATGCCATCAGTCTCCAATTTCTAGGTTGACACGCAGCATACACGCAGGACCAGAGCTTACTGTCTCTACGCAGTGTTCTGGTACCGAAACGGTTGCTTAAGCAAAGTCCCTAGGAGTCTTGGAAAGCTTACTACCGTGAAACTAAAGCAGAACAGCGATGAAGGCCTCATGGAGCTGCTGCACGCCTCCCGTTTTGCCAGCATAATCAGGGCCTTACTTCGAGGCTAGTGCTCACATTGACTTTCACGATTGGTATAGAGCAGAGCAGGGTGAGCTTCCAACTAGGAACTGGAAGCACAAGGTTTCTTTCGAGAAAACTCATTTTCTTCTATGAACCATGCCGGCTGTAAGTAAAAGCACGGTAACAACAGTGCTTTGGAGGTAGCTTCGGGGCCGCATCAACGGAGCTTTCATAATGGGAAAACTAGCCTTGTGCCATCAGTCTCTACTTTCTAGGTTGACACGCAGCATACACGCAGGAGCAGAGCTTCCTGGTTCTACGCAGTGTTCTGGTACTGAAACGGGTCCTGAAGCAAGGCCCCTAGGAGTGTTGAAAAGCTTACTACCTTGAAACTAAAGCAGAACAACGATGAAGGCCTCATGGAGCTGCTGCACGCCTCTCGTTTTGCAAGGATAATCAGGGCCTTACTTCGAAGCTTGGGCTCACGTTGACTTTCACTTTAGGTATAGCGCAGAGCAGGCTGAGCTTCCAACAAGGAACTGGAAACCCAACGTTTCTTAGGAGAAACCTCATTTTCTTCTCAGAACCATGCCGGCAGTGTGGAAAACCCCGACCACAACACTGCTTTTCAGGTAGCTTCGAGGCCGCATGAACGGAGCTTTCATAATGGGAAAAGAAGCCTTATGCCATCAGTCTCCAATTTCTAGGTTGACACGCAGCATACACGCAGGACCAGAGCTTACTGTCTCTACGCAGTGTTCTGGTACCGAAACGGTTGCTTCAGCAAAGTCCCTAGGAGTCTTGGAAAGCTTACTACCGTGAAACTAAAGCAGAACAGCGATGAAGGCCTCATGGAGCTGCTGCACGCCTCCAGTTTTGCCAGCATAATCAGGGCCTTACTTCGAGGCTAGTGCTCACATTGACTTTCACGTTTGGTATAGAGCAGAGCAGGGTGAGCTTCCAACTAGGAACTGGAAGCACAAGGTTTCTTTCGAGAAAACTCATTTTCTTCTATGAACCATGCCGGCTGTAAGTAAAAGCACGGTAACAACAGTGCTTTTCAGGTAGCTTCGGGGCCGCATCAACGGATCTTTCATAATGGGAAAATTAGCCTTGTGCCATCAGTCTCTACTTTCTAGGTTGACACGCAGCATACACGCAGCAGCAGAGCTTCCTGGGTCTACGCAGTGTTCTGGTACTGAAACGGGTGCTGAAGCAAGTCCTCTAGGAGTGTTGAAAAGCTTACTACCTTGAAACTAAAGCAGAACAACGATGAAGGCCTCATGGAGCTGCTGCACGCCTCCAGTTTTGCCAGCATAATCAGGGCCTTACTTCGAGGCTAGTGCTCACATTGACTTTCACGTTTGGTATAGAGCAGAGCAGGGTGAGCTTCCAACTAAGAACTGGAAGCACAAGGTTTCTTTCGAGAAAACTCATTTTCTTCTATGAACCATGCCGGCTGTAAGTAAAAGCACGGTAACAACAGTGCTTTTCAGGTAGCTTCGGGGCCGCATCAACGGATCTTTCATAATGGGAAAACTAGCCTTGTGCCATCAGTCTCTACTTTCTAGGTTGACACGAAGCATACACGCAGGAGCAGAGCTACCTGGTTCTACGCAGTGTTCTGGTACTGAAACGGGTGCTGAAGCAAGGCCCCTAGGAGTGTTGAAAAGCTTACTACCTTGAAACTAAAGCAGAACAACGATGAAGGCCTCATGGAGCTGCTGCACGCCTCTCGTTTCGCAAGGATAATCAGGGCCTTACTTCGAAGCTTGGGCTCACGTTGACTTTCACTTTAGGTATAGAGCAGAGCAGGGTGAGCTTCCAACAAGGAACTGGAAACCCAAGGTTTCTTAGGAGAAACCTCATTTTCTTCTCAGAACCATGCCGGCAGTGAGGAAAACCCCGGCAACAACAATGCTTTTCAGGTAGCTTCGAGGCCGCATGAACGGAGCTTTCATAATGGGAAAAGAAGCCTTATGACATCAGTCTCCAATTTCTAGGTTGACACGCAGCATACACGCAGGACCAGAGCTTACTGTCTCTACGCAGTGTTCTGGTACCGAAACGGTTGCTTAAGCAAAGTCCCTAGGAGTCTTGGAAAGCTTACTACCGTGAAACTAAAGCAGAACAGCGATGAAGGCCTCAGGGAGCTGCTGCACGCCTCCCGTTTTGCCAGCATAATCAGGGCCTTACTTCGAGGCTAGTGCTCACATTGACTTTCACGTTTGGTATAGAGCAGAGCAGGGTGAGCTTCCAACTAGGAACTGGAAGCACAAGGTTTCTTTCGAGAAAACTCATTTTCTTCTATGAACCATGCCGGCTGTAAGTAAAAGCACGGTAACAACAGTGCTTTTCAGGGAGCTTCGGGGCCGCATCAACGGAGCTTTCATCATGGGAAAACTAGCCTTGTGCCATCAGTCTCTACTTTCTAGGTTGACACGCAGCATACACGCAGGAGCAGAGCTTCCTGGTTCTACGCAGTGTTCTGGTACTGAAACGGGTGCTGAAGCAAGGCCCCTAGGAGTGTTGAAAAGCTTACTACCTTGAAACTAAAGCAGAACAACGATGAAGGCCTCATGGAGCTGCTGCACGCCTCTCGTTTTGCAAGGATAATCAGGGCCTTACTTCGAAGCTTGGGCTCACGTTGACTTTCATTTTAGGTATAGAGCAGAGCAGGGTGAGCTTCCAACAAGGAACTGGAAACCCAAGGTTTCTTAGGAGAAACCTCATTTTCTTCTCAGAACCATGCCGGCAGTGTGGAAAACCCCGGCCACAACACTGCTTTTCAGGTAGCTTCGAGGCGGCATGAACGGAGCTTTCATAATGGGAAAAGAAGCCTTATGCCATCAGTCTCCAATTTCTAGGTTGACACGCAGCATACACGCAGGACCAGAGCTTACTGTCTCTACGCAGTGTTCTGGTACCGAAACGGTTGCTTAAGCAAAGTCCCTAGGAGTCTTGGAAAGCTTACTACCGTGAAACTAAAGCAGAACAGCGATGAAGGCCTCATGGAGCTGCTGCACGCCTCCCGTTTTGCCAGCATAATCAGGGCCTAACTTCGAGGCTAGTGCTCACATTGACTTTCACGTTTGGTATAGAGCAGAGCAGGGTGAGCTTCCAACTAGGAACTGGAAGCACAAGGTTTCTTTCGAGAAAACTCATTTTCTTCTATGTGCCATGCCGGCTGTAAGTAAAAGCACGGTAACAACAGTGCTTTGCAGGAAGCTTCGAGGCCGCATGAATGGAGCTTTCAAAACGGGAAAACAAGCCTTGTGCCATCAGTCTCTAATTTCTAGGTTAAAACGCAGCATACACGCAGGAGCAGAGCTTCCTGGTTCTACGCAGTGTTCTGGTACTGAAACGGGTGCTGAAGCAAGTCCTCTAGGAGTGTTGAAAAGCTTACTACCTTGAAACTAAAGCAGAACAACGATGAAGGCCTCATGGAGCTGCTGCACGCCTCCAGTTTTGCCAGCATAATCAGGGCCTTACTTCGAGGCTAGTGCTCACATTGACTTTCACGTTTGGTATAGAGCAGAGCAGGGTGAGCTTCCAACTAGGAACTGGAAGCACAAGGTTCCTTTCGAGAAAACTCATTTTCTTCTATGAACCATGCCGGCTGTAAGTGAAAGCACGGTAACAACAGTGCTTTTCAGGTAGCTTCGGGGCCGCATCAACGGAGCTTTCATAATGGGAAAACTAGCCTTGTGCCATCAGTCTCTACTTTCTAGGTTGACACGCAGCATACACGCAGGACCAGAGCTTACTGTCTCTACGCAGTGTTCTGGTACCGAAACGGTTGCTTAAGCAAAGTCCCTAGGAGTCTTGGAAAGCTTACTACCGTGAAACTAAAGCAGAACAGCGATGAAGGCCTCATGGAGCTGCTGCACGCCTCCCGTTTTGCCAGCATAATCAGGGCCTTACTTCGAGGCTAGTGCTCACATTGACTTTCACGTTTGGTATAGAGCAGAGCAGGGTGAGCTTCCAACTAGGAACTGGAAGCACAAGGTTTCTTTCGAGAAAACTCATTTTCTTCTATGAGCCATGCCGGCTGTAAGTAAAAGCACGGTAACAACAGTGCTTTTCAGGTAGCTTCGAGGCCGCATGAACGGAGCTTTCATAATGGGAAAACTAGCCTTGTGCCATCAGTCTCTAATTTCTAGGTTGACACGCAGCATACACGAAGGAGCAGAGCTACCTGGTTCTACGCAGTGTTCTGGTACTGAAACGGGTGCTGAAGCAAGGCCCCTAGGAGTGTTGAAAAGCTTACTACCTTGAAACTAAAGCAGTACAACGATGAAGGCCTCATGGAGCTGCTGCACGCCTCTCGTTTTGCAAGGATAATCAGGGCCTTACTTCGAAGCTTGGGCTCACGTTGACTTTCACTTTAGGTATAGAGCAGAGCAGGGTGAGCTTCCAACAAGGAACTGGAAACCCAAGGTTTCTTAGGAGAAAACTCATTTTCTTCTCAGAACCATGCCGGCAGTGAGGAAAACCCCGGCAACAACAATGCTTTTCAGGTAGCTTCGAGGCCGCATGAACGGAGCTTTCATAATGGGAAAAGCCTTATGCCATCAGTCTCCAATTTCTAGGTTGACACGCAGCATACACGCAGGACCAGAGCTTACTGTCTCTACGCAGTGTTCTGGTACCGAAACGGTTGCTTAAGCAAAGTCCCTAGGAGTCTTGGAAAGCTTACTACCGTGAAACTAAAGCAGAACAGCGATGAAGGCCTCATGGAGCTGCTGCACGCCTCCCGTTTTGCCAGCATAATCAGGGCCTTACTTCGAGGCTAGTGCTCACATTGACTTTCACGATTGGTATAGAGCAGAGCAGGGTGAGCTTCCAACTAGGAATTGGAAGCACAAGGTTTCTTTCGAGAAAACTCATTTTCTTCTATGAACCATGCCGGCTGTAAGTAAAAGCACGGTAACAACAGTGCTTTGGAGGTAGCTTCGGGGCCGCATCAACGGAGCTTTCATAATGGGAAAACTAGCCTTGTGCCATCAGTCTCTACTTTCTAGGTTGACACGCAGCATACACGCAGGAGCAGAGCTATCTGGTTCTACGCAGTGTTCTGGTACTGAAACGGGTGCTGAAGCAAGGCCTCTAGGAGTGTTGAAAAGCTTACTACCTTGAAACTAAATCAGAACAACGATGAAGGCCTCATGGAGCTGCTGCACGCCTCTCGTTTTGCAAGGATAATCAGGGCCTTACTTCGAAGCTTGGGCTCACGTTGACTTTCACTTTAGGTATAGCGCAGAGCAGGCTGAGCTTCCAACAAGGAACTGGAAACCCAAGGTTTCTTAGGAGAAAACTCATTTTCTTCTCAGAACCATGCCGGCAGTGAGGAAAACCCCGGCAACAACAATGCTTTTCAGGTAGCTTCGAGGCCGCATGAACGGAGCTTTCATAATGGGAAAAGAAGCCTTATGCCATCAGTCTCCAATTTCTAGGTTGACACGCAGCATACACGCAGGACCAGAGCTTACTGTCTCTATGCAGTGTTCTGGTACCGAAACGGTTGCTTCAGCAAAGTCCCTAGGAGTCTTGGAAAGCTTACTACCGTGAAACTAAAGCAGAACAGCGATGAAGGCCTCATGGAGCTGCTGCACGCCTCCCGTTTTGCCAGCATAATCAGGGCCTTACTTCGAGGCTAGTGCTCACATTGACTTTCACGATTGGTATAGAGCAGAGCAGGGTGAGCTTCCAACTAGGAACTGGAAGCACAAGGTTTCTTTCGAGAAAACTCATTTTCTTCTATGAACCATGCCGGCTGTAAGTAAAAGCACGGTAACAACAGTGCTTTGCAGATAGCTTCGGGGCCGCATCAACGGAGCTTTCATAATGGGAAAACTAGACTTGTGCCATCAGTCTCTACTTTCTAGGTTGACACGCAGCATACACGCAGGAGCAGAGCTTCCTGGTTCTACGCAGTGTTCTGGTACTGAAACGGGTGCTGAAGCAAGGCCCCTAGGAGTGTTGAAAAGCTTACTACCTTGAAACTAAAGCAGAACAACGATGAAGGCCTCATGGAGCTGCTGCACGCCTCTCGTTTTGCAAGGATAATCAGGGCCTTACTTCGAAGCTTGGGCTCACGTTGACTTTCACTTTAGGTATAGCGCAGAGCAGGCTGAGCTTCCAACAAGGAACTGGAAACCCAACGTTTCTTAGGAGAAACCTCATTTTCTTCTCAGAACCATGCCGGCAGTGTGGAAAACCCCGGCCACAACAGTGCTTTTCAGGTAGCTTCGAGGCCGCATGAACGGAGCTTTCATAATGGGAAAAGAAGCTTTATGCCATCAGTCTCCAATTTCTAGGTTGACACGCAGCATACACGCAGCAGCAGAGCTTCCTGGTTCTACGCAGTGTTCTGGTACTGAAACGGGTGCTGAAGCAAGTCCTCTAGGAGTGTTGAAAAGCTTACTACCTTGAAACTAAAGCAGAACAACGATGAAGGCCTCATGGAGCTGCTGCACGCCTCCAGTTTTGCCAGCATAATCAGGGCCTTACTTCGAGGCTAGTGCTCACATTGACTTTCACGTTTGGTATAGAGCAGAGCAGGGTGAGCTTCCAACTAAGAACTGGAAGCACAAGGTTTCTTTCGAGAAAACTCATTTTCTTCTATGAACCATGCCGGCTGTAAGTAAAAGCACGGTAACAACAGTGCTTTTCAGGTAGCTTCGGGGCCGCATCAACGGATCTTTCATAATGGGAAAACTAGCCTTGTGCCATCAGTCTCTACTTTCTAGGTTGACACGCAGCATACACGCAGGAGCAGAGCTACCTGGTTCTACGCAGTGTTCTGGTACTGAAACGGGTGCTGAAGCAAGGCCCCTAGGAGTGTTGAAAAGCTTACTACCTTGAAACTAAAGCAGTACAACGATGAAGGCCTCATGGAGCTGCTGCACGCCTCTCGTTTCGCAAGGATAATCAGGGCCTTACTTCGAAGCTTGGGCTCACGTTGACTTTCACTTTAGGTATAGAGCAGAGCAGGGTGAGCTTCCAACAAGGAACTGGAAACCCAAGGTTTCTTAGGAGAAACCTCATTTTCTTCTCAGAACCATGCCGGCAGTGAGGAAAACCCCGGCAACAACAATGCTTTTCAGGTAGCTTCGAGGCCGCATGAACGGAGCTTTCATAATGGGAAAAGAAGCCTTATGACATCAGTCTCCAATTTCTAGGTTGACACGCAGCATACACGCAGGACCAGAGCTTACTGTCTCTACGCAGTGTTCTGGTACCGAAACGGTTGCTTAAGCAAAGTCCCTAGGAGTCTTGGAAAGCTTACTACCGTGAAACTAAAGCAGAACAGCGATGAAGGCCTCAGGGAGCTGCTGCACGCCTCCCGTTTTGCCAGCATAATCAGGGCCTTACTTCGAGGCTAGTGCTCACATTGACTTTCACGTTTGGTATAGAGCAGAGCAGGGTGAGCTTCCAACTAGGAACTGGAAGCACAAGGTTTCTTTCGAGAAAACTCATTTTCTTCTATGAACCATGCCGGCTGTAAGTAAAAGCACGGTAACAACAGTGCTTTTCAGGGAGCTTCGGGGCCGCATCAACGGAGCTTTCATCATGGGAAAACTAGCCTTGTGCCATCAGTCTCTACTTTCTAGGTTGACACGCAGCATACACGCAGGAGCAGAGCTTCCTGGTTCTACGCAGTGTTCTGGTACTGAAACGGGTGCTGAAGCAAGGCCCCTAGGAGTGTTGAAAAGCTTACTACCTTGAAACTAAAGCAGAACAACGATGAAGGCCTCATGGAGCTGCTGCACGCCTCTCGTTTTGCAAGGATAATCAGGGCCTTACTTCGAAGCTTGGGCTCACGTTTACTTTCATTTTAGGTATAGAGCAGAGCAGGGTGAGCTTCCAACAAGGAACTGGAAACCCAAGGTTTCTTAGGAGAAACCTCATTTTCTTCTCAGAACCATGCCGGCAGTGTGGAAAATCCCGGCCACAACACTGCTTTTCAGGTAGCTTCGAGGCGGCATGAACGGAGCTTTCATAATGGGAAAAGAAGCCTTATGCCATCAGTCTCCAATTTCTAGGTTGACACGCAGCATACACGCAGGACCAGAGCTTACTGTCTCTACGCAGTGTTCTGGTACCGAAACGGTTGCTTAAGCAAAGTCCCTAGGAGTCTTGGAAAGCTTACTACCGTGAAACTAAAGCAGAACAGCGATGAAGGCCTCATGGAGCTGCTGCACGCCTCCCGTTTTGCCAGCATAATCAGGGCCTAACTTCGAGGCTAGTGCTCACATTGACTTTCACGTTTGGTATAGAGCAGAGCAGGGTGAGCTTCCAACTAGGAACTGGAAGCACAAGGTTTCTTTCGAGAAAACTCATTTTCTTCTATGTGCCATGCCGGCTGTAAGTAAAAGCACGGTAACAACAGTGCTTTGCAGGAAGCTTCGAGGCCGCATGAATGGAGCTTTCAAAACGGGAAAACAAGCCTTGTGCCATCAGTCTCTAATTTCTAGGTTAACACGCAGCATACACGCAGGAGCAGAGCTTCCTGGTTCTACGAAGTGTTCTGGTACTGAAACGGGTGCTGAAGCAAGTCCTCTAGGAGTGTTGAAAAGCTTACTACCTTGAAACTAAAGCAGAACAACGATGAAGGCCTCATGGAGCTGCTGCACGCCTCCAGTTTTGCCAGCATAATCAGGGCCTTACTTCGAGGCTAGTGCTCACATTGACTTTCACGTTTGGTATAGAGCAGAGCAGGGTGAGCTTCCAACTAGGAACTGGAAGCACTAGGTTCCTTTCGAGAAAACTCATTTTCTTCTATGAACCATGCCGGCTGTAAGTGAAAGCACGGTAACAACAGTGCTTTTCAGGTAGCTTCGGGGCCGCATCAACGGAGCTTTCATAATGGGAAAACTAGCCTTGTGCCATCAGTCTCTACTTTCTAGGTTGACACGCAGCATACACGCAGGAGCAGAGCTTCCTGGTTCTACGCAGTGTTCTGGTACTGAAACGGGTGCTGAAGCAAGTCCTCTAGGAGTGTTGAAAAGCTTACTACCTTGAAACTAAATCAGAACAACGATGAAGGCCTCATGGAGCTGCTGCACGCCTCTCGTTTTGCAAGGATAATCAGGGCCTTACTTCGAAGCTTGGGCTCACGTTGACTTTCACTTTAGGTATAGCGCAGAGCAGGCTGAGCTTCCAACAATGAACTGGAAACCCAAGGTTTCTTAGGAGAAAACTCATTTTCTTCTCAGAACAATGCCGGCAGTGAGGAAAACCCCGGCAACAACAATGCTTTTCAGGTAGCTTCGAGGCCGCATGAACGGAGCTTTCATAATGGAAAAAGAAGCCTTATGCCATCAGTCTCCAATTTCTAGGTTGACAAGCAGCATACACGCAGGACCAGAGCTTACTGTCTCTACGCAGTGTTCTGGTACCGAAACGGTTGCTTCAGCAAAGTCCCTAGGAGTCTTGGAAAGCTTACTACCGTGAAACTAAAGCAGAACAGCGATGAAGGCCTCATGGAGCTGCTGCACGCCTCCCGTTTTGCCAGCATAATCAGGGCCTTACTTCGAGGCTAGTGCTCACATTGACTTTCACGATTGGTATAGAGCAGAGCAGGGTGAGCCTCCAACTAGGAACTGGAAGCACAAGGTTTCTTTCGAGAAAACTCATTTTCTTCTATGAACCATGCCGGCTGTAAGTAAAAGCACGGTAACAACAGTGCTTTTCAGGGAGCTTCGGGGCCGCATCAACGGAGCTTTCATAATGGGAAAACTAGCCTTGTGCCATCAGTCTCTACTTTCTAGGTTGACACGCAGCATACACGCAGGAGCAGAGCTTCCTGGTTCTACGCAGTGTTCTGGTACTGAAACGGGTGCTGAAGCAAGTCCTCTAGGAGTGTTGAAAAGCTTACTACCTTGAAACTAAATCAGAACAACGATGAAGGCCTCATGGAGCTGCTGCACGCCTCTCGTTTTGCAAGGATAATCAGGGCCTTACTTCGAAGCTTGGGCTCACGTTGACTTTCACTTTAGGTATAGCGCAGAGCAGGCTGAGCTTCCAACAAGGAACTGGAAACCCAAGGTTTCTTAGGAGAAAACTCATTTTCTTCTCAGAACCATGCCGGCAGTGAGGAAAACCCCGGCAACAACAATGCTTTTCAGGTAGCTTCGAGGCCGCATGAACGGAGCTTTCATAATGGGAAAAGAAGCCTTATGCCATCAGTCTCCAATTTCTAGGTTGACACGCAGCATACACGCAGGACCAGAGCTTACTGTCTCTACGCAGTGTTCTGGTACCGAAACGGTTGCTTCAGCAAAGTCCCTAGGAGTCTTGGAAAGCTTACTACCGTGAAACTAAAGCAGAACAGCGATGAAGGCCTCATGGAGCTGCTGCACGCCTCCCGTTTTGCCAGCATAATCAGGGCCTTACTTCGAGGCTAGTGCTCACATTGACTTTCACGTTTGGTATAGAGCAGAGCAGGGTGAGCTTCCAACTAGGAACTGGAAGCACAAGGTTTCTTTCGAGAAAACTCATTTTCTTCTATGAACCATGCCGGCTGTAAGTAAAAGCACAGTAACAACAGTGCTTTTCAGGGAGCTTCGGGGCCGCAAAAACGGAGCTTTCATAATGGGAAAACTAGCCTTGTGCCATCAGTCTCTACTTTCAGGGTTGACACGCAGCATACACGCAGGAGCAGAGCTTCCTGGTTCTACGCAGTGTTCTGGTACTGAAACGGGTGCTGAAGCAAGTCCGCTAGGAGTGTTGAAAAGCTACTACCTTGAAACTAAAGCAGAACAACGATGAAGGCCTCATGGAGCTGCTGCACGCCTCTCGTTTTGCAAGGATAATCAGGGCCTTACTTCGAAGCTTGGGCTCACGTTGACTTTCACTTTAGGTATAGCGCAGAGCAGGGTGAGCTTCCAACAAGGAACTGGAAACCCAAGGTTTCTTAGGAGAAAACTCATTTTCTTCTCAGAACCATGCCGGCAGTGAGGAAAACCCCGGCAACAACAATGCTTTTCAGGTAGCTTCGAGGCCGCATGAACGGAGCTTTCATAATGGGAAAAGAAGCCTTATGCCATCAGTCTCCAGTTTCTAGGTTGACACGCAGCATACACGCAGGACCAGAGCTTACTGTCTCTACGCAGTGTTCTGGTACCGAAACGGTTGCTTCAGCAAAGTCCCTAGGAGTCTTGGAAAGCTTACTACCGTGAAACTAAAGCAGAACAGCGATGAAGGCCTCATGGAGCTGCTGCACGCCTCCCGTTTTGCCAGCATAATCAGGGCCTTACTTCGAGGCTACTGCTCACATTTACTTTCACGATGGTATAGAGCAGAGCAGGGTTAGCTACCAACTAGGAACTGGAAGCACAAGGTTTCTTTCGAGAAAACTCATTTTCTTCTATGAACCATGCCGGCTGTAAGTAAAAGCACGGTAACAACAGTGCTTTTCAGGTAGCTTCGGGGCCGCATCAACGGAGCTTTCATAATGGGAAAACTAGCCTTGTGCCATCAGTCTCTACTTTCTAGGTTGACACGCAGCATACACGCAGGAGCAGAGCTTCCTGGTTCTACGCAGTGTTCTGGTACTGAAACGGGTGCTGAAGCAAGGCCCCTAGGAGTGTTGAAAAGCTTACTACCTTGAAACTAAAGCAGAACAACGATGAAGGCCTCATGGAGCTGCTGCACGCCTCTCGTTTTGCAAGGATAATCAGGGCCTTACTTCGAAGCTTGGGCTCACGTTGACTTTCACTTTAGGTATAGAGCAGAGCAGGGTGAGCTTCCAACAAGGAACTGGAAACCCAAGGTTTCTTAGGAGAAACCTCATTTTCTTCTCAGAACCATGCCGGCAGTGTGGAAAACCCCGGCCACAACACTGCTTTTCAGGTAGCTTCGAGGCCGCATGAACGGAGCTTTCATAATGGGAAAAGAAGCCTTATGCCATCAGTCTCCAATTTCTAGGTTGACACGCAGCATACACGCAGGACCAGAGCTTACTGTCTCTACGCAGTGTTCTGGTACCGAAACGGTTGCTTAAGCAAAGTCCCTAGGAGTCTTGGAAAGCTTACTACCGTGAAACTAAAGCAGAACAGCGATGAAGGCCTCATGGAGCTGCTGCACGCCTCCAGTTTTGCCAGCATAATCAGGGCCTTACTTCGAGGCTAGTGCTCACATTGACTTTCACGTTTGGTATAGAGCAGAGCAGGGTGAGCTTCCAACTAGGAACTGGAAGCACAAGGTTTCTTTCGAGAAAACTCATTTTCTTCTATGTGCCATGCCGGCTGTAAGTAAAAGCACGGTAACAACAGTGCTTTTCAGGGAGCTTCGAGGCCGCATGAATGGAGCTTTCAAGACGGGAAAACAAGCCTTGGGCCATCAGTCTCTAATTTCTAGGTTGACACGCAGCATACACGCAGGAGCAGAGCTTCCTGGTTCTACGCAGTGTTCTGCTACTGAAACGGGTGCTGAAGCAAGTCCTCTAGTAGTGTTGAAAAGCTTACTACCTTGAAACTAAAGCAGAACAACGATGAAGGCCTCATGGAGCTGCTGCACGCCTCCAGTTTTGCCAGCATAATCAGGGCCTTACTTCGAGGCTAGTGCTCACATTGACTTTCACGTTTGGTATAGAGCAGAGCAGGGTGAGCTTCCAACTAGGAACTGGAAGCACAAGGTTTCTTTCGAGAAAACTCATTTTCTTCTATGAACCATGCCGGCTGTAAGTAAAAGCACGGTAACAACAGTGCTTTTCAGGTAGCTTCGGGGCCGCATCAACGGATCTTTCATAATGGGAAAACTAGCCTTGTGCCATCAGTCTCTACTTTCTAGGTTGACACGCAGCATACACGCAGCAGCAGAGCTACCTGGTTCTACGCAGTGTTCTGGTACTGAAACGGGTGCTGAAGCAAGGCCCCTAGGAGTGTTGAAAAGCTTACTACCGTGAAACTAAAGCAGAACAACGATGAAGGCCTCATGGAGCTGCTGCACGCCTCTCGTTTTGCAAGGATAATCAGGGCCTTACTTCGAAGCTTGGGCTCACGTTGACTTTCACTTTAGGTATAGCGCAGAGCAGGGTGAGCTTCCAACAAGGAACTGGAAACCCAAGGTTTCTTAGGAGAAAACTCATTTTCTTCTCAGAACCATGCCGGCAGTGAGGAAAACCCCGGCAACAACAATGCTTTTCAGGTAGCTTCGAGGCCGCATGAACGGAGCTTTCATAATGGGAAAAGAAGCCTTATGCCATCAGTCTCCAATTTCTAGGTTGACACGCAGCATACACGCAGGACCAGAGCTTACTGTCTCTACGCAGTGTTCTGGTACCGAAACGGTTGCTTAAGCAAAGTCCCTAGGAGTCTTGGAAAGCTTACTACCGTGAAACTAAAGCAGAACAGCGATGAAGGCCTCAGGGAGCTGCTGCACGCCTCCAGTTTTGCCAGCATAATCAGGGCCTTACTTCGAGGCTAGTGCTCACATTGACTTTCACGTTTGGTATAGAGCAGAGCAGGGTGAGCTTCCAACTAGGAACTGGAAGCACAAGGTTTCTTTCGAGAAAACTCATTTTCTTCTATGAACCATGCCGGCTGTAAGTAAAAGCACGGTAACAACAGTGCTTTTCAGGGAGCTTCGGGGCCGCATCAACGGAGCTTTCATAATGGGAAAACTAGCCTTGTGCCATCAGTCTCTACTTTCAGGGTTGACACGCAGCATACATGCAGGAGCAGAGCTTCCTGGTTCTACGCAGTGTTCTGGTACTGAAACGGGTGCTGAAGCAAGTCCGCCAGGAGTGTTGAAAAGCTACTACCTTGAAACTAAAGCAGAACAACGATGAAGGCCTCATGGAGCTGCTGCACGCCTCTCGTTTTGCAAGGATAATCAGGGCCTTACTTCGAAGCTTGGGCTCACGTTGACTTTCACTTTAGGTATAGCGCAGAGCAGGGTGAGCTTCCAACAAGGAACTGGAAACCCAAGGTTTCTTAGGAGAAAACTCATTTTCTTCTCAGAACCATGCCGGCAGTGAGGAAAACCCCGGCAACAACAATGCTTTTCAGGTAGCTTCGAGGCCGCATGAACGGAGCTTTCATAATGGGAAAAGAAGCCTTATGCCATCAGTCTCCAATTTCTAGGTTGACACGCAGCATACACGCAGGACCAGAGCTTACTGTCTCTACGCAGTGTTCTGGTACCGAAACGGTTGCTTCAGCAAAGTCCCTAGGAGTCTTGGAAAGCTTACTACCGTGAAACTAAAGCAGAACAGCGATGAAGGCCTCATGGAGCTGCTGCACGCCTCCCGTTTTGCCAGCATAATCAGGGCCTTACTTCGAGGCTAGTGCTCACATTTACTTTCACGATGGTATAGAGCAGAGCAGGGTGAGCTACCAACTAGGAACTGGAAGCACAAGGTTTCTTTCGAGAAAACTCATTTTCTTCTATGAACCATGCCGGCTGTAAGTAAAAGCACGGTAACAACAGTGCTTTTCAGGTAGCTTCGGGGCCGCATCAACGGATCTTTCATAATGGGAAAACTAGCCTTGTGCCATCAGTCTCTACTTTCTAGGTTGACACGCAGCATACACGCAGCAGCAGAGCTACCTGGTTCTACGCAGTGTTCTGGTACTGAAACGGGTGCTGAAGCAAGGCCCCTAGGAGTGTTGAAAAGCTTACTACCTTGAAACTAAAGCAGAACAACGATGAAGGCCTCATGGAGCTGCTGCACGCCTCTCGTTTTGCAAGGATAATCAGGGCCTTACTTCGAAGCTTGGGCTCACGTTGACTTTCACTTTAGGTATAGCGCAGAGCAGGCTGAGCTTCCAACAAGGAACTGGAAACCCAAGGTTTCTTAGGAGAAAACTCATTTTCTTCTCAGAACCATGCCGGCAGTGAGGAAAACCCCGGCAACAACAATGCTTTTCAGGTAGCTTCGAGGCCGCATGAACGGAGCTTTCATAATGGGAAAAGAAGCCTTATGCCATCAGTCTCCAATTTCTAGGTTGACACGCAGCATACACGCAGGACCAGAGCTTACTGTCTCTACGCAGTGTTCTGGTACCGAAACGGTTGCTTAAGCAAAGTCCCTAGGAGTCTTGGAAAGCTTACTACCGTGAAACTAAAGCAGAACAGCGATGAAGGCCTCAGGGAGCTGCTGCACGCCTCCAGTTTTGCCAGCATAATCAGGGCCTTACTTCGAGGCTAGTGCTCACATTGACTTTCACGTTTGGTATAGAGCAGAGCAGGGTGAGCTTCCAACTAGGAACTGGAAGCACAAGGTTTCTTTCGAGAAAACTCATTTTCTTCTATGAACCATGCCGGCTGTAAGTAAAAGCACGGTAACAACAGTGCTTTTCAGGGAGCTTCGGGGCCGCATCAACGGAGCTTTCATAATGGGAAAACTAGCCTTGTGCCATCAGTCTCTACTTTCAGGGTTGACACGCAGCATACATGCAGGAGCAGAGCTTCCTGGTTCTACGCAGTGTTCTGGTACTGAAACGGGTGCTGAAGCAAGTCCGCCAGGAGTGTTGAAAAGCTACTACCTTGAAACTAAAGCAGAACAACGATGAAGGCCTCATGGAGCTGCTGCACGCCTCTCGTTTTGCAAGGATAATCAGGGCCTTACTTCGAAGCTTGGGCTCACGTTGACTTTCACTTTAGGTATAGCGCAGAGCAGGGTGAGCTTCCAACAAGGAACTGGAAACCCAAGGTTTCTTAGGAGAAAACTCATTTTCTTCTCAGAACCATGCCGGCAGTGAGGAAAACCCCGGCAACAACAATGCTTTTCAGGTAGCTTCGAGGCCGCATGAACGGAGCTTTCATAATGGGAAAAGAAGCCTTATGCCATCAGTCTCCAATTTCTAGGTTGACACGCAGCATACACGCAGGACCAGAGCTTACTGTCTCTACGCAGTGTTCTGGTACCGAAACGGTTGCTTCAGCAAAGTCCCTAGGAGTCTTGGAAAGCTTACTACCGTGAAACTAAAGCAGAACAGCGATGAAGGCCTCATGGAGCTGCTGCACGCCTCCCGTTTTGCCAGCATAATCAGGGCCTTACTTCGAGGCTACTGCTCACATTTACTTTCACGATGGTATAGAGCAGAGCAGGGTGAGCTACCAACTAGGAACTGGAAGCACAAGGTTTCTTTCGAGAAAACTCATTTTCTTCTATGAACCATGCCGGCTGTAAGTAAAAGCACGGTAACAACAGTGCTTTTCAGGTAGCTTCGGGGCCGCATCAACGGAGCTTTCATAATGGGAAAACTAGCCTTGTGCCATCAGTCTCTACTTTCTAGGTTGACACGCAGCATACACGCAGGAGCAGAGCTTCCTGGTTCTACGCAGTGTTCTGGTACTGAAACGGGTGCTGAAGCAAGGCCCCTAGGAGTGTTGAAAAGCTTACTACCTTGAAACTAAAGCAGAACAACGATGAAGGCCTCATGGAGCTGCTGCACGCCTCTCGTTTTGCAAGGATAATCAGGGCCTTACTTCGAAGCTTGGGCTCACGTTGACTTTCACTTTAGGTATAGAGCAGAGCAGGGTGAGCTTCCAACAAGGAACTGGAAACCCAAGGTTTCTTAGGAGAAACCTCATTTTCTTCTCAGAACCATGCCGGCAGTGTGGAAAACCACGGCCACAACACTGCTTTTCAGGTAGCTTCGAGGCCGCATGAACGGAGCTTTCATAATGGGAAAAGAAGCCTTATGCCATCAGTCTCCAATTTCTAGGTTGACACGCAGCATACACGCAGGACCAGAGCTTACTGTCTCTACGCAGTGTTCTGGTACCGAAACGGTTGCAGAAGCAAAGTCCCTAGGAGTCTTGGAAAGCTTACTACCGTGAAACTAAAGCAGAACAGCGATGAAGGCCTCAAGGAGCTGCTGCACGCCTCCAGTTTTGCCAGCATAATCAGGGCCTTACTTCGAGGCTAGTGCTCACATTGACTTTCACGTTTGGTATAGAGCAGAGCAGGGTGAGCTTCCAACTAGAAACTGGAAGCACAAGGTTTCTTTCGAGAAAACTCATTTTCTTCTATGTGCCATGCCGGCTGTAAGTAAAAGCACGGTAACAACAGTGCTTTTCAGGGAGCTTCGAGGCCGCATGAATGGAGCTTTCAAGACGGGAAAACAAGCCTTGTGCCATCAGTCTCTAATTTCTAGGTTGACACGCAGCATACACGCAGGAGCAGAGCTTCCTGGTTCTACGCAGTGTTCTGGTACTGAAACGGGTGCTGAAGCAAGTCCTCTAGGAGTGTTGAAAAGCTTACTACCTTGAAACTAAAGCAGAACAACGATGAAGGCCTCATGGAGCTGCTGCACGCCTCCAGTTTTGCCAGCATAATCAGGGCCTTACTTCGAGGCTAGTGCTCACATTGACTTTCACGTTTGGTATAGAGCAGAGCAGGGTGAGCTTCCAACTAGGAACTGGAAGCACAAGGTTTCTTTCGAGAAAACTCATTTTCTTCTATGAACCATGCCGGCTGTAAGTAAAAGCACGGTAACAACAGTGCTTTTCAGGTAGCTTCGGGGCCGCATCAACGGATCTTTCATAATGGGAAAACTAGCCTTGTGCCATCAGTCTCTACTTTCTAGGTTGACACGCAGCATACACGCAGGAGCAGAGCTACCTGGTTCTACGCAGTGTTCTGGTACTGAAACGGGTGCTGAAGCAAGGCCCCTAGGAGTGTTGAAAAGCTTACTACCTTGAAACTAAAGCAGTACAACGATGAAGGCCTCATGGAGCTGCTGCACGCCTCTCGTTTTGCAAGGATAATCAGGGCCTAACTTCGAAGCTTGGGCTCACGTTGACTTTCACTTTAGGTATAGAGCAGAGCAGGGTGAGCTTCCAACAAGGAACTGGAAACCCAAGGTTTCTTAGGAGAAACCTCATTTTCTTCTCAGAACCATGCCGGCAGTGAGGAAAACCCCGGCAACAACAATGCTTTTCAGGGAGCTTCGAGGCCACATGAACGGAGCTTTCATAATGGGAAAAGAAGCCTTATGACATCAGTCTCCAATTTCTAGGTTGACACGCAGCATACACGCAGGACCAGAGCTTACTGTCTCTACGCAGTGTTCTGGTACCGAAATGGTTGCTTAAGCAAAGTCCCTAGGAGTCTTGGAAAGCTTACTACCGTGAAACTAAAGCAGAACAGCGATGAAGGCCTCAGGGAGCTGCTGCACGCCTCCCGTTTTGCCAGCATAATCAGGGCCTTACTTCGAGGCTAGTGCTCACATTGACTTTCACGTTTGGTATAGAGCAGAGCAGGGTGAGCTTCCAACTAGGAACTGGAAGCACAAGGTTTCTTTCGAGAAAACTCATTTTCTTCTATGAACCATGCCGGCTGTAAGTAAAAGCACAGTAACAACAGTGCTTTTCAGGTAGCTTCGGGGCCGCATCAACGGAGCTTTCATAATGGGAAAACTAGCCTTGTGCCATCAGTCTCTACTTTCTAGGTTGACACGCAGCATACACGCAGGAGCAGAGCTTCCTGGTTCTACGCAGTGTTCTGGTACTGAAACGGGTGCTGAAGCAAGTCCTCTAGGAGTGTTGAAAAGCTTACTACCTTGAAACTAAATCAGAACAACGATGAAGGCCTCATGGAGCTGCTGCACGCCTCTCGTTTTGCAAGGATAATCAGGGCCTTACTTCGAAGCTTGGGCTCACGTTGACTTTCACTTTAGGTATAGCGCAGAGCAGGCTGAGCTTCCAACAAGGAACTGGAAACCCAAGGTTTCTTAGGAGAAAACTCATTTTCTTCTCAGAACCATGCCGGCAGTGAGGAAAACCCCGGCAACAACAATGCTTTTCAGGTAGCTTCGAGGCCGCATGAACGGAGCTTTCATAATGGGAAAAGAAGCCTTATGCCATCAGTCTCCAATTTCTAGGTTGACACGCAGCATACACGCAGGACCAGAGCTTACTGTCTCTACGCAGTGTTCTGGTACCGAAACGGTTGCTTAAGCAAAGTCCCTAGGAGTCTTGGAAAGCTTACTACCGTGAAACTAAAGCAGAACAGCGATGAAGGCCTCATGGAGCTGCTGCACGCCTCCAGTTTTGCCAGCATAATCAGGGCCTTACTTCGAGGCTAGTGCTCACATTGACTTTCACGTTTGGTATAGAGCAGAGCAGGGTGAGCTTCCAACTAGGAACTGGAAGCACAAGGTTTCTTTCGAGAAAACTCATTTTCTTCTATGTGCCATGCCGGCTGTAAGTAAAAGCACGGTAACAACAGTGTTTTGCAGGAAGCTTCGAGGCCGCATGAATGGAGCTTTCAAGACGGGAAAACAAGCCTTGTGCCATCAGTCTCTACTTTCTAGGTTGACACGCAGCATACACGCAGGAGCAGAGCTTCCTGGTTCTACGCAGTGTTCTGGTACTGAAACCGGTGCTGAAGCAAGTCCTCTAGGAGTGCTGAAAAGCTTACTACCTTGAAACTAAAGCAGAACAACGATGAAGGCCTCATGGAGCTGCTGCACCCCTCCAGTTTTTCCAGCATAATCAGGGCCTTACTTCGAGGCTAGTGCTCACATTGACTTTCACGTTTGGTAAAGAGCAGAGCAGGGTGAGCTTCCAACTATTAACTGGAAGCACAAGGTTTCTTTCGAGAAAACTCATTTTCTTCTATGAACCATGCCGGCTGTAAGTAAAAGCACGGTAACAACAGTGCTTTTCAGGTAGCTTCGGGGCCGCATCAACGGATCTTTCATAATGGGAAAACTAGCCTTGTGCCATCAGTCTCTACTTTCTAGGTTGACACGCAGCATACACGCAGGAGCAGAGCTTCCTGGTTCTACGCAGTGTTCTGGTACTGAAACGGGTGCTGAAGCAATTCCGCTAGGAGTGTTGAAAAGCTTACTACCTTGAAACTAAAGCAGAACAACGATGAAGGCCTCAGGGAGCTGCTGCGCGCCTCTCGTTTTGCAAGGATAATCAGGGCCTTACTTCGAAGCTTGGGCTCACGTTGACTTTCACTTTAGGTATAGCGCAGAGCAGGGTGAGCTTCCAACAAGGAACTGGAAACCCAAGTTTTCTTAGGAGAAAACTCATTTTCTTCTCAGAACCATGCCGGCAGTGAGGAAAACCCCGGCAACAACAATGCTTTTCAGGTAGCTTCGAGGCCGCATGAACGGAGCTTTCATAATGGGAAAAGAAGCCTTATGCCATCAGTCTCCAATTTCTAGGTTGACACGCAGCATACACGCAGGACCAGAGCTTACTGTCTCTACGCAGTGTTCTGGTACCGAAACGGTTGCTTCAGCAAAGTCCCTAGGAGTCTTGGAAAGCTTACTACCGTGAAACTAAAGCAGAACAGCGATGAAGGCCTCAGGGAGCTGCTGCACGCCTCCCGTTTTGCCAGCATAATCAGGGCCTTACTTCGAGGCTAGTGCTCACATTGACTTTCACGTTTGGTATAGAGCAGAGCAGGGTGAGCTTCCAACTAGGAACTGGAAGCACAAGGTTTATTTCGAGAAAACTCATTTTCTTCTATGAACCATGCCGACTGTAAGTAAAAGCACGGTAACAACAGTGCTTTTCAGGTAGCTTCGGGGCCGCATCAACGGAGCTTTCATAATGGGAAAACTAGCCTTGTGCCATCAGTCTCTACTTTCTAGGTTGACACGCAGCATACACGCAGGAGCAGAGCTTCCTGGTTCTACGCAGTGTTCTGGTACTGAAACGGGTGCTGAAGCAAGTCCTCTAGGAGTGTTGAAAAGCTTACTACCTTGAAACTAAATCAGAACAACGATGAAGGCCTCATGGAGCTGCTGCACGCCTCTCGATTTGCAAGGATAATCAGGGCCTTACGTCGAAGCTTGGGCTCACGTTGACTTTCACTTTAGGTATAGCGCAGAGCAGGCTGAGCTTCCAACAAGGAACTGGAAACCCAAGGTTTCTTAGGAGAAAACTCATTTTCTTCTCAGAACCATGCCGGCAGTGTGGAAAACCCCGGCAACAACAATGCTTTTCAGGTAGCTTCGAGGCCGCATGAACGGAGCTTTCATAATGGAAAAAGAAGCCTTATGCCATCAGTCTCCAATTTCTAGGTTGACACGCAGCATACACGCAGGACCAGAGCTTACTGTCTCTACGCAGTGTTCTGGTACCGAAACGGTTGCTTAAGCAAAGTCCCTAGGAGTCTTGGAAAGCTTACTACCGTGAAACTAAAGCAGAACAGCGATGAAGGCCTCATGGAGCTGCTGCACGCCTCCCATTTTGCCAGGATAATCAGGGCCTTACTTCGAGGCTAGTGCTCACATTGACTTTCACGTTTGGTATAGAGCAGAGCAGGGTGAGCTTCCAACCTGGAACTGGAAGCACAAGGTTTCTTTCGAGAAAACTCATTTTCTTCTATGAACCATGCCGGCTGTAAGTAAAAGCACAGTAACAACAGTGCTTTTCAGGGAGCTTCGGGGCCGCATCAACGGAGCTTTCATAATGGGAAAACTAGCCTTGTGCCATCAGTCTCTACTTTCAGGGTTGACACGCAGCATACACGCAGGAGCAGAGCTTCCTGGTTCTACGCAGTGTTCTGGTACTGAAACGGGTGCTGAAGCAAGGCCCCTAGGAGTGTTGAAAAGCTTACTACCTTGAAACTAAAGCAGAACAACGATGAAGGCCTCATGGAGCTGCTGCACGCCTCTCGTTTTGCAAGGATAATCAGGGCCTTACTTCGAAGCTTGGGCTCACGTTGACTTTCACTTTAGGTATAGAGCAGAGCAGGGTGAGCTTCCAACAAGGAACTGGAAACCCAAGGTTTCTTAGGAGAAACCTCATTTTCTTCTCAGAACCATGCCGGCAGTGTGGAAAACCACGGCCACAACACTGCTTTTCAGGTAGCTTCGAGGCCGCATGAACGGAGCTTTCATAATGGGAAAAGAAGCCTTATGCCATCAGTCTCCAATTTCTAGGTTGACACGCAGCATACACGCAGGACCAGAGCTTACTGTCTCTACGCAGTGTTCTGGTACCGAAACGGTTGCAGAAGCAAAGTCCCTAGGAGTCTTGGAAAGCTTACTACCGTGAAACTAAAGCAGAACAGCGATGAAGGCCTCATGGAGCTGCTGCACGCCTCCAGTTTTGCCAGCATAATCAGGGCCTTACTTCGAGGCTAGTGCTCACATTGACTTTCACGTTTGGTATAGAGCAGAGCAGGGTGAGCTTCCAACTAGGAACTGGAAGCACAAGGTTTCTTTCGAGAAAACTCATTTTCTTCTATGTGCCATGCCGGCTGTAAGTAAAAGCACGGTAACAACAGTGCTTTTCAGGGAGCTTCGAGGCCGCATGAATGGAGCTTTCAAGACGGGAAAACAAGCCTTGTGCCATCAGTCTCTAATTTCTAGGTTGACACGCAGCATACACGCAGGAGCAGAGCTTCCTGGTTCTACGCAGTGTTCTGGTACTGAAACGGGTGCTGAAGCAAGTCCTCTAGGAGTGTTGAACAGCTTACTACCTTGAAACTAAAGCAGAACAACGATGAAGGCCTCATGGAGCTGCTGCACGCCTCCAGTTTTGCCAGCATAATCAGGGCCTTACTTCGAGGCTAGTGCTCACATTGACTTTCACGTTTGGTATAGAGCAGAGCAGGGTGAGCTTCCAACTAGGAACTGGAAGCACAAGGTTCCTTTCGAGAAAACTCATTTTCTTCTATGAACCATGCCGGCTGTAAGTGAAAGCACGGTAACAACAGTGCTTTTCAGGTAGCTTCGGGGCCGCATCAACGGAGCTTTCATAATGGGAAAACTAGCCTTGTGCCATCAGTCTCTACTTTCTAGGTTGACACGCAGCATACACGCAGGAGCAGAGCTTCCTGGTTCTACGCAGTGTTCTGGTACTGAAACGGTGCTGAAGCAAGGCCCCTAGGAGTGTTGAAAAGCTTACTACCTTGAAACTAAAGCAGAACAACGATGAAGGCCTCATGGAGCTGCTGCACGCCTCTCGTTTTGCAAGGATAATCAGGGCCTTACTTCGAAGCTTGGGCTCACGTTGACTTTCACTTTAGGTATAGAGCAGAGCAGGGTGAGCTTCCAACAAGGAACTGGAAACCCAAGGTTTCTTAGGAGAAACATCATTTTCTTCTCAGAACCATGCCGGCAGTGTGGAAAACCCCGGCCACAACACTGCTTTTCAGGTAGCTTCGAGGCCGCATGAACGGAGCTTTCATAATGGGAAAAGAAGCCTTATGCCATCAGTCTCCAATTTCTAGGTTGACACGCAGCATACACGCAGGACCAGAGCTTACTGTCTCTACGCAGTGTTCTGGTACCGAAACGGTTGCTTCAGCAATGTCCCTAGGAGTCTTGGAAAGCTTACTACCGTGAAACTAAAGCAGAACAGCGATGAAGGCCTCATGGAGCTGCTGCACGCCTCCCGTTTTGCCAGCATAATCAGGGCCTTACTTCGAGGCTAGTGCTCACATTGACTTTCACGTTTGGTATAGAGCAGAGCAGGGTGAGCTTCCAACTAGGAACTGGAAGCACAAGGTTTCTTTCGAGAAAACTCATTTTCTTCTATGTGCCATGCCGGCTGTAAGTAAAAGCACGGTAACAACAGTGCTTTGCAGGAAGCTTCGAGGCCGCATGAATGGAGCTTTCAAAACGGGAAAACAAGCCTTGTGCCATCAGTCTCTAATTTCTAGGTTGACACGCAGCATACACGCAGGAGCAGAGCTTCCTGGTTCTACGCAGTGTTCTGGTACTGAAACGGGTGCTGAAGCAAGTCCTCTAGGAGTGTTGAAAAGCTTACTACCTTGAAACTAAAGCAGAACAGTGATGAAGGCCTCATGGAGCTGCTGCACGCTTCCCGTTTTGCCAGCATAATCATGGCCTTACTTCGAGGCTAGTGCTCACTTTGACTTTCACGTTTGCTATAGAGCAGAGCAGGGTGAGCTTCCAACTAGGAACTGGAAGCACAAGATTTCTTTCGAGAAAACTCATTTTCTTCTATGAACCATGCCGGCTGTAAGTAAAAGCACGGTAACAACAGTGCTTTTCAGGTAGCTTCGGGGCCGCATCAACGGAGCTTTCATAATGGGAAAACTAGCCTTGTGCCATCAGTCTCTACTTTCTAGGTTGACACGCAGCATACACGCAGGAGCAGAGCTTCCTGGTTCTACGCAGTGTTCTGGTACTGAAACGGGTGCTGAAGCAAGTCCTCTAGGAGTGTTGAAAAGCTTACTACCTTGAAACTAAATCAGAACAACGATGAAGGCCTCATGGAGCTGCTGCACGCCTCTCGTTTTGCAAGGATAATCAGGGCCTTACTTCGAAGCTTGGGCTCACGTTGACTTTCACTTTAGGTATAGCGCAGAGCAGGCTGAGCTTCCAACAAGGAACTGGAAACCCAAGGTTTCTTAGGAGAAAACTCATTTTCTTCTCAGAACCATGCCGGCAGTGAGGAAAACCCCGGCAACAACAATGCTTTTCAGGTAGCTTCGAGGCCGCATGAACGGAGCTTTCATAATGGAAAAAGAAGCCTTATGCCATCAGTCTCCAATTTCTAGGTTGACACGCAGCATACACGCAGGACCAGAGCTTACTGTCTCTACGCAGTGTTCTGGTACCGAAACTGTTGCTTAAGCAAAGTCCCTAGGAGTCTTGGAAAGCTTACTACCGTGAAACTAAAGCAGAACAGCGATGAAGGCCTCAGGGAGCTGCTGCACGCCTCCCGTTTTGCCAGCATAATCAGGGCCTTACTTCGAGGCTAGTGCTCACATTGACTTTCACGTTTGGTATAGAGCAGAGCAGGGTGAGCTTCCAACTAGGAACTGGAAGCACAAGGTTTCTTTCGAGAAAACTCATTTTCTTCTATGAACCATGCCGGCTGTAAGTAAAAGCACAGTAACAACAGTGCTTTTCAGGGAGCTTCGGGGCCGCATCAACGGAGCTTTCATAATGGGAAAACTAGCCTTGTGCCATCAGTCTCTACTTTCAGGGTTGACACGCAGCATACACGCAGGAGCAGAGCTTCCTGGTTCTACGCAGTGTTCTGGTACTGAAACGGGTGCTGAAGCAAGTCCGCTAGGAGTGTTGAAAAGCTACTACCTTGAAACTAAAGCAGAACAACGATGAAGGCCTCATGGAGCTGCTGCACGCCTCTCGTTTTGCAAGGATAATCAGGGCCTTACTTCGAAGCTTGGGCTCACGTTGACTTTCACTTTAGGTATAGCGCAGAGCAGGGTGAGCTTCCAACAAGGAACTGGAAACCCAAGGTTTCTTAGGAGAAAACTCATTTTCTTCTCAGAACCATGCCGGCAGTGTGGAAAACCACGGCCACAACCCTGCTTTTCAGGTAGCTTCGAGGCCGCATGAACGGAGCTTTCATAATGGGAAAAGAAGCCTTATGCCATCAGTCTCCAATTTCTAGGTTGACACGCAGCATACACGCAGGACCAGAGCTTACTGTCTCTACGCAGTGTTCTGGTACCGAAACGGTTGCAGAAGCAAAGTCCCTAGGAGTCTTGGAAAGCTTACTACCGTGAAACTAAAGCAGAACAGCGATGAAGGCCTCATGGAGCTGCTGCACGCCTCCAGTTTTGCCAGCATAAT
This sequence comes from Eubalaena glacialis, assembly GCF_028564815.1. Classification (NCBI taxonomy): domain Eukaryota; kingdom Metazoa; phylum Chordata; class Mammalia; order Artiodactyla; family Balaenidae; genus Eubalaena; species Eubalaena glacialis. The sequence continues at coordinate 49,070,107 of NC_083731.1, forward strand.
CAGGGCCTTACTTCGAGGCTAGTGCTCACATTGACTTTCACGTTTGGTATAGAGCAGAGCAGGGTGAGCTTCCAACTAGGAACTGGAAGCACAAGGTTTCTTTCGAGAAAACTCATTTTCTTCTATGTGCCATGCCGGCTGTAAGTAAAAGCACGGTAACAACAGTGCTTTTCAGGGAGCTTCGAGGCCGCATGAATGGAGCTTTCAAGACGGGAAAACAAGCCTTGTGCCATCAGTCTCTAATTTCTAGGTTGACACGCAGCATACACGCAGGAGCAGAGCTTCCTGGTTCTACGCAGTGTTCTGGTACTGAAACGGGTGCTGAAGCAAGTCCTCTAGGAGTGTTGAAAAGCTTACTACCTTGAAACTAAAGCAGAACAACGATGAAGGCCTCATGGAGCTGCTGCACGCCTCCAGTTTTGCCAGCATAATCAGGGCCTTACTTCGAGGCTAGTGCTCACCTTGACTTTCACGTTTGGTATAGAGCAGAGCAGGGTGAGCTTCCAACTAGGAACTGGAAGCACAAGGTTCCTTTCGAGAAAACTCATTTTCTTCTATGAACCATGCCGGCTGTAAGTGAAAGCACGGTAACAACAGTGCTTTTCAGGTAGCTTCGGGGCCGCATCAACGGAGCTTTCATAATGGGAAAACTAGCCTTGTGCCATCAGTCTCTACTTTCTAGGTTGACACGCAGCATACACGCAGGAGCAGAGCTTCCTGGTTCTACGCAGTGTTCTGGTACTGAAACGGTGCTGAAGCAAGGCCCCTAGGAGTGTTGAAAAGCTTACTACCTTGAAACTAAAGCAGAACAACGATGAAGGCCTCATGGAGCTGCTGCACGCCTCTCGTTTTGCAAGGATAATCAGGGCCTTACTTCGAAGCTTGGGCTCACGTTGACTTTCACTTTAGGTATAGAGCAGAGCAGGGTGAGCTTCCAACAAGGAACTGGAAACCCAAGGTTTCTTAGGAGAAACATCATTTTCTTCTCAGAACCATGCCGGCAGTGTGGAAAACCCCGGCCACAACACTGCTTTTCAGGTAGCTTCGAGGCCGCATGAACGGAGCTTTCATAATGGGAAAAGAAGCCTTATGCCATCAGTCTCCAATTTCTAGGTTGACACGCAGCATACACGCAGGACCAGAGCTTACTGTCTCTACGCAGTGTTCTGGTACCGAAACTGTTGCTTAAGCAAAGTCCCTAGGAGTCTTGGAAAGCTTACTACCGTGAAACTAAAGCAGAACAGCGATGAAGGCCTCAGGGAGCTGCTGCACGCCTCCCGTTTTGCCAGCATAATCAGGGCCTTACTTCGAGGCTAGTGCTCACATTGACTTTCACGTTTGGTATAGAGCAGAGCAGGGTGAGCTTCCAACTAGGAACTGGAAGCACAAGGTTTCTTTCGAGAAAACTCATTTTCTTCTATGAACCATGCCGGCTGTAAGTAAAAGCACAGTAACAACAGTGCTTTTCAGGGAGCTTCGGGGCCGCATCAACGGAGCTTTCATAATGGGAAAACTAGCCTTGTGCCATCAGTCTCTACTTTCAGGGTTGACACGCAGCATACACGCAGGAGCAGAGCTTCCTGGTTCTACGCAGTGTTCTGGTACTGAAACGGGTGCTGAAGCAAGTCCGCTAGGAGTGTTGAAAAGCTACTACCTTGAAACTAAAGCAGAACAACGATGAAGGCCTCATGGAGCTGCTGCACGCCTCTCGTTTTGCAAGGATAATCAGGGCCTTACTTCGAAGCTTGGGCTCACGTTGACTTTCACTTTAGGTATAGCGCAGAGCAGGGTGAGCTTCCAACAAGGAACTGGAAACCCAAGGTTTCTTAGGAGAAAACTCATTTTCTTCTCAGAACCATGCCGGCAGTGTGGAAAACCACGGCCACAACCCTGCTTTTCAGGTAGCTTCGAGGCCGCATGAACGGAGCTTTCATAATGGGAAAAGAAGCCTTATGCCATCAGTCTCCAATTTCTAGGTTGACACGCAGCATACACGCAGGACCAGAGCTTACTGTCTCTACGCAGTGTTCTGGTACCGAAACGGTTGCAGAAGCAAAGTCCCTAGGAGTCTTGGAAAGCTTACTACCGTGAAACTAAAGCAGAACAGCGATGAAGGCCTCATGGAGCTGCTGCACGCCTCCAGTTTTGCCAGCATAATCAGGGCCTTACTTCGAGGCTAGTGCTCACATTGACTTTCACGTTTGGTATAGAGCAGAGCAGGGTGAGCTTCCAACTAGGAACTGGAAGCACAAGGTTTCTTTCGAGAAAACTCATTTTCTTCTATGTGCCATGCCGGCTGTAAGTAAAAGCACGGTAACAACAGTGCTTTTCAGGGAGCTTCGAGGCCGCATGAATGGAGCTTTCAAGACGGGAAAACAAGCCTTGTGCCATCAGTCTCTAATTTCTAGGTTGACACGCAGCATACACGCAGGAGCAGAGCTTCCTGGTTCTACGCAGTGTTCTGGTACTGAAACGGGTGCTGAAGCAAGTCCTCTAGGAGTGTTGAAAAGCTTACTACCTTGAAACTAAAGCAGAACAACGATGAAGGCCTCATGGAGCTGCTGCACGCCTCCAGTTTTGCCAGCATAATCAGGGCCTTACTTCGAGGCTAGTGCTCACCTTGACTTTCACGTTTGGTATAGAGCAGAGCAGGGTGAGCTTCCAACTAGGAACTGGAAGCACAAGGTTCCTTTCGAGAAAACTCATTTTCTTCTATGAACCATGCCGGCTGTAAGTGAAAGCACGGTAACAACAGTGCTTTTCAGGTAGCTTCGGGGCCGCATCAACGGAGCTTTCATAATGGGAAAACTAGCCTTGTGCCATCAGTCTCTACTTTCTAGGTTGACACGCAGCATACACGCAGGAGCAGAGCTTCCTGGTTCTACGCAGTGTTCTGGTACTGAAACGGTGCTGAAGCAAGGCCCCTAGGAGTGTTGAAAAGCTTACTACCTTGAAACTAAAGCAGAACAACGATGAAGGCCTCATGGAGCTGCTGCACGCCTCTCGTTTTGCAAGGATAATCAGGGCCTTACTTCGAAGCTTGGGCTCACGTTGACTTTCACTTTAGGTATAGAGCAGAGCAGGGTGAGCTTCCAACAAGGAACTGGAAACCCAAGGTTTCTTAGGAGAAACATCATTTTCTTCTCAGAACCATGCCGGCAGTGTGGAAAACCCCGGCCACAACACTGCTTTTCAGGTAGCTTCGAGGCCGCATGAACGGAGCTTTCATAATGGGAAAAGAAGCCTTATGCCATCAGTCTCCAATTTCTAGGTTGACACGCAGCATACACGCAGGACCAGAGCTTACTGTCTCTACGCAGTGTTCTGGTACCGAAACGGTTGCTTCAGCAATGTCCCTAGGAGTCTTGGAAAGCTTACTACCGTGAAACTAAAGCAGAACAGCGATGAAGGCCTCATGGAGCTGCTGCACGCCTCCCGTTTTGCCAGCATAATCAGGGCCTTACTTCGAGGCTAGTGCTCACATTGACTTTCACGTTTGGTATAGAGCAGAGCAGGGTGAGCTTCCAACTAGGAACTGGAAGCACAAGGTTTCTTTCGAGAAAACTCATTTTCTTCTATGTGCCATGCCGGCTGTAAGTAAAAGCACGGTAACAACAGTGCTTTGCAGGAAGCTTCGAGGCCGCATGAATGGAGCTTTCAAAACGGGAAAACAAGCCTTGTGCCATCAGTCTCTAATTTCTAGGTTGACACGCAGCATACACGCAGGAGCAGAGCTTCCTGGTTCTACGCAGTGTTCTGGTACTGAAACGGGTGCTGAAGCAAGTCCTCTAGGAGTGTTGAAAAGCTTACTACCTTGAAACTAAAGCAGAACAGCGATGAAGGCCTCATGGAGCTGCTGCACGCTTCCCGTTTTGCCAGCATAATCATGGCCTTACTTCGAGGCTAGTGCTCACTTTGACTTTCACGTTTGCTATAGAGCAGAGCAGGGTGAGCTTCCAACTAGGAACTGGAAGCACAAGATTTCTTTCGAGAAAACTCATTTTCTTCTATGAACCATGCCGGCTGTAAGTAAAAGCACGGTAACAACAGTGCTTTTCAGGTAGCTTCGGGGCCGCATCAACGGAGCTTTCATAATGGGAAAACTAGCCTTGTGCCATCAGTCTCTACTTTCTAGGTTGACACGCAGCATACACGCAGGAGCAGAGCTTCCTGGTTCTACGCAGTGTTCTGGTACTGAAACGGGTGCTGAAGCAAGTCCTCTAGGAGTGTTGAAAAGCTTACTACCTTGAAACTAAATCAGAACAACGATGAAGGCCTCATGGAGCTGCTGCACGCCTCTCGTTTTGCAAGGATAATCAGGGCCTTACTTCGAAGCTTGGGCTCACGTTGACTTTCACTTTAGGTATAGAGCAGAGCAGGGTGAGCTTCCAACAAGGAACTGGAAACCCAAGGTTTCTTAGGAGAAACCTCATTTTCTTCTCAGAACCATGCCGGCAGTGTGGAAAACCCCGGCCACAACACTGCTTTTCAGGTAGCTTCGAGGCCGCATGAACGGAGCTTTCATAATGGGAAAAGAAGCCTTATGCCATCAGTCTCCAATTTCTAGGTTGACACGCAGCATACACGCAGGACCAGAGCTTACTGTCTCTACGCAGTGTTCTGGTACCGAAACGGTTGCTTAAGCAAAGTCCCTAGGAGTCTTGGAAAGCTTACTACCGTGAAACTAAAGCAGAACAGCGATGAAGGCCTCATGGAGCTGCTGCACGCCTCCAGTTTTGCCAGCATAATCAGGGCCTTACTTCGAGGCTAGTGCTCACATTGACTTTCACGTTTGGTATAGAGCAGAGCAGGGTGAGCTTCCAACTAGAAACTGGAAGCACAAGGTTTCTTTCGAGAAAACTCATTTTCTTCTATGTGCCATGCCGGCTGTAAGTAAAAGCACGGTAACAACAGTGCTTTTCAGGGAGCTTCGAGGCCGCATGAATGGAGCTTTCAAGACGGGAAAACAAGCCTTGTGCCATCAGTCTCTAATTTCTAGGTTGACACGCAGCATACACGCAGGAGCAGAGCTTCCTGGTTCTACGCAGTGTTCTGGTACTGAAACGGGTGCTGAAGCAAGTCCTCTAGGAGTGTTGAAAAGCTTACTACCTTGAAACTAAAGCAGAACAACGATGAAGGCCTCATGGAGCTGCTGCACGCCTCCAGTTTTGCCAGCATAATCAGGGCCTTACTTCGAGGCTAGTGCTCACATTGACTTTCACGTTTGGTATAGAGCAGAGCAGGGTGAGCTTCCAACTAGGAACTGGAAGCACAAGGTTTCTTTCGAGAAAACTCATTTTCTTCTATGAACCATGCCGGCTGTAAGTAAAAGCACGGTAACAACAGTGCTTTTCAGGTAGCTTCGGGGCCGCATCAACGGATCTTTCATAATGGGAAAACTAGCCTTGTGCCATCAGTCTCTACTTTCAGGGTTGACACGCAGCATACACGCAGGAGCAGAGCTTCCTGGTTCTACGCAGTGTTCTGGTACTGAAACGGGTGCTGAAGCAAGTCCTCTAGGAGTGTTGAAAAGCTTACTACCTTGAAACTAAAGCAGAACAGCGATGAAGGCCTCATGGAGCTGCTGCACGCTTCCCGTTTTGCCAGCATAATCATGGCCTTACTTCGAGGCTAGTGCTCACTTTGACTTTCACGTTTGCTATAGAGCAGAGCAGGGTGAGCTTCCAACTAGGAACTGGAAGCACAAGATTTCTTTCGAGAAAACTCATTTTCTTCTATGAACCATGCCGGCTGTAAGTAAAAGCACGGTAACAACAGTGCTTTTCAGGTAGCTTCGGGGCCGCATCAACGGAGCTTTCATAATGGGAAAACTAGCCTTGTGCCATCAGTCTCTACTTTCTAGGTTGACACGCAGCATACACGCAGGAGCAGAGCTTCCTGGTTCTACGCAGTGTTCTGGTACTGAAACGGGTGCTGAAGCAAGTCCTCTAGGAGTGTTGAAAAGCTTACTACCTTGAAACTAAATCAGAACAACGATGAAGGCCTCATGGAGCTGCTGCACGCCTCTCGTTTTGCAAGGATAATCAGGGCCTTACTTCGAAGCTTGGGCTCACGTTGACTTTCACTTTAGGTATAGCGCAGAGCAGGCTGAGCTTCCAACAAGGAACTGGAAACCCAAGGTTTCTTAGGAGAAAACTCATTTTCTTCTCAGAACCATGCCGGCAGTGTGGAAAACCCCGGCCACAACACTGCTTTTCAGGTAGCTTCGAGGCCGCATGAACGGAGCTTTCATAATGGGAAAAGAAGCCTTATGCCATCAGTCTCCAATTTCTAGGTTGACACGCAGCATACACGCAGGACCAGAGCTTACTGTCTCTACGCAGTGTTCTGGTACCGAAACGGTTGCTTAAGCAAAGTCCCTAGGAGTCTTGGAAAGCTTACTACCGTGAAACTAAAGCAGAACAGCGATGAAGGCCTCATGGAGCTGCTGCACGCCTCCAGTTTTGCCAGCATAATCAGGGCCTTACTTCGAGGCTAGTGCTCACATTGACTTTCACGTTTGGTATAGAGCAGAGCAGGGTGAGCTTCCAACTAGGAACTGTAAGCACAAGGTTCCTTTCGAGAAAACTCATTTTCTTCTATGTGCCATGCCGGCTGTAAGTAAAAGCACGGTAACAACAGTGCTTTTCAGGGAGCTTCGAGGCCGCATGAATGGAGCTTTCAAGACGGGAAAACAAGCCTTGTGCCATCAGTCTCTAATTTCTAGGTTGACACGCAGCATACACGCAGGAGCAGAGCTTCCTGGTTCTACGCAGTGTTCTGGTACTGAAACGGGTGCTGAAGCAAGTCCTCTAGGAGTGTTGAAAAGCTTACTACCTTGAAACTAAAGCAGAACAACGATGAAGGCCTCATGGAGCTGCTGCACGCCTCCAGTTTTGCCAGCATAATCAGGGCCTTACTTCGAGGCTAGTGCTCACATTGACTTTCACGTTTGGTATAGAGCAGAGCAGGGTGAGCTTCCAACTAGGAACTGGAAGCACAAGGTTCCTTTCGAGAAAACTCATTTTCTTCTATGAACCATGCCGGCTGTAAGTGAAAGCACGGTAACAACAGTGTTTTTCAGGTAGCTTCGGGGCCGCATCAACGGAGCTTTCATAATGGGAAAACTAGCCTTGTGCCATCAGTCTCTACTTTCTAGGTTGACACGCAGCATACACGCAGGAGCAGAGCTTCCTGGTTCTACGCAGTGTTCTGGTACTGAAACGGTGCTGAAGCAAGGCCCCTAGGAGTGTTGAAAAGCTTACTACCTTGAAACTAAAGCAGAACAACGATGAAGGCCTCATGGAGCTGCTGCACGCCTCTCGTTTTGCAAGGATAATCAGGGCCTTACTTCGAAGCTTGGGCTCACGTTGACTTTCACTTTAGGTATAGAGCAGAGCAGGGTGAGCTTCCAACAAGGAACTGGAAACCCAAGGTTTCTTAGGAGAAACATCATTTTCTTCTCAGAACCATGCCGGCAGTGTGGAAAACCCCGGCCACAACACTGCTTTTCAGGTAGCTTCGAGGCCGCATGAACGGAGCTTTCATAATGGGAAAAGAAGCCTTATGCCATCAGTCTCCAATTTCTAGGTTGACACGCAGCATACACGCAGGACCAGAGCTTACTGTCTCTACGCAGTGTTCTGGTACCGAAACGGTTGCTTCAGCAATGTCCCTAGGAGTCTTGGAAAGCTTACTACCGTGAAACTAAAGCAGAACAGCGATGAAGGCCTCATGGAGCTGCTGCACGCCTCCCGTTTTGCCAGCATAATCAGGGCCTTACTTCGAGGCTAGTGCTCACATTGACTTTCACGTTTGGTATAGAGCAGAGCAGGGTGAGCTTCCAACTAGGAACTCGAAGCACAAGGTTTCTTTCGAGAAAACTCATTTTCTTCTATGTGCCATGCCGGCTGTAAGTAAAAGCACGGTAACAACAGTGCTTTGCAGGAAGCTTCGAGGCCGCATGAATGGAGCTTTCAAAACGGGAAAACAAGCCTTGTGCCATCAGTCTCTAATTTCTAGGTTGACACGCAGCATACACGCAGGAGCAGAGCTTCCTGGTTCTACGCAGTGTTCTGGTACTGAAACGGGTGCTGAAGCAAGTCCGCTAGGAGTGTTGAAAAGCTTACTACCTTGAAACTAAAGCAGAACAGCGATGAAGGCCTCATGGAGCTGCTGCACGCTTCCCGTTTTGCCAGCATAATCATGGCCTTACTTCGAGGCTAGTGCTCACTTTGACTTTCACGTTTGCTATAGAGCAGAGCAGGGTGAGCTTCCAACTAGGAACTGGAAGCACAAGATTTCTTTCGAGAAAACTCATTTTCTTCTATGAACCATGCCGGCTGTAAGTAAAAGCACGGTAACAACAGTGCTTTTCAGGTAGCTTCGGGGCCGCATCAACGGAGCTTTCATAATGGGAAAACTAGCCTTGTGCCATCAGTCTCTACTTTCAGGGTTGACACGCAGCATACACGCAGGAGCAGAGCTTCCTGGTTCTACGCAGTGTTCTGGTACTGAAACGGGTGCTGAAGCAAGGCCCCTAGGAGTGTTGAAAAGCTTACTACCTTGAAACTAAAGCAGAACAACGATGAAGGCCTCATGGAGCTGCTGCACGCCTCTCGTTTTGCAAGGATAATCAGGGCCTTACTTCGAAGCTTGGGCTCACGTTGACTTTCACTTTAGGTATAGCGCAGAGCAGGCTGAGCTTCCAACAAGGAACTGGAAACCCAAGGTTTCTTAGGAGAAAACTCATTTTCTTCTCAGAACCATGCCGGCAGTGAGGAAAACCCTGGCAACAACAATGCTTTTCAGGTAGCTTCGAGGCCGCATGAACGGAGCTTTCATAATGGGAAAAGAAGCCTTATGCCATCAGTCTCCAATTTCTAGGTTGACACGCAGCATACACGCAGGACCAGAGCTTACTGTCTCTACGCAGTGTTCTGGTACCGAAACGGTTGCTTAAGCAAAGTCCCTAGGAGTCTTGGAAAGCTTACTACCGTGAAACTAAAGCAGAACAGCGATGAAGGCCTCAGGGAGCTGCTGCACGCCTCCAGTTTTGCCAGCATAATCAGGGCCTTACTTCGAGGCTAGTGCTCACATTGACTTTCACGTTTGGTATAGAGCAGAGCAGGGTGAGCTTCCAACTAGGAACTGGAAGCACAAGGTTTCTTTCGAGAAAACTCATTTTCTTCTATGAACCATGCCGGCTGTAAGTAAAAGCACGGTAACAACAGTGCTTTTCAGGGAGCTTCGGGGCCGCATCAACGGAGCTTTCATAATGGGAAAACTAGCCTTGTGCCATCAGTCTCTACTTTCAGGGTTGACACGCAGCATACATGCAGGAGCAGAGCTTCCTGGTTCTACGCAGTGTTCTGGTACTGAAACGGGTGCTGAAGCAAGTCCGCCAGGAGTGTTGAAAAGCTACTACCTTGAAACTAAAGCAGAACAACGATGAAGGCCTCATGGAGCTGCTGCACGCCTCTCGTTTTGCAAGGATAATCAGGGCCTTACTTCGAAGCTTGGGCTCACGTTGACTTTCACTTTAGGTATAGCGCAGAGCAGGGTGAGCTTCCAACAAGGAACTGGAAACCCAAGGTTTCTTAGGAGAAAACTCATTTTCTTCTCAGAACCATGCCGGCAGTGAGGAAAACCCCGGCAACAACAATGCTTTTCAGGTAGCTTCGAGGCCGCATGAACGGAGCTTTCATAATGGGAAAAGAAGCCTTATGCCATCAGTCTCCAATTTCTAGCTTGACACGCAGCATACACGCAGGACCAGAGCTTACTGTCTCTACGCAGTGTTCTGGTACCGAAACGGTTTCTTCAGCAAAGTCCCTAGGAGTCTTGGAAAGCTTACTACCGTGAAACTAAAGCAGAACAGCGATGAAGGCCTCATGGAGCTGCTGCACGCCTCCCGTTTTGCCAGCATAATCAGGGCCTTACTTCGAGGCTACTGCTCACATTTACTTTCACGATGGTATAGAGCAGAGCAGGGTGAGCTACCAACTAGGAACTGGAAGCACAAGGTTTCTTTCGAGAAAACTCATTTTCTTCTATGAACCATGCCGGCTGTAAGTAAAAGCACGGTAACAACAGTGCTTTTCAGGTAGCTTCGGGGCCGCATCAACGGATCTTTCATAATGGGAAAACTAGCCTTGTGCCATCAGTCTCTACTTTCTAGGTTGACACGCAGCATACACGCAGCAGCAGAGCTACCTGGTTCTACGCAGTGTTCTGGTACTGAAACGGGTGCTGAAGCAAGGCCCCTAGGAGTGTTGAAAAGCTTACTACCTTGAAACTAAAGCAGAACAACGATGAAGGCCTCATGGAGCTGCTGCACGCCTCTCGTTTTGCAAGGATAATCAGGGCCTTACTTCGAAGCTTGGGCTCACGTTGACTTTCACTTTAGGTATAGCGCAGAGCAGGCTGAGCTTCCAACAAGGAACTGGAAACCCAAGGTTTCTTAGGAGAAAACTCATTTTCTTCTCAGAACCATGCCGGCAGTGAGGAAAACCCCGGCAACAACAATGCTTTTCAGGTAGCTTCGAGGCCGCATGAACGGAGCTTTCATAATGGGAAAAGAAGCCTTATGCCATCAGTCTCCAATTTCTAGGTTGACACGCAGCATACACGCAGGACCAGAGCTTACTGTCTCTACGCAGTGTTCTGGTACCGAAACGGTTGCTTAAGCAAAGTCCCTAGGAGTCTTGGAAAGCTTACTACCGTGAAACTAAAGCAGAACAGCGATGAAGGCCTCAGGGAGCTGCTGCACCCCTCCAGTTTTTCCAGCATAATCAGGGCCTTACTTCGAGGCTAGTGCTCACATTGACTTTCACGTTTGGTATAGAGCAGAGCAGGGTGAGCTTCCAACTAGGAACTGGAAGCACAAGGTTTCTTTCGAGAAAACTCATTTTCTTCTATGAACCATGCCGGCTGTAAGTAAAAGCACGGTAACAACAGTGCTTTTCAGGGAGCTTCGGGGCCGCATCAACGGAGCTTTCATAATGGGAAAACTAGCCTTGTGCCATCAGTCTCTACTTTCAGGGTTGACACGCAGCATACATGCAGGAGCAGAGCTTCCTGGTTCTACGCAGTGTTCTGGTACTGAAACGGGTGCTGAAGCAAGTCCGCCAGGAGTGTTGAAAAGCTACTACCTTGAAACTAAAGCAGAACAACGATGAAGGCCTCATGGAGCTGCTGCACGCCTCTCGTTTTGCAAGGATAATCAGGGCCTTACTTCGAAGCTTGGGCTCACGTTGACTTTCACTTTAGGTATAGCGCAGAGCAGGGTGAGCTTCCAACAAGGAACTGGAAACCCAAGGTTTCTTAGGAGAAAACTCATTTTCTTCTCAGAACCATGCCGGCAGTGAGGAAAACCCCGGCAACAACAATGCTTTTCAGGTAGCTTCGAGGCCGCATGAACGGAGCTTTCATAATGGGAAAAGAAGCCTTATGCCATCAGTCTCCAATTTCTAGGTTGACACGCAGCATACACGCAGGACCAGAGCTTACTGTCTCTACGCAGTGTTCTGGTACCGAAACGGTTGCTTCAGCAAAGTCCCTAGGAGTCTTGGAAAGCTTACTACCGTGAAACTAAAGCAGAACAGCGATGAAGGCCTCATGGAGCTGCTGCACGCCTCCCGTTTTGCCAGCATAATCAGGGCCTTACTTCGAGGCTACTGCTCACATTTACTTTCACGATGGTATAGAGCAGAGCAGGGTGAGCTACCAACTAGGAACTGGAAGCACAAGGTTTCTTTCGAGAAAACTCATTTTCTTCTATGAACCATGCCGGCTGTAAGTAAAAGCACGGTAACAACAGTGCTTTTCAGGTAGCTTCGGGGCCGCATCAACGGAGCTTTCATAATGGGAAAACTAGCCTTGTGCCATCAGTCTCTACTTTCTAGGTTGACACGCAGCATACACGCAGGAGCAGAGCTTCCTGGTTCTACGCAGTGTTCTGGTACTGAAACGGGTGCTGAAGCAAGGCCCCTAGGAGTGTTGAAAAGCTTACTACCTTGAAACTAAAGCAGAACAACGATGAAGGCCTCATGGAGCTGCTGCACGCCTCTCGTTTTGCAAGGATAATCAGGGCCTTACTTCGAAGCTTGGGCTCACGTTGACTTTCACTTTAGGTATAGAGCAGAGCAGGGTGAGCTTCCAACAAGGAACTGGAAACCCAAGGTTTCTTAGGAGAAACCTCATTTTCTTCTCAGAACCATGCCGGCAGTGTGGAAAACCACGGCCACAACACTGCTTTTCAGGTAGCTTCGAGGCCGCATGAACGGAGCTTTCATAATGGGAAAAGAAGCCTTATGCCATCAGTCTCCAATTTCTAGGTTGACACGCAGCATACACGCAGGACCAGAGCTTACTGTCTCTACGCAGTGTTCTGGTACCGAAACGGTTGCAGAAGCAAAGTCCCTAGGAGTCTTGGAAAGCTTATTACCGTGAAACTAAAGCAGAACAGCGATGAAGGCCTCAAGGAGCTGCTGCACGCCTCCAGTTTTGCCAGCATAATCAGGGCCTTACTTCGAGGCTAGTGCTCACATTGACTTTCACGTTTGGTATAGAGCAGAGCAGGGTGAGCTTCCAACTAGAAACTGGAAGCACAAGGTTTCTTTCGAGAAAACTCATTTTCTTCTATGTGCCATGCCGGCTGTAAGTAAAAGCACGGTAACAACAGTGCTTTTCAGGGAGCTTCGAGGCCGCATGAATGGAGCTTTCAAGACGGGAAAACAAGCCTTGTGCCATCAGTCTCTAATTTCTAGGTTGACACGCAGCATACACGCAGGAGCAGAGCTTCCTGGTTCTACGCAGTGTTCTGGTACTGAAACGGGTGCTGAAGCAAGTCCTCTAGGAGTGTTGAAAAGCTTACTACCTTGAAACTAAAGCAGAACAACGATGAAGGCCTCATGGAGCTGCTGCACGCCTCCAGTTTTGCCAGCATAATCAGGGCCTTACTTCGAGGCTAGTGCTCACATTGACTTTCACGTTTGGTATAGAGCAGAGCAGGGTGAGCTTCCAACTAGGAACTGGAAGCACAAGGTTTCTTTCGAGAAAACTCATTTTCTTCTATGAACCATGCCGGCTGTAAGTAAAAGCACGGTAACAACAGTGCTTTTCAGGTAGCTTCGGGGCCGCATCAACGGATCTTTCATAATGGGAAAACTAGCCTTGTGCCATCAGTCTCTACTTTCTAGGTTGACACGCAGCATACACGCAGGAGCAGAGCTACCTGGTTCTACGCAGTGTTCTGGTACTGAAACGGGTGCTGAAGCAAGGCCCGTAGGAGTGTTGAAAAGCTTACTACCTTGAAACTAAAGCAGTACAACGATGAAGGCCTCGTGGAGCTGCTGCACGCCTCTCGTTTTGCAAGGATAATCAGGGCCTTACTTCGAAGCTTGGGCTCACGTTGACTTTCACTTTAGGTATAGAGCAGAGCAGGGTGAGCTTCCAACAAGGAACTGGAAACCCAAGGTTTCTTAGGAGAAACCTCATTTTCTTCTCAGAACCATGCCGGCAGTGAGGAAAACCCCGGCAACAACAATGCTTTTCAGGGAGCTTCGAGGCCACATGAACGGAGCTTTCATAATGGGAAAAGAAGCCTTATGACATCAGTCTCCAATTTCTAGGTTGACACGCAGCATACACGCAGGACCAGAGCTTACTGTCTCTACGCAGTGTTCTGGTACCGAAACGGTTGCTTAAGCAAAGTCCTTAGGAGTCTTGGAAAGCTTACTACCGTGAAACTAAAGCAGAACAGCGATGAAGGCCTCAGGGAGCTGCTGCACGCCTCCCGTTTTGCCAGCATAATCAGGGCCTTACTTCGAGGCTAGTGCTCACATTGACTTTCACGTTTGGTATAGAGCAGAGCAGGGTGAGCTTCCAACTAGGAACTGGAAGCACAAGGTTTCTTTCGAGAAAACTCATTTTCTTCTATGAACCATGCCGGCTGTAAGTAAAAGCACGGTAACAACAGTGCTTTTCAGGGAGCTTCGGGGCCGCATCAACGGAGCTTTCATAATGGGAAAACTAGCCTTGTGCCATCAGTCTCTACTTTCTAGGTTGACACGCAGCATACACGCAGGAGCAGAGCTTCCTGGTTCTACGCAGTGTTCTGGTACTGAAACGGGTGCTGAAGCAAGTCCTCTAGGAGTGTTGAAAAGCTTACTACCTTGAAACTAAATCAGAACAACGATGAAGGCCTCATGGAGCTGCTGCACGCCTCTCGTTTTGCAAGGATAATCAGGGCCTTACTTCGAAGCTTGGGCTCACGTTGACTTTCACTTTAGGTATAGCGCAGAGCAGGCTGAGCTTCCAACAAGGAACTGGAAACCCAAGGTTTCTTAGGAGAAAACTCATTTTCTTCTCAGAACCATGCCGGCAGTGAGGAAAACCCCGGCAACAACAATGCTTTTCAGGTAGCTTCGAGGCCGCATGAACGGAGCTTTCATAATGGGAAAAGAAGCCTTATGCCATCAGTCTCCAATTTCTAGGTTGACACGCAGCATACACGCAGGACCAGAGCTTACTGTCTCTACGCAGTGTTCTGGTACCGAAACGGTTGCTTAAGCAAAGTCCCTAGGAGTCTTGGAAAGCTTACTACCGTGAAACTAAAGCAGAACAGCGATGAAGGCCTCATGGAGCTGCTGCACGCCTCCAGTTTTGCCAGCATAATCAGGGCCTTACTTCGAGGCTAGTGCTCACATTGACTTTCACGTTTGGTATAGAGCAGAGCAGGGTGAGCTTCCAACTAGGAACTGGAAGCACAAGGTTTCTTTCGAGAAAACTCATTTTCTTCTATGTGCCATGCCGGCTGTAAGTAAAAGCACGGTAACAACAGTGTTTTGCAGGAAGCTTCGAGGCCGCATGAATGGAGCTTTCAAGACGGGAAAACAAGCCTTGTGCCATCAGTCTCTACTTTCTAGGTTGACACGCAGCATACACGCAGGAGCAGAGCTTCCTGGTTCTACGCAGTGTTCTGGTACTGAAACCGGTGCTGAAGCAAGTCCTCTAGGAGTGCTGAAAAGCTTACTACCTTGAAACTAAAGCAGAACAACGATGAAGGCCTCATGGAGCTGCTGCACCCCTCCAGTTTTTCCAGCATAATCAGGGCCTTACTTCGAGGCTAGTGCTCACATTGACTTTCACGTTTGGTAAAGAGCAGAGCAGGGTGAGCTTCCAACTATTAACTGGAAGCACAAGGTTTCTTTCGAGAAAACTCATTTTCTTCTATGAACCATGCCGGCTGTAAGTAAAAGCACGGTAACAACAGTGCTTTTCAGGTAGCTTCGGGGCCGCATCAACGGATCTTTCATAATGGGAAAACTAGCCTTGTGCCATCAGTCTCTACTTTCTAGGTTGACACGCAGCATACACGCAGGAGCAGAGCTTCCTGGTTCTACGCAGTGTTCTGGTACTGAAACGGGTGCTGAAGCAATTCCGCTAGGAGTGTTGAAAAGCTTACTACCTTGAAACTAAAGCAGAACAACGATGAAGGCCTCAGGGAGCTGCTGCGCGCCTCTCGTTTTGCAAGGATAATCAGGGCCTTACTTCGAAGCTTGGGCTCACGTTGACTTTCACTTTAGGTATAGCGCAGAGCAGGGTGAGCTTCCAACAAGGAACTGGAAACCCAAGTTTTCTTAGGAGAAAACTCATTTTCTTCTCAGAACCATGCCGGCAGTGAGGAAAACCCCGGCAACAACAATGCTTTTCAGGTAGCTTCGAGGCCGCATGAACGGAGCTTTCATAATGGGAAAAGAAGCCTTATGCCATCAGTCTCCAATTTCTAGGTTGACACGCAGCATACACGCAGGACCAGAGCTTACTGTCTCTACGCAGTGTTCTGGTACCGAAACGGTTGCTTCAGCAAAGTCCCTAGGAGTCTTGGAAAGCTTACTACCGTGAAACTAAAGCAGAACAGCGATGAAGGCCTCAGGGAGCTGCTGCACGCCTCCCGTTTTGCCAGCATAATCAGGGCCTTACTTCGAGGCTAGTGCTCACATTGACTTTCACGTTTGGTATAGAGCAGAGCAGGGTGAGCTTCCAACTAGGAACTGGAAGCACAAGGTTTATTTCGAGAAAACTCATTTTCTTCTATGAACCATGCCGACTGTAAGTAAAAGCACGGTAACAACAGTGCTTTTCAGGTAGCTTCGGGGCCGCATCAACGGAGCTTTCATAATGGGAAAACTAGCCTTGTGCCATCAGTCTCTACTTTCTAGGTTGACACGCAGCATACACGCAGGAGCAGAGCTTCCTGGTTCTACGCAGTGTTCTGGTACTGAAACGGGTGCTGAAGCAAGTCCTCTAGGAGTGTTGAAAAGCTTACTACCTTGAAACTAAATCAGAACAACGATGAAGGCCTCATGGAGCTGCTGCACGCCTCTCGTTTTGCAAGGATAATCAGGGCCTTACTTCGAAGCTTGGGCTCACGTTGACTTTCACTTTAGGTATAGCGCAGAGCAGGCTGAGCTTCCAACAAGGAACTGGAAACCCAAGGTTTCTTAGGAGAAAACTCATTTTCTTCTCAGAACCATGCCGGCAGTGTGGAAAACCCCGGCAACAACAATGCTTTTCAGGTAGCTTCGAGGCCGCATGAACGGAGCTTTCATAATGGAAAAAGAAGCCTTATGCCATCAGTCTCCAATTTCTAGGTTGACACGCAGCATACACGCAGGACCAGAGCTTACTGTCTCTACGCAGTGTTCTGGTACCGAAACGGTTGCTTAAGCAAAGTCCCTAGGAGTCTTGGAAAGCTTACTACCGTGAAACTAAAGCAGAACAGCGATGAAGGCCTCATGGAGCTGCTGCACGCCTCCCATTTTGCCAGGATAATCAGGGCCTTACTTCGAGGCTAGTGCTCACATTGACTTTCACGTTTGGTATAGAGCAGAGCAGGGTGAGCTTCCAACCTGGAACTGGAAGCACAAGGTTTCTTTCGAGAAAACTCATTTTCTTCTATGAACCATGCCGGCTGTAAGTAAAAGCACAGTAACAACAGTGCTTTTCAGGGAGCTTCGGGGCCGCATCAACGGAGCTTTCATAATGGGAAAACTAGCCTTGTGCCATCAGTCTCTACTTTCAGGGTTGACACGCAGCATACACGCAGGAGCAGAGCTTCCTGGTTCTACGCAGTGTTCTGGTACTGAAACGGGTGCTGAAGCAAGGCCCCTAGGAGTGTTGAAAAGCTTACTACCTTGAAACTAAAGCAGAACAACGATGAAGGCCTCATGGAGCTGCTGCACGCCTCTCGTTTTGCAAGGATAATCAGGGCCTTACTTCGAAGCTTGGGCTCACGTTGACTTTCACTTTAGGTATAGAGCAGAGCAGGGTGAGCTTCCAACAAGGAACTGGAAACCCAAGGTTTCTTAGGAGAAACCTCATTTTCTTCTCAGAACCATGCCGGCAGTGTGGAAAACCACGGCCACAACACTGCTTTTCAGGTAGCTTCGAGGCCGCATGAACGGAGCTTTCATAATGGGAAAAGACGCCTTATGCCATCAGTCTCCAATTTCTAGGTTGACACGCAGCATACACGCAGGACCAGAGCTTACTGTCTCTACGCAGTGTTCTGGTACCGAAACGGTTGCTTCAGCAAAGTCCCTAGGAGTCTTGGAAAGCTTACTACCGTGAAACTAAAGCAGAACAGCGATGAAGGCCTCAGGGAGCTGCTGCACGCCTCCCGTTTTGCCAGCATAATCAGGGCCTTACTTCGAGGCTAGTGCTCACATTGACTTTCACGTTTGGTATAGAGCAGAGCAGGGTGAGCTTCCAACTAGGAACTGGAAGCACAAGGTTTATTTCGAGAAAACTCATTTTCTTCTATGAACCATGCCGACTGTAAGTAAAAGCACGGTAACAACAGTGCTTTTCAGGTAGCTTCGGGGCCGCATCAACGGAGCTTTCATAATGGGAAAACTAGCCTTGTGCCATCAGTCTCTACTTTCTAGGTTGACACGCAGCATACACGCAGGAGCAGAGCTTCCTGGTTCTACGCAGTGTTCTGGTACTGAAACGGGTGCTGAAGCAAGTCCTCTAGGAGTGTTGAAAAGCTTACTACCTTGAAACTAAATCAGAACAACGATGAAGGCCTCATGGAGCTGCTGCACGCCTCTCGTTTTGCAAGGATAATCAGGGCCTTACTTCGAAGCTTGGGCTCACGTTGACTTTCACTTTAGGTATAGCGCAGAGCAGGCTGAGCTTCCAACAAGGAACTGGAAACCCAAGGTTTCTTAGGAGAAAACTCATTTTCTTCTCAGAACCATGCCGGCAGTGTGGAAAACCCCGGCAACAACAATGCTTTTCAGGTAGCTTCGAGGCCGCATGAACGGAGCTTTCATAATGGAAAAAGAAGCCTTATGCCATCAGTCTCCAATTTCTAGGTTGACACGCAGCATACACGCAGGACCAGAGCTTACTGTCTCTACGCAGTGTTCTGGTACCGAAACGGTTGCTTAAGCAAAGTCCCTAGGAGTCTTGGAAAGCTTACTACCGTGAAACTAAAGCAGAACAGCGATGAAGGCCTCATGGAGCTGCTGCACGCCTCCCATTTTGCCAGGATAATCAGGGCCTTACTTCGAGGCTAGTGCTCACATTGACTTTCACGTTTGGTATAGAGCAGAGCAGGGTGAGCTTCCAACCTGGAACTGGAAGCACAAGGTTTCTTTCGAGAAAACTCATTTTCTTCTATGAACCATGCCGGCTGTAAGTAAAAGCACAGTAACAACAGTGCTTTTCAGGGAGCTTCGGGGCCGCATCAACGGAGCTTTCATAATGGGAAAACTAGCCTTGTGCCATCAGTCTCTACTTTCAGGGTTGACACGCAGCATACACGCAGGAGCAGAGCTTCCTGGTTCTACGCAGTGTTCTGGTACTGAAACGGGTGCTGAAGCAAGGCCCCTAGGAGTGTTGAAAAGCTTACTACCTTGAAACTAAAGCAGAACAACGATGAAGGCCTCATGGAGCTGCTGCACG
Organism: Eubalaena glacialis; assembly: GCF_028564815.1. Classification (NCBI taxonomy): domain Eukaryota; kingdom Metazoa; phylum Chordata; class Mammalia; order Artiodactyla; family Balaenidae; genus Eubalaena; species Eubalaena glacialis. The sequence goes on from NC_083731.1 coordinate 49,089,085, forward strand.
CCTCTCGTTTTGCAAGGATAATCAGGGCCTTACTTCGAAGCTTGGGCTCACGTTGACTTTCACTTTAGGTATAGAGCAGAGCAGGGTGAGCTTCCAACAAGGAACTGGAAACCCAAGGTTTCTTAGGAGAAACCTCATTTTCTTCTCAGAACCATGCCGGCAGTGTGGAAAACCACGGCCACAACACTGCTTTTCAGGTAGCTTCGAGGCCGCATGAACGGAGCTTTCATAATGGGAAAAGACGCCTTATGCCATCAGTCTCCAATTTCTAGGTTGACACGCAGCATACACGCAGGACCAGAGCTTACTGTCTCTACGCAGTGTTCTGGTACCGAAACGGTTGCAGAAGCAAAGTCCCTAGGAGTCTTGGAAAGCTTACTACCGTGAAACTAAAGCAGAACAGCGATGAAGGCCTCATGGAGCTGCTGCACGCCTCCAGTTTTGCCAGCATAATCAGGGCCTTACTTCGAGGCTAGTGCTCACATTGACTTTCACGTTTGGTATAGAGCAGAGCAGGGTGAGCTTCCAACTAGGAACTGGAAGCACAAGGTTTCTTTCGAGAAAACTCATTTTCTTCTATGTGCCATGCCGGCTGTAAGTAAAAGCACGGTAACAACAGTGCTTTTCAGGGAGCTTCGAGGCCGCATGAATGGAGCTTTCAAGACGGGAAAACAAGCCTTGTGCCATCAGTCTCTAATTTCTAGGTTGACACGCAGCATACACGCAGGAGCAGAGCTTCCTGGTTCTACGCAGTGTTCTGGTACTGAAACGGGTGCTGAAGCAAGTCCTCTAGGAGTGTTGAAAAGCTTACTACCTTGAAACTAAAGCAGAACAACGATGAAGGCCTCATGGAGCTGCTGCACGCCTCCAGTTTTGCCAGCATAATCAGGGCCTTACTTCGAGGCTAGTGCTCACATTGACTTTCACGTTTGGTATAGAGCAGAGCAGGGTGAGCTTCCAACTAGGAACTGGAAGCACAAGGTTCCTTTCGAGAAAACTCATTTTCTTCTATGAACCATGCCGGCTGTAAGTGAAAGCACGGTAACAACAGTGCTTTTCAGGTAGCTTCGGGGCCGCATCAACGGAGCTTTCATAATGGGAAAACTAGCCTTGTGCCATCAGTCTCTACTTTCTAGGTTGACACGCAGCATACACGCAGGAGCAGAGCTTCCTGGTTCTACGCAGTGTTCTGGTACTGAAACGGTGCTGAAGCAAGGCCCCTAGGAGTGTTGAAAAGCTTACTACCTTGAAACTAAAGCAGAACAACGATGAAGGCCTCATGGAGCTGCTGCACGCCTCTCGTTTTGCAAGGATAATCAGGGCCTTACTTCGAAGCTTGGGCTCACGTTGACTTTCACTTTAGGTATAGAGCAGAGCAGGGTGAGCTTCCAACAAGGAACTGGAAACCCAAGGTTTCTTAGGAGAAACATCATTTTCTTCTCAGAACCATGCCGGCAGTGTGGAAAACCCCGGCCACAACACTGCTTTTCAGGTAGCTTCGAGGCCGCATGAACGGAGCTTTCATAATGGGAAAAGAAGCCTTATGCCATCAGTCTCCAATTTCTAGGTTGACACGCAGCATACACGCAGGACCAGAGCTTACTGTCTCTACGCAGTGTTCTGGTACCGAAACGGTTGCAGAAGCAAAGTCCCTAGGAGTCTTGGAAAGCTTACTACCGTGAAACTAAAGCAGAACAGCGATGAAGGCCTCATGGAGCTGCTGCACGCCTCCAGTTTTGCCAGCATAATCAGGGCCTTACTTCGAGGCTAGTGCTCACATTGACTTTCACGTTTGGTATAGAGCAGAGCAGGGTGAGCTTCCAACTAGGAACTGGAAGCACAAGGTTTCTTTCGAGAAAACTCATTTTCTTCTAAGTGCCATGCCGGCTGTAAGTAAAAGCACGGTAACAACAGTGCTTTTCAGGGAGCTTCGAGGCCGCATGAATGGAGCTTTCAAGACGGGAAAACAAGCCTTGTGCCATCAGTCTCTAATTTCTAGGTTGACACGCAGCATACACGCAGGAGCAGAGCTTCCTGGTTCTACGCAGTGTTCTGGTACTGAAACGGGTGCTGAAGCAAGTCCTCTAGGAGTGTTGAAAAGCTTACTACCTTGAAACTAAAGCAGAACAACGATGAAGGCCTCATGGAGCTGCTGCACGCCTCCAGTTTTGCCAGCATAATCAGGGCCTTACTTCGAGGCTAGTGCTCACATTGACTTTCACGTTTGGTATAGAGCAGAGCAGGGTGAGCTTCCAACTAGGAACTGGAAGCACAAGGTTCCTTTCGAGAAAACTCATTTTCTTCTATGAACCATGCCGGCTGTAAGTGAAAGCACGGTAACAACAGTGCTTTTCAGGTAGCTTCGGGGCCGCATCAACGGAGCTTTCATAATGGGAAAACTAGCCTTGTGCCATCAGTCTCTACTTTCTAGGTTGACACGCAGCATACACGCAGGAGCAGAGCTTCCTGGTTCTACGCAGTGTTCTGGTACTGAAACGGTGCTGAAGCAAGGCCCCTAGGAGTGTTGAAAAGCTTACTACCTTGAAACTAAAGCAGAACAACGATGAAGGCCTCATGGAGCTGCTGCACGCCTCTCGTTTTGCAAGGATAATCAGGGCCTTACTTCGAAGCTTGGGCTCACGTTGACTTTCACTTTAGGTATAGAGCAGAGCAGGGTGAGCTTCCAACAAGGAACTGGAAACCCAAGGTTTCTTAGGAGAAACATCATTTTCTTCTCAGAACCATGCCGGCAGTGTGGAAAACCCCGGCCACAACACTGCTTTTCAGGTAGCTTCGAGGCCGCATGAACGGAGCTTTCATAATGGGAAAAGAAGCCTTATGCCATCAGTCTCCAATTTCTAGGTTGACACGCAGCATACACGCAGGACCAGAGCTTACTGTCTCTACGCAGTGTTCTGGTACCGAAACGGTTGCTTCAGCAATGTCCCTAGGAGTCTTGGAAAGCTTACTACCGTGAAACTAAAGCAGAACAGCGATGAAGGCCTCATGGAGCTGCTGCACGCCTCCCGTTTTGCCAGCATAATCAGGGCCTTACTTCGAGGCTAGTGCTCACATTGACTTTCACGTTTGGTATAGAGCAGAGCAGGGTGAGCTTCCAACTAGGAACTGGAAGCACAAGGTTTCTTTCGAGAAAACTCATTTTCTTCTATGTGCCATGCCGGCTGTAAGTAAAAGCACGGTAACAACAGTGCTTTGCAGGAAGCTTCGAGGCCGCATGAATGGAGCTTTCAAAACGGGAAAACAAGCCTTGTGCCATCAGTCTCTAATTTCTAGGTTGACACGCAGCATACACGCAGGAGCAGAGCTTCCTGGTTCTACGCAGTGTTCTGGTACTGAAACGGGTGCTGAAGCAAGTCCTCTAGGAGTGTTGAAAAGCTTACTACCTTGAAACTAAAGCAGAACAGCGATGAAGGCCTCATGGAGCTGCTGCACGCTTCCCGTTTTGCCAGCATAATCAGGGCCTTACTTCGAGGCTAGTGCTCACTTTGACTTTCACGTTTGCTATAGAGCAGAGCAGGGTGAGCTTCCAACTAGGAACTGGAAGCACAAGATTTCTTTCGAGAAAACTCATTTTCTTCTATGAACCATGCCGGCTGTAAGTAAAAGCACGGTAACAACAGTGCTTTTCAGGTAGCTTCGGGGCCGCATCAACGGAGCTTTCATAATGGGAAAACTAGCCCTGTGCCATCAGTCTCTACTTTCTAGGTTGACACGCAGCATACACGCAGGAGCAGAGCTTCCTGGTTCTACGCAGTGTTCTGGTACTGAAACGGGTGCTGAAGCAAGTCCTCTAGGAGTGTTGAAAAGCTTACTACCTTGAAACTAAATCAGAACAACGATGAAGGCCTCATGGAGCTGCTGCACGCCTCTCGTTTTGCAAGGATAATCAGGGCCTTACTTCGAAGCTTGGGCTCACGTTGACTTTCACTTTAGGTATAGCGCAGAGCAGGCTGAGCTTCCAACAAGGAACTGGAAACCCAAGGTTTCTTAGGAGAAAACTCATTTTCTTCTCAGAACCATGCCGGCAGTGAGGAAAACCCCGGCAACAACAATGCTTTTCAGGTAGCTTCGAGGCCGCATGAACGGAGCTTTCATAATGGAAAAAGAAGCCTTATGCCATCAGTCTCCAATTTCTAGGTTGACACGCAGCATACACGCAGGACCAGAGCTTACTGTCTCTACGCAGTGTTCTGGTACCGAAACTGTTGCTTAAGCAAAGTCCCTAGGAGTCTTGGAAAGCTTACTACCGTGAAACTAAAGCAGAACAGCGATGAAGGCCTCAGGGAGCTGCTGCACGCCTCCCGTTTTGCCAGCATAATCAGGGCCTTACTTCGAGGCTAGTGCTCACATTGACTTTCACGTTTGGTATAGAGCAGAGCAGGGTGAGCTTCCAACTAGGAACTGGAAGCACAAGGTTTCTTTCGAGAAAACTCATTTTCTTCTATGAACCATGCCGGCTGTAAGTAAAAGCACAGTAACAACAGTGCTTTTCAGGGAGCTTCGGGGCCGCATCAACGGAGCTTTCATAATGGGAAAACTAGCCTTGTGCCATCAGTCTCTACTTTCAGGGTTGACACGCAGCATACACGCAGGAGCAGAGCTTCCTGGTTCTACGCAGTGTTCTGGTACTGAAACGGGTGCTGAAGCAAGTCCGCTAGGAGTGTTGAAAAGCTACTACCTTGAAACTAAAGCAGAACAACGATGAAGGCCTCATGGAGCTGCTGCACGCCTCTCGTTTTGCAAGGATAATCAGGGCCTTACTTCGAAGCTTGGGCTCACGTTGACTTTCACTTTAGGTATAGCGCAGAGCAGGGTGAGCTTCCAACAAGGAACTGGAAACGCAAGATTTCTTAGGAGAAAACTCATTTTCTTCTCAGAACCATGCCGGCAGTGTGGAAAACCACGGCCACAACACTGCTTTTCAGGTAGCTTCGAGGCCGCATGAACGGAGCTTTCATAATGGGAAAAGAAGCCTTATGCCATCAGTCTCCAATTTCTAGGTTGACACGCAGCATACACGCAGGACCAGAGCTTACTGTCTCTACGCAGTGTTCTGGTACCGAAACGGTTGCAGAAGCAAAGACCCTAGGAGTCTTGGAAAGCTTACTACCGTGAAACTAAAGCAGAACAGCGATGAAGGCCTCATGGAGCTGCTGCACGCCTCCAGTTTTGCCAGCATAATCAGGGCCTTACTTCGAGGCTAGTGCTCACATTGACTTTCACGTTTGGTATAGAGCAGAGCAGGGTGAGCTTCCAACTAGGAACTGGAAGCACAAGGTTTCTTTCGAGAAAACTCATTTTCTTCTATGTGCCATGCCGGCTGTAAGTAAAAGCACGGTAACAACAGTGCTTTTCAGGGAGCTTCGAGGCCGCATGAATGGAGCTTTCAAGACGGGAAAACAAGCCTTGTGCCATCAGTCTCTAATTTCTAGGTTGACACGCAGCATACACGCAGGAGCAGAGCTTCCTGGTTCTACGCAGTGTTCTGGTACTGAAACAGGTGCTGAAGCAAGTCCTCTAGGAGTGTTGAAAAGCTTACTACCTTGAAACTAAAGCAGAACAACGATGAAGGCCTCATGGAGCTGCTGCACGCCTCCAGTTTTGCCAGCATAATCAGGGCCTTACTTCGAGGCTAGTGCTCACCTTGACTTTCACGTTTGGTATAGAGCAGAGCAGGGTGAGCTTCCAACTAGGAACTGGAAGCACAAGGTTCCTTTCGAGAAAACTCATTTTCTTCTATGAACCATGCCGGCTGTAAGTGAAAGCACGGTAACAACAGTGCTTTTCAGGTAGCTTCGGGGCCGCATCAACGGAGCTTTCATAATGGGAAAACTAGCCTTGTGCCATCAGTCTCTACTTTCTAGGTTGACACGCAGCATACACGCAGGAGCAGAGCTTCCTGGTTCTACGCAGTGTTCTGGTACTGAAACGGTGCTGAAGCAAGGCCCCTAGGAGTGTTGAAAAGCTTACTACCTTGAAACTAAAGCAGAACAACGATGAAGGCCTCATGGAGCTGCTGCACGCCTCTCGTTTTGCAAGGATAATCAGGGCCTTACTTCGAAGCTTGGGCTCACGTTGACTTTCACTTTAGGTATAGAGCAGAGCAGGGTGAGCTTCCAACAAGGAACTGGAAACCCAAGGTTTCTTAGGAGAAACATCATTTTCTTCTCAGAACCATGCCGGCAGTGTGGAAAACTCCGGCCACAACACTGCTTTTCAGGTAGCTTCGAGGCCGCATGAACGGAGCTTTCATAATGGGAAAAGAAGCCTTATGCCATCAGTCTCCAATTTCTAGGTTGACACGCAGCATACACGCAGGACCAGAGCTTACTGTCTCTACGCAGTGTTCTGATACCGAAACGGTTGCTTCAGCAATGTCCCTAGGAGTCTTGGAAAGCTTACTACCGTGAAACTAAAGCAGAACAGCGATGAAGGCCTCATGGAGCTGCTGCACGCCTCCCGTTTTGCCAGCATAATCAGGGCCTTACTTCGAGGCTAGTGCTCACATTGACTTTCACGTTTGGTATAGAGCAGAGCAGGGTGAGCTTCCAACTAGGAACTGGAAGCACAAGGTTTCTTTCGAGAAAACTCATTTTCTTCTATGTGCCATGCCGGCTGTAAGTAAAAGCACGGTAACAACAGTGCTTTGCAGGAAGCTTCGAAGCCGCATGAATGGAGCTTTCAAAACGGGAAAACAAGCCTTGTGCCATCAGTCTCTAATTTCTAGGTTGACACGCAGCATACACGCAGGAGCAGAGCTTCCTGGTTCTACGCAGTGTTCTGGTACTGAAACGGGTGCTGAAGCAAGTCCTCTAGGAGTGTTGAAAAGCTTACTACCTTGAAACTAAAGCAGAACAGCGATGAAGGCCTCATGGAGCTGCTGCACGCTTCCCGTTTTGCCAGCATAATCATGGCCTTACTTCGAGGCTAGTGCTCACTTTGACTTTCACGTTTGCTATAGAGCAGAGCAGGGTGAGCTTCCAACTAGGAACTGGAAGCACAAGGTTTCTTTCGAGAAAACTCATTTTCTTCTATGAACCATGCCGGCTGTAAGTAAAAGCACAGTAACAACAGTGCTTTTCAGGGAGCTTCGGGGCCGCATCAACGGAGCTTTCATAATGGGAAAACTAGCCTTGTGCCATCAGTCTCTACTTTCAGGGTTGACACGCAGCATACACGCAGGAGCAGAGCTTCCTCGTTCTACGCAGTGTTCTGGTACTGAAACGGGTGCTGAAGCAAGTCCGCTAGGAGTGTTGAAAAGCTACTACCTTGAAACTAAAGCAGAACAACGATGAAGGCCTCATGGAGCTGCTGCACGCCTCTCGTTTTGCAAGGATAATCAGGGCCTTACTTCGAAGCTTGGGCTCACGTTGACTTTCACTTTAGGTATAGCGCAGAGCAGGGTGAGCTTCCAACAAGGAACTGGAAACCCAAGATTTCTTAGGAGAAAACTCATTTTCTTCTCAGAACCATGCCGGCAGTGAGGAAAACCCCGGCAACAACAATGCTTTTCAGGTAGCTTCGAGGCCGCATGAACGGAGCTTTCATAATGGGAAAAGAAGCCTTATGCCATCAGTCTCCAATTTCTAGGTTGACACGCAGCATACACGCAGGACCAGAGCTTACTGTCTCTACGCAGTGTTCTGGTACCGAAACGGTTGCTTCAGCAAAGTCCCTAGGAGTCTTGGAAAGCTTACTACCGTGAAACTAAAGCAGAACAGCGATGAAGGCCTCATGGAGCTGCTGCACGCCTCCCGTTTTGCCAGCATAATCAGGGCCTTACTTCGAGGCTACTGCTCACATTTACTTTCACGATGGTATAGAGCAGAGCAGGGTGAGCTACCAACTAGGAACTGGAAGCACAAGGTTTCTTTCGAGAAAACTCATTTTCTTCTATGAACCATGCCGGCTGTAAGTAAAAGCACGGTAACAACAGTGCTTTTCAGGTAGCTTCGGGGCCGCATCAACGGAGCTTTCATAATGGGAAAACTAGCCTTGTGCCATCAGTCTCTACTTTCTAGGTTGACACGCAGCATACACGCAGGAGCAGAGCTTCCTGGTTCTACGCAGTGTTCTGGTACTGAAACGGGTGCTGAAGCAAGGCCCCTAGGAGTGTTGAAAAGCTTACTACCTTGAAACTAAAGCAGAACAACGATGAAGGCCTCATGGAGCTGCTGCACGCCTCTCGTTTTGCAAGGATAATCAGGGCCTTACTTCGAAGCTTGGGCTCACGTTGACTTTCACTTTAGGTATAGAGCAGAGCAGGGTGAGCTTCCAACAAGGAACTGGAAACCCAAGGTTTCTTAGGAGAAACCTCATTTTCTTCTCAGAACCATGCCGGCAGTGTGGAAAACCCCGGCCACAACACTGCTTTTCAGGTAGCTTCGAGGCCGCATGAACGGAGCTTTCATAATGGGAAAAGAAGCCTTATGCCATCAGTCTCCAATTTCTAGGTTGACACGCAGCATACACGCAGGACCAGAGCTTACTGTCTCTACGCAGTGTTCTGGTACCGAAACGGTTGCTTAAGCAAAGTCCCTAGGAGTCTTGGAAAGCTTACTACCGTGAAACTAAAGCAGAACAGCGATGAAGGCCTCATGGAGCTGCTGCACGCCTCCAGTTTTGCCAGCATAATCAGGGCCTTACTTCGAGGCTAGTGCTCACATTGACTTTCACGTTTGGTATAGAGCAGAGCAGGGTGAGCTTCCAACTAGAAACTGGAAGCACAAGGTTTCTTTCGAGAAAACTCATTTTCTTCTATGTGCCATGCCGGCTGTAAGTAAAAGCACGGTAACAACAGTGCTTTTCAGGGAGCTTCGAGGCCGCATGAATGGAGCTTTCAAGACGGGAAAACAAGCCTTGTGCCATCAGTCTCTAATTTCTAGGTTGACACGCAGCATACACGCAGGAGCAGAGCTTCCTGGTTCTACGCAGTGTTCTGGTACTGAAACGGGTGCTGAAGCAAGTCCTCTAGGAGTGTTGAAAAGCTTACTACCTTGAAACTAAAGCAGAACAACGATGAAGGCCTCATGGAGCTGCTGCACGCCTCCAGTTTTGCCAGCATAATCAGGGCCTTACTTCGAGGCTAGTGCTCACATTGACTTTCACGTTTGGTATAGAGCAGAGCAGGGTGAGCTTCCAACTAGGAACTGGAAGCACAAGGTTTCTTTCGAGAAAACTCATTTTCTTCTATGAACCATGCCGGCTGTAAGTAAAAGCACGGTAACAACAGTGCTTTTCAGGTAGCTTCGGGGCCGCATCAACGGAGCTTTCATAATGGGAAAACTAGCCTTGTGCCATCAGTCTCTACTTTCTAGGTTGACACGCAGCATACACGCAGGAGCAGAGCTTCCTGGTTCTACGCAGTGTTCTGGTACTGAAACGGGTGCTGAAGCAAGTCCTCTAGGAGTGTTGAAAAGCTTACTACCTTGAAACTAAATCAGAACAACGATGAAGGCCTCATGGAGCTGCTGCACGCCTCTCGTTTTGCAAGGATAATCAGGGCCTTACTTCGAAGCTTGGGCTCACGTTGACTTTCACTTTAGGTATAGCGCAGAGCAGGCTGAGCTTCCAACAAGGAACTGGAAACCCAAGGTTTCTTAGGAGAAAACTCATTTTCTTCTCAGAACCATGCCGGCAGTGAGGAAAACCCCGGCAACAACAATGCTTTTCAGGTAGCTTCGAGGTCGCATGAACGGAGCTTTCATAATGGAAAAAGAAGGCTTATGCCATCAGTCTCCAATTTCTAGGTTGACACGCAGCATACACGCAGGACCAGAGCTTACTGTCTCTACGCAGTGTTCTGGTACCGAAACGGTTGCTTAAGCAAAGTCCCTAGGAGTCTTGGAAAGCTTACTACCGTGAAACTAAAGCAGAACAGCGATGAAGGCCTCATGGAGCTGCTGCACGCCTCCCGTTTTGCCAGCATAATCAGGGCCTTACTTCGAGGCTACTGCTCACATTTACTTTCACGATGGTATAGAGCAGAGCAGGGTGAGCTACCAACTAGGAACTGGAAGCACAAGGTTTCTTTCGAGAAAACTCATTTTCTTCTATGAACCATGCCGGCTGTAAGTAAAAGCACGGTAACAACAGTGCTTTTCAGGTAGCTTCGGGGCCGCATCAACGGAGCTTTCATAATGGGAAAACTAGCCTTGTGCCATCAGTCTCTACTTTCTAGGTTGACACGCAGCATACACGCAGGAGCAGAGCTTCCTGGTTCTACGCAGTGTTCTGGTACTGAAACGGGTGCTGAAGCAAGGCCCCTAGGAGTGTTGAAAAGCTTACTACCTTGAAACTAAAGCAGAACAACGATGAAGGCCTCATGGAGCTGCTGCACGCCTCTCGTTTTGCAAGGATAATCAGGGCCTTACTTCGAAGCTTGGGCTCACGTTGACTTTCACTTTAGGTATAGAGCAGAGCAGGGTGAGCTTCCAACAAGGAACTGGAAACCCAAGGTTTCTTAGGAGAAACCTCATTTTCTTCTCAGAACCATGCCGGCAGTGTGGAAAACCCCGGCCACAACACTGCTTTTCAGGTAGCTTCGAGGCCGCATGAACGGAGCTTTCATAATGGGAAAAGAAGCCTTATGCCATCAGTCTCCAATTTCTAGGTTGACACGCAGCATACACGCAGGACCAGAGCTTACTGTCTCTACGCAGTGTTCTGGTACCGAAACGGTTGCTTAAGCAAAGTCCCTAGGAGTCTTGGAAAGCTTACTACCGTGAAACTAAAGCAGAACAGCGATGAAGGCCTCATGGAGCTGCTGCACGCCTCCAGTTTTGCCAGCATAATCAGGGCCTTACTTCGAGGCTAGTGCTCACATTGACTTTCACGTTTGGTATAGAGCAGAGCAGGGTGAGCTTCCAACTAGGAACTGGAAGCACAAGGTTCCTTTCGAGAAAACTCATTTTCTTCTATGTGCCATGCCGGCTGTAAGTAAAAGCACGGTAACAACAGTGCTTTTCAGGGAGCTTCGAGGCCGCATGAATGGAGCTTTCAAGACGGGAAAACAAGCCTTGTGCCATCAGTCTCTAATTTCTAGGTTGACACGCAGCATACACGCAGGAGCAGAGCTTCCTGGTTCTACGCAGTGTTCTGGTACTGAAACGGGTGCTGAAGCAAGTCCTCTAGGAGTGTTGAAAAGCTTACTACCTTGAAACTAAAGCAGAACAACGATGAAGGCCTCATGGAGCTGCTGCACGCCTCCAGTTTTGCCAGCATAATCAGGGCCTTACTTCGAGGCTAGTGCTCACATTGACTTTCACGTTTGGTATAGAGCAGAGCAGGGTGAGCTTCCAACTAGGAACTGGAAGCACAAGGTTCCTTTCGAGGAAACTCATTTTCTTCTATGAACCATGCCGGCTGTAAGTGAAAGCACGGTAACAACAGTGCTTTTCAGGTAGCTTCGGGGCCGCATCAACGGAGCTTTCATAATGGGAAAACTAGCCTTGTGCCATCAGTCTCTACTTTCTAGGTTGACACGCAGCATACACGCAGGAGCAGAGCTTCCTGGTTCTACGCAGTGTTCTGGTACTGAAACGGTGCTGAAGCAAGGCCCCTAGGAGTGTTGAAAAGCTTACTACCTTGAAACTAAAGCAGAACAACGATGAAGGCCTCATGGAGCTGCTGCACGCCTCTCGTTTTGCAAGGATAATCAGGGCCTTACTTCGAAGCTTGGGCTCACGTTGACTTTCACTTTAGGTATAGAGCAGAGCAGGGTGAGCTTCCAACAAGGAACTGGAAACCCAAGGTTTCTTAGGAGAAACATCATTTTCTTCTCAGAACCATGCCGGCAGTGTGAAAAACCCCGGCCACAACACTGCTTTTCAGGTAGCTTCGAGGCCGCATGAACGGAGCTTTCATAATGGGAAAAGAAGCCTTATGCCATCAGTCTCCAATTTCTAGGTTGACACGCAGCATACACGCAGGACCAGAGCTTACTGTCTCTACGCAGTGTTCTGGTACCGAAACGGTTGCTTCAGCAATGTCCCTAGGAGTCTTGGAAAGCTTACTACCGTGAAACTAAAGCAGAACAGCGATGAAGGCCTCATGGAGCTGCTGCACGCCTCCCGTTTTGCCAGCATAATCAGGGCCTTACTTCGAGGCTAGTGCTCACATTGACTTTCACGTTTGGTATAGAGCAGAGCAGGGTGAGCTTCCAACTAGGAACTGGAAGCACAAGGTTTCTTTCGAGAAAACTCATTTTCTTCTATGTGCCATGCCGGCTGTAAGTAAAAGCACGGTAACAACAGTGCTTTGCAGGAAGCTTCGAGGCCGCATGAATGGAGCTTTCAAAACGGGAAAACAAGCCTTGTGCCATCAGTCTCTAATTTCTAGGTTGACACGCAGCATACACGCAGGAGCAGAGCTTCCTGGTTCTACGCAGTGTTCTGGTACTGAAACGGGTGCTGAAGCAAGTCCGCTAGGAGTGTTGAAAAGCTTACTACCTTGAAACTAAAGCAGAACAGCGATGAAGGCCTCATGGAGCTGCTGCACGCTTCCCGTTTTGCCAGCATAATCATGGCCTTACTTCGAGGCTAGTGCTCACTTTGACTTTCACGTTTGCTATAGAGCAGAGCAGGGTGAGCTTCCAACTAGGAACTGGAAGCACAAGATTTCTTTCGAGAAAACTCATTTTCTTCTATGAACCATGCCGGCTGTAAGTAAAAGCACGGTAACAACAGTGCTTTTCAGGTAGCTTCGGGGCCGCATCAACGGAGCTTTCATAATGGGAAAACTAGCCTTGTGCCATCAGTCTCTACTTTCAGGGTTGACACGCAGCATACACGCAGGAGCAGAGCTTCCTGGTTCTACGCAGTGTTCTGGTACTGAAACGGGTGCTGAAGCAAGGCCCCTAGGAGTGTTGAAAAGCTTACTACCTTGAAACTAAAGCAGAACAACGATGAAGGCCTCATGGAGCTGCTGCACGCCTCTCGTTTTGCAAGGATAATCAGGGCCTTATTTCGAAGCTTGGGCTCACGTTGACTTTCACTTTAGGTATAGCGCAGAGCAGGGTGAGCTTCCAACAAGGAACTGGAAACCCAAGGTTTCTTAGGAGAAACATCATTTTCTTCTCAGAACCATGCCGGCAGTGTGGAAAACCCCGGCCACAACACTGCTTTTCAGGTAGCTTCGAGGCCGCATGAACGGAGCTTTCATAATGGGAAAAGAAGCCTTATGCCATCAGTCTCCAATTTCTAGGTTGACACGCAGCATACACGCAGGACCAGAGCTTACTGTCTCTACGCAGTGTTCTGGTACCGAAACGGTTGCTTCAGCAATGTCCCTAGGAGTCTTGGAAAGCTTACTACCGTGAAACTAAAGCAGAACAGCGATGAAGGCCTCATGGAGCTGCTGCACGCCTCCCGTTTTGCCAGCATAATCAGGGCCTTACTTCGAGGCTAGTGCTCACATTGACTTTCACGTTTGGTATAGAGCAGAGCAGGGTGAGCTTCCAACTAGGAACTGGAAGCACAAGGTTTCTTTCGAGAAAACTCATTTTCTTCTATGTGCCATGCCGGCTGTAAGTAAAAGCACGGTAACAACAGTGCTTTGCAGGAAGCTTCGAGGCCGCATGAATGGAGCTTTCAAAACGGGAAAACAAGCCTTGTGCCATCAGTCTCTAATTTCTAGGTTGACACGCAGCATACACGCAGGAGCAGAGCTTCCTGGTTCTACGAAGTGTTCTGGTACTGAAACGGGTGCTGAAGCAAGTCCGCTAGGAGTGTTGAAAAGCTTACTACCTTGAAACTAAAGCAGAACAGCGATGAAGGCCTCATGGAGCTGCTGCACGCTTCCCGTTTTGCCAGCATAATCATGGCCTTACTTCGAGGCTAGTGCTCACTTTGACTTTCACGTTTGCTATAGAGCAGAGCAGGGTGAGCTTCCAACTAGGAACTGGAAGCACAAGATTTCTTTCGAGAAAACTCATTTTCTTCTATGAACCATGCCGGCTGTAAGTAAAAGCACGGTAACAACAGTGCTTTTCAGGTAGCTTCGGGGCCGCATCAACGGATCTTTCATAATGGGAAAACTAGCCTTGTGCCATCAGTCTCTACTTTCTAGGTTGACACGCAGCATACACGCAGGAGCAGAGCTTCCTGGTTCTACGCAGTGTTCTGGTACTGAAACGGGTGCTGAAGCAAGTCCTCTAGGAGTGTTGAAAAGCTTACTACCTTGAAACTAAATCAGAAGAACGATGAAGGCCTCATGGAGCTGCTGCACGCCTCTCGTTTTGCAAGGATAATCAGGGCCTTACTTCGAAGCTTGGGCTCACGTTGACTTTCACTTTAGGTATAGCGCAGAGCAGGCTGAGCTTCCAACAAGGAACTGGAAACCCAAGGTTTCTTAGGAGAAAACTCATTTTCTTCTCAGAACCATGCCGGCAGTGAGGAAAACCCCGGCAACAACAATGCTTTTCAGGTAGCTTCGAGGCCGCATGAACGGAGCTTTCATAATGGAAAAAGAAGCCTTATGCCATCAGTCTCCAATTTCTAGGTTGACACGCAGCATACACGCAGGACCAGAGCTTACTGTCTCTACGCAGTGTTCTGGTACCGAAACTGTTGCTTCAGCAAAGTCCCTAGGAGTCTTGGAAAGCTTACTACCGTGAAACTAAAGCAGAACAGCGATGAAGGCCTCATGGAGCTGCTGCACGCCTCCCGTTTTGCCAGCATAATCAGGGCCTTACTTCGAGGCTACTGCTCACATTTACTTTCACGATGGTATAGAGCAGAGCAGGGTGAGCTACCAACTAGGAACTGGAAGCACAAGGTTTCTTTCGAGAAAACTCATTTTCTTCTATGAACCATGCCGGCTGTAAGTAAAAGCACGGTAACAACAGTGCTTTTCAGGGAGCTTCGGGGCCGCATCAACGGAGCTTTCATAATGGGAAAACTAGCCTTGTGCCATCAGTCTCTACTTTCTAGGTTGACACGCAGCATACACGCAGGAGCAGAGCTTCCTGGTTCTACGCAGTGTTCTGGTACTGAAACGGGTGCTGAAGCAAGCCCCTAGGAGTGTTGAAAAGCTTACTACCTTGAAACTAAAGCAGAACAACGATGAAGGCCTCATGGAGCTGCTGCACGCCTCTCGTTTTGCAAGGATAATCAGGGCCTTACTTCGAAGCTTGGGCTCACGTTGACTTTCACTTTAGGTATAGAGCAGAGCAGGGTGAGCTTCCAACAAGGAACTGGAAGCACAAGGTTTCTTAGGAGAAACCTCATTTTCTTCTCAGAACCATGCCGGCAGTGTGGAAAACCCCGGCCACAACACGGCTTTTCAGGTAGCTTCGAGGCCGCATGAACGGAGCTTTCATAATGGGAAAAGAAGCCTTATGCCATCAGTCTCCAATTTCTAGGTTGACACGCAGCATACACGCAGGACCAGAGCTTACTGTCTCTACGCAGTGTTCTGGTACCGAAACGGTTGCTTAAGCAAAGTCCCTAGGAGTCTTGGAAAGCTTACTACCGTGAAACTAAAGCAGAACAGCGATGAAGGCCTCATGGAGCTGCTGCACGCCTCCAGTTTTGCCAGCATAATCAGGGCCTTACTTCGAGGCTAGTGCTCACATTGACTTTCACGTTTGGTATAGAGCAGAGCAGGGTGAGCTTCCAACTAGAAACTGGAAGCACAAGGTTTCTTTCGAGAAAACTCATTTTCTTCTATGTGCCATGCCGGCTGTAAGTAAAAGCACGGTAACAACAGTGCTTTTCAGGGAGCTTCGAGGCCGCATGAATGGAGCTTTCAAGACGGGAAAACAAGCCTTGTGCCATCAGTCTCTAATTTCTAGGTTGACACGCAGCATACACGCAGGAGCAGAGCTTCCTGGTTCTACGCAGTGTTCTGGTACTGAAACGGGTGCTGAAGCAAGTCCTCTAGGAGTGTTGAAAAGCTTACTACCTTGAAACTAAAGCAGAACAACGATGAAGGCCTCATGGAGCTGCTGCACGCCTCCAGTTTTGCCAGCATAATCAGGGCCTTACTTCGAGGCTAGTGCTCACATTGACTTTCACGTTTGGTATAGAGCAGAGCAGGGTGAGCTTCCAACTAGGAACTGGAAGCACAAGGTTTCTTTCGAGAAAACTCATTTTCTTCTATGAACCATGCCGGCTGTAAGTAAAAGCACGGTAACAACAGTGCTTTTCAGGTAGCTTCGGGGCCGCATCAACGGATCTTTCATAATGGGAAAACTAGCCTTGTGCCATCAGTCTCTACTTTCAGGGTTGACACGCAGCATACACGCAGGAGCAGAGCTTCCTGGTTCTACGCAGTGTTCTGGTACTGAAACGGGTGCTGAAGCAAGGCCCCTAGGAGTGTTGAAAAGCTTACTACCTTGAAACTAAAGCAGAACAACGATGACGGCCTCATGGAGCTGCTGCACGCCTCTCGTTTTGCAAGGATAATCAGGGCCTTACTTCGAAGCTTGGGCTCACGTTGACTTTCACTTTAGGTATAGAGCAGAGCAGGGTGAGCTTCCAACAAGGAACTGGAAACCCAAGGTTTCTTAGGAGAAACCTCATTTTCTTCTCAGATCCATGCCGGCAGTGTGGAAAACCACGGCCACAACACTGCTTTTCAGGTAGCTTCGAGGCCGCATGAACGGAGCTTTCATAATGGGAAAAGAAGCCTTATGCTATCAGTCTCCAATTTCTAGGTTGACACGCAGCATACACGCAGGACCAGAGCTTACTGTCTCTACGCAGTGTTCTGGTACCGAAACGGTTGCAGAAGCAAAGTCCCTAGGAGTCTTGGAAAGCTTACTACCGTGAAACTAAAGCAGAACAGCGATGAAGGCCTCATGGAGCTGCTGCACGCCTCCAGTTTTGCCAGCATAATCAGGGCCTTACTTCGAGGCTAGTGCTCACATTGACTTTCACGTTGGTATAGAGCAGAGCAGGGTGAGCTTCCAACTAGGAACTGGAAGCACAAGGTTTCTTTCGAGAAAACTCATTTTCTTCTATGTGCCATGCCGGCTGTAAGTAAAAGCACGGTAACAACAGTGCTTTTCAGGGAGCTTCGAGGCCGCATGAATGGAGCTTTCAAGACGGGAAAACAAGCCTTGTGCCATCAGTCTCTAATTTCTAGGTTGACACGCAGCATACACGCAGGAGCAGAGCTTCCTGGTTCTACGCAGTGTTCTGGTACTGAAACGGGTGCTGAAGCAAGTCCTCTAGGAGTGTTGAAAAGCTTACTACCTTGAAACTAAAGCAGAACAACGATGAAGGCCTCATGGAGCTGCTGCACGCCTCCAGTTTTGCCAGCATAATCAGGGCCTTACTTCGAGGCTAGTGCTCACATTGACTTTCACGTTTGGTATAGAGCAGAGCAGGGTGAGCTTCCAACTAGGAACTGGAAGCACAAGGTTCCTTTCGAGAAAACTCATTTTCTTCTATGAACCATGCCGGCTGTAAGTGAAAGCACGGTAACAACAGTGCTTTTCAGGTAGCTTCGGGGCCGCATCAACGGAGCTTTCATAATGGGAAAACTAGCCTTGTGCCATCAGTCTCTACTTTCTAGGTTGACACGCAGCATACACGCAGGAGCAGAGCTTCCTGGTTCTACGCAGTGTTCTGGTACTGAAACGGTGCTGAAGCAAGGCCCCTAGGAGTGTTGAAAAGCTTACTACCTTGAAACTAAAGCAGAACAACGATGAAGGCCTCATGGAGCTGCTGCACGCCTCTCGTTTTGCAAGGATAATCAGGGCCTTACTTCGAAGCTTGGGCTCACGTTGACTTTCACTTTAGGTATAGAGCAGAGCAGGGTGAGCTTCCAACAAGGAACTGGAAACCCAAGGTTTCTTAGGAGAAACATCATTTTCTTCTCAGAACCATGCCGGCAGTGTGGAAAACCCCGGCCACAACACTGCTTTTCAGGTAGCTTCGAGGCCGCATGAACGGAGCTTTCATAATGGGAAAAGAAGCCTTATGCCATCAGTCTCCAATTTCTAGGTTGACACGCAGCATACACGCAGGACCAGAGCTTACTGTCTCTACGCAGTGTTCTGGTACCGAAACGGTTGCTTCAGCAATGTCCCTAGGAGTCTTGGAAAGCTTACTACCGTGAAACTAAAGCAGAACAGCGATGAAGGCCTCATGGAGCTGCTGCACGCCTCCCGTTTTGCCAGCATAATCAGGGCCTTACTTCGAGGCTAGTGCTCACATTGACTTTCACGTTTGGTATAGAGCAGAGCAGGGTGAGCTTCCAACTAGGAACTGGAAGCACAAGGTTTCTTTCGAGAAAACTCATTTTCTTCTATGTGCCATGCCGGCTGTAAGTAAAAGCACGGTAACAACAGTGCTTTGCAGGAAGCTTCGAGGCCGCATGAATGGAGCTTTCAAAACGGGAAAACAAGCCTTGTGCCATCAGTCTCTAATTTCTAGGTTGACACGCAGCATACACGCAGGAGCAGAGCTTCCTGGTTCTACGCAGTGTTCTGGTACTGAAACGGGTGCTGAAGCAAGTCCGCTAGGAGTGTTGAAAAGCTTACTACCTTGAAACTAAAGCAGAACAGCGATGAAGGCCTCATGGAGCTGCTGCACGCTTCCCGTTTTGCCAGCATAATCATGGCCTTACTTCGAGGCTAGTGCTCACTTTGACTTTCACGTTTGCTATAGAGCAGAGCAGGGTGAGCTTCCAACTAGGAACTGGAAGCACAAGATTTCTTTCGAGAAAACTCATTTTCTTCTATGAACCATGCCGGCTGTAAGTAAAAGCACGGTAACAACAGTGCTTTTCAGGTAGCTTCGGGGCCGCATCAACGGAGCTTTCATAATGGGAAAACTAGCCTTGTGCCATCAGTCTCTACTTTCTAGGTTGACACGCAGCATACACGCAGGAGCAGAGCTTCCTGGTTCTACGCAGTGTTCTGGTACTGAAACGGGTGCTGAAGCAAGTCCTCTAGGAGTGTTGAAAAGCTTACTACCTTGAAACTAAATCAGAACAACGATGAAGGCCTCATGGAGCTGCTGCACGCCTCTCGTTTTGCAAGGATAATCAGGGCCTTACTTCGAAGCTTGGGCTCACGTTGACTTTCACTTTAGGTATAGCGCAGAGCAGGCTGAGCTTCCAACAAGGAACTGGAAACCCAAGGTTTCTTAGGAGAAAACTCATTTTCTTCTCAGAACCATGCCGGCAGTGAGGAAAACCCCGGCCACAACACTGCTTTTCAGGTAGCTTCGAGGCCGCATGAACGGAGCTTTCATAATGGGAAAAGAAGCCTTATGCTATCAGTCTCCAATTTCTAGGTTGACACGCAGCATACACGCAGGACCAGAGCTTACTGTCTCTACGCAGTGTTCTGGTACCGAAACGGTTGCAGAAGCAAAGTCCCTAGGAGTCTTGGAAAGCTTACTACCGTGAAACTAAAGCAGAACAGCGATGAAGGCCTCATGGAGCTGCTGCACGCCTCCAGTTTTGCCAGCATAATCAGGGCCTTACTTCGAGGCTAGTGCTCACATTGACTTTCACGTTGGTATAGAGCAGAGCAGGGTGAGCTTCCAACTAGGAACTGGAAGCACAAGGTTTCTTTCGAGAAAACTCATTTTCTTCTATGTGCCATGCCGGCTGTAAGTAAAAGCACGGTAACAACAGTGCTTTTCAGGGAGCTTCGAGGCCGCATGAATGGAGCTTTCAAGACGGGAAAACAAGCCTTGTGCCATCAGTCTCTAATTTCTAGGTTGACACGCAGCATACACGCAGGAGCAGAGCTTCCTGGTTCTACGCAGTGTTCTGGTACTGAAACGGGTGCTGAAGCAAGTCCTCTAGGAGTGTTGAAAAGCTTACTACCTTGAAACTAAAGCAGAACAACGATGAAGGCCTCATGGAGCTGCTGCACGCCTCCAGTTTTGCCAGCATAATCAGGGCCTTACTTCGAGGCTAGTGCTCACATTGACTTTCACGTTTGGTATAGAGCAGAGCAGGGTGAGCTTCCAACTAGGAACTGGAAGCACAAGGTTCCTTTCGAGAAAACTCATTTTCTTCTATGAACCATGCCGGCTGTAAGTGAAAGCACGGTAACAACAGTGCTTTTCAGGTAGCTTCGGGGCCGCATCAACGGAGCTTTCATAATGGGAAAACTAGCCTTGTGCCATCAGTCTCTACTTTCTAGGTTGACACGCAGCATACACGCAGGAGCAGAGCTTCCTGGTTCTACGCAGTGTTCTGGTACTGAAACGGTGCTGAAGCAAGGCCCCTAGGAGTGTTGAAAAGCTTACTACCTTGAAACTAAAGCAGAACAACGATGAAGGCCTCATGGAGCTGCTGCACGCCTCTCGTTTTGCAAGGATAATCAGGGCCTTACTTCGAAGCTTGGGCTCACGTTGACTTTCACTTTAGGTATAGAGCAGAGCAGGGTGAGCTTCCAACAAGGAACTGGAAACCCAAGGTTTCTTAGGAGAAACATCATTTTCTTCTCAGAACCATGCCGGCAGTGTGGAAAACCCCGGCCACAACACTGCTTTTCAGGTAGCTTCGAGGCCGCATGAACGGAGCTTTCATAATGGGAAAAGAAGCCTTATGCCATCAGTCTCCAATTTCTAGGTTGACACGCAGCATACACGCAGGACCAGAGCTTACTGTCTCTACGCAGTGTTCTGGTACCGAAACGGTTGCTTCAGCAATGTCCCTAGGAGTCTTGGAAAGCTTACTACCGTGAAACTAAAGCAGAACAGCGATGAAGGCCTCATGGAGCTGCTGCACGCCTCCCGTTTTGCCAGCATAATCAGGGCCTTACTTCGAGGCTAGTGCTCACATTGACTTTCACGTTTGGTATAGAGCAGAGCAGGGTGAGCTTCCAACTAGGAACTGGAAGCACAAGGTTTCTTTCGAGAAAACTCATTTTCTTCTATGTGCCATGCCGGCTGTAAGTAAAAGCACGGTAACAACAGTGCTTTGCAGGAAGCTTCGAGGCTGCATGAATGGAGCTTTCAAAACGGGAAAACAAGCCTTGTGCCATCAGTCTCTAATTTCTAGGTTGACACGCAGCATACACGCAGGAGCAGAGCTTCCTGGTTCTACGCAGTGTTCTGGTACTGAAACGGGTGCTGAAGCAAGTCCGCTAGGAGTGTTGAAAAGCTTACTACCTTGAAACTAAAGCAGAACAGCGATGAAGGCCTCATGGAGCTGCTGCACGCTTCCCGTTTTGCCAGCATAATCATGGCCTTACTTCGAGGCTAGTGCTCACTTTGACTTTCACGTTTGCTATAGAGCAGAGCAGGGTGAGCTTCCAACTAGGAACTGGAAGCACAAGATTTCTTTCGAGAAAACTCATTTTCTTCTATGAACCATGCCGGCTGTAAGTAAAAGCACGGTAACAACAGTGCTTTTCAGGTAGCTTCGGGGCCGCATCAACGGAGCTTTCATAATGGGAAAACTAGCCTTGTGCCATCAGTCTCTACTTTCTAGGTTGACACGCAGCATACACGCAGGAGCAGAGCTTCCTGGTTCTACGCAGTGTTCTGGTACTGAAACGGGTGCTGAAGCAAGTCCTCTAGGAGTGTTGAAAAGCTTACTACCTTGAAACTAAATCAGAACAACGATGAAGGCCTCATGGAGCTGCTGCACGCCTCTCGTTTTGCAAGGATAATCAGGGCCTTACTTCGAAGCTTGGGCTCACGTTGACTTTCACTTTAGGTATAGCGCAGAGCAGGCTGAGCTTCCAACAAGGAACTGGAAACCCAAGGTTTCTTAGGAGAAAACTCATTTTCTTCTCAGAACCATGCCGGCAGTGAGGAAAACCCCGGCAACAACAATGCTTTTCAGGTAGCTTCGAGGCCGCATGAACGGAGCTTTCATAATGGAAAAAGAAGCCTTATGCCATCAGTCTCCAATTTCTAGGTTGACACGCAGCATACACGCAGGACCAGAGCTTACTGTCTCTACGCAGTGTTCTGGTACCGAAACTGTTGCTTAAGCAAAGTCCCTAGGAGTCTTGGAAAGCTTACTACCGTGAAACTAAAGCAGAACAGCGATGAAGGCCTCAGGGAGCTGCTGCACGCCTCCCGTTTTGCCAGCATAATCAGGGCCTTACTTCGAGGCTAGTGCTCACATTGACTTTCACGTTTGGTATAGAGCAGAGCAGGGTGAGCTTCCAACTAGGAACTGGAAGCACAAGGTTTCTTTCGAGAAAACTCATTTTCTTCTATGAACCATGCCGGCTGTAAGTAAAAGCACAGTAACAACAGTGTTTTTCAGGGAGCTTCGGGGCCGCATCAACGGAGCTTTCATAATGGGAAAACTAGCCTTGTGCCATCAGTCTCTACTTTCAGGGTTGACACGCAGCATACACGCAGGAGCAGAGCTTCCTGGTTCTATGCAGTGTTCTGGTACTGAAACGGGTGCTGAAGCAAGTCCGCTAGGAGTGTTGAAAAGCTACTACCTTGAAACTAAAGCAGAACAACGATGAAGGCCTCATGGAGCTGCTGCACGCCTCTCGTTTCGCAAGGATAATCAGGGCCTTACTTCGAAGCTTGGGCTCACCTTGACTTTCACTTTAGGTATAGCGCAGAGCAGGGTGAGCTTCCAACAAGGAACTGGAAACCCAAGGTTTCTTAGGAGAAAACTCATTTTCTTCTCAGAACCATGCCGGCAGTGAGGAAAACCCCGGCAACAACAATGCTTTTCAGGTAGCTTCGAGGCCGCATGAACGGAGCTTTCATAATGGGAAAAGAAGCCTTATGCCATCAGTCTCCAATTTCTAGGTTGACACGCAGCATACACGCAGGACCAGAGCTTACTGTCTCTACGCAGTGTTTTGGTACCGAAACGGTTGCTTCAGCAACGTCCCTAGGAGTCTTGGAAAGCTTACTACCGTGAAACTAAAGCAGAACAGCGATGAAGGCCTCATGGAGCTGCTGCACGCCTCCCGTTTTGCCAGCATAATCAGGGCCTTACTTCGAGGCTACTGCTCACATTTACTTTCACGATGGTATAGAGCAGAGCAGGGTGAGCTACCAACTAGGAACTGGAAGCACAAGGTTTCTTTCGAGAAAACTCATTTTCTTCTATGAACCATGCCGGCTGTAAGTAAAAGCACGGTAACAACAGTGCTTTTCAGGTAGCTTCGGGGCCGCATCAACGGAGCTTTCATAATGGGAAAACTAGCCTTGTGCCATCAGTCTCTACTTTCTAGGTTGACACGCAGCATACACGCAGGAGCAGAGCTTCCTGGTTCTACGCAGTGTTCTGGTACTGAAACGGGTGCTGAAGCAAGGCCCCTAGGAGTGTTGAAAAGCTTACTACCTTGAAACTAAAGCAGAACAACGATGAAGGCCTCATGGAGCTGCTGCACGCCTCTCGTTTTGCAAGGATAATCAGGGCCTTACTTCGAAGCTTGGGCTCACGTTGACTTTCACTTTAGGTATAGAGCAGAGCAGGGTGAGCTTCCAACAAGGAACTGGAAACCCAAGGTTTCTTAGGAGAAACCTCATTTTCTTCTCAGAACCATGCCGGCAGTGTGGAAAACCCCGGCCACAACACTGCTTTTCAGGTAGCTTCGAGGCCGCATGAACGGAGCTTTCATAATGGGAAAAGAAGCCTTATGCCATCAGTCTCCAATTTCTAGCTTGACACGCAGCATACACGCAGGACCAGAGCTTACTGTCTCTACGCAGTGTTCTGGTACCGAAACGGTTGCTTAAGCAAAGTCCCTAGGAGTCTTGGAAAGCTTACTACCGTGAAACTAAAGCAGAACAGCGATGAAGGCCTCATGGAGCTGCTGCACGCCTCCAGTTTTGCCAGCATAATCAGGGCCTTACTTCGAGGCTAGTGCTCACATTGACTTTCACGTTTGGTATAGAGCAGAGCAGGGTGAGCTTCCAACTAGAAACTGGAAGCACAAGGTTTCTTTCGAGAAAACTCATTTTCTTCTATGTGCCATGCCGGCTGTAAGTAAAAGCACGGTAACAACAGTGCTTTTCAGGGAGCTTCGAGGCCGCATGAATGGAGCTTTCAAGACGGGAAAACAAGCCTTGTGCCATCAGTCTCTAATTTCTAGGTTGACACGCAGCATACACGCAGGAGCAGAGCTTCCTGGTTCTACGCAGTGTTCTGGTACTGAAACGGGTGCTGAAGCAAGTCCTCTAGGAGTGTTGAAAAGCTTACTACCTTGAAACTAAAGCAGAACAACGATGAAGGCCTCATGGAGCTGCTGCACGCCTCCAGTTTTGCCAGCATAATCAGGGCCTTACTTCGAGGCTAGTGCTCACATTGACTTTCACGTTTGGTATAGAGCAGAGCAGGGTGAGCTTCCAACTAGGAACTGGAAGCACAAGGTTTCTTTCGAGAAAACTCCTTTTCTTCTATGAACCATGCCGGCTGTAAGTAAAAGCACGGTAACAACAGTGCTTTTCAGGTAGCTTCGGGGCCGCATCAACGGATCTTTCATAATGGGAAAACTAGCCTTGTGCCATCAGTCTCTACTTTCAGGGTTGACACGCAGCATACACGCAGGAGCAGAGCTTCCTGGTTCTACGCAGTGTTCTGGTACTGAAACGGGTGCTGAAGCAAGGCCCCTAGGAGTGTTGAAAAGCTTACTACCTTGAAACTAAAGCAGAACAACGATGAAGGCCTCATGGAGCTGCTGCACGCCTCTCGTTTTGCAAGGATAATCAGGGCCTTACTTCGAAGCTTGGGCTCACGTTGACTTTCACTTTAGGTATAGAGCAGAGCAGGGTGAGCTTCCAACAAGGAACTGGAAACCCAAGGTTTCTTAGGAGAAACCTCATTTTCTTCTCAGAACCATGCCGGCAGTGTGGAAAACCACGGCCACAACACTGCTTTTCAGGTAGCTTCGAGGCCGCATGAACGGAGCTTTCATAATGGGAAAAGAAGCCTTATGCCATCAGTCTCCAATTTCTAGGTTGACACGCAGCATACACGCAGGACCAGAGCTTACTGTCTCTACGCAGTGTTCTGGTACCGAAACGGTTGCAGAAGCAAAGTCCCTAGGAGTCTTGGAAAGCTTACTACCGTGAAACTAAAGCAGAACAGCGATGAAGGCCTCATGGAGCTGCTGCACGCCTCCAGTTTTGCCAGCATAATCAGGGCCTTACTTCGAGGCTAGTGCTCACATTGACTTTCACGTTTGGTATAGAGCAGAGCAGGGTGAGCTTCCAACTAGGAACTGGAAGCACAAGGTTTCTTTCGAGAAAACTCATTTTCTTCTATGTGCCATGCCGGCTGTAAGTAAAAGCACGGTAACAACAGTGCTTTTCAGGGAGCTTCGAGGCCGCATGAATGGAGCTTTCAAGACGGGAAAACAAGCCTTGTGCCATCAGTCTCTAATTTCTAGGTTGACACGCAGCATACACGCAGGAGCAGAGCTTCCTGGTTCTACGCAGTGTTCTGGTACTGAAACGGGTGCTGAAGCAAGTCCTCTAGGAGTGTTGAAAAGCTTACTACCTTGAAACTAAAGCAGAACAACGATGAAGGCCTCATGGAGCTGCTGCACGCCTCCAGTTTTGCCAGCATAATCAGGGCCTTACTTCGAGGCTAGTGCTCACATTGACTTTCACGTTTGGTATAGAGCAGAGCAGGGTGAGCTTCCAACTAGGAACTGGAAGCACAAGGTTCCTTTCGAGAAAACTCATTTTCTTCTATGAACCATGCCGGCTGTAAGTGAAACCACGGTAACAACAGTGCTTTTCATGTAGCTTCGGGGCCGCATCAACGGAGCTTTCATAATGGGAAAACTAGCCTTGTGCCATCAGTCTCTACTTTCTAGGTTGACACGCAGCATACACGCAGGAGCAGAGCTTCCTGGTTCTACGCAGTGTTCTGGTACTGAAACGGTGCTGAAGCAAGGCCCCTAGGAGTGTTGAAAAGCTTACTACCTTGAAACTAAAGCAGAACAACGATGAAGGCCTCATGGAGCTGCTGCACGCCTCTCGTTTTGCAAGGATAATCAGGGCCTTACTTCGAAGCTTGGGCTCACGTTGACTTTCACTTTAGGTATAGAGCAGAGCAGGGTGAGCTTCCAACAGGGAACTGGAAACCCAAGGTTTCTTAGGAGAAACATCATTTTCTTCTCAGAACCATGCCGGCAGTGTGGAAAACCCCGGCCACAACACTGCTTTTCAGGTAGCTTCGAGGCCGCATGAACGGAGCTTTCATAATGGGAAAAGAAGCCTTATGCCATCAGTCTCCAATTTCTAGGTTGACACGCAGCATACACGCAGGACCAGAGCTTACTGTCTCTACGCAGTGTTCTGGTACCGAAACGGTTGCTTAAGCAAAGTCCCTAGGAGTCTTGGAAAGCTTACTACCGTGAAACTAAAGCAGAACAGCGATGAAGGCCTCATGGAGCTGCTGCACGCCTCCCGTTTTGCCAGCATAATCAGGGCCTTACTTCGAGGCTAGTGCTCACATTGACTTTCACGTTTGGTATAGAGCAGAGCAGGGTGAGCTTCCAACTAGGAACTGGAAGCACAAGGTTTCTTTCGAGAAAACTCATTTTCTTCTATGAACCATGCCGGCTGTAAGTAAAAGCACGGTAACAACAGTGCTTTGCAGGAAGCTTCGAGGCCGCATGAATGGAGCTTTCAAAACGGGAAAACAAGCCTTGTGCCATCAGTCTCTAATTTCTAGGTTGACACGCAGCATACACGCAGGAGCAGAGCTTCCTGGTTCTACGCAGTGTTCTGGTACTGAAACGGGTGCTGAAGCAAGTCCGCTAGGAGTGTTGAAAAGCTTACTACCTTGAAACTAAAGCAGAACAGTGATGAAGGCCTCATGGAGCTGCTGCACGCTTCCCGTTTTGCCAGCATAATCATGGCCTTATTCGAGGCTAGTGCTCACTTTGACTTTCACGTTTGCTATAGAGCAGAGCAGGGTGAGCTTCCAACTAGGAACTGGAAGCACAAGATTTCTTTCGAGAAAACTCATTTTCTTCTATGAACCATGCCGGCTGTAAGTAAAAGCACAGTAACAACAGTGCTTTTCAGGTAGCTTCGGGGCCGCATCAACGGAGCTTTCATAATGGGAAAACTAGCCTTGTGCCATCAGTCTCTACTTTCTAGGTTGACACGCAGCATACACGCAGGAGCAGAGCTTCCTGGTTCTACGCAGTGTTCTGGTACTGAAACGGGTGCTGAAGCAAGTCCTCTAGGAGTGTTGAAAAGCTTACTACCTTGAAACTAAATCAGAACAACGATGAAGGCCTCATGGAGCTGCTGCACGCCTCTCGTTTTGCAAGGATAATCAGGGCCTTACTTCGAAGCTTGGGCTCACGTTGACTTTCACTTTAGGTATAGCGCAGAGCAGGCTGAGCTTCCAACAAGGAACTGGAAACCCAAGGTTTCTTAGGAGAAAACTCATTTTCTTCTCAGAACCATGCCGGCAGTGAGGAAAACCCCGGCAACAACAATGCTTTTCAGGTAGCTTCGAGGCCGCATGAACGGAGCTTTCATAATGGAAAAAGAAGCCTTATGCCATCAGTCTCCAATTTCTAGGTTGACACGCAGCATACACGCAGGACCAGAGCTTACTGTCTCTACGCAGTGTTCTGGTACCGAAACTGTTGCTTAAGCAAAGTCCCTAGGAGTCTTGGAAAGCTTACTACCGTGAAACTAAAGCAGAACAGCGATGAAGGCCTCAGGGAGCTGCTGCACGCCTCCCGTTTTGCCAGCATAATCAGGGCCTTACTTCGAGGCTAGTGCTCACATTGACTTTCACGTTTGGTATAGAGCAGAGCAGGGTGAGCTTCCAACTAGGAACTGGAAGCACAAGGTTTCTTTCGAGAAAACTCATTTTCTTCTATGAACCATGCCGGCTGTAAGTAAAAGCACAGTAACAACAGTGCTTTTCAGGGAGCTTCGGGGCCGCATCAACGGAGCTTTCATAATGGGAAAACTAGCCTTGTGCCATCAGTCTCTACTTTCAGGGTTGACACGCAGCATACACGCAGGAGCAGAGCTTCCTGGTTCTACGCAGTGTTCTGGTACTGAAACGGGTGCTGAAGCAAGTCCGCTAGGAGTGTTGAAAAGCTACTACCTTGAAACTAAAGCAGAACAACGATGAAGGCCTCATGGAGCTGCTGCACGCCTCTCGTTTTGCAAGGATAATCAGGGCCTTACTTCGAAGCTTGGGCTCACGTTGACTTTCACTTTAGGTATAGCGCAGAGCAGGCTGAGCTTCCAACAAGGAACTGGAAACCCAAGGTTTCTTAGGAGAAAACTCATTTTCTTCTCAGAACCATGCCGGCAGTGAGGAAAACCCCGGCAACAACAATGCTTTTCAGGTAGCTTCGAGGCCGCATGAACGGAGCTTTCATAATGGGAAAAGAAGCCTTATGCCATCAGTCTCCAATTTCTAGGTTGACACGCAGCATACACGCAGGACCAGAGCTTACTGTCTCTACGCAGTGTTCTGGTACCGAAACGGTTGCTTCAGCAAAGTCCCTAGGAGTCTTGGAAAGCTTACTACCGTGAAACTAAAGCAGAACAGCGATGAAGGCCTCATGGAGCTGCTGCACGCCTCCCGTTTTGCCAGCATAATCAGGGCCTTACTTCGAGGCTACTGCTCACATTTACTTTCACGATGGTATAGAGCAGAGCAGGGTGAGCTACCAACTAGGAACTGGAAGCACAAGGTTTCTTTCGAGAAAACTCATTTTCTTCTATGAACCATGCCGGCTGTAAGTAAAAGCACGGTAACAACAGTGCTTTTCAGGTAGCTTCGGGGCCGCATCAACGGAGCTTTCATAATGGGAAAACTAGCCTTGTGCCATCAGTCTCTACTTTCTAGGTTGACACGCAGCATACACGCAGGAGCAGAGCTTCCTGGTTCTACGCAGTGTTCTGGTACTGAAACGGGTGCTGAAGCAAGTCCTCTAGGAGTGTTGAAAAGCTTACTACCTTGAAACTAAAGCAGAACAACGATGAAGGCCTCATGGAGCTGCTGCACGCCTCCAGTTTTGCCAGCATAATCAGGGCCTTACTTCGAGGCTAGTGCTCACATTGACTTTCACGTTTGGTATAGAGCAGAGCAGGGTGAGCTTCCAACTAGGAACTGGAAGCACAAGGTTTCTTTCGAGAAAACTCATTTTCTTCTATGAACCATGCCGGCTGTAAGTAAAAGCACGGTAACAACAGTGCTTTTCAGGTAGCTTCGGGGCCGCATCAACGGATCTTTCATAATGGGAAAACTAGCCTTGTGCCATCAGTCTCTATTTTCTAGGTTGACACGCAGCATACACGCAGCAGCAGAGCTTCCTGGTTCTACGCAGTGTTCTGGTACTGAAACGGGTGCTGAAGCAAGGCCCCTAGGAGTGTTGAAAAGCTTACTACCTTGAAACTAAAGCAGTACAACGATGAAGGCCTCATGGAGCTGCTGCACGCCTCTCGTTTTGCAAGGATAATCAGGGCCTTACTTCGAAGCTTGGGCTCACGTTGACTTTCACTTTAGGTATAGAGCAGAGCAGGGTGAGCTTCCAACAAGGAACTGGAAACCCAAGGTTTCTTAGGAGAAACCTCATTTTCTTCTCAGAACCATGCCGGCAGTGAGGAAAACCCCGGCAACAACAATGCTTTTCAGGTAGCTTCGAGGACACATGAACGGAGCTTTCATAATGGGAAAAGAAGCCTTATGCCATCAGTCTCCAATTTCTAGGTTGACACGCAGCATACACGCAGGACCAGAGCTTACTGTCTCTACGCAGTGTTCTGGTACCGAAACGGTTGCTTAAGCAAAGTCCCTAGGAACGTTGGAAAGCTTACTACCGTGAAACTAAAGCAGAACAGCGATGAAGGCCTCATGGAGCTGCTGCACGCCTCCAGTTTTGCCAGCATAATCAGGGCCTTACTTCGAGGCTAGTGCTCACATTGACTTTCACGTTTGGTATAGAGCAGAGCAGGGTGAGCTTCCAACTAAGAACTGGAAGCACAAGGTTTCTTTCGAGAAAACTCATTTTCTTCTATGAACCATGCCGGCTGTAAGTAAAAGCACGGTAACAACAGTGCTTTTCAGGTAGCTTCGGGGCCGCATCAACGGATCTTTCATAATGGGAAAACTAGCCTTGTGCCATCAGTCTCTACTTTCTAGGTTGACACGCAGCATACACGCAGGAGCAGAGCTACCTGGTTCTACGCAGTGTTCTGGTACTGAAACGGGTGCTGAAGCAAGGCCCCTAGGAGTGTTGAAAAGCTTACTACCTTGAAACTAAAGCAGAACAGCGATGAAGGCCTCAGGGAGCTGCTGCACGCCTCCCGTTTTGCCAGCATAATCAGGGCCTTACTTCGAGGCTAGTGCTCACATTGATTTCACGATTGGTATAGAGCAGAGCAGGGTGAGCTTCCAACTAGGAACTGGAAGCACAAGGTTTCTTTCGAGAAAACTCATTTTCTTCTATGAGCCATGCCGGCTGTAAGTAAAAGCACGGTAACAACAGTGCTTTTCAGGTAGCTTCGGGGCCGCATCAACGGATCTTTCATAATGGGAAAACTAGCCTTGTGCCATCAGTCTCTACTTTCTAGGTTGACACGCAGCATACACGGAGGACCAGAGCTTACTGTCTCTACGCAGTGTTGTGGTACCGAAACGGTTGCTTAAGCAAAGTCCCTAGGAGTCTTGGAAATCTTACTACCGTGAAACTAAAGCAGAACAGCGATGAAGGCCTCATGGAGCTGCTGCACGCCTCCCGTTTTGCCAGCATAATCAGGGCCTTAGTTCGAGGCTAGTGCTCACATTGACTTTCACGTTTGGTATAGAGCAGAGCAGGGTGAGCTTCCAACTAGGAACTGGAAGCACAAGGTTTCTTTCGAGAAAACTCATTTTCTTCTATGAACCATGCCGGCTGTAAGTAAAAGCACGGTAACAACAGTGCTTTTCAGGGAGCTTCGAGGCCGCATGAATGGAGCTTTCAAAACGGGAAAACAAGCCTTGTGCCATCAGTCTCTAATTTCTAGGTTGACACGCAGCATACACGCAGGAGCAGAGCTTCCTGGTTCTACGCAGTGTTCTGGTACTGAAACGGGTGCTGAAGCAAGTCCTCTAGGAGTGTTGAAAAGCTTACTACCTTGAAACTAAAGCAGAACAACGATGAAGGCCTCATGGAGCTGCTGCACGCCTCCAGTTTTGCCAGCATAATCAGGGCCTTACTTCGAGGCTAGTGCTCACATTGACTTTCACGTTTGGTATAGAGCAGAGCAGGGTGAGCTTCCAACTAAGAACTGGAAGCACAAGGTTTCTTTCGAGAAAACTCATTTTCTTCTATGAACCATGCCGGCTGTAAGTAAAAGCACGGTAACAACAGTGCTTTTCAGGTAGCTTCGGGGCCGCATCAACGGATCTTTCATAATGGGAAAACTAGCCTTGTGCCATCAGTCTCTACTTTCTAGGTTGACACGCAGCATACACGCAGGAGCAGAGCTTCCTGGTTCTACGCAGTGTTCTGGTACTGAAACGGTGCTGAAGCAATTCCGCTAGGAGTGTTGAAAACCTTACTACCTTGAAACTAAAGCAGAACAACGATGAAGGTCTCATGGAGCTGCTGCACGCCTCTCGTTTTGCAAGGATAATCAGGGCCTTACTTCGAAGCTTGGGCTCACGTTGACTTTCACTTTAGGTATAGAGCAGAGCAGGGTGAGCTTCCAACAAGGAACTGGAAACCCAAGGTTTCTTAGGAGAAACCTCATTTTCTTCTCAGAACGATGCCGGCAGTGAGGAAAACCCCGGCAACAACAATGCTTTTCAGGTAGCTTGGAGGCCGCATGAACGGAGCTTTCATAATGGGAAAAGAAGCCTTATGCCATCAGTCTCCAATTTCTAGGTTGACACGCAGCATACACGCAGGACCAGAGCTTACTGTCTCTACGCAGTGTTCTGGTACCGAAACGGTTGCTTAAGCAAAGTCCCTAGGAGTCTTGGAAAGCTTACTACCGTGAAACTAAAGCAGAACAGCGATGAAGGCCTCAGGGAGCTGCTGCACGCCTCCCGTTTTGCCAGCATAATCAGGGCCTTACTTCGAGGCTAGTGCTCACATTGACTTTCACGTTTGGTATAGAGCAGAGCAGGGTGAGCTTCCAACTAGGAACTGGAAGCACAAGGTTTCTTTCGAGAAAACTCCTTTTCTTCTATGAACCATGCCGGCTGTAAGTAAAAGCACGGTAACAACAGTGCTTTTCAGGTAGCTTCGGGGCCGCATCAACGGAGCTTTCATAATGGGAAAACTAGCCTTGTGCCATCAGTCTCTACTTTCTAGGTTGACACGCAGCATACACGCAGGAGCAGAGCTTCCTGGTTCTACGCAGTGTTCTGGTACTGAAACGGGTGCTGAAGCAAGTCCTCTAGGAGTGTTGAAAAGCTTACTACCTTGAAACTAAAGCAGAACAACGATGAAGGCCTCATGGAGCTGCTGCACGCCTCTCGTTTTGCAAGGATAATCAGGGCCTTACTTCGAAGCTTGGGCTCACGTTGACT
Organism: Eubalaena glacialis; assembly: GCF_028564815.1. Lineage (NCBI taxonomy): Eukaryota > Metazoa > Chordata > Mammalia > Artiodactyla > Balaenidae > Eubalaena > Eubalaena glacialis. The sequence goes on from NC_083731.1 coordinate 49,121,521, forward strand.
TTCACTTTAGGTATAGCGCAGAGCAGGCTGAGCTTCCAACAAGGAACTGGAAACCCAAGGTTTCTTAGGAGAAAACTCATTTTCTTCTCAGAACCATGCCGGCAGTGAGGAAAACCCCGGCAACAACAATGCTTTTCAGGTAACTTCGAGGCCGCATGAACGGAGCTTTCATAATGGAAAAAGAAGCCTTATGCCATCAGTCTCCAATTTCTAGGTTGACACGCAGCATACACACAGGACCAGAGCTTACTGTCTCTACGCAGTGTTCTGGTACCGAAACGGTTGCTTAAGCAAAGTCCCTAGGAGTCTGGAGAGCTTACTACCGTGAAACTAAAGCAGAACAGCGATGAAGGCCTCATGGAGCTGCTGCACGCCTCCCGTTTTGCCAGGATAATCAGGGCCTTACTTCGAGGCTAGTGCTCACATTGACTTTCACGTTTGGTATAGAGCAGAGCAGGGTGAGCTTCCAACTAGGAACTGGAAGCACAAGGTTTCTTTCGAGAAAACTCATTTTCTTCTATGTGCCATGCCGGCTGTAAGTAAAAGCACGGTAACAACAGTGCTTTTCAGGGAGCTTCGAGGCCGCATGAATGGAGCTTTCAAGACGGGAAAACAAGCCTTGTGCCATCAGTCTCTAATTTCTAGGTTGACACGCAGCATACACGCAGGAGCAGAGCTTCCTGGTTCTACGCAGTGTTCTGGTACTGAAACGGGTGCTGAAGCAAGTCCGCTAGGAGTGTTGAAAAGCTACTACCTTGAAACTAAAGCAGAACAACGATGAAGGCCTCATGGAGCTGCTGCACGCCTCTCGTTTTGCAAGGATAATCAGGGCCTTACTTCGAAGCTTGGGCTCACGTTGACTTTCACTTTAGGTATAGCGCAGAGCAGGGTGAGCTTCCAACAAGGAACTGGAAACCCAAGGTTTCTTAGGAGAAAACTCATTTTCTTCTCAGAACCATGCCGGCAGTGAGGAAAACCCCGGCAACAACAATGCTTTTCAGGTAGCTTCGAGGCCGCATGAACGGAGCTTTCATAATGGGAAAAGAAGCCTTATGCCATCAGTCTCCAATTTCTAGGTTGACACGCAGCATACACGCAGGACCAGAGCTTACTGTCTCTACGCAGTGTTCTGGTACCGAAACGGTTGCTTAAGCAAAGTCCCTAGGAGTCTTGGAAAGCTTACTACCGTGAAACTAAAGCAGAACAGCGATGAAGGCCTCAGGGAGCTGCTGCACGCCTCCCGTTTTGCCAGCATAATCAGGGCCTTACTTCGAGGCTAGTGCTCACATTTACTTTCACGATGGTATAGAGCAGAGCAGGGTGAGCTACCAACTAGGAAATGGAAGCACAAGGTTTCTTTCGAGAAAACTCATTTTCTTCTATGAACCATGCCGGCTGTAAGTAAAAGCACGGTAACAACAGTGCTTTTCAGGTAACTTCGGGGCCGCATCAACAGAGCTTTCATAATGGGAAAACTAGCCTTGTGCCATCAGTCTCTACTTTCTAGGTTGACACGCAGCATACACGCAGGAGCAGAGCTTCCTGGTTCTACGCAGTGTTCTGGTACTGAAACGGGTGCTGAAGCAAGGCCCCTAGGAGTGTTGAAAAGCTTACTACCTTGAAACTAAAGCAGAACAACGATGAAGGCCTCATGGAGCTGCTGCACGCCTCTCGTTTTGCAAGGATAATCAGGGCCTTACTTCGAAGCTTGGGCTCACGTTGACTTTCACTTTAGGTATAGAGCAGAGCAGGGTGAGCTTCCAACAAGGAACTGGAAACCCAAGGTTTCTTAGGAGAAACCTCATTTTCTTCTCAGAACCATGCCGGCAGTGTGGAAAACCCCGGCCACAACACTGCTTTTCAGGTAGCTTCGAGGCCGCATGAACGGAGCATTCATAATGGGAAAAGAAGCCTTATGCCATCAGTCTCCAATTTCTAGGTTGACACGCAGCATACACGCAGGACCAGAGCTTACTGTCTCTACGCAGTGTTCTGGTACCGAAACGGTTGCTTAAGCAAAGTCCCTAGGAGTCTTGGAAAGCTTACTACCGTGAAACTAAAGCAGAACAGCGATGAAGGCCTCATGGAGCTGCTGCACGCCTCCAGTTTTGCCAGCATAATCAGGGCCTTACTTCGAGGCTAGTGCTCACATTGACTTTCACGTTTGGTATAGAGCAGAGCAGGGTGAGCTTCCAACTAAGAACTGGAAGCACAAGGTTTCTTTCGAGAAAACTCATTTTCTTCTATGAACCATGCCGGCTGTAAGTAAAATCACGGTAACAACAGTGCTTTTCAGGTAGCTTCGGGGCCGCATCAACGGATCTTTCATAATGGGAAAACTAGCCTTGTGCCATCAGTCTCTACTTTCTAGGTTGACACGCAGCATACACGCAGGAGCAGAGCTTCCTGGTTCTACGCAGTGTTCTGGTACTGAAACGGGTGCTGAAGCAATTCCGCTAGGAGTGTTGAAAACCTTACTACCTTGAAACTAAAGCAGAACAACGATGAAGGCCTCATGGAGCTGCTGCACGCCTCTCGTTTTGCAAGGATAATCAGGGCCTTACTTCGAAGCTTGGGCTCACGTTGACTTTCACTTTAGGTATAGAGCAGAGCAGGGTGAGCTTCCAACAAGGAACTGGAAACCCAAGGTTTCTTAGGAGAAACCTCATTTTCTTCTCAGAACGATGCCGGCAGTGAGGAAAACCCCGGCAACAACAATGCTTTTCAGGTAGCTTGGAGGCCGCATGAACGGAGCTTTCATAATGGGAAAAGAAGCCTTATGAAATCAGTCTCCAATTTCTAGGTTGACACGCAGCATACACGCAGGACCAGAGCTTACTGTCTCTACGCAGTGTTCTGGTACCGAAACGGTTGCTTAAGCAAAGTCCCTAGGAGTCTTGGAAAGCTTACTACCGTGAAACTAAAGCAGAACAGCGATGAAGGCCTCAGGGAGCTGCTGCACGCCTCCCGTTTTGCCAGCATAATCAGGGCCTTACTTCGAGGCTAGTGCTCACATTGACTTTTACGTTTGGTATAGAGCAGAGCAGGGTGAGCTTCCAACTAGGAACTGGAAGCACAAGGTTTCTTTCGAGAAAACTCATTTTCTTCTATGAACCATGCCGGCTGTAAGTAAAAGCACGGTAACAACAGTGCTTTTCAGGTAGCTTCGGGGCCGCATCAACGGAGCTTTCATAATGGGAAAACTAGCCTTGTGCCATCAGTCTCTACTTTCTAGGTTGACACGCAGCATACACGCAGGAGCAGAGCTTCCTGGTTCTACGCAGTGTTCTGGTACTGAAACGGGTGCTGAAGCAAGTCCTCTAGGAGTATTGAAAAGCTTACTACCTTGAAACTAAAGCAGAACAACGATGAAGGCCTCATGGAGCTGCTGCACGCCTCTCGTTTTGCAAGGATAATCAGGGCCTTACTTCGAAGCTTGGGCTCACGTTGACTTTCACTTTAGGTATAGCGCAGAGCAGGCTGAGCTTCCAACAAGGAACTGGAAACCCAAGGTTTCTTAGGAGAAAACTCATTTTCTTCTCAGAACCATGCCGGCAGTGAGGAAAACCCCGGCAACAACAATGCTTTTCAGGTAGCTTCGAGGCCGCATGAACGGAGCTTTCATAATGGAAAAAGAAGCCTTATGCCATCAGTCTCCAATTTCTAGGTTGACACGCAGCATACACGCAGGACCAGAGCTTACTGTCTCTACGCAGTGTTCTGGTACCGAAACGGTTGCTTCAGCAAAGTCCCTAGGAACGTTGGAAAGCTTACTACCGTGAAACTAAAGCAGAACAGCGATGAAGGCCTCATGGAGCTGCTGCACGCCTCCCGTTTTGCCAGCATAATCAGGGCCTTACTTCGAGGCTAGTGCTCACATTGACTTTCACGTTTGGTATAGAGCAGAGCAGGGTGAGCTTCCAACTAGGAACTGGAAGCACAAGGTTTCTTTCGAGAAAACTCATTTTCTTCTATGTGCCATGCCGGCTGTAAGTAAAAGCACGGTAACAACAGTGCTTTGCAGGAAGCTTCGAGGCAGCATGAATGGAGCTTTCAAAACGGGAAAACAAGCCTTGGGCCATCAGTCTCTAATTTCTAGGTTGACACGCAGCATACACGCAGGAGCAGAGCTTCCTGGTTCTACGCAGTGTTCTGGTACTGAAACGGGTGCTGAAGCAAGGCCCCTAGGAGTGTTGAAAAGCTTACTACCTTGAAACTAAAGCAGAACAACGATGAAGGCCTCATGGAGCTGCTGCACGCCTCTCGTTTTGCAAGGATAATCAGGGCCTTACTTCGAAGCTTGGGCTCACGTTGACTTTCACTTTAGGTATAGCGCAGAGCAGGGTGAGCTTCCAACAAGGAACTGGAAACCCAAGGTTTCTTAGGAGAAAACTCATTTTCTTCTCAGAACCATGCCGGCAGTGAGGAAAACCCCGGCAACAACAATGCTTTTCAGGTAGCTTCGAGGCCGCATGAACGGAGCTTTCATAATGGGAAAAGAAGCCTTATGCCATCAGTCTCCAATTTCTAGGTTGACACGCAGCATACACGCAGGACCAGAGCTTACTGTCTCTACGCAGTGTTCTGGTACCGAAACGGTTGCTTAAGCAAAGTCCCTAGGAGTCTTGGAAAGCTTACTACCGTGAAACTAAAGCAGAACAGCGATGAAGGCCTCAGGGAGCTGCTGCACGCCTCCCGCTTTGCCAGCATAATCAGGGCCTTACTTCGAGGCTAGTGCTCACATTGACTTTCGCGTTTGGTATAGAGCAGAGCAGGGTGAGCTTCCAACTAGGAACTGGAAGCACAAGGTTTCTTTCGAGAAAACTCATTTTCTTCTATGAACCATGCCGGCTGTAAGTAAAAGCACGGTAACAACAGTGCTTTTCAGGGAGCTTCGGGGCCGCATCAAGGGAGCTTTCATCATGGGAAAACTAGCCTTGTGACATCAGTCTCTAATTTCTAGGTTGACACGCAGCATACACGCAGGAGCAGAGCTTCCTGGTTCTACGCAGTGTTCTGGTACTGAAACGGGTGCTGAAGCAAGGCCCCTAGGAGTGTTGAAAAGCTTACTACCTTGAAACTAAAGCAGAACAACGATGAAGGCCTCATGGAGCTCCTGCACGCCTCTCGTTTTGCAAGGATAATCAGGGCCTTACTTCGAAGCATGGGCTCACGTTGACTTTCACTTTAGGTATAGCGCAGAGCAGGTTGAGCTTCCAACAAGGAACTGGAAACCCAAGGTTTCTTAGGAGAAAACTCATTTTCTTCTCAGAACCATGCCGGCAGTGAGGAAAACCCCGGCAACAACAATGCTTTTCAGGTAGCTTCGAGGCCGCATGAACGGAGCTTTCATAATGGGAAAAGAAGCCTTATGCCATCAGTCTCCAATTTCTAGGTTGACACGCAGCATACACGCAGGACCAGAGCTTACTGTCTCTACGCAGTGTTCTGGTACCGAAACGGTTGCCTAAGCAAAGTCCCTAGGAACGTTGGAAAGCTTACTACCGTGAAACTAAAGCAGAACAGCGATGAAGGCCTCAGGGAGCTGCTGCACGCCTCCCGTTTTGCCAGCATAATCAGGGCCTTACTTCGAGGCTAGTGCTCACATTGACTTTCACGTTTGGTATAGAGCAGAGCATGGTGAGGTTCCAAGTAGGAACTGGAAGCACAAGGTTTCTTTCGAGAAAACTCATTTTCTTCTATGTGCCATGCCGGCTGTAAGTAAAAGCACGGTAACAACAGTGCTTTGCAGGAAGCTTCGAGGCAGCATGAATGGAGCTTTCAAAATGGGAAAACAAGCCTTGTGCCATCAGTCTCTACTTTCTAGGTTGACACGCAGCATACACGCAGGAGCAGAGCTTACTGTCTCTACGCAGTGTTCTGGTACCGAAACGGTTGCTTAAGCAAAGTCCCTAGGAGTCTTGGAAAGCTTACTACCGTGAAACTAAAGCAGAACAGCGATGAAGGCCTCAGGGAGCTGCTGCACGCCTCCCGTTTTGCCAGCATAATCAGGGCCTTACTTCGAGGCTAGTGCTCACATTGACTTTCACGTTTGGTATAGAGCAGAGCAGGGTGAGCTTCCAACTAGGAACTGGAAGCACAAGGTTTCTTTCGAGAAAACTCATTTTCTTCTATGAGCCATGCCGGCTGTAAGTAAAAGCACGGTAACAACAGTGCTTTTCAGGGAGCTTCGGGGCCGCATCAACGGAGCTTTCATCATGGGAAAACTAGCCTTGTGCCATCAGTCTCTAATTTCTAGGTTGACACGCAGCATACACGCAGGAGCAGAGCTTCCTGGTTCTACGCAGTGTTCTGGTACTGAAACGGGTGCTGAAGCAAGGCCCCTAGGAGTGTTGAAAAGCTTACTACCTTGAAACTAAAGCAGAACAACGATGAAGGCCTCATGGAGCTGCTGCACGCCTCTCGTTTTGCAAGGATAATCAGGGCCTTACTTCGAAGCTTGGGCTCACGTTGACTTTCACTTTAGGTATAGCGCAGAGCAGGGTGAGCTTCCAACAAGGAACTGGAAACCCAAGGTTTCTTAGGAGAAAACTCATTTTCTTCTCAGAACCATGCCGGCAGTGAGGAAAACCCCGGCAACAACAATGCTTTTCAGGTAGCTTCGAGGCCGCATGAACGGAGCTTTCATAATGGGAAAAGAAGCCTTATGCCATCAGTCTCCAATTTCTAGGTTGACACGCAGCATACACGCAGGACCAGAGCTTACTGTCTCTACGCAGTGTTATGGTACCGAAACGGTTGCTTCAGCAAAGTCCCTAGGAGTCTTGGAAAGCTTACTACCGTGAAACTAAAGCAGAACAGCGATGAAGGCCTCATGGAGCTGCTGCACGCCTCCCGTTTTGCCAGCATAATCAGGGCCTTACTTCGAGGCTAGTGCTCACATTTACTTTCACGATGGTATAGAGCAGAGCAGGGTGAGCTACCAACTAGGAAATGGAAGCACAAGGTTTCTTTCGAGAAAACTCATTTTCTTCTATGAACCATGCCGGCTGTAAGTAAAAGCACGGTAACAACAGTGCTTTTCAGGTAACTTCGGGGCCGCATCAACGGAGCTTTCATAATGGGAAAACTAGCCTTGTGCCATCAGTCTCTACTTTCTAGGTTGACACGCAGCATACACGCAGGAGCAGAGCTTCCTGGTTCTACGCAGTGTTCTGGTACTGAAACGGGTGCTGAAGCAAGGCCCCTAGGAGTGTTGAAAAGCTTACTACCTTGAAACTAAAGCAGAACAACGATGAAGGCCTCATGGAGCTGCTGCACGCCTCTCATTTTGCAAGGATAATCAGGGCCTTACTTCGAAGCTTGGGCTCACGTTGACTTTCACTTTAGGTATAGCGCAGAGCAGGGTGAGCTTCCAACAAGGAACTGGAAACCCAAGGTTTCTTAGGAGAAACCTCATTTTCTTCTCAGAACCATGCCGGCAGTGTGGAAAACCCCGGCCACAACACTGCTTTTCAGGTAGCTTCGAGGCCGCATGAACGGAGCATTCATAATGGGAAAAGAAGCCTTATGCCATCAGTCTCCAATTTCTAGGATGACACGCAGCATACACGCAGGACCAGAGCTTACTGTCTCTACGCAGTGTTCTGGTACCGAAACGGTTGCTTAAGCAAAGTCCCTAGGAGTCTTGGAAAGCTTACTACCGTGAAACTAAAGCAGAACAGCGATGAAGGCCTCATGGAGCTGCTGCACGCCTCCAGTTTTGCCAGCATAATCAGGGCCTTACTTCGAGGCTAGTGCTCACATTGACTTTCACGTTTGGTATAGAGCACAGCAGGGTGAGCTTCCAACTAGGAACTGGAAGCACAAGGTTTCTTTCGAGAAAACTCATTTTCTTCTATGTGCCATGCCGGCTGTAAGTAAAAGCACGGTAACAACAGTGCTTTTCAGGGAGCTTCGAGGCCGCATGAATGGAGCTTTCAAGACGGGAAAACAAGCCTTGTGCCATCAGTCTCTAATTTCTAGGTTGACACGCAGCATACACGCAGGAGCAGAGCTTCCTGGTTCTACGCAGTGTTCTGGTACTGAAACGGGTGCTGAAGCATGTCCTCTAGGAGTGTTGAAAAGCTTACTACCTTGAAACTAAAGCAGAACAACGATGAAGGCCTCATGGAGCTGCTGCACGCCTCCAGTTTTGCCAGCATAATCAGGGCCTTACTTCGAGGCTAGTGCTCACATTGACTTTCACGTTTGGTATAGAGCAGAGCAGGGTGAGCTTCCAACTAGGAACTGGAAGCACAAGGTTTCTTTCGAGAAAACTCATTTTCTTCTATGAACCATGCCGGCTGTAAGTAAAAGCACGGTAACAACAGTGCTTTTCAGGGAGCTTCGGGGCCGCATCAACGGAGCTTTCATCATGGGAAAACTAGCCTTGTGCCATCAGTCTCTACTTTCTAGGTTGACACGCAGCATACACGCAGGAGCAGAGCTTCCTGGTTCTACGCAGTGTTCTGCTACTGAAACGGGTGCTGAAGCAAGTCCTCTAGGTGTGTTGAAAAGCTTACTACCTTGAAACTAAAGCAGAACAACGATGAAGGCCTCATGGAGCTGCTGCACGCCTCTCGTTTTGCAAGGATAATCAGGGCCTTACTTCGAAGCTTGGGCTCACGTTGACTTTCACTTTAGGTATAGCGCAGAGCAGGGTGAGCTTCCAACAAAGAACTGGAAACCCGAGGTTTCTTAGGAGAAAACTCATTTTCTTCTCAGAACCATGCCGGCAGTGAGGAAAACCCCGGCAACAACAATGCTTTTCAGGTAGCTTCGAGGCCGCATGAAAGGAGCTTTCATAATGGGAAAAGAAGCCTTATGCCATCAGTCTCCAATTTCTAGGTTGACACGCAGCATACACGCAGGACCAGAGCTTACTGTCTCTACGCAGTGTTCTGGTACCGAAACGGTTGCTTAAGCAAAGTCCCTAGGAGTCTTGGAAAGCTTACTACCGTGAAACTAAAGCAGAACAGCGATGAAGGCCTCAGGGAGCTGCTGCACGCCTCCCGTTTTGCCAGCATAATCAGGGCCTTACTTCGAGGCTAGTGCTCACATTGACTTTCACGTTTGGTATAGAGCAGAGCAGGGTGAGCTTCCAACTAGGAACTGGAAGCACAAGGTTTCTTTCGAGAAAACTCCTTTTCTTCTATGAACCATGCCGGCTGTAAGTAAAAGCACGGTAACAACAGTGCTTTTCAGGTAGCTTCGGGGCCGCATCAACGGAGCTTTCATAATGGGAAAACTAGCCTTGTGCCATCAGTCTCTACTTTCTAGGTTGACACGCAGCATACACGCAGGAGCAGAGCTTCCTGGTTCTACGCAGTGTTCTGGTACTGAAACGGGTGCTGAAGCAAGTCCTCTAGGAGTGTTGAAAAGCTTACTACCTTGAAACTAAAGCAGAACAACGATGAAGGCCTCATGGAGCTGCTGCACGCCTCTCGTTTTGCAAGGATAATCAGGGCCTTACTTCGAAGCTTGGGCTCACGTTGACTTTCACTTTAGGTATAGCGCAGAGCAGGCTGAGCTTCCAACAAGGAACTGGAAACCCAAGGTTTCTTAGGAGAAAACTCATTTTCTTCTCAGAACCATGCCGGCAGTGAGGAAAACCCCGGCAACAACAATGCTTTTCAGGTAACTTCGAGGCCGCATGAACGGAGCTTTCATAATGGAAAAAGAAGCCTTATGCCATCAGTCTCCAATTTCTAGGTTGACACGCAGCATACACACAGGACCAGAGCTTACTGTCTCTACGCAGTGTTCTGGTACCGAAACGGTTGCTTAAGCAAAGTCCCTAGGAGTCTTGGAGAGCTTACTACCGTGAAACTAAAGCAGAACAGCGATGAAGGCCTCATGGAGCTGCTGCACGCCTCCCGTTTTGCCAGGATAATCAGGGCCTTACTTCGAGGCTAGTGCTCACATTGACTTTCACGTTTGGTATAGAGCAGAGCAGGGTGAGCTTCCAACTAGGAACTGGAAGCACAAGGTTTCTTTCGAGAAAACTCATTTTCTTCTATGTGCCATGCCGGCTGTAAGTAAAAGCACGGTAACAACAGTGCTTTTCAGGGAGCTTCGAGGCCGCATGAATGGAGCTTTCAAGACGGGAAAACAAGCCTTGTGCCATCAGTCTCTAATTTCTAGGTTGACACGCAGCATACACGCAGGAGCAGAGCTTCCTGGTTCTACGCAGTGTTCTGGTACTGAAACGGGTGCTGAAGCAAGTCCGCTAGGAGTGTTGAAAAGCTACTACCTTGAAACTAAAGCAGAACAACGATGAAGGCCTCATGGAGCTGCTGCACGCCTCTCGTTTTGCAAGGATAATCAGGGCCTTACTTCGAAGCTTGGGCTCACGTTGACTTTCACTTTAGGTATAGCGCAGAGCAGGGTGAGCTTCCAACAAGGAACTGGAAACCCAAGGTTTCTTAGGAGAAAACTCATTTTCTTCTCAGAACCATGCCGGCAGTGAGGAAAACCCCGGCAACAACAATGCTTTTCAGGTAGCTTCGAGGCCGCATGAACGGAGCTTTCATAATGGGAAAAGAAGCCTTATGCCATCAGTCTCCAATTTCTAGGTTGACACGCAGCATACACGCAGGACCAGAGCTTACTGTCTCTACGCAGTGTTCTGGTACCTAAACGGTTGCTTAAGCAAAGTCCCTAGGAGTCTTGGAAAGCTTACTACCGTGAAACTAAAGCAGAACAGCGATGAAGGCCTCATGGAGCTGCTGCACGCCTCCCGTTTTGCCAGCATAATCAGGGCCTTACTTCGAGGCTAGTGCTCACATTTACTTTCACGATGGTATAGAGCAGAGCAGGGTGAGCTACCAACTAGGAAATGGAAGCACAAGGTTTCTTTCGAGAAAACTCATTTTCTTCTATGAACCATGCCGGCTGTAAGTAAAAGCACGGTAACAACAGTGCTTTTCAGGTAACTTCGGGGCCGCATCAACAGAGCTTTCATAATGGGAAAACCAGCCTTGTGCCATCAGTCTCTACTTTCTAGGTTGACACGCAGCATACACGCAGGAGCAGAGCTTCCTGGTTCTACGCAGTGTTCTGGTACTGAAACGGGTGCTGAAGCAAGGCCCCTAGGAGTGTTGAAAAGCTTACTACCTTGAAACTAAAGCAGAACAACGATGAAGGCCTCATGGAGCTGCTGCACGCCTCTCGTTTTGCAAGGATAATCAGGGCCTTACTTCGAAGCTTGGGCTCACGTTGACTTTCACTTTAGGTATAGCGCAGAGCAGGGTGAGCTTCCAACAAGGAACTGGAAACCCAAGGTTTCTTAGGAGAAAACTCATTTTCTTCTCAGAACCATGCCGGCAGTGAGGAAAACCCCGGCAACAACAATGCTTTTCAGGTAGCTTCGAGGCCGCATGAACGGAGCTTTCATAATGGGAAAAGAAGCCTTATGCCATCAGTCTCCAATTTCTAGGTTGACACGCAGCATACACGCAGGACCAGAGCTTACTGTCTCTACGCAGTGTTCTGGTACCGAAACGGTTGCTTAAGCAAAGTCCCTAGGAGTCTTGGAAAGCTTACTACCGTGAAACTAAAGCAGAACAGCGATGAAGGCCTCAGGGAGCTGCTGCACGCCTCCCGCTTTGCCAGCATAATCAGGGCCTTACTTCGAGGCTAGTGCTCACATTGACTTTCGCGTTTGGCATAGAGCAGAGCAGGGTGAGCTTCCAACTAGGAACTGGAAGCACAAGGTTTCTTTCGAGAAAACTCATTTTCTTCTATGAACCATGCCGGCTGTAAGTAAAAGCACGGTAACAACAGTGCTTTTCAGGGAGCTTCGGGGCCGCATCAAGGGAGCTTTCATCATGGGAAAACTAGCCTTGTGACATCAGTCTCTAATTTCTAGGTTGACACGCAGCATACACGCAGGAGCAGAGCTTCCTGGTTCTACGCAGTGTTCTGGTACTGAAACGGGTGCTGAAGCAAGGCCCCTAGGAGTGTTGAAAAGCTTACTACCTTGAAACTAAAGCAGAACAACGATGAAGGCCTCATGGAGCTCCTGCACGCCTCTCGTTTTGCAAGGATAATCAGGGCCTTACTTCGAAGCATGGGCTCACGTTGACTTTCACTTTAGGTATAGCGCAGAGCAGGTTGAGCTTCCAACAAGGAACTGGAAACCCAAGGTTTCTTAGGAGAAAACTCATTTTCTTCTCAGAACCATGCCGGCAGTGAGGAAAACCCCGGCAACAACAATGCTTTTCAGGTAGCTTCGAGGCCGCATGAACGGAGCTTTCATAATGGGAAAAGAAGCCTTATGCCATCAGTCTCCAATTTCTAGGTTGACACGCAGCATACACGCAGGACCAGAGCTTACTGTCTCTACGCAGTGTTCTGGTACCGAAACGGTTGCCTAAGCAAAGTCCCTAGGAACGTTGGAAAGCTTACTACCGTGAAACTAAAGCAGAACAGCGATGAAGGCCTCAGGGAGCTGCTGCACGCCTCCCGTTTTGCCAGCATAATCAGGGCCTTACTTCGAGGCTAGTGCTCACATTGACTTTCACGTTTGGTATAGAGCAGAGCATGGTGAGGTTCCAAGTAGGAACTGGAAGCACAAGGTTTCTTTCGAGAAAACTCATTTTCTTCTATGTGCCATGCCGGCTGTAAGTAAAAGCACGGTAACAACAGTGCTTTGCAGGAAGCTTCGAGGCAGCATGAATGGAGCTTTCAAAATGGGAAAACAAGCCTTGTGCCATCAGTCTCTACTTTCTAGGTTGACACGCAGCATACACGCAGGAGCAGAGCTTACTGTCTCTACGCAGTGTTCTGGTACCGAAACGGTTGCTTAAGCAAAGTCCCTAGGAGTCTTGGAAAGCTTACTACCGTGAAACTAAAGCAGAACAGCGATGAAGGCCTCAGGGAGCTGCTGCACGCCTCCCGTTTTGCCAGCATAATCAGGGCCTTACTTCGAGGCTAGTGCTCACATTGACTTTCACGTTTGGTATAGAGCAGAGCAGGGTGAGCTTCCAACTAGGAACTGGAAGCACAAGGTTTCTTTCGAGAAAACTCATTTTCTTCTATGAGCCATGCCGGCTGTAAGTAAAAGCACGGTAACAACAGTGCTTTTCAGGGAGCTTCGGGGCCGCATCAACGGAGCTTTCATCATGGGAAAACTAGCCTTGTGCCATCAGTCTCTACTTTCTAGGTTGACACGCAGCATACACGCAGGAGCAGAGCTTCCTGGTTCTACGCAGTGTTCTGGTACTGAAACGGGTGCTGAAGCAAGGCCCCTAGGAGTGTTGAAAAGCTTACTACCTTGAAACTAAAGCAGAACAACGATGAAGGCCTCATGGAGCTGCTGCACGCCTCTCATTTTGCAAGGATAATCAGGGCCTTACTTCGAAGCTTGGGCTCACGTTGACTTTCACTTTAGGTATAGCGCAGAGCAGGGTGAGCTTCCAACAAGGAACTGGAAACCCAAGGTTTCTTAGGAGAAACCTCATTTTCTTCTCAGAACCATGCCGGCAGTGTGGAAAACCCCGGCCACAACACTGCTTTTCAGGTAGCTTCGAGGCCGCATGAACGGAGCATTCATAATGGGAAAAGAAGCCTTATGCCATCAGTCTCCAATTTCTAGGATGACACGCAGCATACACGCAGGACCAGAGCTTACTGTCTCTACGCAGTGTTCTGGTACCGAAACGGTTGCTTAAGCAAAGTCCCTAGGAGTCTTGGAAAGCTTACTACCGTGAAACTAAAGCAGAACAGCGATGAAGGCCTCATGGAGCTGCTGCACGCCTCCAGTTTTGCCAGCATAATCAGGGCCTTACTTCGAGGCTAGTGCTCACATTGACTTTCACGTTTTGTATAGAGCAGAGCAGGGTGAGCTTCCAACTAGGAACTGGAAGCACAAGGTTTCTTTCGAGAAAACTCATTTTCTTCTATGTGCCATGCCGGCTGTAAGTAAAAGCACGGTAACAACAGTGCTTTTCAGGGAGCTTCGAGGCCGCATGAATGGAGCTTTCAAGACGGGAAAACAAGCCTTGTGCCATCAGTCTCTAATTTCTAGGTTGACACGCAGCATACACGCAGGAGCAGAGCTTCCTGGTTCTACGCAGTGTTCTGGTACTGAAACGGGTGCTGAAGCAAGTCCGCTAGGAGTGTTGAAAAGCTACTACCTTGAAACTAAAGCAGAACAACGATGAAGGCCTCATGGAGCTGCTGCACGCCTCTCGTTTTGCAAGGATAATCAGGGCCTTACTTCGAAGCTTGGGCTCACGTTGACTTTCACTTTAGGTATAGCGCAGAGCAGGGTGAGCTTCCAACAAGGAACTGGAAACCCAAGGTTTCTTAGGAGAAAACTCATTTTCTTCTCAGAACCATGCCGGCAGTGAGGAAAACCCCGGCAACAACAATGCTTTTCAGGTAGCTTCGAGGCCGCATGAACGGAGCTTTCATAATGGGAAAAGAAGCCTTATGCCATCAGTCTCCAATTTCTAGGTTGACACGCAGCATACACGCAGGACCAGAGCTTACTGTCTCTACGCAGTGTTCTGGTACCTAAACGGTTGCTTAAGCAAAGTCCCTAGGAGTCTTGGAAAGCTTACTACCGTGAAACTAAAGCAGAACAGCGATGAAGGCCTCATGGAGCTGCTGCACGCCTCCCGTTTTGCCAGCATAATCAGGGCCTTACTTCGAGGCTAGTGCTCACATTTACTTTCACGATGGTATAGAGCAGAGCAGGGTGAGCTACCAACTAGGAAATGGAAGCACAAGGTTTCTTTCGAGAAAACTCATTTTCTTCTATGAACCATGCCGGCTGTAAGTAAAAGCACGGTAACAACAGTGCTTTTCAGGTAACTTCGGGGCCGCATCAACAGAGCTTTCATAATGGGAAAACCAGCCTTGTGCCATCAGTCTCTACTTTCTAGGTTGACACGCAGCATACACGCAGGAGCAGAGCTTCCTGGTTCTACGCAGTGTTCTGGTACTGAAACGGGTGCTGAAGCAAGTCCGCTAGGAGTGTTGAAAAGCTACTACCTTGAAACTAAAGCAGAACAACGATGAAGGCCTCATGGAGCTGCTGCACGCCTCTCGTTTTGCAAGGATAATCAGGGCCTTACTTCGAAGCTTGGGCTCACGTTGACTTTCACTTTAGGTATAGCGCAGAGCAGGGTGAGCTTCCAACAAGGAACTGGAAACCCAAGGTTTCTTAGGAGAAAACTCATTTTCTTCTCAGAACCATGCCGGCAGTGAGGAAAACCCCGGCAACAACAATGCTTTTCAGGTAGCTTCGAGGCCGCATGAACGGAGCTTTCATAATGGGAAAAGAAGCCTTATGCCATCAGTCTCCAATTTCTAGGTTGACACGCAGCATACACGCAGGACCAGAGCTTACTGTCTCTACGCAGTGTTCTGGTACCTAAACGGTTGCTTAAGCAAAGTCCCTAGGAGTCTTGGAAAGCTTACTACCGTGAAACTAAAGCAGAACAGCGATGAAGGCCTCATGGAGCTGCTGCACGCCTCCCGTTTTGCCAGCATAATCAGGGCCTTACTTCGAGGCTAGTGCTCACATTTACTTTCACGATGGTATAGAGCAGAGCAGGGTGAGCTACCAACTAGGAAATGGAAGCACAAGGTTTCTTTCGAGAAAACTCATTTTCTTCTATGAACCATGCCGGCTGTAAGTAAAAGCACGGTAACAACAGTGCTTTTCAGGTAACTTCGGGGCCGCATCAACAGAGCTTTCATAATGGGAAAACTAGCCTTGTGCCATCAGTCTCTACTTTCTAGGTTGACACGCAGCATACACGCAGGAGCAGAGCTTCCTGGTTCTACGCAGTGTTCTGGTACTGAAACGGGTGCTGAAGCAAGGCCCCTAGGAGTGTTGAAAAGCTTACTACCTTGAAACTAAAGCAGAACAACGATGAAGGCCTCATGGAGCTGCTGCACGCCTCTCGTTTTGCAAGGATAATCAGGGCCTTACTTCGAAGCTTGGGCTCACGTTGACTTTCACTTTAGGTATAGAGCAGAGCAGGGTGAGCTTCCAACAAGGAACTGGAAACCCAAGGTTTCTTAGGAGAAACCTCATTTTCTTCTCAGAACCATGCCGGCAGTGTGGAAAACCCCGGCCACAACACTGCTTTTCAGGTAGCTTCGAGGCCGCATGAACGGAGCATTCATAATGGGAAAAGAAGCCTTATGCCATCAGTCTCCAATTTCTAGGTTGACACGCAGCATACACGCAGGACCAGAGCTTACTGTCTCTACGCAGTGTTCTGGTACCGAAACGGTTGCTTAAGCAAAGTCCCTAGGAGTCTTGGAAAGCTTACTACCGTGAAACTAAAGCAGAACAGCGATGAAGGCCTCATGGAGCTGCTGCACGCCTCCAGTTTTGCCAGCATAATCAGGGCCTTACTTCGAGGCTAGTGCTCACATTGACTTTCACGTTTGGTATAGAGCAGAGCAGGGTGAGCTTCCAACTAGGAACTGGAAGCACAAGGTTTCTTTCGAGAAAACTCATTTTCTTCTATGTGCCATGCCAGCTGTAAGTAAAAGCACGGTAACAACAGTGCTTTTCAGGGAGCTTCGAGGCCGCATGAATGGAGCTTTCAAAACGGGAAAACAAGCCTTGTGCCATCAGTCTCTAATTTCTAGGTTGACACGCAGCATACACGCAGGAGCAGAGCTTCCTGGTTCTACGCAGTGTTCTGGTACTGAAACGGGTGCTGAAGCAAGTCCTCTAGGAGTGTTGAAAAGCTTACTACCTTGAAACTAAAGCAGAACAACGATGAAGGCCTCATGGAGCTGCTGCACGCCTCCAGTTTTGCCAGCATAATCAGGGCCTTACTTCGAGGCTAGTGCTCACATTGACTTTCACGTTTGGTATAGAGCAGAGCAGGGTGAGCTTCCAACTAAGAACTGGAAGCACAAGGTTTCTTTCGAGAAAACTCATTTTCTTCTATGAACCATGCCGGCTGTAAGTAAAATCACGGTAACAACAGTGCTTTTCAGGTAGCTTCGGGGCCGCATCAACGGATCTTTCATAATGGGAAAACTAGCCTTGTGCCATCAGTCTCTACTTTCTAGGTTGACACGCAGCATACACGCAGGAGCAGAGCTTCCTGGTTCTACGCAGTGTTCTGGTACTGAAACGGGTGCTGAAGCAATTCCGCTAGGAGTGTTGAAAACCTTACTACCTTGAAACTAAAGCAGAACAACGATGAAGGCCTCATGGAGCTGCTGCACGCCTCTCGTTTTGCAAGGATAATCAGGGCCTTACTTCGAAGCTTGGGCTCACGTTGACTTTCACTTTAGGTATAGAGCAGAGCAGGGTGAGCTTCCAACAAGGAACTGGAAACCCAAGGTTTCTTAGGAGAAACCTCATTTTCTTCTCAGAACGATGCCGGCAGTGAGGAAAACCCCGGCAACAACAATGCTTTTCAGGTAGCTTGGAGGCCGCATGAACGGAGCTTTCATAATGGGAAAAGAAGCCTTATGAAATCAGTCTCCAATTTCTAGGTTGACACGCAGCATACACGCAGGACCAGAGCTTACTGTCTCTACGCAGTGTTCTGGTACCGAAACGGTTGCTTAAGCAAAGTCCCTAGGAGTCTTGGAAAGCTTACTACCGTGAAACTAAAGCAGAACAGCGATGAAGGCCTCAGGGAGCTGCTGCACGCCTCCCGTTTTGCCAGCATAATCAGGGCCTTACTTCGAGGCTAGTGCTCACATTGACTTTTACGTTTGGTATAGAGCAGAGCAGGGTGAGCTTCCAACTAGGAACTGGAAGCACAAGGTTTCTTTCGAGAAAACTCATTTTCTTCTATGAACCATGCCGGCTGTAAGTAAAAGCACGGTAACAACAGTGCTTTTCAGGTAGCTTCGGGGCCGCATCAACGGAGCTTTCATAATGGGAAAACTAGCCTTGTGCCATCAGTCTCTACTTTCTAGGTTGACACGCAGCATACACGCAGGAGCAGAGCTTCCTGGTTCTACGCAGTGTTCTGGTACTGAAACGGGTGCTGAAGCAAGTCCTCTAGGAGTGTTGAAAAGCTTACTACCTTGAAACTAAAGCAGAACAACGATGAAGGCCTCATGGAGCTGCTGCACGCCTCTCGTTTTGCAAGGATAATCAGGGCCTTACTTCGAAGCTTGGGCTCACGTTGACTTTCACTTTAGGTATAGCGCAGAGCAGGCTGAGCTTCCAACAAGGAACTGGAAACCCAAGGTTTCTTAGGAGAAAACTCATTTTCTTCTCAGAACCATGCCGGCAGTGAGGAAAACCCCGGCAACAACAATGCTTTTCAGGTAGCTTCGAGGCCGCATGAACGGAGCTTTCATAATGGAAAAAGAAGCCTTATGCCATCAGTCTCCAATTTCTAGGTTGACACGCAGCATACACGCAGGACCAGAGCTTACTGTCTCTACGCAGTGTTCTGGTACCGAAACGGTTGCTTCAGCAAAGTCCCTAGGAACGTTGGAAAGCTTACTACCGTGAAACTAAAGCAGAACAGCGATGAAGGCCTCATGGAGCTGCTGCACGCCTCCCGTTTTGCCAGCATAATCAGGGCCTTACTTCGAGGCTAGTGCTCACATTGACTTTCACGTTTGGTATAGAGCAGAGCAGGGTGAGCTTCCAACTAGGAACTGGAAGCACAAGGTTTCTTTCGAGAAAACTCATTTTCTTCTATGTGCCATGCCGGCTGTAAGTAAAAGCACGGTAACAACAGTGCTTTGCAGGAAGCCTCGAGGCAGCATGAATGGAGCTTTCAAAACGGGAAAACAAGCCTTGGGCCATCAGTCTCTACTTTCTAGGTTGACACGCAGCATACACGCAGGAGCAGAGCTTCCTGGTTCTACGCAGTGTTCTGGTACTGAAACGGGTGCTGAAGCAAGGCCCCTAGGAGTGTTGAAAAGCTTACTACCTTGAAACTAAAGCAGAACAACGATGAAGGCCTCATGGAGCTGCTGCACGCCTCTCGTTTTGCAAGGATAATCAGGGCCTTACTTCGAAGCTTGGGCTCACGTTGACTTTCACTTTAGGTATAGCGCAGAGCAGGGTGAGCTTCCAACAAGGAACTGGAAACCCAAGGTTTCTTAGGAGAAAACTCATTTTCTTCTCAGAACCATGCCGGCAGTGAGGAAAACCCCGGCAACAACAATGCTTTTCAGGTAGCTTCGAGGCCGCATGAACGGAGCTTTCATAATGGGAAAAGAAGCCTTATGCCATCAGTCTCCAATTTCTAGGTTGACACGCAGCATACACGCAGGACCAGAGCTTACTGTCTCTACGCAGTGTTCTGGTACCGAAACGGTTGCTTAAGCAAAGTCCCTAGGAGTCTTGGAAAGCTTACTACCGTGAAACTAAAGCAGAACAGCGATGAAGGCCTCAGGGAGCTGCTGCACGCCTCCCGCTTTGCCAGCATAATCAGGGCCTTACTTCGAGGCTAGTGCTCACATTGACTTTCGCGTTTGGTATAGAGCAGAGCAGGGTGAGCTTCCAACTAGGAACTGGAAGCACAAGGTTTCTTTCGAGAAAACTCATTTTCTTCTATGAACCATGCCGGCTGTAAGTAAAAGCACGGTAACAACAGTGCTTTTCAGGGAGCTTCGGGGCCGCATCAAGGGAGCTTTCATCATGGGAAAACTAGCCTTGTGCCATCAGTCTCTAATTTCTAGGTTGACACGCAGCATACACGCAGGAGCACAGCTTCCTGGTTCTACGCAGTGTTCTGGTACTGAAACGGGTGCTGAAGCAAGGCCCCTAGGAGTGTTGAAAAGCTTACTACCTTGAAACTAAAGCAGAACAACGATGAAGGCCTCATGGAGCTCCTGCACGCCTCTCGTTTTGCAAGGATAATCAGGGCCTTACTTCGAAGCATGGGCTCACGTTGACTTTCACTTTAGGTATAGCGCAGAGCAGGTTGAGCTTCCAACAAGGAACTGGAAACCCAAGGTTTCTTAGGAGAAAACTCATTTTCTTCTCAGAACCATGCCGGCAGTGAGGAAAACCCCGGCAACAACAATGCTTTTCAGGTAGCTTCGAGGCCGCATGAACGGAGCTTTCATAATGGGAAAAGAAGCCTTATGCCATCAGTCTCCAATTTCTAGGTTGACACGCAGCATACACGCAGGACCAGAGCTTACTGTCTCTACGCAGTGTTCTGGTACCGAAACGGTTGCCTAAGCAAAGTCCCTAGGAACGTTGGAAAGCTTACTACCGTGAAACTAAAGCAGAACAGCGATGAAGGCCTCAGGGAGCTGCTGCACGCCTCCCGTTTTGCCAGCATAATCAGGGCCTTACTTCGAGGCTAGTGCTCACATTGACTTTCACGTTTGGTATAGAGCAGAGCATGGTGAGGTTCCAAGTAGGAACTGGAAGCACAAGGTTTCTTTCGAGAAAACTCATTTTCTTCTATGTGCCATGCCGGCTGTACGTAAAAGCACGGTAACAACAGTGCTTTGCAGGAAGCTTCGAGGCAGCATGAATGGAGCTTTCAAAATGGGAAAACAAGCCTTGTGCCATCAGTCTCTACTTTCTAGGTTGACACGCAGCATACACGCAGGAGCAGAGCTTACTGTCTCTACGCAGTGTTCTGGTACCGAAACGGTTGCTTAAGCAAAGTCCCTAGGAGTCTTGGAAAGCTTACTACCGTGAAACTAAAGCAGAATAGCGATGAAGGCCTCAGGGAGCTGCTGCACGCCTCCCGTTTTGCCAGCATAATCAGGGCCTTACTTCGAGGCTAGTGCTCACATTGACTTTCACGTTTGGTATAGAGCAGAGCAGGGTGAGCTTCCAACTAGGAACTGGAAGCACAAGGTTTCTTTCGAGAAAACTCATTTTCTTCTATGAGCCATGCCGGCTGTAAGTAAAAGCACGGTAACAACAGTGCTTTTCAGGGAGCTTCGGGGCCGCATCAACGGAGCTTTCATCATGGGAAAACTAGCCTTGTGCCATCAGTCTCTAATTTCTAGGTTGACACGCAGCATACACGCAGGAGCAGAGCTTCCTGGTTCTACGCAGTGTTCTGGTACTGAAACGGGTGCTGAAGCAAGGCCCCTAGGAGTGTTGAAAAGCTTACTACCTTGAAACTAAAGCAGAACAACGATGAAGGCCTCATGGAGCTGCTGCACGCCTCTCGTTTTGCAAGGATAATCAGGGCCTTACTTCGAAGCTTGGGCTCACGTTGACTTTCACTTTAGGTATAGCGCAGAGCAGGGTGAGCTTCCAACAAGGAACTGGAAACCCAAGGTTTCTTAGGAGAAAACTCATTTTCTTCTCAGAACCATGCCGGCAGTGAGGAAAACCCCGGCAACAACAATGCTTTTCAGGTAGCTTCGAGGCCGCATGAACGGAGCTTTCATAATGGGAAAAGAAGCCTTATGCCATCAGTCTCCAATTTCTAGGTTGACACGCAGCATACACGCAGGACCAGAGCTTACTGTCTCTACGCAGTGTTATGGTACCGAAACGGTTGCTTCAGCAAAGTCCCTAGGAGTCTTGGAAAGCTTACTACCGTGAAACTAAAGCAGAACAGCGATGAAGGCCTCATGGAGCTGCTGCACGCCTCCCGTTTTGCCAGCATAATCAGGGCCTTACTTCGAGGCTAGTGCTCACATTTACTTTCACGATGGTATAGAGCAGAGCAGGGTGAGCTACCAACTAGGAACTGGAAGCACAAGGTTTCTTTCGAGAAAACTCATTTTCTTCTATGAACCATGCCGGCTGTAAGTAAAAGCACGGTAACAACAGTGCTTTTCAGGTAACTTCGGGGCCGCATCAACGGAGCTTTCATAATGGGAAAACTAGCCTTGTGCCATCAGTCTCTACTTTCTAGGTTGACACGCACCATACACGCAGGAGCAGAGCTTCCTGGTTCTACGCAGTGTTCTGGTACTGAAACGGGTGCTGAAGCAAGGCCCCTAGGAGTGTTGAAAAGCTTACTACCTTGAAACTAAAGCAGAACAACGATGAAGGCCTCATGGAGCTGCTGCACGCCTCTCATTTTGCAAGGATAATCAGGGCCTTACTTCGAAGCTTGGGCTCACGTTGACTTTCACTTTAGGTATAGCGCAGAGCAGGGTGAGCTTCCAACAAGGAACTGGAAACCCAAGGTTTCTTAGGAGAAACCTCATTTTCTTCTCAGAACCATGCCGGCAGTGTGGAAAACCCCGGCCACAACACTGCTTTTCAGGTAGCTTCGAGGCCGCATGAACGGAGCATTCATAATGGGAAAAGAAGCCTTATGCCATCAGTCTCCAATTTCTAGGTTGACACGCAGCATACACGCAGGACCAGAGCTTACTGTCTCTACGCAGTGTTCTGGTACCGAAACGGTTGCTTAAGCAAAGTCCCTAGGAGTCTTGGAAAGCTTACTACCGTGAAACTAAAGCAGAACAGCGATGAAGGCCTCATGGAGCTGCTGCACGCCTCCAGTTTTGCCAGCATAATCAGGGCCTTACTTCGAGGCTAGTGCTCACATTGACTTTCACGTTTGGTATAGAGCAGAGCAGGGTGAGCTTCCAACTAGGAACTGGAAGCACAAGGTTTCTTTCGAGAAAACTCATTTTCTTCTATGTGCCATGCCGGCTGTAAGTAAAAGCACGGTAACAACAGTGCTTTTCAGGGAGCTTCGAGGCCGCATGAATGGAGCTTTCAAGACGGGAAAACAAGCCTTGTGCCATCAGTCTCTAATTTCTAGGTTGACACGCAGCATACACGCAGGAGCAGAGCTTCCTGGTTCTACGCAGTGTTCTGGTACTGAAACGGGTGCTGAAGCATGTCCTCTAGGAGTGTTGAAAAGCTTACTACCTTGAAACTAAAGCAGAACAACGATGAAGGCCTCATGGAGCTGCTGCACGCCTCCAGTTTTGCCAGCATAATCAGGGCCTTACTTCGAGGCTAGTGCTCACATTGACTTTCACGTTTGGTATAGAGCAGAGCAGGGTGAGCTTCCAACTAGGAACTGGAAGCACAAGGTTTCTTTCGAGAAAACTCATTTTCTTCTATGAACCATGCCGGCTGTAAGTAAAAGCACGGTAACAACAGTGCTTTTCAGGGAGCTTCGGGGCCGCATCAACGGAGCTTTCATCATGGGAAAACTAGCCTTGTGCCATCAGTCTCTACTTTCTAGGTTGACACGCAGCATACACGCAGGAGCAGAGCTTCCTGGTTCTACGCAGTGTTCTGGTACTGAAACGGGTGCTGAAGCAAGTCCTCTAGGAGTGTTGAAAAGCTTACTACCTTGAAACTAAAGCAGAACAACGATGAAGGCCTCATGGAGCTGCTGCACGCCTCTCGTTTTGCAAGGATAATCAGGGCCTTACTTCGAAGCTTGGGCTCACGTTGACTTTCACTTTAGGTATAGCGCAGAGCAGGGTGAGCTTCCAACAAAGAACTGGAAACCCGAGGTTTCTTAGGAGAAAACTCATTTTCTTCTCAGAACCATGCCGGCAGTCAGGAAAACCCCGGCAACAACAATGCTTTTCAGGTAGCTTCGGGGCCGCATGAACGGAGCTTTCATAATGGGATTAGAAGCCTTATGCCATCAGTCTCCAATTTCTAGGTTGACACGCAGCATACACGCAGGACCAGAGCTTACTGTCTCTACGCAGTGTTCTGGTACTGAAACGGTTGCTTAAGCAAAGTCCATAGGAGTCTTGGAAAGCTTACTACCGTGAAACTAAAGCAGAACAGCGATGAAGGCCTCATGGAGCTGCTGCACGCCTCCCGTTTTGCCAGCATAATCAGGGCCTTACTTCGAGGCTAGTGCTCACATTGACTTTCACGTTTGGTATAGAGCAGAGCAGGGTGAGCTTCCAACTAGGAACTGGAAGCACAAGGTTTCTTTCGAGAAAACTCATTTTCTTCTATGTGCCATGCCGGCTGTAAGTAAAAGCACGGTAACAACAGTGCTTTGCAGGAAGCTTCGGGGCCGCATCAACGGAGCTTTCATAATGGGAAAACTAGCCTTGTGCCATCAGTCTCTACTTTCTAGGTTGACACGCAGCATACACGCAGGAGCAGAGCTTCCTGGTTCTACGCAGTGTTCTGGTACTGAAACGGGTGCTGAAGCAAGGCCCCTAGGAGTGTTGAAAAGCTTACTACCTTGAAACTAAAGCAGAACAACGATGAAGGCCTCATGGAGCTGCTGCACGCCTCTCGTTTTGCAAGGATAATCAGGGCCTTACTTCGAAGCTTGGGCTCACGTTGACTTTCACTTTAGGTATAGCGCAGAGCAGGGTGAGCTTCCAACAAGGAATTGGAAACCCAAGGTATCTTAGGAGAAAACTCATTTTCTTCTCAGAACCATGCCGGCAGTGAGGAAAACCCCGGCAACAACAATGCTTTTCAGGTAGCTTCGAGGCCGCATGAACGGAGCTTTCATAATGGGAAAAGAAGCCTTATGCCATCAGTCTCCAATTTCTAGGTTGACACGCAGCATACACGCAGGACCAGAGCTTACTGTCTCTACGCAGTGTTCTGGTACCGAAACGGTTGCCTAAGCAAAGTCCCTAGGAACGTTGGAAAGCTTACTACCGTGAAACTAAAGCAGAACAGCGATGAAGGCCTCATGGAGCTGCTGCACGCCTCCCGTTTTGCCAGCATAATCAGGGCCTTACTTCGAGGCTAGTGCTCACATTGACTTTCACGTTTGGTATAGAGCAGAGCAGGGTGAGCTTCCAACTAGGAACTGGAAGCACAAGGTTTCTTTCGAGAAAACTCATTTTCTTCTATGTGCCATGCCAGCTGTAAGTAAAAGCACGGTAACAACAGTGTTTTGCAGGAAGCTTCGAGGCAGCATGAATGGAGCTTTCAAAACGGAAAAAGAAGCCTTGTGCCATCAGTCTCTAATTTATAGGTTGACACGCAGCATACACACAGGAGCAGAATTTCCTGGTTCTACGCAGTGTTCTGGTACTGAAACGGGTGCTGAAGCAAGTCCGCTAGGAGTGTTGAAAAGCTTACTACCTTGAAACTAAAGCAGAACAACGATGAAGGCCTCATGGAGCTGCTGCACGCCTCTCGTTTTGCAAGGATAATCAGGGCCTTATTTCGAAGCTTGGGCTCACGTTGACTTTGATTTTAGGTATAGCGCCGAGCAGGGTGAGCTTCCAACAAGGAACTGGAAACCCAAGGTTTCTTAGGAGAAAACTCATTTTCTTCTCAGAACCATGCCGGCAGTGAGGAAAACCCCGGCAACAGCAATGCTTTTCAGGTAGCTTCGAGGCCGCATGAACGGAGCTTTCATAATGGGAAAAGAAGCCTTATGCCATCAGTCTCCAATTTCTAGGTTGACACGCAGCATACACGCAGGACCAGAGCTTACTGTCTCTACGCAGTGTTCTGGTACCGAAACGGTTGCTTAAGCAAAGTCCCTAGGAACGTTGGAAAGCTTACTACCGTGAAACTAAAGCAGAACAGCGATGAAGTCCTCATGGAGCTGCTGCACGCCTCCCGTTTTGCCAGCATAATCAGGGCCTTACTTCGAGGCTAGTGCTCACATTGACTTTCACGTTTGGTATAGAGCAGAGCAGGGTGAGCTTCCAACTAGGAACTGGAAGCACAAGGTTTCTTTCGAGAAAACTCATTTTCTTCTATGAACCATGCCGGCTGTAAGTAAAAGCACGGTAACAACAGTGCTTTTCAGGGAGCTTCGGGGCCGCATCAACGGAGCTTTCATAATGGGAAAACTAGCCTTGTGCCATCAGTCTCTACTTTCTAGGTTGACACGCAGCATACACGCAGGAGCAGAGCTTCCTGGTTCTACGCAGTGTTCTGGTACTGAAACGGGTGCTGAAGCAAGTCCGCTAGGAGTGTTGAAAAGCTTACTACCTTGAAACTAAAGCAGAACAACGATGAAGGCCTCATGGAGCTGCTGCACGCCTCTCGTTTTGCAAGGATAATCAGGGCCTTACTTCGAAGCTTGGGCTCACGTTGACTTTCACTTTAGGTATAGCGCAGAGCAGGGTGAGCTTCCAACAAGGAACTGGAAACCCAAGGTTTCTTAGGAGAAAACTCATTTTCTTCTCAGAACCATGCCGGCAGTGAGGAAAACCCCGGCAACAACAATGCTTTTCAGGTAGCTTCGAGGCCGCATGAACGGAGCTTTCATAATGGGAAAAGAAGCCTTATGCCATCAGTCTCCAATTTCTAGGTTGACACGCAGCATACACGCAGGACCAGAGCTTACTGTCTCTACGCAGTGTTCTGGTACCGAAACGGTTGCTTAAGCAAAGTCCCTAGGAGTCTTGGAAAGCTTACTACCGTGAAACTAAAGCAGAACAGCGATGAAGGCCTCAGGGAGCTGCTGCACGCCTCCCGTTTTGCCAGCATAATCAGGGCCTTACTTCGAGGCTAGTGCTCACATTGACTTTCACGTTTGGTATAGAGCAGAGCAGGGTGAGCTTCCAACAAGGAACTGGAAACCCAAGGTTTCTTAGGAGAAAACTCATTTTCTTCTCAGAACCATGCCGGCAGTGAGGAAAACCCCGGCAACAACAATGCTTTTCAGGTAGCTTCGAGGCCGCATGAACGGAGCTTTCATAATGGGAAAAGAAGCCTTATGCCATCAGTCTCCAATTTCTAGGTTGACACGCAGCATACACGCAGGACCAGAGCTTACTGTCTCTACGCAGTGTTCTGGTACCGAAACGGTTGCTTAAGCAAAGTCCCTAGGAACGTTGGAAAGCTTACTACCGTGAAACTAAAGCAGAACAGCGATGAAGGCCTCATGGAGCTGCTGCACGCCTCCCGTTTTGCCAGCATAATCAGGGCCTTACTTCGAGGCTAGTGCTCACATTGACTTTCACGTTTGGTATAGAGCAGAGCAGGGTGAGCTTCCAACTAGGAACTGGAAGCACAAGGTTTCTTTCGAGAAAACTCATTTTCTTCTATGAACCATGCCGGCTGTAAGTAAAAGCACGGTAACAACAGTGCTTTTCAGGGAGCTTCGGGGCCGCATCAACGGAGCTTTCATAATGGGAAAACTAGCCTTGTGCCATCAGTCTCTACTTTCTAGGTTGACACGCAGCATACACGCAGGAGCAGAGCTTCCTGGTTCTACGCAGTGTTCTGGTACTGAAACGGGTGCTGAAGCAAGGCCCCTAGGAGTGTTGAAAAGCTTACTACCTTGAAACTAAAGCAGAACAACGATGAAGGCCTCATGGAGCTGCTGCACGCCTCTCGTTTTGCAAGGATAATCAGGGCCTTACTTCGAAGCTTGGGCTCACGTTGACTTTCACTTTAGGTATAGCGCAGAGCAGGGTGAGCTTCCAACAAGGAACTGGAAACACAAGGTTTCTTAGGAGAAAACTCATTTTCTTCTCAGAACCATGCCGGCAGTGAGGAAAACCCCGGCAACAACAATGCTTTTCAGGTAGCTTCGAGGCCGCATGAACGGAGCTTTCATAATGGGAAAAGAAGCTTTATGCCATCAGTCTCCAATTTCTAGGTTGACACGCAGCATACACGCAGGACCAGAGCTTACTGTCTCTACGCAGTGTTCTGGTACCGAAACGGTTGCCTAAGCAAAGTCCCTAGGAACGTTGGAAAGCTTACTACCGTGAAACTAAAGCAGAACAGCGATGAAGGCCTCATGGAGCTGCTGCACGCCTCCCGTTTTGCCAGCATAATCAGGGCCTTACTTCGAGGCTAGTGCTCACATTGACTTTCACGTTTGGTATAGAGCAGAGCAGGGTGAGCTTCCAACTAGGAACTGGAAGCACAAGGTTTCTTTCGAGAAAACTCATTTTCTTCTACGTGCCATGCCGGCTGTAAGTAAAAGCACGGTAACAACAGTGTTTTGCAGGAAGCTTCGAGACAGCATGAATGGTGCTTTCAAAACGGAAAAACAATTCTTGTGCCATCAGTCTCTAATTTCTAGGTTGACACGCAGCATACACGCAGGAGCAGAGCTTCCTGGTTCTACGCAGTGTTCTGGTACTGAAACGGGTGCTGAAGCAAGTCCGCTAGGAGTGTTGAAAAGCTTACTACCTTGAAACTAAAGCAGAACAACGATGAAGGCCTCATGGAGCTGCTGCACGCCTCTCGTTTTGCAAGGATAATCAGGGCCTTACTTCGAAGCTTGGGCTCACGTTGACTTTCACTTTAGGTATAGCGCAGAGCAGGGTGAGCTTCCAACAAGGAACTGGAAACCCAAGGTTTCTTAGGAGAAAACTCATTTTCTTCTCAGAACCATGCCGGCAGTGAGGAAAACCCCGGCAACAACAATGCTTTTCAGGTAGCTTCGAGGCCGCATGAAAGGAGCTTTCATAATGAGAAAAGAAGCCTTATGCCATCAGTATCCAATTTCTAGGTTGACACGCAGCATACACGCAGGACCAGAGCTTACTGTCTCTACGCAGTGTTGTGGTACCGAAACGGTTGCTTAAGCAAAGTCTCTAGGAGTCTTGGAAAGCTTACTACCGTGAAACTAAAGCAGAACAGCGATGAAGGCCTCATGGAGCTGCTGCACACCTCCCGTTTTGCCAGCATAATCAGGGCCTTACTTCGAGGCTAGTGCTCACATTGACTTTCACGTTTGGTATAGAGCAGAGCAGGGTGAGCTTCCAACTAGGAACTGGAAGCACAAGGTTTCTTTCGAGAAAACTCATTTTCTTCTATGTGCCATGCCGGCTGTAAGTAAAAGCACGGTAACAACAGTGCTTTGCAGGGAGCTTCGGGGCCGCATCAACGGAGCTTTCATAATGGGAAAACTAGCCTTGGGCCATCAGTCTCTACTTTCTAGGTTGACACGCAGCATACACGCAGGAGCAGAGCTTCCTGGTTCTACGCAGTGTTCTGGTACTGAAACGGGTGCTGAAGCAAGTCCGCTAGGAGTGTTGAAAAGCTTACTACCTTGAAACTAAAGCAGAACAACGATGAAGGCCTCATGGAGCTGCTGCACGCCTCTCGTTTTGCAAGGATAATCAGGGCCTTACTTCGAAGCTTGGGCTCACGTTGACTTTCACTTTAGGTATAGCGCAGAGCAGGGTGAGCTTCCAACAAGGAACTGGAAACCCAAGGTTTCTTAGGAGAAAACTCATTTTCTTCTCAGAACCATGCCGGCAGTGAGGAAAACCCCGGCAACAACAATGCTTTTCAGGTAGCTTCGAGGCCGCATGAACGGAGCTTTCATAATGGGAAAAGAAGCCTTATGCCATCAGTCTCCAATTTCTAGGTTGACACGCAGCATACACGCAGGACCAGAGCTTACTGTCTCTACGCAGTGTTCTGGTACCGAAACGGTTTCCTAAGCAAAGTCCCTAGGAACGTTGGAAAGCTTACTACCGTGAAACTAAAGCAGAACAGCGATGAAGGCCTCAGGGAGCTGCTGCACGCCTCCCGTTTTGCCAGCATAATCAGGGCCTTACTTCGAGGCTAGTGCTCACATTGACTTTCACGTTTGGTATAGAGCAGAGCAGGGTGAGCTTCCAACTAGGAACTGGAAGCACAAGGTTTCTTTCGAGAAAACTCATTTTCTTCTATGTGCCATGCCGGCTGTAAGTAAAAGCACGGTAACAACAGTGCTTTGCAGGAAGCTTCGAGGCAGCATGAATGGAGCTTTCAAAATGGGAAAACAAGCCTTGTGCCATCAGTCTCTAATTTCTAGGTTGACACGCAGCATACACGCAGGAGCAGAGCTTCCTGATTCTACGCAGTGTTCTGGTACTGAAACGGGTGCTGAAGCAAGGCCCCTAGGAGTGTTGAAAAGCTTACTACCTTGAAACTAAAGCAGAACAACGATGAAGGCCTCATGGAGCTGCTGCACGCCTCTCGTTTTGCAAGGATAATCAGGGCCTTACTTCGAAGCTTGGGCTCACGTTGACTTTCACTTTAGGTATAGCGCAGAGCAGGGTGAGCTTCCAACAAAGAACTGGAAACCCAAGGTTTCTTAGGAGAAAACTCATTTTCTTCTCAGAACCATGCCGGCAGTGAGGAAAACCCCGGCAACAACAATGCTTTTCAGGTAGCTTCGAGGCCGCATGAACGGAGCTTTCATAATGGGAAAAGAAGCCTTATGCCATCAGTCTCCAATTTCTAGGTTGACACGCAGCATACACGCAGGACCAGAGCTTACTGTCTCTACGCAGTGTTCTGGTACCGAAACGGTTGCCTAAGCAAAGTCCCTAGGAACGTTGGAAAGCTTACTACCGTGAAACTAAAGCAGAACAGCGATGAAGGCCTCATGGAGCTGCTGCACGCCTCCCGTTTTGCCAGCATAATCAGGGCCTTACTTCGAGGCTAGTGCTCACATTGACTTTCACGTTTGGTATAGAGCAGAGCAGGGTGAGCTTCCAACTAGGAACTGGAAGCACAAGGTTTCTTTCGAGAAAACTCATTTTCTTCTACGTGCCATGCCGGCTGTAAGTAAAAGCACGGTAACAACAGTGTTTTGCAGGAAGCTTCGAGGCAGCATGAATGGAGCTTTCAAAACGGAAAAACAAGCCTTGTGCCATCAGTCTCTACTTTCTAGGTTGACACGCAGCATACACGCAGGAGCAGAGCTTCCTGGTTCTACGCAGTGTTCTGGTACTGAAACGGGTGCTGAAGCAAGTCCGCTAGGAGTGTTGAAAAGCTTACTACCTTGAAACTAAAGCAGAACAACGATGAAGGCCTCATGGAGCTGCTGCACGCCTCTCGTTTTGCAAGGATAATCAGGGCCTTACTTCGAAGCTTGGGCTCACGTTGACTTTCACTTTAGGTATAGCGCAGAGCAGGGTGAGCTTCCAACAAGGAACTGGAAACCCAAGGTTTCTTAGGAGAAAACTCATTTTCTTCTCAGAACCATGCCGGCAGTGAGGAAAACCCCGGCAACAACAATGCTTTTCAGGTAGCTTCGAGGCCGCATGAACGGAGCTTTCATAATGGGAAAAGAAGCCTTATGCCATCAGTCTCCAATTTCTAGGTTGACACGCAGCATACACGCAGGACCAGAGCTTACTGTCTCTACGCAGTGTTCTGGTACCGAAACGGTTTCCTAAGCAAAGTCCCTAGGAACGTTGGAAAGCTTACTACCGTGAAACTAAAGCAGAACAGCGATGAAGTCCTCATGGAGCTGCTGCACGCCTCCCGTTTTGCCAGCATAATCAGGGCCTTACTTCGAGGCTAGTGCTCACATTGACTTTCACGTTTGGTATAGAGCAGAGCAGGGTGAGCTTCCAACTAGGAACTGGAAGCACAAGGTTTCTTTTGAGAAAACTCATTTTCTTCTACGTGCCATGCCGGCTGTAAGTAAAAGCACGGTAACAACAGTGTTTTGCAGGAAGCTTCGAGGCAGCATGAATGGAGCTTTCAAACCGGAAAAACAATTCTTGTGCCATCAGTCTCTAATTTCTAGGTTGACACGCAGCATACACGCAGGAGCAGAGCTTCCTGGTTCTTCGCAGTGTTCTGGTACTGAAACGGGTGCTGAAGCAAGTCCACTAGGAGTGTTGAAAAGCTTACTACCTTGAAACTAAAGCAGAACAACGATGAAGGCCTCATGGAGCTGCTGTACGCCTCTTGTTTTGCAAGGATAATCAGGGCCTTACTTCGAAGCTTGGGCTCACGTTGACTTTCACTTTAGGTATAGCGCAGAGCAGGGTGAGCTTCCAACAAGGAACTGGAAACCCAAGGTATTTAGGAGAAAACTCATTTTCTTCTCAGAACCATGCTGGCAGTGAGGAAAACCCCGGCAACAACAATGCTTTTCAGGTAGCTTCGAGGTCGCATGAACGGAGCTTTCATAATGGGAAAAGAAGCCTTATGCCATCAGTCTCCAATTTCTAGGTTGACACGCAGCATACACGCAGGACCAGAGCTTACTGTCTCTACGCAGTGTTCTGGTACCGAAACGGTTGCCTAAGCAAAGTCCCTAGGAACGTTGGAAAGCTTACTACCGTGAAACTAAAGCAGAACAGCGATGAAGGCCTCAGGGAGCTGCTGCACGCCTCCCGTTTTGCCAGCATAATCAGGGCCTTACTTCGAGGCTAGTGCTCACATTGACTTTCACGTTTGGTATAGAGCAGAGCAGGGTGAGCTTCCAACTAGGAACTGGAAGCACAAGGTTTCTTTCGAGAAAACTCTTTTTCTTCTATGTGCCATGCCGGCTGTAAGTAAAAGCACGGTAACAACAGTGCTTTGCAGGAAGCTTCGAGGCAGCATGAATGGAGCTTTCAAAATGGGAAAACAAGCCTTGTGCCATCCGTCTCTAATTTCTAGGTTGACACGCAGCATACACGCAGGAGCAGAGCTTCCTGGTTCTACGCAGTGTTCTGGTACTGAAACGGGTGCTGAAGCAAGTCCGCTAGGAGTGTTGAAAAGCTTACTACCTTGAAACTAAAGCAGAACAACGATGAAGGCCTCATGGAGCTGCTGTACGCCTCTCGTTTTGCAAGGATAATCAGGGCCTTACTTCGAAGCTTGGGCTCACGTTGACTTTCACTTTAGGTATAGCGCAGAGCAGGGTGAGCTTCCTACAAGGAACTGGAAACCCAAGGCTTCTTAGGAGAAAACTCATTTTCTTCTCAGAACCATGCCGGCAGTGAGGAAAACCCCGGCAACAACAATGCTTTTCAGGTAGCTTCGAGGCCGCATGAACGGAGCTTTCATAATGGGAAAAGAAGCCTTATGCCATCAGTCTCCAATTTCTAGGTTGACACGCAGCATACACGCAGGACCAGAGCTTACTGTCTCTACGCAGTGTTCTGGTACCGAAACGGTTGCTTAAGCAAAGTCCCTAGGAGTCTTGGAGAGCTTACTACCGTGAAACTAAAGCAGAACAGCGATGAAGGCCTCATGGAGCTGCTGCACGCCTCCCGTTTTGCCAGGATAATCAGGGCCTTACTTCGAGGCTAGTGCTCACATTGACTTTCACGTTTGGTATAGAGCAGAGCAGGGTGAGCTTCCAACTAGGAACTGGAAGCACAAGGTTTCTTTCGAGAAAACTCATTTTCTTCTATGAACCATGCCGGCTGTAAGTAAAAGCACGGTAACAACAGTGCTTTTCAGGGAGCTTCGGGGCCGCATCAACGGAGCTTTCATCATGGGAAAACTAGCCTTGTGCCATCAGTCTCTACTTTCTAGGTTGACACGCAGCATACACGCAGGAGCAGAGCTTCCTGGTTCTACGCAGTGTTCTGGTACTGAAACGGGTGCTGAAGCAAGGCCCCTAGGAGTGTTGAAAAGCTTACTACCTTGAAACTAAAGCAGAACAACGATGAAGGCCTCATGGAGCTGCTGCACGCCTCTCGTTTTGCAAGGATAATCAGGGCCTTACTTCGAAGCTTGGGCTCACGTTGACTTTCACTTTAGGTATAGCGCAGAGCAGGGTGAGCTTCCAACAAGGAACTGGAAACCCAAGGTTTCTTAGGAGAAAACTCATTTTCTTCTCAGAACCATGCCGGCAGTGAGGAAAACCCCGGCAACAACAATGCTTTTCAGGTAGCTTCGAGGCCGCATGAAAGGAGCTTTCATAATGAGAAAAGAAGCCTTATGCCATCAGTCTCCAATTTCTAGGTTGACACGCAGCATACACGCAGGACCAGAGCTTACTGTCTCTACGCAGTGTTCTGGTACCGAAACGGTTGCCTAAGCAAAGTCCCTAGGAACGTTGGAAAGCTTACTACAGTGAAACTAAAGCAGAACAGCGATGAAGGCCTCATGGAGCTGCTGCACGCCTCCCGTTTTGCCAGGATAATCAGGGCCTTACTTCGAGGCTAGTGCTCACATTGACTTTCACGTTTGGTATAGAGCAGAGCAGGGTGAGCTTCCAACTAGGAACTGGAAGCACAAGGTTTCTTTCGAGAAAACTCATTTTCTTCTATGTGCCATGCCGGCTGTAAGTAAAAGCACGGTAACAACAGTGCTTTGCAGGAAGCTTCGAGGCAGCATGAATGGAGCTTTCAAAATGGGAAAACAAGCCTTGTGCCATCAGTCTCTAATTTCTAGGTTGACACGCAGCATACACGCAGGAGCAGAGCTTCCTGGTTCTACGCAGTGTTCTGGTACTGAAACGGGTCCTGAAGCAAGGCCCCTAGGAGTGTTGAAAAGCTTACTACCTTGAAACTAAAGCAGAACAACGATGAAGGCCTCATGGAGCTGCTGTACGCCTCTTGTTTTGCAAGGATAATCAGGGCCTTACTTCGAAGCTTGGGCTCACGTTGACTTTCACTTTAGGTATAGCGCAGAGCAAGGTGAGCTTCCAACAAGGAACTGGAAACCCAAGGTATTTAGGAGAAAACTCATTTTCTTCTCAGAACCATGCTGGCAGTGAGGAAAACCCCGGCAACAACAATGCTTTTCAGGTAGCTTCGAGGCCGCATGAACGGAGCTTTCATAATGGGAAAAGAAGCCTTATGCCATCAGTCTCCAATTTCTAGGTTGACACGCAGCATACACGCAGGACCAGAGCTTACTGTCTCTACGCAGTGTTCTGGTACCGAAACGGTTGCCTAAGCAAAGTCCCTAGGAACGTTGGAAAGCTTACTACCGTGAAACTAAAGCAGAACAGCGATGAAGGCCTCAGGGAGCTGCTGCACGCCTCCCGTTTTGCCAGCATAATCAGGGCCTTACTTCGAGGCTAGTGCTCACATTGACTTTCACGTTTGGTATAGAGCAGAGCAGGGTGAGCTTCCAACTAGGAACTGGAAGCACAAGGTTTCTTTCGAGAAAACTCATTTTCTTCTATGAACCATGCCGGCTGTAAGTAAAAGCACGGTAACAACAGTGCTTTGCAGGAAGCTTCGAGGCAGCATGAATGGAGCTTTCAAAATGGGAAAAGAAGCCTTGTGCCATCAGTCTCTAATTTCTAGGTTGACACGCAGCATACACGCAGGAGCAGAGCTTCCTGGTTCTACGCAGTGTTCTGGTACTGAAACGGGTGCTGAAGCAAGGCCCCTAGGAGTGTTGAAAAGCTTACTACCTTGAAACTAAAGCAGAACAACGATGAAGGCCTCATGGAGCTGCTGTACGCCTCTCGTTTTGCAAGGATAATCAGGGCCTTACTTCGAAGCTTGGGCTCACGTTGACTTTCACTTTAGGTATAGCGCAGAGCAGGGTGAGCTTCCAACAAGGAACTGGAAACCCAAGGCTTCTTAGGAGAAAACTCATTTTCTTCTCAGAACCATGCCGGCAGTGAGGAAAACCCCGGCAACAACAATGCTTTTCAGGTAGCTTCGAGGCCGCATGAACGGAGCTTTCATAATGGGAAAAGAAGCCTTATGCCATCAGTCTCCAATTTCTAGGTTGACACGCAGCATACACGCAGGACCAGAGCTTACTGTCTCTACGCAGTGTTCTGGTACCGAAACGGTTGCTTAAGCAAAGTCCCTAGGAGTCTTGGAGAGCTTACTACCGTGAAACTAAAGCAGAACAGCGATGAAGGCCTCATGGAGCTGCTGCACGCCTCCCGTTTTGCCAGGATAATCAGGGCCTTACTTCGAGGCTAGTGCTCACATTGACTTTCACGTTTGGTATAGAGCAGAGCAGGGTGAGCTTCCAACTAGGAACTGGAAGCACAAGGTTTCTTTCGAGAAAACTCATTTTCTTCTATGAACCATGCCGGCTGTAAGTAAAAGCACGGTAACAACAGTGCTTTTCAGGGAGCTTCGGGGCCGCATCAACGGAGCTTTCATCATGGGAAAACTAGCCTTGTGCCATCAGTCTCTACTTTCTAGGTTGACACGCAGCATACACGCAGGAGCAGAGCTTCCTGGTTCTACGCAGTGTTCTGCTACTGAAACGGGTGCTGAAGCAAGGCCCCTAGGAGTGTTGAAAAGCTTACTACCTTGAAACTAAAGCAGAACAACGATGAAGGCCTCATGGAGCTGCTGCACGCCTCTCGTTTTGCAAGGATAATCAGGGCCTTACTTCGAAGCTTGGGCTCACGTTGACTTTCACTTTAGGTATAGCGCAGAGCAGGGTGAGCTTCCAACAAGGAACTGGAAACCCAAGGTTTCTTAGGAGAAAACTCATTTTCTTCTCAGAACCATGCCGGCAGTGAGGAAAACCCCGGCAACAACAATGCTTTTCAGGTAGCTTCGAGGTCGCATGAACGGAGCTTTCATAATGGGAAAAGAAGCCTTATGCCATCAGTCTCCAATTTCTAGGTTGACACGCAGCATACACGCAGGACCAGAGCTTACTGTCTCTACGCAGTGTTCTGGTACCGAAACGGTTGCTTAAGCAAAGTCCCTAGGAACGTTGGAAAGCTTACTACCGTGAAACTAAAGCAGAACAGCGATGAAGGCCTCATGGAGCTGCTGCACGCCTCCCGTTTTGCCAGCATAATCAGGGCCTTACTTCGAGGCTAGTGCTCACATTGACTTTCACGTTTGGTATAGAGCAGAGCAGGGTGAGCTTCCAACTAGGAACTGGAAGCACAAGGTTTCTTTCGAGAAAACTCATTTTCTTCTATGAACCATGCCGGCTGTAAGTAAAAGCACGGTAACAACAGTGCTTTGCAGGGAGCTTCGGGGCCGCATCAACGGAGCTTTCATCATGGGAAAACTAGCCTTGTGCCATCAGTCTCTACTTTCTAGGTTGACACGCAGCATACACGCAGGAGCAGAGCTTCCTGTTTCTACGCAGTGTTCTGGTACTGAAACGGGTGCTGAAGCAAGGCCCCTAGGAGTGTTGAAAAGCTTACTACCTTGAAACTAAAGCAGAACAACGATGAAGGCCTCATGGAGCTGCTGCACGCCTCTCGTTTTGCAAGGATAATCAGGGCCTTACTTCGAAGCTTGGGCTCACGTTGACTTTCACTTTAGGTATAGCGCAGAGCAGGGTGAGCTTCCAACAAGGAACTGGAAACCCAAGGTTTCTTAGGAGAAAACTCATTTTCTTCTCAGAACCATGCCGGCAGTGAGGAAAACCCCGGCAACAACAATGCTTTTCAGGTAGCTTCGAGGCCGCATGAACGGAGCTTTCATAATGGGAAAAGAAGCCTTATGCCAGCAGTCTCCAATTTCTAGGTTGACACGCAGCATACACGCAGGACCAGAGCTTACTGTCTCTACGCAGTGTTCTGGTACCGAAACGGTTGCCTAAGCAAAGTCCCTAGGAACGTTGGAAAGCTTACTACCGTGAAACTAAAGCAGAACAGCGATGAAGGCCTCATGGAGCTGCTGCACGCCTCCCGTTTTGCCAGCATAATCAAGGCCTTACTTCGAGGCTAGTGCTCACATTGACTTTCACGTTTGGTATAGAGCAGAGCAGGGTGAGCTTCCAACTAGGAACTGGAAGCACAAGGTTTCTTTCGAGAAAACTCATTTTCTTCTATGAACCATGCCGGCTGTAAGTAAAAGCACGGTAACAACAGTGCTTCTCAGGGAGCTTCGGGGCCGCATCAACGGAGCTTTCATCATGGGAAAACTAGCCTTGTGCCATCAGTCTCTACTTTCTAGGTTGACACGCAGCATACACGCAGGAGCAGAGCTTCCTGGTTCTACGCAGTGTTCTGGTACTGAAACGGGTGCTGAAGCAAGGCCCCTAGGAGTGTTGAAAAGCTTACTACCTTGAAACTAAAGCAGAACAACGATGAAGGCCTCATGGAGCTGCTGCACGCCTCTCGTTTTGCAAGGATAATCAGGGCCTTACTTCGAAGCTTGGGCTCACGTTGACTTTCACTTTAGGTATAGCGCAGAGCAGGGTGAGCTTCCAACAAGGAACTGGAAACCCAAGGTTTCTTAGGAGAAAACTCATTTTCTTCTCAGAACCATGCCGGCAGTGAGGAAAACCCCGGCAACAACAATGCTTTTCAGGTAGCTTCGAGGCCGCATGAACGGAGCTTTCATAATGGGAAAAGAAGCCTTATGCCAGCAGTCTCCAATTTCTAGGTTGACACGCAGCATACACGCAGGACCAGAGCTTACTGTCTCTACGCAGTGTTCTGGTACCGAAACGGTTGCCTAAGCAAAGTCCCTAGGAACGTTGGAAAGCTTACTACCGTGAAACTAAAGCAGAACAGCGATGAAGGCCTCATGGAGCTGCTGCACGCCTCCCGTTTTGCCAGCATAATCAAGGCCTTACTTCGAGGCTAGTGCTCACATTGACTTTCACGTTTGGTATAGAGCAGAGCAGGGTGAGCTTCCAACTAGGAACTGGAAGCACAAGGTTTCTTTCGAGAAAACTCATTTTCTTCTATGAACCATGCCGGCTGTAAGTAAAAGCACGGTAACAACAGTGCTTCTCAGGGAGCTTCGGGGCCGCATCAACGGAGCTTTCATCATGGGAAAACTAGCCTTGTGCCATCAGTCTCTACTTTCTAGGTTGACACGCAGCATACACGCAGGAGCAGAGCTTCCTGTTTCTACGCAGTGTTCTGGTACTGAAACGGGTGCTGAAGCAAGGCCCCTAGGAGTGTTGAAAAGCTTACTACCTTGAAACTAAAGCAGAACAACGATGAAGGCCTCATGGAGCTGCTGCACGCCTCTCGTTTTGCAAGGATAATCAGGGCCTTACTTCGAAGCTTGGGCTCACGTTGACTTTCACTTTAGGTATAGCGCAGAGCAGGGTGAGCTTCCAACAAGGAACTGGAAACCCAAGGTTTCTTAGGAGAAAACTCATTTTCTTCTCAGAACCATGCCGGCAGTGAGGAAAACCCCGGCAACAACAATGCTTTTCAGGTAGCTTCGAGGCCGCATGAACGGAGCTTTCATAATGGGAAAAGAAGCCTTATGCCAGCAGTCTCCAATTTCTAGGTTGACACGCAGCATACACGCAGGACCAGAGCTTACTGTCTCTACGCAGTGTTCTGGTACCGAAACGGTTGCCTAAGCAAAGTCCCTAGGAACGTTGGAAAGCTTACTACCGTGAAACTAAAGCAGAACAGCGATGAAGGCCTCATGGAGCTGCTGCACGCCTCCCGTTTTGCCAGCATAATCAAGGCCTTACTTCGAGGCTAGTGCTCACATTGACTTTCACGTTTGGTATAGAGCAGAGCAGGGTGAGCTTCCAACTAGGAACTGGAAGCACAAGGTTTCTTTCGAGAAAACTCATTTTCTTCTATGAACCATGCCGGCTGTAAGTAAAAGCACGGTAACAACAGTGCTTCTCAGGGAGCTTCGGGGCCGCATCAACGGAGCTTTCATCATGGGAAAACTAGCCTTGTGCCATCAGTCTCTACTTTCTAGGTTGACACGCAGCATACACGCAGGAGCAGAGCTTCCTGGTTCTACGCAGTGTTCTGGTACTGAAACGGGTGCTGAAGCAAGGCCCCTAGGAGTGTTGAAAAGCTTACTACCTTGAAACTAAAGCAGAACAACGATGAAGGCCTCATGGAGCTGCTGCACGCCTCTCGTTTTGCAAGGATAATCAGGGCCTTACTTCGAAGCTTGGGCTCACGTTGACTTTCACTTTAGGTATAGCGCAGAGCAGGGTGAGCTTCCAACAAGGAACTGGAAACCCAAGGTTTCTTAGGAGAAAACTCATTTTCTTCTCAGAACCATGCCGGCAGTGAGGAAAACCCCGGCAACAACAATGCTTTTCAGGTAGCTTCGAGGCCGCATGAACGGAGCTTTCATAATGGGAAAAGAAGCCTTATGCCAGCAGTCTCCAATTTCTAGGTTGACACGCAGCATACACGCAGGACCAGAGCTTACTGTCTCTACGCAGTGTTCTGGTACCGAAACGGTTGCCTAAGCAAAGTCCCTAGGAACGTTGGAAAGCTTACTACCGTGAAACTAAAGCAGAACAGCGATGAAGGCCTCATGGAGCTGCTGCACGCCTCCCGTTTTGCCAGCATAATCAAGGCCTTACTTCGAGGCTAGTGCTCACATTGACTTTCACGTTTGGTATAGAGCAGAGCAGGGTGAGCTTCCAACTAGGAACTGGAAGCACAAGGTTTCTTTCGAGAAAACTCATTTTCTTCTATGAACCATGCCGGCTGTAAGTAAAAGCACGGTAACAACAGTGCTTCTCAGGGAGCTTCGGGGCCGCATCAACGGAGCTTTCATCATGGGAAAACTAGCCTTGTGCCATCAGTCTCTACTTTCTAGGTTGACACGCAGCATACACGCAGGAGCAGAGCTTCCTGGTTCTACGCAGTGTTCTGGTACTGAAACGGGTGCTGAAGCAAGGCCCCTAGGAGTGTTGAAAAGCTTACTACCTTGAAACTAAAGCAGAACAACGATGAAGGCCTCATGGAGCTGCTGCACGCCTCTCGTTTTGCAAGGATAATCAGGGCCTTACTTCGAAGCTTGGGCTCACGTTGACTTTCACTTTAGGTATAGCGCAGAGCAGGGTGAGCTTCCAACAAGGAACTGGAAACCCAAGGTTTCTTAGGAGAAAACTCATTTTCTTCTCAGAACCATGCCGGCAGTGAGGAAAACCCCGGCAACAACAATGCTTTTCAGGTAGCTTCGAGGCCGCATGAACGGAGCTTTCATAATGGGAAAAGAAGCCTTATGCCAGCAGTCTCCAATTTCTAGGTTGACACGCAGCATACAGGCAGGACCAGAGCTTACTGTCTCTACGCAGTGTTCTGGTACCGAAACGGTTGCCTAAGCAAAGTCCCTAGGAACGTTGGAAAGCTTACTACCGTGAAACTAAAGCAGAACAGCGATGAAGGCCTCATGGAGCTGCTGCACGCCTCCCGTTTTGCCAGCATAATCAAGGCCTTACTTCGAGGCTAGTGCTCACATTGACTTTCACGTTTGGTATAGAGCAGAGCAGGGTGAGCTTCCAACTAGGAACTGGAAGCACAAGGTTTCTTTCGAGAAAACTCATTTTCTTCTATGAACCATGCCGGCTGTAAGTAAAAGCACGGTAACAACAGTGCTTCTCAGGGAGCTTCGGGGCCGCATCAACGGAGCTTTCATCATGGGAAAACTAGCCTTGTGCCATCAGTCTCTACTTTCTAGGTTGACACGCAGCATACACGCAGGAGCAGAGCTTCCTGGTTCTACGCAGTGTTCTGGTACTGAAACGGGTGCTGAAGCAAGGCCCCTAGGAGTGTTGAAAAGCTTACTACCTTGAAACTAAAGCAGAACAACGATGAAGGCCTCATGGAGCTGCTGCACGCCTCTCGTTTTGCAAGGATAATCAGGGCCTTACTTCGAAGCTTGGGCTCACGTTGACTTTCACTTTAGGTATAGCGCAGAGCAGGGTGAGCTTCCAACAAGGAACTGGAAACCCAAGGTTTCTTAGGAGAAAACTCATTTTCTTCTCAGAACCATGCCGGCAGTGAGGAAAACCCCGGCAACAACAATGCTTTTCAGGTAGCTTCGAGGCCGCATGAACGGAGCTTTCATAATGGGAAAAGAAGCCTTATGCCATCAGTCTCCAATTTCTAGGTTGACACGCAGCATACACGCAGGACCAGAGCTTACTGTCTCTACGCAGTGTTCTGGTACCGAAACGGTTGCCTAAGCAAAGTCCCTAGGAACGTTGGAAAGCTTACTACCGTGAAACTAAAGCAGAACAGCGATGAAGGCCTCATGGAGCTGCTGCACGCCTCCCGTTTTGCCAGCATAATCAGGGCCTTACTTCGAGGCTACTGCTCACCTTGACTTTCACGTTTGGTATAGAGCAGAGCAGGGTGAGCTTCCAACTAGGAACTGGAAGCACAAGGTTTCTTTCGAGAAAACTCATTTTCTTCTATGTGCCATGCCGGCTGTAAGTAAAAGCACGGTAACAACAGTGTTTTGCAGGAAGCTTCGAGGCAGCATGAATGGAGCTTTCAAAACGGAAAAACAAGCCTTGTGCCATCAGTCTCTACTTTCTAGGTTGACACGCAGCATACACGCAGGAGCAGAGCTTCCTGGTTCTACGCAGTGTTCTGGTACTGAAACGGGTGCTGAAGCAAGTCCGCTAGGAGTGTTGAAAAGCTTACTACCTTGAAACTAAAGCAGAACAACGATGAAGGCCTCATGGAGCTGCTGCACGCCTCTCGTTTTGCAAGGATAATCAGGGCCTTATTTCGAAGCTTGGGCTCACGTTGACTTTCACTTTAGGTATAGCGCAGAGCAGGGTGAGCTTACAACAAGGAACTGGAAACCCAAGGTTTCTTAGGAGAAAACTCATTTTCTTCTCAGAACCATGCCGGCAGTGAGGAAAACCCCGGCAACAACAATGCATTTCAGGTAGCTTCGGGGCCGCATGAACGGAGCTTTCATAATGGGATTAGAAGCCTTATGCCATCAGTCTCCAATTTCTAGGTTGACACGCAGCATACACGCAGGACCAGAGCTTACTGTCTCTACGCACTGTTCTGGTACCGAAACGGTTGCTTAAGCAAAGTCCCTAGGAGTCTTGGAAAGCTTACTACCGTGAAACTAAAGCAGAACAGCGATGAAGGCCTCATGGAGCTGCTGCACGCCTCCCGTTTTGCCAGCATAATCAGGGCCTTACTTCGAGGCTAGTGCTCACATTGACTTTCACGTTTGGTATAGAGCAGAGCAGGGTGAGCTTCCAACTAGGAACTGGAAGCACAAGGTTTCTTTCGAGAAAACTCATTTTCTTCTATGTGCCATGCCAGCTGTAAGTAAAAGCACGGTAACAACAGTGCTTTGCAGGAAGCTTCGGGGCCGCATCAACGGAGCTTTCATAATGGGAAAACTAGCCTTGTGCCATCAGTCTCTACTTTCTAGGTTGACACGCAGCATACACGCAGGAGCAGAGCTTCCTGGTTCTACGCAGTGTTCTGGTACTGAAACGGGTGC
Organism: Eubalaena glacialis; assembly: GCF_028564815.1. Lineage (NCBI taxonomy): Eukaryota > Metazoa > Chordata > Mammalia > Artiodactyla > Balaenidae > Eubalaena > Eubalaena glacialis. The sequence goes on from NC_083731.1 coordinate 49,164,130, forward strand.
TGAAGCAAGTCCTCTAGGTGTGTTGAAAAGCTTACTACCTTGAAACTAAAGCAGAACAACGATGAAGGCCTCATGGAGCTGCTGCACGCCTCTCGTTTTGCAAGGATAATCAGGGCCTTATTTCGAAGCTTGGGCTCACGTTGACTTTCACTTTAGGTATAGCGCAGAGCAGGGTGAGCTTCCAACAAGGAACTGGAAACCCAAGGTTTCTTAGGAGAAAACTCATTTTCTTCTCAGAACCATGCCGGCAGTGAGGAAAACCCCGGCAACAACAATGCTTTTCAGGTAGCTTCCGGGCCGCATGAACGGAGCTTTCATAATGGGATTAGAAGCCTTATGCCATCAGTCTCCAATTTCTAGGTTGACACGCAGCATACACGCAGGACCAGAGCTTACTGTCTCTACGCAGTGTTCTGGTACTGAAACGGTTGCTTAAGCAAAGTCCATAGGAGTCTTGGAAAGCTTACTACCGTGAAACTAAAGCAGAACAGCGATGAAGGCCTCATGGAGCTGCTGCACGCCTCCCGTTTTGCCAGCATAATCAGGGCCTTACTTCGAGGCTAGTGCTCACATTGACTTTCACGTTTGGTATAGAGCAGAGCAGGGTGAGCTTCCAACTAGGAACTGGAAGCACAAGGTTTCTTTCGAGAAAACTCATTTTCTTCTATGTGCCATGCCGGGTGTAAGTAAAAGCACGGTAACAACAGTGCTTTGCAGGAAGCTTCGGGGCCGCATCAACGGAGCTTTCATAATGGGAAAACTAGCCTTGGGCCATCAGTCCCTACTTTCTAGGTTGACACGCAGCATACACGCAGGAGCAGAGCTTCCTGGTTCTACGCAGTGTTCTGGTACTGAAACGGGTGCTGAAGCAAGTCCTCTAGGTGTGTTGAAAAGCTTACTACCTTGAAACTAAAGCAGAACAACGATGAAGGCCTCATGGAGCTGCTGCACGCCTCTCGTTTTGCAAGGATAATCAGGGCCTTATTTCGAAGCTTGGGCTCACGTTGACTTTCACTTTAGGTATAGCGCAGAGCAGGGTGAGCTTCCAACAAGGAACTGGAAACCCAAGGTTTCTTAGGAGAAAACTCATTTTCTTCTCAGAACCATGCCGGCAGTGAGGAAAACCCCGGCAACAACAATGCTTTTCAGGTAGCTTCGGGGCCGCATGAACGGAGCTTTCATAATGGGATTTGAAACCTTATGCCATCAGTCTCCAATTTCTAGGTTGACACGCAGCATACACGCAGGACCAGAGCTTACTGTCTCTACGCAGTGTTCTGGTACTGAAACGGTTGCTTAAGCAAAGTCCATAGGAGTCTTGGAAAGCTTACTACCGTGAAACTAAAGCAGAACAGCGATGAAGGCCTCATGGAGCTGCTGCACGCCTCCCGTTTTGCCAGCATAATCAGGGCCTTACTTCGAGGCTAGTGCTCACATTGACTTTCACGTTTGGTATAGAGCAGAGCAGGGTGAGCTTCCAACTAGGAACTGGAAGCACAAGGTTTCTTTCGAGAAAACTCATTTTCTTCTATGTGCCATGCCGGCTGTAAGTAAAAGCACGGTAACAACAGTGCTTTGCAGGAAGCTTCGGGGCCGCATCAACGGAGCTTTCATAATGGGAAAACTAGCCTTGTGCCATCAGTCTCTACTTTCTAGGTTGACACGCAGCATACACGCAGGAGCAGAGCTTCCTGGTTCTACGCAGTGTTCTGGTACTGAAACGGGTGCTGAAGCAAGTCCGCTAAGAGTGTTGAAAAGCTTACTACCTTGAAACTAAAGCAGAACAACGATGAAGGCCTCATGGAGCTGCTGCACGCCTCTCGTTTTGCAAGGATAATCAGGGCCTTACTTCGAAGCTTGGGCTCACGTTGACTTTCACTTTAGGTATAGCGCAGAGCAGGGTGAGCTTCCAACAAGGAACTGGAAACCCAAGGTTTCTTAGGAGAAAACTCATTTTCTTCTCAGAACCATGCCGGCAGTGAGGAAAACCCCGGCAACAACAATGCTTTTCAGGTAGCTTCGGGGCCGCATGAACGGAGCTTTCATAATGGGAAAAGAAGCCTTATGCCATCAGTCTCCAATTTCTAGGTTGACACGCAGCATACACGCAGGACCAGAGCTTACTGTCTCTACGCAGTGTTCTGATACCGAAACGGTTGCTTCAGCAAAGTCCCTAGGAACGTTGGAAAGCTTACTACCGTGAAACTAAAGCAGAACAGCGATGAAGGCCTCATGGAGCTGCTGCACGCCTCCCGTTTTGCCAGCATAATCAGGGCCTTACTTCGAGGCTAGTGCTCACATTGACTTTCACGTTTGGTATAGAGCAGAGCAGGGTGAGCTTCCAACTAGGAACTGGAAGCACAAGGTTTCTTTCGAGAAAACTCATTTTCTTCTATGAACCATGCCGGCTGTAAGTAAAAGCACGGTAACAACAGTGCTTTTCAGGGAGCTTCGGGGCCGCATCAACGGAGCTTTCATAATGGGAAAACTAGCCTTGTGCCATCAGTCTCTAATTTCTAGGTTGACACGCGTATACACGCAGGAGCAGAGCTTCCTGGTTCTACGCAGTGTTCTGGTACTGAAACGGGTGCTGAAGCAAGGCCCCTAGGAGTGTTGAAAAGCTTACTACCTTGAAACTAAAGCAGAACAACGATGAAGGCCTCATGGAGCTGCTGCACGCCTCTCGTTTCGCAAGGATAATCAGGGCCTTACTTCGAAGCTTGGGCTCACGTTGACTTTCACTTTAGGTATAGCGCAGAGCAGGGTGAGCTTCCAACAAGGAACTGGAAACCCAAGGTTTCTTAGGAGAAAACTCATTTTCTTCTCAGAACCATGCCGGCAGTGAGGAAAATCCCGGCAACAACAATGCTTTTCAGGTAGCTTCGAGGCCGCATGAACGGAGCTTTCATAATGGGAAAAGAAGCCTTATGCCATCAGTCTCCAATTTCTAGGTTGACACGCAGCATACACGCAGGACCAGAGCTTACTGTCTCTACGCAGTGTTCTGATACCGAAACGGTTGCTTCAGCAAAGTCCCTAGGAACGTTGGAAAGCTTACTACCGTGAAACTAAAGCAGAACAGCGATGAAGGCCTCATGGAGCTGCTGCACGCCTCCCGTTTTGCCAGCATAATCAGGGCCTTACTTCGAGGCTAGTGCTCACATTGACTTTCACGTTTGGTATAGAGCAGAGCAGGGTGAGCTTCCAACTAGGAACTGGAAGCACAAGGTTTCTTTCGAGAAAACTCATTTTCTTCTATGAACCATGCCGGCTGTAAGTAAAAGCACGGTAACAACAGTGCTTTTCAGGGAGCTTCGGGGCCGCATCAACGGAGCTTTCATCATGGGAAAACTAGCCTTGTGCCATCAGTCTCTACTTTCTAGGTTGACACGCAGCATACACGCAGGAGCAGAGCTTCCTGGTTCTACGCAGTGTTCTGGTACTGAAACGGGTGCTGAAGCAAGGCCCCTAGGAGTGTTGAAAAGCTTACTACCTTGAAACTAAAGCAGAACAACGATGAAGGCCTCATGGAGCTGCTGCACGCCTCTCGTTTTGCAAGGATAATCAGGGCCTTACTTCGAAGCTTGGGCTCACGTTGACTTTCACTTTAGGTATAGCGCAGAGCAGGGTGAGCTTCCAACAAGGAACTGGAAACCCAAGGTTTCTTAGGAGAAAACTCATTTTCTTCTCAGAACCATGCCGGCAGTGAGGAAAACCCCGGCAACAACAATGCTTTTCAGGTAGCTTCGAGGTCGCATGAACGGAGCTTTCATAATGGGAAAAGAAGCCTTATGCCATCAGTCTCCAATTTCTAGGTTGACACGCAGCATACACGCAGGACCAGAGCTTACTGTCTCTACGCAGTGTTCTGGTACCGAAACGGTTGCTTAAGCAAAGTCCCTAGGAGTCTTGGAAAGCTTACTACCGTGAAACTAAAGCAGAACAGCGATGAAGGCCTCATGGAGCTGCTGCACGCCTCCCGTTTTGCCAGCATAATCAAGGCCTTACTTCGAGGCTAGTGCTCACATTGACTTTCACGTTTGGTATAGAGCAGAGCAGGGTGAGCTTCCAACTAGGAACTGGAAGCACAAGGTTTCTTTCGAGAAAACTCATTTTCTTCTATGAACCATGCCGGCTGTAAGTAAAAGCACGGTAACAACAGTGCTTCTCAGGGAGCTTCGGGGCCGCATCAACGGAGCTTTCATCATGGGAAAACTAGCCTTGTGCCATCAGTCTCTACTTTCTAGGTTGACACGCAGCATACACGCAGGAGCAGAGCTTCCTGGTTCTACGCAGTGTTCTGGTACTGAAACGGGTGCTGAAGCAAGGCCCCTAGGAGTGTTGAAAAGCTTACTACCTTGAAACTAAAGCAGAACAACGATGAAGGCCTCATGGAGCTCCTGCACGCCTCTCGTTTTGCAAGGATAATCAGGGCCTTACTTCGAAGCTTGGGCTCACGTTGACTTTCACTTTAGGTATAGCGCAGAGCAGGGTGAGCTTCCAACAAGGAACTGGAAACCCAAGGTTTCTTAGGAGAAAACTCATTTTCTTCTCAGAACCATGCCGGCAGTGAGGAAAACCCCGGCAACAACAATGCTTTTCAGGTAGCTTCGAGGCCGCATGAACGGAGCTTTCATAATGGGAAAAGAAGCCTTATGCCATCAGTCTCCAATTTCTAGGTTGACACGCAGCATACACGCAGGACCAGAGCTTACTGTCTCTACGCAGTGTTCTGGTACCGAAACGGTTGCCTAAGCAAAGTCCCTAGGAACGTTGGAAAGCTTACTACCGTGAAACTAAAGCAGAACAGCGATGAAGGCCTCATGGAGCTGCTGCACGCCTCCCGTTTTGCCAGCATAATCAGGGCCTTACTTCGAGGCTAGTGCTCACCTTGACTTTCACGTTTGGTATAGAGCAGAGCAGGGTGAGCTTCCAACTAGGAACTGGAAGCACAAGGTTTCTTTCGAGAAAACTCATTTTCTTCTATGTGCCATGCCGGCTGTAAGTAAAAGCACGGTAACAACAGTGTTTTGCAGGAAGCTTCGAGGCAGCATGAATGGAGCTTTCAAAACGGAAAAACAAGCCTTGTGCCATCAGTCTCTAATTTCTAGGTTGACACGCAGCATACACGCAGGAGCAGAGCTTCCTGGTTCTACGCAGTGTTCTGGTACTGAAACGGGTGCTGAAGCAAGTCCGCTAGGAGTGTTGAAAAGCTTACTACCTTGAAACTAAAGCAGAACAACGATGAAGGCCTCATGGAGCTGCTGCACGCCTCTCGTTTTGCAAGGATAATCAGGGCCTTACTTCGAAGCTTGGGCTCACGTTGACTTTCACTTTAGGTATAGCGCAGAGCAGGGTGAGCTTCCAACAAGGAACTGGAAACCCAAGGTTTCTTAGGAGAAAACTCATTTTCTTCTCAGAACCATGCCGGCAGTGAGGAAAACCCCGGCAACAACAATGCTTTTCAGGTAGCTTCGAGGCCGCATGAACGGAGCTTTCATAATGGGAAAAGAAGCCTTATGCCATCAGTCTCCAATTTCTAGGTTGACACGCAGCATACACGCAGGACCAGAGCTTACTGTCTCTACGCAGTGTTCTGATACCGAAACGGTTGCTTCAGCAAAGTCCCTAGGAACGTTGGAAAGCTTACTACCGTGAAACTAAAGCAGAACAGCGATGAAGGCCTCATGGAGCTGCTGCACGCCTCCCGTTTTGCCAGCATAATCAGGGCCTTACTTCGAGGCTAGTGCTCACATTGACTTTCACGTTTGGTATAGAGCAGAGCAGGGTGAGCTTCCAACTAGGAACTGGAAGCACAAGGTTTCTTTCGAGAAAACTCATTTTCTTCTATGAACCATGCCGGCTGTAAGTAAAAGCACGGTAACAACAGTGCTTTTCAGGGAGCTTCGGGGCCGCATCAACGGAGCTTTCATCATGGGAAAACTAGCCTTGTGCCATCAGTCTCTACTTTCTAGGTTGACACGCAGCATACACGCAGGAGCAGAGCTTCCTGGTTCTACGCAGTGTTCTGGTACTGAAACGGGTGCTGAAGCAAGGCCCCTAGGAGTGTTGAAAAGCTTACTACCTTGAAACTAAAGCAGAACAACGATGAAGGCCTCATGGAGCTGCTGCACGCCTCTCGTTTTGCAAGGATAATCAGGGCCTTACTTCGAAGCTTGGGCTCACGTTGACTTTCACTTTAGGTATAGCGCAGAGCAGGGTGAGCTTCCAACAAGGAACTGGAAACCCAAGGTTTCTTAGGAGAAAACTCATTTTCTTCTCAGAACCATGCCGGCAGTGAGGAAAACCCCGGCAACAACAATGCTTTTCAGGTAGCTTCGAGGTCGCATGAACGGAGCTTTCATAATGGGAAAAGAAGCCTTATGCCATCAGTCTCCAATTTCTAGGTTGACACGCAGCATACACGCAGGACCAGAGCTTACTGTCTCTACGCAGTGTTCTGGTACCGAAACGGTTGCTTAAGCAAAGTCCCTAGGAGTCTTGGAAAGCTTACTACCGTGAAACTAAAGCAGAACAGCGATGAAGGCCTCATGGAGCTGCTGCACGCCTCCCGTTTTGCCAGCATAATCAAGGCCTTACTTCGAGGCTAGTGCTCACATTGACTTTCACGTTTGGTATAGAGCAGAGCAGGGTGAGCTTCCAACTAGGAACTGGAAGCACAAGGTTTCTTTCGAGAAAACTCATTTTCTTCTATGAACCATGCCGGCTGTAAGTAAAAGCACGGTAACAACAGTGCTTCTCAGGGAGCTTCGGGGCCGCATCAACGGAGCTTTCATCATGGGAAAACTAGCCTTGTGCCATCAGTCTCTACTTTCTAGGTTGACACGCAGCATACACGCAGGAGCAGAGCTTCCTGGTTCTACGCAGTGTTCTGGTACTGAAACGGGTGCTGAAGCAAGTCCGCTAGGAGTGTTGAAAAGCTTACTACCTTGAAACTAAAGCAGAACAACGATGAAGGCCTCATGGAGCTGCTGCACGCCTCTCGTTTTGCAAGGATAATCAGGGCCTTACTTCGAAGCTTGGGCTCACGTTGACTTTCACTTTAGGTATAGCGCAGAGCAGGGTGAGCTTACAACAAGGAACTGGAAACCCAAGGTTTCTTAGGAGAAAACTCATTTTCTTCTCAGAACCATGCCGGCAGTGAGGAAAACCCCGGCAACAACAATGCATTTCAGGTAGCTTCGAGGCCGCATGAAAGGAGCTTTCATAATGGGAAAAGAAGCCTTATGCCATCAGTCTCCAATTTCTAGGTTGACACGCAGCATACACGCAGGACCAGAGCTTACTGTCTCTACGCAGTGTTCTGGTACCGAAACGGTTGCTTAAGCAAAGTCCCTAGGAGTCTTGGAAAGCTTACTACCGTGAAACTAAAGCAGAACAGCGATGAAGGCCTCATGGAGCTGCTGCACGCCTCCCGTTTTGCCAGCATAATCAGGGCCTTACTTCGAGGCTAGTGCTCACATTGACTTTCACGTTTGGTATAGAGCAGAGCAGGGTGAGCTTCCAACTAGGAACTGGAAGCACAAGGTTTCTTTCGAGAAAACTCATTTTCTTCTATGTGCCATGCCAGCTGTAAGTAAAAGCACGGTAACAACAGTGCTTTGCAGGAAGCTTCGGGGCCGCATCAACGGAGCTTTCATAATGGGAAAACTAGCCTTGTGCCATCAGTCTCTACTTTCTAGGTTGACACGCAGCATACACGCAGGAGCAGAGCTTCCTGGTTCTACGCAGTGTTCTGGTACTGAAACGGGTGCTGAAGCAAGTCCTCTAGGTGTGTTGAAAAGCTTACTACCTTGAAACTAAAGCAGAACAACGATGAAGGCCTCATGGAGCTGCTGCACGCCTCTCGTTTTGCAAGGATAATCAGGGCCTTATTTCGAAGCTTGGGCTCACGTTGACTTTCACTTTAGGTATAGCGCAGAGCAGGGTGAGCTTCCAACAAGGAACTGGAAACCCAAGGTTTCTTAGGAGAAAACTCATTTTCTTCTCAGAACCATGCCGGCAGTGAGGAAAACCCCGGCAACAACAATGCTTTTCAGGTAGCTTCCGGGCCGCATGAACGGAGCTTTCATAATGGGATTAGAAGCCTTATGCCATCAGTCTCCAATTTCTAGGTTGACACGCAGCATACACGCAGGACCAGAGCTTACTGTCTCTACGCAGTGTTCTGGTACTGAAACGGTTGCTTAAGCAAAGTCCATAGGAGTCTTGGAAAGCTTACTACCGTGAAACTAAAGCAGAACAGCGATGAAGGCCTCATGGAGCTGCTGCACGCCTCCCGTTTTGCCAGCATAATCAGGGCCTTACTTCGAGGCTAGTGCTCACATTGACTTTCACGTTTGGTATAGAGCAGAGCAGGGTGAGCTTCCAACTAGGAACTGGAAGCAAAAGGTTTCTTTCGAGAAAACTCATTTTCTTCTATGTGCCATGCCGGGTGTAAGTAAAAGCACGGTAACAACAGTGCTTTGCAGGAAGCTTCGGGGCCGCATCAACGGAGCTTTCATAATGGGAAAACTAGCCTTGGGCCATCAGTCTCTACTTTCTAGGTTGACACGCAGCATACACGCAGGAGCAGAGCTTCCTGGTTCTACGCAGTGTTCTGGTACTGAAACGGGTGCTGAAGCAAGTCCTCTAGGTGTGTTGAAAAGCTTACTACCTTGAAACTAAAGCAGAACAACGATGAAGGCCTCATGGAGCTGCTGCACGCCTCCAGTTTTGCCAGCATAATCAGGGCCTTACTTCGAGGCTAGTGCTCACATTGACTTTCACGTTTGGTATAGAGCAGAGCAGGGTGAGCTTCCAACTAGGAACTGGAAGCACAAGGTTCCTTTCGAGAAAACTCATTTTCTTCTATGAACCATGCCGGCTGTAAGTAAAAGCACGGTAACAACAGTGCTTTTCAGGGAGCTTCGGGGCAGCATCAACGGAGCTTTCATCATGGGAAAACTAGCCTTGTGCCATCAGTCTCTACTTTCTAGGTTGACACGCAGCATACACGCAGGAGCAGAGCTTCCTGGTTCTACGCAGTGTTCTGGTACTGAAACGGGTGCTGAAGCAAGTCCTCTAGGTGTGTTGAAAAGCTTACTACCTTGAAACTAAAGCAGAACAACGATGAAGGCCTCATGGAGCTGCTGCACGCCTCTCGTTTTGCAAGGATAATCAGGGCCTTACTTCGAAGCTTGGGCTCACGTTGACTTTCACTTTAGGTATAGAGCAGAGCAGGGTGAGCTTCCAACAAGGAACTGGAAACGCAAGGTTTCTTAGGAGAAAACTCATTTTCTTCTCAGAACCATGCCGGCAGTGAGGAAAACCCCGGCAACAACAATGCTTTTCAGGTAGCTTCGGGGCCGCATGAACGGAGCTTTCATAATGGGATTTGAAACCTTATGCCATCAGTCTCCAATTTCTAGGTTGACACGCAGCATACACGCAGGACCAGAGCTTACTGTCTCTACGCAGTGTTCTGGTACTGAAACGGTTGCTTAAGCAAAGTCCATAGGAGTCTTGGAAAGCTTACTACCGTGAAACTAAAGCAGAACAGCGATGAAGGCCTCATGGAGCTGCTGCACGCCTCCCGTTTTGCCAGCATAATCAGGGCCTTACTTCGAGGCTAGTGCTCACATTGACTTTCACGTTTGGTATAGAGCAGAGCAGGGTGAGCTTCCAACTAGGAACTGGAAGCACAAGGTTTCTTTCGAGAAAACTCATTTTCTTCTATGTGCCATGCCGGCTGTAAGTAAAAGCACGGTAACAACAGTGCTTTGCAGGAAGCTTCGGGGCCGCATCAACGGAGCTTTCATAATGGGAAAACTAGCCTTGTGCCATCAGTCTCTACTTTCTAGGTTGACACGCAGCATACACGCAGGAGCAGAGCTTCCTGGTTCTACGCAGTGTTCTGGTACTGAAACGGGTGCTGAAGCAAGTCCGCAGGAGTGTTGAAAAGCTTACTACCTTGAAACTAAAGCAGAACAACGATGAAGGCCTCATGGAGCTGCTGCACGCCTCTCGTTTTGCAAGGATAATCAGGGCCTTACTTCGAAGCTTGGGCTCACGTTGACTTTCACTTTAGGTATAGCGCAGAGCAGGGTGAGCTTCCAACAAGGAACTGGAAACCCAAGGTTTCTTAGGAGAAAACTCATTTTCTTCTCAGAACCATGCCGGCAGTGAGGAAAACCCCGGCAACAACAATGCTTTTCAGGTAGCTTCGGGGCCGCATGAACGGAGCTTTCATAATGGGAAAAGAAGCCTTATGCCATCAGTCTCCAATTTCTAGGTTGACACGCAGCATACACGCAGGACCAGAGCTTACTGTCTCTACGCAGTGTTCTGGTACTGAAACGGTTGCTTAAGCAAAGTCCATAGGAGTCTTGGAAAGCTTACTACCGTGAAACTAAAGCAGAACTGCGAAGAAGGCCTCATGGAGCTGCTGCACGCCTCCCGTTTTGCCAGCATAATCAGGGCCTTACTTCGAGGCTAGTGCTCACATTGACTTTCACGTTTGGTATAGAGCAGAGCAGGGTGAGCTTCCAACTAGGAACTGGAAGCACAAGGTTTCTTTCGAGAAAACTCATTTTCTTCTATGTGCCATGCCGGCTGTAAGTAAAAGCACGGTAACAACAGTGCTTTTCAGGGAGCTTCGGGGCCGCATCAACGGAGCTTTCAAAACGGAAAAACAATTCTTGTGCCATCAGTCTCTAATTTCTAGGTTGACACGCAGCATACACGCAGGAGCAGAGCTTCCTGGTTCTACGCAGTGTTCTGGTACTGAAACGGGTGCTGAAGCAAGTCCGCTAGGAGTGTTGAAAAGTTTACTACCTTGAAACTAAAGCAGAACAACGATGAAGGCCTCATGGAGCTGCTGCACGCCTCTCGTTTTGCAAGGATAATCAGGGCCTTACTTCGAAGCTTGGGCTCACGTTGACTTTCACTTTAGGTATAGCGCAGAGCAGGGTGAGCTTCCAACAAGGAACTGGAAACCCAAGGTTTCTTAGGAGAAAACTCATTTTCTTCTCAGAACCATGCCGGCAGTGAGGAAAACCCCGGCAACAACAATGCTTTTCAGGTAGCTTCGAGGCCGCATGAACGGAGCTTTCATAATGGGAAAAGAAGCCTTATGCCATCAGTCTCCAATTTCTAGGTTGACACGCAGCATACACGCAGGACCAGAGCTTACTGTCTCTACGCAGTGTTCTGGTACCGAAACGGTTGCTTAAGCAAAGTCCCTAGGAGTCTTGGAGAGCTTACTACCGTGAAACTAAAGCAGAACAGCGATGAAGGCCTCATGGAGCTGCTGCACGCCTCCTGTTTTGCCAGGATAATCAGGGCCTTACTTCGAGGCTAGTGCTCACATTGACTTTCACGTTTGGTATAGAGCAGAGCAGGGTGAGCTTCCAACTAGGAACTGGAAGCACAAGGTTTCTTTCGAGAAAACTCATTTTCTTCTATGTGCCATGCCGGCTGTAAGTAAAAGCACGGTAACAACAGTGCTTTGCAGGAAGCTTCGAGGCAGCATGAATGGAGCTTTCAAAATGGGAAAACAAGCCTTGTGCCATCAGTCTCTAATTTCTAGGTTGACACGCAGCATACACGCAGGAGCAGAGCTTCCTGGTTCTACGCAGTGTTCTGGTACTGAAACGGGTCCTGAAGCAAGGCCCCTAGGAGTGTTGAAAAGCTTACTACCTTGAAACTAAAGCAGAACAACGATGAAGGCCTCATGGAGCTGCTGTACGCCTCTTGTTTTGCAAGGATAATCAGGGCCTTACTTCGAAGCTTGGGCTCACGTTGACTTTCACTTTAGGTATAGCGCAGAGCAGGGTGAGCTTCCAACAAGGAACTGGAAACCCAAGGTATTTAGGAGAAAACTCATTTTCTTCTCAGAACCATGCTGGCAGTGAGGAAAACCCCGGCAACAACAATGCTTTTCAGGTAGCTTCGAGGCCGCATGAACGGAGCTTTCATAATGGGAAAAGAAGCCTTATGCCATCAGTCTCCAATTTCTAGGTTGACACGCAGCATACACGCAGGACCAGAGCTTACTGTCTCTACGCAGTGTTCTGGTACCGAAACGGTTGCCTAAGCAAAGTCCCTAGGAACGTTGGAAAGCTTACTACCGTGAAACTAAAGCAGAACAGCGATGAAGGCCTCAGGGAGCTGCTGCACGCCTCCCGTTTTGCCAGCATAATCAGGGCCTTACTTCGAGGCTAGTGCTCACATTGACTTTCACGTTTGGTATAGAGCAGAGCAGGGTGAGCTTCCAACTAGGAACTGGAAGCACAAGGTTTATTTCGAGAAAACTCATTTTCTTCTATGAACCATGCCGGCTGTAAGTAAAAGCACGGTAACAACAGTGCTTTTCAGGGAGCTTCGGGGCCGCATCAACGGAGCTTTCATCATGGGAAAACTAGCCTTGTGCCATCAGTCTCTACTTTCTAGGTTGACACGCAGCATACACGCAGGAGCAGAGCTTCCTGGTTCTACGCAGTGTTCTGGTACTGAAACGGGTGCTGAAGCAAGTCCGCTAGGAGTGTTGAAAAGCTTACTACCTTGAAACTAAAGCAGAACAACGATGAAGGCCTCATGGAGCTGCTGCACGCCTCTCGTTTTGCAAGGATAATCAGGGCCTTACTTCGAAGCTTGGGCTCACGTTGACTTTCACTTTAGGTATAGCGCAGAGCAGGGTGAGCTTCCAACAAGGAACTGGAAACCCAAGGTTTCTTAGGAGAAAACTCATTTTCTTCTCAGAACCATGCCGGCAGTGAGGAAAACCCCGGCAACAACAATGCTTTTCAGGTAGCTTCGAGGCCGCATGAACGGAGCTTTCATAATGGGAAAAGAAGCCTTATGCCATCAGTCTCCAATTTCTAGGTTGACACGCAGCATACACGCAGGACCAGAGCTTACTGTCTCTACGCAGTGTTCTGGTACCGAAACGGTTGCCTAAGCAAAGTCCCTAGGAACGTTGGAAAGCTTACTACCGTGAAACTAAAGCAGAACAGCGATGAAGGCCTCAGGGAGCTGCTGCACGCCTCCCGTTTTGCCAGCATAATCAGGGCCTTACTTCGAGGCTAGTGCTCACATTGACTTTCACGTTTGGTATAGAGCAGAGCAGGGTGAGCTTCCAACTAGGAACTGGAAGCACAAGGTTTCTTTCGAGAAAACTCATTTTCTTCTATGTGCCATGCCGGCTGTAAGTAAAAGCACGGTAACAACAGTGCTTTGCAGGAAGCTTCGAGGCAGCATGAATGGAGCTTTCAAAATGGGAAAACAAGCCTTGTGCCATCAGTCTCTAATTTCTAGGTTGACACGCAGCATACACGCAGGAGCAGAGCTTCCTGGTTCTACGCAGTGTTCTGGTACTGAAACGGGTGCTGAAGCAAGGCCCCTAGGAGTGTTGAAAAGCTTACTACCTTGAAACTAAAGCAGAACAACGATGAAGGCCTCATGGAGCTGCTGCACGCCTCTCGTTTTGCAAGGATAATCAGGGCCTTACTTCGAAGCTTGGGCTCACGTTGACTTTCACTTTAGGTATAGCGCAGAGCAGGGTGAGCTTCCAACAAGGAACTGGAAACCCAAGGTTTCTTAGGAGAAAACTCATTTTCTTCTCAGAACCATGCCGGCAGTGAGGAAAACCCCGGCAACAACAATGCTTTTCAGGTAGCTTCGAGGCCGCATGAACGGAGCTTTCATAATGGGAAAAGAAGCCTTATGCCATCAGTCTCCAATTTCTAGGTTGACACGCAGCATACACGCAGGACCAGAGCTTACTGTCTCTACGCAGTGTTCTGATACCGAAACGGTTGCTTCAGCAAAGTCCCTAGGAACGTTGGAAAGCTTACTACCGTGAAACTAAAGCAGAACAGCGATGAAGGCCTCATGGAGCTGCTGCACGCCTCCCGTTTTGCCAGCATAATCAGGGCCTTACTTCGAGGCTAGTGCTCACATTGACTTTCACGTTTGGTATAGAGCAGAGCAGGGTGAGCTTCCAACTAGGAACTGGAAGCACAAGGTTTCTTTCGAGAAAACTCATTTTCTTCTATGAACCATGCCGGCTGTAAGTAAAAGCACGGTAACAACAGTGCTTTGCAGGGAGCTTCGGGGCCGCATCAACGGAGCTTTCATAAAGGGAAAACTAGCCTTGTGCCATCAGTCTCTAATTTCTAGGTTGACACGCGCATACACGCAGGAGCAGAGCTTCCTGGTTCTACGCAGTGTTCTGGTACTGAAACGGGTGCTGAAGCAAGGCCCCTAGGAGTGTTGAAAAGCTTACTACCTTGAAACTAAAGCAGAACAACGATGAAGGCCTCATGGAGCTGCTGCACGCCTCTCGTTTCGCAAGGATAATCAGGGCCTTACTTCGAAGCTTGGGCTCACGTTGACTTTCACTTTAGGTATAGCGCAGAGCAGGGTGAGCTTCCAACAAGGAACTGGAAACCCAAGGTTTCTTAGGAGAAAACTCATTTTCTTCTCAGAACCATGCCGGCAGTGAGGAAAACCCCGGCAACAACAATGTTTTTCAGGTAGCTTCGAGGCCGCATGAACGGAGCTTTCATAATGGGAAAAGAAGCCTTATGCCATCAGTCTCCAATTTCTAGGTTGACACGCAGCATACACGCAGGACCAGAGCTTACTGTCTCTATGCAGTGTTCTGATACCGAAACGGTTGCTTCAGCAAAGTCCCTAGGAACGTTGGAAAGCTTACTACCGTGAAACTAAAGCAGAACAGCGATGAAGGCCTCATGGAGCTGCTGCACGCCTCCCGTTTTGCCAGCATAATCAGGGCCTTACTTCGAGGCTAGTGCTCACATTGACTTTCACGTTTGGTATAGAGCAGAGCAGGGTGAGCTTCCAACTAGGAACTGGAAGCACAAGGTTTCTTTCGAGAAAACTCATTTTCTTCTATGAACCATGCCGGCTGTAAGTAAAAGCACGGTAACAACAGTGCTTTTCAGGGAGCTTCGGGGCCGCATCAACGGAGCTTTCATAATGGGAAAACTAGCCTTGTGCCATCAGTCTCTAATTTCTAGGTTGACACGCAGCATACACGCAAGAGCAGAGCTTCCTGGTTCTACGCAGTGTTCTGGTACTGAAACGGGTGCTGAAGCAAGGCCCCTAGGAGTGTTGAAAAGCTTACTACCTTGAAACTAAAGCAGAACAACGATGAAGGCCTCATGGAGCTGCTGCACGCCTCTCGTTTCGCAAGGATAATCAGGGCCTTACTTCGAAGCTTGGGCTCACGTTGACTTTCACTTTAGGTATAGCGCAGAGCAGGGTGAGCTTCCAACAAGGAACTGGAAACCCAAGGTTTCTTAGGAGAAAACTCATTTTCTTCTCAGAACCATGCCGGCAGTGAGGAAAACCCCGGCAACAACAATGCTTTTCAGGTAGCTTCGAGGCCGCATGAACGGAGCTTTCATAATGGGAAAAGAAGCCTTATGCCATCAGTCTCCAATTTCTAGGTTGACACGCAGCATACACGCAGGACCAGAGCTTACTGTCTCTACGCAGTGTTCTGGTACCGAAACGGTTGCCTAAGCAAAGTCCCTAGGAGTCTTGGAAAGCTTACTACCGTGAAACTAAAGCAGAACAGCGATGAAGGCCTCATGGAGCTGCTGCACGCCTCCCGTTTTGCCAGCATAATCAGGGCCTTACTTCGAGGCTAGTGCTCACATTGACTTTCACGTTTGGTATAGAGCAGAGCAGGGTGAGCTTCCAACTAGGAACTGGAAGCACAAGGTTTCTTTCGAGAAAACTCATTTTCTTCTATGAACCATGCCGGCTGTAAGTAAAAGCACGGTAACAACAGTGCTTTTCAGGGAGCTTCGGGGCCGCATCAACGGAGCTTTCATCATGGGAAAACTAGCCTTGTGCCATCAGTCTCTACTTTCTAGGTTGACACGCAGCATACACGCAGGAGCAGAGCTTCCTGGTTCTACACAGTGTTCTGGTACTGAAACGGGTGCTGAAGCAAGGCCCCTAGGAGTGTTGAAAAGCTTACTACCTTGAAACTAAAGCAGAACAACGATGAAGGCCTCATGGAGCTGCTGCACGCCTCTCGTTTTGCAAGGATAATCAGGGCCTTACTTCGAAGCTTGGGCTCACGTTGACTTTCACTTTAGGTATAGCGCAGAGCAGGGTGAGCTTCCAACAAGGAACTGGAAACCCAAGGTTTCTTAGGAGAAAACTCATTTTCTTCTCAGAACCATGCCGGCAGTGAGGAAAACCCCGGCAACAACAATGCTTTTCAGGTAGCTTCGAGGCCGCATGAACGGAGCTTTCATAATGGGAAAAGAAGCCTTATGCCATCAGTCTCCAATTTCTAGGTTGACACGCAGCATACACGCAGGACCAGAGCTTACTGTCTCTACGCAGTGTTCTGGTACCGAAACGGTTGCCTAAGCAAAGTCCCTAGGAGTCTTGGAAAGCTTACTACCGTGAAACTAAAGCAGAACAGCGATGAAGGCCTCATGGAGCTGCTGCACGCCTCCCGTTTTGCCAGCATAATCAGGGCCTTACTTCGAGGCTAGTGCTCACATTGACTTTCACGTTTGGTATAGAGCAGAGCAGGGTGAGCTTCCAACTAGGAACTGGAAGCACAAGGTTTCTTTCGAGAAAACTCATTTTCTTCTATGAACCATGCTGGCTGTAAGTAAAAGCACGGTAACAACAGTGCTTTTCAGGGAGCTTCGGGGCCGCATCAACGGAGCTTTCATCATGGGAAAACTAGCCTTGTGCCATCAGTCTCTACTTTCTAGGTTGACACGCAGCATACACGCAGGAGCAGAGCTTCCTGGTTCTACGCAGTGTTCTGGTACTGAAACGGGTGCTGAAGCAAGGCCCCTAGGAGTGTTGAAAAGCTTACTACCTTGAAACTAAAGCAGAACAACGATGAAGGCCTCATGGAGCTGCTGCACGCCTCTCGTTTTGCAAGGATAATCAGGGCCTTACTTCGAAGCTTGGGCTCACGTTGACTTTCACTTTAGGTATAGCGCAGAGCAGGGTGAGCTTCCAACAAGGAACTGGAAACCCAAGGTTTCTTAGGAGAAAACTCATTTTCTTCTCAGAACCATGCCGGCAGTGAGGAAAACCCCGGCAACAACAATGCTTTTCAGGTAGCTTCGAGGCCGCATGAACGGAGCTTTCATAATGGGAAAAGAAGCCTTATGCCATCAGTCTCCAATTTCTAGGTTGACACGCAGCATACACGCAGGACCAGAGCTTACTGTCTCTACGCAGTGTTCTGGTACCGAAACGGTTGCCTACGCAAAGTCCCTAGGAACGTTGGAAAGCTTACTACCGTGAAACTAAAGCAGAACAGCGATGAAGGCCTCAGGGAGCTGCTGCACGCCTCCCGTTTTGCCAGCATAATCAGGGCCTTACTTCGAGGCTAGTGCTCACATTGACTTTCACGTTTGGTATAGAGCAGAGCAGGGTGAGCTTCCAACTAGGAACTGGAAGCACAAGGTTTCTTTCGAGAAAACTCATTTTCTTCTATGTGCCATGCCGGCTGTAAGTAAAAGCACGGTAACAACAGTGCTTTGCAGGAAGCTTCGAGGCAGCATGAATGGAGCTTTCAAAACGGAAAAACAATTCTTGTGCCATCAGTCTCTAATTTCTAGGTTGACACGCAGCATACACGCAGGAGCAGAGCTTCCTGGTTCTACGCAGTGTTCTGGTACTGAAACGGGTGCTGAAGCAAGTCCGCTAGGAGTGTTGAAAAGCTTACTACCTTGAAACTAAAGCAGAACAACGATGAAGGCCTCATGGAGCTGCTGCACGCCTCTCGTTTTGCAAGGATAATCAGGGCCTTACTTCGAAGCTTGGGCTCACGTTGACTTTCACTTTAGGTATAGCGCAGAGCAGGGTGAGCTTCCAACAAGGAACTGGAAACCCAAGGTTTCTTAGGAGAAAACTCATTTTCTTCTCAGAACCATGCCGGCAGTGAGGAAAACCCCGGCAACAACAATGCTTTTCAGGTAGCTTCGAGGCCGCATGAACGGAGCTTTCATAATGGGAAAAGAAGCCTTATGCCATCAGTCTCCAATTTCTAGGTTGACACGCAGCATACACGCAGGACCAGAGCTTACTGTCTCTACGCAGTGTTCTGGTACCGAAACGGTTGCTTAAGCAAAGTCCCTAGGAGTCTTGGAGAGCTTACTACCGTGAAACTAAAGCAGAACAGCGATGAAGGCCTCATGGAGCTGCTGCACGCCTCCCGTTTTGCCAGCATAATCAGGGCCTTACTTCGAGGCTAGTGCTCACATTGACTTTCACGTTTGGTATAGAGCAGAGCAGGGTGAGCTTCCAACTAGGAACCGGAAGCACAAGGTTTCTTTCGAGAAAACTCATTTTCTTCTATGTGCCATGCCGGCTGTAAGTAAAAGCACGGTAACAACAGTGCTTTGCAGGAAGCTTCGAGGCAGCATGAATGGAGCTTTCAAAATGGGAAAACAAGCCTTGTGCCATCAGTCTCTAATTTCTAGGTTGACACGCAGCATACACGCAGGAGCAGAGCTTCCTGGTTCTACGCAGTGTTCTGGTACTGAAACGGGTCCTGAAGCAAGGCCCCTAGGAGTGTTGAAAAGCTTACTACCTTGAAACTAAAGCAGAACAACGATGAAGGCCTAATGGAGCTGCTGTACGCCTCTTGTTTTGTAAGGATAATCAGGGCCTTACTTCGAAGCTTGGGCTCACGTTGACTTTCACTTTAGGTATAGCGCAGAGCAGGGTGAGCTTCCAACAAGGAACTGGAAACCCAAGGTTTCTTAGGAGAAAACTCATTTTCTTCTCAGAACCATGCCGGCAGTGAGGAAAACCCCGGCAACAACAATGCTTTTCAGGTAGCTTCGAGGCCGCATGAATGGAGCTTTCATAATGGGAAAAGAAGCCTTATGCCATCAGTCTCCAATTTCTAGGTTGACACGCAGCATACATGCAGGACCAGAGCTTACTGTCTCTACGCAGTGTTCTGGTACCGAAACGGTTGCCTAAGCAAAGTCCCTAGGAGTCTTGGAGAGCTTACTACCGTGAAACTAAAGCAGAACAGCGATGAAGGCCTCATGGAGCTGCTGCACGCCTCCCGTTTTGCCAGCATAATCAGGGCCTTACTTCGAGGCTAGTGCTCACATTGACTTTCACGTTTGGTATAGAGCAGAGCAGGGTGAGCTTCCAACTAGGAACTGGAAGCACAAGGTTTCTTTCGAGAAAACTCATTTTCTTCTACGTGCCATGCCGGCTGTAAGTAAAAGCACGGTAACAAAAGTGTTTTGCAGGAAGCTTCGAGGCAGCATGAATGGAGCTTTCAAAACGGAAAAACAATTCTTGTGCCATCAGTCTCTAATTTCTAGGTTGACACGCAGCATACACGCAGGAGCAGAGCTTCCTGGTTCTACGCAGTGTTCTGGTACTGAAACGGGTGCTGAAGCAAGTCCGCTAGGAGTGTTGAAAAGCTTACTACCTTGAAACTAAAGCAGAACAACGATGAAGGCCTCATGGAGCTGCTGCACGCCTCTCGTTTTGCAAGGATAATCAGGGCCTTACTTCGAAGCTTGGGCTCACGTTGACTTTCACTTTAGGTATAGCGCAGAGCAGGGTGAGCTTCCAACAAGGAACTGGAAACCCAAGGTTTCTTAGGAGAAAACTCATTTTCTTCTCAGAACCATGCCGGCAGTGAGGAAAACCCCGGCAACAACAATGCTTTTCAGGTAGCTTCGAGGCCGCATGAACGGAGCTTTCATAATGGGAAAAGAAGCCTTATGCCATCAGTCTCCAATTTCTAGGTTGACACGCAGCATACACGCAGGACCAGAGCTTACTGTCTCTACGCAGTGTTCTGGTACCGAAACGGTTGCTTAAGCAAAGTCCCTAGGAGTCTTGGAGAGCTTACTACCGTGAAACTAAAGCAGAACAGCGATGAAGGCCTCATGGAGCTGCTGCACGCCTCCCGTTTTGCCAGCATAATCAGGGCCTTACTTCGAGGCTAGTGCTCACATTGACTTTCACGTTTGGTATAGAGCAGAGCAGGGTGAGCTTCCAACTAGGAACTGGAAGCACAAGGTTTCTTTCGAGAAAACTCATTTTCTTCTATGTGCCATGCCGGCTGTAAGTAAAAGCACGGTAACAACAGTGCTTTGCAGGAAGCTTCGAGGCAGCATGAATGGAGCTTTCAAAATGGGAAAACAAGCCTTGTGCCATCAGTCTCTAATTTCTAGGTTGACACGCAGCATACACGCAGGAGCAGAGCTTCCTGGTTCTACGCAGTGTTCTGGTACTGAAACGGGTCCTGAAGCAAGGCCCCTAGGAGTGTTGAAAAGCTTACTACCTTGAAACTAAAGCAGAACAACGATGAAGGCCTCATGGAGCTGCTGCACGCCTCTCGTTTCGCAAGGATAATCAGGGCCTTACTTCGAAGCTTGGGCTCACGTTGACTTTCACTTTAGGTATAGCGCAGAGCAGGGTGAGCTTCCAACAAGGAACTGGAAACCCAAGGTTTCTTAGGAGAAAACTCATTTTCTTCTCAGAACCATGCCGGCAGTGAGGAAAACCCCGGCAACAACAATGCTTTTCAGGTAGCTTCGAGGCCGCATGAACGGAGCTTTCATAATGGGAAAAGAAGCCTTATGCCATCAGTCTCCAATTTCTAGGTTGACACGCAGCATACACGCAGGACCAGAGCTTTCACTCTCTACGCAGTGTTCTGATACCGAAACGGTTGCTTCAGCAAAGTCCCTAGGAACGTTGGAAAGCTTACTACCGTGAAACTAAAGCAGAACAGCGATGAAGGCCTCATGGAGCTGCTGCACGCCTCCCGTTTTGCCAGCATAATCAGGGCCTTACTTCGAGGCTAGTGCTCACATTGACTTTCACGTTTGGTATAGAGCAGAGCAGGGTGAGCTTCCAACTAGGAACTGGAAGCACAAGGTTTCTTTCGAGAAAACTCATTTTCTTCTATGTGCCATGCCGGCTGTAAGTAAAAGCACGGTAACAACAGTGCTTTGCAGGAAGCTTCGAGGCAGCATGAATAGAGCTTTCAAAATGGGAAAACAAGCCTTGTGCCATCAGTCTCTAATTTCTAGGTTGACACGCAGCATACACGCAGGAGCAGAGCTTCCTGGTTCTACGCAGTGTTCTGGTACTGAAACGGGTCCTGAAGCAAGGCCCCTAGGAGTGTTGAAAAGCTTACTACCTTGAAACTAAAGCAGAACAACGATGAAGGCCTCATGGAGCTGCTGTACGCCTCTCGTTTTGCAAGGATAATCAGGGCCTTACTTCGAAGCTTGGGCTCACGTTGACTTTCACTTTAGGTATAGCGCAGAGCAGGGTGAGCTTCCAACAAGGAACTGGAAACCCAAGGTTTCTTAGGAGAAAACTCATTTTCTTCTCAGAACCATGCCGGCAGTGAGGAAAACCCCGGCAACAACAATGCTTTTCAGGTAGCTTCGAGGCCGCATGAACGGAGCTTTCATAATGGGAAAAGAAGCCTTATGCCATCAGTCTCCAATTTCTAGGTTGACACGCAGCATACACGCAGGACCAGAGCTTACTGTCTCTACGCAGTGTTCTGATACCGAAACGGTTGCTTCAGCAAAGTCCCTAGGAACGTTGGAAAGCTTACTACCGTGAAACTAAAGCAGAACAGCGATGAAGGCCTCATGGAGCTGCTGCACGCCTCCCGTTTTGCCAGCATAATCAGGGCCTTACTTCGAGGCTAGTGCTCACATTGACTTTCACGTTTGGTATAGAGCAGAGCAGGGTGAGCTTCCAACTAGGAACTGGAAGCACAAGGTTTCTTTCGAGAAAACTCATTTTCTTCTATGAACCATGCCGGCTGTAAGTAAAAGCACGGTAACAACAGTGCTTTTCAGGGAGCTTCGGGGCCGCATCAACGGAGCTTTCATAATGGGAAAACTAGCCTTGTGCCATCAGTCTCTAATTTCTAGGTTGACACGCGCATACACGCAGGAGCAGAGCTTCCTGGTTCTACGCAGTGTTCTGGTACTGAAACGGGTGCTGAAGCAAGGCCCCTAGGATTGTTGAAAAGCTTACTACCTTGAAACTAAAGCAGAACAACGATGAAGGCCTCATGGAGCTGCTGCACGCCTCTCGTTTCGCAAGGATAATCAGGGCCTTACTTCGAAGCTTGGGCTCACGTTGACTTTCACTTTAGGTATAGCGCAGAGCAGGGTGAGCTTCCAACAAGGAACTGGAAACCCAAGGTTTCTTAGGAGAAAACTCATTTTCTTCTCAGAACCATGCCGGCAGTGAGGAAAACCCCGGCAACAACAATGCTTTTCAGGTAGCTTCGAGGCCGCATGAACGGAGCTTTCATAATGGGAAAAGAAGCCTTATGCCATCAGTCTCCAATTTCTAGGTTGACACGCAGCATACACGCAGGACCAGAGCTTACTGTCTCTACGCAGTGTTCTGATACCGAAACGGTTGCTTCAGCAAAGTCCCTAGGAACGTTGGAAAGCTTACTACCGTGAAACTAAAGCAGAACAGCGATGAAGGCCTCATGGAGCTGCTGCACGCCTCCCGTTTTGCCAGCATAATCAGGGCCTTACTTCGAGGCTAGTGCTCACATTGACTTTCACGTTTGGTATAGAGCAGAGTAGGGTGAGCTTCCAACTAGGAACTGGAAGCACAAGGTTTCTTTCGAGAAAACTCATTTTCTTCTATGAACCATGCCGGCTGTAAGTAAAAGCACGGTAACAACAGTGCTTTTCAGGGAGCTTCGGGGCCGCATCAACGGAGCTTTCATAATGGGAAAACTAGCCTTGTGCCATCAGTCTCTAATTTCTAGGTTGACACGCAGCATACACGCAGGAGCAGAGCTTCCTGGTTCTACGCAGTGTTCTGGTACTGAAACGGGTGCTGAAGCAAGGCCCCTAGGAGTGTTGAAAAGCTTACTACCTTGAAACTAAAGCAGAACAACGATGAAGGCCTCATGGAGCTGCTGCACGCCTCTCGTTTTGCAAGGATAATCAGGGCCTTACTTCGAAGCTTGGGCTCACGTTGACTTTCACTTTAGGTATAGCGCAGAGCAGGGTGAGCTTCCAACAAGGAACTGGAAACCCAAGGTTTCTTAGGAGAAAACTCATTTTCTTCTCAGAACCATGCCGGCAGTGAGGAAAACCCCGGCAACAACAATGCTTTTCAGGTAGCTTCGAGGCCGCATGAACGGAGCTTTCATAATGGGAAAAGAAGCCTTATGCCATCAGTCTCCAATTTCTAGGTTGACACGCAGCATACACGCAGGACCAGAGCTTACTGTCTCTACGCAGTGTTCTGGTACCGAAACGGTTGCCTAAGCAAAGTCCCTAGGAGTCTTGGAAAGCTTACTACCGTGAAACTAAAGCAGAACAGCGATGAAGGCCTCATGGAGCTGCTGCACGCCTCCCGTTTTGCCAGGATAATCAGGGCCTTACTTCGAGGCTAGTGCTCACATTGACTTTCACGTTTGGTATAGAGCAGAGCAGGGTGAGCTTCCAACTAGGAACTGGAAGCACAAGGTTTCTTTCGAGAAAACTCATTTTCTTCTATGAACCATGCCGGCTGTAAGTAAAAGCACGGTAACAACAGTGCTTTTCAGGGAGCTTCGGGGCCGCATCAACGGAGCTTTCATCATGGGAAAACTAGCCTTGTGCCATCAGTCTCTACTTTCTAGGTTGACACGCAGCATACACGCAGGAGCAGAGCTTCCTGGTTCTACGCAGTGTTCTGGTACTGAAACGGGTGCTGAAGCAAGGCCCCTAGGAGTGTTGAAAAGCTTACTACCTTGAAACTAAAGCAGAACAACGATGAAGGCCTCATGGAGCTGCTGCACGCCTCTCGTTTTGCAAGGATAATCAGGGCCTTACTTCGAAGCTTGGGCTCACGTTGACTTTCACTTTAGGTATAGCGCAGAGCAGGGTGAGCTTCCAACAAGGAACTGGAAACCCAAGGTTTCTTAGGAGAAAACTCATTTTCTTCTCAGAACCATGCCGGCAGTGAGGAAAACCCCGGCAACAACAATGCTTTTCAGGTAGCTTCGAGGCCGCATGAACGGAGCTTTCATAATGGGAAAAGAAGCCTTATGCCATCAGTCTCCAATTTCTAGGTTGACACGCAGCATACACGCAGGACCAGAGCTTACTGTCTATACGCAGTGTTCTGGTACCGAAACGGTTGCCTAAGCAAAGTCCCTAGGAACGTTGGAAAGCTTACTACCGTGAAACTAAAGCAGAACAGCGATGAAGGCCTCAGGGAGCTGCTGCACGCCTCCCGTTTTGCCAGCATAATCAGGGCCTTACTTCGAGGCTAGTGCTCACATTGACTTTCACGTTTGGTATAGAGCAGAGCAGGGTGAGCTTCCAACTAGGAACTGGAAGCACAAGGTTTCTTTCGAGAAAACTTATTTTCTTCTATGTGCCATGCCGGCTGTAAGTAAAAGCACGGTAACAACAGTGCTTTGCAGGAAGCTTCGAGGCAGCATGAATGGAGCTTTCAAAATGGGAAAACAAGCCTTGTGCCATCAGTCTCTAATTTCTAGGTTGACACGCAGCATACACGCAGGAGCAGAGCTTCCTGGTTCTACGCAGTGTTCTGGTACTGAAACGGGTGCTGAAGCAAGTCCGCTAGGAGTGTTGAAAAGCTTACTACCTTGAAACTAAAGCAGAACAACGATGAAGGCCTCATGGAGCTGCTGTACGCCTCTCGTTTCGCAAGGATAATCAGGGCCTTACTTCGAAGCTTGGGCTCACGTTGACTTTCACTTTAGGTATAGCGCAGAGCAGGGTGAGCTTCCAACAAGGAACTGGAAACCCAAGGTTTCTTAGGAGAAAACTCATTTTCTTCTCAGAACCATGCCGGCAGTGAGGAAAACCCCGGCAACAACAATGCTTTTCAGGTAGCTTCGAGGCCGCATGAACGGAGCTTTCATAATGGGAAAAGAAGCCTTATGCCATCAGTCTCCAATTTCTAGGTTGACACGCAGCATACACGCAGGACCAGAGCTTACTGTCTCTACGCAGTGTTCTGGTACCGAAACGGTTGCCTAAGCAAAATCCGTAGGAGTCTTGGAGAGCTTACTACCGTGAAACTAAAGCAGAACAGCGATGAAGGCCTCATGGAGCTGCTGCACGCCTCCCGTTTTGCCAGCATAATCAGGGCCTTACTTCGAGGCTAGTGCTCACATTGACTTTCACGTTTGGTATAGAGCAGAGCAGGGTGAGCTTCCAACTAGGAACTGGAAGCACAAGGTTTCTTTCGAGAAAACTCATTTTCTTCTATGAACCATGCCGGCTGTAAGTAAAAGCACGGTAACAACAGTGCTTTTCAGGGAGCTTCGGGGCCGCATCAACGGAGCTTTCATAATGGGAAAACTAGCCTTGTGCCATCAGTCTCTACTTTCTAGGTTGACACGCAGGAGCAGAGCTTCCTGGTTCTACGCAGTGTTCTGGTACTGAAACGGGTGCTGAAGCAAGGCCCCTAGGAGTGTTGAAAAGCTTACTACCTTGAAACTAAAACAGAACAACGATGAAGGCCTCATGGAGCTGCTGCACGCCTCTCGTTTCGCAAGGATAATCAGGGCCTTACTTCGAAGCTTGGGCTCACGTTGACTTCCACTTTAGTTATAGCGCAGAGCAGGGTGAGCTTCCAACAAGGAACTGGAAACCCAAGGTTTCTTAGGAGAAAACTCATTTTCTTCTCAGAACCATGCCGGCAGTGAGGAAAACCCCGGCAACAACAATGCTTTTCAGGTAGCTTCGAGGCCGCATGAACGGAGCTTTCATAATGGGAAAAGAAGCTTTATGCCATCAGTCTCCAATTTCTAGGTTGACACGCAGCATACACGCAGGACCAGAGCTTACTGTCTCTACGCAGTGTTCTGGTACCGAAACGGTTGCCTAAGCAAAGTCCCTAGGAACGTTGGAAAGCTTACTACCGTGAAACTAAAGCAGAACAGCGATGAAGGCCTCATGGAGCTGCTGCACGCCTCCCATTTTGCCAGCATAATCAGGGCCTTACTTCGAGGCTAGTGCTCACATTGACTTTCACGTTTGGTATAGAGCAGAGCAGGGTGAGCTTCCAACTAGGAACTGGAAGCACAAGGTTTCTTTCGAGAAAACTCATTTTCTTCTACGTGCCATGCCGGCTGTAAGTAAAAGCACGGTAACAAAAGTGTTTTGCAGGAAGCTTCGAGGCAGCATGAATGGAGCTTTCAAAACGGAAAAACAATTCTTGTGCCATCAGTCTCTAATTTCTAGGTTGACACGCAGCATACACGCAGGAGCAGAGCTTCCTGGTTCTACGCAGTGTTCTGGTACTGAAACGGGTGCTGAAGCAAGTCCGCTAGGAGTGTTGAAAAGCTTACTACCTTGAAACTAAAGCAGAACAACGATGAAGGCCTCATGGAGCTGCTGCACGCCTCTCGTTTTGCAAGGATAATCAGGGCCTTACTTCGAAGCTTGGGCTCACGTTGACTTTCACTTTAGGTATAGCACAGAGCAGGGTGAGCTTCCAACAAGGAACTGGAAACCCAAGGTTTCTTAGGAGAAAACTCATTTTCTTCTCAGAACCATGCCGGCAGTGAGGAAAACCCCGGCAACAACAATGCTTTTCAGGTAGCTTCGAGGCCGCATGAAAGGAGCTTTCATAATGGGAAAAGAAGCCTTATGCCATCAGTCTCCAATTTCTAGGTTGACACGCAGCATACACGCAGGACCAGAGCTTACTGTCTCTACGCAGTGTTCTGGTACCGAAACGGTTGCCTAAGCAAAGTCCCTAGGAGTCTTGGAGAGCTTACTACCGTGAAACTAAAGCAGAACAGCGATGAAGGCCTCATGGAGCTGCTGCACGCCTCCCGTTTAGCCAGCATAATCAGGGCCTTACTTCGAGGCTAGTGCTCACATTGACTTTCACGTTTGGTATAGAGCAGAGCAGGGTGAGCTTCCAACTAGGAACTGGAAGCACAAGGTTTCTTTCGAGAAAACTCATTTTCTTCTACGTGCCATGCCGGCTGTAAGTAAAAGCACGGTAACAAAAGTGCTTTGCAGGAAGCTTCGAGGCAGCATGAATGGAGCTTTCAAAACGGAAAAACAATTCTTGTGCCATCAGTCTCTAATTTCTAGGTTGACACGCAGCATACACGCAGGAGCAGAGCTTCCTGGTTCTACGCAGTGTTCTGGTACTGAAACGGGTGCTGAAGCAAGTCCGCTAGGAGTGTTGAAAAGCTTACTACCTTGAAACTAAAGCAGAACAACGATGAAGGCCTCATGGAGCTGCTGTACGCCTCTCGTTTCGCAAGGATAATCAGGGCCTTACTTCGAAGCTTGGGCTCACGTTGACTTTCACTTTAGGTATAGCGCAGAGCAGGGTGAGCTTCCAACAAGGAACTGGAAACCCAAGGTTTCTTAGGAGAAAACTCATTTTCTTCTCAGAACCATGCCGGCAGTGAGGAAAACCCCGGCAACAACAATGCTTTTCAGGTAGCTTCGAGGCCGCATGAACGGAGCTTTCATAATGGGAAAAGAAGCCTTATGCCATCAGTCTCCAATTTCTAGGTTGACACGCAGCATACACGCAGGACCAGAGCTTACTGTCTCTACGCAGTGTTCTGGTACCGAAACGGTTGCCTAAGCAAAATCCGTAGGAGTCTTGGAGAGCTTACTACCGTGAAACTAAAGCAGAACTGCGATGAAGGCCTCATGGAGCTGCTGCACGCCTCCCGTTTTGCCAGCATAATCAGGGCCTTACTTCGAGGCTAGTGCTCACATTGACTTTCACGTTTGGTATAGAGCAGAGCAGGGTGAGCTTCCAACTAGGAACTGGAAGCACAAGGTTTCTTTCGAGAAAACTCATTTTCTTCTATGAACCATGCCGGCTGTAAGTAAAAGCACGGTAACAACAGTGCTTTTCAGGGAGCTTCGGGGCCGCATCAACGGAGCTTTCATAATGGGAAAACTAGCCTTGTGCCATCAGTCTCTACTTTCTAGGTTGACACGCAGGAGCAGAGCTTCCTGGTTCTACGCAGTGTTCTGGTACTGAAACGGGTGCTGAAGCAAGGCCCCTAGGAGTGTTGAAAAGCTTACTACCTTGAAACTAAAGCAGAACAACGATGAAGGCCTCATGGAGCTGCTGCACGCCTCTCGTTTCGCAAGGATAATCAGGGCCTTACTTCGAAGCTTGGGCTCACGTTGACTTCCACTTTAGGTATAGCGCAGAGCAGGGTGAGCTTCCAACAAGGAACTGGAAACCCAAGGTTTCTTAGGAGAAAACTCATTTTCTTCTCAGAACCATGCCGGCAGTGAGGAAAACCCCGGCAACAACAATGCTTTTCAGGTAGCTTCGAGGCCGCATGAACGGAGCTTTCATAATGGGAAAAGAAGCTTTATGCCATCAGTCTCCAATTTCTAGGTTGACACGCAGCATACACGCAGGACCAGAGCTTACTGTCTCTACGCAGTGTTCTGGTACCGAAACGGTTGCCTAAGCAAAGTCCCTAGGAACGTTGGAAAGCTTACTACCGTGAAACTAAAGCAGAACAGCGATGAAGGCCTCATGGAGCTGCTGCACGCCTCCCATTTTGCCTGCATAATCAGGGCCTTACTTCGAGGCTAGTGCTCACATTGACTTTCACGTTTGGTATAGAGCAGAGCAGGGTGAGCTTCCAACTAGGAACTGGAAGCACAAGGTTTCTTTCGAGAAAACTCATTTTCTTCTACGTGCCATGCCGGCTGTAAGTAAAAGCACGGTAACAAAAGTGTTTTGCAGGAAGCTTCGAGGCAGCATGAATGGAGCTTTCAAAACGGAAAAACAATTCTTGTGCCATCAGTCTCTAATTTCTAGGTTGACACGCAGCATACACGCAGGAGCAGAGCTTCCTGGTTCTACGCAGTGTTCTGGTACTGAAACGGGTGCTGAAGCAAGTCCGCTAGGAGTGTTGAAAAGCTTACTACCTTGAAACTAAAGCAGAACAACGATGAAGGCCTCATGGAGCTGCTGCACGCCTCTCGTTTTGCAAGGATAATCAGGGCCTTACTTCGAAGCTTGGGCTCACGTTGACTTTCACTTTAGGTATAGCGCAGAGCAGGGTGAGCTTCCAACAAGGAACTGGAAACCCAAGGTTTCTTAGGAGAAAACTCATTTTCTTCTCAGAACCATGCCGGCAGTGAGGAAAACCCCGGCAACAACAATGCTTTTCAGGTAGCTTCGAGGCCGCATGAAAGGAGCTTTCATAATGGGAAAAGAAGCCTTATGCCATCAGTCTCCAATTTCTAGGTTGACACGCAGCATACACGCAGGACCAGAGCTTACTGTCTCTACGCAGTGTTCTGGTACCGAAACGGTTGCCTAAGCAAAGTCCCTAGGAGTCTTGGAGAGCTTACTACCGTGAAACTAAAGCAGAACAGCGATGAAGGCCTCATGGAGCTGCTGCACGCCTCCCGTTTAGCCAGCATAATCAGGGCCTTACTTCGAGGCTAGTGCTCACATTGACTTTCACGTTTGGTATAGAGCAGAGCAGGGTGAGCTTCCAACTAGGAACTGGAAGCACAAGGTTTCTTTCGAGAAAACTCATTTTCTTCTACGTGCCATGCCGGCTGTAAGTAAAAGCACGGTAACAAAAGTGCTTTGCAGGAAGCTTCGAGGCAGCATGAATGGAGCTTTCAAAACGGAAAAACAATTCTTGTGCCATCAGTCTCTAATTTCTAGGTTGACACGCAGCATACACGCAGGAGCAGAGCTTCCTGGTTCTACGCAGTGTTCTGGTACTGAAACGGGTGCTGAAGCAAGTCCGCTAGGAGTGTTGAAAAGCTTACTACCTTGAAACTAAAGCAGAACAACGATGAAGGCCTCATGGAGCTGCTGCACGCCTCTCGTTTTGCAAGGATAATCAGGGCCTTACTTCGAAGCTTGGGCTCACGTTGACTTTCACTTTAGGTATAGCGCAGAGCAGGGTGAGCTTCCAACAAGGAACTGGAAACCCAAGGTATTTAGGAGAAAACTCATTTTCTTCTCAGAACCATGCTGGCAGTGAGGAAAACCCCGGCAACAACAATGCTTTTCAGGTAGCTTCGAGGCCGCATGAACGGAGCTTTCATAATGGGAAAAGAAGCCTTATGCCATCAGTCTCCAATTTCTAGGTTGACACGCAGCATACACGCAGGACCAGAGCTTACTGTCTCTACGCAGTGTTCTGGTACCGAAACGGTTGCCTAAGCAAAGTCCCTAGGAACGTTGGAAAGCTTACTACCGTGAAACTAAAGCAGAACAGCGATGAAGGCCTCAGGGAGCTGCTGCACGCCTCCCGTTTTGCCAGCATAATCAGGGCCTTACTTCGAGGCTAGTGCTCACATTGACTTTCACGTTTGGTATAGAGCAGAGCAGGGTGAGCTTCCAACTAGGAACTGGAAGCACAAGGTTTCTTTCGAGAAAACTCATTTTCTTCTATGTGCCATGCCGGCTGTAAGTAAAAGCACGGTAACAACAGTGCTTTGCAGGAAGCTTCGAGGCAGCATGAATGGAGCTTTCAAAATGGGAAAACAAGCCTTGTGCCATCAGTCTCTAATTTCTAGGTTGACACGCAGCATACACGCAGGAGCAGAGCTTCCTGGTTCTACGCAGTGTTCTGGTACTGAAACGGGTGCTGAAGCAAGGCCCCTAGGAGTGTTGAAAAGCTTACTACCTTGAAACTAAAGCAGAACAACGATGAAGGCCTCATGGAGCTGCTGTACGCCTCTCGTTTTGCAAGGATAATCAGGGCCTTACTTCGAAGCTTGGGCTCACGTTGACTTTCACTTTAGGTATAGCGCAGAGCAGGCTGAGCTTCCAACAAGGAACTGGAAACCCAAGGTTTCTTAGGAGAAAACTCATTTTCTTCTCAGAACCATGCCGGCAGTGAGGAAAACCCCGGCAACAACAATGCTTTTCAGGTAGCTTCGAGGCCGCATGAACGGAGCTTTCATAATGGGAAAAGAAGCCTTATGCCATCAGTCTCCAATTTCTAGGTTGACACGCAGCATACACGCAGGACCAGAGCTTACTGTCTCTACGCAGTGTTCTGGTACCGAAACGGTTGCTTAAGCAAAGTCCCTAGGAGTCTTGGAGAGCTTACTACCGTGAAACTAAAGCAGAACAGCGATGAAGGACTCATGGAGCTGCTGCACGCCTCCCGTTTTGCCAGGATAATCAGGGCCTTACTTCGAGGCTAGTGCTCACATTGACTTTCACGTTTGGTATAGAGCAGAGCAGGGTGAGCTTCCAACTAGGAACTGGAAGCACAAGGTTTCTTTCGAGAAAACTCATTTTCTTCTATGAACCATGCCGGCTGTAAGTAAAAGCACGGTAACAACAGTGCTTTTCAGGGAGCTTCGGGGCCGCATCAACGGAGCTTTCATAATGGGAAAACTAGCCTTGTGCCATCAGTCTCTACTTTCTAGGTTGACACGCAGCATACACGCAGGAGCAGAGCTTCCTGGTTCTACGCAGTGTTCTGGTACTGAAACGGGTGCTGAAGCAAGGCCCCTAGGAGTGTTGAAAAGCTTACTACCTTGAAACTAAAGCAGAACAACGATGAAGGCCTCATGGAGCTGCTGCACGCCTCTCGTTTTGCAAGGATAATCAGGGCCTTACTTCGAAGCTTGGGCTCACGTTGACTTTCACTTTAGGTATAGCGCAGAGCAGGGTGAGCTTCCAACAAGGAACTGGAAACCCAAGGTTTCTTAGGAGAAAACTCATTTTCTTCTCAGAACCATGCCGGCAGTGAGGAAAACCCCGGCAACAACAATGCTTTTCAGGTAGCTTCGAGGTCGCATGAACGGAGCTTTCATAATGGGAAAAGAAGCCTTATGCCATCAGTCTCCAATTTCTAGGTTGACACGCAGCATACATGCAGGACCAGAGCTTACTGTCTCTACGCAGTGTTCTGGTACCGAAACGGTTGCTTAAGCAAAGTCCCTAGGAGTCTTGGAAAGCTTACTACCGTGAAACTAAAGCAGAACAGCGATGAAGGCCTCATGGAGCTGCTGCACGCCTCCCGTTTTGCCAGCATAATCAGGGCCTTACTTCGAGGCTAGTGCTCACATTGACTTTCACGTTTGGTATAGAGCAGAGCAGGGTGAGCTTCCAACTAGGAACTGGAAGCACAAGGTTTCTTTCGAGAAAACTCATTTTCTTCTATGAACCATGCCGGCTGTAAGTAAAAGCACGGTAACAACAGTGCTTTTCAGGGAGCTTCGGGGCCGCATCAACGGAGCTTTCATCATGGGAAAACTAGCCTTGTGCCATCAGTCTCTACTTTCTAGGTTGACACGCAGCATACACGCAGGAGCAGAGCTTCCTGGTTCTACGCAGTGTTCTGGTACTGAAACGGGTGCTGAAGCAAGGCCCCTAGGAGTGTTGAAAAGCTTACTACCTTGAAACTAAAGCAGAACAACGATGAAGGCCTCATGGAGCTGCTGCACGCCTCTCGTTTTGCAAGGATAATCAGGGCCTTACTTCGAAGCTTGGGCTCACGTTGACTTTCACTTTAGGTATAGCGCAGAGCAGGGTGAGCTTCCAACAAGGAACTGGAAACCCAAGGTTTCTTAGGAGAAAACTCATTTTCTTCTCAGAACCATGCCGGCAGTGAGGAAAACCCCGGCAACAACAATGCTTTTCAGGTAGCTTCGAGGTCGCATGAACGGAGCTTTCATAATGGGAAAAGAAGCCTTATGCCATCAGTCTCCAATTTCTAGGTTGACACGCAGCATACACGCAGGACCAGAGCTTACTGTCTCTACGCAGTGTTCTGGTACCGAAACGGTTGCCTAAGCAAAGTCCCTAGGAACGTTGGAAAGCTTACTACCGTGAAACTAAAGCAGAACAGCGATGAAGGCCTCATGGAGCTGCTGCACGCCTCCCGTTTTGCCAGCATAATCAGGGCCTTACTTCGAGGCTAGTGCTCACATTGACTTTCACGTTTGGTATAGAGCAGAGCAGGGTGAGCTTCCAACTAGGAACTGGAAGCACAAGGTTTCTTTCGAGAAAACTCATTTTCTTCTATGTGCCATGCCGGCTGTAAGTAAAAGCACGGTAACAACAGTGCTTTGCAGGAAGCTTCGAGGCAGCATGAATGGAGCTTTCAAAATGGGAAAACAAGCCTTGTGCCATCAGTCTCTAATTTCTAGGTTGACACGCAGCATACACGCAGGAGCAGAGCTTCCTGGTTCTACGCAGTGTTCTGGTACTGAAACGGGTGCTGAAGCAAGGCCCCTAGGAGTGTTGAAAAGCTTACTACCTTGAAACTAAAGCAGAACAACGATGAAGGCCTCATGGAGCTGCTGTACGCCTCTCGTTTTGCAAGGATAATCAGGGCCTTACTTCGAAGCTTGGGCTCACGTTGACTTTCACTTTAGGTATAGCGCAGAGCAGGCTGAGCTTCCAACAAGGAACTGGAAACCCAAGGTTTCTTAGGAGAAAACTCATTTTCTTCTCAGAACCATGCCGGCAGTGAGGAAAACCCCGGCAACAACAATGCTTTTCAGGTAGCTTCGAGGCCGCATGAACGGAGCTTTCATAATGGGAAAAGAAGCCTTATGCCATCAGTCTCCAATTTCTAGGTTGACACGCAGCATACACGCAGGACCAGAGCTTACTGTCTCTACGCAGTGTTCTGGTACCGAAACGGTTGCTTAAGCAAAGTCCCTAGGAGTCTTGGAGAGCTTACTACCGTGAAACTAAAGCAGAACAGCGATGAAGGACTCATGGAGCTGCTGCACGCCTCCCGTTTTGCCAGGATAATCAGGGCCTTACTTCGAGGCTAGTGCTCACATTGACTTTCACGTTTGGTATAGAGCAGAGCAGGGTGAGCTTCCAACTAGGAACTGGAAGCACAAGGTTTCTTTCGAGAAAACTCATTTTCTTCTATGAACCATGCCGGCTGTAAGTAAAAGCACGGTAACAACAGTGCTTTTCAGGGAGCTTCGGGGCCGCATCAACGGAGCTTTCATCATGGGAAAACTAGCCTTGTGCCATCAGTCTCTACTTTCTAGGTTGACACGCAGCATACACGCAGGAGCAGAGCTTCCTGGTTCTACGCAGTGTTCTGGTACTGAAACGGGTGCTGAAGCAAGGCCCCTAGGAGTGTTGAAAAGCTTACTACCTTGAAACTAAAGCAGAACAACGATGAAGGCCTCATGGAGCTGCTGCACGCCTCTCGTTTTGCAAGGATAATCAGGGCCTTACTTCGAAGCTTGGGCTCACGTTGACTTTCACTTTAGGTATAGCGCAGAGCAGGGTGAGCTTCCAACAAGGAACTGGAAACCCAAGGTTTCTTAGGAGAAAACTCATTTTCTTCTCAGAACCATGCCGGCAGTGAGGAAAACCCCGGCAACAACAATGCTTTTCAGGTAGCTTCGAGGTCGCATGAACGGAGCTTTCATAATGGGAAAAGAAGCCTTATGCCATCAGTCTCCAATTTCTAGGTTGACACGCAGCATACATGCAGGACCAGAGCTTACTGTCTCTACGCAGTGTTCTGGTACCGAAACGGTTGCTTAAGCAAAGTCCCTAGGAGTCTTGGAAAGCTTACTACCGTGAAACTAAAGCAGAACAGCGATGAAGGCCTCATGGAGCTGCTGCACGCCTCCCGTTTTGCCAGCATAATCAGGGCCTTACTTCGAGGCTAGTGCTCACATTGACTTTCACGTTTGGTATAGAGCAGAGCAGGGTGAGCTTCCAACTAGGAACTGGAAGCACAAGGTTTCTTTCGAGAAAACTCATTTTCTTCTATGAACCATGCCGGCTGTAAGTAAAAGCACGGTAACAACAGTGCTTTTCAGGGAGCTTCGGGGCCGCATCAACGGAGCTTTCATCATGGGAAAACTAGCCTTGTGCCATCAGTCTCTACTTTCTAGGTTGACACGCAGCATACACGCAGGAGCAGAGCTTCCTGGTTCTACGCAGTGTTCTGGTACTGAAACGGGTGCTGAAGCAAGGCCCCTAGGAGTGTTGAAAAGCTTACTACCTTGAAACTAAAGCAGAACAACGATGAAGGCCTCATGGAGCTGCTGCACGCCTCTCGTTTTGCAAGGATAATCAGGGCCTTACTTCGAAGCTTGGGCTCACGTTGACTTTCACTTTAAGTATAGCGCAGAGCAGGGTGAGCTTCCAACAAGGAACTGGAAACCCAAGGTTTCTTAGGAGAAAACTCATTTTCTTCTCAGAACCATGCCGGCAGTGAGGAAAACCCCGGCAACAACAATGCTTTTCAGGTAGCTTCGAGGCCGCATGAACGGAGCTTTCATAATGGGAAAAGAAGCCTTATGCCATCAGTCTCCAATTTCTAGGTTGACACGCAGCATACACGCAGGATCAGAGCTTACTGTCTCTACGCAGTGTTCTGGTACTGAAACGGTTGCCTAAGCAAAGTCCCTAGGAACGTTGGAAAGCTTACTACCGTGAAACTAAAGCAGAACAGCGATGAAGGCCTCATGGAGCTGCTGCACGCCTCCCGTTTTGCCAGCATAATCAGGGCCTTACTTCGAGGCTAGTGCTCACATTGACTTTCACGTTTGGTATAGAGCAGAGCAGGGTGAGCTTCCAACTAGGAACTGGAAGCACTAGGTTTCTTTCGAGAAAACTCATTTTCTTCTATGAACCATGCCGGCTGTAAGTAAAAGCACGGTAACAACAGTGCTTTTCAGGGAGCTTCGGGGCCGCATCAACGGAGCTTTCATCATGGATAAACTAGCCTTGTGCCATCAGTCTCTACTTTCTAGGTTGACACGCAGCATACACGCAGGAGCAGAGCTTCCTGGTTCTACGCAGTGTTCTGGTACTGAAACGGGTCCTGAAGCAAGGCCCCTAGGAGTGTTGAAAAGCTTACTACCTTGAAACTAAAGCAGAACAACGATGAAGGCCTCATGGAGCTGCTGCACGCCTCTCGTTTTGCAAGGATAATCAGGGCCTTACTTCGAAGCTTGGGCTCACGTTGACTTTCACTTTAGGTATAGCGCAGAGCAGGGTGAGCTTCCAACAAGGAACTGGAAACCCAAGGTTTCTTAGGAGAAAACTCATTTTCTTCTCAGAACCATGCCGGCAGTGAGGAAAACCCCGGCAACAACAATGCTTTTCAGGTAGCTTCGAGGCCGCATGAACGGAGCTTTCATAATGGGAAAAGAAGCTTTATGCCATCAGTCTCCAATTTCTAGGTTGACACGCAGCATACACGCAGGACCAGAGCTTACTGTCTCTACGCAGTGTTCTGGTACCGAAACGGTTGCCTAAGCAAAGTCCCTAGGAAAGTTGGAAAGCTTACTACCGTGAAACTAAAGCAGAACAGCGATGAAGGCCTCATGGAGCTGCTGCACGCCTCCCGTTTTGCCAGCATAATCAGGGCCTTACTTCGAGGCTAGTGCTCACATTGACTTTCACGTTTGGTATAGAGCAGAGCAGGGTGAGCTTCCAACTAGGAACTGGAAGCACAAGGTTTCTTTCGAGAAAACTCATTTTCTTCTACGTGCCATGCCGGCTGTAAGTAAAAGCACGGTAACAACAGTGTTTTGCAGGAAGCTTCGAGGCAGCATGAATGGAGCTTTCAAAACGGAAAAACAATTCTTGTGCCATCAGTCTCTAATTTCTAGGTTGACACGCAGCATACACGCAGGAGCAGAGCTTCCTGGTTCTACGCAGTGTTCTGGTACTGAAACGGGTGCTGAAGCAAGTCCGCTAGGAGTGTTGAAAAGCTTACTACCTTGAAACTAAAGCAGAACAACGATGAAAGCCTCATGGAGCTGCTGCACGCCTCTCGTTTTGCAAGGATAATCAGGGCCTTACTTCGAAGCTTGGGCTCACGTTGACTTTCACTTTAGGTATAGCGCAGAGCAGGGTGAGCTTCCAACAAGGAACTGGAAACCCAAGGTTTCTTAGGAGAAAACTCATTTTCTTCTCAGAACCATGCCGGCAGTGAGGAAAACCCCGGCAACAACAATGCTTTTCAGGTAGCTTCGAGGCCGCATGAAAGGAGCTTTCATAATGGGAAAAGAAGCCTTATGCCATCAGTCTCCAATTTCTAGGTTGACACGCAGCATACACGCAGGACCAGAGCTTACTGTCTCTACGCAGTGTTCTGGTACCGAAACGGTTGCTTAAGCAAACTCCCTAGGAGTCTTGGAGAGCTTACTACCGTGAAACTAAAGCAGAACAGCGATGAAGGCCTCATGGAGCTGCTGCATGCCTCCCGTTTTGCCAGCATAATCAGGGCCTTACTTCGAGGCTAGTGCTCACATTGACTTTCACGTTTGGTATAGAGCAGAGCAGGGTGAGCTTCCAACTAGGAACTGGAAGCACAAGGTTTCTTTCGAGAAAACTCATTTTCTTCTACGTGCCATGCCGGCTGTAAGTAAAAGCACGGTAACAAAAGTGCTTTGCAGGAAGCTTCGAGGCAGCATGAATGGAGCTTTCAAAACGGAAAAACAATTCTTGTGCCATCAGTCTCTAATTTCTAGGTTGACACGCAGCATACACGCAGGAGCAGAGCTTCCTGGTTCTACGCAGTGTTCTGGTACTGAAACGGGTGCTGAAGCAAGTCCGCTAGGAGTGTTGAAAAGCTTACTACCTTGAAACTAAAGCAGAACAACGATGAAGGCCTCATGGAGCTGCTGCACGCCTCTCGTTTTGCAAGGATAATCAGGGCCTTACTTCGAAGCTTGGGCTCACGTTGACTTTCACTTTAGGTATAGCGCAGAGCAGGGTGAGCTTCCAACAAGGAACTGGAAACCCAAGGTTTCTTAGGAGAAAACTCATTTTCTTCTCAGAACCATGCCGGCAGTGAGGAAAACCCCGGCAACAACAATGCTTTTCAGGTAGCTTCGAGGCCGCATGAACGGAGCTTTCATAATGGGAAAAGAAGCCTTATGCCATCAGTCTCCAATTTCTAGGTTGACACGCAGCATACACGCAGGACCAGAGCTTACTGTCTCTACGCAGTGTTCTGGTACCGAAACGGTTGCTTCAGCAAAGTCCCTAGGAGTCTTGGAAAGCTTACTACCGTGAAACTAAAGCAGAACAGCGATGAAGGCCTCAGGGAGCTGCTGCACGCCTCCCGTTTTGCCAGCATAATCAGGGCCTTACTTCGAGGCTAGTGCTCACATTGACTTTCACGTTTGGTATAGAGCAGAGCAGGGTGAGCTTCCAACTAGGAACTGGAAGCACAAGGTTTCTTTCGAGAAAACTCATTTTCTTCTATGTGCCATGCCGGCTGTAAGTAAAAGCACGGTAACAACAGTGCTTTGCAGGAAGCTTCGAGGCAGCATGAATGGAGCTTTCAAAATGGGAAAACAAGCCTTGTGCCATCAGTCTCTAATTTCTAGGTTGACACGCAGCATACACGCAGGAGCAGAACTTCCTGGTTCTACGCAGTGTTCTGGTACTGAAACGGGTGCTGAAGCAAGGCCCCTAGGAGTGTTGAAAAGCTTACTACCTTGAAACTAAAGCAGAACAACGATGAAGGCCTCATGGAGCTGCTGTACGCCTCTCGTTTTGCAAGGATAATCAGGGCCTTACTTCGAAGCTTGGGCTCACGTTGACTTTCCCTTTAGGTATAGCGCAGAGCAGGCTGAGCTTCCAACAAGGAACTGGAAACCCAAGGTTTCTTAGGAGAAAACTCATTTTCTTCTCAGAACCATGCCGGCAGTGAGGAAAACCCCGGCAACAACAATGCTTTTCAGGTAGCTTCGAGGCCGCATGAACGGAGCTTTCATAATGGGAAAAGAAGCCTTATGCCATCAGTCTCCAATTTCTAGGTTGACACGCAGCATACACGCAGGACCAGAGCTTACTGTCTCTACGCAGTGTTCTGGTACCGAAACGGTTGCTTAAGCAAAGTCCCTAGGAGTCTTGGAGAGCTTACTACCGTGAAACTAAAGCAGAACAGCGATGAAGGACTCATGGAGCTGCTGCACGCCTCCCGTTTTGCCAGGATAATCAGGGCCTTACTTCGAGGCTAGTGCTCACATTGACTTTCACGTTTGGTATAGAGCAGAGCAGGGTGAGCTTCCAACTAGGAACTGGAAGCACAAGGTTTCTTTCGAGAAAACTCATTTTCTTCTATGAACCATGCCGGCTGTAAGTAAAAGCACGGTAACAACAGTGCTTTTCAGGGAGCTTCGGGGCCGCATCAACGGAGCTTTCATCATGGGAAAACTAGCCTTGTGCCATCAGTCTCTACTTTCTAGGTTGACACGCAGCATACACGCAGGAGCAGAGCTTCCTGGTTCTACGCAGTGTTCTGGTACTGAAACGGGTGCTGAAGCAAGGCCCCTAGGAGTGTTGAAAAGCTTACTACCTTGAAACTAAAGCAGAACAACGATGAAGGCCTCATGGAGCTGCTGCACGCCTCTCGTTTTGCAAGGATAATCAGGGCCTTACTTCGAAGCTTGGGCTCACGTTGACTTTCACTTTAGGTATAGCGCAGAGCAGGGTGAGCTTCCAACAAGGAACTGGAAACCCAAGGTTTCTTAGGAGAAAACTCATTTTCTTCTCAGAACCATGCCGGCAGTGAGGAGAACCCCGGCAACAACAATGCTTTTCAGGTAGCTTCGAGGTCGCATGAACGGAGCTTTCATAATGGGAAAAGAAGCCTTATGCCATCAGTCTCCAATTTCTAGGTTGACACGCAGCATACATGCAGGACCAGAGCTTACTGTCTCTACGCAGTGTTGTGGTACGGAAACGGTTGCTTAAGCAAAGTCCCTAGGAGTCTTGGAAAGCTTACTACCGTGAAACTAAAGCAGAACAGCGATGAAGGCCTCAGGGAGCTGCTGCACGCCTCCCGTTTTGCCAGCATAATCAGGGCCTTACTTCGAGGCTAGTGCTCACATTGACTTTCACGTTTGGTATAGAGCAGAGCAGGGTGAGCTTCCAACTAGATACTGGAAG
Organism: Eubalaena glacialis; assembly: GCF_028564815.1. Lineage (NCBI taxonomy): Eukaryota > Metazoa > Chordata > Mammalia > Artiodactyla > Balaenidae > Eubalaena > Eubalaena glacialis. The sequence goes on from NC_083731.1 coordinate 49,204,045, forward strand.
CACAAGGTTTCTTTCGAGAAAACTCATTTTCTTCTACGTGCCATGCCGGCTGTAAGTAAAAGCACGGTAACAACAGTGTTTTGCAGGAAGCTTCGAGGCAGCATGAATGGAGCTTTCAAAACGGAAAAACAATTCTTGTGCCATCAGTCTCTAATTTCTAGGTTGACACGCAGCATACACGCAGGAGCAGAGCTTCCTGGTTCTACGCAGTGTTCTGGTACTGAAACGGGTGCTGAAGCAAGTCCGCTAGGAGTGTTGAAAAGCTTACTACCTTGAAACTAAAGCAGAACAACGATGAAGGCCTCATGGAGCTGCTGCACGCCTCTCGTTTTGCAAGGATAATCAGGGCCTTACTTCGAAGCTTGGGCTCACGTTGACTTTCACTTTAGGTATAGCGCAGAGCAGGGTGAGCTTCCAACAAGGAACTGGAAACCCAAGGTTTCTTAGGAGAAAACTCATTTTCTTCTCAGAACCATGCCGGCAGTGAGGAAAACCCCGGCAACAACAATGCTTTTCAGGTAGCTTCGAGGCCGCATGAAAGGAGCTTTCATAATGGGAAAAGAAGCCTTATGCCATCAGTCTCCAATTTCTAGGTTGACACGCAGCATACACGCAGGACCAGAGCTTACTGTCTCTACGCAGTGTTCTGGTACCGAAACGGTTGCTTAAGCAAAGTCCCTAGGAGTCTTGGAGAGCTTACTACCGTGAAACTAAAGCAGAACAGCGATGAAGGCCTCATGGAGCTGCTGCACGCCTCCCGTTTTGCCAGCATAATCAGGGCCTTACTTCGAGGCTAGTGCTCACATTGACTTTCACGTTTGGTATAGAGCAGAGCAGGGTGAGCTTCCAACTAGGAACTGGAAGCACAAGGTTTCTTTCGAGAAAACTCATTTTCTTCTATGTGCCATGCCGGCTGTAAGTAAAAGCACGGTAACAACAGTGCTTTGCAGGAAGCTTCGAGGCAGCATGAATGGAGCTTTCAAAATGGGAAAACAAGCCTTGTGCCATCAGTCTCTAATTTCTAGGTTGACACGCAGCATACACGCAGGAGCAGAGCTTCCTGGTTCTACGCAGTGTTCTGGTACTGAAACGGGTCCTGAAGCAAGGCCCCTAGGAGTGTTGAAAAGCTTACTACCTTGAAACTAAAGCAGAACAACGATGAAGGCCTCATGGAGCTGCTGTACGCCTCTTGTTTTGCAAGGATAATCAGGGCCTTACTTCGAAGCTTGGGCTCACGTTGACTTTCACTTTAGGTATAGCGCAGAGCAGGGTGAGCTTCCAACAAGGAACTGGAAACCCAAGGTATTTAGGAGAAAACTCATTTTCTTCTCAGAACCATGCTGGCAGTGAGGAAAACCCCGGCAACAACAATGCTTTTCAGGTAGCTTCGAGGTCGCATGAACGGAGCTTTCATAATGGGAAAAGAAGCCTTATGCCATCAGTCTCCAATTTCTAGGTTGACACGCAGCATACACGCAGGACCAGAGCTTACTGTCTCTACGCAGTGTTCTGGTACCGAAACGGTTACCTAAGCAAAGTCCCTAGGAACGTTGGAAAGCTTACTACCGTGAAACTAAAGCAGAACAGCGATGAAGGCCTCAGGGAGCTGCTGCACGCCTCCCGTTTTGCCAGCATAATCAGGGCCTTACTTCGAGGCTAGTGCTCACATTGACTTTCACGTTTGGTATAGAGCAGAGCAGGGTGAGCTTCCAACTAGGAACTGGAAGCACAAGGTTTCTTTCGAGAAAACTCATTTTCTTCTATGTGCCATGCCGGCTGTAAGTAAAAGCACGGTAACAACAGTGCTTTGCAGGAAGCTTCGAGGCAGCATGAATGGAGCTTTCAAAATGGGAAAACAAGCCTTGTGCCATCAGTCTCTAATTTCTAGGTTGACACGCAGCATACACGCAGGAGCAGAGCTTCCTGGTTCTACGCAGTGTTCTGGTACTGAAACGGGTGCTTAAGCAAGGCCCCTAGGAGTGTTGAAAAGCTTACTACCTTGAAACTAAAGCAGAACAACGATGAAGGCCTCATGGAGCTGCTGTACGCCTCTCGTTTTGCAAGGATAATCAGGGCCTTACTTCGAAGCTTGGGCTCACGTTGACTTTCACTTTAGGTATAGCGCAGAGCAGGGTGAGCTTCCAACAAGGAACTGGAAACCCAAGGTTTCTTAGGAGAAAACTCATTTTCTTCTCAGAACCATGCCGGCAGTGAGGAAAACCCCGGCAACAACAATGCTTTTCAGGTAGCTTCGAGGCCGCATGAACGGAGCTTTCATAATGGGAAAAGAAGCCTTATGCCATCAGTCTCCAATTTCTAGGTTGACACGCAGCATACACGCAGGACCAGAGCTTACTGTCTCTACGCAGTGTTCTGGTACCGAAACGGTTGCTTAAGCAAAGTCCCTAGGAGTCTTGGAGAGCTTACTACCGTGAAACTAAAGCAGAACAGCGATGAAGGACTCATGGAGCTGCTGCACGCCTCCCGTTTTGCCAGGATAATCAGGGCCTTACTTCGAGGCTAGTGCTCACATTGACTTTCACGTTTGGTATAGAGCAGAGCAGGGTGAGCTTCCAACTAGGAACTGGAAGCACAAGGTTTCTTTCGAGAAAACTCATTTTCTTCTATGAACCATGCCGGCTGTAAGTAAAAGCACGGTAACAACAGTGCTTTTCAGGGAGCTTCGGGGCCGCATCAACGGAGCTTTCATCATGGGAAAACTAGCCTTGTGCCATCAGTCTCTACTTTCTAGGTTGACACGCAGCATACACGCAGGAGCAGAGCTTCCTGGTTCTACGCAGTGTTCTGGTACTGAAACGGGTGCTGAAGCAAGGCCCCTAGGAGTGTTGAAAAGCTTACTACCTTGAAACTAAAGCAGAACAACAATGAAGGCCTCATGGAGCTGCTGCACGCCTCTCGTTTTGCAAGGATAATCAGGGCCTTACTTCGAAGCTTGGGCTCACGTTGACTTTCACTTTAGGTATAGCGCAGAGCAGGGTGAGCTTCCAACAAGGAACTGGAAACCCAAGGTTTCTTAGGAGAAAACTCATTTTCTTCTCAGAACCATGCCGGCAGTGAGGAAAACCCCGGCAACAACAATGCTTTTCAGGTAGCTTCGAGGTCGCATGAACGGAGCTTTCATAATGGGAAAAGAAGCCTTATGCCATCAGTCTCCAATTTCTAGGTTGACACGCAGCATACATGCAGGACCAGAGCTTACTGTCTCTACGCAGTGTTGTGGTACCGAAACGGTTGCTTAAGCAAAGTCCCTAGGAGTCTTGGAAAGCTTACTACCGTGAAACTAAAGCAGAACAGCGATGAAGGCCTCATGGAGCTGCTGCACGCCTCCCGTTTTGCCAGGATAATCAGGGCCTTACTTCGAGGCTAGTGCTCACATTGATTTTCACGTTTGGTATAGAGCAGAGCAGGGTGAACTTCCAACTAGGAACTGGAAGCACAAGGTTTCTTTCGAGAAAACTCATTTTCTTCTATGAACCATGCCGGCTGTAAGTAAAAGCACGGTAACAACAGTGCTTTTCAGGGAGCTTCGGGGCCGCATCAACGGAGCTTTCATCATGGGAAAACTAGCCTTGTGCCATCAGTCTCTACTTTCTAGGTTGACACGCAGCATACACGCAGGAGCAGAGCTTCCTGGTTCTACGCAGTGTTCTGGTACTGAAACGGGTCCTGAAGCAAGGCCCCTAGGAGTGTTGAAAAGCTTACTACCTTGAAACTAAAGCAGAACAACGATGAAGGCCTCATGGAGCTGCTGCACGCCTCTCGTTTTGCAAGGATAATCAGGGCCTTACTTCGAAGCTTGGGCTCACGTTGACTTTCACTTTAGGTATAGCGCAGAGCAGGGTGAGCTTCCAACAAGGAACTGGAAACCCAAGGTTTCTTAGGAGAAAACTCATTTTCTTCTCAGAACCATGCCGGCAGTGAGGAAAACCCCGGCAACAACAATGCTTTTCAGGTAGCTTCGAGGCCGCATGAACGGAGCTTTCATAATGGGAAAAGAAGCCTTATGCCATCAGTCTCCAATTTCTAGGTTGACACGCAGCATACACGCAGGATCAGAGCTTACTGTCTCTACGCAGTGTTCTGGTACTGAAACGGTTGCCTAAGCAAAGTCCCTAGGAACGTTGGAAAGCTTACTACAGTGAAACTAAAGCAGAACAGCGATGAAGGCCTCATGGAGCTGCTGCACGCCTCCCGTTTTGCCAGCATAATCAGGGCCTTACTTCGAGGCTAGTGCTCACATTGACTTTCACGTTTGGTATAGAGCAGAGCAGGGTGAGCTTCCAACTAGGAACTGGAAGCACTAGGTTTCTTTCGAGAAAACTCATTTTCTTCTATGAACCATGCCGGCTGTAAGTAAAAGCACGGTAACAACAGTGCTTTTCAGGTAGCTTTGGGGCCGCATCAACGGAGCTTTCATCATGGGAAAACTAGCCTTGTGCCATCAGTCTCTACTTTCTAGGTTGACACGCAGCATACACGCAGGAGCAGAGCTTCCTGGTTCTACGCAGTGTTCTGGTACTGAAACGGGTCCTGAAGCAAGGCCCCTAGGAGTGTTGAAAAGCTTACTACCTTGAAACTAAAGCAGAACAACGATGAAGGCCTCATGGAGCTGCTGCACGCCTCTCGTTTTGCAAGGATAATCAGGGCCTTACTTCGAAGCTTGGGCTCACGTTGACTTTCACTTTAGGTATAGCGCAGAGCAGGGTGAGCTTCCAACAAGGAACTGGAAACCCAAGGTTTCTTAGGAGAAAACTCATTTTCTTCTCAGAACCATGCCGGCAGTGAGGAAAACCCCGGCAACAACAATGCTTTTCAGGTAGCTTCGAGGCCGCATGAACGGAGCTTTCATAATGGGAAAAGAAGCTTTATGCCATCAGTCTCCAATTTCTAGGTTGACACGCAGCATACACGCAGGACCAGAGCTTACTGTCTCTACGCAGTGTTCTGGTACCGAAACGGTTGCCTAAGCAAAGTCCCTAGGAACGTTGGAAAGCTTACTACCGTGAAACTAAAGCAGAACAGCGATGAAGGCCTCATGGAGCTGCTGCACGCCTCCCGTTTTGCCAGCATAATCAGGGCCTTACTTCGAGGCTAGTGCTCACATTGACTTTCACGTTTGCTATAGAGCAGAGCAGGGTGAGCTTCCAACTAGGAACTGGAAGCACAAGGTTTCTTTCGAGAAAACTCATTTTCTTCTACGTGCCATGCCGGCTGTAAGTAAAAGCACGGTAACAACAGTGTTTTGCAGGAAGCTTCGAGGCAGCATGAATGGAGCTTTCAAAACGGAAAAACAATTCTTGTGCCATCAGTCTCTAATTTCTAGGTTGACACGCAGCATACACGCAGGAGCAGAGCTTCCTGGTTCTACGCAGTGTTCTGGTACTGAAACGGGTGCTGAAGCAAGTCCGCTAGGAGTGTTGAAAAGCTTACTACCTTGAAACTAAAGCAGAACAACGATGAAGGCCTCATGGAGCTGCTGCACGCCTCTCGTTTTGCAAGGATAATCAGGGCCTTACTTCGAAGCTTGGGCTCACGTTGACTTTCACTTTAGGTATAGCGCAGAGCAGGGTGAGCTTCCAACAAGGAACTGGAAACCCAAGGTTTCTTAGGAGAAAACTCATTTTCTTCTCAGAACCATGCCGGCAGTGAGGAAAACCCCGGCAACAACAATGCTTTTCAGGTAGCTTCGAGGCCGCATGAAAGGAGCTTTCATAATGGGAAAAGAAGCCTTATGCCATCAGTCTCCAATTTCTAGGTTGACACGCAGCATACACGCAGGACCAGAGCTTACTGTCTCTACGCAGTGTTCTGGTACCGAAACGGTTGCTTAAGCAAAGTCCCTAGGAGTCTTGGAGAGCTTACTACCGTGAAACTAAAGCAGAACAGCGATGAAGGCCTCATGGAGCTGCTGCACGCCTCCCGTTTTGCCAGCATAATCAGGGCCTTACTTCGAGGCTAGTGCTCACATTGACTTTCACGTTTGGTATAGAGCAGAGCAGGGTGAGCTTCCAACTAGGAACTGGAAGCACAAGGTTTCTTTCGAGAAAACTCATTTTCTTCTATGTGCCATGCCGGCTGTAAGTAAAAGCACGGTAACAACAGTGCTTTGCAGGAAGCTTCGAGGCAGCATGAATGGAGCTTTCAAAATGGGAAAACAAGCCTTGTGCCATCAGTCTCTAATTTCTAGGTTGACACGCAGCATACACGCAGGAGCAGAGCTTCCTGGTTCTACGCAGTGTTCTGGTACTGAAACGGGTCCTGAAGCAAGGCCCCTAGGAGTGTTGAAAAGCTTACTACCTTGAAACTAAAGCAGAACAACGATGAAGGCCTCATGGAGCTGCTGTACGCCTCTTGTTTTGCAAGGATAATCAGGGCCTTACTTCGAAGCTTGGGCTCACGTTGACTTTCACTTTAGGTATAGCGCAGAGCAGGGTGAGCTTCCAACAAGGAACTGGAAACCCAAGGTATTTAGGAGAAAACTCATTTTCTTCTCAGAACCATGCTGGCAGTGAGGAAAACCCCGGCAACAACAATGCTTTTCAGGTAGCTTCGAGGTCGCATGAACGGAGCTTTCATAATGGGAAAAGAAGCCTTATGCCATCAGTCTCCAATTTCTAGGTTGACACGCAGCATACACGCAGGACCAGAGCTTACTGTCTCTACGCAGTGTTCTGGTACCGAAACGGTTGCCTAAGCAAAGTCCCTAGGAACGTTGGAAAGCTTACTACCGTGAAACTAAAGCAGAACAGCGATGAAGGCTTCAGGGAGCTGCTGCACGCCTCCCGTTTTGCCAGCATAATCAGGGCCTTACTTCGAGGCTAGTGCTCACATTGACTTTCACGTTTGGTATAGAGCAGAGCAGGGTGAGCTTCCAACTAGGAACTGGAAGCACAAGGTTTCTTTCGAGAAAACTCATTTTCTTCTATGTGCCATGCCGGCTGTAAGTAAAAGCACGGTAACAACAGTGCTTTGCAGGAAGCTTCGAGGCAGCATGAATGGAGCTTTCAAAATGGGAAAACAAGCCTTGTGCCATCAGTCTCTAATTTCTAGGTTGACACGCAGCATACACGCAGGAGCAGAGCTTCCTGGTTCTACGCAGTGTTCTGGTACTGAAACGGGTGCTTAAGCAAGGCCCCTAGGAGTGTTGAAAAGCTTACTACCTTGAAACTAAAGCAGAACAACGATGAAGGCCTCATGGAGCTGCTGTACGCCTCTCGTTTTGCAAGGATAATCAGGGCCTTACTTCGAAGCTTGGGCTCACGTTGACTTTCACTTTAGGTATAGCGCAGAGCAGGGTGAGCTTCCAACAAGGAACTGGAAACCCAAGGTTTCTTAGGAGAAAACTCATTTTCTTCTCAGAACCATGCCGGCAGTGAGGAAAACCCCGGCAACAACAATGCTTTTCAGGTAGCTTCGAGGTCGCATGAACGGAGCTTTCATAATGGGAAAAGAAGCCTTATGCCATCAGTCTCCAATTTCTAGGTTGACACGCAGCATACATGCAGGACCAGAGCTTACTGTCTCTACGCAGTGTTGTGGTACCGAAACGGTTGCTTAAGCAAAGTCCCTAGGAGTCTTGGAAAGCTTACTACCGTGAAACTAAAGCAGAACAGCGATGAAGGCCTCATGGAGCTGCTGCACGCCTCCCGTTTTGCCAGCATAATCAGGGCCTTACTTCGAGGCTAGTGCTCACATTGACTTTCACGTTTGGTATAGAGCAGAGCAGGGTGAGCTTCCAACTAGGAACTGGAAGCACTAGGTTTCTTTCGAGAAAACTCATTTTCTTCTATGAACCATGCCGGCTGTAAGTAAAAGCACGGTAACAACAGTGCTTTTCAGGTAGCTTCGGGGCCGCATCAACGGAGCTTTCATCATGGGAAAACTAGCCTTGTGCCATCAGTCTCTACTTTCTAGGTTGACACGCAGCATACACGCAGGAGCAGAGCTTCCTGGTTCTACGCAGTGTTCTGGTACTGAAACGGGTCCTGAAGCAAGGCCCCTAGGAGTGTTGAAAAGCTTACTACCTTGAAACTAAAGCAGAACAACGATGAAGGCCTCATGGAGCTGCTGCACGCCTCTCGTTTTGCAAGGATAATCAGGGCCTTACTTCGAAGCTTGGGCTCACGTTGACTTTCACTTTAGGTATAGCGCAGAGCAGGGTGAGCTTCCAACAAGGAACTGGAAACCCAAGGTTTCTTAGGAGAAAACTCATTTTCTTCTCAGAACCATGCCGGCAGTGAGGAAAACCCCGGCAACAACAATGCTTTTCAGGTAGCTTCGAGGCCGCATGAACGGAGCTTTCATAATGGGAAAAGAAGCTTTATGCCATCAGTCTCCAATTTCTAGGTTGACACGCAGCATACACGCAGGACCAGAGCTTACTGTCTCTACGCAGTGTTCTGGTACCGAAACGGTTGCCTAAGCAAAGTCCCTAGGAACGTTGGAAAGCTTACTACCGTGAAACTAAAGCAGAACAGCGATGAAGGCCTCATGGAGCTGCTGCACGCCTCCCGTTTTGCCAGCATAATCAGGGCCTTACTTCGAGGCTAGTGCTCACATTGACTTTCACGTTTGGTATAGAGCAGAGCAGGGTGAGCTTCCAACTAGGAACTGGAAGCACAAGGTTTCTTTCGAGAAAACTCATTTTCTTCTACGTGCCATGCCGGCTGTAAGTAAAAGCACGGTAACAACAGTGTTTTGCAGGAAGCTTCGAGGCAGCATGAATGGAGCTTTCAAAACGGAAAAACAATTCTTGTGCCATCAGTCTCTAATTTCTAGGTTGACACGCAGCATACACGCAGGAGCAGAGCTTCCTGGTTCTACGCAGTGTTCTGGTACTGAAACGGGTGCTGAAGCAAGTCCGCTAGGAGTGTTGAAAAGCTTACTACCTTGAAACTAAAGCAGAACAACGATGAAGGCCTCATGGAGCTGCTGCACGCCTCTCGTTTTGCAAGGATAATCAGGGCCTTACTTCGAAGCTTGGGCTCACGTTGACTTTCACTTTAGGTATAGCGCAGAGCAGGGTGAGCTTCCAACAAGGAACTGGAAACCCAAGGTTTCTTAGGAGAAAACTCATTTTCTTCTCAGAACCATGCCGGCAGTGAGGAAAACCCCGGCAACAACAATGCTTTTCAGGTAGCTTCGAGGCCGCATGAAAGGAGCTTTCATAATGGGAAAAGAAGCCTTATGCCATCAGTCTCCAATTTCTAGGTTGACACGCAGCATACACGCAGGACCAGAGCTTACTGTCTCTACGCAGTGTTCTGGTACCGAAACGGTTGCTTAAGCAAAGTCCCTAGGAGTCTTGGAAAGCTTACTACCGTGAAACTAAAGCAGAACAGCGATGAAGGCCTCATGGAGCTGCTGCACGCCTCCCGTTTTGCCAGCATAATCAGGGCCTTACTTCGAGGCTAGTGCTCACATTGACTTTCACGTTTGGTATAGAGCAGAGCAGGGTGAGCTTCCAACTAGGAACTGGAAGCACAAGGTTTCTTTCGAGAAAACTCATTTTCTTCTATGTGCCATGCCAGCTGTAAGTAAAATCACGGTAACAACAGTGCTTTGCAGGAAGCTTCAGGGCCGCATCAACGGAGCTTTCATAATGGGAAAACTAGCCTTGTGCCATCAGTCTCTACTTTCTAGGTTGACACGCAGCATACACGCAGGAGCAGAGCTTCCTGGTTCTACGCAGTGTTCTGGTACTGAAACGGGTGCTGAAGCAAGTCCTCTAGGTGTGTTGAAAAGCTTACTACCTTGAAACTAAAGCAGAACAACGATGAAGGCCTCATGGAGCTGCTGCACGCCTCTCGTTTTGCAAGGATAATCAGGGCCTTATTTCGAAGCTTGGGCTCACGTTGACTTTCACTTTAGGTATAGCGCAGAGCAGGGTGAGCTTCCAACAAGGAACTGGAAACCCAAGGTTTCTTAGGAGAAAACTCATTTTCTTCTCAGAACCATGCCGGCAGTGAGGAAAACCCCGGCAACAACAATGCTTTTCAGGTAGCTTCGGGGCCGCATGAACGGAGCTTTCATAATGGGATTAGAAGCCTTATGCCATCAGTCTCCAATTTCTAGGTTGACACGCAGCATACACGCAGGACCAGAGCTTACTGTCTCTACGCAGTGTTCTGGTACTGAAACGGTTGCTTAAGCAAAGTCCATAGGAGTCTTGGAAAGCTTACTACCGTGAAACTAAAGCAGAACAGCGATGAAGGCCTCATGGAGCTGCTGCACGCCTCCCGTTTTGCCAGCATAATCAGGGCCTTACTTCGAGGCTAGTGCTCACATTGACTTTCACGTTTGGTATAGAGCAGAGCAGGGTGAGCTTCCAACTAGGAACTGGAAGCACAAGGTTTCTTTCGAGAAAACTCATTTTCTTCTATGTGCCATGCCGGCTGTAAGTAAAAGCACGGTAACAACAGTGCTTTGCAGGAAGCTTCGGGGCCGCATCAACGGAGCTTTCATAATGGGAAAACTAGCCTTGTGCCATCAGTCTCTACTTTCTAGGTTGACACGCAGCATACACGCAGGAGCAGAGCTTCCTGGTTCTACGCAGTGTTCTGGTACTGAAACGGGTGCTGAAGCAAGTCCTCTAGGTGTGTTGAAAAGCTTACTACCTTGAAACTAAAGCAGAACAACGATGAAGGCCTCATGGAGCTGCTGCACGCCTCTCGTTTTGCAAGGATAATCAGGGCCTTATTTCGAAGCTTGGGCTCACGTTGACTTTCACTTTAGGTATAGCGCAGAGCAGGGTGAGCTTCCAACAAGGAACTGGAAACCCAAGGTTTCTTAGGAGAAAACTCATTTTCTTCTCAGAACCATGCCGGCAGTGAGGAAAACCCCGGCAACAACAATGCTTTTCAGGTAGCTTCGGGGCCGCATAAACGGAGCTTTCATAATGGGATTAGAAGCCTTATGCCATCAGTCTCCAATTTCTAGGTTGACACGCAGCATACACGCAGGACCAGAGCTTACTGTCTCTACGCAGTGTTCTGGTACTGAAACGGTTGCTTAAGCAAAGTCCCTAGGAGTCTTGGAAAGCTTACTACCGTGAAACTAAAGCAGAACAGCGATGAAGGCCTCATGGAGCTGCTGCACGCCTCCCGTTTTGCCAGCATAATCAGGGCCTTACTTCGAGGCTAGTGCTCACATTGACTTTCACGTTTGGTATAGAGCAGAGCAGGGTGAGCTTCCAACTAGGAACTGGAAGCACAAGGTTTCTTTCGAGAAAACTCATTTTCTTCTACGTGCCATGCCGGCTGTAAGTAAAAGCACGGTAACAACAGTGTTTTGCAGGAAGCTTCGAGGCAGCATGAATGGAGCTTTCAAAACGGAAAAACAATTCTTGTGCCATCAGTCTCTAATTTCTAGGTTGACACGCAGCATACACGCAGGAGCAGAGCTTCCTGGTTCTACGCAGTGTTCTGGTACTGAAACGGGTGCTGAAGCAAGGCCCCTAGGAGTGTTGAAAAGCTTACTACCTTGAAACTAAAGCAGAACAACGATGAAGGCCTCATGGAGCTGCTGCACGCCTCTCGTTTTGCAAGGATAATCAGGGCCTTACTTCGAAGCTTGGGCTCACGTTGACTTTCACTTTAGGTATAGCGCAGAGCAGGGTGAGCTTCCAACAAGGAACTGGAAACCCAATGTTTCTTAGGAGAAAACTCATTTTCTTCTCAGAACCATGCTGGCAGTGAGGAAAACCCCGGCAACAACAATGCTTTTCAGGTAGCTTCGAGGCCGCATGAAAGGAGCTTTCATAATGAGAAAAGAAGCCTTATGCCATCAGTCTCCAATTTCTAGGTTGACACGCAGCATACACGCAGGACCAGAGCTTACTGTCTCTACGCAGTGTTGTGGTACCGAAACGGTTGCTTAAGCAAAGTCCCTAGGAGTCTTGGAAAGCTTACTACCGTGAAACTAAAGCAGAACAGCGATGAAGGCCTCAGGGAGCTGCTGCACGCCTCCCGTTTTGCCAGCATAATCAGGGCCTTACTTCGAGGCTAGTGCTCACATTGACTTTCACGTTTGGTATAGAGCAGAGCAGGGTGAGCTTCCAACTAGGAACTGGAAGCACAAGGTTTCTTTCGAGAAAACTCATTTTCTTCTATGTGCCATGCCGGCTGTAAGTAAAAGCACGGTAACAACAGTGCTTTGCAGGAAGCTTCGGGGCCGCATCAACGGAGCTTTCAAAATGGGAAAACAAGCCTTGTGCCATCAGTCTCTAATTTCTAGGTTGACACGCAGCATACACGCAGGAGCAGAGCTTCCTGGTTCTACGCAGTGTTCTGGTACTGAAACGGGTGCTGAAGCAAGTCCTCTAGGAGTGTTGAAAAGCTTACTACCTTGAAACTAAAGCAGAACAACGATGAAGGCCTCATGGAGCTGCTGTACGCCTCTTGTTTTGCAAGGATAATCAGGGCCTTACTTCGAAGCTTGGGCTCACGTTGACTTTCACTTTAGGTATAGCGCAGAGCAGGGTGAGCTTCCAACAAGGAACTGGAAACCCAAGGTATTTAGGAGAAAACTCATTTTCTTCTCAGAACCATGCCGGCAGTGAGGAAAACCCCGACAACAACAATGCTTTTCAGGTAGCTTCGAGGCCGCATGAACGGAGCTTTCATAATGGGAAAAGAAGCCTTATGCCATCAGTCTCCAATTTCTAGGTTGACACGCAGCATACACGCAGGACCAGAGCTTACTGTCTCTACGCAGTGTTCTGGTACCGAAACGGTTGCCTAAGCAAAGTCCCTAGGAACGTTGGAAAGCTTACTACCGTGAAACTAAAGCAGAACAGCGATGAAGGCCTCAGGGAGCTGCTGCACGCCTCCCGTTTTGCCAGCATAATCAGGGCCTTACTTCGAGGCTAGTGCTCACATTGACTTTCACGTTTGGTATAGAGCAGAGCAGGGTGAGCTTCCAACTAGGAACTGGAAGCACAAGGTTTCTTTCGAGAAAACTCATTTTCTTCTATGTGCCATGCCGGCTGTAAGTAAAAGCACGGTAACAACAGTGCTTTGCAGGAAGCTTCAAGGCAGCATGAATGGAGCTTTCAAAATGGGAAAACAAGCCTTGTGCCATCAGTCTCTAATTTCTAGGTTGACACGCAGCATACACGCAGGAGCAGAGCTTCCTGGTTCTACGCAGTGTTCTGGTACTGAAACGGGTGCTGAAGCAAGGCCCCTAGGAGTGTTGAAAAGCTTACTACCTTGAAACTAAAGCAGAACAACGATGAAGGCCTCATGGAGCTGCTGTACGCCTCTCGTTTTGCAAGGATAATCAGGGCCTTACTTCGAAGCTTGGGCTCACGTTGACTTTCACTTTAGGTATAGCGCAGAGCAGGGTGAGCTTCCAACAAGGAACTGGAAACCCAAGGTTTCTTAGGAGAAAACTCATTTTCTTCTCAGAACCATGCCGGCAGTGAGGAAAACCCCGGCAACAACAATGCTTTTCAGGTAGCTTCGAGGCCGCATGAACGGAGCTTTCATAATGGGAAAAGAAGCCTTATGCCATCAGTCTCCAATTTCTAGGTTGACACGCAGCATACACGCAGGACCAGAGCTTACTGTCTCTACGCAGTGTTCTGGTACCGAAACGGTTGCTTAAGCAAAGTCCCTAGGAGTCTTGGAGAGCTTACTACCGTGAAACTAAAGCAGAACAGCGATGAAGGACTCATGGAGCTGCTGCACGCCTCCCGTTTTGCCAGGATAATCAGGGCCTTACTTCGAGGCTAGTGCTCACATTGACTTTCACGTTTGGTATAGAGCAGAGCAGGGTGAGCTTCCAACTAGGAACTGGAAGCACAAGGTTTCTTTCGAGAAAACTCATTTTCTTCTATGAACCATGCCGGCTGTAAGTAAAAGCACGGTAACAACAGTGCTTTTCAGGGAGCTTCGGGGCCGCATCAACGGAGCTTTCATCATGGGAAAACTAGCCTTGTGCCATCAGTCTCTACTTTCTAGGTTGACACGCAGCATACACGCAGGAGCAGAGCTTCCTGGTTCTACGCAGTGTTCTGGTACTGAAACGGGTGCTGAAGCAAGGCCCCTAGGAGTGTTGAAAAGCTTACTACCTTGAAAGTAAAGCAGAACAACGATGAAGGCCTCATGGAGCTGCTGCACGCCTCTCGTTTTGCAAGGATAATCAGGGCCTTACTTCGAAGCTTGGGCTCACGTTGACTTTCACTTTAGGTATAGCGCAGAGCAGGGTGAGCTTCCAACAAGGAACTGGAAACCCAAGGTTTCTTAGGAGAAAACTCATTTTCTTCTCAGAACCATGCCGGCAGTGAGGAAAACCCCGGCAACAACAATGCTTTTCAGGTAGCTTCGAGGTCGCATGAACGGAGCTTTCATAATGGGAAAAGAAGCCTTATGCCATCAGTCTCCAATTTCTAGGTTGACACGCAGCATACACGCAGGACCAGAGCTTACTGTCTCTACGCAGTGTTCTGGTACCGAAACGGTTGCTTAAGCAAAGTCCCTAGGAGTCTTGGAAAGCTTACTACCGTGAAACTAAAGCAGAACAGCGATGAAGGCCTCATGGAGCTGCTGCACGCCTCCCGTTTTGCCAGGATAATCAGGGCCTTACTTCGAGGCTAGTGCTCACATTGACTTTCACGTTTGGTATAGAGCAGAGCAGGGTGAGCTTCCAACTAGGAACTGGAAGCACAAGGTTTCTTTCGAGAAAACTCATTTTCTTCTATGAACCATGCCGGCTGTAAGTAAAAGCACGGTAACAACAGTGCTTTTCAGGGAGCTTCGGGGCCGCATCAACGGAGCTTTCATCATGGGAAAACTAGCCTTGTGCCATCAGTCTCTACTTTCTAGGTTGACACGCAGCATACACGCAGGAGCAGAGCTTCCTGGTTCTACGCAGTGTTCTGGTACTGAAACGGGTGCTGAAGCAAGGCCCCTAGGAGTGTTGAAAAGCTTACTACCTTGAAACTAAAGCAGAACAACGATGAAGGCCTCATGGAGCTGCTGCACGCCTCTCGTTTTGCAAGGATAATCAGGGCCTTACTTCGAAGCTTGGGCTCACGTTGACTTTCACTTTAGGTATAGCGCAGAGCAGGGTGAGCTTCCAACAAGGAACTGGAAACCCAAGGTTTCTTAGAAGAAAACTCATTTTCTTCTCAGAACCATGCCGGCAGTGAGGAAAACCCCGGCAACAACAATGCTTTTCAGGTAGCTTCGAGGCCGCATGAACGGAGCTTTCATAATGGGAAAAGAAGCCTTATGCCATCAGTCTCCAATTTCTAGGTTGACACGCAGCATACACGCAGGATCAGAGCTTACTGTCTCTACGCAGTGTTCTGGTACCGAAACGGTTGCCTAAGCAAAGTCCCTAGGAACGTTGGAAAGCTTACTACCGTGAAACTAAAGCAGAACAGCGATGAAGGCCTCATGGAGCTGCTGCACGCCTCCCGTTTTGCCAGCATAATCAGGGCCTTACTTCGAGGCTAGTGCTCACATTGACTTTCACGTTTGGTATAGAGCAGAGCAGGGTGAGCTTCCAACTAGGAACTGGAAGCACTAGGTTTCTTTCGAGAAAACTCATTTTCTTCTATGAACCATGCCGGCTGTAAGTAAAAGCACGGTAACAACAGTGCTTTTCAGGGAGCTTCGGGGCCGCATCAACGGAGCTTTCATCATGGGAAAACTAGCCTTGTGCCATCAGTCTCTACTTTCTAGGTTGACACGCAGCATACACGCAGGAGCAGAGCTTCCTGGTTCTACGCAGTGTTCTGGTACTGAAACGGGTCCTGAAGCAAGGCCCCTAGGAGTGTTGAAAAGCTTACTACCTTGAAACTAAAGCAGAACAACGATGAAGGCCTCATGGAGCTGCTGCACGCCTCTCGTTTTGCAAGGATAATCAGGGCCTTACTTCGAAGCTTGGGCTCACGTTGACTTTCACTTTAGGTATAGCGCAGAGCAGGGTGAGCTTCCAACAAGGAACTGGAAACCCAAGGTTTCTTAGGAGAAAACTCATTTTCTTCTCAGAACCATGCCGGCAGTGAGGAAAACCCCGGCAACAACAATGCTTTTCAGGTAGCTTCGAGGCCGCATGAACGGAGCTTTCATAATGGGAAAAGAAGCCTTATGCCATCAGTCTCCAATTTCTAGGTTGACACGCAGCATACACGCAGGACCAGAGCTTACTGTCTCTACGCAGTGTTCTGGTACCGAAACGGTTGCTTAAGCAAAGTCCCTAGGAGTCTTGGAGAGCTTACTACCGTGAAACTAAAGCAGAACAGCGATGAAGGCCTCATGGAGCTGCTGCACGCCTCCCGTTTTGCCAGCATAATCAGGGCCTTACTTCGAGGCTAGTGCTCACATTGACTTTCACGTTTGGTATAGAGCAGAGCAGGGTGAGCTTCCAACTAGGAACTGGAAGCACAAGGTTTCTTTCGAGAAAACTCATTTTCTTCTATGTGCCATGCCGGCTGTAAGTAAAAGCACGGTAACAACAGTGCTTTGCAGGAAGCTTCGAGGCAGCATGAATGGAGCTTTCAAAATGGGAAAACAAGCCTTGTGCCATCAGTCTCTAATTTCTAGGTTGACACGCAGCATACACGCAGGAGCAGAGCTTCCTGGTTCTACGCAGTGTTCTGGTACTGAAACGGGTCCTGAAGCAAGGCCCCTAGGAGTGTTGAAAAGCTTACTACCTTGAAACTAAAGCAGAACAACGATGAAGGCCTCATGGAGCTGCTGTACGCCTCTTGTTTTGCAAGGATAATCAGGGCCTTACTTCGAAGCTTGGGCTCACGTTGACTTTCACTTTAGGTATAGCGCAGAGCAGGGTGAGCTTCCAACAAGGAACTGGAAACCCAAGGTATTTAGGAGAAAACTCATTTTCTTCTCAGAACCATGCTGGCAGTGAGGAAAACCCCGGCAACAACAATGCTTTTCAGGTAGCTTCGAGGCCGCATGAACGGAGCTTTCATAATGGGAAAAGAAGCCTTATGCCATCAGTCTCCAATTTCTAGGTTGACACGCAGCATACACGCAGGACCAGAGCTTACTGTCTCTACGCAGTGTTCTGGTACCGAAACGGTTGCCTAAGCAAAGTCCCTAGGAACGTTGGAAAGCTTACTACCGTGAAACTAAAGCAGAACAGCGATGAAGGCCTCATGGAGCTGCTGCACGCCTCCCGTTTTGCCAGCATAATCAGGGCCTTACTTCGAGGCTAGTGCTCACATTGACTTTCACGTTTGGTATAGAGCAGAGCAGGGTGAGCTTCCAACTAGGAACTGGAAGCACAAGGTTTCTTTCGAGAAAACTCATTTTCTTCTATGTGCCATGCCGGCTGTAAGTAAAAGCACGGTAACAACAGTGCTTTGCAGGAAGCTTCGAGGCAGCATGAATGGAGCTTTCAAAATGGGAAAACAAGCCTTGTGCCATCAGTCTCTACTTTCTAGGTTGACACGGAGCATACACGCAGGAGCAGAGCTTCCTGGTTCTACACAGTGTTCTGGTACTGAAACGGGTGCTGAAGCAAGTCCTCTAGGTGTGTTGAAAAGCTTACTACCTTGAAACTAAAGCAGAACAACGATGAAGGCCTCATGGAGCTGCTGCACGCCTCTCGTTTTGCAAGGATAATCAGGGCCTTATTTCGAAGCTTGGGCTCACGTTGACTTTCACTTTAGGTATAGCGCAGAGCAGGGTGAGCTTCCAACAAGGAACTGGAAACCCAAGGTTTCTTAGGAGAAAACTCATTTTCTTCTCAGAACCATGCCGGCAGTGAGGAAAACCCCGGCAACAACAATGCTTTTCAGATAGCTTCGGGGCCGCATGAACGGAGCTTTCATAATGGGATTAGAAGCCTTATGCCATCAATCTCCAATTTCTAGGTTGACACGCAGCATACACGCAGGACCAGAGCTTACTGTCTCTACGCAGTGTTCTGGTAATGAAACGGTTGCTTAAGCAAAGTCCATAGGAGTCTTGGAAAGCTTACTACCGTGAAACTAAAGCAGAACAGCGATGAAGGCCTCATGGAGCTGCTGCACGCCTCCCGTTTTGCCAGCATAATCAGGGCCTTACTTCGAGGCTAGTGCTCACATTGACTTTCACGTTTGGTATAGAGCAGAGCAGGGTGAGCTTCCAACTAGGAACTGGAAGCACAAGGTTTCTTTCGAGAAAACTCATTTTCTTCTATGTGCCATGCCGGCTGTAAGTAAAAGCACGGTAACAACAGTGCTTTGCAGGAAGCTTCGGGGCCGCATCAACGGAGCTTTCATAATGGGAAAACTAGCCTTGTGCCATCAGTCTCTACTTTCTAGGTTGACACGCAGCATACACGCAGGAGCAGAGCTTCCTGGTTCTACGCAGTGTTCTGGTACTGAAACGGGTGCTGAAGCAAGTCCTCTAGGTGTGTTGAAAAGCTTACTACCTTGAAACTAAAGCAGAACAACGATGAAGGCCTCATGGAGCTGCTGCACGCCTCTCGTTTTGCAAGGATAATCAGGGCCTTATTTCGAAGCTTGGGCTCACGTTGACTTTCACTTTAGGTATAGCGCAGAGCAGGGTGAGCTTCCAACAAGGAACTGGAAACCCAAGGTTTCTTAGGAGAAAACTCATTTTCTTCTCAGAACCATGCCGGCAGTGAGGAAAACCCCGGCAACAACAATGCTTTTCAGGTAGCTTCGGGGCCGCATGAACGGAGCTTTCATAATGGGATTAGAAGCCTTATGCCATCAGTCTCCAATTTCTAGGTTGACACGCAGCATACACGCAGGACCAGAGCTTACTGTCTCTACGCAGTGTTCTGGTACTGAAACGGTTGCTTAAGCAAAGTCCATAGGAGTCTTGGAAAGCTTACTACCGTGAAACTAAAGCAGAACAGCGATGAAGGCCTCATGGAGCTGCTGCACGCCTCCCGTTTTGCCAGGATAATCAGGGCCTTACTTCGAGGCTAGTGCTCACATTGACTTTCACGTTTGGTATAGAGCAGAGCAGGGTGAGCTTCCAACTAGGAACTGGAAGCACAAGGTTTCTTTCGAGAAAACTCATTTTCTTCTACGTGCCATGCCGGCTGTAAGTAAAAGCACGGTAACAACAGTGTTTTGCAGGAAGCTTCGAGGCAGCATGAATGGAGCTTTCAAAACGGAAAAACAATTCTTGTGCCATCAGTCTCTAATTTCTAGGTTGACACGCAGCATACACGCAGGAGCAGAGCTTCCTGGTTCTACGCAGTGTTCTGGTACTGAAACGGGTGCTGAAGCAAGGCCCCTAGGAGTGTTGAAAAGCTTACTACCTTGAAACTAAAGCAGAACAACGATGAAGGCCTCATGGAGCTGCTGCACGCCTCTCGTTTTGCAAGGATAATCAGGGCCTTACTTCGAAGCTTGGGCTCACGTTGACTTTCACTTTAGGTATAGCGCAGAGCAGGGTGAGCTTCCAACAAGGAACTGGAAACCCAATGTTTCTTAGGAGAAAACTCATTTTCTTCTCAGAACCATGCCGGCAGTGAGGAAAACCCCGGCAACAACAATGCTTTTCAGGTAGCTTCGAGGCCGCATGAACGGAGCTTTCATAATGGGAAAAGAAGCCTTATGCCATCAGTCTCCAATTTCTAGGTTGACACGCAGCATACACGCAGGACCAGAGCTTACTGTCTCCACGCAGTGTTGTGGTACCGAAACGGTTGCTTAAGCAAAGTCCCTAGGAGTCTTGGAAAGCTTACTACCGTGAAACTAAAGCAGAACAGCGATGAAGGCCTCATGGAGCTGCTGCACGCCTCCCGTTTTGCCAGCATAATCAGGGCCTTACTTCGAGGCTAGTGCTCACATTGACTTTCACGTTTGGTATAGAGCAGAGCAGGGTGAGCTTCCAACTAGGAACTGGAAGCACAAGGTTTCTTTCGAGAAAACTCATTTTCTTCTATGTGCCATGCCGGCTGTAAGTAAAAGCACGGTAACAACAGTGCTTTGCAGGGAGCTTCGGGGCCGCATCAACGGAGCTTTCATAATGGGAAAACTAGCCTTGTGCCATCAGTCTCTACTTTCTAGGTTGACACGCAGCATACACGCAGGAGCAGAGCTTCCTGGTTCTACGCAGTGTTCTGGTACTGAAACGGGTGCTGAAGCAAGTCCGCTAGGAGTGTTGAAAAGCTTACTACCTTGAAACTAAAGCAGAACAACGATGAAGGCCTCATGGAGCTGCTGCACGCCTCTCGTTTTGCAAGGATAATCAGGGCCTTACTTCGAAGCTTGGGCTCACGTTGACTTTCACTTTAGGTATAGCGCAGAGCAGGGTGAGATTCCAACAAGGAACTGGAAACCCAAGGTTTCTTAGGAGAAAACTCATTTTCTTCTCAGAACCATGCCGGCAGTGAGGAAAACCCCGGCAACAACAATGCTTTTCAGGTAGCTTCGAGGCCGCATGAACGGAGCTTTCATAATGGGAAAAGAAGCCTTATGCCATCAGTCCAATTTCTAGGTTGACACGCAGCATACACGCAGGACCAGAGCTTACTGTCTCTACGCAGTGTTCTGGTACCGAAACGGTTGCTTAAGCAAAGTCCCTAGGAGTCTTGGAGAGCTTACTACCGTGAAACTAAAGCAGAACAGCGATGAAGGCCTCATGGAGCTGCTGCACGCCTCCCGTTTTGCCAGGATAATCAGGGCCTTACTTCGAGGCTAGTGCTCACATTGACTTTCACGTTTGGTATAGAGCAGAGCAGGGTGAGCTTCCAACTAGGAACTGGAAGCACAAGGTTTCTTTCGAGAAAACTCATTTTCTTCTATGTGCCATGCCGGCTGTAAGTAAAAGCACGGTAACAACAGTGCTTTGCAGGAAGCTTCGAGGCAGCATGAATGGAGCTTTCAAAATGGGAAAACAAGCCTTGTGCCATCAGTCTCTAATTTCTAGGTTGACACGCAGCATACACGCAGGAGCAGAGCTTCCTGGTTCTACGCAGTGTTCTGGTACTGAAACGGGTCCTGAAGCAAGGCCCCTAGGAGTGTTGAAAAGCTTACTACCTTGAAACTAAAGCAGTACAACGATGAAGGACTCATGGAGCTGCTGTACGCCTCTTGTTTTGCAAGGATAATCAGGGCCTTACTTCGAAGCTTGGGCTCACGTTGACTTTCACTTTAGGTATAGCGCAGAGCAGGGTGAGCTTCCAACAAGGAACTGGAAACCCAAGGTATTTAGGAGAAAACTCATTTTCTTCTCAGAACCATGCTGGCAGTGAGGAAAACCCCGGCAACAACAATGCTTTTCAGGTAGCTTCGAGGCCGCATGAACGGAGCTTTCATAATGGGAAAAGAAGCCTTATGCCATCAGTCTCCAATTTCTAGGTTGACACGCAGCATACACGCAGGACCAGAGCTTACTGTCTCTACGCAGTGTTCTGGTACCGAAACGGTTGCCTAAGCAAAGTCCCTAGGAACGTTGGAAAGCTTACTACCGTGAAACTAAAGCAGAACAGCGATGAAGGCCTCAGGGAGCTGCTGCACGCCTCCCGTTTTGCCAGCATAATCAGGGCCTTACTTCGAGGCTAGTGCTCACATTGACTTTCACGTTTGGTATAGAGCAGAGCAGGGTGAGCTTCCAACTAGGAACTGGAAGCACAAGGTTTCTTTCGAGAAAACTCATTTTCTTCTATGAACCATGCCGGCTGTAAGTAAAAGCACGGTAACAACAGTGCTTTGCAGGAAGCTTCGAGGCAGCATGAATGGAGCTTTCAAAATGGGAAAACAAGCCTTGTGCCATCAGTCTCTAATTTCTAGGTTGACACGCAGCATACACGCAGGAGCAGAGCTTCCTGGTTCTACGCAGTGTTCTGGTACTGAAACGGGTGCTGAAGCAAGTCCGCTAGGAGTGTTGAAAAGCTTACTACCTTGAAACTAAAGCAGAACAACGATGAAGGCCTCATGGAGCTGCTGCACGCCTCTCGTTTTGCAAGGATAATCAGGGCCTTACTTCGAAGCTTGGGCTCACGTTGACTTTCACTTTAGGTATAGCGCAGAGCAGGGTGAGCTTCCAACAAGGAACTGGAAACCCAAGGTTTCTTAGGAGAAAACTCATTTTCTTCTCAGAACCATGCCGGCAGTGAGGAAAACCCCGGCAACAACAATGCTTTTCAGGTAGCTTCGAGGTCGCATGAAAGGAGCTTTCATAATGGGAAAAGAAGCCTTATGCCATCAGTCTCCAATTTCTAGGTTGACACGCAGCATACACGCAGGACCAGAGCTTACTGTCTCTACGCAGTGTTCTGGTACCGAAACGGTTGCTTAAGCAAAGTCCCTAGGAGTCTTGGAAAGCTTACTACCGTGAAACTAAAGCAGAACAGCGATGAAGGCCTCATGGAGCTGCTGCACGCCTCCCGTTTTGCCAGGATAATCAGGGCCTTACTTCGAGGCTAGTGCTCACATTGACTTTCACGTTTGGTATAGAGCAGAGCAGGGTGAGCTTCCAACTAGGAACTGGAAGCACAAGGTTTCTTTCGAGAAAACTCATTTTCTTCTATGAACCATGCCGGCTGTAAGTAAAAGCACGGTAACAACAGTGCTTTTCAGGGAGCTTCGGGGCCGCATCAACGGAGCTTTCATCATGGGAAAACTAGCCTTGTGCCATCAGTCTCTACTTTCTAGGTTGACACGCAGCATACACGCAGGAGCAGAGCTTCCTGGTTCTACGCAGTGTTCTGGTACTGAAACGGGTGCTGAAGCAAGGCCCCTAGGAGTGTTGAAAAGCTTACTACCTTGAAACTAAAGCAGAACAACGATGAAGGCCTCATGGAGCTGCTGCACGCCTCTCGTTTTGCAAGGATAATCAGGGCCTTACTTCGAAGCTTGGGCTCACGTTGACTTTCACTTTAGGTATAGCGCAGAGCAGGGTGAGCTTCCAACAAGGAACTGGAAACCCAAGGTTTCTTAGGAGAAAACTCATTTTCTTCTCAGAACCATGCCGGCAGTGAGGAAAACCCCGGCAACAACAATGCTTTTCAGGTAGCTTCGAGGCCGCATGAACGGAGCTTTCATAATGGGAAAAGAAGCCTTATGCCATCAGTCTCCAATTTCTAGGTTGACACGCAGCATACACGCAGGACCAGAGCTTACTGTCTCTACGCAGTGTTCTGGTACCGAAACGGTTGCCTAAGCAAAGTCCCTAGGAGTCTTGGAAAGCTTACTACCGTGAAACTAAAGCAGAACAGCGATGAAGGCCTCATGGAGCTGCTGCACGCCTCCCGTTTTGCCAGCATAATCAGGGCCTTACTTCGAGGCTAGTGCTCACATTGACTTTCACGTTTGGTATAGAGCAGAGCAGGGTGAGCTTCCAACTAGGAACTGGAAGCACAAGGTTTCTTTCGAGAAAACTCATTTTCTTCTATGTGCCATGCCGGCTGTAAGTAAAAGCACGGTAACAACAGTGTTTTGCAGGAAGCTTCGAGGCAGCATGAATGGAGCTTTCAAAACGGAAAAACAATTCTTGTGCCATCAGTCTCTAATTTCTAGGTTGACACGCAGCATACATGCAGGAGCAGAGTTTCCTGGTTCTACGCAGTGTTCTGGTACTGAAACGGGTGCTGAAGCAAGTCCGCTAGGAGTGTTGAAAAGCTTACTACCTTGAAACTAAAGCAGAACAACGATGAAGGCCTCATGGAGCTGCTGCACGCCTCTCGTTTTGCAAGGATAATCAGGGCCTTACTTCGAAGCTTGGGCTCACGTTGACTTTCACTTTAGGTATAGCGCAGAGCAGGCTGAGCTTACAACAAGGAACTGGAAACCCAAGGTTTCTTAGGAGAAAACTCATTTTCTTCTCAGAACCATGCCGGCAGTGAGGAAAACCCCGGCAACAACAATGCTTTTCAGGTAGCTTCGAGGCCGCATGAAAGGAGCTTTCATAATGGGAAAAGAAGCCTTATGCCATCAGTCTCCAATTTCTAGGTTGACACGCAGCATACACGCAGGACCAGAGCTTACTGTCTCTACGCAGTGTTCTGGTACCGAAACGGTTGCTTAAGCAAAGTCCCTAGGAGTCTTGGAAAGCTTACTACCGTGAAACTAAAGCAGAACAGCGATGAAGGCCTCATGGAGCTGCTGCACGCCTCCCGTTTTGCCAGCATAATCAGGGCCTTACTTCGAGGCTAGTGCTCACATTGACTTTCACGTTTGGTATAGAGCAGAGCAGGGTGAGCTTCCAACTAGGAACTGGAAGCACAAGGTTTCTTTCGAGAAAACTCATTTTCTTCTACGTGCCATGCCGGCTGTAAGTAAAAGCACGGTAACAACAGTGTTTTGCAGGAAGCTTCGAGGCAGCATGAATGGAGCTTTCAAAACGGAAAAACAATTCTTGTGCCATCAGTCTCTAATTTCTAGGTTGACACGCAGCATACACGCAGGAGCAGAGCTTCCTGGTTCTACGCAGTGTTCTGGTACTGAAACGGGTGCTGAAGCAAGGCCCCTAGGAGTGTTGAAAAGCTTACTACCTTGAAACTAAAGCAGAACAACGATGAAGGCCTCATGGAGCTGCTGCACGCCTCTCGTTTTGCAAGGATAATCAGGGCCTTACTTCGAAGCTTGGGCTCACGTTGACTTTCACTTTAGGTATAGCGCAGAGCAGGGTGAGCTTCCAACAAGGAACTGGAAACCCAAGGTTTCTTAGGAGAAAACTCATTTTCTTCTCAGAACCATGCCGGCAGTGAGGAAAACCCCGGCAACAACAATGCTTTTCAGGTAGCTTCGAGGCCGCATGAAAGGAGCTTTCATAATGAGAAAAGAAGCCTTATGCCATCAGTCTCCAATTTCTAGGTTGACACGCAGCATACACGCAGGACCAGAGCTTACTGTCTCTACGCAGTGTTGTGGTACCGAAACGGTTGCTTAAGCAAAGTCCCTAGGAGTCTTGGAAAGCTTACTACCGTGAAACTAAAGCAGAACAGCGATGAAGGCCTCATGGAGCTGCTGCACGCCTCCCGTTTTGCCAGCATAATCAGGGCCTTACTTCGAGGCTAGTGCTCACATTGACTTTCACGTTTGGTATAGAGCAGAGCAGGGTGAGCTTCCAACTAGGAACTGGAAGCACAAGGTTTCTTTCGAGAAAACTCATTTTCTTCTATGTGCCATGCCGGCTGTAAGTAAAAGCACGGTAACAACAGTGCTTTTCAGGGAGCTTCGGGGCCGCATCAACGGAGCTTTCATAATGGGAAAACTAGCCTTGGGCCATCAGTCTCTACTTTCTAGGTTGACACGCAGCATACACGCAGGAGCAGAGCTTCCTGGTTCTACGCAGTGTTCTGGTACTGAAACGGGTGCTGAAGCAAGTCCGCTAGGAGTGTTGAAAAGCTTACTACCTTGAAACTAAAGCAGAACAACGATGAAGGCCTCATGGAGCTGCTGCACGCCTCTCGTTTTGCAAGGATAATCAGGGCCTTACTTCGAAGCTTGGGCTCACGTTGACTTTCACTTTAGGTATAGCGCAGAGCAGGGTTAGCTTCCAACAAGGAACTGGAAACCCAAGGTTTCTTAGGAGAAAACTCATTTTCTTCTCAGAACCATGCCGGCAGTGAGGAAAACCCCGGCAACAACAATGCTTTTCAGGTAGCTTCGAGGCCGCATGAACGGAGCTTTCATAATGGGAAAAGAAGCCTTATGCCATCAGTCCAATTTCTAGGTTGACACGCAGCATACACGCAGGACCAGAGCTTACTGTCTCTACGCAGTGTTCTGGTACCGAAACGGTTGCTTCAGCAAAGTCCCTAGGAGTCTTGGAGAGCTTACTACCGTGAAACTAAAGCAGAACAGCGATGAAGGCCTCATGGAGCTGCTGCACGCCTCCCGTTTTGCCAGGATAATCAGGGCCTTACTTCGAGGCTAGTGCTCACATTGACTTTCACGTTTGGTATAGAGCAGAGCAGGGTGAGCTTCCAACTAGGAACTGGAAGCACAAGGTTTCTTTCGAGAAAACTCATTTTCTTCTATGTGCCATGCCGGCTGTAAGTAAAAGCACGGTAACAACAGTGCTTTGCAGGAAGCTTCGAGGCAGCATGAATGGAGCTTTCAAAATGGGAAAACAAGCCTTGTGCCATCAGTCTCTAATTTCTAGGTTGACACGCAGCATACACGCAGGAGCAGAGCTTCCTGGTTCTACGCAGTGTTCTGGTACTGAAACGGGTGCTGAAGCAAGTCCGCAAGGAGTGTTGAAAAGCTTACTACCTTGAAACTAAAGCAGAACAACGATGAAGGCCTCATGGAGCTGCTGTACGCCTCTTGTTTTGCAAGGATAATCAGGGCCTTACTTCGAAGCTTGGGCTCACGTTGACTTTCACTTTAGGTATAGCGCAGAGCAGGGTGAGCTTCCAACAAGGAACTGGAAACCCAAGGTATTTAGGAGAAAACTCATTTTCTTCTCAGAACCATGCTGGCAGTGAGGAAAACCCCGGCAACAACAATGCTTTTCAGGTAGCTTCGAGGCCGCATGAACGGAGCTTTCATAATGGGAAAAGAAGCCTTATGCCATCAGTCTCCAATTTCTAGGTTGACACGCAGCATACACGCAGGACCAGAGCTTACTGTCTCTACGCAGTGGTCTGGTACTGAAACGGTTGCTTAAGCAAAGTCCATAGGAGTCTTGGAAAGCTTACTACCGTGAAACTAAAGCAGAACAGCGATGAAGGCCTCATGGAGCTGCTGCACGCCTCCCGTTTTGCCAGCATAATCAGGGCCTTACTTCGAGGCTAGTGCTCACATTGACTTTCACGTTTGGTATAGAGCAGAGCAGGGTGAGCTTCCAACTAGGAACTGGAAGCACAAGGTTTCTTTCGAGAAAACTCATTTTCTTCTATGAGCCATGCCGGCTGTAAGTAAAAGCACGGTAACAACAGTGCTTTTCAGGGAGCTTCGGGGCCGCATCAACGGAGCTTTCATAATGGGAAAACTAGCCTTGTGCCATCAGTCTCTAATTTCTAGGTTGACACGCAGCATACACGCAGGAGCAGAGCTTCCTGGTTCTACGCAGTGTTCTGGTACTGAAACGGGTGCTGAAGCAAGTCCTCTAGGAGTGTTGAAAAGCTTACTACCTTGAAACTAAAGCAGAACAACGATGAAGGCCTCATGGAGCTGCTGCACGCCTCTCGTTTTGCAAGGATAATCAGGGCCTTACTTCGAAGCTTGGGCTCACGTTGACTTTCACTTTAGGTATAGCGCAGAGCAGGGTGAGCTTCCAACAAGGAACTGGAAACCCAAGGTTTCTTAGGAGAAAACTCATTTTCTTCTCAGAACCATGCCGGCAGTGAGGAAAACCCCAGCAACAACAATGCTTTTCAGGTAGCTTCGGGGCCGCATGAACGGAGCTTTCATAATGGGAAAAGAAGCCTTATGCCATCAGTCTCCAATTTCTAGGTTGACACGCAGCATACACGCAGGACCAGAGCTTACTGTCTCTACGCAGTGTTCTGGTACCGAAACGGTTGCCTAAGCAAAGTCTCTAGGAACGTTGGAAAGCTTACTACCGTGAAACTAAAGCAGAACAGCGATGAAGGCCTCATGGAGCTGCTGCACGCCTCCCGTTTTGCCAGCATAATCAGGGCCTTACTTCGAGGCTAGTGCTCACATTGACTTTCACGTTTGGTATAGAGCAGAGCAGGGTGAGCTTCCAACTAGGAACTGGAAGCACAAGGTTTCTTTCGAGAAAACTCATTTTCTTCTATGAGCCATGCCGGCTGTAAGTAAAAGCACGGTAACAACAGTGCTTTTCAGGGAGCTTCGGTGCCGCATCAACGGAGCTTTCATAATGGGAAAACTAGCCTTGTGCCATCAGTCTCTAATTTCTAGGTTGACACGCAGCATACACGCAGGAGCAGAGCTTCCTGGTTCTACGCAGTGTTCTGGTACTGAAACGGGTGCTGAAGCAAGTCCTCTAGGAGTGTTGAAAAGCTTACTACCTTGAAACTAAAGCAGAACAACGATGAAGGCCTCATGGAGCTGCTGCACGCCTCTCGTTTTGCAAGGATAATCAGGGCCTTACTTCAAAGCTTGGGCTCAGGTTGACTTTCACTTTAGGTATAGCGCAGAGCAGGGTGAGCTTCCAACAAGGAACTGGAAACCCAAGGTTTCTTAGGAGAAAACTCATTTTCTTCTCAGAACCATGCCGGCAGTGAGGAAAACCCCGGCAACAACAATGCTTTTCAGGTAGCTTCGAGGCCGCATGAACGGAGCTTTCATAATGGGAAAAGAAGCCTTATGCCATCAGTCTCCAATTTCTAGGTTGACACGCAGCATACACGCAGGACCAGAGCTTACTGTCTCTACGCAGTGTTCTGATACCGAAACGGTTGCTTCAGCAAAGTCCCTAGGAACGTTGGAAAGCTTACTACCGTGAAACTAAAGCAGAACAGCGATGAAGGCCTCATGGAGCTGCTGCACGCCTCCCGTTTTGCCAGCATAATCAGGGCCTTACTTCGAGGCTAGTGCTCACATTGACTTTCACGTTTGGTATAGAGCAGAGCAGGGTGAGCTTCCAACTAGGAACTGGAAGCACAAGGTTTCTTTCGAGAAAACTCATTTTCTTCTATGAACCATGCCGGCTGTAAGTAAAAGCACGGTAACAACAGTGCTTTTCAGGGAGCTTCGGGGCCGCATCAACGGAGCTTTCATAATGGGAAAACTAGCCTTGTGCCATCAGTCTCTAATTTCTAGGTTGACACGCAGCATACACGCAGGAGCAGAGCTTCCTGGTTCTACGCAGTGTTCTGGTACTGAAACGGGTGCTGAAGCAAGGCCCCTAGGAGTGTTGAAAAGCTTACTACTTTGAAACTAAAGCAGAACAACGATGAAGGCCTCATGGAGCTGCTGCACGCCTCTCGTTTCGCAAGGATAATCAGGGCCTTACTTCGAAGCTTGGGCTCACGTTGACTTTCACTTTAGGTATAGCGCAGAGCAGGGTGAGCTTCCAACAAGGAACTGGAAACCCAAGGTTTCTTAGGAGAAAACTCATTTTCTTCTCAGAACCATGCCGGCAGTGAGGAAAACCCCGGCAACAACAATGCTTTTCAGGTAGCTTCGAGGCCGCATGAACGGAGCTTTCATAATGGGAAAAGAAGCCTTATGCCATCAGTCTCCAATTTCTAGGTTGACACGCAGCATACACGCAGGACCAGAGCTTACTGTCTCTACGCAGTGTTCTGGTACCGAAACGGTTGCCTAAGCAAAGTCCCTAGGAGTCTTGGAAAGCTTACTACCGTGAAACTAAAGCAGAACAGCGATGAAGGCCTCATGGAGCTGCTGCACGCCTCCCGTTTTGCCAGCATAATCAGGGCCTTACTTCGAGGGTAGTGCTCACATTGACTTTCACGTTTGGTATAGAGCAGAGCAGGGTGAGCTTCCAACTAGGAACTGGAAGCACAAGGTTTCTTTCGAGAAAACTCATTTTCTTCTATGAACCATGCCGGCTGTAAGTAAAAGCACGGTAACAACAGTGCTTTTCAGGGAGCTTCGGGGCCGCATCAACGGAGCTTTCATCATGGGAAAACTAGCCTTGTGCCATCAGTCTCTACTTTCTAGGTTGACACGCAGCATACACGCAGGAGCAGAGCTTCCTGGTTCTACGCAGTGTTCTGGTACTGAAACGGGTGCTGAAGCAAGGCCCCTAGGAGTGTTGAAAAGCTTACTACCTTGAAACTAAAGCAGAACAACGATGAAGGCCTCATGGAGCTGCTGCACGCCTCTCGTTTTGCAAGGATAATCAGGGCCTTACTTCGAAGCTTGGGCTCACGTTGACTTTCACTTTAGGTATAGCGCAGAGCAGGGTGAGCTTCCAACAAGGAACTGGAAACCCAAGGTTTCTTAGGAGAAAACTCATTTTCTTCTCAGAACCATGCCGGCAGTGAGGAAAACCCCGGCAACAACAATGCTTTTCAGGTAGCTTCGAGGCCGCATGAACGGAGCTTTCATAATGGGAAAAGAAGCCTTATGCCATCAGTCTCCAATTTCTAGGTTGACACGCAGCATACACGCAGGACCAGAGCTTACTGTCTCTACGCAGTGTTCTGGTACCGAAACGGTTGCCTAAGCAAAGTCCCTAGGAGTCTTGGAAAGCTTACTACCGTGAAACTAAAGCAGAACAGCGATGAAGGCCTCATGGAGCTGCTGCACGCCTCCCGTTTTGCCAGCATAATCAGGGCCTTACTTCGAGGCTAGTGCTCACATTGACTTTCACGTTTGGTATAGAGCAGAGCAGGGTGAGCTTCCAACTAGGAACTGGAAGCACAAGGTTTCTTTCGAGAAAACTCATTTTCTTCTATGAACCATGCCGGCTGTAAGTAAAAGCACGGTAACAACAGTGCTTTTCAGGGGGCTTCGGGGCCGCATCAACGGAGCTTTCATAATGGGAAAACTAGCCTTGTGCCATCAGTCTCTACTTTCTAGGTTGACACGCAGCATACACGCAGGAGCAGAGCTTCCTGGTTCTACGCAGTGTTCTGGTACTGAAACGGGTGCTGAAGCAAGGCCCCTAGGAGTGTTGAAAAGCTTACTACCTTGAAACTAAAGCAGAACAACGATGAAGGCCTCATGGAGCTGCTGCACGCCTCTCGTTTTGCAAGGATAATCAGGGCCTTACTTCGAAGCTTGGGCTCACGTTGACTTTCACTTTAGGTATAGCGCAGAGCAGGGTGAGCTTCCAACAAGGAACTGGAAACCCAAGGTTTCTTAGGAGAAAACTCATTTTCTTCTCAGAACCATGCCGGCAGTGAGGAAAACCCCGGCAACAACAATGCTTTTCAGGTAGCTTCGGGGCCGCATGAACGGAGCTTTCATAATGGGAAAAGAAGCCTTATGCCATCAGTCTCCAATTTCTAGGTTGACACGCAGCATACACGCAGGACCAGAGCTTACTGTCTCTACGCAGTGGTCTGGTACTGAAACGGTTGCTTAAGCAAAGTCCATAGGAGTCTTGGAAAGCTTACTACCGTGAAACTAAAGCAGAACTGCGATGAAGGCCTCATGGAGCTGCTGCACGCCTCCCGTTTTGCCAGCATAATCAGGGCCTTACTTCGAGGCTAGTGCTCACATTGACTTTCACGTTTGGTATAGAGCAGAGCAGGGTGAGCTTCCAACTAGGAACTGGAAGCACAAGGTTTCTTTCGAGAAAACTCATTTTCTTCTATGAGCCATGCCGGCTGTAAGTAAAAGCACGGTAACAACAGTGCTTTTCAGGGAGCTTCGGGGCCGCATCAACGGAGCTTTCATAATGGGAAAACTAGCCTTGTGCCATCAGTCTCTAATTTCTAGGTTGACACGCAGCATACACGCAGGAGCAGAGCTTCCTGGTTCTACGCAGTGTTCTGGTACTGAAACGGGTGCTGAAGCAAGTCCTCTAGGAGTGTTGAAAAGCTTACTACCTTGAAACTAAAGCAGAACAACGATGAAGGCCTCATGGAGCTGCTGCACGCCTCTCGTTTTGCAAGGATAATCAGGGCCTTACTTCGAAGCTTGGGCTCACGTTGACTTTCACTTTAGGTATAGCGCAGAGCAGGGTGAGCTTCCAACAAGGAACTGGAAACCCAAGGTTTCTTAGGAGAAAACTCATTTTCTTCTCAGAACCATGCCGGCAGTGAGGAAAACCCCAGCAACAACAAGGCTTTTCAGGTAGCTTCGGGGCCGCATGAACGGAGCTTTCATAATGGGAAAAGAAGCCTTATGCCATCAGTCTCCAATTTCTAGGTTGACACGCAGCATACACGCAGGACCAGAGCTTACTGTCTCTACGCAGTGTTCTGGTACCGAAACGGTTGCCTAAGCAAAGTCTCTAGGAACGTTGGAAAGCTTACTACCGTGAAACTAAAGCAGAACAGCGATGAAGGCCTCATGGAGCTGCTGCACGCCTCCCGTTTTGCCAGCATAATCAGGGCCTTACTTCGAGGCTAGTGCTCACATTGACTTTCACGTTTGGTATAGAGCAGAGCAGGGTGAGCTTCCAACTAGGAACTGGAAGCACAAGGTTTCTTTCGAGAAAACTCATTTTCTTCTACGTGCCATGCCGGCTGTAAGTAAAAGCACGGTAACAACAGTGTTTTGCAGGAAGCTTCGAGGCAGCATGAATGGAGCTTTCAAAACGGAAAAACAATTCTTGTGCCATCAGTCTCTAATTTCTAGGTTGACACGCAGCATACACGCAGGAGCAGAGCTTCCTGGTTCTACGCAGTGTTCTGGTACTGAAACGGGTGCTAAAGCAAGGCCCCTAGGAGTGTTGAAAAGCTTACTACCTTGAAACTAAAGCAGAACAACGATGAAGGCCTCATGGAGCTGCTGCACGCCTCTCGTTTTGCAAGGATAATCAGGGCCTTACTTCGAAGCTTGGGCTCACGTTGACTTTCACTTTAGGTATAGCGCAGAGCAGGGTGAGCTTCCAACAAGGAACTGGAAACCCAAGGTTTCTTAGGAGAAAACTCATTTTCTTCTCAGAACCATGCCGGCAGTGAGGAAAACCCCGGCAACAACAATGCTTTTCAGGTAGCTTCGAGGCCGCATGAACGGAGCTTTCATAATGGGAAAAGAAGCCTTATGCCATCAGTCTCCAATTTCTAGGTTGACACGCAGCATACACGCAGGACCAGAGCTTACTGTCTCTACGCAGTGTTCTGGTACCGAAACGGTTGCCTAAGCAAAGTCCCTAGGAACGTTGGAAAGCTTACTACCGTGAAACTAAAGCAGAACAGCGATGAAGGCCTCATGGAGCTGCTGCACGCCTCCCGTTTTGCCAGCATAATCAGGGCCTTACTTCGAGGCTAGTGCTCACATTGACTTTCACGTTTGGTATAGAGCAGAGCAGGGTGAGCTTCCAACTAGGAACTGGAAGCACAAGGTTTCTTTCGAGAAAACTCATTTTCTTCTATGAGCCATGCCGGCTGTAAGTAAAAGCACGGTAACAACAGTGCTTTTCAGGGAGCTTCGGGGCCGCATCAACGGAGCTTTCATAATGGGAAAACTAGCCTTGTGCCATCAGTCTCTAATTTCTAGGTTGACACGCAGCATACACGCAGGAGCAGAGCTTCCTGGTTCTACGCAGTGTTCTGGTACTGAAACGGGTCCTGAAGCAAGGCCCCTAGGAGTGTTGAAAAGCTTACTACCTTGAAACTAAAGCAGAACAACGATGAAGGCCTCATGGAGCTGCTGCACGCCTCTCGTTTTGCAAGGATAATCAGGGCCTTACTTCGAAGCTTGGGCTCACGTTGACTTTCACTTTAGGTATAGCGCAGAGCAGGGTGAGCTTCCAACAAGGAACTGGAAACCCAAGGTTTCTTAGGAGAAAACTCATTTTCTTCTCAGAACCATGCCGGCAGTGAGGAAAACCCCGGCAACAACAATGCTTTTCAGGTAGCTTCGAGGCCGCATGAACGGAGCTTTCATAATGGGAAAAGAAGCTTTATGCCATCAGTCTCCAATTTCTAGGTTGACACGCAGCATACACGCAGGACCAGAGCTTACTGTCTCTACGCAGTGTTCTGGTACCGAAACGGTTGCCTAAGCAAAGTCCCTAGGAACGTTGGAAAGCTTACTACCGTGAAACTAAAGCAGAACAGCGATGAAGGCCTCATGGAGCTGCTGCACGCCTCCCGTTTTGCCAGGATAATCAGGGCCTTACTTCGAGGCTAGTGCTCACATTGACTTTCACGTTTGGTATAGAGCAGAGCAGGGTGAGCTTCCAACTAGGAACTGGAAGCACAAGGTTTCTTTCGAGAAAACTCATTTTCTTCTATGTGCCATGCCGGCTGTAAGTAAAAGCACGGTAACAACAGTGTTTTGCAGGAAGCTTCGAGGCAGCATGAATGGAGCTTTCAAAACGGAAAAACAATTCTTGTGCCATCAGTCTCTACTTTCTAGGTTGACACGCAGCATACACGCAGGAGCAGAGCTTCCTGGTTCTACGCAGTGTTCTGGTACTGAAACGGGTGCTGAAGCAAGTCCGCTAGGAGTGTTGAAAAGCTTACTACCTTGAAACTAAAGCAGAACAACGATGAAGGCCTCATGGAGCTGCTGCACGCCTCTCGTTTTGCAAGGATAATCAGGGCCTTACTTCGAAGCTTGGGCTCACGTTGACTTTCACTTTAGGTATAGCGCAGAGCAGGGTGAGCTTCCAACAAGGAACTGGAAACCCAAGGTTTCTTAGGAGAAAACTCATTTTCTTCTCAGAACCATGCCGGCAGTGAGGAAAACCCCGGCAACAACAATGCTTTTCAGGTAGCTTCGGGGCCGCATGAACGGAGCTTTCATAATGGGAAAAGAAGCCTTATGCCATCAGTCTCCAATTTCTAGGTTGACACGCAGCATACACGCAGGACCAGAGCTTACTGTCTCTACGCAGTGGTCTGGTACTGAAACGGTTGCTTAAGCAAAGTCCATAGGAGTCTTGGAAAGCTTACTACCGTGAAACTAAAGCAGAACTGCGATGAAGGCCTCATGGAGCTGCTGCACGCCTCCCGTTTTGCCAGCATAATCAGGGCCTTACTTCGAGGCTAGTGCTCACATTGACTTTCACGTTTGGTATAGAGCAGAGCAGGGTGAGCTTCCAACTAGGAACTGGAAGCACAAGGTTTCTTTCGAGAAAACTCATTTTCTTCTATGAACCATGCCGGCTGTAAGTAAAAGCACGGTAACAACAGTGCTTTTCAGGGAGCTTCGGGGCCGCATCAACGGAGCTTTCATAATGGGAAAACTAGCCTTGTGCCATCAGTCTCTAATTTCTAGGTTGACACGCAGCATACACGCAGGAGCAGAGCTTCCTGGTTCTACGCAGTGTTCTGGTACTGAAACGGGTGCTGAAGCAAGGCCCCTAGGAGTGTTGAAAAGCTTACTACTTTGAAACTAAAGCAGAACAACGATGAAGGCCTCATGGAGCTGCTGCACGCCTCTCGTTTCGCAAGGATAATCAGGGCCTTACTTCGAAGCTTGGGCTCACGTTGACTTTCACTTTAGGTATAGCGCAGAGCAGGGTGAGCTTCCAACAAGGAACTGGAAACCCAAGGTTTCTTAGGAGAAAACTCATTTTCTTCTCAGAACCATGCCGGCAGTGAGGAAAACCCCGGCAACAACAATGCTTTTCAGGTAGCTTCGAGGCCGCATGAACGGAGCTTTCATAATGGGAAAAGAAGCCTTATGCCATCAGTCTCCAATTTCTAGGTTGACACGCAGCATACACGCAGGACCAGAGCTTACTGTCTCTACGCAGTGTTCTGGTACCGAAACGGTTGCCTAAGCAAAGTCCCTAGGAGTCTTGGAAAGCTTACTACCGTGAAACTAAAGCAGAACAGCGATGAAGGCCTCATGGAGCTGCTGCACGCCTCCCGTTTTGCCAGCATAATCAGGGCCTTACTTCGAGGGTAGTGCTCACATTGACTTTCACGTTTGGTATAGAGCAGAGCAGGGTGAGCTTCCAACTAGGAACTGGAAGCACAAGGTTTCTTTCGAGAAAACTCATTTT
This sequence comes from Eubalaena glacialis, assembly GCF_028564815.1. Classification (NCBI taxonomy): domain Eukaryota; kingdom Metazoa; phylum Chordata; class Mammalia; order Artiodactyla; family Balaenidae; genus Eubalaena; species Eubalaena glacialis. Next base: position 49,239,489 of record NC_083731.1, read on the forward strand.
CTTCTATGAACCATGCCGGCTGTAAGTAAAAGCACGGTAACAACAGTGCTTTTCAGGGAGCTTCGGGGCCGCATCAACGGAGCTTTCATCATGGGAAAACTAGCCTTGTGCCATCAGTCTCTACTTTCTAGGTTGACACGCAGCATACACGCAGGAGCAGAGCTTCCTGGTTCTACGCAGTGTTCTGGTACTGAAACGGGTGCTGAAGCAAGGCCCCTAGGAGTGTTGAAAAGCTTACTACCTTGAAACTAAAGCAGAACAACGATGAAGGCCTCATGGAGCTGCTGCACGCCTCTCGTTTTGCAAGGATAATCAGGGCCTTACTTCGAAGCTTGGGCTCACGTTGACTTTCACTTTAGGTATAGCGCAGAGCAGGGTGAGCTTCCAACAAGGAACTGGAAACCCAAGGTTTCTTAGGAGAAAACTCATTTTCTTCTCAGAACCATGCCGGCAGTGAGGAAAACCCCGGCAACAACAATGCTTTTCAGGTAGCTTCGAGGCCGCATGAACGGAGCTTTCATAATGGGAAAAGAAGCCTTATGCCATCAGTCTCCAATTTCTAGGTTGACACGCAGCATACACGCAGGACCAGAGCTTACTGTCTCTACGCAGTGTTCTGGTACCGAAACGGTTGCCTAAGCAAAGTCCATAGGAGTCTTGGAAAGCTTACTACCGTGAAACTAAAGCAGAACAGCGATGAAGGCCTCATGGAGCTGCTGCACGCCTCCCGTTTTGCCAGCATAATCAGGGCCTTACTTCGAGGCTAGTGCTCACATTGACTTTCACGTTTGGTATAGAGCAGAGCAGGGTGAGCTTCCAACTAGGAACTGGAAGCACAAGGTTTCTTTCGAGAAAACTCATTTTCTTCTATGAACCATGCCGGCTGTAAGTAAAAGCACGGTAACAACAGTGCTTTTCAGGGGGCTTCGGGGCCGCATCAACGGAGCTTTCATAATGGGAAAACTAGCCTTGTGCCATCAGTCTCTACTTTCTAGGTTGACACGCAGCATACACGCAGGAGCAGAGCTTCCTGGTTCTACGCAGTGTTCTGGTACTGAAACGGGTGCTGAAGCAAGGCCCCTAGGAGTGTTGAAAAGCTTACTACCTTGAAACTAAAGCAGAACAACGATGAAGGCCTCATGGAGCTGCTGCACGCCTCTCGTTTTGCAAGGATAATCAGGGCCTTACTTCGAAGCTTGGGCTCACGTTGACTTTCACTTTAGGTATAGCGCAGAGCAGGGTGAGCTTCCAACAAGGAACTGGAAACCCAAGGTTTCTTAGGAGAAAACTCATTTTCTTCTCAGAACCATGCCGGCAGTGAGGAAAACCCCGGCAACAACAATGCTTTTCAGGTAGCTTCGGGGCCGCATGAACGGAGCTTTCATAATGGGAAAAGAAGCCTTATGCCATCAGTCTCCAATTTCTAGGTTGACACGCAGCATACACGCAGGACCAGAGCTTACTGTCTCTACGCAGTGGTCTGGTACTGAAACGGTTGCTTAAGCAAAGTCCATAGGAGTCTTGGAAAGCTTACTACCGTGAAACTAAAGCAGAACTGCGATGAAGGCCTCATGGAGCTGCTGCACGCCTCCCGTTTTGCCAGCATAATCAGGGCCTTACTTCGAGGCTAGTGCTCACATTGACTTTCACGTTTGGTATAGAGCAGAGCAGGGTGAGCTTCCAACTAGGAACTGGAAGCACAAGGTTTCTTTCGAGAAAACTCATTTTCTTCTATGAGCCATGCCGGCTGTAAGTAAAAGCACGGTAACAACAGTGCTTTTCAGGGAGCTTCGGGGCCGCATCAACGGAGCTTTCATAATGGGAAAACTAGCCTTGTGCCATCAGTCTCTAATTTCTAGGTTGACACGCAGCATACACGCAGGAGCAGAGCTTCCTGGTTCTACGCAGTGTTCTGGTACTGAAACGGGTGCTGAAGCAAGTCCTCTAGGAGTGTTGAAAAGCTTACTACCTTGAAACTAAAGCAGAACAACGATGAAGGCCTCATGGAGCTGCTGCACGCCTCTCGTTTTGCAAGGATAATCAGGGCCTTACTTCGAAGCTTGGGCTCACGTTGACTTTCACTTTAGGTATAGCGCAGAGCAGGGTGAGCTTCCAACAAGGAACTGGAAACCCAAGGTTTCTTAGGAGAAAACTCATTTTCTTCTCAGAACCATGCCGGCAGTGAGGAAAACCCCGGCAACAACAATGCTTTTCAGGTAGCTTCGAGGCCGCATGAACGGAGCTTTCATAATGGGAAAAGAAGCCTTATGCCATCAGTCTCCAATTTCTAGGTTGACACGCAGCATACACGCAGGACCAGAGCTTACTGTCTCTACGCAGTGTTCTGATACCGAAACGGTTGCTTCAGCAAAGTCCCTAGGAACGTTGGAAAGCTTACTACCGTGAAACTAAAGCAGAACAGCGATGAAGGCCTCATGGAGCTGCTGCACGCCTCCCGTTTTGCCAGCATAATCAGGGCCTTACTTCGAGGCTAGTGCTCACATTGACTTTCACCTTTGGTATAGAGCAGAGCAGGGTGAGCTTCCAGCTAGGAACTGGAAGCACAAGGTTTCTTTCGAGAAAACTCATTTTCTTCTATGAACCATGCCGGCTGTAAGTAAAAGCACGGTAACAACAGTGCTTTTCAGGGAGCTTCGGGGCCGCATCAACGGAGCTTTCATAATGGGAAAACTAGCCTTGTGCCATCAGTCTCTAATTTCTAGGTTGACACGCAGCATACACGCAGGAGTAGAGCTTCCTGGTTCTACGCAGTGTTCTGGTACTGAAACGGGTGCTGAAGCAAGGCCCCTAGGAGTGTTGAAAAGCTTACTACCTTGAAACTAAAGCAGAACAACGATGAAGGCCTCATGGAGCTGCTGCACGCCTCTCGTTTCGCAAGGATAATCAGGGCCTTACTTCGAAGCTTGGGCTCACGTTGACTTTCACTTTAGGTATAGCGCAGAGCAGGGTGAGCTTCCAACAAGGAACTGGAAACCCAAGGTTTCTTAGGAGAAAACTCATTTTCTTCTCAGAACCATGCCGGCAGTGAGGAAAACCCCGGCAACAACAATGCTTTTCAGGTAGCTTCGAGGCCGCATGAACGGAGCTTTCATAATGGGAAAAGAAGCCTTATGCCATCAGTCTCCAATTTCTAGGTTGACACGCAGCATACACGCAGGACCAGAGCTTACTGTCTCTACGCAGTGTTCTGGTACCGAAACGGTTGCCTAAGCAAAGTCCCTAGGAGTCTTGGAAAGCTTACTACCGTGAAACTAAAGCAGAACAGCGATGAAGGCCTCATGGAGCTGCTGCACGCCTCCCGTTTTGCCAGCATAATCAGGGCCTTACTTCGAGGCTAGTGCTCACATTGACTTTCACGTTTGGTATAGAGCAGAGCAGGGTGAGCTTCCAACTAGGAACTGGAAGCACAAGGTTTCTTTCGAGAAAACTCATTTTCTTCTATGAACCATGCCGGCTGTAAGTAAAAGCACGGTAACAACAGTGCTTTTCAGGGAGCTTCGGTGCCGCATCAACGGAGCTTTCATCATGGGAAAACTAGCCTTGTGCCATCAGTCTCTACTTTCTAGGTTGACACGCAGCATACACGCAGGAGCAGAGCTTCCTGGTTCTACGCAGTGTTCTGGTACTGAAACGGGTGCTGAAGCAAGGCCCCTAGGAGTGTTGAAAAGCTTACTACCTTGAAACTAAAGCAGAACAACGATGAAGGCCTCATGGAGCTGCTGCACGCCTCTCGTTTTGCAAGGATAATCAGGGCCTTACTTCGAAGCTTGGGCTCACGTTGACTTTCACTTTAGGTATAGCGCAGAGCAGGGTGAGCTTCCAACAAGGAACTGGAATCCCAAGGTTTCTTAGGAGAAAACTCATTTTCTTCTCAGAACCATGCCGGCAGTGAGGAAAACCCCGGCAACAACAATGCTTTTCAGGTAGCTTCGAGGCCGCATGAACGGAGCTTTCATAATGGGAAAAGAAGCCTTATGCCATCAGTCTCCAATTTCTAGGTTGACACGCAGCATACACGCAGGACCAGAGCTTACTGTCTCTACGCAGTGGTCTGGTACTGAAACGGTTGCTTAAGCAAAGTCCATAGGAGTCTTGGAAAGCTTACTACCGTGAAACTAAAGCAGAACTGCGATGAAGGCCTCATGGAGCTGCTGCACGCCTCCCGTTTTGCCAGCATAATCAGGGCCTTACTTCGAGGCTAGTGCTCACATTGACTTTCACGTTTGGTATAGAGCAGAGCAGGGTGAGCTTCCAACTAGGAACTGGAAGCACAAGGTTTCTTTCGAGAAAACTCATTTTCTTCTATGAGCCATGCCGGCTGTAAGTAAAAGCACGGTAACAACAGTGCTTTTCAGGGAGCTTCGGGGCCGCATCAACGGAGCTTTCATAATGGGAAAACTAGCCTTGTGCCATCAGTCTCTAATTTCTAGGTTGACACGCAGCATACACGCAGGAGCAGAGCTTCCTGGTTCTACGCAGTGTTCTGGTACTGAAACGGGTGCTGAAGCAAGTCCTCTAGGAGTGTTGAAAAGCTTACTACCTTGAAACTAAAGCAGAACAACGATGAAGGCCTCATGGAGCTGCTGCACGCCTCTCGTTTTGCAAGGATAATCAGGGCCTTACTTCGAAGCTTGGGCTCACGTTGACTTTCACTTTAGGTATAGCGCAGAGCAGGGTGAGCTTCCAACAAGGAACTGGAAACCCAAGGTTTCTTAGGAGAAAACTCATTTTCTTCTCAGAACCATGCCGGCAGTGAGGAAAACCCCAGCAACAACAAGGCTTTTCAGGTAGCTTCGGGGCCGCATGAACGGAGCTTTCATAATGGGAAAAGAAGCCTTATGCCATCAGTCTCCAATTTCTAGGTTGACACGCAGCATACACGCAGGACCAGAGCTTACTGTCTCTACGCAGTGTTCTGGTACCGAAACGGTTGCCTAAGCAAAGTCTCTAGGAACGTTGGAAAGCTTACTACCGTGAAACTAAAGCAGAACAGCGATGAAGGCCTCATGGAGCTGCTGCACGCCTCCCGTTTTGCCAGCATAATCAGGGCCTTACTTCGAGGCTAGTGCTCACATTGACTTTCACGTTTGGTATAGAGCAGAGCAGGGTGAGCTTCCAACTAGGAACTGGAAGCACAAGGTTTCTTTCGAGAAAACTCATTTTCTTCTACGTGCCATGCCGGCTGTAAGTAAAAGCACGGTAACAACAGTGTTTTGCAGGAAGCTTCGAGGCAGCATGAATGGAGCTTTCAAAACGGAAAAACAATTCTTGTGCCATCAGTCTCTAATTTCTAGGTTGACACGCAGCATACACGCAGGAGCAGAGCTTCCTGGTTCTACGCAGTGTTCTGGTACTGAAACGGGTGCTAAAGCAAGGCCCCTAGGAGTGTTGAAAAGCTTACTACCTTGAAACTAAAGCAGAACAACGATGAAGGCCTCATGGAGCTGCTGCACGCCTCTCGTTTTGCAAGGATAATCAGGGCCTTACTTCGAAGCTTGGGCTCACGTTGACTTTCACTTTAGGTATAGCGCAGAGCAGGGTGAGCTTCCAACAAGGAACTGGAAACCCAAGGTTTCTTAGGAGAAAACTCATTTTCTTCTCAGAACCATGCCGGCAGTGAGGAAAACCCCGGCAACAACAATGCTTTTCAGGTAGCTTCGAGGCCGCATGAACGGAGCTTTCATAATGGGAAAAGAAGCCTTATGCCATCAGTCTCCAATTTCTAGGTTGACACGCAGCATACACGCAGGACCAGAGCTTACTGTCTCTACGCAGTGTTCTGGTACCGAAACGGTTGCCTAAGCAAAGTCCCTAGGAACGTTGGAAAGCTTACTACCGTGAAACTAAAGCAGAACAGCGATGAAGGCCTCATGGAGCTGCTGCACGCCTCCCGTTTTGCCAGCATAATCAGGGCCTTACTTCGAGGCTAGTGCTCACATTGACTTTCACGTTTGGTATAGAGCAGAGCAGGGTGAGCTTCCAACTAGGAACTGGAAGCACAAGGTTTCTTTCGAGAAAACTCATTTTCTTCTATGAGCCATGCCGGCTGTAAGTAAAAGCACGGTAACAACAGTGCTTTTCAGGGAGCTTCGGGGCCGCATCAACGGAGCTTTCATAATGGGAAAACTAGCCTTGTGCCATCAGTCTCTAATTTCTAGGTTGACACGCAGCATACACGCAGGAGCAGAGCTTCCTGGTTCTACGCAGTGTTCTGGTACTGAAACGGGTCCTGAAGCAAGGCCCCTAGGAGTGTTGAAAAGCTTACTACCTTGAAACTAAAGCAGAACAACGATGAAGGCCTCATGGAGCTGCTGCACGCCTCTCGTTTTGCAAGGATAATCAGGGCCTTACTTCGAAGCTTGGGCTCACGTTGACTTTCACTTTAGGTATAGCGCAGAGCAGGGTGAGCTTCCAACAAGGAACTGGAAACCCAAGGTTTCTTAGGAGAAAACTCATTTTCTTCTCAGAACCATGCCGGCAGTGAGGAAAACCCCGGCAACAACAATGCTTTTCAGGTAGCTTCGAGGCCGCATGAACGGAGCTTTCATAATGGGAAAAGAAGCTTTATGCCATCAGTCTCCAATTTCTAGGTTGACACGCAGCATACACGCAGGACCAGAGCTTACTGTCTCTACGCAGTGTTCTGGTACCGAAACGGTTGCCTAAGCAAAGTCCCTAGGAACGTTGGAAAGCTTACTACCGTGAAACTAAAGCAGAACAGCGATGAAGGCCTCATGGAGCTGCTGCACGCCTCCCGTTTTGCCAGGATAATCAGGGCCTTACTTCGAGGCTAGTGCTCACATTGACTTTCACGTTTGGTATAGAGCAGAGCAGGGTGAGCTTCCAACTAGGAACTGGAAGCACAAGGTTTCTTTCGAGAAAACTCATTTTCTTCTATGTGCCATGCCGGCTGTAAGTAAAAGCACGGTAACAACAGTGTTTTGCAGGAAGCTTCGAGGCAGCATGAATGGAGCTTTCAAAACGGAAAAACAATTCTTGTGCCATCAGTCTCTACTTTCTAGGTTGACACGCAGCATACACGCAGGAGCAGAGCTTCCTGGTTCTACGCAGTGTTCTGGTACTGAAACGGGTGCTGAAGCAAGTCCGCTAGGAGTGTTGAAAAGCTTACTACCTTGAAACTAAAGCAGAACAACGATGAAGGCCTCATGGAGCTGCTGCACGCCTCTCGTTTTGCAAGGATAATCAGGGCCTTACTTCGAAGCTTGGGCTCACGTTGACTTTCACTTTAGGTATAGCGCAGAGCAGGGTGAGCTTCCAACAAGGAACTGGAAACCCAAGGTTTCTTAGGAGAAAACTCATTTTCTTCTCAGAACCATGCCGGCAGTGAGGAAAACCCCGGCAACAACAATGCTTTTCAGGTAGCTTCGGGGCCGCATGAACGGAGCTTTCATAATGGGAAAAGAAGCCTTATGCCATCAGTCTCCAATTTCTAGGTTGACACGCAGCATACACGCAGGACCAGAGCTTACTGTCTCTACGCAGTGGTCTGGTACTGAAACGGTTGCTTAAGCAAAGTCCATAGGAGTCTTGGAAAGCTTACTACCGTGAAACTAAAGCAGAACTGCGATGAAGGCCTCATGGAGCTGCTGCACGCCTCCCGTTTTGCCAGCATAATCAGGGCCTTACTTCGAGGCTAGTGCTCACATTGACTTTCACGTTTGGTATAGAGCAGAGCAGGGTGAGCTTCCAACTAGGAACTGGAAGCACAAGGTTTCTTTCGAGAAAACTCATTTTCTTCTATGAACCATGCCGGCTGTAAGTAAAAGCACGGTAACAACAGTGCTTTTCAGGGAGCTTCGGGGCCGCATCAACGGAGCTTTCATAATGGGAAAACTAGCCTTGTGCCATCAGTCTCTAATTTCTAGGTTGACACGCAGCATACACGCAGGAGCAGAGCTTCCTGGTTCTACGCAGTGTTCTGGTACTGAAACGGGTGCTGAAGCAAGGCCCCTAGGAGTGTTGAAAAGCTTACTACTTTGAAACTAAAGCAGAACAACGATGAAGGCCTCATGGAGCTGCTGCACGCCTCTCGTTTCGCAAGGATAATCAGGGCCTTACTTCGAAGCTTGGGCTCACGTTGACTTTCACTTTAGGTATAGCGCAGAGCAGGGTGAGCTTCCAACAAGGAACTGGAAACCCAAGGTTTCTTAGGAGAAAACTCATTTTCTTCTCAGAACCATGCCGGCAGTGAGGAAAACCCCGGCAACAACAATGCTTTTCAGGTAGCTTCGAGGCCGCATGAACGGAGCTTTCATAATGGGAAAAGAAGCCTTATGCCATCAGTCTCCAATTTCTAGGTTGACACGCAGCATACACGCAGGACCAGAGCTTACTGTCTCTACGCAGTGTTCTGGTACCGAAACGGTTGCCTAAGCAAAGTCCCTAGGAGTCTTGGAAAGCTTACTACCGTGAAACTAAAGCAGAACAGCGATGAAGGCCTCATGGAGCTGCTGCACGCCTCCCGTTTTGCCAGCATAATCAGGGCCTTACTTCGAGGGTAGTGCTCACATTGACTTTCACGTTTGGTATAGAGCAGAGCAGGGTGAGCTTCCAACTAGGAACTGGAAGCACAAGGTTTCTTTCGAGAAAACTCATTTTCTTCTATGAACCATGCCGGCTGTAAGTAAAAGCACGGTAACAACAGTGCTTTTCAGGGAGCTTCGGGGCCGCATCAACGGAGCTTTCATCATGGGAAAACTAGCCTTGTGCCATCAGTCTCTACTTTCTAGGTTGACACGCAGCATACACGCAGGAGCAGAGCTTCCTGGTTCTACGCAGTGTTCTGGTACTGAAACGGGTGCTGAAGCAAGGCCCCTAGGAGTGTTGAAAAGCTTACTACCTTGAAACTAAAGCAGAACAACGATGAAGGCCTCATGGAGCTGCTGCACGCCTCTCGTTTTGCAAGGATAATCAGGGCCTTACTTCGAAGCTTGGGCTCACGTTGACTTTCACTTTAGGTATAGCGCAGAGCAGGGTGAGCTTCCAACAAGGAACTGGAAACCCAAGGTTTCTTAGGAGAAAACTCATTTTCTTCTCAGAACCATGCCGGCAGTGAGGAAAACCCCGGCAACAACAATGCTTTTCAGGTAGCTTCGAGGCCGCATGAACGGAGCTTTCATAATGGGAAAAGAAGCCTTATGCCATCAGTCTCCAATTTCTAGGTTGACACGCAGCATACACGCAGGACCAGAGCTTACTGTCTCTACGCAGTGTTCTGGTACCGAAACGGTTGCCTAAGCAAAGTCCATAGGAGTCTTGGAAAGCTTACTACCGTGAAACTAAAGCAGAACAGCGATGAAGGCCTCATGGAGCTGCTGCACGCCTCCCGTTTTGCCAGCATAATCAGGGCCTTACTTCGAGGCTAGTGCTCACATTGACTTTCACGTTTGGTATAGAGCAGAGCAGGGTGAGCTTCCAACTAGGAACTGGAAGCACAAGGTTTCTTTCGAGAAAACTCATTTTCTTCTATGAACCATGCCGGCTGTAAGTAAAAGCACGGTAACAACAGTGCTTTTCAGGGGGCTTCGGGGCCGCATCAACGGAGCTTTCATAATGGGAAAACTAGCCTTGTGCCATCAGTCTCTACTTTCTAGGTTGACACGCAGCATACACGCAGGAGCAGAGCTTCCTGGTTCTACGCAGTGTTCTGGTACTGAAACGGGTGCTGAAGCAAGGCCCCTAGGAGTGTTGAAAAGCTTACTACCTTGAAACTAAAGCAGAACAACGATGAAGGCCTCATGGAGCTGCTGCACGCCTCTCGTTTTGCAAGGATAATCAGGGCCTTACTTCGAAGCTTGGGCTCACGTTGACTTTCACTTTAGGTATAGCGCAGAGCAGGGTGAGCTTCCAACAAGGAACTGGAAACCCAAGGTTTCTTAGGAGAAAACTCATTTTCTTCTCAGAACCATGCCGGCAGTGAGGAAAACCCCGGCAACAACAATGCTTTTCAGGTAGCTTCGGGGCCGCATGAACGGAGCTTTCATAATGGGAAAAGAAGCCTTATGCCATCAGTCTCCAATTTCTAGGTTGACACGCAGCATACACGCAGGACCAGAGCTTACTGTCTCTACGCAGTGGTCTGGTACTGAAACGGTTGCTTAAGCAAAGTCCATAGGAGTCTTGGAAAGCTTACTACCGTGAAACTAAAGCAGAACTGCGATGAAGGCCTCATGGAGCTGCTGCACGCCTCCCGTTTTGCCAGCATAATCAGGGCCTTACTTCGAGGCTAGTGCTCACATTGACTTTCACGTTTGGTATAGAGCAGAGCAGGGTGAGCTTCCAACTAGGAACTGGAAGCACAAGGTTTCTTTCGAGAAAACTCATTTTCTTCTATGAGCCATGCCGGCTGTAAATAAAAGCACGGTAACAACAGTGCTTTTCAGGGAGCTTCGGGGCCGCATCAACGGAGCTTTCATAATGGGAAAACTAGCCTTGTGCCATCAGTCTCTAATTTCTAGGTTGACACGCAGCATACACGCAGGAGCAGAGCTTCCTGGTTCTACGCAGTGTTCTGGTACTGAAACGGGTGCTGAAGCAAGTCCTCTAGGAGTGTTGAAAAGCTTACTACCTTGAAACTAAAGCAGAACAACGATGAAGGCCTCATGGAGCTGCTGCACGCCTCTCGTTTTGCAAGGATAATCAGGGCCTTACTTCGAAGCTTGGGCTCACGTTGACTTTCACTTTAGGTATAGCGCAGAGCAGGGTGAGCTTCCAACAAGGAACTGGAAACCCAAGGTTTCTTAGGAGAAAACTCATTTTCTTCTCAGAACCATGCCGGCAGTGAGGAAAACCCCGGCAACAACAATGCTTTTCAGGTAGCTTCGAGGCCGCATGAACGGAGCTTTCATAATGGGAAAAGAAGCCTTATGCCATCAGTCTCCAATTTCTAGGTTGACACGCAGCATACACGCAGGACCAGAGCTTACTGTCTCTACGCAGTGTTCTGATACCGAAACGGTTGCTTCAGCAAAGTCCCTAGGAACGTTGGAAAGCTTACTACCGTGAAACTAAAGCAGAACAGCGATGAAGGCCTCATGGAGCTGCTGCACGCCTCCCGTTTTGCCAGCATAATCAGGGCCTTACTTCGAGGCTAGTGCTCACATTGACTTTCACCTTTGGTATAGAGCAGAGCAGGGTGAGCTTCCAGCTAGGAACTGGAAGCACAAGGTTTCTTTCGAGAAAACTCATTTTCTTCTATGAACCATGCCGGCTGTAAGTAAAAGCACGGTAACAACAGTGCTTTTCAGGGAGCTTCGGGGCCGCATCAACGGAGCTTTCATAATGGGAAAACTAGCCTTGTGCCATCAGTCTCTAATTTCTAGGTTGACACGCAGCATACACGCAGGAGCAGAGCTTCCTGGTTCTACGCAGTGTTCTGGTACTGAAACGGGTGCTGAAGCAAGGCCCCTAGGAGTGTTGAAAAGCTTACTACCTTGAAACTAAAGCAGAACAACGATGAAGGCCTCATGGAGCTGCTGCACGCCTCTCGTTTCGCAAGGATAATCAGGGCCTTACTTCGAAGCTTGGGCTCACGTTGACTTTCACTTTAGGTATAGCGCAGAGCAGGGTGAGCTTCCAACAAGGAACTGGAAACCCAAGGTTTCTTAGGAGAAAACTCATTTTCTTCTCAGAACCATGCCGGCAGTGAGGAAAACCCCGGCAACAACAATGCTTTTCAGGTAGCTTCGAGGCCGCATGAACGGAGCTTTCATAATGGGAAAAGAAGCCTTATGCCATCAGTCTCCAATTTCTAGGTTGACACGCAGCATACACGCAGGACCAGAGCTTACTGTCTCTACGCAGTGTTCTGGTACCGAAACGGTTGCCTAAGCAAAGTCCCTAGGAGTCTTGGAAAGCTTACTACCGTGAAACTAAAGCAGAACAGCGATGAAGGCCTCATGGAGCTGCTGCACGCCTCCCGTTTTGCCAGCATAATCAGGGCCTTACTTCGAGGCTAGTGCTCACATTGACTTTCACGTTTGGTATAGAGCAGAGCAGGGTGAGCTTCCAACTAGGAACTGGAAGCACAAGGTTTCTTTCGAGAAAACTCATTTTCTTCTATGAACCATGCCGGCTGTAAGTAAAAGCACGGTAACAACAGTGCTTTTCAGGGAGCTTCGGTGCCGCATCAACGGAGCTTTCATCATGGGAAAACTAGCCTTGTGCCATCAGTCTCTACTTTCTAGGTTGACACGCAGCATACACGCAGGAGCAGAGCTTCCTGGTTCTACGCAGTGTTCTGGTACTGAAACGGGTGCTGAAGCAAGGCCCCTAGGAGTGTTGAAAAGCTTACTACCTTGAAACTAAAGCAGAACAACGATGAAGGCCTCATGGAGCTGCTGCACGCCTCTCGTTTTGCAAGGATAATCAGGGCCTTACTTCGAAGCTTGGGCTCACGTTGACTTTCACTTTAGGTATAGCGCAGAGCAGGGTGAGCTTCCAACAAGGAACTGGAATCCCAAGGTTTCTTAGGAGAAAACTCATTTTCTTCTCAGAACCATGCCGGCAGTGAGGAAAACCCCGGCAACAACAATGCTTTTCAGGTAGCTTCGAGGCCGCATGAACGGAGCTTTCATAATGGGAAAAGAAGCCTTATGCCATCAGTCTCCAATTTCTAGGTTGACACGCAGCATACACGCAGGACCAGAGCTTACTGTCTCTACGCAGTGTTCTGGTACCGAAACGGTTGCCTAAGCAAAGTCCCTAGGAACGTTGGAAAGCTTACTACCGTGAAACTAAAGCAGAACAGCGATGAAGGCCTCATGGAGCTGCTGCACGCCTCCCGTTTTGCCAGCATAATCAGGGCCTTACTTCGAGGCTAGTGCTCACATTGACTTTCACGTTTGGTATAGAGCAGAGCAGGGTGAGCTTCCAACTAGGAACTGGAAGCACAAGGTTTCTTTCGAGAAAACTCATTTTCTTCTATGAACCATGCCGGCTGTAAGTAAAAGCACGGTAACAACAGTGCTTTTCAGGGAGCTTCGGGGCCGCATCAACGGAGCTTTCATAATGGGAAAACTAGCCTTGTGCCATCAGTCTCTACTTTCTAGGTTGACACGCAGCATACACGCAGGAGCAGAGCTTCCTGGTTCTACGCAGTGTTCTGGTACTGAAACGGGTGCTGAAGCAAGGCCCCTAGGAGTGTTGAAAAGCTTACTACCTTGAAACTAAAGCAGAACAACGATGAAGGCCTCATGGAGCTGCTGCACGCCTCTCGTTTTGCAAGGATAATCAGGGCCTTACTTCGAAGCTTGGGCTCACGTTGACTTTCACTTTAGGTATAGCGCAGAGCAGGGTGAGCTTCCAACAAGGAACTGGAAACCCAAGGTTTCTTAGGAGAAAACTCATTTTCTTCTCAGAACCATGCCGGCAGTGAGGAAAACCCCGGCAACAACAATGCTTTTCAGGTAGCTTCGGGGCCGCATGAACGGAGCTTTCATAATGGGAAAAGAAGCCTTATGCCATCAGTCTCCAATTTCTAGGTTGACACGCAGCATACACGCAGGACCAGAGCTTACTGTCTCTACGCAGTGGTCTGGTACTGAAACGGTTGCTTAAGCAAAGTCCATAGGAGTCTTGGAAAGCTTACTACCGTGAAACTAAAGCAGAACTGCGATGAAGGCCTCATGGAGCTGCTGCACGCCTCCCGTTTTGCCAGCATAATCAGGGCCTTACTTCGAGGCTAGTGCTCACATTGACTTTCACGTTTGGTATAGAGCAGAGCAGGGTGAGCTTCCAACTAGGAACTGGAAGCACAAGGTTTCTTTCGAGAAAACTCATTTTCTTCTATGAGCCATGCCGGCTGTAAGTAAAAGCACGGTAACAACAGTGCTTTTCAGGGAGCTTCGGGGCCGCATCAACGGAGCTTTCATAATGGGAAAACTAGCCTTGTGCCATCAGTCTCTAATTTCTAGGTTGACACGCAGCATACACGCAGGAGCAGAGCTTCCTGGTTCTACGCAGTGTTCTGGTACTGAAACGGGTGCTGAAGCAAGTCCTCTAGGAGTGTTGAAAAGCTTACTACCTTGAAACTAAAGCAGAACAACGATGAAGGCCTCATGGAGCTGCTGCACGCCTCTCGTTTTGCAAGGATAATCAGGGCCTTACTTCGAAGCTTGGGCTCACGTTGACTTTCACTTTAGGTATAGCGCAGAGCAGGGTGAGCTTCCAACAAGGAACTGGAAACCCAAGGTTTCTTAGGAGAAAACTCATTTTCTTCTCAGAACCATGCCGGCAGTGAGGAAAACCCCGGCAACAACAATGCTTTTCAGGTAGCTTCGAGGCCGCATGAATGGAGCTTTCATAATGGGAAAAGAAGCCTTATGCCATCAGTCTCCAATTTCTAGGTTGACACGCAGCATACACGCAGGACCAGAGCTTACTGTCTCTACGCAGTGTTCTGATACCGAAACGGTTGCTTCAGCAAAGTCCCTAGGAACGTTGGAAAGCTTACTACCGTGAAACTAAAGCAGAACAGCGATGAAGGCCTCATGGAGCTGCTGCACGCCTCCCGTTTTGCCAGCATAATCAGGGCCTTACTTCGAGGCTAGTGCTCACATTGACTTTCACGTTTGGTATAGAGCAGAGCAGGGTGAGCTTCCAACTAGGAACTGGAAGCACAAGGTTTCTTTCGAGAAAACTCATTTTCTTCTATGAACCATGCCGGCTGTAAGTAAAAGCACGGTAACAACAGTGCTTTTCAGGGAGCTTCGGGGCCGCATCAACGGAGCTTTCATAATGGGAAAACTAGCCTTGTGCCATCAGTCTCTAATTTCTAGGTTGACACGCAGCATACACGCAGGAGCAGAGCTTCCTGGTTCTACGCAGTGTTCTGGTACTGAAACGGGTGCTGAAGCAAGGCCCCTAGGAGTGTTGAAAAGCTTACTACCTTGAAACTAAAGCAGAACAACGATGAAGGCCTCATGGAGCTGCTGCACGCCTCTCGTTTCGCAAGGATAATCAGGGCCTTACTTCGAAGCTTGGGCTCACGTTGACTTTCACTTTAGGTATAGCGCAGAGCAGGGTGAGCTTCCAACAAGGAACTGGAAACCCAAGGTTTCTTAGGAGAAAACTCATTTTCTTCTCAGAACCATGCCGGCAGTGAGGAAAACCCCGGCAACAACAATGCTTTTCAGGTAGCTTCGAGGCCGCATGAACGGAGCTTTCATAATGGGAAAAGAAGCCTTATGCCATCAGTCTCCAATTTCTAGGTTGACACGCAGCATACACGCAGGACCAGAGCTTACTGTCTCTACGCAGTGTTCTGGTACCGAAACGGTTGCCTAAGCAAAGTCCCTAGGAGTCTTGGAAAGCTTACTACCGTGAAACTAAAGCAGAACAGCGATGAAGGCCTCATGGAGCTGCTGCACGCCTCCCGTTTTGCCAGCATAATCAGGGCCTTACTTCGAGGCTAGTGCTCACATTGACTTTCACGTTTGGTATAGAGCAGAGCAGGGTGAGCTTCCAACTAGGAACTGGAAGCACAAGGTTTCTTTCGAGAAAACTCATTTTCTTCTATGAACCATGCCGGCTGTAAGTAAAAGCACGGTAACAACAGTGCTTTTCAGGGAGCTTCGGGGCAGCATCAACGGAGCTTTCATCATGGGAAAACTAGCCTTGTGCCATCAGTCTCTACTTTCTAGGTTGACACGCAGCATACACGCAGGAGCAGAGCTTCCTGGTTCTACGCAGTGTTCTGGTACTGAAACGGGTGCTGAAGCAAGGCCCCTAGGAGTGTTGAAAAGCTTACTACCTTGAAACTAAAGCAGAACAACGATGAAGGCCTCATGGAGCTGCTGCACGCCTCTCGTTTTGCAAGGATAATCAGGGCCTTACTTCGAAGCTTGGGCTCACGTTGACTTTCACTTTAGGTATAGCGCAGAGCAGGGTGAGCTTCCAACAAGGAACTGGAATCCCAAGGTTTCTTAGGAGAAAACTCATTTTCTTCTCAGAACCATGCCGGCAGTGAGGAAAACCCCGGCAACAACAATGCTTTTCAGGTAGCTTCGAGGCCGCATGAACGGAGCTTTCATAATGGGAAAAGAAGCCTTATGCCATCAGTCTCCAATTTCTAGGTTGACACGCAGCATACACGCAGGACCAGAGCTTACTGTCTCTACGCAGTGTTCTGGTACCGAAACGGTTGCCTAAGCAAAGTCCCTAGGAACGTTGGAAAGCTTACTACCGTGAAACTAAAGCAGAACAGCGATGAAGGCCTCATGGAGCTGCTGCACGCCTCCCGTTTTGCCAGCATAATCAGGGCCTTACTTCGAGGCTAGTGCTCACATTGACTTTCACGTTTGGTATAGAGCAGAGCAGGGTGAGCTTCCAACTAGGAACTGGAAGCACAAGGTTTCTTTCGAGAAAACTCATTTTCTTCTATGAACCATGCCGGCTGTAAGTAAAAGCACGGTAACAACAGTGCTTTTCAGGGAGCTTCGGGGCCGCATCAACGGAGCTTTCATCATGGGAAAACTAGCCTTGTGCCATCAGTCTCTACTTTCTAGGTTGACACGCAGCATACACGCAGGAGCAGAGCTTCCTGGTTCTACGCAGTGTTCTGGTACTGAAACGGGTGCTGAAGCAAGGCCCCTAGGAGTGTTGAAAAGCTTACTACCTTGAAACTAAAGCAGAACAACGATGAAGGCCTCATGGAGCTGCTGCACGCCTCTCGTTTTGCAAGGATAATCAGGGCCTTACTTCGAAGCTTGGGCTCACGTTGACTTTCACTTTAGGTATAGCGCAGAGCAGGCTGAGCTTCCAACAAGGAACTGGAAACCCAAGGTTTCTTAGGAGAAAACTCATTTTCTTCTCAGAACCATGCCGGCAGTGAGGAAAACCCCGGCAACAACAATGCTTTTCAGGTAGCTTCGAGGCCGCATGAACGGAGCTTTCATAATGGGAAAAGAAGCCTTATGCCATCAGTCTCCAATTTCTAGGTTGACACGCAGCATACACGCAGGACCAGAGCTTACTGTCTCTACGCAGTGTTCTGGTACCGAAACGGTTGCCTAAGCAAAGTCCCTAGGAACGTTGGAAAGCTTACTACCGTGAAACTAAAGCAGAACAGCGATGAAGGCCTCAGGGAGCTGCTGCACGCCTCCCGTTTTGCCAGCATAATCAGGGCCTTACTTCGAGGCTAGTGCTCACATTGACTTTCACGTTTGGTATAGAGCAGAGCAGGGTGAGGTTCCAACTAGGAACTGGAAGCACACGGTTTCTTTCGAGAAAACTCATTTTCTTCTATGTGCCATGCCGGCTGTAAGTAAAAGCACGGTAACAACAGTGCTTTGCAGGAAGCTTCGAGGCAGCATGAATGGAGCTTTCAAAATGGGAAAACAAGCCTTGTGCCATCAGTCTCTAATTTCTAGGTTGACATGCAGCATACACGCAGGAGCAGAGCTTCCTGGTTCTACGCAGTGTTCTGGTACTGAAACGGGTGCTGAAGCAAGTCCGCTAGGAGTGTTGAAAAGCTTACTACCTTGAAACTAAAGCAGAACAACGATGAAGGCCTCATGGAGCTGCTGTACGCCTCTCGTTTTGCAAGGATAATCAGGGCCTTACTTCGAAGCTTGGGCTCACGTTGACTTTCACTTTAGGTATAGCGCAGAGCAGGGTGAGCTTCCAACAAGGAACTGGAAACCCAAGGTTTCTTAGGAGAAAACTCATTTTCTTCTCAGAACCATGCCGGCAGTGAGGAAAACCCCGGCAACAACAATGCTTTTCAGGTAGCTTCGAGGCCGCATGAACGGAGCTTTCATAATGGGAAAAGAAGCCTTATGCCATCAGTCTCCAATTTCTAGGTTGACACGCAGCATACACGCAGGACCAGAGCTTACTGTCTCTACGCAGTGTTCTGGTACTGAAACGGTTGCTTAAGCAAAGTCGCTAGGAGTCTTGGAAAGCTTACTACCGTGAAACTAAAGCAGAACAGCGATGAAGGCCTCATGGAGCTGCTGCACGCCTCCCGTTTTGCCAGGATAATCAGGGCCTTACTTCGAGGCTAGTGCTCACATTGACTTTCACGTTTGGTATAGAGCAGAGCAGGGTGAGCTTCCAACTAGGAACTGGAAGCACAAGGTTTCTTTCGAGAAAACTCATTTTCTTCTATGAACCATGCCGGCTGTAAGTAAAAGCACAGTAACAACAGTGCTTTTCAGGGAGCTTCGGGGCCGCATCAACGGAGCTTTCATCATGGGAAAACTAGCCTTGTGCCATCAGTCTCTACTTTCTAGGTTGACACGCAGCATACACGCAGGAGCAGAGCTTCCTGGTTCTACGCAGTGTTCTGGTACTGAAACGGGTGCTGAAGCAAGGCCCCTAGGAGTGTTGAAAAGCTTACTACCTTGAAACTAAAGCAGAACAACGATGAAGGCCTCATGGAGCTGCTGCACGCCTCTCGTTTTGCAAGGATAATCAGGGCCTTACTTCGAAGCTTGGGCTCACGTTGACTTTGATTTTAGGTATAGCGCAGAGCAGGGTGAGCTTCCAACAAGGAACTGGAATCCCAAGGTTTCTTAGGAGAAAAGTCATTTTCTTCTCAGAACCATGCCGGCAGTGAGGAAAACCCCGGCAACAACAATGCTTTTCAGGTAGCTTCGAGGCCGCATGAAAGGAGCTTTCATAATGAGAAAAGAAGCCTTATGCCATCAGTCTCCAATTTCTAGGTTGACACGCAGCATACACGCAGGACCAGAGCTTACTGTCTCTACGCAGTGTTCTGGTACCGAAACGGTTGCTTAAGCAAAGTCCCTAGGAGTCTTGGAAAGCTTACTACCGTGAAACTAAAGCAGAACAGCGATGAAGGCCTCATGGAGCTGCTGCACGCCTCCCGTTTTGCCAGCATAATCAGGGCCTTACTTCGAGGCTAGTGCTCACATTGACTTTCACGTTTGGTATAGAGCAGAGCAGGGTGAGCTTCCAACTAGGAACTGGAAGCACAAGGTTTCTTTCGAGAAAACTCATTTTCTTCTACGTGCCATGCCGGCTGTAAGTAAAAGCACGGTAACAACAGTGTTTTGCAGGAAGCTTCGAGGCAGCATGAATGGAGCTTTCAAAACGGAAAAACAATTCTTGTGCCATCAGTCTCTAATTTCTAGGTTGACACGCAGCATACACGCAGGAGCAGAGCTTCCTGGTTCTACGCAGTGTTCTGGTACTGAAACGGGTGCTGAAGCAAGGCCCCTAGGAGTGTTGAAAAGCTTACTACCTTGAAACTAAAGCAGAACAACGATGAAGGCCTCATGGAGCTGCTGCACGCCTCTCGTTTTGCAAGGATAATCAGGGCCTTACTTCGAAGCTTGGGCTCACGTTGACTTTCACTTTAGGTATAGCGCAGAGCAGGGTGAGCTTCCAACAAGGAACTGGAAACCCAAGGTTTCTTAGGAGAAAACTCATTTTCTTCTCAGAACCATGCCGGCAGTGAGGAAAACCCCGGCAACAACAATGCTTTTCAGGTAGCTTCGAGGCCGCATGAACGGAGCTTTCATAATGGGAAAAGAAGCCTTATGCCATCAGTCTCCAATTTCTAGGTTGACACGCAGCATACACGCAGGACCAGAGCTTACTGTCTCCACGCAGTGTTGTGGTACCGAAACGGTTGCTTAAGCAAAGTCCCTAGGAGTCTTGGAAAGCTTACTACCGTGAAACTAAAGCAGAACAGCGATGAAGGCCTCATGGAGCTGCTGCACGCCTCCCGTTTTGCCAGCATAATCAGGGCCTTACTTCGAGGCTAGTGCTCACATTGACTTTCACGTTTGGTATAGAGCAGAGCAGGGTGAGCTTCCAACTAGGAACTGGAAGCACAAGGTTTCTTTCGAGAAAACTCATTTTCTTCTATGTGCCATGCCGGCTGTAAGTAAAAGCACGGTAACAACAGTGCTTTGCAGGGAGCTTCGGGGCCGCATCAACGGAGCTTTCATAATGGGAAAACTAGCCTTGTGCCATCAGTCTCTACTTTCTAGGTTGACACGCAGCATACACGCAGGAGCAGAGCTTCCTGGTTCTACGCAGTGTTCTGGTACTGAAACGGGTGCTGAAGCAAGTCCGCTAGGAGTGTTGAAAAGCTTACTACCTTGAAACTAAAGCAGAACAACGATGAAGGCCTCATGGAGCTGCTGCACGCCTCTCGTTTTGCAAGGATAATCAGGGCCTTACTTCGAAGCTTGGGCTCACGTTGACTTTCACTTTAGGTATAGCGCAGAGCAGGGTGAGCTTCCAACAAGGAACTGGAAACCCAAGGTTTCTTAGGAGAAAACTCATTTTCTTCTCAGAACCATGCCGGCAGTGAGGAAAACCCCGGCAACAACAATGCTTTTCAGGTAGCTTCGAGGCCGCATGAACGGAGCTTTCATAATGGGAAAAGAAGCCTTATGCCATCAGTCCAATTTCTAGGTTGACACGCAGCATACACGCAGGACCAGAGCTTACTGTCTCTACGCAGTGTTCTGGTACCGAAACGGTTGCCTAAGCAAAGTCCCTAGGAACGTTGGAAAGCTTACTACCGTGAAACTAAAGCAGAACAGCGATGAAGGCCTCAGGGAGCTGCTGCACGCCTCCCGTTTTGCCAGCATAATCAGGGCCTTACTTCGAGGCTAGTGCTCACATTGACTTTCACGTTTGGTATAGAGCAGAGCAGGGTGAGCTTCCAACTAGGAACTGGAAGCACAAGGTTTCTTTCGAGAAAACTCATTTTCTTCTATGTGCCATGCCGGCTGTAAGTAAAAGCACGGTAACAACAGTGTTTTGCAGGAAGCTTCGAGGCAGCATGAATGGAGCTTTCAAAACGGAAAAACAAGCCTTGTGCCATCAGTCTCTACTTTCTAGGTTGACACGCAGCATACACGCAGGAGCAGAGCTTCCTGGTTCTACGCAGTGTTCTGGTACTGAAACGGGTGCTGAAGCAAGTCCGCTAGGAGTGTTGAAAAGCTTACTACCTTGAAACTAAAGCAGAACAACGATGAAGGCCTCATGGAACTGCTGCACGCCTCTCGTTTTGCAAGGATAATCAGGGCCTTACTTCGAAGCTTGGGCTCACGTTGACTTTGATTTTAGGTATAGCGCAGAGCAGGGTGAGCTTCCAACATGGAACTGGAAACCCAAGGTTTCTTAGGAGAAAGCTCATTTTCTTCTCAGAACCATGCCGGCAGTGAGGAAAACCCCGGCAACAACAATGCTTTTCAGGTAGCTTCGAGGCCGCATGAACGGAGCTTTCATAATGGGAAAAGAAGCCTTATGCCATCAGTCTCTAATTTCTAGGTTGACACGCAGCATACACGCAGGACCAGAGCTTACTGTCTCTACGCAGTGTTCTGGTACCGAAACGGTTGCTTAAGCAAAGTCCCTAGGAACGTTGGAAAGCTTACTACCGTGAAACTAAAGCAGAACAGCGATGAAGGCCTCATGGAGCTGCTGCTCGCCTCCCGTTTTGCCAGCATAATCAGGGCCTTACTTCGAGGCTAGTGCTCACATTGACTTTCACGTTTGGTATAGAGCAGAGCAGGGTGAGCTTCCAACTAGGAACTGGAAGCACAAGGTTTCTTTCGAGAAAACTCATTTTCTTCTATGAACCATGCCGGCTGTAAGTAAAAGCACGGTTACAACAGTGCTTTTCAGGGAGCTTCGGGGCCGCATCAACGGAGCTTTCATTATGGGAAAACTAGCCTTGTGCCATCAGTCTCTAATTTCTAGGTTGACACGCAGCATACACGCAGGAGCAGAGCTTCCTGGTTCTACGCAGTGTTCTGGTACTGAAACGGGTGCTGAAGCAAGGCCCCTAGGAGTGTTGAAAAGCTTACTACCTTGAAACTAAAGCAGAACAACGATGAAGGCCTCATGGAGCTGCTGCACGCCTCTCGTTTTGCAAGGATAATCAGGGCCTTACTTCGAAGCTTGGGCTCACGTTGACTTTCACTTTAGGTATAGCGCAGAGCAGGGTGAGCTTCCAACAAGGAACTGGAATCCCAAGGTTTCTTAGGAGAAAACTCATTTTCTTCTCAGAACCATGCCGGCAGTGAGGAAAACCCCGGCAACAACAATGCTTTTCAGGTAGCTTCGAGGCCGCATGAACGGAGCTTTCATAATGGGAAAAGAAGCCTTATGCCATCAGTCTCCAATTTCTAGGTTGACACGCAGCATACACGCAGGACCAGAGCTTACTGTCTCTACGCAGTGTTCTGGTACCGAAACGGTTGCCTAAGCAAAGTCCCTAGGAACGTTGGAAAGCTTACTACCGTGAAACTAAAGCAGAACAGCGATGAAGGCCTCATGGAGCTGCTGCACGCCTCCCGTTTTGCCAGCATAATCAGGGCCTTACTTCGAGGCTAGTGCTCACATTGACTTTCACGTTTGGTGTAGAGCAGAGCAGGGTGAGCTTCCAACTAGGAACTGGAAGCACAAGGTTTCTTTCGAGAAAACTCATTTTCTTCTATGAACCATGCCGGCTGTAAGTAAAAGCACGGTAACAACAGTGCTTTGCAGGGAGCTTCGGGGCCGCATCAACGGAGCTTTCATAATGGGAAAACTAGCCTTGTGCCATCAGTCTCTACTTTCTAGATTGACACGCAGCATACACGCAGGAGCAGAGCTTCCTGGTTCTACGAAGTGTTCTGGTACTGAAACGGGTGCTGAAGCAAGGCCCCTAGGAGTGTTGAAAAGCTTACTACCTTGAAACTAAAGCAGAACAACGATGAAGGCCTCATGGAGCTGCTGCACGCCTCTCGTTTTGCAAGGATAATCAGGGCCTTACTTCGAAGCTTGGGCTCACGTTGACTTTCACTTTAGGTATAGCGCAGAGCAGGGTGAGCTTCCAACAAGGAACTGGAAACCCAAGGTTTCTTAGGAGAAAACTCATTTTCTTCTCAGAACCATGCCGGCAGTGAGGAAAACCCCGGCAACAACAATGCTTTTCAGGTAGCTTCGAGGCCGCATGAACGGAGCTTTCATAATGGGAAAAGAAGCTTTATGCCATCAGTCTCCAATTTCTAGGTTGACACGCAGCATACACGCAGGACCAGAGCTTACTGTCTCTACGCAGTGTTCTGGTACCGAAACGGTTGCCTAAGCAAAGTCCCTAGGAACGTTGGAAAGCTTACTACCGTGAAACTAAAGCAGAACTGCGATGAAGGCCTCATGGAGCTGCTGCACGCCTCCCGTTTTGCCAGCATAATCAGGGCCTTACTTCGAGGCTAGTGCTCACATTGACTTTCACGTTTGGTATAGAGCAGAGCAGGGTGAGCTTCCAACTAGGAACTGGAAGCACAAGGTTTCTTTCGAGAAAACTCATTTTCTTCTATGTGCCATGCCGGCTGTAAGTAAAAGCACGGTAACAACAGTGTTTTGCAGGAAGCTTCGAGGCAGCATGAATGGAGCTTTCAAAACGGAAAAACAATTCTTGTGCCATCAGTCTCTAATTTCTAGGTTGACACGCAGCATACACGCAGGAGCAGAGCTTCCTGGTTCTACGCAGTGTTCTGGTACTGAAACGGGTGCTGAAGCAAGTCCGCTAGGAGTGTTGGAAAGCTTACTACCTTGAAACTAAAGCAGAACAACGATGAAGGCCTCATGGAGCTGCTGCACGCCTCTCGTTTTGCAAGGATAATCAGGGCCTTACTTCGAAGCTTGGGCTCACGTTGACTTTCACTTTAGGTATAGCGCAGAGCAGGGTGAGCTTCCAACAAGGAACTGGAAACCCAAGGTTTCTTAGGAGAAAACTCATTTTCTTCTCAGAACCATGCCGGCAGTGAGGAAAACCCCGGCAACAACAATGCTTTTCAGGTAGCTTCGAGGCCGCATGAACGGAGCTTTCATAATGGGAAAAGAAGCCTTATGCCATCAGTCTCCAATTTCTAGGTTGACACGCAGCATACACGCAGGACCAGAGCTTACTGTCTCTACGCAGTGTTCTGGTACCGAAACGGTTGCCTAAGCAAAGTCCCTAGGAACGTTGGAAAGCTTACTACCGTGAAACTAAAGCAGAACAGCGATGAAGGCCTCAGGGAGCTGCTGCACGCCTCCCGTTTTGCCAGCATAATCAGGGCCTTACTTCGAGGCTAGTGCTCACATTGACTTTCACGTTTGGTATAGAGCAGAGCAGGGTGAGGTTCCAACTAGGAACTGGAAGCACACGGTTTCTTTCGAGAAAACTCATTTTCTTCTATGTGCCATGCCGGCTGTAAGTAAAAGCACGGTAACAACAGTGCTTTGCAGGAAGCTTCGAGGCAGCATGAATGGAGCTTTCAAAATGGGAAAACAAGCCTTGTGCCATCAGTCTCTAATTTCTAGGTTGACACGCAGCATACACGCAGGAGCAGAGCTTCCTGGTTCTACGCAGTGTTCTGGTACTGAAACGGGTGCTGAAGCAAGTCCGCTAGGAGTGTTGAAAAGCTTACTACCTTGAAACTAAAGCAGAACAACGATGAAGGCCTCATGGAGCTGCTGTACGCCTCTCGTTTTGCAAGGATAATCAGGGCCTTACTTCGAAGCTTGGGCTCACGTTGACTTTCACTTTAGGTATAGCGCAGAGCAGGGTGAGCTTCCAACAAGGAACTGGAAACCCAAGGTTTCTTAGGAGAAAACTCATTTTCTTCTCAGAACCATGCTGGCAGTGAGGAAAACCCTGGCAACAACAATGCTTTTCAGGTAGCTTCGAGGCCGCATGAACGGAGCTTTCATAATGGGAAAAGAAGCCTTATGCCATCAGTCTCCAATTTCTAGGTTGACACGCAGCATACACGCAGGACCAGAGCTTACTGTCTCTACGCAGTGTTCTGGTACTGAAACGGTTGCTTAAGCAAAGTCGCTAGGAGTCTTGGAAAGCTTACTACCGTGAAACTAAAGCAGAACAGCGATGAAGGCCTCATGGAGCTGCTGCACGCCTCCCGTTTTGCCAGGATAATCAGGGCCTTACTTCGAGGCTAGTGCTCACATTGACTTTCACGTTTGGTATAGAGCAGAGCAGGGTGAGCTTCCAACTAGGAACTGGAAGCACAAGGTTTCTTTCGAGAAAACTCATTTTCTTCTATGAACCATGCCGGCTGTAAGTAAAAGCACGGTAACAACAGTGCTTTTCAGGGAGCTTCGGGGCCGCATCAACGGAGCTTTCATCATGGGAAAACTAGCCTTGTGCCATCAGTCTCTACTTTCTAGGTTGACACGCAGCATACACGCAGGAGCAGAGCTTCCTGGTTCTACGCAGTGTTCTGGTACTGAAACGGGTGCTGAAGCAAGGCCCCTAGGAGTGTTGAAAAGCTTACTACCTTGAAACTAAAGCAGAACAACGATGAAGGCCTCATGGAGCTGCTGCACGCCTCTCGTTTTGCAAGGATAATCAGGGCCTTACTTCGAAGCTTGGGCTCACGTTGACTTTCACTTTAGGTATAGCGCAGAGCAGGCTGAGCTTCCAACAAGGAACTGGAAACCCAAGGTTTCTTAGGAGAAAACTCATTTTCTTCTCAGAACCATGCCGGCAGTGAGGAAAACCCCGGCAACAACAATGCTTTTCAGGTAGCTTCGAGGCCGCATGAACGGAGCTTTCATAATGGGAAAAGAAGCTTTATGCCATCAGTCTCCAATTTCTAGGTTGACACGCAGCATACACGCAGGACCAGAGCTTACTGTCTCTACGCAGTGTTCTGGTACCGAAACGGTTGCCTAAGCAAAGTCCCTAGGAACGTTGGAAAGCTTACTACCGTGAAACTAAAGCAGAACAGCGATGAAGGCCTCATGGAGCTGCTGCACGCCTCCCGTTTTGCCAGCATAATCAGGGCCTTACTTCGAGGCTAGTGCTCACATTGACTTTCACGTTTGGTATAGAGCAGAGCAGGGTGAGCTTCCAACTAGGAACTGGAAGCACAAGGTTTCTTTCGAGAAAACTCATTTTCTTCTACGTGCCATGCCGGCTGTAAGTAAAAGCACGGTAACAACAGTGTTTTGCAGGAAGCTTCGAGGCAGCATGAATGGAGCTTTCAAAACGGAAAAACAATTCTTGTGCCATCAGTCTCTAATTTCTAGGTTGACACGCAGCATACACGCAGGAGCAGAGCTTCCTGGTTCTACGCAGTGTTCTGGTACTGAAACGGGTGCTGAAGCAAGTCCGCTAGGAGTGTTGAAAAGCTTACTACCTTGAAACTAAAGCAGAACAACGATGAAGGCCTCATGGAGCTGCTGCACGCCTCTCGTTTTGCAAGGATAATCAGGGCCTTACTTCGAAGCTTCGGCTCACGTTGACTTTGATTTTAGGTATAGCGCAGAGCAGGGTGAGCTTCCAACAAGGAACTGGAAACCCAAGGTTTCTTAGGAGAAAACTCATTTTCTTCTCAGAACCATGCTGGCAGTGAGGAAAACCCTGGCAACAACAATGCTTTTCAGGTAGCTTCGAGGCCGCATGAACGGAGCTTTCATAATGGGAAAAGAAGCCTTATGCCATCAGTCTCCAATTTCTAGGTTGACACGCAGCATACACGCAGGACCAGAGCTTACTGTCTCTACGCAGTGTTCTGGTACTGAAACGGTTGCTTAAGCAAAGTCGCTAGGAGTCTTGGAAAGCTTACTACCGTGAAACTAAAGCAGAACAGCGATGAAGGCCTCATGGAGCTGCTGCACGCCTCCCGTTTTGCCAGGATAATCAGGGCCTTACTTCGAGGCTAGTGCTCACATTGACTTTCACGTTTGGTATAGAGCAGAGCAGGGTGAGCTTCCAACTAGGAACTGGAAGCACAAGGTTTCTTTCGAGAAAACTCATTTTCTTCTATGAACCATGCCGGCTGTAAGTAAAAGCACGGTAACAACAGTGCTTTTCAGGGAGCTTCGGGGCCGCATCAACGGAGCTTTCATCATGGGAAAACTAGCCTTGTGCCATCAGTCTCTACTTTCTAGGTTGACACGCAGCATACACGCAGGAGCAGAGCTTCCTGGTTCTACGCAGTGTTCTGGTACTGAAACGGGTGCTGAAGCAAGGCCCCTAGGAGTGTTGAAAAGCTTACTACCTTGAAACTAAAGCAGAACAACGATGAAGGCCTCATGGAGCTGCTGCACGCCTCTCGTTTTGCAAGGATAATCAGGGCCTTACTTCGAAGCTTGGGCTCACGTTGACTTTCACTTTAGGTATAGCGCAGAGCAGGCTGAGCTTCCAACAAGGAACTGGAAACCCAAGGTTTCTTAGGAGAAAACTCATTTTCTTCTCAGAACCATGCCGGCAGTGAGGAAAACCCCGGCAACAACAATGCTTTTCAGGTAGCTTCGAGGCCGCATGAACGGAGCTTTCATAATGGGAAAAGAAGCTTTATGCCATCAGTCTCCAATTTCTAGGTTGACACGCAGCATACACGCAGGACCAGAGCTTACTGTCTCTACGCAGTGTTCTGGTACCGAAACGGTTGCCTAAGCAAAGTCCCTAGGAACGTTGGAAAGCTTACTACCGTGAAACTAAAGCAGAACAGCGATGAAGGCCTCATGGAGCTGCTGCACGCCTCCCGTTTTGCCAGCATAATCAGGGCCTTACTTCGAGGCTAGTGCTCACATTGACTTTCACGTTTGGTATAGAGCAGAGCAGGGTGAGCTTCCAACTAGGAACTGGAAGCACAAGGTTTCTTTCGAGAAAACTCATTTTCTTCTACGTGCCATGCCGGCTGTAAGTAAAAGCACGGTAACAACAGTGTTTTGCAGGAAGCTTCGAGGCAGCATGAATGGAGCTTTCAAAACGGAAAAACAATTCTTGTGCCATCAGTCTCTAATTTCTAGGTTGACACGCAGCATACACGCAGGAGCAGAGCTTCCTGGTTCTACGCAGTGTTCTGGTACTGAAACGGGTGCTGAAGCAAGTCCGCTAGGAGTGTTGAAAAGCTTACTACCTTGAAACTAAAGCAGAACAACGATGAAGGCCTCATGGAGCTGCTGCACGCCTCTCGTTTTGCAAGGATAATCAGGGCCTTACTTCGAAGCTTCGGCTCACGTTGACTTTGATTTTAGGTATAGCGCAGAGCAGGGTGAGCTTCCAACAAGGAACTGGAAACCCAAGGTTTCTTAGGAGAAAACTCATTTTCTTCTCAGAACCATGCCGGCAGTGAGGAAAACCCCGGCAACAACAATGCTTTTCAGGTAGCTTCGAGGCCGCATGAAAGGAGCTTTCATAATGAGAAAAGAAGCCTTATGCCATCAGTCTCCAATTTCTAGGTTGACACGCAGCATACACGCAGGACCAGAGCTTACTGTCTCTACGCAGTGTTCTGGTACCGAAACGGTTGCTTAAGCAAAGTCCCTAGGAGTCTTGGAAAGCTTACTACCGTGAAACTAAAGCAGAACAGCGATGAAGGCCTCATGGAGCTGCTGCACGCCTCCCGTTTTGCCAGCATAATCAGGGCCTTACTTCGAGGCTAGTGCTCACATTGACTTTCACGTTTGGTATAGAGCAGAGCAGGGTGAGCTTCCAACTAGGAACTGGAAGCACAAGGTTTCTTTCGAGAAAACTCATTTTCTTCTACGTGCCATGCCGGCTGTAAGTAAAAGCACGGTAACAACAGTGTTTTGCAGGAAGCTTCGAGGCAGCATGAATGGAGCTTTCAAAACGGAAAAACAATTCTTGTGCCATCAGTCTCTAATTTCTAGGTTGACACGCAGCATACACGCAGGAGCAGAGCTTCCTGGTTCTACGCAGTGTTCTGGTACTGAAACGGGTGCTGAAGCAAGGCCCCTAGGAGTGTTGAAAAGCTTACTACCTTGAAACTAAAGCAGAAAAACGATGAAGGCCTCATGGAGCTGCTGCACGCCTCTCGTTTTGCAAGGATAATCAGGGCCTTACTTCGAAGCTTGGGCTCACGTTGACTTTCACTTTAGGTATAGCGCAGAGCAGGGTGAGCTTCCAACAAGGAACTGGAAACCCAAGGTTTCTTAGGAGAAAACTCATTTTCTTCTCAGAACCATGCCGGCAGTGAGGAAAACCCCGGCAACAACAATGCTTTTCAGGTAGCTTCGAGGCCGCATGAACGGAGCTTTCATAATGGGAAAAGAAGCCTTATGCCATCAGTCTCCAATTTCTAGGTTGACACGCAGCATACACGCAGGACCAGAGCTTACTGTCTCCACGCAGTGTTGTGGTACCGAAACGGTTGCTTAAGCAAAGTCCCTAGGAGTCTTGGAAAGCTTACTACCGTGAAACTAAAGCAGAACAGCGATGAAGGCCTCATGGAGCTGCTGCACGCCTCCCGTTTTGCCAGCATAATCAGGGCCTTACTTCGAGGCTAGTGCTCACATTGACTTTCACGTTTGGTATAGAGCAGAGCAGGGTGAGCTTCCAACTAGGAACTGGAAGCACAAGGTTTCTTTCGAGAAAACTCATTTTCTTCTATGAACCATGCCGGCTGTAAGTAAAAGCACGGTAACAACAGTGCTTTTCAGGGAGCTTCGGGGCCGCATCAACGGAGCTTTCATTATGGGAAAACTAGACTTGTGCCATCAGTCTCTACTTTCTAGGTTGACACGCAGCATACACGCAGGAGCAGAGCTTCCTGGTTCTACGCAGTGTTCTGGTACTGAAACGGGTGCTGAAGCAAGGCCCCTAGGAGTGTTGAAAAGCTTACTACCTTGAAACTAAAGCAGAACAACGATGAAGGCCTCATGGAGCTGCTGCACGCCTCTCGTTTCGCAAGGATAATCAGGGCCTTACTTCGAAGCTTGGGCTCACGTTGACTTTCACTTTAGGTATAGCGCAGAGCAGGGTGAGCTTCCAACAAGGAACTGGAAACCCAAGGTTTTTAGGAGAAAACTCATTTTCTTCTCAGAACCATGCCGGCAGTGAGGAAAACCCCGGCAACAACAATGCTTTTCAGGTAGCTTCGAGGCCGCATGAACGGAGCTTTCATAATGGGAAAAGAAGCCTTATGCCATCAGTCTCCAATTTCTAGGTTGACACGCAGCATACACGCAGGACCAGAGCTTACTGTCTCTACGCAGTGTTCTGGTACCGAAACGGTTGCTTAAGCAAAGTCCCTAGGAGTCTTGGAAAGCTTACTACCGTGAAACTAAAGCAGAACAGCGATGAAGGCCTCATGGAGCTGCTGCACGCCTCCCGTTTTGCCAGCATAATCAGGGCCTTACTTCGAGGCTAGTGCTCACATTGACTTTCACGTTTGGTATAGAGCAGAGCAGGGTGAGCTTCCAACTAGGAACTGGAAGCACAAGGTTTCTTTCGAGAAAACTCATTTTCTTCTATGAACCATGCCGGCTGTAAGTAAAAGCACGGTAACAACAGTGCTTTTCAGGTAGCTTCGGGGCCGCATCAACGGATCTTTCATTATGGGAAAACTAGCCTTGTGCCATCAGTCTCTAATTTCTAGGTTGACACGCAGCATACACGCAGGAGCAGAGCTTCCTGGTTCTACGCAGTGTTCTGGTACTGAAACGGGTGCTGAAGCAAGTCCGCTAGGAGTGTTGAAAAGCTTACTACCTTGAAACTAAAGCAGAACAACGATGAAGGCCTCATGGAGCTGCTGCACGCCTCTCGTTTTGCAAGGATAATCAGGGCCTTACTTCGAAGCTTGGGCTCACGTTGACTTTCACTTTAGGTATAGCGCAGAGCAGGGTGAGCTTCCAACAAGGAACTGGAAACCCAAGGTTTCTTAGGAGAAAACTCATTTTCTTCTCAGAACCATGCCGGCAGTGAGGAAAACCCCGGCAACAACAATGCTTTTCAGGTAGCTTCGAGGCCGCATGAACGGAGCTTTCATAATGGGAAAAGAAGCCTTATGCCATCAGTCTCCAATTTCTAGGTTGACACGCAGCATACACGCAGGACCAGAGCTTACTGTCTCTACGCAGTGTTCTGATACCGAAACGGTTTCTTCAGCAAAGTCCCTAGGACCGTTGGAAAGCTTACTACCGTGAAACTAAAGCAGAACAGCGATGAAGGCCTCATGGAGCTGCTGCTCGCCTCCCGTTTTGCCAGCATAATCAGGGCCTTACTTCGAGGCTAGTGCTCACATTGACTTTCACGTTTGGTATAGAGCAGAGCAGGGTGAGCTTCCAACTAGGAACTGGAAGCACAAGGTTTCTTTCGAGAAAACTCATTTTCTTCTATGAACCATGCCGGCTGTAAGTAAAAGCACGGTAACAACAGTGCTTTTCAGGGAGCGTCGGGGCCGCATCAACGGATCTTTCATTATGGGAAAACAAGCCTTGTGCCATCAGTCTCTACTTTCTAGGTTGACACGCAGCATACACGCAGGAGCAGAGCTTCCTGGTTCTACGCAGTGTTCTGGTACTGAAACGGGTGCTGAAGCAAGTCCGCTAGGAGTGTTGAAAAGCTTACTACCTTGAAACTAAAGCAGAACAACGATGAAGGCCTCATGGAGCTGCTGCACGCCTCTCGTTTTGCAAGGATAATCAGGGCCTTACTTCGAAGCTTGGGCTCACGTTGACTTTCACTTTAGGTATAGCGCAGAGCAGGGTGAGCTTCCAACAAGGAACTGGAAACCCAAGGTTTCTTAGGAGAAAACTCATTTTCTTCTCAGAACCATGCCGGCAGTGAGGAAAACCCCGGCAACAACAATGCTTTTCAGGTAGCTTCGAGGCCGCATGAACGGAGCTTTCATAATGGGAAAAGAAGCCTTATGCCATCAGTCTCCAATTTCTAGGTTGACACGCAGCATACACGCAGGACCAGAGCTTACTGTCTCTACGCAGTGTTCTGGTACCGAAACGGTTGCTTAAGCAAAGTCCATAGGAGTCTTGGAAAGCTTACTACCGTGAAACTAAAGCAGAACAGCGATGAAGGCCTCATGGAGCTGCTGCACGCCTCCCGTTTTGCCAGCATAATCAGGGCCTTACTTCGAGGCTAGTGCTCACATTGACTTTCACGTTTGGTATAGAGCAGAGCAGGGTGAGCTTCCAACTAGGAACTGGAAGCACAAGGTTTCTTTCCAGAAAACTCATTTTCTTCTATGTGCCATGCCGGCTGTAAGTAAAAGCACGGTAACAACAGTGCTTTTCAGGAAGCTTCGAGGCAGCATGAATGGAGCTTTCAAAACGGAAAAACAAGCCTTGTGCCATCAGTCTCTACTTTCTAGGTTGACACGCAGCATACACGCAGGAGCAGAGCTTCCTGGTTCTACGCAGTGTTCTGGTACTGAAACGGGTGCTGAAGCAAGTCCGCTAGGAGTGTTGAAAAGCTTACTACCTTGAAACTAAAGCAGAACAACGATGAAGGCCTCATGGAGCTGCTGCACGCCTCTCGTTTTGCAAGGATAATCAGGGCCTTACTTTGAAGCTTGGGCTCACGTTGACTTTGATTTTAGGTATAGCGCAGAGCAGGGTGAGCTTCCAACATGGAACTGGAAACCCAAGGTTTCTTAGGAGAAAGCTCATTTTCTTCTCAGAACCATGCCGGCAGTGAGGAAAACCCCGGCAACAACAATGCTTTTCAGGTAGCTTCGAGGCCGCATGAACGGAGCTTTCATAATGGGAAAAGAAGCCTTATGCCATCAGTCTCTAATTTCTAGGTTGACACGCAGCATACACGCAGGACCAGAGCTTACTGTCTCTACGCAGTGTTCTGGTACCGAAACGGTTGCTTAAGCAAAGTCCCTAGGAGTCTTGGAAAGCTTACTACCGTGAAACTAAAGCAGAACAGCGATGAAGGCCTCATGGAGCTGCTGCTCGCCTCCCGTTTTGCCAGCATAATCAGGGCCTTACTTCGAGGCTAGTGCTCACATTGACTTTCACGTTTGGTATAGAGCAGAGCAGGGTGAGCTTCCAACTAGGAACTGGAAGCACAAGGTTTCTTTCGAGAAAACTCATTTTCTTCTATGAACCATGCCGGCTGTAAGTAAAAGCACGGTAACAACAGTGCTTTTCAGGGAGCTTCGGGGCCGCATCAACGGAGCTTTCATTATGGGAAAACTAGCCTTGTGCCATCAGTCTCTAATTTCTAGGTTGACACGCAGCATACACGCAGGAGCAGAGCTTCCTGGTTCTACGCAGTGTTCTGGTACTGAAACGGGTGCTGAAGCAAGGCCCCTAGGAGTGTTGAAAAGCTTACTACCTTGAAACTAAAGCAGAACAACGATGAAGGCCTCATGGAGCTGCTGCACGCCTCTCGTTTTACAAGGGTAATCAGGGCCTTACTTCGAAGCTTGGGCTCACGTTGACTTTCACTTTAGGTATAGCGCAGAGCAGGGTGAGCTTCCAACAAGGAACTGGAAACCCAAGGTTTTTAGGAGAAAACTCATTTTCTTCTCAGAACCATGCCGGCAGTGAGGAAAACCCCGGCAACAACAATGCTTTTCAGGTAGCTTCGAGGCCGCATGAACGGAGCTTTCATAATGGGAAAAGAAGCCTTATGCCATCAGTCTCCAATTTCTAGGTTGACACGCAGCATACACGCAGGACCAGAGCTTACTGTCTCTACGCAGTGTTCTGGTACCGAAACGGTTGCTTAAGCAAAGTCCCTAGGAGTCTTGGAAAGCTTACTACCGTGAAACTAAAGCAGAACAGCGATGAAGGCCTCATGGAGCTGCTGCACGCCTCCCGTTTTGCCAGCATAATCAGGGCCTTACTTCGAGGCTAGTGCTCACATTGACTTTCACGTTTGGTATAGAGCAGAGCAGGGTGAGCTTCCAACTAGGAACTGGAAGCACAAGGTTTCTTTCGAGAAAACTCATTTTCTTCTATGAACCATGCCGGCTGTAAGTAAAAGCACGGTAACAACAGTGCTTTTCAGGGAGCGTCGGGGCCGCATCAACGGATCTTTCATTATGGGAAAACAAGCCTTGTGCCATCAGTCTCTACTTTCTAGGTTGACACGCAGCATACACGCAGGAGCAGAGCTTCCTGGTTCTACGCAGTGTTCTGGTACTGAAACGGGTGCTGAAGCAAGTCCGCTAGGAGTGTTGAAAAGCTTACTACCTTGAAACTAAAGCAGAACAACGATGAAGGCCTCATGGAGCTGCTGCACGCCTCTCGTTTTGCAAGGATAATCAGGGCCTTACTTCGAAGCTTGGGCTCACGTTGACTTTCACTTTAGGTATAGCGCAGAGCAGGGTGAGCTTCCAACAAGGAACTGGAAACCCAAGGTTTCTTAGGAGAAAACTCATTTTCTTCTCAGAACCATGCCGGCAGTGAGGAAAACCCCGGCAACAACAATGCTTTTCAGGTAGCTTCGAGGCCGCATGAACGGAGCTTTCATAATGGGTAAAGAAGCCTTATGCCATCAGTCTCCAATTTCTAGGTTGACACGCAGCATACACGCAGGACCAGAGCTTACTGTCTCTACGCAGTGTTCTGGTACCGAAACGGTTGCTTAAGCAAAGTCCCTAGGAGTCTTGGAAAGCTTACTACCGTGAAACTAAAGCAGAACAGCGATGAAGGCCTCATGGAGCTGCTGCACGCCTCCCGTTTTGCCAGCATAATCAGGGCCTTACTTCGAGGCTAGTGCTCACATTGACTTTCACGTTTGGTATAGAGCAGAGCAGGGTGAGCTTCCAACTAGGAACTGGAAGCACAAGGTTTCTTTCGAGAAAACTCATTTTCTTCTATGTGCCATGCCGGCTGTAAGTAAAAGCACGGTAACAACAGTGTTTTGCAGGAAGCTTCGAGGCAGCATGAATGGAGCTTTCAAAACGGAAAAACAAGCCTTGTGCCATCAGTCTCTACTTTCTAGGTTGACACGCAGCATACACGCAGGAGCAGAGCTTCCTGGTTCTACGCAGTGTTCTGGTACTGAAACGGGTGCTGAAGCAAGTCCGCTAGGAGTGTTGAAAAGCTTACTACCTTGAAACTAAAGCAGAACAACGATGAAGGCCTCATGGAGCTGCTGCACGCCTCTCGTTTTGCAAGGATAATCAGGGCCTTACTTCGAAGCTTGGGCTCACGTTGACTTTGATTTTAGGTATAGCGCAGAGCAGGGTGAGCTTCCAACATGGAACTGGAAACCCAAGGTTTTTAGGAGAAAACTCATTTTCTTCTCAGAACCATGCCGGCAGTGAGGAAAACCCCGGCAACAACAATGCTTTTCAGGTAGCTTCGAGGCCGCATGAACGGAGCTTTCATAATGGGTAAAGAAGCCTTATGCCATCAGTCTCCAATTTCTAGGTTGACACGCAGCATACACGCAGGACCAGAGCTTACTGTCTCTACGCAGTGTTCTGGTACCGAAACGGTTGCTTAAGCAAAGTCCCTAGGAGTCTTGGAAAGCTTACTACCGTGAAACTAAAGCAGAACAGCGATGAAGGCCTCATGGAGCTGCTGCACGCCTCCCGTTTTGCCAGCATAATCAGGGCCTTACTTCGAGGCTAGTGCTCACATTGACTTTCACGTTTGGTATAGAGCAGAGCAGGGTGAGCTTCCAACTAGGAACTGGAAGCACAAGGTTTCTTTCGAGAAAACTCATTTTCTTCTATGTGCCATGCCGGCTGTAAGTAAAAGCACGGTAACAACAGTGTTTTGCAGGAAGCTTCGAGGCAGCATGAATGGAGCTTTCAAAACGGAAAAACAAGCCTTGTGCCATCAGTCTCTACTTTCTAGGTTGACACGCAGCATACACGCAGGAGCAGAGCTTCCTGGTTCTACGCAGTGTTCTGGTACTGAAACGGGTGCTGAAGCAAGTCCGCTAGGAGTGTTGAAAAGCTTACTACCTTGAAACTAAAGCAGAACAACGATGAAGGCCTCATGGAGCTGCTGCACGCCTCTCGTTTTGCAAGGATAATCAGGGCCTTACTTCGAAGCTTGGGCTCACGTTGACTTTGATTTTAGGTATAGCGCAGAGCAGGGTGAGCTTCCAACATGGAACTGGAAACCCAAGGTTTTTAGGAGAAAACTCATTTTCTTCTCAGAACCATGCCGGCAGTGAGGAAAACCCCGG
The DNA here is from genome assembly GCF_028564815.1 of Eubalaena glacialis. Lineage (NCBI taxonomy): Eukaryota > Metazoa > Chordata > Mammalia > Artiodactyla > Balaenidae > Eubalaena > Eubalaena glacialis. The sequence continues at coordinate 49,275,376 of NC_083731.1, forward strand.
CAACAACAATGCTTTTCAGGTAGCTTCGAGGCCGCATGAAAGGAGCTTTCATAATGGGAAAAGAAGCCTTATGCCATCAGTCTCCAATTTCTAGGTTGACACGCAGCATACACGCAGGACCAGAGCTTACTGTCTCTACGCAGTGTTCTGATACCGAAACGGTTGCTTCAGCAAAGTCCCTAGGACCGTTGGAAAGCTTACTACCGTGAAACTAAAGCAGAACAGCGATGAAGGCCTCATGGAGCTGCTGCACGCCTCCAGTTTTGCCAGCATAATCAGGGCCTTACTTCGAGGCTAGTGCTCACATTGACTTTCACGTTTGGTATAGAGCAGAGCAGGGTGAGCTTCCAACTAGGAACTGGAAGCACAAGGATTCTTTCGAGAAAACTCATTTTCTTCTATGAACCATGCCGGCTGTAAGTAAAAGCACGGTAACAACAGTGCTTTTCAGGGAGCTTCGGGGCCGCATCAACGGATCTTTCATTATGGGAAAACTAGCCTTGTGCCATCAGTCTCTACTTTCTAGGTTGACACGCAGCATACACGCAGGAGCAGAGCTTCCTGGTTCTACGCAGTGTTCTGGTACTGAAACGGGTCCTGAAGCAAGGCCCCTAGGAGTGTTGAAAAGCTTACTACCTTGAAACTAAAGCAGAAGAACGATGAAGGCCTCATGGAGCTGCTGCACGCCTCTCGTTTTGCAAGGATAATCAGGGCCTTACTTCGAAGCTTGGGCTCACGTTGACTTTCACTTTAGGTATAGCGCAGAGCAGGGTGAGCTTCCAACAAGGAACTGGAAACCCAAGGTTTCTTAGGAGAAAACTCATTTTCTTCTCAGAACCATGCCGGCAGTGAGGAAAACCCCGGCAACAACAATGCTTTTCAGGTAGCTTCGAGGCCGCATGAACGGAGCTTTCATAATGGGAAAAGAAGCCTTATGCCATCAGTCTCCAATTTCTAGGTTGACACGCAGCATACACGCAGGACCAGAGCTTACTGTCTCTATGCAGTGTTCTGATACCGAAACGGTTGCTTCAGCAAAGTCCCTAGGACCGTTGGAAAGCTTACTACCGTGAAACTAAAGCAGAACAGCGATGAAGGCCTCATGGAGCTGCTGCTCGCCTCCCGTTTTGCCAGCATAATCAGGGCCTTACTTCGAGGCTAGTGCTCACATTGACTTTCACGTTTGGTATAGAGCAGAGCAGGGTGAGCTTCCAACTAGGAACTGGAAGCACAAGGTTTCTTTCGAGAAAACTCATTTTCTTCTATGTGCCATGCCGGCTGTAAGTAAAAGCACGGTAACAACAGTGTTTTGCAGGAAGCTTCGAGGCAGCATGAATGGAGCTTTCAAAACGGAAAAACAATTCTTGTGCCATCAGTCTCTAATTTCTAGGTTGACACGCAGCATACACGCAGGAGCAGAGCTTCCTGGTTCTACGCAGTGTTCTGGTACTGAAACGGGTGCTGAAGCAAGTCCGCTAGGAGTGTTGAAAAGCTTACTACCTTGAAACTAAAGCAGAACAACGATGAAGGCCTCATGGAGCTGCTGCACGCCTCTCGTTTTGCAAGGATAATCAGGGCCTTACTTCGAAGCTTGGGCTCACGTTGACTTTCACTTTAGGTATAGCGCAGAGCAGGGTGAGCTTCCAACAAGGAACTGGAAACCCAAGGTTTCTTAGGAGAAAACTCATTTTCTTCTCAGAACCATGCCGGTAGTGAGGAAAACCCCGGCAACAACAATGCTTTTCAGGTAGCTTCGAGGCCGCATGAAAGGAGCTTTCATAATGGGAAAAGAAGCCTTATGCCATCAGTCTCCAATTTCTAGGTTGACACGCAGCATACACGCAGGACCAGAGCTTACTGTCTCTACGCAGTGTTCTGGTACCGAAACGGTTGCTTAAGCAAAGTCCCTAGGAGTCTTGGAAAGCTTACTACCGTGAAACTAAAGCAGAACAGCGATGAAGGCCTCATGGAGCTGCTGCACGCCTCCCGTTTTGCCAGCATAATCAGGGCCTTACTTCGAGGCTAGTGCTCACATTGACTTTCACGTTTGGTATAGAGCAGAGCAGGGTGAGCTTCCAACTAGGAACTGGAAGCACAAGGTTTCTTTCGAGAAAACTCATTTTCTTCTATGTGCCATGCCAGCTGTAAGTAAAAGCACGGTAACAACAGTGCTTTGCAGGAAGCTTCGGGGCCGCATCAACGGAGCTTTCATAATGGGAAAACTAGCCTTGTGCCATCAGTCTCTACTTTCTAGGTTGACACGCAGCATACACGCAGGAGCAGAGCTTCCTGGTTGTACGCAGTGTTCTGGTACTGAAACGGGTGCTGAAGCAAGTCCGCTAGGAGTGTTGAAAAGCTTACTACCTTGAAACTAAAGCAGAACAACGATGAAGGCCTCATGGAGCTGCTGCACGCCTCTCGTTTTGCAAGGATAATCAGGGCCTTACTTCGAAGCTTGGGCTCACGTTGACTTTCACTTTAGGTATAGCGCAGAGCAGGGTGAGCTTCCAACAAGGAACTGGAAACCCAAGGTTTCTTAGGAGAAAACTCATTTTCTTCTCAGAACCATGCCGGCAGTGAGGAAAACCCCGGCAACAACAATGCTTTTCAGGTAGCTTCGAGGCCGCATGAACGGAGCTTTCATAATGGGAAAAGAAGCCTTATGCCATCAGTCTCCAATTTCTAGGTTGACACGCAGCATACACGCAGGACCAGAGCTTACTGTCTCTACGCAGTGTTCTGGTACCGAAACGGTTGCCTAAGCAAAGTCCCTAGGAGTCTTGGAAAGCTTACTACCGTGAAACTAAAGCAGAACAGCGATGAAGGCCTCATGGAGCTGCTGCACGCCTCCTGTTTTGCCAGCATAATCAGGGCCTTACTTCGAGGCTAGTGCTCACATTGACTTTCACGTTTGGTATAGAGCAGAGCAGGGTGAGCTTCCAACTAGGAACTGGAAGCACAAGGTTTCTTTCGAGAAAACTCATTTTCTTCTATGAACCATGCCGGCTGTAAGTACAAGCACGGTAACAACAGTGCTTTTCAGGGAGCTTCGGGGCCGCATCAACGGAGCTTTCATAATGGGAAAACTAGCCTTCTGCCATCAGTCTCTAATTTCTAGTTGACACTCAGCATACACGCAGGAGCAGAGCTTCCTGGTTCTACGCAGTGTTCTGGTACTGAAACGGGTGCTGAAGCAAGTCCTCTAGGAGTGTTGAAAGGCTTACTACCTTGAAATTAAAGCAGAACAACGATGAAGGCCTCATGGAGCTACTGCACGCCTCTCGTTTTGCAAGGATAATCAGGGCCTTATTTCGAAGCTTGGGCTCACGTTGACTTTCACTTTAGGTATAGCGCAGAGCAGGGTGAGCTTCCAACAAGGAACTGGAAACCCAAGGTTTCTTAGGAGAAAACTCATTTTCTTCTCAGAACCATGCCGGCAGTGAGGAAAACCCCGGCAACAACAATGCTTTTCAGGTAGCTTCGGGGCCGCATGAACGGAGCTTTCATAATGGGAAAAGAAGCCTTATGCCATCAGTCTCCAATTTCTAGGTTGACACGCAGCATACACGCAGGACCAGAGCTTACTGTCTCTACGCAGTGTTCTGGTACTGAAACGGTTGCTTAAGCAAAGTCCATAGGAGTCTTGGAAAGCTTACTACCGTGAAACCTATGCAGAACAGCGATGAAGGCCTCATGGAGCTGCTGCACGCCTCCCGTTTTGCCAGCATAATCAGGGCCTTACTTCGAGGCTAGTGCTCACATTGACTTTCACGTTTGGTATAGAGCAGAGCAGGGTGAGCTTCCAACTAGGAACTGGAAGCACAAGGTTTCTTTCGAGAAAACTCATTTTCTTCTATGTGCCATGCCGGCTGTAAGTAAAAGCACGGTAACAACAGTGCTTTGCAGGAAGCTTCGGGGCCGCATCAACGGAGCTTTCATAATGGGAAAACTAGCCTTGTGCCATCAGTCTCTACTTTCTAGGTTGACACGCAGCATACACGCAGGAGCAGAGCTTCCTGGTTCTACGCAGTGTTCTGGTACTGAAACGGGTGCTGAAGCAAGGCCCCTAGGAGTGTTGAAAAGCTTACTACCTTGAAACTAAAGCAGAACAACGATGAAGGCCTCATGGAGCTGCTGCACGCCTCTCGTTTTGCAAGGATAATCAGGGCCTTACTTCGAAGCTTGGGCTCACGTTGACTTTCACTTTAGGTATAGCGCAGAGCAGGGTGAGCTTCCAACAAGGAACTGGAAACCCAAGGTTTCTTAGGAGAAAACTCATTTTCTTCTCAGAACCATGCCGGCAGTGAGGAAAACCCCGGCAACAACAATGCTTTTCAGGTAGCTTCGAGGCCGCATGAAAGGAGCTTTCATAATGGGAAAAGAAGCCTTATGCCATCAGTCTCCAATTTCTAGGTTGACACGCAGCATACACGCAGGACCAGAGCTTACTGTCTCTACGCAGTGTTCTGGTACCGAAACGGTTGCTTAAGCAAAGTCCCTAGGAGTCTTGGAAAGCTTACTACCGTGAAACTAAAGCAGAACAGCGATGAAGGCCTCATGGAGCTGCTGCACGCCTCCCGTTTTTCCAGCATAATCAGGGCCTTACTTCGAGGCTAGTGCTCACATTGACTTTCACGTTTGGTATAGAGCAGAGCAGGGTGAGCTTCCAACTAGGAACTGGAAGCACAAGGTTTCTTTCGAGAAAACTCATTTTCTTCTATGTGCCATGCCGGCTGTAAGTAAAAGCACGGTAACAACAGTGTTTTGCAGGAAGCTTCGAGGCAGCATGAATGGAGCTTTCAACACGGAAAAACAAGCCTTGTGCCATCAGTCTCTACTTTCTAGGTTGACACGCAGCATACACGCAGGAGCAGAGCTTCCTGGTTCTACGCAGTGTTCTGGTACTGAAACGGGTGCTGAAGCAAGTCCGCTAGGAGTGTTGAAAAGCTTACTACCTTGAAACTAAAGCAGAACAACGATGAAGGCCTCATGGAGCTGCTGCACGCCTCTCGTTTTGCAAGGATAATCAGGGCCTTACTTCGAAGCTTGGGCTCACGTTGACTTTGATTTTAGGTATAGCGCAGAGCAGGGTGAGCTTCCAACATGGAACTGGAAACCCAAGGTTTTTAGGAGAAAACTCATTTTCTTCTCAGAACCATGCCGGCAGTGAGGAAAACCCCGGCAACAACAATGCTTTTCAGGTAGCTTCGAGGCCGCATGAAAGGAGCTTTCATAATGGGAAAAGAAGCCTTATGCCATCAGTCTCCAATTTCTAGGTTGACACGCAGCATACACGCAGGACCAGAGCTTACTGTCTCTACGCAGTGTTCTGGTACCGAAACGGTTGCCTAAGCAAAGTCCCTAGGAGTCTTGGAAAGCTTACTACCGTGAAACTAAAGCAGAACAGCGATGAAGGCCTCATGGAGCTGCTGCACGCCTCCCGTTTTGCCAGCATAATCAGGGCCTTACTTCGAGGCTAGTGCTCACATTGACTTTCACGTTTGGTATAGAGCAGAGCAGGGTGAGCTTCCAACTAGGAACTGGAAGCACAAGGTTTCTTTCGAGAAAACTCATTTTCTTCTATGAACCATGCCGGCTGTAAGTAAAAGCACGGTAACAACAGTGCTTTTCAGGGAGCTTCGGGGCCGCATCAACGGAGCTTTCATTATGGGAAAACTAGCCTTGTGCCATCAGTCTCTAATTTCTAGGTTGACACGCAGCATACACGCAGGAGCAGAGCTTCCTGGTTCTACGCAGTGTTCTGGTACTGAACCGGGTGCTGAAGCAAGGCCCCTAGGAGTGTTGAAAAGCTTACTACCTTGAAACTAAAGCAGAACAACGATGAAGGCCTCATGGAGCTGCTGCACGCCTCTCGTTTTACAAGGGTAATCAGGACCTTACTTCGAAGCTTGGGCTCACGTTGACTTTCACTTTAGGTATAGCGCAGAGCAGGGTGAGCTTCCAACAAGGAACTGGAAACCCAAGGTTTTTAGGAGAAAACTCATTTTCTTCTCAGAACCATGCCGGCAGTGAGGAAAACCCCGGCAACAACAATGCTTTTCAGGTAGCTTCGAGGCCGCATGAACGGAGCTTTCATAATGGGAAAAGAAGCCTTATGCCATCAGTCTCCAATTTCTAGGTTGACACGCAGCATACACGCAGGACCAGAGCTTACTGTCTCTATGCAGTGTTGTGGTACCGAAACGGTTGCTTAAGCAAAGTCCCTAGGAGTCTTGGAAAGCTTACTACCGTGAAACTAAAGCAGAACAGCGATGAAGGCCTCATGGAGCTGCTGCACGCCTCCCGTTTTGCCAGCATAATCAGGGCCTTACTTCGAGGCTAGTGCTCACATTGACTTTCACGTTTGGTATAGAGCAGAGCAGGGTGAGCTTCCAACTAGGAACTGGAAGCACAAGGTTTCTTTCGAGAAAACTCATTTTCTTCTATGAACCATGCCGGCTGTAAGTAAAAGCACGGTAACAACAGTGCTTTTCAGGTAGTTTCGGGGCCGCATCAACGGATCTTTCATTATGGGAAAACTAGCCTTGTGCCATCAGTCTCTACTTTCTAGGTTGACACGCAGCATACACGCAGGAGCAGAGCTTCCTGGTTCTACGCAGTGTTCTGGTACTGAAACGGGTCCTGAAGCAAGGCCCCTAGGAGTGTTGAAAAGCTTACTACCTTGAAACTAAAGCAGAACAACGATGAAGGCCTCATGGAGCTGCTGCACGCCTCTCGTTTTGCAAGGATAATCAGGGCCTTACTTCGAAGCTTGGGCTCACGTTGACTTTCACTTTAGGTATAGCGCAGAGCAGGCTGAGCTTCCAACAAGGAACTGGAAACCCAAGGTTTCTTAGGAGAAAACTCATTTTCTTCTCAGAACCATGCCGGCAGTGAGGAAAACCCCGGCAACAACAATGCTTTTCAGGTAGCTTCGAGGCCGCATGAACGGAGCTTTCATAATGGGAAAAGAAGCCTTATGCCATCAGTCTCCAATTTCTAGGTTGACACGCAGCATACACGCAGGACCAGAGCTTACTGTCTCTACGCAGTGTTCTGATACCGAAACGGTTGCTTCAGCAAAGTCCCTAGGACCGTTGGAAAGCTTACTACCGTGAAACTAAAGCAGAACAGCGATGAAGGCCTCATGGAGCTGCTGCTCGCCTCCCGTTTTGCCAGCATAATCAGGGCCTTACTTCGAGGCTAGTGCTCACATTGACTTTCACGTTTGGTATAGAGCAGAGCAGGGTGAGCTTCCAACTAGGAACTGGAAGCACAAGGTTTCTTTCGAGAAAACTCATTTTCTTCTATGAACCATGCCGGCTGTAAGTAAAAGCACGGTAGCAACAGTGTTTTGCAGGAAGCTTCGAGGCAGCATGAATGGAGCTTTCAAAACGGAAAAACAAGCCTTGTGCCATCAGTCTCTACTTTCTAGGTTGACACGCAGCATACACGCAGGACCAGAGCTTACTGTCTCTACGCAGTGTTCTGGTACTGAAACGGTTGCTTAAGCAAAGTCCATAGGAGTCTTGGAAAGCTTACTACCGTGAAACTAAAGCAGAACAACGATGAAGGCCTCATGGAGCTGCTGCACGCCTCTCGTTTTGCAAGGATAATCAGGGCCTTACTTCGAAGTTGGGCTCACGTTGACTTTGATTTTAGGTATAGCGCAGAGCAGGGTGAGCTTCCAACATGGAACTGGAAACCCAAGGTTTTTAGGAGAAAACTCATTTTCTTCTCAGAACCATGCCGGCAGTGAGGAAAACCCCGGCAACAACAATGCTTTTCAGGTAGCTTCGAGGCCGCATGAAAGGAGCTTTCATAATGGGAAAAGAAGCCTTATGCCATCAGTCTCCAATTTCTAGGTTGACACGCAGCATACACGCAGGACCAGAGCTTACTGTCTCTACGCAGTGTTCTGGTACCGAAACGGTTGCCTAAGCAAAGTCCCTAGGAGTCTTGGAAAGCTTACTACCGTGAAACTAAAGCAGAACAGCGATGAAGGCCTCATGGAGCTGCTGCACGCCTCCCGTTTTGCCAGCATAATCAGGGCCTTACTTCGAGGCTAGTGCTCACATTGACTTTCACGTTTGGTATAGAGCAGAGCAGGGTGAGCTTCCAACTAGGAACTGGAAGCACAAGGTTTCTTTCGAGAAAACTCATTTTCTTCTACGTGCCATGCCGGCTGTAAGTAAAAGCACGGTAACAACAGTGTTTTGCAGGAAGCTTCGAGGCAGCATGAATGGAGCTTTCAAAACGGAAAAACAATTCTTGTGCCATCAGTCTCTAATTTCTAGGTTGACACGCAGCATACACGCAGGAGCAGAGCTTCCTGGTTCTACGCAGTGTTCTGGTACTGAAACGGGTGCTGAAGCAAGGCCCCTAGGAGTGTTGAAAAGCTTACTACCTTGAAACTAAAGCAGAACAACGATGAAGGCCTCATGGAGCTGCTGCACGCCTCTCGTTTTGCAAGGATAATCAGGGCCTTACTTCGAAGCTTGGGCTCACGTTGACTTTCACTTTAGGTATAGCGCAGAGCAGGGTGAGCTTCCAACAAGGAACTGGAAACCCAAGGTTTCTTAGGAGAAAACTCATTTTCTTCTCAGAACCATGCCGGCAGTGAGGAAAACCCCGGCAACAACAATGCTTTTCAGGTAGCTTCGAGGCCGCATGAACGGAGCTTTATAATGGGAAAAGAAGCCTTATGCCATCAGTCTCCAATTTCTAGGTTGACACGCAGCATACACGCAGGACCAGAGCTTACTGTCTCTACGCAGTGTTCTGGTACCGAAACGGTTGCTTAAGCAAAGTCCCTAGGAGTCTTGGAAAGCTTACTACCGTGAAACTAAAGCAGAACAGCGATGAAGGCCTCATGGAGCTGCTGCACGCCTCCCGTTTTGCCAGGATAATCAGGGCCTTACTTCGAGGCTAGTGCTCACATTGACTTTCACGTTTGGTATAGAGCAGAGCAGGGTGAGCTTCCAACTAGGAACTGGAAGCACAAGGTTTCTTTCGAGAAAACTCATTTTCTTCTATGAACCATGCCGGCTGTAAGTAAAAGCACGGTAGCAACAGTGTTTTGCAGGAAGCTTCGAGGCAGCATGAATGGAGCTTTCAAAACGGAAAAACAAGCCTTGTGCCATCAGTCTCTACTTTCTAGGTTGACACGCAGCATACACGCAGGACCAGAGCTTACTGTCTCTACGCAGTGTTCTGGTACTGAAACGGTTGCTTAAGCAAAGTCCATAGGAGTCTTGGAAAGCTTACTACCGTGAAACTAAAGCAGAACAACGATGAAGGCCTCATGGAGCTGCTGCACGCCTCTCGTTTTGCAAGGATAATCAGGGCCTTACTTCGAAGTTGGGCTCACGTTGACTTTGATTTTAGGTATAGCGCAGAGCAGGGTGAGCTTCCAACATGGAACTGGAAACCCAAGGTTTTTAGGAGAAAACTCATTTTCTTCTCAGAACCATGCCGGCAGTGAGGAAAACCCCGGCAACAACAATGCTTTTCAGGTAGCTTCGAGGCCGCATGAAAGGAGCTTTCATAATGGGAAAAGAAGCCTTATGCCATCAGTCTCCAATTTCTAGGTTGACACGCAGCATACACGCAGGACCAGAGCTTACTGTCTCTACGCAGTGTTCTGGTACCGAAACGGTTGCCTAAGCAAAGTCCCTAGGAGTCTTGGAAAGCTTACTACCGCGAAACTAAAGCAGAACAGCGATGAAGGCCTCATGGAGCTGCTGCACGCCTCCCGTTTTGCCAGCATAATCAGGGCCTTACTTCGAGGCTAGTGCTCACATTGACTTTCACGTTTGGTATAGAGCAGAGCAGGGTGAGCTTCCAACTAGGAACTGGAAGCACAAGGTTTCTTTCGAGAAAACTCATTTTCTTCTACGTGCCATGCCGGCTGTAAGTAAAAGCACGGTAACAACAGTGTTTTGCAGGAAGCTTCGAGGCAGCATGAATGGAGCTTTCAAAACGGAAAAACAATTCTTGTGCCATCAGTCTCTAATTTCTAGGTTGACACGCAGCATACACGCAGGAGCAGAGCTTCCTGGTTCTACGCAGTGTTCTGGTACTGAAACGGGTGCTGAAGCAAGGCCCCTAGGAGTGTTGAAAAGCTTACTACCTTGAAACTAAAGCAGAACAACGATGAAGGCCTCATGGAGCTGCTGCACGCCTCTCGTTTTGCAAGGATAATCAGGGCCTTACTTCGAAGCTTGGGCTCACGTTGACTTTCACTTTAGGTATAGCGCAGAGCAGGGTGAGCTTCCAACAAGGAACTGGAAACCCAAGGTTTCTTAGGAGAAAACTCATTTTCTTCTCAGAACCATGCCGGCAGTGAGGAAAACCCCGGCAACAACAATGCTTTTCAGGTAGCTTCGAGGCCGCATGAACGGAGCTTTATAATGGGAAAAGAAGCCTTATGCCATCAGTCTCCAATTTCTAGGTTGACACGCAGCATACACGCAGGACCAGAGCTTACTGTCTCCACGCAGTGTTGTGGTACCGAAACGGTTGCTTAAGCAAAGTCCCTAGGAGTCTTGGAAAGCTTACTACCGTGAAACTAAAGCAGAACAGCGATGAAGGCCTCATGGAGCTGCTGCACGCCTCCCGTTTTGCCAGCATAATCAGGGCCTTACTTCGAGGCTAGTGCTCACATTGACTTTCACGTTTGGTATAGAGCAGAGCAGGGTGAGCTTCCAACTAGGAACTGGAAGCACAAGGTTTCTTTCGAGAAAACTCATTTTCTTCTATGTGCCATGCCGGCTGTAAGTAAAAGCACGGTAACAACAGTGCTTTGCAGGGAGCTTCGGGGCCGCATCAACGGAGCTTTCATAATGGGAAAACTAGCCTTGTGCCATCAGTCTCTACTTTCTAGGTTGACACGCAGCATACACGCAGGAGCAGAGCTTCCTGGTTCTACGCAGTGTTCTGGTACTGAAACGGGTGCTGAAGCAAGTCCGCTAGGAGTGTTGAAAAGCTTACTACCTTGAAACTAAAGCAGAACAACGATGAAGGCCTCATGGAGCTGCTGCACGCCTCTCGTTTTGCAAGGATAATCAGGGCCTTACTTCGAAGCTTGGGCTCACGTTGACTTTCACTTTAGGTATAGCGCAGAGCAGGGTGAGCTTCCAACAAGGAACTGGAAACCCAAGGTTTCTTAGGAGAAAACTCATTTTCTTCTCAGAACCATGCCGGCAGTGAGGAAAACCCCGGCAACAACAATGCTTTTCAGGTAGCTTCGAGGCCGCATGAACGGAGCTTTCATAATGGGAAAAGAAGCCTTATGCCATCAGTCCAATTTCTAGGTTGACACGCAGCATACACGCAGGACCAGAGCTTACTGTCTCTACGCAGTGTTCTGGTACCGAAACGGTTGCTTAAGCAAAGTCCCTAGGAGTCTTGGAAAGCTTACTACCGTGAAACTAAAGCAGAACAGCGATGAAGGCCTCATGGAGCTGCTGCACGCCTCCCGTTTTGCCAGCATAATCAGGGCCTTACTTCGAGGCTAGTGCTCACATTGACTTTCACGTTTGGTATAGAGCAGAGCAGGGTGAGCTTCCAACTAGGAACTGGAAGCACAAGGTTTCTTTCGAGAAAACTCATTTTCTTCTATGTGCCATGCCGGCTGTAAGTAAAAGCACGGTAACAACAGTGCTTTGCAGGAAGCTTCGAGGCAGCATGAATGGAGCTTTCAAAATGGGAAAACAAGCCTTGTGCCATCAGTCTCTAATTTCTAGGTTGACACGCAGCATACACGCAGGAGCAGAGCTTCCTGGTTCTACGCAGTGTTCTGGTACTGAAACGGGTCCTGAAGCAAGGCCCCTAGGAGTGTTGAAAAGCTTACTACCTTGAAACTAAAGCAGAACAACGATGAAGGACTCATGGAGCTGCTGTACGCCTCTTGTTTTGCAAGGATAATCAGGGCCTTACTTCGAAGCTTGGGCTCACGTTGACTTTCACTTTAGGTATAGCGCAGAGCAGGGTGAGCTTCCAACAAGGAACTGGAAACCCAAGGTATTTAGGAGAAAACTCATTTTCTTCTCAGAACCATGCTGGCAGTGAGGAAAACCCCGGCAACAACAATGCTTTTCAGGTAGCTTCGAGGCCGCATGAACGGAGCTTTCATAATGGGAAAAGAAGCCTTATGCCATCAGTCTCCAATTTCTAGGTTGACACGCAGCATACACGCAGGACCAGAGCTTACTGTCTCTACGCAGTGTTCTGGTACCGAAACGGTTGCCTAAGCAAAGTCCCTAGGAACGTTGGAAAGCTTACTACCGTGAAACTAAAGCAGAACAGCGATGAAGGCCTCAGGGAGCTGCTGCACGCCTCCCGTTTTGCCAGCATAATCAGGGCCTTACTTCGAGGCTAGTGCTCACATTGACTTTCACGTTTGGTATAGAGCAGAGCAGGGTGAGCTTCCAACTAGGAACTGGAAGCACAAGGTTTCTTTCGAGAAAACTCATTTTCTTCTATGAACCATGCCGGCTGTAAGTAAAAGCACGGTAACAACAGTGCTTTGCAGGAAGCTTCGAGGCAGCATGAATGGAGCTTTCAAAATGGGAAAACAAGCCTTGTGCCATCAGTCTCTAATTTCTAGGTTGACACGCAGCATACACGCAGGAGCAGAGCTTCCTGGTTCTACGCAGTGTTCTGGTACTGAAACGGGTGCTGAAGCAAGGCCCCTAGGAGTGTTGAAAAGCTTACTACCTTGAAACTAAAGCAGAACAACGATGAAGGCCTCATGGAGCTGCTGCACGCCTCTCGTTTTGCAAGGATAATCAGGGCCTTACTTCGAAGCTTGGGCTCACGTTGACTTTCACTTTAGGTATAGCGCAGAGCAGGCTGAGCTTCCAACAAGGAACTGGAAACCCAAGGTTTCTTAGGAGAAAACTCATTTTCTTCTCAGAACCATGCCGGCAGTGAGGAAAACCCCGGCAACAACAATGCTTTTCAGGTAGCTTCGAGGCCGCATGAACGGAGCTTTCATAATGGGAAAAGAAGCCTTATGCCATCAGTCTCCAATTTCTAGGTTGACACGCAGCATACACGCAGGACCAGAGCTTACTGTCTCTACGCAGTGTTCTGGTACCGAAACGGTTGCCTAAGCAAAGTCCCTAGGAGTCTTGGAAAGCTTACTACCGTGAAACTAAAGCAGAACAGCGATGAAGGCCTCATGGAGCTGCTGCACGCCTCCCGTTTTGCCAGCATAATCAGGGCCTTACTTCGAGGCTAGTGCTCACATTGACTTTCACGTTTGGTATAGAGCAGAGCAGGGTGAGCTTCCAACTAGGAACTGGAAGCACAAGGTTTCTTTCGAGAAAACTCATTTTCTTCTATGTGCCATGCCGGCTGTAAGTAAAAGCACGGTAACAACAGTGTTTTGCAGGAAGCTTCGAGGCAGCATGAATGGAGCTTTCAAAACGGAAAAACAATTCTTGTGCCATCAGTCTCTAATTTCTAGGTTGACACGCAGCATACACGCAGGAGCAGAGTTTCCTGGTTCTACGCAGTGTTCTGGTACTGAAACGGGTGCTGAAGCAAGTCCGCTAGGAGTGTTGAAAAGCTTACTACCTTGAAACTAAAGCAGAACAACGATGAAGGCCTCATGGAGCTGCTGCAGGCCTCTCGTTTTGCAAGGATAATCAGGGCCTTACTTCGAAGCTTGGGCTCACGTTGACTTTCACTTTAGGTATAGCGCAGAGCAGGCTGAGCTTACAACAAGGAACTGGAAACCCAAGGTTTCTTAGGAGAAAACTCATTTTCTTCTCAGAACCATGCCGGCAGTGAGGAAAACCCCGGCAACAACAATGCTTTTCAGGTAGCTTCGAGGCCGCATGAAAGGAGCTTTCATAATGGGAAAAGAAGCCTTATGCCATCAGTCTCCAATTTCTAGGTTGACACGCAGCATACACGCAGGACCAGAGCTTACTGTCTCTACGCAGTGTTCTGGTACCGAAACGGTTGCTTAAGCAAAGTCCCTAGGAGTCTTGGAAAGCTTACTACCGTGAAACTAAAGCAGAACAGCGATGAAGGCCTCATGGAGCTGCTGCACGCCTCCCGTTTTGCCAGCATAATCAGGGCCTTACTTCGAGGCTAGTGCTCACATTGACTTTCACGTTTGCTATAGAGCAGAGCAGGGTGAGCTTCCAACTAGGAACTGGAAGCACAAGGTTTCTTTCGAGAAAACTCATTTTCTTCTACGTGCCATGCCGGCTGTAAGTAAAAGCACGGTAACAACAGTGTTTTGCAGGAAGCTTCGAGGCAGCATGAATGGAGCTTTCAAAACGGAAAAACAATTCTTGTGCCATCAGTCTCTAATTTCTAGGTTGACACGCAGCATACACGCAGGAGCAGAGCTTCCTGGTTCTACGCAGTGTTCTGGTACTGAAACGGGTGCTGAAGCAAGGCCCCTAGGAGTGTTGAAAAGCTTACTACCTTGAAACTAAAGCAGAACAACGATGAAGGCCTCATGGAGCTGCTGCACGCCTCTCGTTTTGCAAGGATAATCAGGGCCTTACTTCGAAGCTTGGGCTCACGTTGACTTTCACTTTAGGTATAGCGCAGAGCAGGGTGAGCTTCCAACAAGGAACTGGAAACCCAAGGTTTCTTAGGAGAAAACTCATTTTCTTCTCAGAACCATGCCGGCAGTGAGGAAAACCCCGGCAACAACAATGCTTTTCAGGTAGCTTCGAGGCCGCATGAAAGGAGCTTTCATAATGAGAAAAGAAGCCTTATGCCATCAGTCTCCAATTTCTAGGTTGACACGCAGCATACACGCAGGACCAGAGCTTACTGTCTCTACGCAGTGTTGTGGTACCGAAACGGTTGCTTAAGCAAAGTCCCTAGGAGTCTTGGAAAGCTTACTACCGTGAAACTAAAGCAGAACAGCGATGAAGGCCTCATGGAGCTGCTGCACGCCTCCCGTTTTGCCAGCATAATCAGGGCCTTACTTCGAGGCTAGTGCTCACATTGACTTTCACGTTTGGTATAGAGCAGAGCAGGGTGAGCTTCCAACTAGGAACTGGAAGCACAAGGTTTCTTTCGAGAAAACTCATTTTCTTCTATGTGCCATGCCGGCTGTAAGTAAAAGCACGGTAACAACAGTGCTTTTCAGGGAGCTTCGGGGCCGCATCAACGGAGCTTTCATAATGGGAAAACTAGCCTTGGGCCATCAGTCTCTACTTTCTAGGTTGACACGCAGCATACACGCAGGAGCAGAGCTTCCTGGTTCTACGCAGTGTTCTGGTACTGAAACGGGTGCTGAAGCAAGTCCGCTAGGAGTGTTGAAAAGCTTACTACCTTGAAACTAAAGCAGAACAACGATGAAGGCCTCATGGAGCTGCTGCACGCCTCTCGTTTTGCAAGGATAATCAGGGCCTTACTTCGAAGCTTGGGCTCACGTTGACTTTCACTTTAGGTATAGCGCAGAGCAGGGTGAGCTTCCAACAAGGAACTGGAAACCCAAGGTTTCTTAGGAGAAAACTCATTTTCTTCTCAGAACCATGCCGGCAGTGAGGAAAACCCCGGCAACAACAATGCTTTTCAGGTAGCTTCGAGGCCGCATGAACGGAGCTTTCATAATGGGAAAAGAAGCCTTATGCCATCAGTCCAATTTCTAGGTTGACACGCAGCATACACGCAGGACCAGAGCTTACTGTCTCTACGCAGTGTTCTGGTACCGAAACGGTTGCTTAAGCAAAGTCCCTAGGAGTCTTGGAGAGCTTACTACCGTGAAACTAAAGCAGAACAGCGATGAAGGCCTCATGGAGCTGCTGCACGCCTCCCGTTTTGCCAGCATAATCAGGGCCTTACTTCGAGGCTAGTGCTCACATTGACTTTCACGTTTGGTATAGAGCAGAGCAGGGTGAGCTTCCAACTAGGAACTGGAAGCACAAGGTTTCTTTCGAGAAAACTCATTTTCTTCTACGTGCCATGCCGGCTGTAAGTAAAAGCACGGTAACAACAGTGTTTTGCAGGAAGCTTCGAGGCAGCATGAATGGAGCTTTCAAAACGGAAAAACAATTCTTGTGCCATCAGTCTCTAATTTCTAGGTTGACACGCAGCATACACGCAGGAGCAGAGCTTCCTGGTTCTACGCAGTGTTCTGGTACTGAAACGGGTGCTGAAGCAAGGCCCCTAGGAGTGTTGAAAAGCTTACTACCTTGAAACTAAAGCAGAACAACGATGAAGGCCTCATGGAGCTGCTGCACGCCTCTCGTTTTGCAAGGATAATCAGGGCCTTACTTCGAAGCTTGGGCTCACGTTGACTTTCACTTTAGGTATAGCGCAGAGCAGGGTGAGCTTCCAACAAGGAACTGGAAACCCAAGGTTTCTTAGGAGAAAACTCATTTTCTTCTCAGAACCATGCCGGCAGTGAGGAAAACCCCGGCAACAACAATGCTTTTCAGGTAGCTTCGAGGCCGCATGAAAGGAGCTTTCATAATGAGAAAAGAAGCCTTATGCCATCAGTCTCCAATTTCTAGGTTGACACGCAGCATACACGCAGGACCAGAGCTTACTGTCTCTACGCAGTGTTGTGGTACCGAAACGGTTGCTTAAGCAAAGTCCCTAGGAGTCTTGGAAAGCTTACTACCGTGAAACTAAAGCAGAACAGCGATGAAGGCCTCATGGAGCTGCTGCACGCCTCCCGTTTTGCCAGCATAATCAGGGCCTTACTTCGAGGCTAGTGCTCACATTGACTTTCACGTTTGGTATAGAGCAGAGCAGGGTGAGCTTCCAACTAGGAACTGGAAGCACAAGGTTTCTTTCGAGAAAACTCATTTTCTTCTATGTGCCATGCCGGCTGTAAGTAAAAGCACGGTAACAACAGTGCTTTTCAGGGAGCTTCGGGGCCGCATCAACGGAGCTTTCATAATGGGAAAACTAGCCTTGGGCCATCAGTCTCTACTTTCTAGGTTGACACGCAGCATACACGCAGGAGCAGAGCTTCCTGGTTCTACGCAGTGTTCTGGTACTGAAACGGGTGCTGAAGCAAGTCCGCTAGGAGTGTTGAAAAGCTTACTACCTTGAAACTAAAGCAGAACAACGATGAAGGCCTCATGGAGCTGCTGCACGCCTCTCGTTTTGCAAGGATAATCAGGGCCTTACTTCGAAGCTTGGGCTCACGTTGACTTTCACTTTAGGTATAGCGCAGAGCAGGGTGAGCTTCCAACAAGGAACTGGAAACCCAAGGTTTCTTAGGAGAAAACTCATTTTCTTCTCAGAACCATGCCGGCAGTGAGGAAAACCCCGGCAACAACAATGCTTTTCAGGTAGCTTCGAGGCCGCATGAACGGAGCTTTCATAATGGGAAAAGAAGCCTTATGCCATCAGTCCAATTTCTAGGTTGACACGCAGCATACACGCAGGACCAGAGCTTACTGTCTCTACGCAGTGTTCTGGTACCGAAACGGTTGCTTAAGCAAAGTCCCTAGGAGTCTTGGAGAGCTTACTACCGTGAAACTAAAGCAGAACAGCGATGAAGGCCTCATGGAGCTGCTGCACGCCTCCCGTTTTGCCAGGATAATCAGGGCCTTACTTCGAGGCTAGTGCTCACATTGACTTTCACGTTTGGTATAGAGCAGAGCAGGGTGAGCTTCCAACTAGGAACTGGAAGCACAAGGTTTCTTTCGAGAAAACTCATTTTCTTCTATGTGCCATGCCGGCTGTAAGTAAAAGCACGGTAACAACAGTGCTTTGCAGGAAGCTTCGAGGCAGCATGAATGGAGCTTTCAAAATGGGAAAACAAGCCTTGTGCCATCAGTCTCTAATTTCTAGGTTGACACGCAGCATACACGCAGGAGCAGAGCTTCCTGGTTCTACGCAGTGTTCTGGTACTGAAACGGGTCCTGAAGCAAGGCCCCTAGGAGTGTTGAAAAGCTTACTACCTTGAAACTAAAGCAGAACAACGATGAAGGACTCATGGAGCTGCTGTACGCCTCTTGTTTTGCAAGGATAATCAGGGCCTTACTTCGAAGCTTGGGCTCACGTTGACTTTCACTTTAGGTATAGCGCAGAGCAGGGTGAGCTTCCAACAAGGAACTGGAAACCCAAGGTATTTAGGAGAAAACTCATTTTCTTCTCAGAACCATGCTGGCAGTGAGGAAAACCCCGGCAACAACAATGCTTTTCAGGTAGCTTCGAGGCCGCATGAACGGAGCTTTCATAATGGGAAAAGAAGCCTTATGCCATCAGTCTCCAATTTCTAGGTTGACACGCAGCATACACGCAGGACCAGAGCTTACTGTCTCTACGCAGTGTTCTGGTACCGAAACGGTTGCCTAAGCAAAGTCCCTAGGAACGTTGGAAAGTTTACTACCGTGAAACTAAAGCAGAACAGCGATGAAGGCCTCAGGGAGCTGCTGCACGCCTCCCGTTTTGCCAGCATAATCAGGGCCTTACTTCGAGGCTAGTGCTCACATTGACTTTCACGTTTGGTATAGAGCAGAGCAGGGTGAGCTTCCAACTAGGAACTGGAAGCACAAGGTTTCTTTCGAGAAAACTCATTTTCTTCTATGAACCATGCCGGCTGTAAGTAAAAGCACGGTAACAACAGTGCTTTGCAGGAAGCTTCGAGGCAGCATGAATGGAGCTTTCAAAATGGGAAAACAAGCCTTGTGCCATCAGTCTCTAATTTCTAGGTTGACACGCAGCATACACGCAGGAGCAGAGCTTCCTGGTTCTACGCAGTGTTCTGGTACTGAAACGGGTGCTGAAGCAAGGCCCCTAGGAGTGTTGAAAAGCTTACTACCTTGAAACTAAAGCAGAACAACGATGAAGGCCTCATGGAGCTGCTGCACGCCTCTCGTTTTGCAAGGATAATCAGGGCCTTACTTCGAAGCTTGGGCTCACGTTGACTTTCACTTTAGGTATAGCGCAGAGCAGGGTGAGCTTCCAACAAGGAACTGGAAACCCAAGGTTTCTTAGGAGAAAACTCATTTTCTTCTCAGAACCATGCCGGCAGTGAGGAAAACCCCGGCAACAACAATGCTTTTCAGGTAGCTTCGAGGTCGCATGAACGGAGCTTTCATAATGGGAAAAGAAGCCTTATGCCATCAGTCTCCAATTTCTAGGTTGACACGCAGCATACACGCAGGACCAGAGCTTACTGTCTCTACGCAGTGTTCTGGTACCGAAACGGTTGCTTAAGCAAAGTCCCTAGGAGTCTTGGAAAGCTTACTACCGTGAAACTAAAGCAGAACAGCGATGAAGGCCTCATGGAGCTGCTGCACGCCTCCCGTTTTGCCAGGATAATCAGGGCCTTACTTCGAGGCTAGTGCTCACATTGACTTTCACGTTTGGTATAGAGCAGAGCAGGGTGAGCTTCCAACTAGGAACTGGAAGCACAAGGTTTCTTTCGAGAAAACTCATTTTCTTCTATGAACCATGCCGGCTGTAAGTAAAAGCACGGTAACAACAGTGCTTTTCAGGGAGCTTCGGGGCCGCATCAACGGAGATTTCATCATGGGAAAACTAGCCTTGTGCCATCAGTCTCTACTTTCTAGGTTGACACGCAGCATACACGCAGGAGCAGAGCTTCCTGGTTCTACGCAGTGTTCTGGTACTGAAACGGGTGCTGAAGCAAGGCCCCTAGGAGTGTTGAAAAGCTTACTACCTTGAAACTAAAGCAGAACAACGATGAAGGCCTCATGGAGCTGCTGCACGCCTCTCGTTTTGCAAGGATAATCAGGGCCTTACTTCGAAGCTTGGGCTCACGTTGACTTTCACTTTAGGTATAGCGCAGAGCAGGGTGAGCTTCCAACAAGGAACTGGAAACCCAAGGTTTCTTAGGAGAAAACTCATTTTCTTCTCAGAACCATGCCGGCAGTGAGGAAAACCCCGGCAACAACAATGCTTTTCAGGTAGCTTCGAGGCCACATAAACGGAGCTTTAATAATGGGAAAAGAAGCCTTATGCCATCAGTCTCCAATTTCTAGGTTGACACGCAGCATACACGCAGGACCAGAGCTTACTGTCTCTACGCAGTGTTCTGGTACCGAAACGGTTGCCCAAGCAAAGTCCCTAGGAACGTTGGAAAGCTTACTACCGTGAAACTAAAGCAGAACAGCGATGAAGGCCTCATGGAGCTGCTGCACGCCTCCCGTTTTGCCAGCATAATCAGGGCCTTACTTCGAGGCTAGTGCTCACATTGACTTTCACGTTTGGTATAGAGCAGAGCAGGGTGAGCTTCCAACTAGGAACTGGAAGCACAAGGTTTCTTTCGAGAAAACTCATTTTCTTCTATGTGCCATGCCGGCTGTAAGTAAAAGCACGGTAACAACAGTGTTTTGCAGGGAGCTTCGGGGCCGCATCAACGGAGCTTTCATAATGGGAAAACTAGCCTTGTGCCATCAGTCTCTACTTTCTAGGTTGACACGCAGCATACACGCAGGAGCAGAGCTTCCTGGTTCTACGCAGTGTTCTGGTACTGAAACGGGTGCTGAAGCAAGTCCTCTAGGTGTGTTGAAAAGCTTACTACCTTGAAACTAAAGCAGAACAACGATGAAGGCCTCATGGAGCTGCTGCACGCCTCTCGTTTTGCAAGGATAATCAGGGCCTTATTTCGAAGCTTGGGCTCACGTTGACTTTCACTTTAGGTATAGCGCAGAGCAGGGTGAGCTTCCAACAAGGAACTGGAAGCCCAAGGTTTCTTAGGAGAAAACTCATTTTCTTCTCAGAACCATGCCGGCAGTGAGGAAAACCCCGGCAACAACAATGCTTTTCAGGTAGCTTCGGGGCCGCATGAACGTAGCTTTCATAATGGGATTAGAAGCCTTATGCCATCAGTCTCCAATTTCTAGGTTGACATGCAGCATACACGCAGGACCAGAGCTTACTGTCTCTACGCAGTGTTCTGGTACTGAAACGGTTGCTTAAGCAAAGTCCATAGGAGTCTTGGAAAGCTTACTACCGTGAAACTAAAGCAGAACAGCGATGAAGGCCTCATGGAGCTGCTGCACGCCTCCCGTTTTGCCAGCATAATCAGGGCCTTACTTCGAGGCTAGTGCTCACATTGACTTTCACGTTTGGTATAGAGCAGAGCAGGGTGAGCTTCCAACTAGGAACTGGAAGCACAAGGTTTCTTTCGAGAAAACTCATTTTCTTCTATGTGCCATGCCGGGTGTAAGTAAAAGCACGGTAACAACAGTGCTTTGCAGGAAGCTTCGGGGCCGCATCAACGGAGCTTTCATAATGGGAAAACTAGCCTTGTGCCATCAGTCTCTACTTTCTAGGTTGACACGCAGCATACACGCAGGAGCAGAGCTTCCTGGTTCTACGCAGTGTTCTGGTACTGAAACGGGTGCTGAAGCAAGGCCCCTAGGAGTGTTGAAAAGCTTACTACCTTGAAACTAAAGCAGAACAACGATGAAGGCCTCATGGAGCTGCTGCACGCCTCTCGTTTTGCAAGGATAATCAGGGCCTTACTTCGAAGCTTGGGCTCACGTTGACTTTCACTTTAGGTATAGCGCAGAGCAGGGTGAGCTTCCAACAAGGAACTGGAAACCCAAGGTTTCTTAGGAGAAAACTCATTTTCTTCTCAGAACCATGCCGGCAGTGAGGAAAACCCCGGCAACAACAATGCTTTTCAGGTAGCTTCGAGGCCGCATGAACGGAGCTTTCATAATGGGAAAAGAAGCCTTATGCCATCAGTCTCCAATTTCTAGGTTGACACGCAGCATACACGCAGGACCAGAGCTTACTGTCTCTACGCAGTGTTCTGGTACCGAAACGGTTGCCTAAGCAAAGTCCCTAGGAGTCTTGGAAAGCTTACTACCGTGAAACTAAAGCAGAACAGCGATGAAGGCCTCAGGGAGCTGCTGCACGCCTCCCGTTTTGCCAGCATAATCAGGGCCTTACTTCGAGGCTAGTGCTCACATTGACTTTCACGTTTGGTATAGAGCAGAGCAGGGTGAGCTTCCAACTAGGAACTGGAAGCACAAGGTTTCTTTCGAGAAAACTCATTTTCTTCTATGAACCATGCCGGCTGTAAGTAAAAGCACGGTAACAACAGTGCTTTTCAGGGAGCTTCGGGGCCGCATCAACGGAGCTTTCATCATGGGAAAACTAGCCTTGTGCCATCAGTCTCTACTTTCTAGGTTGACACGCAGCATACACGCAGGAGCAGAGCTTCCTGGTTCTACGCAGTGTTCTGGTACTGAAACGGGTGCTGAAGCAAGGCCCCAAGGAGTGTTGAAAAGCTTACTACCTTGAAACTAAAGCAGAACAACGATGAAGGCCTCATGGAGCTGCTGCACGCCTCTCGTTTTGCAAGGATAATCAGGGCCTTACTTCGAAGCTTGGGCTCACGTTGACTTTCACTTTAGGTATAGCGCAGAGCAGGGTGAGCTTCCAACAAGGAACTGGAAACCCAAGGTTTCTTAGGAGAAAACTCATTTTCTTCTCAGAACCATGCCGGCAGTGAGGAAAACCCCAGCAACAACAATGCTTTTCAGGTAGCTTCGGGGCCGCATGAACGGAGCTTTCATAATGGGAAAAGAAGCCTTATGCCATCAGTCTCCAATTTCTAGGTTGACACGCAGCATACACGCAGGACCAGAGCTTACTGTCTCTACGCAGTGTTCTGGTACCGAAACGGTTGCCTAAGCAAAGTCTCTAGGAACGTTGGAAAGCTTACTACCGTGAAACTAAAGCAGAACAGCGATGAAGGCCTCATGGAGCTGCTGCACGCCTCCCGTTTTGCCAGCATAATCAGGGCCTTACTTCGAGGCTAGTGCTCACATTGACTTTCACGTTTGGTATAGAGCAGAGCAGGGTGAGCTTCCAACTAGGAACTGGAAGCACAAGGTTTCTTTCGAGAAAACTCATTTTCTTCTACGTGCCATGCCGGCTGTAAGTAAAAGCACGGTAACAACAGTGTTTTGCAGGAAGCTTCGAGGCAGCATGAATGGAGCTTTCAAAACGGAAAAACAATTCTTGTGCCATCAGTCTCTAATTTCTAGGTTGACACGCAGCATACACGCAGGAGCAGAGCTTCCTGGTTCTACGCAGTGTTCTGGTACTGAAACGGGTGCTGAAGCAAGGCCCCTAGGAGTGTTGAAAAGCTTACTACCTTGAAACTAAAGCAGAACAACGATGAAGGCCTCATGGAGCTGCTGCACGCCTCTCGTTTTGCAAGGATAATCAGGGCCTTACTTCGAAGCTTGGGCTCACGTTGACTTTCACTTTAGGTATAGCGCAGAGCAGGGTGAGCTTCCAACAAGGAACTGGAAACCCAAGGTTTCTTAGGAGAAAACTCATTTTCTTCTCAGAACCATGCCGGCAGTGAGGAAAACCCCGGCAACAACAATGCTTTTCAGGTAGCTTCGAGGCCGCATGAACGGAGCTTTCATAATGGGAAAAGAAGCCTTATGCCATCAGTCCAATTTCTAGGTTGACACGCAGCATACACGCAGGACCAGAGCTTACTGTCTCTACGCAGTGTTCTGGTACCGAAACGGTTGCTTAAGCAAAGTCCCTAGGAGTCTTGGAGAGCTTACTACCGTGAAACTAAAGCAGAACAGCGATGAAGGCCTCATGGAGCTGCTGCACGCCTCCCGTTTTGCCAGCATAATCAGGGCCTTACTTCGAGGCTAGTGCTCACATTGACTTTCACGTTTGGTATAGAGCAGAGCAGGGTGAGCTTCCAACTAGGAACTGGAAGCACAAGGTTTCTTTCGAGAAAACTCATTTTCTTCTATGTGCCATGCCGGCTGTAAGTAAAAGCACGGTAACAACAGTGCTTTGCAGGAAGCTTCGAGGCAGCATGAATGGAGCTTTCAAAATGGGAAAACAAGCCTTGTGCCATCAGTCTCTAATTTCTAGGTTGACACGCAGCATACACGCAGGAGCAGAGCTTCCTGGTTCTACGCAGTGTTCTGGTACTGAAACTGGTGCTGAAGCAAGTCCTCTAGGTGTGTTGAAAAGCTTACTACCTTGAAACTAAAGCAGAACAACGATGAAGGCCTCATGGAGCTGCTGCACGCCTCTCGTTTTGCAAGGATAATCAGGGCCTTATTTCGAAGCTTGGGCTCACGTTGACTTTCACTTTAGGTATAGCGCAGAGCAGGGTGAGCTTCCAACAAGGAACTGGAAACCCAAGGTTTCTTAGGAGAAAACTCATTTTCTTCTCAGAACCATGCCGGCAGTGAGGAAAACCCCGGCAACAACAATGCTTTTCAGGTAGCTTCGAGGCCGCATGAACGGAGCTTTCATAATGGGAAAAGAAGCCTTATGCCATCAGTCTCCAATTTCTAGGTTGACACGCAGCATACACGCAGGAGCAGAGCTTCCTGGTTCTACGCAGTGTTCTGGTACTGAAACGGGTGCTGAAGCAAGGCCCCAAGGAGTGTTGAAAAGCTTACTGCCTTGAAACTAAAGCAGAACAACGATGAAGGCCTCATGGAGCTGCTGCACGCCTCTCGTTTTGCAAGGATAATCAGGGCCTTACTTCGAAGCTTGGGCTCACGTTGACTTTCACTTTAGGTATAGCGCAGAGCAGGGTGAGCTTCCAACAAGGAACTGGAAACCCAAGGTTTCTTAGGAGAAAACTCATTTTCTTCTCAGAACCATGCCGGCAGTGAGGAAAACCCCAGCAACAACAATGCTTTTCAGGTAGCTTCGGGGCCGCATGAACGGAGCTTTCATAATGGGAAAAGAAGCCTTATGCCATCAGTCTCCAATTTCTAGGTTGACACGCAGCATACACGCAGGACCAGAGCTTACTGTCTCTACGCAGTGTTCTGGTACCGAAACGGTTGCCTAAGCAAAGTCTCTAGGAACGTTGGAAAGCTTACTACCGTGAAACTAAAGCAGAACAGCGATGAAGGCCTCATGGAGCTGCTGCACGCCTCCCGTTTTGCCAGCATAATCAGGGCCTTACTTCGAGGCTAGTGCTCACATTGACTTTCACGTTTGGTATAGAGCAGAGCAGGGTGAGCTTCCAACTAGGAACTGGAAGCACAAGGTTTCTTTCGAGAAAACTCATTTTCTTCTACGTGCCATGCCGGCTGTAAGTAAAAGCACGGTAACAACAGTGTTTTGCAGGAAGCTTCGAGGCAGCATGAATGGAGCTTTCAAAACGGAAAAACAATTCTTGTGCCATCAGTCTCTAATTTCTAGGTTGACACGCAGCATACACGCAGGAGCAGAGCTTCCTGGTTCTACGCAGTGTTCTGGTACTGAAACGGGTGCTGAAGCAAGGCCCCTAGGAGTGTTGAAAAGCTTACTACCTTGAAACTAAAGCAGAACAACGATGAAGGCCTCATGGAGCTGCTGCACGCCTCTCGTTTTGCAAGGATAATCAGGGCCTTACTTCGAAGCTTGGGCTCACGTTGACTTTCACTTTAGGTATAGCGCAGAGCAGGGTGAGCTTCCAACAAGGAACTGGAAACCCAAGGTTTCTTAGGAGAAAACTCATTTTCTTCTCAGAACCATGCCGGCAGTGAGGAAAACCCCGGCAACAACAATGCTTTTCAGGTAGCTTCGAGGCCGCATGAACGGAGCTTTCATAATGGGAAAAGAAGCCTTATGCCATCAGTCCAATTTCTAGGTTGACACGCAGCATACACGCAGGACCAGAGCTTACTGTCTCTACGCAGTGTTCTGGTACCGAAACGGTTGCTTAAGCAAAGTCCCTAGGAGTCTTGGAGAGCTTACTACCGTGAAACTAAAGCAGAACAGCGATGAAGGCCTCATGGAGCTGCTGCACGCCTCCCGTTTTGCCAGCATAATCAGGGCCTTACTTCGAGGCTAGTGCTCACATTGACTTTCACGTTTGGTATAGAGCAGAGCAGGGTGAGCTTCCAACTAGGAACTGGAAGCACAAGGTTTCTTTCGAGAAAACTCATTTTCTTCTATGTGCCATGCCGGCTGTAAGTAAAAGCACGGTAACAACAGTGCTTTGCAGGAAGCTTCGAGGCAGCATGAATGGAGCTTTCAAAATGGGAAAACAAGCCTTGTGCCATCAGTCTCTAATTTCTAGGTTGACACGCAGCATACACGCAGGAGCAGAGCTTCCTGGTTCTACGCAGTGTTCTGGTACTGAAACGGGTGCTGAAGCAAGTCCGCTAGGAGTGTTGAAAAGCTTACTACCTTGAAACTAAAGCAGAACAACGATGAAGGCCTCATGGAGCTGCTGCACGCCTCTCGTTTTGCAAGGATAATCAGGGCCTTACTTCGAAGCTTGGGCTCACGTTGACTTTCACTTTAGGTATAGCACAGAGCAGGGTGAGCTTCCAACAAGGAACTGGAAACCCAAGGTTTCTTAGGAGAAAACTCATTTTCTTCTCAGAACCATGCCGGCAGTGAGGAAAACCCCGGCAACAACAATGCTTTTCAGGTAGCTTCGAGGCCGCATGAACGGAGCTTTCATAATGGGAAAAGAAGCCTTATGCCATCAGTCTCCAATTTCTAGGTTGACACGCAGCATACACGCAGGACCAGAGCTTACTGTCTCTACGCAGTGTTCTGGTACCGAAACGGTTGCTTAAGCAAAGTCCCTAGGAGTCTTGGAAAGCTTACTACCGTGAAACTAAAGCAGAACAGCGATGAAGGCCTCATGGAGATGCTGCACGCCTCCCGTTTTGCCAGGATAATCAGGGCCTTACTTCGAGGCTAGTGCTCACATTGACTTTCACGTTTGGTATAGAGCAGAGCAGGGTGAGCTTCCAACTAGGAACTGGAAGCACAAGGTTTCTTTCGAGAAAACTCATTTTCTTCTATGAACCATGCCGGCTGTAAGTAAAAGCACGGTAACAACAGTGCTTTTCAGGGAGCTTCGGGGCCGCATCAACGGAGCTTTCATCATGGGAAAACTAGCCTTGTGCCATCAGTCTCTACTTTCTAGGTTGACACGCAGCATACACGCAGGAGCAGAGCTTCCTGGTTCTACGCAGTGTTCTGGTACTGAAACGGGTGCTAAAGCAAGGCCCCTAGGAGTGTTGAAAAGCTTACTACCTTGAAACTAAAGCAGAACAACGATGAAGGCCTCATGGAGCTGCTGCACGCCTCTCGTTTTGCAAGGATAATCAGGGCCTTACTTCGAAGCTTGGGCTCACGTTGACTTTCACTTTAGGTATAGCGCAGAGCAGGGTGAGCTTCCAACAAGGAACTGGAAACCCAAGGTTTCTTAGGAGAAAACTCATTTTCTTCTCAGAACCATGCCGGCAGTGAGGAAAACCCCGGCAACAACAATGCTTTTCAGGTAGCTTCGAGGCCGCATGAACGGAGCTTTCATAATGGGAAAAGAAGCCTTATGCCATCAGTCTCCAATTTCTAGGTTGACACGCAGCATACACGCAGGACCAGAGCTTACTGTCTCTACGCAGTGTTCTGGTACCGAAACGGTTGCCTAAGCAAAGTCCCTAGGAACGTTGGAAAGCTTACTACCGTGAAACTAAAGCAGAACAGCGATGAAGGCCTCATGGAGCTGCTGCACGCCTCCCGTTTTGCCAGCATAATCAGGGCCTTACTTCGAGGCTAGTGCTCACATTGACTTTCACGTTTGGTATAGAGCAGAGCAGGGTGAGCTTCCAACTAGGAACTGGAAGCACAAGGTTTCTTTCGAGAAAACTCATTTTCTTCTATGAGCCATGCCGGCTGTAAGTAAAAGCACGGTAACAACAGTGCTTTTCAGGGAGCTTCGGGGCCGCATCAACGGAGCTTTCATAATGGGAAAACTAGCCTTGTGCCATCAGTCTCTAATTTCTAGGTTGACACGCAGCATACACGCAGGAGCAGAGCTTCCTGGTTCTACGCAGTGTTCTGGTACTGAAACGGGTGCTGAAGCAAGTCCGCTAGGAGTGTTGAAAAGCTTACTACCTTGAAACTAAAGCAGAACAACGATGAAGGCCTCATGGAGCTGCTGCACGCCTCTCGTTTTGCAAGGATAATCAGGGCCTTACTTCGAAGCTTGGGCTCACGTTGACTTTCACTTTAGGTATAGCGCAGAGCAGGGTGAGCTTCCAACAAGGAACTGGAAACCCAAGGTTTCTTAGGAGAAAACTCATTTTCTTCTCAGAACCATGCCGGCAGTGAGGAAAACCCCGGCAACAACAATGCTTTTCAGGTAGCTTCGAGGCCGCATGAACGGAGCTTTCATAATGGGAAAAGAAGCTTTATGCCATCAGTCTCCAATTTCTAGGTTGACACGCAGCATACACGCAGGACCAGAGCTTACTGTCTCTACGCAGTGTTCTGGTACCGAAACGGTTGCCTAAGCAAAGTCCCTAGGAACGTTGGAAAGCTTACTACCGTGAAACTAAAGCAGAACAGCGATGAAGGCCTCATGGAGCTGCTGCACGCCTCCCGTTTTGCCAGCATAATCAGGGCCTTACTTCGAGGCTAGTGCTCACATTGACTTTCACGTTTGGTATAGAGCAGAGCAGGGTGAGCTTCCAACTAGGAACTGGAAGCACAAGGTTTCTTTCGAGAAAACTCATTTTCTTCTATGTGCCATGCCGGCTGTAAGTAAAAGCACGGTAACAACAGTGCTTTGCAGGAAGCTTCGAGGCAGCATGAATGGAGCTTTCAAAATGGGAAAACAAGCCTTGTGCCATCAGTCTCTAATTTCTAGGTTGACACGCAGCATACACGCAGGAGCAGAGCTTCCTGGTTCTACGCAGTGTTCTGGTACTGAAACGGGTGCTGAAGCAAGTCCTCTAGGTGTGTTGAAAAGCTTACTACCTTGAAACTAAAGCAGAACAACGATGAAGGCCTCATGGAGCTGCTGCACGCCTCTCGTTTTGCAAGGATAATCAGGGCCTTATTTCGAAGCTTGGGCTCACGTTGACTTTCACTTTAGGTATAGCGCAGAGCAGGGTGAGCTTCCAACAAGGAACTGGAAACCCAAGGTTTCTTAGGAGAAAACTCATTTTCTTCTCAGAACCATGCCGGCAGTGAGGAAAACCCCGGCAACAACAATGCTTTTCAGGTAGCTTCGAGGCCGCATGAACGGAGCTTTCATAATGGGAAAAGAAGCCTTATGCCATCAGTCTCCAATTTCTAGGTTGACACGCAGCATACACGCAGGACCAGAGCTTACTGTCTCTACGCAGTGTTCTGGTACCGAAACGGTTGCCTAAGCAAAGTCCCTAGGAGTCTTGGAAAGCTTAGTACCGTGAAACTAAAGCAGAACAGCGATGAAGGCCTCAGGGAGCTGCTGCACGCCTCCCGTTTTGCCAGCATAATCAGGGCCTTACTTCGAGGCTAGTGCTCACATTGACTTTCACGTTTGGTATAGAGCAGAGCAGGGTGAGCTTCCAACTAGGAACTGGAAGCACAAGGTTTCTTTCGAGAAAACTCATTTTCTTCTATGAACCATGCCGGCTGTAAGTAAAAGCACGGTAACAACAGTGCTTTTCAGGGAGCTTCGGGGCCGCATCAACGGAGCTTTCATCATGGGAAAACTAGCCTTGTGCCATCAGTCTCTACTTTCTAGGTTGACACGCAGCATACACGCAGGAGCAGAGCTTCCTGGTTCTACGCAGTGTTCTGGTACTGAAACGGGTGCTGAAGCAAGGCCCCAAGGAGTGTTGAAAAGCTTACTACCTTGAAACTAAAGCAGAACAACGATGAAGGCCTCATGGAGCTGCTGCACGCCTCTCGTTTTGCAAGGATAATCAGGGCCTTACTTCGAAGCTTGGGCTCACGTTGACTTTCACTTTAGGTATAGCGCAGAGCAGGGTGAGCTTCCAACAAGGAACTGGAAACCCAAGGTTTCTTAGGAGAAAACTCATTTTCTTCTCAGAACCATGCCGGCAGTGAGGAAAACCCCAGCAACAACAATGCTTTTCAGGTAGCTTCGGGGCCGCATGAACGGAGCTTTCATAATGGGAAAAGAAGCCTTATGCCATCAGTCTCCAATTTCTAGGTTGACACGCAGCATACACGCAGGACCAGAGCTTACTGTCTCTACGCAGTGTTCTGGTACCGAAACGGTTGCCTAAGCAAAGTCTCTAGGAACGTTGGAAAGCTTACTACCGTGAAACTAAAGCAGAACAGCGATGAAGGCCTCATGGAGCTGCTGCACGCCTCCCGTTTTGCCAGCATAATCAGGGCCTTACTTCGAGGCTAGTGCTCACATTGACTTTCACGTTTGGTATAGAGCAGAGCAGGGTGAGCTTCCAACTAGGAACTGGAAGCACAAGGTTTCTTTCGAGAAAACTCATTTTCTTCTATGAACCATGCCGGCTGTAAGTAAAAGCACGGTAACAACAGTGTTTTGCAGGAAGCTTCGAGGCAGCATGAATGGAGCTTTCAAAACGGAAAAACAATTCTTGTGCCATCAGTCTCTAATTTCTAGGTTGACACGCAGCATACACGCAGGAGCAGAGCTTCCTGGTTCTACGCAGTGTTCTGGTACTGAAACGGGTGCTGAAGCAAGGCCCCTAGGAGTGTTGAAAAGCTTACTACCTTGAAACTAAAGCAGAACAACGATGAAGGCCTCATGGAGCTGCTGCACGCCTCTCGTTTTGCAAGGATAATCAGGGCCTTACTTCGAAGCTTGGGCTCACGTTGACTTTCACTTTAGGTATAGCGCAGAGCAGGGTGAGCTTCCAACAAGGAACTGGAAACCCAAGGTTTCTTAGGAGAAAACTCATTTTCTTCTCAGAACCATGCCGGCAGTGAGGAAAACCCCGGCAACAACAATGCTTTTCAGGTAGCTTCGAGGCCGCATGAACGGAGCTTTCATAATGGGAAAAGAAGCCTTATGCCATCAGTCCAATTTCTAGGTTGACACGCAGCATACACGCAGGACCAGAGCTTACTGTCTCTACGCAGTGTTCTGGTACCGAAACGGTTGCTTAAGCAAAGTCCCTAGGAGTCTTGGAGAGCTTACTACCGTGAAACTAAAGCAGAACAGCGATGAAGGCCTCATGGAGCTGCTGCACGCCTCCCGTTTTGCCAGCATAATCAGGGCCTTACTTCGAGGCTAGTGCTCACATTGACTTTCACGTTTGGTATAGAGCAGAGCAGGGTGAGCTTCCAACTAGGAACTGGAAGCACAAGGTTTCTTTCGAGAAAACTCATTTTCTTCTATGTGCCATGCCGGCTGTAAGTAAAAGCACGGTAACAACAGTGCTTTGCAGGAAGCTTCGAGGCAGCATGAATGGAGCTTTCAAAATGGGAAAACAAGCCTTGTGCCATCAGTCTCTAATTTCTAGGTTGACACGCAGCATACACGCAGGAGCAGAGCTTCCTGGTTCTACGCAGTGTTCTGGTACTGAAACGGGTGCTGAAGCAAGTCCGCTAGGAGTGTTGAAAAGCTTACTACCTTGAAACTAAAGCAGAACAACGATGAAGGCCTCATGGAGCTGCTGCACGCCTCTCGTTTTGCAAGGATAATCAGGGCCTTACTTCGAAGCTTGGGCTCACGTTGACTTTCACTTTAGGTATAGCGCAGAGCAGGGTGAGCTTCCAACAAGGAACTGGAAACCCAAGGTTTCTTAGGAGAAAACTCATTTTCTTCTCAGAACCATGCCGGCAGTGAGGAAAACCCCGGCAACAACAATGCTTTTCAGGTAGCTTCGAGGCCGCATGAACGGAGCTTTCATAATGGGAAAAGAAGCCTTATGCCATCAGTCTCCAATTTCTAGGTTGACACGCAGCATACACGCAGGACCAGAGCTTACTGTCTCTACGCAGTGTTCTGGTACCGAAACGGTTGCTTAAGCAAAGTCCCTAGGAGTCTTGGAAAGCTTACTACCGTGAAACTAAAGCAGAACAGCGATGAAGGCCTCATGGAGATGCTGCACGCCTCCCGTTTTGCCAGGATAATCAGGGCCTTACTTCGAGGCTAGTGCTCACATTGACTTTCACGTTTGGTATAGAGCAGAGCAGGGTGAGCTTCCAACTAGGAACTGGAAGCACAAGGTTTCTTTCGAGAAAACTCATTTTCTTCTATGAACCATGCCGGCTGTAAGTAAAAGCACGGTAACAACAGTGCTTTTCAGGGAGCTTCGGGGCCGCATCAACGGAGCTTTCATCATGGGAAAACTAGCCTTGTGCCATCAGTCTCTACTTTCTAGGTTGACACGCAGCATACACGCAGGAGCAGAGCTTCCTGGTTCTACGCAGTGTTCTGGTACTGAAACGGGTGCTAAAGCAAGGCCCCTAGGAGTGTTGAAAAGCTTACTACCTTGAAACTAAAGCAGAACAACGATGAAGGCCTCATGGAGCTGCTGCACGCCTCTCGTTTTGCAAGGATAATCAGGGCCTTACTTCGAAGCTTGGGCTCACGTTGACTTTCACTTTAGGTATAGCGCAGAGCAGGGTGAGCTTCCAACAAGGAACTGGAAACCCAAGGTTTCTTAGGAGAAAACTCATTTTCTTCTCAGAACCATGCCGGCAGTGAGGAAAACCCCGGCAACAACAATGCTTTTCAGGTAGCTTCGAGGCCGCATGAACGGAGCTTTCATAATGGGAAAAGAAGCCTTATGCCATCAGTCTCCAATTTCTAGGTTGACACGCAGCATACACGCAGGACCAGAGCTTACTGTCTCTACGCAGTGTTCTGGTACCGAAACGGTTGCCTAAGCAAAGTCCCTAGGAACGTTGGAAAGCTTACTACCGTGAAACTAAAGCAGAACAGCGATGAAGGCCTCATGGAGCTGCTGCACGCCTCCCGTTTTGCCAGCATAATCAGGGCCTTACTTCGAGGCTAGTGCTCACATTGACTTTCACGTTTGGTATAGAGCAGAGCAGGGTGAGCTTCCAACTAGGAACTGGAAGCACAAGGTTTCTTTCGAGAAAACTCATTTTCTTCTATGAGCCATGCCGGCTGTAAGTAAAAGCACGGTAACAACAGTGCTTTTCAGGGAGCTTCGGGGCCGCATCAACGGAGCTTTCATAATGGGAAAACTAGCCTTGTGCCATCAGTCTCTAATTTCTAGGTTGACACGCAGCATACACGCAGGAGCAGAGCTTCCTGGTTCTACGCAGTGTTCTGGTACTGAAACGGGTCCTGAAGCAAGGCCCCTAGGAGTGTTGAAAAGCTTACTACCTTGAAACTAAAGCAGAACAACGATGAAGGCCTCATGGAGCTGCTGCACGCCTCTCGTTTTGCAAGGATAATCAGGGCCTTACTTCGAAGCTTGGGCTCACGTTGACTTTCACTTTAGGTATAGCGCAGAGCAGGGTGAGCTTCCAACAAGGAACTGGAAACCCAAGGTTTCTTAGGAGAAAACTCATTTTCTTCTCAGAACCATGCCGGCAGTGAGGAAAACCCCGGCAACAACAATGCTTTTCAGGTAGCTTCGAGGCCGCATGAACGGAGCTTTCATAATGGGAAAAGAAGCTTTATGCCATCAGTCTCCAATTTCTAGGTTGACACGCAGCATACACGCAGGACCAGAGCTTACTGTCTCTACGCAGTGTTCTGGTACCGAAACGGTTGCCTAAGCAAAGTCCCTAGGAACGTTGGAAAGCTTACTACCGTGAAACTAAAGCAGAACAGCGATGAAGGCCTCAT
Organism: Eubalaena glacialis; assembly: GCF_028564815.1. Lineage (NCBI taxonomy): Eukaryota > Metazoa > Chordata > Mammalia > Artiodactyla > Balaenidae > Eubalaena > Eubalaena glacialis. Next base: position 49,308,857 of record NC_083731.1, read on the forward strand.
GGAGCTGCTGCACGCCTCCCGTTTTGCCAGCATAATCAGGGCCTTACTTCGAGGCTAGTGCTCACATTGACTTTCACGTTTGGTATAGAGCAGAGCAGGGTGAGCTTCCAACTAGGAACTGGAAGCACAAGGTTTCTTTCGAGAAAACTCATTTTCTTCTATGAACCATGCCGGCTGTAAGTAAAAGCACGGTAACAACAGTGCTTTTCAGGGAGCTTCGGGGCCGCATCAACGGAGCTTTCATCATGGGAAAACTAGCCTTGTGCCATCAGTCTCTACTTTCTAGGTTGACACGCAGCATACACGCAGGAGCAGAGCTTCCTGGTTCTACGCAGTGTTCTGGTACTGAAACGGGTGCTGAAGCAAGGCCCCAAGGAGTGTTGAAAAGCTTACTACCTTGAAACTAAAGCAGAACAACGATGAAGGCCTCATGGAGCTGCTGCACGCCTCTCGTTTTGCAAGGATAATCAGGGCCTTACTTCGAAGCTTGGGCTCACGTTGACTTTCACTTTAGGTATAGCGCAGAGCAGGGTGAGCTTCCAACAAGGAACTGGAAACCCAAGGTTTCTTAGGAGAAAACTCATTTTCTTCTCAGAACCATGCCGGCAGTGAGGAAAACCCCAGCAACAACAATGCTTTTCAGGTAGCTTCGGGGCCGCATGAACGGAGCTTTCATAATGGGAAAAGAAGCCTTATGCCATCAGTCTCCAATTTCTAGGTTGACACGCAGCATACACGCAGGACCAGAGCTTACTGTCTCTACGCAGTGTTCTGGTACCGAAACGGTTGCCTAAGCAAAGTCTCTAGGAACGTTGGAAAGCTTACTACCGTGAAACTAAAGCAGAACAGCGATGAAGGCCTCATGGAGCTGCTGCACGCCTCCCGTTTTGCCAGCATAATCAGGGCCTTACTTCGAGGCTAGTGCTCACATTGACTTTCACGTTTGGTATAGAGCAGAGCAGGGTGAGCTTCCAACTAGGAACTGGAAGCACAAGGTTTCTTTCGAGAAAACTCATTTTCTTCTACGTGCCATGCCGGCTGTAAGTAAAAGCACGGTAACAACAGTGTTTTGCAGGAAGCTTCGAGGCAGCATGAATGGAGCTTTCAAAACGGAAAAACAATTCTTGTGCCATCAGTCTCTAATTTCTAGGTTGACACGCAGCATACACGCAGGAGCAGAGCTTCCTGGTTCTACGCAGTGTTCTGGTACTGAAACGGGTGCTGAAGCAAGGCCCCTAGGAGTGTTGAAAAGCTTACTACCTTGAAACTAAAGCAGAACAACGATGAAGGCCTCATGGAGCTGCTGCACGCCTCTCGTTTTGCAAGGATAATCAGGGCCTTACTTCGAAGCTTGGGCTCACGTTGACTTTCACTTTAGGTATAGCGCAGAGCAGGGTGAGCTTCCAACAAGGAACTGGAAACCCAAGGTTTCTTAGGAGAAAACTCATTTTCTTCTCAGAACCATGCCGGCAGTGAGGAAAACCCCGGCAACAACAATGCTTTTCAGGTAGCTTCGAGGCCGCATGAACGGAGCTTTCATAATGGGAAAAGAAGCCTTATGCCATCAGTCCAATTTCTAGGTTGACACGCAGCATACACGCAGGACCAGAGCTTACTGTCTCTACGCAGTGTTCTGGTACCGAAACGGTTGCTTAAGCAAAGTCCCTAGGAGTCTTGGAGAGCTTACTACCGTGAAACTAAAGCAGAACAGCGATGAAGGCCTCATGGAGCTGCTGCACGCCTCCCGTTTTGCCAGCATAATCAGGGCCTTACTTCGAGGCTAGTGCTCACATTGACTTTCACGTTTGGTATAGAGCAGAGCAGGGTGAGCTTCCAACTAGGAACTGGAAGCACAAGGTTTCTTTCGAGAAAACTCATTTTCTTCTATGTGCCATGCCGGCTGTAAGTAAAAGCACGGTAACAACAGTGCTTTGCAGGAAGCTTCGAGGCAGCATGAATGGAGCTTTCAAAATGGGAAAACAAGCCTTGTGCCATCAGTCTCTAATTTCTAGGTTGACACGCAGCATACACGCAGGAGCAGAGCTTCCTGGTTCTACGCAGTGTTCTGGTACTGAAACTGGTGCTGAAGCAAGTCCTCTAGGTGTGTTGAAAAGCTTACTACCTTGAAACTAAAGCAGAACAACGATGAAGGCCTCATGGAGCTGCTGCACGCCTCTCGTTTTGCAAGGATAATCAGGGCCTTATTTCGAAGCTTGGGCTCACGTTGACTTTCACTTTAGGTATAGCGCAGAGCAGGGTGAGCTTCCAACAAGGAACTGGAAACCCAAGGTTTCTTAGGAGAAAACTCATTTTCTTCTCAGAACCATGCCGGCAGTGAGGAAAACCCCGGCAACAACAATGCTTTTCAGGTAGCTTCGAGGCCGCATGAACGGAGCTTTCATAATGGGAAAAGAAGCCTTATGCCATCAGTCTCCAATTTCTAGGTTGACACGCAGCATACACGCAGGAGCAGAGCTTCCTGGTTCTACGCAGTGTTCTGGTACTGAAACGGGTGCTGAAGCAAGGCCCCAAGGAGTGTTGAAAAGCTTACTGCCTTGAAACTAAAGCAGAACAACGATGAAGGCCTCATGGAGCTGCTGCACGCCTCTCGTTTTGCAAGGATAATCAGGGCCTTACTTCGAAGCTTGGGCTCACGTTGACTTTCACTTTAGGTATAGCGCAGAGCAGGGTGAGCTTCCAACAAGGAACTGGAAACCCAAGGTTTCTTAGGAGAAAACTCATTTTCTTCTCAGAACCATGCCGGCAGTGAGGAAAACCCCAGCAACAACAATGCTTTTCAGGTAGCTTCGGGGCCGCATGAACGGAGCTTTCATAATGGGAAAAGAAGCCTTATGCCATCAGTCTCCAATTTCTAGGTTGACACGCAGCATACACGCAGGACCAGAGCTTACTGTCTCTACGCAGTGTTCTGGTACCGAAACGGTTGCCTAAGCAAAGTCTCTAGGAACGTTGGAAAGCTTACTACCGTGAAACTAAAGCAGAACAGCGATGAAGGCCTCATGGAGCTGCTGCACGCCTCCCGTTTTGCCAGCATAATCAGGGCCTTACTTCGAGGCTAGTGCTCACATTGACTTTCACGTTTGGTATAGAGCAGAGCAGGGTGAGCTTCCAACTAGGAACTGGAAGCACAAGGTTTCTTTCGAGAAAACTCATTTTCTTCTACGTGCCATGCCGGCTGTAAGTAAAAGCACGGTAACAACAGTGTTTTGCAGGAAGCTTCGAGGCAGCATGAATGGAGCTTTCAAAACGGAAAAACAATTCTTGTGCCATCAGTCTCTAATTTCTAGGTTGACACGCAGCATACACGCAGGAGCAGAGCTTCCTGGTTCTACGCAGTGTTCTGGTACTGAAACGGGTGCTGAAGCAAGGCCCCTAGGAGTGTTGAAAAGCTTACTACCTTGAAACTAAAGCAGAACAACGATGAAGGCCTCATGGAGCTGCTGCACGCCTCTCGTTTTGCAAGGATAATCAGGGCCTTACTTCGAAGCTTGGGCTCACGTTGACTTTCACTTTAGGTATAGCGCAGAGCAGGGTGAGCTTCCAACAAGGAACTGGAAACCCAAGGTTTCTTAGGAGAAAACTCATTTTCTTCTCAGAACCATGCCGGCAGTGAGGAAAACCCCGGCAACAACAATGCTTTTCAGGTAGCTTCGAGGCCGCATGAACGGAGCTTTCATAATGGGAAAAGAAGCCTTATGCCATCAGTCCAATTTCTAGGTTGACACGCAGCATACACGCAGGACCAGAGCTTACTGTCTCTACGCAGTGTTCTGGTACCGAAACGGTTGCTTAAGCAAAGTCCCTAGGAGTCTTGGAGAGCTTACTACCGTGAAACTAAAGCAGAACAGCGATGAAGGCCTCATGGAGCTGCTGCACGCCTCCCGTTTTGCCAGCATAATCAGGGCCTTACTTCGAGGCTAGTGCTCACATTGACTTTCACGTTTGGTATAGAGCAGAGCAGGGTGAGCTTCCAACTAGGAACTGGAAGCACAAGGTTTCTTTCGAGAAAACTCATTTTCTTCTATGTGCCATGCCGGCTGTAAGTAAAAGCACGGTAACAACAGTGCTTTGCAGGAAGCTTCGAGGCAGCATGAATGGAGCTTTCAAAATGGGAAAACAAGCCTTGTGCCATCAGTCTCTAATTTCTAGGTTGACACGCAGCATACACGCAGGAGCAGAGCTTCCTGGTTCTACGCAGTGTTCTGGTACTGAAACGGGTGCTGAAGCAAGTCCGCTAGGAGTGTTGAAAAGCTTACTACCTTGAAACTAAAGCAGAACAACGATGAAGGCCTCATGGAGCTGCTGCACGCCTCTCGTTTTGCAAGGATAATCAGGGCCTTACTTCGAAGCTTGGGCTCACGTTGACTTTCACTTTAGGTATAGCACAGAGCAGGGTGAGCTTCCAACAAGGAACTGGAAACCCAAGGTTTCTTAGGAGAAAACTCATTTTCTTCTCAGAACCATGCCGGCAGTGAGGAAAACCCCGGCAACAACAATGCTTTTCAGGTAGCTTCGAGGCCGCATGAACGGAGCTTTCATAATGGGAAAAGAAGCCTTATGCCATCAGTCTCCAATTTCTAGGTTGACACGCAGCATACACGCAGGACCAGAGCTTACTGTCTCTACGCAGTGTTCTGGTACCGAAACGGTTGCTTAAGCAAAGTCCCTAGGAGTCTTGGAAAGCTTACTACCGTGAAACTAAAGCAGAACAGCGATGAAGGCCTCATGGAGATGCTGCACGCCTCCCGTTTTGCCAGGATAATCAGGGCCTTACTTCGAGGCTAGTGCTCACATTGACTTTCACGTTTGGTATAGAGCAGAGCAGGGTGAGCTTCCAACTAGGAACTGGAAGCACAAGGTTTCTTTCGAGAAAACTCATTTTCTTCTATGAACCATGCCGGCTGTAAGTAAAAGCACGGTAACAACAGTGCTTTTCAGGGAGCTTCGGGGCCGCATCAACGGAGCTTTCATCATGGGAAAACTAGCCTTGTGCCATCAGTCTCTACTTTCTAGGTTGACACGCAGCATACACGCAGGAGCAGAGCTTCCTGGTTCTACGCAGTGTTCTGGTACTGAAACGGGTGCTAAAGCAAGGCCCCTAGGAGTGTTGAAAAGCTTACTACCTTGAAACTAAAGCAGAACAACGATGAAGGCCTCATGGAGCTGCTGCACGCCTCTCGTTTTGCAAGGATAATCAGGGCCTTACTTCGAAGCTTGGGCTCACGTTGACTTTCACTTTAGGTATAGCGCAGAGCAGGGTGAGCTTCCAACAAGGAACTGGAAACCCAAGGTTTCTTAGGAGAAAACTCATTTTCTTCTCAGAACCATGCCGGCAGTGAGGAAAACCCCGGCAACAACAATGCTTTTCAGGTAGCTTCGAGGCCGCATGAACGGAGCTTTCATAATGGGAAAAGAAGCCTTATGCCATCAGTCTCCAATTTCTAGGTTGACACGCAGCATACACGCAGGACCAGAGCTTACTGTCTCTACGCAGTGTTCTGGTACCGAAACGGTTGCCTAAGCAAAGTCCCTAGGAACGTTGGAAAGCTTACTACCGTGAAACTAAAGCAGAACAGCGATGAAGGCCTCATGGAGCTGCTGCACGCCTCCCGTTTTGCCAGCATAATCAGGGCCTTACTTCGAGGCTAGTGCTCACATTGACTTTCACGTTTGGTATAGAGCAGAGCAGGGTGAGCTTCCAACTAGGAACTGGAAGCACAAGGTTTCTTTCGAGAAAACTCATTTTCTTCTATGAGCCATGCCGGCTGTAAGTAAAAGCACGGTAACAACAGTGCTTTTCAGGGAGCTTCGGGGCCGCATCAACGGAGCTTTCATAATGGGAAAACTAGCCTTGTGCCATCAGTCTCTAATTTCTAGGTTGACACGCAGCATACACGCAGGAGCAGAGCTTCCTGGTTCTACGCAGTGTTCTGGTACTGAAACGGGTGCTGAAGCAAGTCCGCTAGGAGTGTTGAAAAGCTTACTACCTTGAAACTAAAGCAGAACAACGATGAAGGCCTCATGGAGCTGCTGCACGCCTCTCGTTTTGCAAGGATAATCAGGGCCTTACTTCGAAGCTTGGGCTCACGTTGACTTTCACTTTAGGTATAGCGCAGAGCAGGGTGAGCTTCCAACAAGGAACTGGAAACCCAAGGTTTCTTAGGAGAAAACTCATTTTCTTCTCAGAACCATGCCGGCAGTGAGGAAAACCCCGGCAACAACAATGCTTTTCAGGTAGCTTCGAGGCCGCATGAACGGAGCTTTCATAATGGGAAAAGAAGCTTTATGCCATCAGTCTCCAATTTCTAGGTTGACACGCAGCATACACGCAGGACCAGAGCTTACTGTCTCTACGCAGTGTTCTGGTACCGAAACGGTTGCCTAAGCAAAGTCCCTAGGAACGTTGGAAAGCTTACTACCGTGAAACTAAAGCAGAACAGCGATGAAGGCCTCATGGAGCTGCTGCACGCCTCCCGTTTTGCCAGCATAATCAGGGCCTTACTTCGAGGCTAGTGCTCACATTGACTTTCACGTTTGGTATAGAGCAGAGCAGGGTGAGCTTCCAACTAGGAACTGGAAGCACAAGGTTTCTTTCGAGAAAACTCATTTTCTTCTATGTGCCATGCCGGCTGTAAGTAAAAGCACGGTAACAACAGTGCTTTGCAGGAAGCTTCGAGGCAGCATGAATGGAGCTTTCAAAATGGGAAAACAAGCCTTGTGCCATCAGTCTCTAATTTCTAGGTTGACACGCAGCATACACGCAGGAGCAGAGCTTCCTGGTTCTACGCAGTGTTCTGGTACTGAAACGGGTGCTGAAGCAAGTCCTCTAGGTGTGTTGAAAAGCTTACTACCTTGAAACTAAAGCAGAACAACGATGAAGGCCTCATGGAGCTGCTGCACGCCTCTCGTTTTGCAAGGATAATCAGGGCCTTATTTCGAAGCTTGGGCTCACGTTGACTTTCACTTTAGGTATAGCGCAGAGCAGGGTGAGCTTCCAACAAGGAACTGGAAACCCAAGGTTTCTTAGGAGAAAACTCATTTTCTTCTCAGAACCATGCCGGCAGTGAGGAAAACCCCGGCAACAACAATGCTTTTCAGGTAGCTTCGAGGCCGCATGAACGGAGCTTTCATAATGGGAAAAGAAGCCTTATGCCATCAGTCTCCAATTTCTAGGTTGACACGCAGCATACACGCAGGACCAGAGCTTACTGTCTCTACGCAGTGTTCTGGTACCGAAACGGTTGCCTAAGCAAAGTCCCTAGGAGTCTTGGAAAGCTTAGTACCGTGAAACTAAAGCAGAACAGCGATGAAGGCCTCAGGGAGCTGCTGCACGCCTCCCGTTTTGCCAGCATAATCAGGGCCTTACTTCGAGGCTAGTGCTCACATTGACTTTCACGTTTGGTATAGAGCAGAGCAGGGTGAGCTTCCAACTAGGAACTGGAAGCACAAGGTTTCTTTCGAGAAAACTCATTTTCTTCTATGAACCATGCCGGCTGTAAGTAAAAGCACGGTAACAACAGTGCTTTTCAGGGAGCTTCGGGGCCGCATCAACGGAGCTTTCATCATGGGAAAACTAGCCTTGTGCCATCAGTCTCTACTTTCTAGGTTGACACGCAGCATACACGCAGGAGCAGAGCTTCCTGGTTCTACGCAGTGTTCTGGTACTGAAACGGGTGCTGAAGCAAGGCCCCAAGGAGTGTTGAAAAGCTTACTACCTTGAAACTAAAGCAGAACAACGATGAAGGCCTCATGGAGCTGCTGCACGCCTCTCGTTTTGCAAGGATAATCAGGGCCTTACTTCGAAGCTTGGGCTCACGTTGACTTTCACTTTAGGTATAGCGCAGAGCAGGGTGAGCTTCCAACAAGGAACTGGAAACCCAAGGTTTCTTAGGAGAAAACTCATTTTCTTCTCAGAACCATGCCGGCAGTGAGGAAAACCCCAGCAACAACAATGCTTTTCAGGTAGCTTCGGGGCCGCATGAACGGAGCTTTCATAATGGGAAAAGAAGCCTTATGCCATCAGTCTCCAATTTCTAGGTTGACACGCAGCATACACGCAGGACCAGAGCTTACTGTCTCTACGCAGTGTTCTGGTACCGAAACGGTTGCCTAAGCAAAGTCTCTAGGAACGTTGGAAAGCTTACTACCGTGAAACTAAAGCAGAACAGCGATGAAGGCCTCATGGAGCTGCTGCACGCCTCCCGTTTTGCCAGCATAATCAGGGCCTTACTTCGAGGCTAGTGCTCACATTGACTTTCACGTTTGGTATAGAGCAGAGCAGGGTGAGCTTCCAACTAGGAACTGGAAGCACAAGGTTTCTTTCGAGAAAACTCATTTTCTTCTATGAACCATGCCGGCTGTAAGTAAAAGCACGGTAACAACAGTGTTTTGCAGGAAGCTTCGAGGCAGCATGAATGGAGCTTTCAAAACGGAAAAACAATTCTTGTGCCATCAGTCTCTAATTTCTAGGTTGACACGCAGCATACACGCAGGAGCAGAGCTTCCTGGTTCTACGCAGTGTTCTGGTACTGAAACGGGTGCTGAAGCAAGGCCCCTAGGAGTGTTGAAAAGCTTACTACCTTGAAACTAAAGCAGAACAACGATGAAGGCCTCATGGAGCTGCTGCACGCCTCTCGTTTTGCAAGGATAATCAGGGCCTTACTTCGAAGCTTGGGCTCACGTTGACTTTCACTTTAGGTATAGCGCAGAGCAGGGTGAGCTTCCAACAAGGAACTGGAAACCCAAGGTTTCTTAGGAGAAAACTCATTTTCTTCTCAGAACCATGCCGGCAGTGAGGAAAACCCCGGCAACAACAATGCTTTTCAGGTAGCTTCGAGGCCGCATGAACGGAGCTTTCATAATGGGAAAAGAAGCCTTATGCCATCAGTCCAATTTCTAGGTTGACACGCAGCATACACGCAGGACCAGAGCTTACTGTCTCTACGCAGTGTTCTGGTACCGAAACGGTTGCTTAAGCAAAGTCCCTAGGAGTCTTGGAGAGCTTACTACCGTGAAACTAAAGCAGAACAGCGATGAAGGCCTCATGGAGCTGCTGCACGCCTCCCGTTTTGCCAGCATAATCAGGGCCTTACTTCGAGGCTAGTGCTCACATTGACTTTCACGTTTGGTATAGAGCAGAGCAGGGTGAGCTTCCAACTAGGAACTGGAAGCACAAGGTTTCTTTCGAGAAAACTCATTTTCTTCTATGTGCCATGCCGGCTGTAAGTAAAAGCACGGTAACAACAGTGCTTTGCAGGAAGCTTCGAGGCAGCATGAATGGAGCTTTCAAAATGGGAAAACAAGCCTTGTGCCATCAGTCTCTAATTTCTAGGTTGACACGCAGCATACACGCAGGAGCAGAGCTTCCTGGTTCTACGCAGTGTTCTGGTACTGAAACGGGTGCTGAAGCAAGTCCGCTAGGAGTGTTGAAAAGCTTACTACCTTGAAACTAAAGCAGAACAACGATGAAGGCCTCATGGAGCTGCTGCACGCCTCTCGTTTTGCAAGGATAATCAGGGCCTTACTTCGAAGCTTGGGCTCACGTTGACTTTCACTTTAGGTATAGCGCAGAGCAGGGTGAGCTTCCAACAAGGAACTGGAAACCCAAGGTTTCTTAGGAGAAAACTCATTTTCTTCTCAGAACCATGCCGGCAGTGAGGAAAACCCCGGCAACAACAATGCTTTTCAGGTAGCTTCGAGGCCGCATGAACGGAGCTTTCATAATGGGAAAAGAAGCCTTATGCCATCAGTCTCCAATTTCTAGGTTGACACGCAGCATACACGCAGGACCAGAGCTTACTGTCTCTACGCAGTGTTCTGGTACCGAAACGGTTGCTTAAGCAAAGTCCCTAGGAGTCTTGGAAAGCTTACTACCGTGAAACTAAAGCAGAACAGCGATGAAGGCCTCATGGAGATGCTGCACGCCTCCCGTTTTGCCAGGATAATCAGGGCCTTACTTCGAGGCTAGTGCTCACATTGACTTTCACGTTTGGTATAGAGCAGAGCAGGGTGAGCTTCCAACTAGGAACTGGAAGCACAAGGTTTCTTTCGAGAAAACTCATTTTCTTCTATGAACCATGCCGGCTGTAAGTAAAAGCACGGTAACAACAGTGCTTTTCAGGGAGCTTCGGGGCCGCATCAACGGAGCTTTCATCATGGGAAAACTAGCCTTGTGCCATCAGTCTCTACTTTCTAGGTTGACACGCAGCATACACGCAGGAGCAGAGCTTCCTGGTTCTACGCAGTGTTCTGGTACTGAAACGGGTGCTAAAGCAAGGCCCCTAGGAGTGTTGAAAAGCTTACTACCTTGAAACTAAAGCAGAACAACGATGAAGGCCTCATGGAGCTGCTGCACGCCTCTCGTTTTGCAAGGATAATCAGGGCCTTACTTCGAAGCTTGGGCTCACGTTGACTTTCACTTTAGGTATAGCGCAGAGCAGGGTGAGCTTCCAACAAGGAACTGGAAACCCAAGGTTTCTTAGGAGAAAACTCATTTTCTTCTCAGAACCATGCCGGCAGTGAGGAAAACCCCGGCAACAACAATGCTTTTCAGGTAGCTTCGAGGCCGCATGAACGGAGCTTTCATAATGGGAAAAGAAGCCTTATGCCATCAGTCTCCAATTTCTAGGTTGACACGCAGCATACACGCAGGACCAGAGCTTACTGTCTCTACGCAGTGTTCTGGTACCGAAACGGTTGCCTAAGCAAAGTCCCTAGGAACGTTGGAAAGCTTACTACCGTGAAACTAAAGCAGAACAGCGATGAAGGCCTCATGGAGCTGCTGCACGCCTCCCGTTTTGCCAGCATAATCAGGGCCTTACTTCGAGGCTAGTGCTCACATTGACTTTCACGTTTGGTATAGAGCAGAGCAGGGTGAGCTTCCAACTAGGAACTGGAAGCACAAGGTTTCTTTCGAGAAAACTCATTTTCTTCTATGAGCCATGCCGGCTGTAAGTAAAAGCACGGTAACAACAGTGCTTTTCAGGGAGCTTCGGGGCCGCATCAACGGAGCTTTCATAATGGGAAAACTAGCCTTGTGCCATCAGTCTCTAATTTCTAGGTTGACACGCAGCATACACGCAGGAGCAGAGCTTCCTGGTTCTACGCAGTGTTCTGGTACTGAAACGGGTCCTGAAGCAAGGCCCCTAGGAGTGTTGAAAAGCTTACTACCTTGAAACTAAAGCAGAACAACGATGAAGGCCTCATGGAGCTGCTGCACGCCTCTCGTTTTGCAAGGATAATCAGGGCCTTACTTCGAAGCTTGGGCTCACGTTGACTTTCACTTTAGGTATAGCGCAGAGCAGGGTGAGCTTCCAACAAGGAACTGGAAACCCAAGGTTTCTTAGGAGAAAACTCATTTTCTTCTCAGAACCATGCCGGCAGTGAGGAAAACCCCGGCAACAACAATGCTTTTCAGGTAGCTTCGAGGCCGCATGAACGGAGCTTTCATAATGGGAAAAGAAGCTTTATGCCATCAGTCTCCAATTTCTAGGTTGACACGCAGCATACACGCAGGACCAGAGCTTACTGTCTCTACGCAGTGTTCTGGTACCGAAACGGTTGCCTAAGCAAAGTCCCTAGGAACGTTGGAAAGCTTACTACCGTGAAACTAAAGCAGAACAGCGATGAAGGCCTCATGGAGCTGCTGCACGCCTCCCGTTTTGCCAGCATAATCAGGGCCTTACTTCGAGGCTAGTGCTCACATTGACTTTCACGTTTGGTATAGAGCAGAGCAGGGTGAGCTTCCAACTAGGAACTGGAAGCACAAGGTTTCTTTCGAGAAAACTCATTTTCTTCTATGTGCCATGCCGGCTGTAAGTAAAAGCACGGTAACAACAGTGTTTTGCAGGAAGCTTCGAGGCAGCATGAATGGAGCTTTCAAAACGGAAAAACAATTCTTGTGCCATCAGTCTCTACTTTCTAGGTTGACACGCAGCATACACGCAGGAGCCGAGCTTCCTGGTTCTACGCAGTGTTCTGGTACTGAAACGGGTGCTGAAGCAAGTCCGCTAGGAGTGTTGAAAAGCTTACTACCTTGAAACTAAAGCAGAACAACGATGAAGGCCTCATGGAGCTGCTGCACGCCTCTCGTTTTGCAAGGATAATCAGGGCCTTACTTCGAAGCTTGGGCTCACGTTGACTTTCACTTTAGGTATAGCGCAGAGCAGGGTGAGCTTCCAACAAGGAACTGGAAACCCAAGGTTTCTTAGGAGAAAACTCATTTTCTTCTCAGAACCATGCCGGCAGTGAGGAAAACCCCGGCAACAACAATGCTTTTCAGGTAGCTTCGGGGCCGCATGAACGGAGCTTTCATAATGGGAAAAGAAGCCTTATGCCATCAGTCTCCAATTTCTAGGTTGACACGCAGCATACACGCAGGACCAGAGCTTACTGTCTCTACGCAGTGGTCTGGTACTGAAACGGTTGCTTAAGCAAAGTCCATAGGAGTCTTGGAAAGCTTACTACCGTGAAACTAAAGCAGAACAGCGATGAAGGCCTCATGGAGCTGCTGCATGCCTCCCGTTTTGCCAGCATAATCAGGGCCTTACTTCGAGGCTAGTGCTCACATTGACTTTCACGTTTGGTATAGAGCAGAGCAGGGTGAGCTTCCAACTAGGAACTGGAAGCACAAGGTTTCTTTCGAGAAAACTCATTTTCTTCTATGAGCCATGCCGGCTGTAAGTAAAAGCACGGTAACAACAGTGCTTTTCAGGGAGCTTCGGTGCCGCATCAACGGAGCTTTCATAATGGGAAAACTAGCCTTGTGCCATCAGTCTCTACTTTCTAGGTTGACACGCAGCATACACGCAGGAGCAGAGCTTCCTGGTTCTACGCAGTGTTCTGGTACTGAAACGGGTGCTGAAGCAAGTCCTCTAGGAGTGTTGAAAAGCTTACTACCTTGAAACTAAAGCAGAACAACGATGAAGGCCTCATGGAGCTGCTGCACGCCTCTCGTTTTGCAAGGATAATCAGGGCCTTACTTCGAAGCTTGGGCTCACGTTGACTTTCACTTTAGGTATAGCGCAGAGCAGGGTGAGCTTCCAACAAGGAACTGGAAACCCAAGGTTTCTTAGGAGAAAACTCATTTTCTTCTCAGAACCATGCCGGCAGTGAGGAAAACCCCGGCAACAACAATGCTTTTCAGGTAGCTTCGAGGCCGCATGAACGGAGCTTTCATAATGGGAAAAGAAGCCTTATGCCATCAGTCTCCAATTTCTAGGTTGACACGCAGCATACACGCAGGACCAGAGCTTACTGTCTCTACGCAGTGTTCTGATACCGAAACGGTTGCTTCAGCAAAGTCCCTAGGAACGTTGGAAAGCTTACTACCGTGAAACTAAAGCAGAACAGCGATGAAGGCCTCATGGAGCTGCTGCACGCCTCCCGTTTTGCCAGCATAATCAGGGCCTTACTTCGAGGCTAGTGCTCACATTGACTTTCACGTTTGGTATAGAGCAGAGCAGGGTGAGCTTCCAACTAGGAACTGGAAGCACAAGGTTTCTTTCGAGAAAACTCATTTTCTTCTATGAACCATGCCGGCTGTAAGTAAAAGCACGGTAACAACAGTGCTTTTCAGGGAGCTTCGTGGCCGCATCAACGGAGCTTTCATAATGGGAAAACTAGCCTTGTGCCATCAGTCTCTAATTTCTAGGTTGACACGCAGCATACACGCAGGAGCAGAGCTTCCTGGTTCTACGCAGTGTTCTGGTACTGAAACGGGTGCTGAAGCAAGGCCCCTAGGAGTGTTGAAAAGCTTACTACTTTGAAACTAAAGCAGAACAACGATGAAGGCCTCATGGAGCTGCTGCACGCCTCTCGTTTCGCAAGGATAATCAGGGCCTTACTTCGAAGCTTGGGCTCACGTTGACTTTCACTTTAGGTATAGCGCAGAGCAGGGTGAGCTTCCAACAAGGAACTGGAAACCCAAGGTTTCTTAGGAGAAAACTCATTTTCTTCTCAGAACCATGCCGGCAGTGAGGAAAACCCCGGCAACAACAATGCTTTTCAGGTAGCTTCGAGGCCGCATGAACGGAGCTTTCATAATGGGAAAAGAAGCCTTATGCCATCAGTCTCCAATTTCTAGGTTGACACGCAGCATACACGCAGGACCAGAGCTTACTGTCTCTACGCAGTGTTCTGGTACCGAAACGGTTGCTTAAGCAAAGTCCCTAGGAGTCTTGGAAAGCTTACTACCGTGAAACTAAAGCAGAACAGCGATGAAGGCCTCATGGAGATGCTGCACGCCTCCCGTTTTGCCAGGATAATCAGGGCCTTACTTCGAGGCTAGTGCTCACATTGACTTTCACGTTTGGTATAGAGCAGAGCAGGGTGAGCTTCCAACTAGGAACTGGAAGCACAAGGTTTCTTTCGAGAAAACTCATTTTCTTCTATGAACCATGCCGGCTGTAAGTAAAAGCACGGTAACAACAGTGCTTTTCAGGGAGCTTCGGGGCCGCATCAACGTAGCTTTCATCATGGGAAAACTAGCCTTGTGCCATCAGTCTCTACTTTCTAGGTTGACACGCAGCATACACGCAGGAGCAGAGCTTCCTGGTTCTACGCAGTGTTCTGGTACTGAAACGGGTGCTGAAGCAAGTCCGCTAGGAGTGTTGAAAAGCTTACTACCTTGAAACTAAAGCAGAACAACGATGAAGGCCTCATGGAGCTGCTGCACGCCTCTCGTTTTGCAAGGATAATCAGGGCCTTACTTCGAAGCTTGGGCTCACGTTGACTTTCACTTTAGGTATAGCGCAGAGCAGGGTGAGCTTCCAACAAGGAACTGGAAACCCAAGGTTTCTTAGGAGAAAACTCATTTTCTTCTCAGAACCATGCCGGCAGTGAGGAAAACCCCGGCAACAACAATGCTTTTCAGGTAGCTTCGAGGCCGCATGAACGGAGCTTTCATAATGGGAAAAGAAGCCTTATGCCATCAGTCTCCAATTTCTAGGTTGACACGCAGCATACACGCAGGACCAGAGCTTACTGTCTCTACGCAGTGTTCTGGTACCGAAACGGTTGCCTAAGCAAAGTCCCTAGGAACGTTGGAAAGCTTACTACCGTGAAACTAAAGCAGAACAGCGATGAAGGCCTCATGGAGCTGCTGCACGCCTCCCGTTTTGCCAGCATAATCAGGGCCTTACTTCGAGGCTAGTGCTCACATTGACTTTCACGTTTGGTATAGAGCAGAGCAGGGTGAGCTTCCAACTAGGAACTGGAAGCACAAGGTTTCTTTCGAGAAAACTCATTTTCTTCTATGAGCCATGCCGGCTGTAAGTAAAAGCACGGTAACAACAGTGCTTTTCAGGGAGCTTCGGGGCCGCATCAACGGAGCTTTCATAATGGGAAAACTAGCCTTGTGCCATCAGTCTCTAATTTCTAGGTTGACACGCAGCATACACGCAGGAGCAGAGCTTCCTGGTTCTACGCAGTGTTCTGGTACTGAAACGGGTCCTGAAGCAAGGCCCCTAGGAGTGTTGAAAAGCTTACTACCTTGAAACTAAAGCAGAACAACGATGAAGGCCTCATGGAGCTGCTGCACGCCTCTCGTTTTGCAAGGATAATCAGGGCCTTACTTCGAAGCTTGGGCTCACGTTGACTTTCACTTTAGGTATAGCGCAGAGCAGGGTGAGCTTCCAACAAGGAACTGGAAACCCAAGGTTTCTTAGGAGAAAACTCATTTTCTTCTCAGAACCATGCCGGCAGTGAGGAAAACCCCGGCAACAACAATGCTTTTCAGGTAGCTTCGAGGCCGCATGAACGGAGCTTTCATAATGGGAAAAGAAGCTTTATGCCATCAGTCTCCAATTTCTAGGTTGACACGCAGCATACACGCAGGACCAGAGCTTACTGTCTCTACGCAGTGTTCTGGTACCGAAACGGTTGCCTAAGCAAAGTCCCTAGGAACGTTGGAAAGCTTACTACCGTGAAACTAAAGCAGAACAGCGATGAAGGCCTCATGGAGCTGCTGCACGCCTCCCGTTTTGCCAGGATAATCAGGGCCTTACTTCGAGGCTAGTGCTCACATTGACTTTCACGTTTGGTATAGAGCAGAGCAGGGTGAGCTTCCAACTAGGAACTGGAAGCACAAGGTTTCTTTCGAGAAAACTCATTTTCTTCTATGTGCCATGCCGGCTGTAAGTAAAAGCACGGTAACAACAGTGTTTTGCAGGAAGCTTCGAAGCAGCATGAATGGAGCTTTCAAAACGGAAAAACAATTCTTGTGCCATCAGTCTCTACTTTCTAGGTTGACACGCAGCATACACGCAGGAGCCGAGCTTCCTGGTTCTACGCAGTGTTCTGGTACTGAAACGGGTGCTGAAGCAAGTCCGCTAGGAGTGTTGAAAAGCTTACTACCTTGAAACTAAAGCAGAACAACGATGAAGGCCTCATGGAGCTGCTGCACGCCTCTCGTTTTGCAAGGATAATCAGGGCCTTACTTCGAAGCTTGGGCTCACGTTGACTTTCACTTTAGGTATAGCGCAGAGCAGGGTGAGCTTCCAACAAGGAACTGGAAACCCAAGGTTTCTTAGGAGAAAACTCATTTTCTTCTCAGAACCATGCCGGCAGTGAGGAAAACCCCGGCAACAACAATGCTTTTCAGGTAGCTTCGGGGCCGCATGAACGGAGCTTTCATAATGGGAAAAGAAGCCTTATGCCATCAGTCTCCAATTTCTAGGTTGACACGCAGCATACACGCAGGACCAGAGCTTACTGTCTCTACGCAGTGGTCTGGTACTGAAACGGTTGCTTAAGCAAAGTCCATAGGAGTCTTGGAAAGCTTACTACCGTGAAACTAAAGCAGAACTGCGATGAAGGCCTCATGGAGCTGCTGCACGCCTCCCGTTTTGCCAGCATAATCAGGGCCTTACTTCGAGGCTAGTGCTCACATTGACTTTCACGTTTGGTATAGAGCAGAGCAGGGTGAGCTTCCAACTAGGAACTGGAAGCACAAGGTTTCTTTCGAGAAAACTCATTTTCTTCTATGAGCCATGCCGGCTGTAAGTAAAAGCACGGTAACAACAGTGCTTTTCAGGGAGCTTCGGTGCCGCATCAACGGAGCTTTCATAATGGGAAAACTAGCCTTGTGCCATCAGTCTCTAATTTCTAGGTTGACACGCAGCATACACGCAGGAGCAGAGCTTCCTGGTTCTACGCAGTGTTCTGGTACTGAAACGGGTGCTGAAGCAAGTCCTCTAGGAGTGTTGAAAAGCTTACTACCTTGAAACTAAAGCAGAACAACGATGAAGGCCTCATGGAGCTGCTGCACGCCTCTCGTTTTGCAAGGATAATCAGGGCCTTACTTCGAAGCTTGGGCTCACGTTGACTTTCACTTTAGGTATAGCGCAGAGCAGGGTGAGCTTCCAACAAGGAACTGGAAACCCAAGGTTTCTTAGGAGAAAACTCATTTTCTTCTCAGAACCATGCCGGCAGTGAGGAAAACCCCGGCAACAACAATGCTTTTCAGGTAGCTTCGAGGCCGCATGAACGGAGCTTTCATAATGGGAAAAGAAGCCTTATGCCATCAGTCTCCAATTTCTAGGTTGACACGCAGCATACACGCAGGACCAGAGCTTACTGTCTCTACGCAGTGTTCTGATACCGAAACGGTTGCTTCAGCAAAGTCCCTAGGAACGTTGGAAAGCTTACTACCGTGAAACTAAAGCAGAACAGCGATGAAGGCCTCATGGAGCTGCTGCACGCCTCCCGTTTTGCCAGCATAATCAGGGCCTTACTTCGAGGCTAGTGCTCACATTGACTTTCACGTTTGGTATAGAGCAGAGCAGGGTGAGCTTCCAACTAGGAACTGGAAGCACAAGGTTTCTTTCGAGAAAACTCATTTTCTTCTATGAACCATGCCGGCTGTAAGTAAAAGCACGGTAACAACAGTGCTTTTCAGGGAGCTTCGGGGCCGCATCAACGGAGCTTTCATAATGGGAAAACTAGCCTTGTGCCATCAGTCTCTAATTTCTAGGTTGACACGCAGCATACACGCAGGAGCAGAGCTTCCTGGTTCTACGCAGTGTTCTGGTACTGAAACGGGTGCTGAAGCAAGGCCCCTAGGAGTGTTGAAAAGCTTACTACTTTGAAACTAAAGCAGAACAACGATGAAGGCCTCATGGAGCTGCTGCACGCCTCTCGTTTCGCAAGGATAATCAGGGCCTTACTTCGAAGCTTGGGCTCACGTTGACTTTCACTTTAGGTATAGCGCAGAGCAGGGTGAGCTTCCAACAAGGAACTGGAAACCCAAGGTTTCTTAGGAGAAAACTCATTTTCTTCTCAGAACCATGCCGGCAGTGAGGAAAACCCCGGCAACAACAATGCTTTTCAGGTAGCTTCGAGGCCGCATGAACGGAGCTTTCATAATGGGAAAAGAAGCCTTATGCCATCAGTCTCCAATTTCTAGGTTGACACGCAGCATACACGCAGGACCAGAGCTTACTGTCTCTACGCAGTGTTCTGGTACCGAAACGGTTGCTTAAGCAAAGTCCCTAGGAGTCTTGGAAAGCTTACTACCGTGAAACTAAAGCAGAACAGCGATGAAGGCCTCATGGAGATGCTGCACGCCTCCCGTTTTGCCAGGATAATCAGGGCCTTACTTCGAGGCTAGTGCTCACATTGACTTTCACGTTTGGTATAGAGCAGAGCAGGGTGAGCTTCCAACTAGGAACTGGAAGCACAAGGTTTCTTTCGAGAAAACTCATTTTCTTCTATGAACCATGCCGGCTGTAAGTAAAAGCACGGTAACAACAGTGCTTTTCAGGGAGCTTCGGGGCCGCATCAACGGAGCTTTCATCATGGGAAAACTAGCCTTGTGCCATCAGTCTCTACTTTCTAGGTTGACACGCAGCATACACGCAGGAGCAGAGCTTCCTGGTTCTACGCAGTGTTCTGGTACTGAAACGGGTGCTAAAGCAAGGCCCCTAGGAGTGTTGAAAAGCTTACTACCTTGAAACTAAAGCAGAACAACGATGAAGGCCTCATGGAGCTGCTGCACGCCTCTCGTTTTGCAAGGATAATCAGGGCCTTACTTCGAAGCTTGGGCTCACGTTGACTTTCACTTTAGGTATAGCGCAGAGCAGGGTGAGCTTCCAACAAGGAACTGGAAACCCAAGGTTTCTTAGGAGAAAACTCATTTTCTTCTCAGAACCATGCCGGCAGTGAGGAAAACCCCGGCAACAACAATGCTTTTCAGGTAGCTTCGAGGCCGCATGAACGGAGCTTTCATAATGGGAAAAGAAGCTTTATGCCATCAGTCTCCAATTTCTAGGTTGACACGCAGCATACACGCAGGACCAGAGCTTACTGTCTCTACGCAGTGTTCTGGTACCGAAACGGTTGCCTAAGCAAAGTCCCTAGGAACGTTGGAAAGCTTACTACCGTGAAACTAAAGCAGAACAGCGATGAAGGCCTCATGGAGCTGCTGCACGCCTCCCGTTTTGCCAGGATAATCAGGGCCTTACTTCGAGGCTAGTGCTCACATTGACTTTCACGTTTGGTATAGAGCAGAGCAGGGTGAGCTTCCAACTAGGAACTGGAAGCACAAGGTTTCTTTCGAGAAAACTCATTTTCTTCTATGTGCCATGCCGGCTGTAAGTAAAAGCACGGTAACAACAGTGTTTTGCAGGAAGCTTCGAGGCAGCATGAATGGAGCTTTCAAAACGGAAAAACAATTCTTGTGCCATCAGTCTCTACTTTCTAGGTTGACACGCAGCATACACGCAGGAGCAGAGCTTCCTGGTTCTACGCAGTGTTCTGGTACTGAAACGGGTGCTGAAGCAAGGCCCCTAGGAGTGTTGAAAAGCTTACTACCTTGAAACTAAAGCAGAACAACGATGAAGGCCTCATGGAGCTGCTGCACGCCTCTCGTTTTGCAAGGATAATCAGGGCCTTACTTCGAAGCTTGGGCTCACGTTGACTTTCACTTTAGGTATAGCGCAGAGCAGGGTGAGCTTCCAACAAGGAACTGGAAACCCAAGGTTTCTTAGGAGAAAACTCATTTTCTTCTCAGAACCATGCCGGCAGTGAGGAAAACCCCGGCAACAACAATGCTTTTCAGGTAGCTTCGGGGCCGCATGAACGGAGCTTTCATAATGGGAAAAGAAGCCTTATGCCATCAGTCTCCAATTTCTAGGTTGACACGCAGCATACACGCAGGACCAGAGCTTACTGTCTCTACGCAGTGGTCTGGTACTGAAACGGTTGCTTAAGCAAAGTCCATAGGAGTCTTGGAAAGCTTACTACCGTGAAACTAAAGCAGAACTGCGATGAAGGCCTCATGGAGCTGCTGCACGCCTCCCGTTTTGCCAGCATAATCAAGGCCTTACTTCGAGGCTAGTGCTCACATTGACTTTCACGTTTGGTATAGAGCAGAGCAGGGTGAGCTTCCAACTAGGAACTGGAAGCACAAGGTTTCTTTCGAGAAAACTCATTTTCTTCTATGAGCCATGCCGGCTGTAAGTAAAAGCACGGTAACAACAGTGCTTTTCAGGGAGCTTCGGTGCCGCATCAACGGAGCTTTCATAATGGGAAAACTAGCCTTGTGCCATCAGTCTCTAATTTCTAGGTTGACACGCAGCATACACGCAGGAGCAGAGCTTCCTGGTTCTACGCAGTGTTCTGGTACTGAAACGGGTGCTGAAGCAAGTCCTCTAGGAGTGTTGAAAAGCTTACTACCTTGAAACTAAAGCAGAACAACGATGAAGGCCTCATGGAGCTGCTGCACGCCTCTCGTTTTGCAAGGATAATCAGGGCCTTACTTCGAAGCTTGGGCTCACGTTGACTTTCACTTTAGGTATAGCGCAGAGCAGGGTGAGCTTCCAACAAGGAACTGGAAACCCAAGGTTTCTTAGGAGAAAACTCATTTTCTTCTCAGAACCATGCCGGCAGTGAGGAAAACCCCGGCAACAACAATGCTTTTCAGGTAGCTTCGAGGCCGCATGAACGGAGCTTTCATAATGGGAAAAGAAGCCTTATGCCATCAGTCTCCAATTTCTAGGTTGACACGCAGCATACACGCAGGACCAGAGCTTACTGTCTCTACGCAGTGTTCTGATACCGAAACGGTTGCTTCAGCAAAGTCCCTAGGAACGTTGGAAAGCTTACTACCGTGAAACTAAAGCAGAACAGCGATGAAGGCCTCATGGAGCTGCTGCACGCCTCCCGTTTTGCCAGCATAATCAGGGCCTTACTTCGAGGCTAGTGCTCACATTGACTTTCACGTTTGGTATAGAGCAGAGCAGGGTGAGCTTCCAACTAGGAACTGGAAGCACAAGGTTTCTTTCGAGAAAACTCATTTTCTTCTATGAGCCATGCCGGCTGTAAGTAAAAGCACGGTAACAACAGTGCTTTTCAGGGAGCTTCGGGGCCGCATCAACGGAGCTTTCATAATGGGAAAACTAGCCTTGTGCCATCAGTCTCTAATTTCTAGGTTGACACGCAGCATACACGCAGGAGCAGAGCTTCCTGGTTCTACGCAGTGTTCTGGTACTGAAACGGGTGCTGAAGCAAGGCCCCTAGGAGTGTTGAAAAGCTTACTACTTTGAAACTAAAGCAGAACAACGATGAAGGCCTCATGGAGCTGCTGCACGCCTCTCGTTTCGCAAGGATAATCAGGGCCTTACTTCGAAGCTTGGGCTCACGTTGACTTTCACTTTAGGTATAGCGCAGAGCAGGGTGAGCTTCCAACAAGGAACTGGAAACCCAAGGTTTCTTAGGAGAAAACTCATTTTCTTCTCAGAACCATGCCGGCAGTGAGGAAAACCCCGGCAACAACAATGCTTTTCAGGTAGCTTCGAGGCCGCATGAACGGAGCTTTCATAATGGGAAAAGAAGCCTTATGCCATCAGTCTCCAATTTCTAGGTTGACACGCAGCATACACGCAGGACCAGAGCTTACTGTCTCTACGCAGTGTTCTGGTACCGAAACGGTTGCCTAAGCAAAGTCCCTAGGAGTCTTGGAAAGCTTACTACCGTGAAACTAAAGCAGAACAGCGATGAAGGCCTCATGGAGCTGCTGCACGCCTCCCGTTTTGCCAGCATAATCAGGGCCTTACTTCGAGGCTAGTGCTCACATTGACTTTCACGTTTGGTATAGAGCAGAGCAGGGTGAGCTTCCAACTAGGAACTGGAAGCACAAGGTTTCTTTCGAGAAAACTCATTTTCTTCTATGAACCATGCCGGCTGTAAGTAAAAGCACGGTAACAACAGTGCTTTTCAGGGAGCTTCGGTGCCGCATCAACGGAGCTTTCATCATGGGAAAACTAGCCTTGTGCCATCAGTCTCTACTTTCTAGGTTGACACGCAGCATACACGCAGGAGCAGAGCTTCCTGGTTCTACGCAGTGTTCTGGTACTGAAACGGGTGCTGAAGCAAGGCCCCTAGGAGTGTTGAAAAGCTTACTACCTTGAAACTAAAGCAGAACAACGATGAAGGCCTCATGGAGCTGCTGCACGCCTCTCGTTTTGCAAGGATAATCAGGGCCTTACTTCGAAGCTTGGGCTCACGTTGACTTTCACTTTAGGTATAGCGCAGAGCAGGGTGAGCTTCCAACAAGGAACTGGAAACCCAAGGTTTCTTAGGAGAAAACTCATTTTCTTCTCAGAACCATGCCGGCAGTGAGGAAAACCCCGGCAACAACAATGCTTTTCAGGTAGCTTCGAGGCCGCATGAACGGAGCTTTCATAATGGGAAAAGAAGCCTTATGCCATCAGTCTCCAATTTCTAGGTTGACACGCAGCATACACGCAGGACCAGAGCTTACTGTCTCTACGCAGTGTTCTGGTACCGAAACGGTTGCCTAAGCAAAGTCCCTAGGAGTCTTGGAAAGCTTACTACCGTGAAACTAAAGCAGAACAGCGATGAAGGCCTCATGGAGCTGCTGCACGCCTCCCGTTTTGCCAGCATAATCAGGGCCTTACTTCGAGGCTAGTGCTCACATTGACTTTCACGTTTGGTATAGAGCAGAGCAGGGTGAGCTTCCAACTAGGAACTGGAAGCACAAGGTTTCTTTCGAGAAAACTCATTTTCTTCTATGAACCATGCCGGCTGTAAGTAAAAGCACGGTAACAACAGTGCTTTTCAGGGAGCTTCGGGGCCGCATCAACGGAGCTTTCATAATGGGAAAACTAGCCTTGTGCCATCAGTCTCTACTTTCTAGGTTGACACGCAGCATACACGCAGGAGCAGAGCTTCCTGGTTCTACGCAGTGTTCTGGTACTGAAACGGGTGCTGAAGCAAGGCCCCTAGGAGTGTTGAAAAGCTTACTACCTTGAAACTAAAGCAGAACAACGATGAAGGCCTCATGGAGCTGCTGCACGCCTCTCGTTTTGCAAGGATAATCAGGGCCTTACTTCGAAGCTTGGGCTCACGTTGACTTTCACTTTAGGTATAGCGCAGAGCAGGGTGAGCTTCCAACAAGGAACTGGAAACCCAAGGTTTCTTAGGAGAAAACTCATTTTCTTCTCAGAACCATGCCGGCAGTGAGGAAAACCCCGGCAACAACAATGCTTTTCAGGTAGCTTCGAGGCCGCATGAACGGAGCTTTCATAATGGGAAAAGAAGCTTTATGCCATCAGTCTCCAATTTCTAGGTTGACACGCAGCATACACGCAGGACCAGAGCTTACTGTCTCTACGCAGTGTTCTGGTACCGAAACGGTTGCCTAAGCAAAGTCCCTAGGAACGTTGGAAAGCTTACTACCGTGAAACTAAAGCAGAACAGCGATGAAGGCCTCATGGAGCTGCTGCACGCCTCCCGTTTTGCCAGCATAATCAGGGCCTTACTTCGAGGCTAGTGCTCACATTGACTTTCACGTTTGGTATAGAGCAGAGCAGGGTGAGCTTCCAACTAGGAACTGGAAGCACAAGGTTTCTTTCGAGAAAACTCATTTTCTTCTATGTGCCATGCCGGCTGTAAGTAAAAGCACGGTAACAACAGTGTTTTGCAGGAAGCTTCGAGGCAGCATGAATGGAGCTTTCAAAACGGAAAAACAATTCTTGTACCATCAGTCTCTAATTTCTAGGTTGACACGCAGCATACACGCAGGAGCAGAGCTTCCTGGTTCTACGCAGTGTTCTGGTACTGAAACGGGTGCTGAAGCAAGTCCGCTAGGAGTGTTGAAAAGCTTACTACCTTGAAACTAAAGCAGAACAACGATGAAGGCCTCATGGAGCTGCTGTACGCCTCTCGTTTTGCAAGGATAATCAGGGCCTTACTTCGAAGCTTGGGCTCACGTTGACTTTCACTTTAGGTATAGCGCAGAGCAGGGTGAGCTTCCAACAAGGAACTGGAAACCCAAGGTTTCTTAGGAGAAAACTCATTTTCTTCTCAGAACCATGCCGGCAGTGAGGAAAACCCCGGCAACAACAATGCTTTTCAGGTAGCTTCGAGGCCGCATGAACGGAGCTTTCATAATGGGAAAAGAAGCCTTATGCCATCAGTCTCCAATTTCTAGGTTGACACGCAGCATACACGCAGGACCAGAGCTTACTGTCTCTACGCAGTGTTCTGGTACCGAAACGGTTGCCTAAGCAAAGTCCCTAGGAGTCTTGGAAAGCTTACTACCGTGAAACTAAAGCAGAACAGCGATGAAGGCCTCATGGAGCTGCTGCACGCCTCCCGTTTTGCCAGCATAATCAGGGC
Organism: Eubalaena glacialis; assembly: GCF_028564815.1. Lineage (NCBI taxonomy): Eukaryota > Metazoa > Chordata > Mammalia > Artiodactyla > Balaenidae > Eubalaena > Eubalaena glacialis. Next base: position 49,333,517 of record NC_083731.1, read on the forward strand.
CTTACTTCGAGGCTAGTGCTCACATTGACTTTCACGTTTGGTATAGAGCAGAGCAGGGTGAGCTTCCAACTAGGAACTGGAAGCACAAGGTTTCTTTCGAGAAAACTCATTTTCTTCTATGAACCATGCCGGCTGTAAGTAAAAGCACGGTAACAACAGTGCTTTTCAGGGAGCTTCGGGGCCGCATCAACGGAGCTTTCATAATGGGAAAACTAGCCTTGTGCCATCAGTCTCTACTTTCTAGGTTGACACGCAGCATACACGCAGGAGCAGAGCTTCCTGGTTCTACGCAGTGTTCTGGTACTGAAACGGGTGCTGAAGCAAGGCCCCTAGGAGTGTTGAAAAGCTTACTACCTTGAAACTAAAGCAGAACAACGATGAAGGCCTCATGGAGCTGCTGCACGCCTCTCGTTTTGCAAGGATAATCAGGGCCTTACTTCGAAGCTTGGGCTCACGTTGACTTTCACTTTAGGTATAGCGCAGAGCAGGGTGAGCTTCCAACAAGGAACTGGAAACCCAAGGTTTCTTAGGAGAAAACTCATTTTCTTCTCAGAACCATGCCGGCAGTGAGGAAAACCCCGGCAACAACAATGCTTTTCAGGTAGCTTCGAGGCCGCATGAACGGAGCTTTCATAATGGGAAAAGAAGCTTTATGCCATCAGTCTCCAATTTCTAGGTTGACACGCAGCATACACGCAGGACCAGAGCTTACTGTCTCTACGCAGTGTTCTGGTACCGAAACGGTTGCCTAAGCAAAGTCCCTAGGAACGTTGGAAAGCTTACTACCGTGAAACTAAAGCAGAACAGCGATGAAGGCCTCATGGAGCTGCTGCACGCCTCCCGTTTTGCCAGCATAATCAGGGCCTTACTTCGAGGCTAGTGCTCACATTGACTTTCACGTTTGGTATAGAGCAGAGCAGGGTGAGCTTCCAACTAGGAACTGGAAGCACAAGGTTTCTTTCGAGAAAACTCATTTTCTTCTATGTGCCATGCCGGCTGTAAGTAAAAGCACGGTAACAACAGTGTTTTGCAGGAAGCTTCGAGGCAGCATGAATGGAGCTTTCAAAACGGAAAAACAATTCTTGTACCATCAGTCTCTAATTTCTAGGTTGACACGCAGCATACACGCAGGAGCAGAGCTTCCTGGTTCTACGCAGTGTTCTGGTACTGAAACGGGTGCTGAAGCAAGTCCGCTAGGAGTGTTGAAAAGCTTACTACCTTGAAACTAAAGCAGAACAACGATGAAGGCCTCATGGAGCTGCTGTACGCCTCTCGTTTTGCAAGGATAATCAGGGCCTTACTTCGAAGCTTGGGCTCACGTTGACTTTCACTTTAGGTATAGCGCAGAGCAGGGTGAGCTTCCAACAAGGAACTGGAAACCCAAGGTTTCTTAGGAGAAAACTCATTTTCTTCTCAGAACCATGCTGGCAGTGAGGAAAACCCCGGCAACAACAATGCTTTTCAGGTAGCTTCGAGGCCGCATGAACGGAGCTTTCATAATGGGAAAAGAAGCCTTATGCCATCAGTCTCCAATTTCTAGGTTGACACGCAGCATACACGAAGGACCAGAGCTTACTGTCTCTACGCAGTGTTCTGGTACTGAAACGGTTGCTTAAGCAAAGTCGCTAGGAGTCTTGGAAAGCTTACTACCGTGAAACTAAAGCAGAACAGCGATGAAGGCCTCATGGAGCTGCTGCACGCCTCCCGTTTTGCCAGGATAATCAGGGCCTTACTTCGAGGCTAGTGCTCACATTGACTTTCACGTTTGGTATAGAGCAGAGCAGGGTGAGCTTCCAACTAGGAACTGGAAGCACAAGGTTTCTTTCGAGAAAACTCATTTTCTTCTATGAACCATGCCGGCTGTAAGTAAAAGCACGGTAACAACAGTGCTTTTCAGGGAGCTTCGGGGCCGCATCAACGGAGCTTTCATCATGGGAAAACTAGCCTTGTGCCATCAGTCTCTAATTTCTAGGTTGACACGCAGCATACACGCAGGAGCAGAGCTTCCTGGTTCTACGCAGTGTTCTGGTACTGAAACGGGTGCTGAAGCAAGTCCGCTAGGAGTGTTGAAAAGCTTACTACCTTGAAACTAAAGCAGAACAACGATGAAGGCCTCATGGAGCTGCTGCACGCCTCTCGTTTTGCAAGGATAATCAGGGCCTTACTTCGAAGCTTGGGCTCACGTTGACTTTGATTTTAGGTATAGCGCAGAGCAGGGTGAGCTTCCAACAAGGAACTGGAAACCCAAGGTTTCTTAGGAGAAAACTCATTTTCTTCTCAGAACCATGCCGGCAGTGAGGAAAACCCCGGCAACAACAATGCTTTTCAGGTAGCTTCGAGGCCGCATGAAAGGAGCTTTCATAATGAGAAAAGAAGCCTTATGCCATCAGTCTCCAATTTCTAGGTTGACACGCAGCATACACGCAGGACCAGAGCTTACTGTCTCTACGCAGTGTTGTGGTACCGAAACGGTTGCTTAAGCAAAGTCCCTAGGAGTCTTGGAAAGCTTACTACCGTGAAACTAAAGCAGAACAGCGATGAAGGCCTCATGGAGCTGCTGCACGCCTCCCGTTTTGCCAGCATAATCAGGGCCTTACTTCGAGGCTAGTGCTCACATTGACTTTCACGTTTGGTATAGAGCAGAGCAGGGTGAGCTTCCAACTAGGAACTGGAAGCACAAGGTTTCTTTCGAGAAAACTCATTTTCTTCTATGTGCCATGCCGGCTGTAAGTAAAAGCACGGTAACAACAGTGCTTTGCAGGGAGCTTCGGGGCCGCATCAACGGAGCTTTCATAATGGGAAAACTAGCCTTGGGCCATCAGTCTCTAATTTCTAGGTTGACACGCAGCATACACGCAGGAGCAGAGCTTCCTGGTTCTACGCAGTGTTCTGGTACTGAAACGGGTGCTGAAGCAAGTCCGCTAGGAGTGTTGAAAAGCTTACTACCTTGAAACTAAAGCAGAACAACGATGAAGGCCTCATGGAGCTGCTGCACGCCTCTCGTTTTGCAAGGATAATCAGGGCCTTACTTCGAAGCTTGGGCTCACGTTGACTTTCACTTTAGGTATAGCGCAGAGCAGGGTGAGCTTCCAACAAGGAACTGGAAACCCAAGGTTTCTTAGGAGAAAACTCATTTTCTTCTCAGAACCATGCCGGCAGTGAGGAAAACCCCGGCAACAACAATGCTTTTCAGGTAGCTTCGAGGCCGCATGAACGGAGCTTTCATAATGGGAAAAGAAGCCTTATGCCATCAGTCTCCAATTTCTAGGTTGACACGCAGCATACACGCAGGGCCAGAGCTTACTGTCTCTACGCAGTGTTCTGGTACCGAAACGGTTGCTTCAGCAAAGTCCCTAGGAGTCTTGGAGAGCTTACTACCGTGAAACTAAAGCAGAACAGCGATGAAGGCCTCATGGAGCTGCTGCACGCCTCCCGTTTTGCCAGCATAATCAGGGCCTTACTTCGAGGCTAGTGCTCACATTGACTTTCACGTTTGGTATAGAGCAGAGCAGGGTGAGCTTCCAACTAGGAACTGGAAGCACAAGGTTTCTTTCGAGAAAACTCATTTTCTTCTATGTGCCATGCCGGCTGTAAGTAAAAGCACGGTAACAACAGTGCTTTGCAGGAAGCTTCGAGGCAGCATGAATGGAGCTTTCAAAATGGGAAAACAAGCCTTGTGCCATCAGTCTCTAATTTCTAGGTTGACACGCAGCATACACGCAGGAGCAGAGCTTCCTGGTTCTACGCAGTGTTCTGGTACTGAAACGGGTGCTGAAGCAAGGCCCCTAGGAGTGTTGAAAAGCTTACTACCTTGAAACTAAAGCAGAACAACGATGAAGGCCTCATGGAGCTGCTGCACGCCTCTCGTTTTGCAAGGATAATCAGGGCCTTACTTCGAAGCTTGGGCTCACGTTGACTTTCACTTTAGGTATAGCGCAGAGCAGGGTGAGCTTCCAACAAGGAACTGGAAACCCAAGGTTTCTTAGGAGAAAACTCATTTTCTTCTCAGAACCATGCCGGCAGTGAGGAAAACCCCGGCAACAACAATGCTTTTCAGGTAGCTTCGAGGCCGCATGAACGGAGCTTTCATAATGGGAAAAGAAGCCTTATGCCATCAGTCTCCAATTTCTAGGTTGACACGCAGCATACACGCAGGACCAGAGCTTACTGTCTCTACGCAGTGTTCTGGTACCGAAACGGTTGCCTAAGCAAAGTCCCTAGGAACGTTGGAAAGCTTACTACCGTGAAACTAAAGCAGAACAGCGATGAAGGCCTCATGGAGCTGCTGCATGCCTCCCGTTTTGCCAGCATAATCAGGGCCTTACTTCGAGGCTAGTGCTCACATTGACTTTCACGTTTGGTATAGAGCAGAGCAGGGTGAGCTTCCAACTAGGAACTGGAAGCACAAGGTTTCTTTCGAGAAAACTCATTTTCTTCTATGTGCCATGCCGGCTGTAAGTAAAAGCACGGTAACAACAGTGTTTTGCAGGAAGCTTCGAGGCAGCATGAATGGAGCTTTCAAAACGGAAAAACAATTCTTGTGCCATCAGTCTCTAATTTCTAGGTTGACACGCAGCATACACGCAGGAGCAGAGCTTCCTGGTTCTACGCAGTGTTCTGGTAATGAAACGGGTGCTGAAGCAAGTCCGCTAGGAGTGTTTCAAAGCTTACTACCTTGAAACTAAAGCAGAACAACGATGAAGGCCTCATGGAGCTGCTGCACGCCTCTCGTTTTGCAAGGATAATCAGGGCCTTACTTCGAAGCTTGGGCTCACGTTGACTTTGATTTTAGGTATAGCGCAGAGCAGGGTGAGCTTCCAACAAGGAACTGGAAACCCAAGGTTTCTTAGGAGAAAACTCATTTTCTTCTCAGAACCATGCCGGCAGTGAGGAAAACCCCGGCAACAACAATGCTTTTCAGGTAGCTTCGAGGCCGCATGAAAGGAGCTTTCATAATGAGAAAAGAAGCCTTATGCCATCAGTCTCCAATTTCTAGGTTGACACGCAGCATACACGCAGGACCAGAGCTTACTGTCTCTACGCAGTGTTCTGGTACCGAAACGGTTGCCTAAGCAAAGTCCCTAGGAGTCTTGGAAAGCTTACTACCGTGAAACTAAAGCAGAACAGCGATGAAGGCCTCATGGAGCTGCTGCACGCCTCCCGTTTTGCCAGCATAATCAGGGCCTTACTTCGAGGCTAGTGCTCACATTGACTTTCACGTTTGGTATAGAGCAGAGCAGGGTGAGCTTCCAACTAGGAACTGGAAGCACAAGGTTTCTTTCGAGAAAACTCATTTTCTTCTATGTGCCATGCCGGCTGTAAGTAAAAGCACGGTAACAACAGTGCTTTGCAGGGAGCTTCGGGGCCGCATCAACGGAGCTTTCATAATGGGAAAACTAGCCTTGGGCCATCAGTCTCTAATTTCTAGGTTGACACGCAGCATACACGCAGGAGCAGAGCTTCCTGGTTCTACGCAGTGTTCTGGTACTGAAACGGGTGCTGAAGCAAGTCCGCTAGGAGTGTTGAAAAGCTTACTACCTTGAAACTAAAGCAGAACAACGATGAAGGCCTCATGGAGCTGCTGTACGCCTCTCGTTTTGCAAGGATAATCAGGGCCTTACTTCGAAGCTTGGGCTCACGTTGACTTTCACTTTAGGTATAGCGCAGAGCAGGGTGAGCTTCCAACAAGGAACTGGAAACCCAAGGTTTCTTAGGAGAAAACTCATTTTCTTCTCAGAACCATGCCGGCAGTGAGGAAAACCCCGGCAACAACAATGCTTTTCAGGTAGCTTCGAGGCCGCATGAAAGGAGCTTTCATAATGGGAAAAGAAGCCTTATGCCATCAGTCTCCAATTTCTAGGTTGACACGCAGCATACACGCAGGGCCAGAGCTTACTGTCTCTACGCAGTGTTCTGGTACCGAAACGGTTGCTTCAGCAAAGTCCCTAGGAGTCTTGGAGAGCTTACTACCGTGAAACTAAAGCAGAACAGCGATGAAGGCCTCATGGAGCTGCTGCACGCCTCCCGTTTTGCCAGGATAATCAGGGCCTTACTTCGAGGCTAGTGCTCACATTGACTTTCACGTTTGGTATAGAGCAGAGCAGGGTGAGCTTCCAACTAGGAACTGGAAGCACAAGGTTTCTTTCGAGAAAACTCATTTTCTTCTATGTGCCATGCCGGCTGTAAGTAAAAGCACGGTAACAACAGTGCTTTGCAGGAAGCTTCGAGGCAGCATGAATGGAGCTTTCAAAATGGGAAAACAAGCCTTGTGCCATCAGTCTCTAATTTCTAGGTTGACACGCAGCATACACGCAGGAGCAGAGCTTCCTGGTTCTACGCAGTGTTCTGGTACTGAAACGGGTGCTGAAGCAAGGCCCCTAGGAGTGTTGAAAAGCTTACTACCTTGAAACTAAAGCAGAACAACGATGAAGGCCTCATGGAGCTGCTGCACGCCTCTCGTTTTGCAAGGATAATCAGGGCCTTACTTCGAAGCTTGGGCTCACGTTGACTTTCACTTTAGGTATAGCGCAGAGCAGGGTGAGCTTCCAACAAGGAACTGGAAACCCAAGGTTTCTTAGGAGAAAACTCATTTTCTTCTCAGAACCATGCCGGCAGTGAGGAAAACCCCGGCAACAACAATGCTTTTCAGGTAGCTTCGAGGCCGCATGAACGGAGCTTTCATAATGGGAAAAGAAGCCTTATGCCATCAGTCTCCAATTTCTAGGTTGACACGCAGCATACACGCAGGACCAGAGCTTACTGTCTCTACGCAGTGTTCTGGTACCGAAACGGTTGCCTAAGCAAAGTCCCTAGGAACGTTGGAAAGCTTATTACCGTGAAACTAAAGCAGAACAGCGATGAAGGCCTCATGGAGCTGCTGCATGCCTCCCGTTTTGCCAGCATAATCAGGGCCTTACTTCGAGGCTAGTGCTCACATTGACTTTCACGTTTGGTATAGAGCAGAGCAGGGTGAGCTTCCAACTAGGAACTGGAAGCACAAGGTTTCTTTCGAGAAAACTCATTTTCTTCTATGTGCCATGCCGGCTGTAAGTAAAAGCACGGTAACAACAGTGTTTTGCAGGAAGCTTCGAGGCAGCATGAATGGAGCTTTCAAAACGGAAAAACAATTCTTGTGCCATCAGTCTCTAATTTCTAGGTTGACACGCAGCATACACGCAGGAGCAGAGCTTCCTGGTTCTACGCAGTGTTCTGGTAATGAAACGGGTGCTGAAGCAAGTCCGCTAGGAGTGTTGCAAAGCTTACTACCTTGAAAATAAAGCAGAACAACGATGAAGGCCTCATGGAGCTGCTGCACGCCTCTCGTTTTGCAAGGATAATCAGGGCCTTACTTCGAAGCTTGGGCTCACGTTGACTTTCACTTTAGGTATAGCGCAGAGCAGGGTGAGCTTCCAACAAGGAACTGGAAACCCAAGGTTTCTTAGGAGAAAACTCATTTTCTTCTCAGAACCATGCCGGCAGTGAGGAAAACCCCGGCAACAACAATGCTTTTCAGGTAGCTTCGAGGCCGCATGAAAGGAGCTTTCATAATGAGAAAAGAAGCCTTATGCCATCAGTCTCCAATTTCTAGGTTGACACGCAGCATACACGCAGGACCAGAGCTTACTGTCTCTACGCAGTGTTGTGGTACCGAAACGGTTGCTTAAGCAAAGTCCCTAGGAGTCTTGGAAAGCTTACTACCGTGAAACTAAAGCAGAACAGCGATGAAGGCCTCATGGAGCTGCTGCACGCCTCCCGTTTTGCCAGCATAATCAGGGCCTTACTTCGAGGCTAGTGCTCACATTGACTTTCACGTTTGGTATAGAGCAGAGCAGGGTGAGCTTCCAACTAGGAACTGGAAGCACAAGGTTTCTTTCGAGAAAACTCATTTTCTTCTATGTGCCATGCCGGCTGTAAGTAAAAGCACGGTAACAACAGTGCTTTGCAGGGAGCTTCGGGGCCGCATCAACGGAGCTTTCATAATGGGAAAACTAGCCTTGGGCCATCAGTCTCTAATTTCTAGGTTGACACGCAGCATACACGCAGGGCCAGAGCTTACTGTCTCTACGCAGTGTTCTGGTACCGAAACGGTTGCTTCAGCAAAGTCCCTAGGAGTCTTGGAGAGCTTACTACCGTGAAACTAAAGCAGAACAGCGATGAAGGCCTCATGGAGCTGCTGCACGCCTCCCGTTTTGCCAGGATAATCAGGGCCTTACTTCGAGGCTAGTGCTCACATTGACTTTCACGTTTGGTATAGAGCAGAGCAGGGTGAGCTTCCAACTAGGAACTGGAAGCACAAGGTTTCTTTCGAGAAAACTCATTTTCTTCTATGTGCCATGCCGGCTGTAAGTAAAAGCACGGTAACAACAGTGCTTTGCAGGAAGCTTCGAGGCAGCATGAATGGAGCTTTCAAAATGGGAAAACAAGCCTTGTGCCATCAGTCTCTAATTTCTAGGTTGACACGCAGCATACACGCAGGAGCAGAGCTTCCTGGTTCTACGCAGTGTTCTGGTACTGAAACGGGTGCTGAAGCAAGGCCCCTAGGAGTGTTGAAAAGCTTACTACCTTGAAACTAAAGCAGAACAACGATGAAGGCCTCATGGAGCTGCTGCACGCCTCTCGTTTTGCAAGGATAATCAGGGCCTTACTTCGAAGCTTGGGCTCACGTTGACTTTCACTTTAGGTATAGCGCAGAGCAGGGTGAGCTTCCAACAAGGAACTGGAAACCCAAGGTTTCTTAGGAGAAAACTCATTTTCTTCTCAGAACCATGCCGGCAGTGAGGAAAACCCCGGCAACAACAATGCTTTTCAGGTAGCTTCGAGGCCGCATGAACGGAGCTTTCATAATGGGAAAAGAAGCCTTATGCCATCAGTCTCCAATTTCTAGGTTGACACGCAGCATACACGCAGGACCAGAGCTTACTGTCTCTACGCAGTGTTCTGGTACCGAAACGGTTGCCTAAGCAAAGTCCCTAGGAACGTTGGAAAGCTTACTACCGTGAAACTAAAGCAGAACAGCGATGAAGGCCTCATGGAGCTGCTGCATGCCTCCCGTTTTGCCAGCATAATCAGGGCCTTACTTCGAGGCTAGTGCTCACATTGACTTTCACGTTTGGTATAGAGCAGAGCAGGGTGAGCTTCCAACTAGGAACTGGAAGCACAAGGTTTCTTTCGAGAAAACTCATTTTCTTCTATGTGCCATGCCGGCTGTAAGTAAAAGCACGGTAACAACAGTGTTTTGCAGGAAGCTTCGAGGCAGCATGAATGGAGCTTTCAAAACGGAAAAACAATTCTTGTGCCATCAGTCTCTAATTTCTAGGTTGACACGCAGCATACACGCAGGAGCAGAGCTTCCTGGTTCTACGCAGTGTTCTGGTAATGAAACGGGTGCTGAAGCAAGTCCGCTAGGAGTGTTGCAAAGCTTACTACCTTGAAACTAAAGCAGAACAACGATGAAGGCCTCATGGAGCTGCTGCACGCCTCTCGTTTTGCAAGGATAATCAGGGCCTTACTTCGAAGCTTGGGCTCACGTTGACTTTGATTTTAGGTATAGCGCAGAGCAGGGTGAGCTTCCAACAAGGAAATGGAAACCCAAGGTTTCTTAGGAGAAAACTCATTTTCTTCTCAGAACCATGCCGGCAGTGAGGAAAACCCCGGCAACAACAATGCTTTTCAGGTAGCTTCGAGGCCGCATGAAAGGAGCTTTCATAATGAGAAAAGAAGCCTTATGCCATCAGTCTCCAATTTCTAGGTTGACACGCAGCATACACGCAGGACCAGAGCTTACTGTCTCTACGCAGTGTTGTGGTACCGAAACGGTTGCTTAAGCAAAGTCCCTAGGAGTCTTGGAAAGCTTACTACCGTGAAACTAAAGCAGAACAGCGATGAAGGCCTCATGGAGCTGCTGCACGCCTCCCGTTTTGCCAGCATAATCAGGGCCTTACTTCGAGGCTAGTGCTCACATTGACTTTCACGTTTGGTATAGAGCAGAGCAGGGTGAGCTTCCAACTAGGAACTGGAAGCACAAGGTTTCTTTCGAGAAAACTCATTTTCTTCTATGTGCCATGCCGGCTGTAAGTAAAAGCACGGTAACAACAGTGCTTTGCAGGGAGCTTCGGGGCCGCATCAACGGAGCTTTCATAATGGGAAAACTAGCCTTGGGCCATCAGTCTCTAATTTCTAGGTTGACACGCAGCATACACGCAGGAGCAGAGCTTCCTGGTTCTACGCAGTGTTCTGGTACTGAAACGGGTGCTGAAGCAAGTCCGCTAGGAGTGTTGAAAAGCTTACTACCTTGAAACTAAAGCAGAACAACGATGAAGGCCTCATGGAGCTGCTGTACGCCTCTCGTTTTGCAAGGATAATCAGGGCCTTACTTCGAAGCTTGGGCTCACGTTGACTTTCACTTTAGGTATAGCGCAGAGCAGGGTGAGCTTCCAACAAGGAACTGGAAACCCAAGGTTTCTTAGGAGAAAACTCATTTTCTTCTCAGAACCATGCCGGCAGTGAGGAAAACCCCGGCAACAACAATGCTTTTCAGGTAGCTTCGAGGCCGCATGAACGGAGCTTTCATAATGGGAAAAGAAGCCTTATGCCATCAGTCTCCAATTTCTAGGTTGACACGCAGCATACACGCAGGGCCAGAGCTTACTGTCTCTACGCAGTGTTCTGGTACCGAAACGGTTGCTTCAGCAAAGTCCCTAGGAGTCTTGGAGAGCTTACTACCGTGAAACTAAAGCAGAACAGCGATGAAGGCCTCATGGAGCTGCTGCACGCCTCCCGTTTTGCCAGGATAATCAGGGCCTTACTTCGAGGCTAGTGCTCACATTGACTTTCACGTTTGGTATAGAGCAGAGCAGGGTGAGCTTCCAACTAGGAACTGGAAGCACAAGGTTTCTTTCGAGAAAACTCATTTTCTTCTATGTGCCATGCCGGCTGTAAGTAAAAGCACGGTAACAACAGTGCTTTGCAGGAAGCTTCGAGGCAGCATGAATGGAGCTTTCAAAATGGGAAAACAAGCCTTGTGCCATCAGTCTCTAATTTCTAGGTTGACACGCAGCATACACGCAGGAGCAGAGCTTCCTGGTTCTACGCAGTGTTCTGGTACTGAAACGGGTGCTGAAGCAAGGCCCCTAGGAGTGTTGAAAAGCTTACTACCTTGAAACTAAAGCAGAACAACGATGAAGGCCTCATGGAGCTGCTGCACGCCTCTCGTTTTGCAAGGATAATCAGGGCCTTAGTTCGAAGCTTGGGCTCACGTTGACTTTCACTTTAGGTATAGCGCAGAGCAGGGTGAGCTTCCAACAAGGAACTGGAAACCCAAGGTTTCTTAGGAGAAAACTCATTTTCTTCTCAGAACCATGCCGGCAGTGAGGAAAACCCCGGCAACAACAATGCTTTTCAGGTAGCTTCGAGGCCGCATGAACGGAGCTTTCATAATGGGAAAAGAAGCCTTATGCCATCAGTCTCCAATTTCTAGGTTGACACGCAGCATACACGCAGGACCAGAGCTTACTGTCTCTACGCAGTGTTCTGGTACCGAAACGGTTGCCTAAGCAAAGTCCCTAGGAACGTTGGAAAGCTTACTACCGTGAAACTAAAGCAGAACAGCGATGAAGGACTCATGGAGCTGCTGCATGCCTCCCGTTTTGCCAGCATAATCAGGGCCTTACTGCGAGGCTAGTGCTCACATTGACTTTCACGTTTGGTATAGAGCAGAGCAGGGTGAGCTTCCAACTAGGAACTGGAAGCACAAGGTTTCTTTCGAGAAAACTCATTTTCTTCTATGTGCCATGCCGGCTGTAAGTAAAAGCACGGTAACAACAGTGTTTTGCAGGAAGCTTCGAGGCAGCATGAATGGAGCTTTCAAAACGGAAAAACAATTCTTGTGCCATCAGTCTCTAATTTCTAGGTTGACACGCAGCATACACGCAGGAGCAGAGCTTCCTGGTTCTACGCAGTGTTCTGGTAATGAAACGGGTGCTGAAGCAAGTCCGCTAGGAGTGTTGCAAAGCTTACTACCTTGAAACTAAAGCAGAACAACGATGAAGGCCTCATGGAGCTGCTGCACGCCTCTCGTTTTGCAAGGATAATCAGGGCCTTACTTCGAAGCTTGGGTTCACGTTGACTTTCACTTTAGGTATAGCGCAGAGCAGGGTGAGCTTCCAACAAGGAACTGGAAACCCAAGGTTTCTTAGGAGAAAACTCATTTTCTTCTCAGAACCATGCCGGCAGTGAGGAAAACCCCGGCAACAACAATGCTTTTCAGGTAGCTTCGAGGCCGCATGAAAGGAGCTTTCATAATGGGAAAAGAAGCCTTATGCCATCAGTCTCCAATTTCTAGGTTGACACGCAGCATACACGCAGGACCAGAGCTTACTGTCTCTACGCAGTGTTCTGGTACCGAAACGGTTGCTTAAGCAAAGTCCCTAGGAGTCTTGGAAAGCTTACTACCGTGAAACTAAAGCAGAACAGCGATGAAGGCCTCATGGAGCTGCTGCACGCCTCCCGTTTTGCCAGCATAATCAGGGCCTTACTTCGAGGCTAGTGCTCACATTGACTTTCACGTTTGGTATAGAGCAGAGCAGGGTGAGCTTCCAACTAGGAAATGGAAGCACAAGGTTCCTTTCGAGAAAACTCATTTTCTTCTATGTGCCATGCCGGCTGTAAGTAAAAGCACGGTAACAACAGTGCTTTGCAGGAAGCTTCGGGGCCGCATCAACGGAGCTTTCATAATGGGAAAACTAGCCTTGTGCCATCAGTCTCTACTTTCTAGGTTGACACGCAGCATACACGCAGGAGCAGAGCTTCCTGGTTCTACGCAGTGTTCTGGTACTGAAACGGGTGCTGAAGCAAGTCCTCTAGGTGTGTTGAAAAGCTTACTACCTTGAAACTAAAGCAGAACAACGATGAAGGCCTCATGGAGCTGCTGCACGCCTCTCGTTTTGCAAGGATAATCAGGGCCTTACTTCGAAGCTTGGGCTCACGTTGACTTTCACTTTAGGTATAGCGCAGAGCAGGGTGAGCTTCCAACAAGGAACTGGAAACCCAAGGTTTCTTAGAAGAAAACTCATTTTCTTCTCAGAACCATGCCGGCAGTGAGGAAAACCCCGGCAACAACAATGCTTTTCAGGTAGCTTCGGGGCCGCATGAACGGAGCTTTCATAATGGGATTAGAAGCCTTATGCCATCAGTCTCCAATTTCTAGGTTGACACGCAGCATACACGCAGGACCAGAGCTTACTGTCTCTACGCAGTGTTCTGGTACTGAAACGGTTGCTTAAGCAAAGTCCATAGGAGTCTTGGAAAGCTTACTACCGTGAAACTAAAGCAGAACAGCGATGAAGGCCTCATGGAGCTGCTGCACGCCTCCCGTTTTGCCAGCATAATCAGGGCCTTACTTCGAGGCTAGTGCTCACATTGACTTTCACGTTTGGTATAGAGCAGAGCAGGGTGAGCTTCCAACTAGGAACTGGAAGCACAAGGTTTCTTTCGAGAAAACTCATTTTCTTCTATGTGCCATGCCGGCTGTAAGTAAAAGCACGGTAACAACAGTGCTTTGCAGGAAGCTTCGGGGCCGCATCAACGGAGCTTTCATAATGGGAAAACTAGCCTTGTGCCATCAGTCTCTACTTTCTAGGTTGACACGCAGCATACACGCAGGAGCAGAGCTTCCTGGTTCTACGCAGTGTTCTGGTACTGAAACGGGTGCTGAAGCAAGTCCGCTAGGAGTGTTGAAAAGCTTACTACCTTGAAACTAAAGCAGAACAACGATGAAGGCCTCATGGAGCTGCTGCACGCCTCTCGTTTTGCAAGGATAATCAGGGCCTTACTTCGAAGCTTGGGCTCACGTTGACTTTCACTTTAGGTATAGCGCAGAGCAGGGTGAGCTTCCAACAAGGAACTGGAAACCCAAGGTTTCTTAGGAGAAAACTCATTTTCTTCTCAGAACCATGCCGGCAGTGAGGAAAACCCCGGCAACAACAATGCTTTTCAGGTAGCTTCGGGGCCGCATGAACGGAGCTTTCATAATGGGAAAAGAAGCCTTATGCCATCAGTCTCCAATTTCTAGGTTGACACGCAGCATACACGCAGGACCAGAGCTTACTGTCTCTACGCAGTGTTCTGGTACTGAAACGGTTGCTTAAGCAAAGTCCATAGGAGTCTTGGAAAGCTTACTACCGTGAAACTAAAGCAGAACTGCGATGAAGGCCTCATGGAGCTGCTGCACGCCTCCCGTTTTGCCAGCATAATCAGGGCCTTACTTCGAGGCTAGTGCTCACATTGACTTTCACGTTTGGTATAGAGCAGAGCAGGGTGAGCTTCCAACTAGGAACTGGAAGCACAAGGTTTCTTTCGAGAAAACTCATTTTCTTCTATGTGCCATGCCGGCTGTAAGTAAAAGCACGGTAACAACAGTGCTTTTCAGGGAGCTTCGGGGCCGCATCAACGGAGCTTTCATAATGGGAAAACTAGCCTTGTGCCATCAGTCTCTAATTTCTAGGTTGACACGCAGCATACACGCAGGAGCAGAGCTTCCTGGTTCTACGCAGTGTTCTGGTACTGAAACGGGTGCTGAAGCAAGTCGTCTAGGAGTGTTGAAAAGCTTACTACCTTGAAACTAAAGCAGAACAACGATGAAGGCCTCATGGAGCTGCTGCACGCCTCTCGTTTTGCAAGGATAATCAGGGCCTTACTTCGAAGCTTGGGCTCACGTTGACTTTCACTTTAGGTATAGCGCAGAGCAGGGTGAGCTTCCAACAAGGAACTGGAAACCCAAGGTTTCTTAGGAGAAAACTCATTTTCTTCTCAGAACCATGCCGGCAGTGAGGAAAACCCCGGCAACAACAATGCTTTTCAGGTAGCTTCGAGGCCGCATGAACGGAGCTTTCATAATGGGAAAAGAAGCCTTATGCCATCAGTCTCCAATTTCTAGGTTGACACGCAGCATACACGCAGGACCAGAGCTTACTGTCTCTACGCAGTGTTCTGATACCGAAACGGTTGCTTCAGCAAAGTCCCTAGGAACGTTGGAAAGCTTACTACCGTGAAACTAAAGCAGAACAGCGATGAAGGCCTCATGGAGCTGCTGCACGCCTCCCGTTTTGCCAGCATAATCAGGGCCTTACTTCGAGGCTAGTGCTCACATTGACTTTCACGTTTGGTATAGAGCAGAGCAGGGTGAGCTTCCAACTAGGAACTGGAAGCACAAGGTTTCTTTCGAGAAAACTCATTTTCTTCTATGAACCATGCCGGCTGTAAGTAAAAGCACGGTAACAACAGTGCTTTTCAGGGAGCTTCGGGGCCGCATCAACGGAGCTTTCATAATGGGAAAACTAGCCTTGTGCCATCAGTCTCTACTTTCTAGGTTGACACGCAGCATACACGCAGGAGCAGAGCTTCCTGGTTCTACGCAGTGTTCTGGTACTGAAACGGGTGCTGAAGCAAGGCCCCTAGGAGTGTTGAAAAGCTTACTACCTTGAAACTAAAGCAGAACAACGATGAAGGCCTCATGGAGCTGCTGCACGCCTCTCGTTTCGCAAGGATAATCAGGGCCTTACTTCGAAGCTTGGGCTCACGTTGACTTTCACTTTAGGTATAGCGCAGAGCAGGGTGAGCTTCCAACAAGGAACTGGAAACCCAAGGTTTCTTAGGAGAAAACTAATTTTCTTCTCAGAACCATGCCGGCAGTGAGGAAAACCCCGGCAACAACAATGCTTTTCAGGTAGCTTCGAGGCCGCATGAACGGAGCTTTCATAATGGGAAAAGAAGCCTTATGCCATCAGTCTCCAATTTCTAGGTTGACACGCAGCATACACGCAGGACCAGAGCTTACTGTCTCTACGCAGTGTTCTGGTACCGAAACGGTTGCCTAAGCAAAGTCCCTAGGAACGTTGGAAAGCTTACTACCGTGAAACTAAAGCAGAACAGCGATGAAGGCCTCATGGAGCTGCTGCACGCCTCCCGTTTTGCCAGCATAATCAGGGCCTTACTTCGAGGCTAGTGCTCACATTGACTTTCACGTTTGGTATAGAGCAGAGCAGGGTGAGCTTCCAACTAGGAACTGGAAGCACAAGGTTTCTTTCGAGAAAACTCATTTTCTTCTATGAACCATGCCGGCTGTAAGTAAAAGCACGGTAACAACAGTGCTTTTCAGGGAGCTTCGGGGCCGCATCAACGGAGCTTTCATCATGGGAAAACTAGCCTTGTGCCATCAGTCTCTACTTTCTAGGTTGACACGCAGCATACACGCAGGAGCAGAGCTTCCTGGTTCTACGCAGTGTTCTGGTACTGAAACGGGTGCTGAAGCAAGGCCCCTAGGAGTGTTGAAAAGCTTACTACCTTGAAACTAAAGCAGAACAACGATGAAGGCCTCATGGAGCTGCTGCACGCCTCTCGTTTTGCAAGGATAATCAGGGCCTTACTTCGAAGCTTGGGCTCACGTTGACTTTCACTTTAGGTATAGCGCAGAGCAGGGTGAGCTTCCAACAAGGAACTGGAAACCCAAGGTTTCTTAGGAGAAAACTCATTTTCTTCTCAGAACCATGCCGGCAGTGAGGAAAACCCCGGCAACAACAATGCTTTTCAGGTAGCTTCGAGGCCGCATGAACGGAGCTTTCATAATGGGAAAAGAAGCTTTATGCCATCAGTCTCCAATTTCTAGGTTGACACGCAGCATACACGCAGGACCAGAGCTTACTGTCTCTACGCAGTGTTCTGGTACCGAAACGGTTGCCTAAGCAAAGTCCCTAGGAACGTTGGAAAGCTTACTACCGTGAAACTAAAGCAGAACAGCGATGAAGGCCTCATGGAGCTGCTGCACGCCTCCCGTTTTGCCAGCATAATCAGGGCCTTACTTCGAGGCTAGTGCTCACATTGACTTTCACGTTTGGTATAGAGCAGAGCAGGGTGAGCTTCCAACTAGGAACTGGAAGCACAAGGTTTCTTTCGAGAAAACTCATTTTCTTCTATGTGCCATGCCGGCTGTAAGTAAAAGCACGGTAACAACAGTGTTTTGCAGGAAGCTTCGAGGCAGCATGAATGGAGCTTTCAAAACGGAAAAACAATTCTTGTGCCATCAGTCTCTAAT
This sequence comes from Eubalaena glacialis, assembly GCF_028564815.1. Lineage (NCBI taxonomy): Eukaryota > Metazoa > Chordata > Mammalia > Artiodactyla > Balaenidae > Eubalaena > Eubalaena glacialis. The sequence goes on from NC_083731.1 coordinate 49,350,603, forward strand.
TTCTAGGTTGACACGCAGCATACACGCAGGAGCAGAGCTTCCTGATTCTACGCAGTGTTCTGGTACTGAAACGGGTGCTGAAGCAAGTCCGCTAGAAGTGTTGAAAAGCTTACTACCTTGAAACTAAAGCAGAACAACGATGAAGGCCTCATGGAGCTGCTGCACGCCTCTCGTTTTGCAAGGATAATCAGGGCCTTACTTCGAAGCTTGGGCTCACGTTGACTTTCACTTTAGGTATAGCGCAGAGCAGGGTGAGCTTCCAACAAGGAACTGGAAACCCAAGGTTTCTTAGGAGAAAACTCATTTTCTTCTCAGAACCATGCCGGCAGTGAGGAAAACCCCGGCAACAACAATGCTTTTCAGGTAGCTTCGAGGCCGCATGAAAGGAGCTTTCATAATGAGAAAAGAAGCCTTATGCCATCAGTCTCCAATTTCTAGGTTGACACGCAGCATACACGCAGGACCAGAGCTTACTGTCTCTACGCAGTGTTGTGGTACCGAAACGGTTGCTTAAGCAAAGTCCCTAGGAGTCTTGGAAAGCTTACTACCGTGAAACTAAAGCAGAACAGCGATGAAGGCCTCATGGAGCTGCTGCACGCCTCCCGTTTTGCCAGCATAATCAGGGCCTTACTTCGAGGCTAGTGCTCACATTGACTTTCACGTTTGGTATAGAGCAGAGCAGGGTGAGCTTCCAACTAGGAACTGGAAGCACAAGGTTTCTTTCGAGAAAACTCATTTTCTTCTATGTGCCATGCCGGCTGTAAGTAAAAGCACGGTAACAACAGTGTTTTGCAGGAAGCTTCGAGGCAGCATGAATGGAGCTTTCAAAACGGAAAAACAATTCTTGTGCCATCAGTCTCTAATTTCTAGGTTGACACGCAGCATACACGCAGGAGCAGAGCTTCCTGGTTCTACGCAGTGTTCTGGTACTGAAACGGGTGCTGAAGCAAGTCCGCTAGAAGTGTTGAAAAGCTTACTACCTTGAAACTAAAGCAGAACAACGATGAAGGCCTCATGGAGCTGCTGCACGCCTCTCGTTTTGCAAGGATAATCAGGGCCTTACTTCGAAGCTTGGGCTCACGTTGACTTTCACTTTAGGTATAGCGCAGAGCAGGGTGAGCTTCCAACAAGGAACTGGAAACCCAAGGTTTCTTAGGAGAAAACTCATTTTCTTCTCAGAACCATGCCGGCAGTGAGGAAAACCCCGGCAACAACAATGCTTTTCAGGTAGCTTCGAGGCCGCATGAAAGGAGCTTTCATAATGGGAAAAGAAGCTTTATGCCATCAGTCTCCAATTTCTAGGTTGACACGCAGCATACACGCAGGACCAGAGCTTACTGTCTCTACGCAGTGTTCTGGTACCGAAACGGTTGCTTCAGAAAAGTCCCTAGGAGTCTTGGAGAGCTTACTACCGTGAAACTAAAGCAGAACAGCGATGAAGGCCTCATGGAGCTGCTGCACGCCTCCCGTTTTGCCAGGATAATCAGGGCCTTACTTCGAGGCTAGTGCTCACATTGACTTTCACGTTTGGTATAGAGCAGAGCAGGGTGAGCTTCCAACTAGGAACTGGAAGCACAAGGTTTCTTTCGAGAAAACTCATTTTCTTCTATGTGCCATGCCGGCTGTAAGTAAAAGCACGGTAACAACAGTGCTTTGCAGGAAGCTTCGAGGCAGCATGAATGGAGCTTTCAAAATGGGAAAACAAGCCTTGTGCCATCAGTCTCTAATTTCTAGGTTGACACGCAGCATACACGCAGGAGCAGAGCTTCCTGGTTCTACGCAGTGTTCTGGTACTGAAACGGGTGCTGAAGCAAGGCCCCTAGGAGTGTTGAAAAGCTTACTACCTTGAAACTAAAGCAGAACAACGATGAAGGCCTCATGGAGCTGCTGCACGCCTCTCGTTTTGCAAGGATAATCAGGGCCTTACTTCGAAGCTTGGGCTCACGTTGACTTTCACTTTAGGTATAGCGCAGAGCAGGGTGAGCTTCCAACAAGGAACTGGAAACCCAAGGTTTCTTAGGAGAAAACTAATTTTCTTCTCAGAACCATGCCGGCAGTGAGGAAAACCCCGGCAACAACAATGCTTTTCAGGTAGCTTCGAGGCCGCATGAACGGAGCTTTCATAATGGGAAAAGAAGCCTTATGCCATCAGTCTCCAATTTCTAGGTTGACACGCAGCATACACGCAGGACCAGAGCTTACTGTCTCTACGCAGTGTTCTGGTACCGAAACGGTTGCTTCAGCAAAGTCCCTAGGAGTCTTGGAGAGCTTACTACCGTGAAACTAAAGCAGAACAGCGATGAAGGCCTCATGGAGCTGCTGCATGCCTCCCGTTTTGCCAGCATAATCAGGGCCTTACTTCGAGGCTAGTGCTCACATTGACTTTCACGTTTGGTATAGAGCAGAGCAGGGTGAGCTTCCAACTAGGAACTGGAAGCACAAGGTTTCTTTCGAGAAAACTCATTTTCTTCTATGTGCCATGCCGGCTGTAAGTAAAAGCACGGTAACAACAGTGTTTTGCAGGAAGCTTCGAGGCAGCATGAATGGAGATTTCAAAACGGAAAAACAATTCTTGTGCCATCAGTCTCTAATTTCTAGGTTGACACGCAGCATACACGCAGGAGCAGAGCTTCCTGGTTCTACGCAGTGTTCTGGTACTGAAACGGGTGCTGAAGCAAGGCCCCTAGGAGTGTTGAAAAGCTTACTACCTTGAAACTAAAGCAGAACAACGATGAAGGCCTCATGGAGCTGCTGCACGCCTCTCGTTTTGCAAGGATAATCAGGGCCTTACTTCGAAGCTTGGGCTCACGTTGACTTTCACTTTAGGTATAGCGCAGAGCAGGGTGAGCTTCCAACAAGGAACTGGAAACCCAAGGTTTCTTAGGAGAAAACTCATTTTCTTCTCAGAACCATGCCGGCAGTGAGGAAAACCCCGGCAACAACAATGCTTTTCAGGTAGCTTCGAGGCCGCATGAACGGAGCTTTCATAATGGGAAAAGAAGCCTTATGCCATCAGTCTCCAATTTCTAGGTTGACACGCAGCATACACGCAGGACCAGAGCTTACTGTCTCTACGCAGTGTTCTGGTACCGAAACGGTTGCTTCAGCAAAGTCCCTAGGAGTCTTGGAGAGCTTACTACCGTGAAACTAAAGCAGAACAGCGATGAAGGCCTCATGGAGCTGCTGCACGCCTCCCGTTTTGCCAGGATAATCAGGGCCTTACTTCGAGGCTAGTGCTCACATTGACTTTCACGTTTGGTATAGAGCAGAGCAGGGTGAGCTTCCAACTAGGAACTGGAAGCACAAGGTTTCTTTCGAGAAAACTCATTTTCTTCTATGTGCCATGCCGGCTGTAAGTAAAAGCACGGTAACAACAGTGCTTTGCAGGAAGCTTCGAGGCAGCATGAATGGAGCTTTCAAAATGGGAAAACAAGCCTTGTGCCATCAGTCTCTAATTTCTAGGTTGACACGCATCATACACGCAGGAGCAGAGCTTCCTGGTTCTACGCAGTGTTCTGGTACTGAAACGGGTGCTGAAGCAAGGCCCCTAGGAGTGTTGAAAAGCTTACTACCTTGAAACTAAAGCAGAACAACGATGAAGGCCTCATGGTGCTGCTGCACGACTCTCGTTTTGCAAGGATAATCAGGGCCTTACTTCGAAGCTTGGGCTCACGTTGACTTTCACTTTAGGTATAGCGCAGAGCAGGGTGAGCTTCCAACAAGGAACTGGAAACCCAAGGTTTCTTAGGAGAAAACTCATTTTCTTCTCAGAACCATGCCGGCAGTGAGGAAAACCCCGGCAACAACAATGCTTTTCAGGTAGCTTCGAGGCCGCATGAACGGAGCTTTCATAATGGGAAAAGAAGCCTTATGCCATCAGTCTCCAATTTCTAGGTTGACACGCAGCATACACGCAGGACCAGAGCTTACTGTCTCTACGCAGTGTTCTGATACCGAAACGGTTGCTTCAGCAAAGTCCCTAGGAACGTTGGAAAGCTTACTACCGTGAAACTAAAGCAGAACAGCGATGAAGGCCTCATGGAGCTGCTGCACGCCTCCCGTTTTGCCAGCATAATCAGGGCCTTACTTCGAGGCTAGTGCTCACATTGACTTTCACGTTTGGTATAGAGCAGAGCAGGGTGAGCTTCCAACTAGGAACTGGAAGCACAAGGTTTCTTTCGAGAAAACTCATTTTCTTCTATGAACCATGCCGGCTGTAAGTAAAAGCACGGTAACAACAGTGCTTTTCAGGGAGCTTCGGGTCCGCATCAACGGAGCTTTCATAATGGGAAAACTAGCCTTGTGCCATCAGTCTCTACTTTCTAGGTTGACACGCAGCATACACGCAGGAGCAGAGCTTCCTGGTTCTACGCAGTGTTCTGGTACTGAAACGGGTGCTGAAGCAAGTCCGCTAGGTGTGTTGAAAAGCTTACTACCTTGAAACTAAAGCAGAACAACGATGAAGGCCTCATGGAGCTGCTGCACGCCTCTCGTTTTGCAAGGATAATCAGGGCCTTACTTCGAAGCTTGGGCTCACGTTGACTTTGATTTTAGGTATAGCGCAGAGCAGGGTGAGCTTCCAACAAGGAACTGGAAACCCAAGGTTTCTTAGGAGAAAACTCATTTTCTTCTCAGAACCATGCCGGCAGTGAGGAAAACCCCGGCAACAACAATGCTTTTCAGGTAGCTTCGAGGCCGCATGAAAGGAGCTTTCATAATGAGAAAAGAAGCCTTATGCCATCAGTCTCCAATTTCTAGGTTGACACGCAGCATACACGCAGGACCAGAGCTTACTGTCTCTACGCAGTGTTGTGGTACCGAAACGGTTGCTTAAGCAAAGTCCCTAGGAGTCTTGGAAAGCTTACTACCGTGAAACTAAAGCAGAACAGCGATGAAGGCCTCATGGAGCTGCTGCACGCCTCCCGTTTTGCCAGCATAATCAGGGCCTTACTTCGAGGCTAGTGCTCACATTGACTTTCACGTTTGGTATAGAGCAGAGCAGGGTGAGCTTCCAACTAGGAACTGGAAGCACAAGGTTTCTTTCGAGAAAACTCATTTTCTTCTATGTGCCATGCCGGCTGTAAGTAAAAGCACGGTAACAACAGTGCTTTGCAGGGAGCTTCGGGGCCGCATCAACGGAGCTTTCATAATGGGAAAACTAGCCTTGGGCCATCAGTCTCTAATTTCTAGGTTGACACGCAGCATACACGCAGGAGCAGAGCTTCCTGGTTCTACGCAGTGTTCTGGTACTGAAACGGGTGCTGAAGCAAGTCCGCTAGGAGTGTTGAAAAGCTTACTACCTTGAAACTAAAGCAGAACAACGATGAAGGCCTCATGGAGCTGCTGCACGCCTCTCGTTTTGCAAGGATAATCAGGGCCTTACTTCGAAGCTTGGGCTCACGTTGACTTTCACTTTAGGTATAGCGCAGAGCAGGGTGAGCTTCCAACAAGGAACTGGAAACCCAAGGTTTCTTAGGAGAAAACTCATTTTCTTCTCAGAACCATGCCGGCAGTGAGGAAAACCCCGGCAACAACAATGCTTTTCAGGTAGCTTCGAGGCCGCATGAACGGAGCTTTCATAATGGGAAAAGAAGCCTTATGCCATCAGTCTCCAATTTCTAGGTTGACACGCAGCATACACGCAGGGCCAGAGCTTACTGTCTCTACGCAGTGTTCTGGTACCGAAACGGTTGCTTCAGCAAAGTCCCTAGGAGTCTTGGAGAGCTTACTACCGTGAAACTAAAGCAGAACAGCGATGAAGGCCTCATGGAGCTGCTGCACGCCTCCCGTTTTGCCAGGATAATCAGGGCCTTACTTCGAGGCTAGTGCTCACATTGACTTTCACGTTTGGTATAGAGCAGAGCAGGGTGAGCTTCCAACTAGGAACTGGAAGCACAAGGTTTCTTTCGAGAAAACTCATTTTCTTCTATGTGCCATGCCGGCTGTAAGTAAAAGCACGGTAACAACAGTGCTTTGCAGGAAGCTTCGAGGCAGCATGAATGGAGCTTTCAAAATGGGAAAACAAGCCTTGTGCCATCAGTCTCTAATTTCTAGGTTGACACGCAGCATACACGCAGGAGCAGAGCTTCCTGGTTCTACGCAGTGTTCTGGTACTGAAACGGGTGCTGAAGCAAGGCCCCTAGGAGTGTTGAAAAGCTTACTACCTTGAAACTAAAGCAGAACAACGATGAAGGCCTCATGGAGCTGCTGCACGCCTCTCGTTTTGCAAGGATAATCAGGGCCTTACTTCGAAGCTTGGGCTCACGTTGACTTTCACTTTAGGTATAGCGCAGAGCAGGGTGAGCTTCCAACAAGGAACTGGAAACCCAAGGTTTCTTAGGAGAAAACTCATTTTCTTCTCAGAACCATGCCGGCAGTGAGGAAAACCCCGGCAACAACAATGCTTTTCAGGTAGCTTCGAGGCCGCATGAACGGAGCTTTCATAATGGGAAAAGAAGCCTTATGCCATCAGTCTCCAATTTCTAGGTTGACACGCAGCATACACGCAGGACCAGAGCTTACTGTCTCTACGCAGTGTTCTGGTACCGAAACGGTTGCCTAAGCAAAGTCCCTAGGAACGTTGGAAAGCTTACTACCGTGAAACTAAAGCAGAACAGCGATGAAGGCCTCATGGAGCTGCTGCACGCCTCCCGTTTTGCCAGCATAATCAGGGCCTTACTTCGAGGCTAGTGCTCACATTGACTTTCACGTTTGGTATAGAGCAGAGCAGGGTGAGCTTCCAACTAGGAACTGGAAGCACAAGGTTTCTTTCGAGAAAACTCATTTTCTTCTATGTGCCATGCCGGCTGTAAGTAAAAGCACGGTAACAACAGTGCTTTGCAGGGAGCTTCGGGGCCGCATCAACGGAGCTTTCATAATGGGAAAACTAGCCTTGGGCCATCAGTCTCTACTTTCTAGGTTGACACGCAGCATACACGCAGGAGCAGAGCTTCCTGGTTCTACGCAGTGTTCTGGTACTGAAACGGGTGCTGAAGCAAGTCCTCTAGGTGTGTTGAAAAGCTTACTACCTTGAAACTAAAGCAGAACAACGATGAAGGCCTCATGGAGCTGCTGCACGCCTCTCGTTTTGCAAGGATAATCAGGGCCTTATTTCGAAGCTTGGGCTCACGTTGACTTTCACTTTAGGTATAGCGCAGAGCAGGGTGAGCTTCCAACAAGGAACTGGAAACCCAAGGTTTCTTAGGAGAAAACTCATTTTCTTCTCAGAACCATGCCGGCAGTGAGGAAAACCCCGGCAACAACAATGCTTTTCAGGTAGCTTCGGGGCCGCATGAACGGAGCTTTCATAATGGGATTAGAAGCCTTATGCCATCAGTCTCCAATTTCTAGGTTGACACGCAGCATACACGCAGGACCAGAGCTTACTGTCTCTACGCAGTGTTCTGGTACTGAAACGGTTGCTTCAGCAAAGTCCATAGGAGTCTTGGAAAGCTTACTACCGTGAAACTAAAGCAGAACAGCGATGAAGGCCTCATGGAGCTGCTGCACGCCTCCCGTTTTGCCAGCATAATCAGGGCCTTACTTCGAGGCTAGTGCTCACATTGACTTTCACGTTTGGTATAGAGCAGAGCAGGGTGAGCTTCCAACTAGGAACTGGAAGCACAAGGTTTCTTTCGAGAAAACTCATTTTCTTCTATGAACCATGCCGGCTGTAAGTAAAAGCACGGTAACAACAGTGCTTTTCAGGGAGCTTCGGGGCCGCATCAACGGAGCTTTCATAATGGGAAAACTAGCCTTGTGCCATCAGTCTCTACTTTCTAGGTTGACACGCAGCATACACGCAGGAGCAGAGCTTCCTGGTTCTACGCAGTGTTCTGGTACTGAAACGGGTGCTGAAGCAAGGCCCCTAGGAGTGTTGAAAAGCTTACTACCTTGAAACTAAAGCAGAACAACGATGAAGGCCTCATGGAGCTGCTGCACGCCTCTCGTTTCGCAAGGATAATCAGGGCCTTACTTCGAAGCTTGGGCTCACGTTGACTTTCACTTTAGGTATAGCGCAGAGCAGGGTGAGCTTCCAACAAGGAACTGGAAACCCAAGGTTTCTTAGGAGAAAACTCATTTTCTTCTCAGAACCATGCCGGCAGTGAGGAAAACCCCGGCAACAACAATGCTTTTCAGGTAGCTTCGAGGCCGCATGAACGGAGCTTTCATAATGGGAAAAGAAGCCTTATGCCATCAGTCTCCAATTTCTAGGTTGACACGCAGCATACACGCAGGACCAGAGCTTACTGTCTCTACGCAGTGTTCTGGTACCGAAACGGTTGCCTAAGCAAAGTCCCTAGGAACGTTGGAAAGCTTACTACCGTGAAACTAAAGCAGAACAGCGATGAAGGCCTCATGGAGCTGCTGCACGCCTCCCGTTTTGCCAGCATAATCAGGGCCTTACTTCGAGGCTAGTGCTCACATTGACTTTCACGTTTGGTATAGAGCAGAGCAGGGTGAGCTTCCAACTAGGAACTGGAAGCACAAGGTTTCTTTCGAGAAAACTCATTTTCTTCTATGAACCATGCCGGCTGTAAGTAAAAGCACGGTAACAACAGTGCTTTTCAGGGAGCTTCGGGGCCGCATCAACGGAGCTTTCATCATGGGAAAACTAGCCTTGTGCCATCAGTCTCTACTTTCTAGGTTGACACGCAGCATACACGCAGGAGCAGAGCTTCCTGGTTCTACGCAGTGTTCTGGTACTGAAACGGGTGCTGAAGCAAGTCCGCTAGAAGTGTTGAAAAGCTTACTACCTTGAAACTAAAGCAGAACAACGATGAAGGCCTCATGGAGCTGCTGCACGCCTCTCGTTTTGCAAGGATAATCAGGGCCTTACTTCGAAGCTTGGGCTCACGTTGACTTTCACTTTAGGTATAGCGCAGAGCAGGGTGAGCTTCCAACAAGGAACTGGAAACCCAAGGTTTCTTAGGAGAAAACTCATTTTCTTCTCAGAACCATGCCGGCAGTGAGGAAAACCCCGGCAACAACAATGCTTTTCAGGTAGCTTCGAGGCCGCATGAAAGGAGCTTTCATAATGAGAAAAGAAGCCTTATGCCATCAGTCTCCAATTTCTAGGTTGACACGCAGCATACACGCAGGACCAGAGCTTACTGTCTCTACGCAGTGTTGTGGTACCGAAACGGTTGCTTAAGCAAAGTCCCTAGGAGTCTTGGAAAGCTTACTACCGTGAAACTAAAGAAGAACAGCGATGAAGGCCTCATGGAGCTGCTGCACGCCTCCCGTTTTGCCAGCATAATCAGGGCCTTACTTCGAGGCTAGTGCTCACATTGACTTTCACGTTTGGTATAGAGCAGAGCAGGGTGAGCTTCCAACTAGGAACTGGAAGCACAAGGTTTCTTTCGAGAAAACTCATTTTCTTCTATGTGCCATGCCGGCTGTAAGTAAAAGCACGGTAACAACAGTGCTTTGCAGGGAGCTTCGGGGCCGCATCAACGGAGCTTTCATAATGGGAAAACTAGCCTTGGGCCATCAGTCTCTACTTTCTAGGTTGACACGCAGCATACACGCAGGAGCAGAGCTTCCTGGTTCTACGCAGTGTTCTGGTACTGAAACGGGTGCTGAAGCAAGTCCGCTAGGAGTGTTGAAAAGCTTACTACCTTGAAACTAAAGCAGAACAACGATGAAGGCCTCATTGAGCTGCTGTACGCCTCTCGTTTTGCAAGGATAATCAGGGCCTTACTTCGAAGCTTGGGCTCACGTTGACTTTCACTTTAGGTATAGCGCAGAGCAGGGTGAGCTTCCAACAAGGAACTGGAAACCCAAGGTTTCTTAGGAGAAAACTCATTTTCTTCTCAGAACCATGCCGGCAGTGAGGAAAACCCCGGCAACAACAATGCTTTTCAGGTAGCTTCGAGGCCGCATGAAAGGAGCTTTCATAATGGGAAAAGAAGCTTTATGCCATCAGTCTCCAATTTCTAGGTTGACACGCAGCATACACGCAGGACCAGAGCTTACTGTCTCTACGCAGTGTTCTGGTACCGAAACGGTTGCTTCAGCAAAGTCCCTAGGAGTCTTGGAGAGCTTACTACCGTGAAACTAAAGCAGAACAGCGATGAAGGCCTCATGGAGCTGCTGCACGCCTCCCGTTTTGCCAGGATAATCAGGGCCTTACTTCGAGGCTAGTGCTCACATTGACTTTCACGTTTGGTATAGAGCAGAGCAGGGTGAGCTTCCAACTAGGAACTGGAAGCACAAGGTTTCTTTCGAGAAAACTCATTTTCTTCTATGTGCCATGCCGGCTGTAAGTAAAAGCACGGTAACAACAGTGCTTTGCAGGAAGCTTCGAGGCAGCATGAATGGAGCTTTCAAAATGGGAAAACAAGCCTTGTGCCATCAGTCTCTAATTTCTAGGTTGACACGCAGCATACACGCAGGAGCAGAGCTTCCTGGTTCTACGCAGTGTTCTGGTACTGAAACGGGTGCTGAAGCAAGGCCCCTAGGAGTGTTGAAAAGCTTACTACCTTGAAACTAAAGCAGAACAACGATGAAGGCCTCATGGAGCTGCTGCACGCCTCTCGTTTTGCAAGGATAATCAGGGCCTTACTTCGAAGCTTGGGCTCACGTTGACTTTCACTTTAGGTATAGCGCAGAGCAGGGTGAGCTTCCAACAAGGAACTGGAAACCCAAGGTTTCTTAGGAGAAAACTCATTTTCTTCTCAGAACCATGCCGGCAGTGAGGAAAACCCCGGCAACAACAATGCTTTTCAGGTAGCTTCGAGGCCGCATGAACGGAGCTTTCATAATGGGAAAAGAAGCCTTATGCCATCAGTCTCCAATTTCTAGGTTGACACGCAGCATACACGCAGGACCAGAGCTTACTGTCTCTACGCAGTGTTCTGGTACCGAAACGGTTGCCTAAGCAAAGTCCCTAGGAACGTTGGAAAGCTTACTACCGTGAAACTAAAGCAGAACAGCGATGAAGGCCTCATGGAGCTGCTGCACGCCTCCCGTTTTGCCAGCATAATCAGGGCCTTACTTCGAGGCTAGTGCTCACATTGACTTTCACGTTTGGTATAGAGCAGAGCAGGGTGAGCTTCCAACTAGGAACTGGAAGCACAAGGTTTCTTTCGAGAAAACTCATTTTCTTCTATGAACCATGCCGGCTGTAAGTAAAAGCACGGTAACAACAGTGCTTTTCAGGGAGCTTCGGGGCCGCATCAACGGAGCTTTCATCATGGGAAAACTAGCCTTGTGCCATCAGTCTCTACTTTCTAGGTTGACACGCAGCATACACGCAGGAGCAGAGCTTCCTGGTTCTACGCAGTGTTCTGGTACTGAAACGGGTGCTGAAGCAAGTCCGCTAGAAGTGTTGAAAAGCTTACTACCTTGAAACTAAAGCAGAACAACGATGAAGGCCTCATGGAGCTGCTGCACGCCTCTCGTTTTGCAAGGATAATCAGGGCCTTACTTCGAAGCTTGGGCTCACGTTGACTTTCACTTTAGGTATAGCGCAGAGCAGGGTGAGCTTCCAACAAGGAACTGGAAACCCAAGGTTTCTTAGGAGAAAACTCATTTTCTTCTCAGAACCATGCCGGCAGTGAGGAAAACCCCGGCAACAACAATGCTTTTCAGGTAGCTTCGAGGCCGCATGAAAGGAGCTTTCATAATGAGAAAAGAAGCCTTATGCCATCAGTCTCCAATTTCTAGGTTGACACGCAGCATACACGCAGGACCAGAGCTTACTGTCTCTACGCAGTGTTGTGGTACCGAAACGGTTGCTTAAGCAAAGTCCCTAGGAGTCTTGGAAAGCTTACTACCGTGAAACTAAAGAAGAACAGCGATGAAGGCCTCATGGAGCTGCTGCACGCCTCCCGTTTTGCCAGCATAATCAGGGCCTTACTTCGAGGCTAGTGCTCACATTGACTTTCACGTTTGGTATAGAGCAGAGCAGGGTGAGCTTCCAACTAGGAACTGGAAGCACAAGGTTTCTTTCGAGAAAACTCATTTTCTTCTATGTGCCATGCCGGCTGTAAGTAAAAGCACGGTAACAACAGTGCTTTGCAGGGAGCTTCGGGGCCGCATCAACGGAGCTTTCATAATGGGAAAACTAGCCTTGGGCCATCAGTCTCTACTTTCTAGGTTGACACGCAGCATACACGCAGGAGCAGAGCTTCCTGGTTCTACGCAGTGTTCTGGTACTGAAACGGGTGCTGAAGCAAGTCCGCTAGGAGTGTTGAAAAGCTTACTACCTTGAAACTAAAGCAGAACAACGATGAAGGCCTCATTGAGCTGCTGTACGCCTCTCGTTTTGCAAGGATAATCAGGGCCTTACTTCGAAGCTTGGGCTCACGTTGACTTTCACTTTAGGTATAGCGCAGAGCAGGGTGAGCTTCCAACAAGGAACTGGAAACCCAAGGTTTCTTAGGAGAAAACTCATTTTCTTCTCAGAACCATGCCGGCAGTGAGGAAAACCCCGGCAACAACAATGCTTTTCAGGTAGCTTCGAGGCCGCATGAAAGGAGCTTTCATAATGGGAAAAGAAGCTTTATGCCATCAGTCTCCAATTTCTAGGTTGACACGCAGCATACACGCAGGACCAGAGCTTACTGTCTCTACGCAGTGTTCTGGTACCGAAACGGTTGCTTCAGCAAAGTCCCTAGGAGTCTTGGAGAGCTTACTACCGTGAAACTAAAGCAGAACAGCGATGAAGGCCTCATGGAGCTGCTGCACGCCTCCCGTTTTGCCAGGATAATCAGGGCCTTACTTCGAGGCTAGTGCTCACATTGACTTTCACGTTTGGTATAGAGCAGAGCAGGGTGAGCTTCCAACTAGGAACTGGAAGCACAAGGTTTCTTTCGAGAAAACTCATTTTCTTCTATGTGCCATGCCGGCTGTAAGTAAAAGCACGGTAACAACAGTGCTTTGCAGGAAGCTTCGAGGCAGCATGAATGGAGCTTTCAAAATGGGAAAACAAGCCTTGTGCCATCAGTCTCTAATTTCTAGGTTGACACGCAGCATACACGCAGGAGCAGAGCTTCCTGGTTCTACGCAGTGTTCTGGTACTGAAACGGGTGCTGAAGCAAGGCCCCTAGGAGTGTTGAAAAGCTTACTACCTTGAAACTAAAGCAGAACAACGATGAAGGCCTCATGGAGCTGCTGCACGCCTCTCGTTTTGCAAGGATAATCAGGGCCTTACTTCGAAGCTTGGGCTCACGTTGACTTTCACTTTAGGTATAGCGCAGAGCAGGGTGAGCTTCCAACAAGGAACTGGAAACCCAAGGTTTCTTAGGAGAAAACTCATTTTCTTCTCAGAACCATGCCGGCAGTGAGGAAAACCCCGGCAACAACTATGCTTTTCAGGTAGCTTCGAGGCCGCATGAACGGAGCTTTCATAATGGGAAAAGAAGCCTTATGCCATCAGTCTCCAATTTCTAGGTTGACACGCAGCATACACGCAGGACCAGAGCTTACTGTCTGTACGCAGTGTTCTGGTACCGAAACGGTTGCCTAAGCAAAGTCCCTAGGAACGTTGGAAAGCTTACTACCGTGAAACTAAAGCAGAACAGCGATGAAGCCCTCATGGAGCTGCTGCATGCCTCCCGTTTTGCCAGCATAATCAGGGCCTTACTTCGAGGCTAGTGCTCACATTGACTTTCACGTTTGGTATAGAGCAGAGCAGGGTGAGCTTCCAACTAGGAACTGGAAGCACAAGGTTTCTTTCGAGAAAACTCATTTTCTTCTATGTGCCATGCCGGCTGTAAGTAAAAGCACGGTAACAACAGTGTTTTGCAGGAAGCTTCGAGGCAGCATGAATGGAGCTTTCAAAACGGAAAAACAATTCTTGTGCCATCAGTCTCTAATTTCTAGGTTGACACGCAGCATACACGCAGGAGCAGAGCTTCCTGGTTCTACGCAGTGTTCTGGTACTGAAACGGGTGCTGAAGCAAGGCCCCTAGGAGTGTTGAAAAGCTTACTACCTTGAAACTAAAGCAGAACAACGATGAAGGCCTCATGGAGCTGCTGCACGCCTCTCGTTTCGCAAGGATAATCAGGGCCTTACTTCGAAGCTTGGGCTCACGTTGACTTTCACTTTAGGTATAGCGCAGAGCAGGGTGAGCTTCCAACAAGGAACTGGAAACCCAAGGTTTCTTAGGAGAAAACTCATTTTCTTCTCAGAACCATGCCGGCAGTGAGGAAAACCCCGGCAACAACAATGCTTTTCAGGTAGCTTCGAGGCCGCATGAACGGAGCTTTCATAATGGGAAAAGAAGCCTTATGCCATCAGTCTCCAATTTCTAGGTTGACACGCAGCATACACGCAGGACCAGAGCTTACTGTCTCTACGCAGTGTTCTGGTACCGAAACGGTTGCTTCAGCAAAGTCCCTAGGAGTCTTGGAGAGCTTACTACCGTGAAACTAAAGCAGAACAGCGATGAAGGCCTCATGGAGCTGCTGCACGCCTCCCGTTTTGCCAGCATAATCAGGGCCTTACTTCGAGGCTAGTGCTCACATTGACTTTCACGTTTGGTATAGAGCAGAGCAGGGTGAGCTTCCAACTAGGAACTGGAAGCACAAGGTTTCTTTCGAGAAAACTCATTTTCTTCTATGAACCATGCCGGCTGTAAGTAAAAGCACGGTAACAACAGTGCTTTTCAGGGAGCTTCGGGGCCGCATCAACGGAGCTTTCATCATGGGAAAACTAGCCTTGTGCCATCAGTCTCTACTTTCTAGGTTGACACGCAGCATACACGCAGGAGCAGAGCTTCCTGGTTCTACGCAGTGTTCTGGTACTGAAACGGGTGCTGAAGCAAGGCCCCTAGGAGTGTTGAAAAGCTTACTACCTTGAAACTAAAGCAGAACAACGATGAAGGCCTCATGGAGCTGCTGCACGCCTCTCGTTTTGCAAGGATAATCAGGGCCTTACTTCGAAGCTTGGGCTCACGTTGACTTTCACTTTAGGTATAGCGCAGAGCAGGGTGAGCTTCCAACAAGGAACTGGAAACCCAAGGTTTCTTAGGAGAAAACTCATTTTCTTCTCAGAACCATGCCGGCAGTGAGGAAAACCCCGGCAACAACAATGCTTTTCAGGTAGCTTCGAGGCCGCATGAACGGAGCTTTCATAATGGGAAAAGAAGCCTTATGCCATCAGTCTCCAATTTCTAGGTTGACACGCAGCATACACGCAGGACCAGAGCTTACTGTCTCTACGCAGTGTTCTGGTACCGAAACGGTTGCCTAAGCAAAGTCCCTAGGAGTCTTGGAAAGCTTACTACCGTGAAACTAAAGCAGAACAGCGATGAAGGCCTCATGGAGCTGCTGCACGCCTCCCGTTTTGCCAGCATAATCAGGGCCTTACTTCGAGGCTAGTGCTCACATTGACTTTCACGTTTGGTATAGAGCAGAGCAGGGTGAGCTTCCAACTAGGAACTGGAAGCACAAGGTTTCTTTCGAGAAAACTCATTTTCTTCTATGAACCATGCCGGCTGTAAGTAAAAGCACGGTAACAACAGTGCTTTTCAGGGAGCTTCGGGGCCGCATCAACGGAGCTTTCATCATGGGAAAACTAGCCTTGTGCCATCAGTCTCTACTTTCTAGGTTGACACGCAGCATACACGCAGGAGCAGAGCTTCCTGGTTCTACGCAGTGTTCTGGTACTGAAACGGGTGCTGAAGCAAGGCCCCTAGGAGTGTTGAAAAGCTTACTACCTTGAAACTAAAGCAGAACAACGATGAAGGCCTCATGGAGCTGCTGCACGCCTCTCGTTTTGCAAGGATAATCAGGGCCTTACTTCGAAGCTTGGGCTCACGTTGACTTTCACTTTAGGTATAGCGCAGAGCAGGGTGAGCTTCCAACAAGGAACTGGAAACCCAAGGTTTCTTAGGAGAAAACTCATTTTCTTCTCAGAACCATGCCGGCAGTGAGGAAAACCCCGGCAACAACAATGCTTTTCAGGTAGCTTCGAGGCCGCATGAACGGAGCTTTCATAATGGGAAAAGAAGCTTTATGCCATCAGTCTCCAATTTCTAGGTTGACACGCAGCATACACGCAGGACCAGAGCTTACTGTCTCTACGCAGTGTTCTGGTACCGAAACGGTTGCCTAAGCAAAGTCCCTAGGAACGTTGGAAAGCTTACTACCGTGAAACTAAAGCAGAACAGCGATGAAGGCCTCATGGAGCTGCTGCACGCCTCCCGTTTTGCCAGCATAATCAGGGCCTTACTTCGAGGCTAGTGCTCACATTGACTTTCACGTTTGGTATAGAGCAGAGCAGGGTGAGCTTCCAACTAGGAACTGGAAGCACAAGGTTTCTTTCGAGAAAACTCATTTTCTTCTACGTGCCATGCCGGCTGTAAGTAAAAGCACGGTAACAACAGTGTTTTGCAGGAAGCTTCGAGGCAGCATGAATGGAGCTTTCAAAACGGAAAAACAATTCTTGTGCCATCAGTCTCTAATTTCTAGGTTGACACGCAGCATACACGCAGGAGCAGAGCTTCCTGGTTCTACGCAGTGTTCTGGTACTGAAACGGGTGCTGAAGCAAGTCCGCTAGGAGTGTTGAAAAGCTTACTACCTTGAAACTAAAGCAGAACAACGATGAAGGCCTCATGGAGCTGCTGCACGCCTCTCGTTTTGCAAGGATAATCAGGGCCTTACTTCGAAGCTTGGGCTCACGTTGACTTTCACTTTAGGTATAGCGCAGAGCAGGGTGAGCTTCCAACAAGGAACTGGAAACCCAAGGTTTCTTAGGAGAAAACTCATTTTCTTCTCAGAACCATGCCGGCAGTGAGGAAAACCCCGGCAACAACAATGCTTTTCAGGTAGCTTCGAGGCCGCATGAACGGAGCTTTCATAATGGGAAAAGAAGCCTTATGCCATCAGTCTCCAATTTCTAGGTTGACACGCAGCATACACGCAGGACCAGAGCTTACTGTCTCTACGCAGTGTTCTGGTACCGAAACGGTTGCTTCAGCAAAGTCCCTAGGAGTCTTGGAGAGCTTACTACCGTGAAACTAAAGCAGAACAGCGATGAAGGCCTCATGGAGCTGCTGCACGCCTCCCGTTTTGCCAGGATAATCAGGGCCTTACTTCGAGGCTAGTGCTCACATTGACTTTCACGTTTGGTATAGAGCAGAGCAGGGTGAGCTTCCAACTAGGAACTGGAAGCACAAGGTTTCTTTCGAGAAAACTCATTTTCTTCTATGTGCCATGCCGGCTGTAAGTAAAAGCACGGTAACAACAGTGCTTTGCAGGAAGCTTCGAGGCAGCATGAATGGAGCTTTCAAAATGGGAAAACAAGCCTTGTGCCATCAGTCTCTAATTTCTAGGTTGACACGCAGCATACACGCAGGAGCAGAGCTTCCTGGTTCTACGCAGTGTTCTGGTACTGAAACGGGTGCTGAAGCAAGGCCCCTAGGAGTGTTGAAAAGCTTACTACCTTGAAACTAAAGCAGAACAACGATGAAGGCCTCATGGAGCTGCTGCACGCCTCTCGTTTTGCAAGGATAATCAGGGCCTTACTTCGAAGCTTGGGCTCACGTTGACTTTCACTTTAGGTATAGCGCAGAGCAGGGTGAGCTTCCAACAAGGAACTGGAAACCCAAGGTTTCTTAGGAGAAAACTCATTTTCTTCTCAGAACCATGCCGGCAGTGAGGAAAACCCCGGCAACAACTATGCTTTTCAGGTAGCTTCGAGGCCGCATGAACGGAGCTTTCATAATGGGAAAAGAAGCCTTATGCCATCAGTCTCCAATTTCTAGGTTGACACGCAGCATACACGCAGGACCAGAGCTTACTGTCTCTACGCAGTGTTCTGGTACCGAAACGGTTGCCTAAGCAAAGTCCCTAGGAACGTTGGAAAGCTTACTACCGTGAAACTAAAGCAGAACAGCGATGAAGGCCTCATGGAGCTGCTGCATGCCTCCCGTTTTGCCAGCATAATCAGGGCCTTACTTCGAGGCTAGTGCTCACATTGACTTTCACGTTTGGTATAGAGCAGAGCAGGGTGAGCTTCCAACTAGGAACTGGAAGCACAAGGTTTCTTTCGAGAAAACTCATTTTCTTCTATGTGCCATGCCGGCTGTAAGTAAAAGCACGGTAACAACAGTGTTTTGCAGGAAGCTTCGAGGCAGCATGAATGGAGCTTTCAAAACGGAAAAACAATTCTTGTGCCATCAGTCTCTAATTTCTAGGTTGACACGCAGCATACACGCAGGAGCAGAGCTTCCTGGTTCTACGCAGTGTTCTGGTACTGAAACGGGTGCTGAAGCAAGGCCCCTAGGAGTGTTGAAAAGCTTACTACCTTGAAACTAAAGCAGAACAACGATGAAGGCCTCATGGAGCTGCTGCACGCCTCTCGTTTCGCAAGGATAATCAGGGCCTTACTTCGAAGCTTGGGCTCACGTTGACTTTCACTTTAGGTATAGCGCAGAGCAGGGTGAGCTTCCAACAAGGAACTGGAAACCCAAGGTTTCTTAGGAGAAAACTCATTTTCTTCTCAGAACCATGCCGGCAGTGAGGAAAACCCCGGCAACAACAATGCTTTTCAGGTAGCTTCGAGGCCGCATGAACGGAGCTTTCATAATGGGAAAAGAAGCCTTATGCCATCAGTCTCCAATTTCTAGGTTGACACGCAGCATACACGCAGGACCAGAGCTTACTGTCTCTACGCAGTGTTCTGGTACCGAAACGGTTGCTTCAGCAAAGTCCCTAGGAGTCTTGGAGAGCTTACTACCGTGAAACTAAAGCAGAACAGCGATGAAGGCCTCATGGAGCTGCTGCACGCCTCCCGTTTTGCCAGGATAATCAGGGCCTTACTTCGAGGCTAGTGCTCACATTGACTTTCACGTTTGGTATAGAGCAGAGCAGGGTGAGCTTCCAACTAGGAACTGGAAGCACAAGGTTTCTTTCGAGAAAACTCATTTTCTTCTATGAACCATGCCGGCTGTAAGTAAAAGCACGGTAACAACAGTGCTTTTCAGGGAGCTTCGGGGCCGCATCAACGGAGCTTTCATCATGGGAAAACTAGCCTTGTGCCATCAGTCTCTACTTTCTAGGTTGACACGCAGCATACACGCAGGAGCAGAGCTTCCTGGTTCTACGCAGTGTTCTGGTACTGAAACGGGTGCTGAAGCAAGGCCCCTAGGAGTGTTGAAAAGCTTACTACCTTGAAACTAAAGCAGAACAACGATGAAGGCCTCATGGAGCTGCTGCACGCCTCTCGTTTTGCAAGGATAATCAGGGCCTTACTTCGAAGCTTGGGCTCACGTTGACTTTCACTTTAGGTATAGCGCAGAGCAGGGTGAGCTTCCAACAAGGAACTGGAAACCCAAGGTTTCTTAGGAGAAAACTCATTTTCTTCTCAGAACCATGCCGGCAGTGAGGAAAACCCCGGCAACAACTATGCTTTTCAGGTAGCTTCGAGGCCGCATGAACGGAGCTTTCATAATGGGAAAAGAAGCCTTATGCCATCAGTCTCCAATTTCTAGGTTGACACGCAGCATACACGCAGGACCAGAGCTTACTGTCTCTACGCAGTGTTCTGGTACCGAAACGGTTGCCTAAGCAAAGTCCCTAGGAACGTTGGAAAGCTTACTACCGTGAAACTAAAGCAGAACAGCGATGAAGGCCTCATGGAGCTGCTGCATGCCTCCCGTTTTGCCAGCATAATCAGGGCCTTACTTCGAGGCTAGTGCTCACATTGACTTTCACGTTTGGTATAGAGCAGAGCAGGGTGAGCTTCCAACTAGGAACTGGAAGCACAAGGTTTCTTTCGAGAAAACTCATTTTCTTCTATGTGCCATGCCGGCTGTAAGTAAAAGCACGGTAACAACAGTGTTTTGCAGGAAGCTTCGAGGCAGCATGAATGGAGCTTTCAAAACGGAAAAACAATTCTTGTGCCATCAGTCTCTAATTTCTAGGTTGACACGCAGCATACACGCAGGAGCAGAGCTTCCTGGTTCTATGCAGTGTTCTGGTACTGAAACGGGTGCTGAAGCAAGGCCCCTAGGAGTGTTGAAAAGCTTACTACCTTGAAACTAAAGCAGAACAACGATGAAGGCCTCATGGAGCTGCTGCACGCCTCTCGTTTCGCAAGGATAATCAGGGCCTTACTTCGAAGCTTGGGCTCACGTTGACTTTCACTTTAGGTATAGCGCAGAGCAGGGTGAGCTTCCAACAAGGAACTGGAAACCCAAGGTTTCTTAGGAGAAAACTCATTTTCTTCTCAGAACCATGCCGGCAGTGAGGAAAACCCCGGCAACAACAATGCTTTTCAGGTAGCTTCGAGGCCGCATGAACGGAGCTTTCATAATGGGAAAAGAAGCCTTATGCCATCAGTCTCCAATTTCTAGGTTGACACGCAGCATACACGCAGGACCAGAGCTTACTGTCTCTACGCAGTGTTCTGGTACCGAAACGGTTGCTTCAGCAAAGTCCCTAGGAGTCTTGGAGAGCTTACTACCGTGAAACTAAAGCAGAACAGCGATGAAGGCCTCATGGAGCTGCTGCACGCCTCCCGTTTTGCCAGCATAATCAGGGCCTTACTTCGAGGCTAGTGCTCACATTGACTTTCACGTTTGGTATAGAGCAGAGCAGGGTGAGCTTCCAACTAGGAACTGGAAGCACAAGGTTTCTTTCGAGAAAACTCATTTTCTTCTATGAACCATGCCGGCTGTAAGTAAAAGCACGGTAACAACAGTGCTTTTCAGGGAGCTTCGGGGCCGCATCAACGGAGCTTTCATCATGGGAAAACTAGCCTTGTGCCATCAGTCTCTACTTTCTAGGTTGACACGCAGCATACACGCAGGAGCAGAGCTTCCTGGTTCTACGCAGTGTTCTGGTACTGAAACGGGTGCTGAAGCAAGGCCCCTAGGAGTGTTGAAAAGCTTACTACCTTGAAACTAAAGCAGAACAACGATGAAGGCCTCATGGAGCTGCTGCACGCCTCTCGTTTTGCAAGGATAATCAGGGCCTTACTTCGAAGCTTGGGCTCACGTTGACTTTCACTTTAGGTATAGCGCAGAGCAGGGTGAGCTTCCAACAAGGAACTGGAAACCCAAGGTTTCTTAGGAGAAAACTCATTTTCTTCTCAGAACCATGCCGGCAGTGAGGAAAACCCCGGCAACAACAATGCTTTTCAGGTAGCTTCGAGGCCGCATGAACGGAGCTTTCATAATGGGAAAAGAAGCCTTATGCCATCAGTCTCCAATTTCTAGGTTGACACGCAGCATACACGCAGGACCAGAGCTTACTGTCTCTACGCAGTGTTCTGGTACCGAAACGGTTGCCTAAGCAAAGTCCCTAGGAGTCTTGGAAAGCTTACTACCGTGAAACTAAAGCAGAACAGCGATGAAGGCCTCATGGAGCTGCTGCACGCCTCCCGTTTTGCCAGCATAATCAGGGCCTTACTTCGAGGCTAGTGCTCACATTGACTTTCACGTTTGGTATAGAGCAGAGCAGGGTGAGCTTCCAACTAGGAACTGGAAGCACAAGGTTTCTTTCGAGAAAACTCATTTTCTTCTATGAACCATGCCGGCTGTAAGTAAAAGCACGGTAACAACAGTGCTTTTCAGGGAGCTTCGGGGCCGCATCAACGGAGCTTTCATCATGGGAAAACTAGCCTTGTGCCATCAGTCTCTACTTTCTAGGTTGACACGCAGCATACACGCAGGAGCAGAGCTTCCTGGTTCTACGCAGTGTTCTGGTACTGAAACGGGTGCTGAAGCAAGTCCTCTAGGAGTGTTGAAAAGCTTACTACCTTGAAACTAAAGCAGAACAACGATGAAGGCCTCATGGAGCTGCTGCACGCCTCTCGTTTTGCAAGGATAATCAGGGCCTTACTTCGAAGCTTGGGCTCACGTTGACTTTCACTTTAGGTATAGCGCAGAGCAGGGTGAGCTTCCAACAAGGAACTGGAAACCCAAGGTTTCTTAGGAGAAAACTCATTTTCTTCTCAGAACCATGCCGGCAGTGAGGAAAACCCCGGCAACAACAATGCTTTTCAGGTAGCTTCGAGGCCGCATGAACGGAGCTTTCATAATGGGAAAAGAAGCTTTATGCCATCAGTCTCCAATTTCTAGGTTGACACGCAGCATACACGCAGGACCAGAGCTTACTGTCTCTACGCAGTGTTCTGGTACCGAAACGGTTGCCTAAGCAAAGTCCCTAGGAACGTTGGAAAGCTTACTACCGTGAAACTAAAGCAGAACAGCGATGAAGGCCTCATGGAGCTGCTGCACGCCTCCCGTTTTGCCAGCATAATCAGGGCCTTACTTCGAGGCTAGTGCTCACATTGACTTTCACGTTTGGTATAGAGCAGAGCAGGGTGAGCTTCCAACTAGGAACTGGAAGCACAAGGTTTCTTTCGAGAAAACTCATTTTCTTCTACGTGCCATGCCGGCTGTAAGTAAAAGCACGGTAACAACAGTGTTTTGCAGGAAGCTTCGAGGCAGCATGAATGGAGCTTTCAAAACGGAAAAACAATTCTTGTGCCATCAGTCTCTAATTTCTAGGTTGACACGCAGCATACACGCAGGAGCAGAGCTTCCTGGTTCTACGCAGTGTTCTGGTACTGAAACGGGTGCTGAAGCAAGTCCGCTAGGAGTGTTGAAAAGCTTACTACCTTGAAACTAAAGCAGAACAACGATGAAGGCCTCATGGAGCTGCTGCACGCCTCTCGTTTTGCAAGGATAATCAGGGCCTTACTTCGAAGCTTGGGCTCACGTTGACTTTCACTTTAGGTATAGCGCAGAGCAGGGTGAGCTTCCAACAAGGAACTGGAAACCCAAGGTTTCTTAGGAGAAAACTCATTTTCTTCTCAGAACCATGCCGGCAGTGAGGAAAACCCCGGCAACAACAATGCTTTTCAGGTAGCTTCGAGGCCGCATGAAAGGAGCTTTCATAATGAGAAAAGAAGCCTTATGCCATCAGTCTCCAATTTCTAGGTTGACACGCAGCATACACGCAGGACCAGAGCTTACTGTCTCTACGCAGTGTTGTGGTACCGAAACGGTTGCTTAAGCAAAGTCCCTAGGAGTCTTGGAAAGCTTACTACCGTGAAACTAAAGCAGAACAGCGATGAAGGCCTCATGGAGCTGCTGCACGCCTCCCGTTTTGCCAGCATAATCAGGGCCTTACTTCGAGGCTAGTGCTCACATTGACTTTCACGTTTGGTATAGAGCAGAGCAGGGTGAGCTTCCAACTAGGAACTGGAAGCACAAGGTTTCTTTCGAGAAAACTCATTTTCTTCTATGTGCCATGCCGGCTGTAAGTAAAAGCACGGTAACAACAGTGCTTTGCAGGGAGCTTCGGGGCCGCATCAACGGAGCTTTCATAATGGGAAAACTAGCCTTGTGCCATCAGTCTCTATTTTCAGGGTTGACACGCAGCATACACGCAGGAGCAGAGCTTCCTGGTTCTACGCAGTGTTCTGGTACTGAAACGGGTGCTGAAGCAAGTCCGCTAGGACTGTTGAAAAGCTTACTACCTTGAAACTAAAGCAGAACAACGATGAAGGCCTCATGGAGCTGCTGCACGCCTCTCGTTTTGCAAGGATAATCAGGGCCTTACTTCGAAGCTTGGGCTCACGTTGACTTTCACTTTAGGTATAGCGCAGAGCAGGGTGAGCTTCCAACAAGGAACTGGAAACCCAAGGTTTCTTAGGAGAAAACTCATTTTCTTCTCAGAACCATGCCGGCAGTGAGGAAAACCCCGGCAACAACAATGCTTTTCAGGTAGCTTCGAGGCCGCATGAACGGAGCTTTCATAATGGGAAAAGAAGCCTTATGCCATCAGTCTCCAATTTCTAGGTTGACACGCAGCATACACGCAGGACCAGAGCTTACTGTCTCTACGCAGTGTTCTGGTACCGAAACGGTTGCCTAAGCAAAGTCCCTAGGAACGTTGGAAAGCTTACTACCGTGAAACTAAAGCAGAACAGCGATGAAGGCCTCATGGAGCTGCTGCATGCCTCCCGTTTTGCCAGCATAATCAGGGCCTTACTTCGAGGCTAGTGCTCACATTGACTTTCACGTTTGGTATAGAGCAGAGCAGGGTGAGCTTCCAACTAGGAACTGGAAGCACAAGGTTTCTTTCGAGAAAACTCATTTTCTTCTACGTGCCATGCCGGCTGTAAGTAAAAGCACGGTAACAACAGTGTTTTGCAGGAAGCTTCGAGGCAGCATGAATGGAGCTTTCAAAACGGAAAAACAATTCTTGTGCCATCAGTCTCTAATTTCTAGGTTGACACGCAGCATACACGCAGGAGCAGAGCTTCCTGGTTCTACGCAGTGTTCTGGTACTGAAACGGGTGCTGAAGCAAGGCCCCTAGGAGTGTTGAAAAGCTTACTACCTTGAAACTAAAGCAGAACAACGATGAAGGCCTCATGGAGCTGCTGCACGCCTCTCGTTTCGCAAGGATAATCAGGGCCTTACTTCGAAGCTTGGGCTCACGTTGACTTTCACTTTAGGTATAGCGCAGAGCAGGGTGAGCTTCCAACAAGGAACTGGAAACCCAAGGTTTCTTAGGAGAAAACTCATTTTCTTCTCAGAACCATGCCGGCAGTGAGGAAAACCCCGGCAACAACAATGCTTTTCAGGTAGCTTCGAGGCCGCATGAACGGAGCTTTCATAATGGGAAAAGAAGCCTTATGCCATCAGTCTCCAATTTCTAGGTTGACACGCAGCATACACGCAGGACCAGAGCTTACTGTCTCTACGCAGTGTTCTGGTACCGAAACGGTTGCCTAAGCAAAGTCCCTAGGAACGTTGGAAAGCTTACTACCGTGAAACTAAAGCAGAACAGCGATGAAGGCCTCATGGAGCTGCTGCACGCCTCCCGTTTTGCCAGCATAATCAGGGCCTTACTTCGAGGCTAGTGCTCACATTGACTTTCACGTTTGGTATAGAGCAGAGCAGGGTGAGCTTCCAACTAGGAACTGGAAGCACAAGGTTTCTTTCGAGAAAACTCATTTTCTTCTATGTGCCATGCCGGCTGTAAGTAAAAGCACGGTAACAACAGTGCTTTGCAGGAAGCTTCGAGGCAGCATGAATGGAGCTTTCAAAATGGGAAAACAAGCCTTGTGCCATCAGTTTCTAATTTCTAGGTTGACACGCAGCATACACGCAGGAGCAGAGCTTCCTGGTTCTACGCAGTGTTCTGGTACTGAAACGGGTCCTGAAGCAAGGCCCCTAGGAGTGTTGAAAAGCTTACTACCTTGAAACTAAAGCAGAACAACGATGAAGGCCTCATGGAGCTGCTGTACGCCTCTTGTTTTGCAAGGATAATCAGGGCCTTACTTCGAAGCTTGGGCTCACGTTGACTTTCACTTTAGGTATAGCGCAGAGCAGGGTGAGCTTCCAACAAGGAACTGGAAACCCAAGGTATTTAGGAGAAAACTCATTTTCTTCTCAGAACCATGCTGGCAGTGAGGAAAACCCCGACAACAACAATGCTTTTCAGGTAGCTTCGAGGCCGCATGAACGGAGCTTTCATAATGGGAAAAGAAGCCTTATGCCATCAGTCTCCAATTTCTAGGTTGACACGCAGCATACACGCAGGACCAGAGCTTACTGTCTCTACGCAGTGTTCTGGTACCGAAACGGTTGCCTAAGCAAAGTCCCTAGGAACGTTGGAAAGCTTACTACCGTGAAACTAAAGCAGAACAGCGATGAAGGCCTCAGGGAGCTGCTGCACGCCTCCCGTTTTGCCAGCATAATCAGGGCCTTACTTCGAGGCTAGTGCTCACATTGACTTTCACGTTTGGTATAGAGCAGAGCAGGGTGAGCTTCCAACTAGGAACTGGAAGCACAAGGTTTCTTTCGAGAAAACTCATTTTCTTCTATGTGCCATGCCGGCTGTAAGTAAAAGCACGGTAACAACAGTGCTTTGCAGGAAGCTTCGAGGCAGCATGAATGGAGCTTTCAAAATGGGAAAACAAGCCTTGTGCCATCAGTCTCTAATTTCTAGGTTGACACGCAGCATACACGCAGGACCAGAGCTTTCTGGTTCTACGCAGTGTTCTGGTACTGAAACGGGTGCTGAAGCAAGGCCCCTAGGAGTGTTGAAAAGCTTACTACCTTGAAACTAAAGCAGAACAACGATGAAGGCCTCATGGAGCTGCTGCACGCCTCTCGTTTTGCAAGGATAATCAGGGCGTTACTTCGAAGCTTGGGCTCACGTTGACTTTCACTTTAGGTATAGCGCAGAGCAGGGTGAGCTTCCAACAAGGAACTGGAAACCCAAGGTTTCTTAGGAGAAAACTCATTTTATTCTCAGAACCATGCCGGCAGTGAGGAAAACCCCGGCAACAACAATGCTTTTCAGGTAGCTTCGAGGTCGCATGAACGGAGCTTTCATAATGGGAAAAGAAGCATTATGCCATCAGTCTCCAATTTCTAGGTTGACACGCAGCATACACGCAGGACCAGAGCTTACTGTCTCTACGCAGTGTTCTGGTACCGAAACGGTTGCTTAAGCAAAGTCCCTAGGAGTCTTGGAAAGCTTACTACCGTGAAACTAAAGCAGAACAGCGATGAAGGCCTCATGGAGCTGCTGCACGCCTCCCGTTTTGCCAGGATAATCAGGGCCTTACTTCGAGGCTAGTGCTCACATTGACTTTCACGTTTGGTATAGAGCAGAGCAGGGTGAGCTTCCAACTAGGAACTGGAAGCACAAGGTTTCTTTCGAGAAAACTCATTTTCTTCTATGTGCCATGCCGGCTGTAAGTAAAAGCACGGTAACAACAGTGTTTTTCAGGGAGCTTCGGGGCCGCATCAACGGAGCTTTCATCATGGGAAAACTAGCCTTGTGCCATCAGTCTCTACTTTCTAGGTTGACACGCAGCATACACGCAGGAGCAGAGCTTCCTGGTTCTACGCAGTGTTCTGGTACTGAAACGGGTGCTGAAGCAAGGCCCCTAGGAGTGTTGAAAAGCTTACTACCTTGAAACTAAAGCAGAACAACGATGAAGGCCTCATGGAGCTGCTGCACGCCTCTCGTTTTGCAAGGATAATCAGGGCCTTACTTCGAAGCTTGGGCTCACGTTGACTTTCACTTTAGGTATAGCGCAGAGCAGGGTGAGCTTCCAACAAGGAACTGGAAACCCAAGGTTTCTTAGGAGAAAACTCATTTTCTTCTCAGAACCATGCCGGCAGTGAGGAAAACCCCGGCAACAACAATGCTTTTCAGGTAGCTTCGAGGCCGCATGAACGGAGCTTTCATAATGGGAAAAGAAGCCTTATGCCATCAGTCTCCAATTTCTAGGTTGACACGCAGCATACACGCAGGACCAGAGCTTACTGTCTCTACGCAGTGTGCTGGTACCGAAACGGTTGCCTAAGCAAAGTCCCTAGGAACGTTGGAAAGCTTACTACCGTGAAACTAAAGCAGAACAGCGATGAAGGCCTCATGGAGCTGCTGCACGCCTCCCGTTTTGCCAGCATAATCAGGGCCTTACTTCGAGGCTAGTGCTCACATTGACTTTCACGTTTGGTATAGAGCAGAGCAGGGTGAGCTTCCAACTAGGAACTGGAAGCACAAGGTTTCTTTCGAGAAAACTCATTTTCTTCTATGAACCATGCCGGCTGTAAGTAAAAGCACGGTAACAACAGTGCTTTTCAGGGAGCTTCGGGGCCGCATCAACGGAGCTTTCATAATGGGAAAACTAGCCTTGTGCCATCAGTCTCTACTTTCTAGGTTGACACGCAGCATACACGCAGGAGCAGAGCTTCCTGGTTCTACGCAGTGTTCTGGTACTGAAACGGGACCTGAAGCAAGGCCCCTAGGAGTGTTGAAAAGCTTACTACCTTGAAACTAAAGCAGAACAACGATGAAGGCCTCATGGAGCTGCTGCACGCCTCTCGTTTTGCAAGGATAATCAGGGCCTTACTTCGAAGCTTGGGCTCACGTTGACTTTCACTTTAGGTATAGCGCAGAGCAGGGTGAGCTTCCAACAAGGAACTGGAAACCCAAGGTTTCTTAGGAGAAAACTCATTTTCTTCTCAGAACCATGCCGGCAGTGAGGAAAACCCCGGCAACAACAATGCTTTTCAGGTAGCTTCGAGGCCGCATGAACGGAGCTTTCATAATGGGAAAAGAAGCCTTATGCCATCAGTCTCCAATTTCTAGGTTGACACGCAGCATACACGCAGGACCAGAGCTTACTGTCTCTACGCAGTGTTCTGGTACCGAAACGGTTGCCTAAGCAAAGTCCCTAGGAGTCTTGGAAAGCTTACTACCGTGAAACTAAAGCAGAACAGCGATGAAGGCCTCATGGAGCTGCTGCACGCCTCCCGTTTTGCCAGCATAATCAGGGCCTTACTTCGAGGCTAGTGCTCACATTGACTTTCACGTTTGGTATAGAGCAGAGCAGGGTGAGCTTCCAACTAGGAACTGGAAGCACAAGGTTTCTTTCGAGAAAACTCATTTTCTTCTATGAACCATGCCGGCTGTAAGTAAAAGCACGGTAACAACAGTGCTTTTCAGGGAGCTTCGGGGCCGCATCAACGGAGCTTTCATCATGGGAAAACTAGCCTTGTGCCATCAGTCTCTACTTTCTAGGTTGACACGCAGCATACACGCAGGAGCAGAGCTTCCTGGTTCTACGCAGTGTTCTGGTACTGAAACGGGTGCTGAAGCAAGGCCCCTAGGAGTGTTGAAAAGCTTACTACCTTGAAACTAAAGCAGAACAACGATGAAGGCCTCATGGAGCTGCTGCACGCCTCTCGTTTTGCAAGGATAATCAGGGCCTTACTTCGAAGCTTGGGCTCACGTTGACTTTCACTTTAGGTATAGCGCAGAGCAGGCTGAGCTTCCAACAAGGAACTGGAAACCCAAGGTTTCTTAGGAGAAAACTCATTTTCTTCTCAGAACCATGCCGGCAGTGAGGAAAACCCCGGCAACAACAATGCTTTTCAGGTAGCTTCGAGGCCGCATGAACGGAGCTTTCATAATGGGAAAAGAAGCTTTATGCCATCAGTCTCCAATTTCTAGGTTGACACGCAGCATACACGCAGGACCAGAGCTTACTGTCTCTACGCAGTGTTCTGGTACCGAAACGGTTGCCTAAGCAAAGTCCCTAGGAACGTTGGAAAGCTTACTACCGTGAAACTAAAGCAGAACAGCGATGAAGGCCTCATGGAGCTGCTGCACGCCTCCCGTTTTGCCAGCATAATCAGGGCCTTACTTCGAGGCTAGTGCTCACATTGACTTTCACGTTTGGTATAGAGCAGAGCAGGGTGAGCTTCCAACTAGGAACTGGAAGCACAAGGTTTCTTTCGAGAAAACTCATTTTCTTCTACGTGCCATGCCGGCTGTAAGTAAAAGCACGGTAACAACAGTGTTTTGCAGGAAGCTTCGAGGCAGCATGAATGGAGCTTTCAAAACGGAAAAACAATTCTTGTGCCATCAGTCTCTAATTTCTAGGTTGACACGCAGCATACACGCAGGAGCAGAGCTTCCTGGTTCTACGCAGTGTTCTGGTACTGAAACGGGTGCTGAAGCAAGTCCGCTAGGAGTGTTGAAAAGCTTACTACCTTGAAACTAAAGCAGAACAACGATGAAGGCCTCATGGAGCTGCTGCACGCCTCTCGTTTTGCAAGGATAATCAGGGCCTTACTTCGAAGCTTGGGCTCACGTTGACTTTCACTTTAGGTATAGCGCAGAGCAGGGTGAGCTTCCAACAAGGAACTGGAAACCCAAGGTTTCTTAGGAGAAAACTCATTTTCTTCTCAGAACCATGCCGGCAGTGAGGAAAACCCCGGCAACAACAATGCTTTTCAGGTAGCTTCGAGGCCGCATGAAAGGAGCTTTCATAATGAGAAAAGAAGCCTTATGCCATCAGTCTCCAATTTCTAGGTTGACACGCAGCATACACGCAGGACCAGAGCTTACTGTCTCTACGCAGTGTTGTGGTACCGAAACGGTTGCTTAAGCAAAGTCCCTAGGAGTCTTGGAAAGCTTACTACCGTGAAACTAAAGCAGAACAGCGATGAAGGCCTCATGGAGCTGCTGCACGCCTCCCGTTTTGCCAGCATAATCAGGGCCTTACTTCGAGGCTAGTGCTCACATTGACTTTCACGTTTGGTATAGAGCAAAGCAGGGTGAGCTTCCAACTAGGAACTGGAAGCACAAGGTTTCTTTCGAGAAAACTCATTTTCTTCTATGTGCCATGCCGGCTTAAGTAAAAGCACGGTAACAACAGTGCTTTGCAGGGAGCTTCGGGGCCGCATCAACGGAGCTTTCATAATGGGAAAACTAGCCTTGTGCCATCAGTCTCTATTTTCAGGGTTGACACGCAGCATACACGCAGGAGCAGAGCTTCCTGGTTCTACGCAGTGTTCTGGTACTGAAACGGGTGCTGAAGCAAGTCCGCTAGGACTGTTGAAAAGCTTACTACCTTGAAACTAAAGCAGAACAACGATGAAGGCCTCATGGAGCTGCTGCACGCCTCTCGTTTTGCAAGGATAATCAGGGCCTTACTTCGAAGCTTGGGCTCACGTTGACTTTCACTTTAGGTATAGCGCAGAGCAGGGTGAGCTTCCAACAAGGAACTGGAAACCCAAGGTTTCTTAGGAGAAAACTCATTTTCTTCTCAGAACCATGCCGGCAGTGAGGAAAACCCCGGCAACAACAATGCTTTTCAGGTAGCTTCGAGGCCGCATGAACGGAGCTTTCATAATGGGAAAAGAAGCCTTATGCCATCAGTCTCCAATTTCTAGGTTGACACGCAGCATACACGCAGGACCAGAGCTTACTGTCTCTACGCAGTGTTCTGGTACCGAAACGGTTGCCTAAGCAAAGTCCCTAGGAACGTTGGAAAGCTTACTACCGTGAAACTAAAGCAGAACAGCGATGAAGGCCTCATGGAGCTGCTGCATGCCTCCCGTTTTGCCAGCATAATCAGGGCCTTACTTCGAGGCTAGTGCTCACATTGACTTTCACGTTTGGTATAGAGCAGAGCAGGGTGAGCTTCCAACTAGGAACTGGAAGCACAAGGTTTCTTTCGAGAAAACTCATTTTCTTCTACGTGCCATGCCGGCTGTAAGTAAAAGCACGGTAACAACAGTGTTTTGCAGGAAGCTTCGAGGCAGCATGAATGGAGCTTTCAAAACGGAAAAACAATTCTTGTGCCATCAGTCTCTAATTTCTAGGTTGACACGCAGCATAAACGCAGGAGCATAGCTTCCTGGTTCTACGCAGTGTTCTGGTACTGAAACGGGTGCTGAAGCAAGGCCCCTAGGAGTGTTGAAAAGCTTACTACCTTGAAACTAAAGCAGAACAACGATGAAGGCCTCATGGAGCTGCTGCACGCCTCTCGTTTCGCAAGGATAATCAGGGCCTTACTTCGAAGCTTGGGCTCACGTTGACTTTCACTTTAGGTATAGCGCAGAGCAGGGTGAGCTTCCAACAAGGAACTGGAAACCCAAGGTTTCTTAGGAGAAAACTCATTTTCTTCTCAGAACCATGCCGGCAGTGAGGAAAACCCCGGCAACAACAATGCTTTTCAGGTAGCTTCGAGGCCGCATGAACGGAGCTTTCATAATGGGAAAAGAAGCCTTATGCCATCAGTCTCCAATTTCTAGGTTGACACGCAGCATACACGCAGGACCAGAGCTTACTGTCTCTACGCAGTGTTCTGGTACCGAAACGGTTGCCTAAGCAAAGTCCCTAGGAACGTTGGAAAGCTTACTACCGTGAAACTAAAGCAGAACAGCGATGAAGGCCTCAGGGAGCTGCTGCACGCCTCCCGTTTTGCCAGCATAATCAGGGCCTTACTTCGAGGCTAGTGCTCACATTGACTTTCACGTTTGGTATAGAGCAGAGCAGGGTGAGCTTCCAACTAGGAACTGGAAGCACAAGGTTTCTTTCGAGAAAACTCATTTTCTTCTATGTGCCATGCCGGCTGTAAGTAAAAGCACGGTAACAACAGTGCTTTGCAGGAAGCTTCGAGGCAGCATGAATGGAGCTTTCAAAACGGAAAAACAATTCTTGTGCCATCAGTCTCTAATTTCTAGGTTGACACGCAGCATACACGCAGGAGCAGAGCTTCCTGGTTCTACGCAGTGTTCTGGTACTGAAACGGGTCCTGAAGCAAGGCCCCTAGGAGTGTTGAAAAGCTTACTACCTTGAAACTAAAGCAGAACAACGATGAAGGCCTCATGGAGCTGCTGTACGCCTCTTGTTTTGCAAGGATAATCAGGGCCTTACTTCGAAGCTTGGGCTCACGTTGACTTTCACTTTAGGTATAGCGCAGAGCAGGGTGAGCTTCCAACAAGGAACTGGAAACCCAAGGTATTTAGGAGAAAACTCATTTTCTTCTCAGAACCATGCTGGCAGTGAGGAAAACCCCGACAACAACAATGCTTTTCAGGTAGCTTCGAGGCCGCATGAACGGAGCTTTCATAATGGGAAAAGAAGCCTTATGCCATCAGTCTCCCATTTCTAGGTTGACACGCAGCATACACGCAGGACCAGAGCTTACTGTCTCTACGCAGTGTTCTGGTACCGAAACGGTTGCCTAAGCAAAGTCCCTAGGAACGTTGGAAAGCTTACTACCGTGAAACTAAAGCAGAACAGCGATGAAGGCCTCAGGGAGCTGCTGCACGCCTCCCGTTTTGCCAGCATAATCAGGGCCTTACTTCGAGGCTAGTGCTCACATTGACTTTCACGTTTGGTATAGAGCAGAGCAGGGTGAGCTTCCAACTAGGAACTGGAAGCACAAGGTTTCTTTCGAGAAAACTCATTTTCTTCTATGTGCCATGCCGGCTGTAAGTAAAAGCACGGTAACAACAGTGCTTTGCAGGAAGCTTCGAGGCAGCATGAATGGAGCTTTCAAAATGGGAAAACAAGCCTTGTGCCATCAGTCTCTAATTTCTAGGTTGACACGCAGCATACACGCAAGAGCAGAGCTTTCTGGTTCTACGCAGTGTTCTGGTACTGAAACGGGTGCTGAAGCAAGGCCCCTAGGAGTGTTGAAAAGCTTACTACCTTGAAACTAAAGCAGAACAACGATGAAGGCCTCATGGAGCTGCTGCACGCCTCTCGTTTTGCAAGGATAATCAGGGCCTTACTTCGAAGCTTGGGCTCACGTTGACTTTCACTTTAGGTATAGCGCAGAGCAGGGTGAGCTTCCAACAAGGAACTGGAAACCCAAGGTTTCTTAGGAGAAAACTCATTTTCTTCTCAGAACCATGCCGGCAGTGAGGAAAACCCCGGCAACAACAATGCTTTTCAGGTAGCTTCGAGGTCGCATGAACGGAGCTTTCATAATGGGAAAAGAAGCATTATGCCATCAGTCTCCAATTTCTAGGTTGACACGCAGCATACACGCAGGACCAGAGCTTACTGTCTCTACGCAGTGTTCTGGTACCGAAATGGTTGCTTAAGCAAAGTCCCTAGGAGTCTTGGAAAGCTTACTACCGTGAAACTAAAGCAGAACAGCGATGAAGGCCTCATGGAGCTGCTGCACGCCTCCCGTTTTGCCAGGATAATCAGGGCCTTACTTCGAGGCTAGTGCTCACATTGACTTTCACGTTTGGTATAGAGCAGAGCAGGGTGAGCTTCCAACTAGGAACTGGAAGCACAAGGTTTCTTTCGAGAAAACTCATTTTCTTCTATGAACCATGCCGGCTGTAAGTAAAAGCACGGTAACAACAGTGTTTTTCAGGGAGCTTCGGGGCCGCATCAACGGAGCTTTCATCATGGGAAAACTAGCCTTGTGCCATCAGTCTCTACTTTCTAGGTTGACACGCAGCATACACGCAGGAGCAGAGCTTCCTGGTTCTACGCAGTGTTCTGGTACTGAAACGGGTGCTGAAGCAAGGCCCCTAGGAGTGTTGAAAAGCTTACTACCTTGAAACTAAAGCAGAACAACGATGAAGGCCTCATGGAGCTGCTGCACGCCTCTCGTTTTGCAAGGATAATCAGGGCCTTACTTCGAAGCTTGGGCTCACGTTGACTTTCACTTTAGGTATAGCGCAGAGCAGGGTGAGCTTCCAACAAGGAACTGGAAACCCAAGGTTTCTTAGGAGAAAACTCATTTTCTTCTCAGAACCATGCCGGCAGTGAGGAAAACCCCGGCAACAACAATGCTTTTCAGGTAGCTTCGAGGCCGCATGAACGGAGCTTTCATAATGGGAAAAGAAGCCTTATGCCATCAGTCTCCAATTTCTAGGTTGACACGCAGCATACACGCAGGACCAGAGCTTACTGTCTCTACGCAGTGTTCTGGTACCGAAACGGTTGCCTAAGCAAAGTCCCTAGGAACGTTGGAAAGCTTACTACCGTGAAACTAAAGCAGAACAGCGATGAAGGCCTCATGGAGCTGCTGCACGCCTCCCGTTTTGCCAGCATAATCAGGGCCTTACTTCGAGGCTAGTGCTCACATTGACTTTCACGTTTGGTATAGAGCAGAGCAGGGTGAGCTTCCAACTAGGAACTGGAAGCACAAGGTTTCTTTCGAGAAAACTCATTTTCTTCTATGTGCCATGCCGGCTGTAAGTAAAAGCACGGTAACAACAGTGCTTTGCAGGAAGCTTCGGGGCCGCATCAACGGAGCTTTCATAATGGGAAAACTAGCCTTGTGCCATCAGTCTCTAATTTCTAGGTTGACACGCAGCATACACGCAGGAGCAGAGCTTCCTGGTTCTACGCAGTGTTCTGGTACTGAAACGGGTGCTGAAGCAAGTCCTCTAGGAGTGTTGAAAAGCTTACTACCTTGAAACTAAAGCAGAACAACGATGAAGGCCTCATGGAGCTGCTGCACGCCTCTCGTTTTGCAAGGATAATCAGGGCCTTACTTCGAAGCTTGGGCTCACGTTGACTTTCACTTTAGGTATAGCGCAGAGCAGGGTGAGCTTCCAACAAGGAACTGGAAACCCAAGGTTTCTTAGGAGAAAACTCATTTTCTTCTCAGAACCATGCCGGCAGTGAGGAAAACCCCGGCAACAACAATGCTTTTCAGGTAGCTTCGAGGCCGCATGAACGGAGCTTTCATAATGGGAAAAGAAGCCTTATGCCATCAGTCTCCAATTTCTAGGTTGACACGCAGCATACACGCAGGACCAGAGCTTACTGTCTCTACGCAGTGTTCTGGTACCGAAACGGTTGCCTAAGCAAAGTCCCTAGGAGTCTTGGAAAGCTTACTACCGTGAAACTAAAGCAGAACAGCGATGAAGGCCTCATGGAGCTGCTGCACGCCTCCCGTTTTGCCAGCATAATCAGGGCCTTACTTCGAGGCTAGTGCTCACATTGACTTTCACGTTTGGTATAGAGCAGAGCAGGGTGAGCTTCCAACTAGGAACTGGAAGCACAAGGTTTCTTTCGAGAAAACTCATTTTCTTCTATGAACCATGCCGGCTGTAAGTAAAAGCACGGTAACAACAGTGCTTTTCAGGGAGCTTCGGGGCCGCATCAACGGAGCTTTCATCATGGGAAAACTAGCCTTGTGCCATCAGTCTCTACTTTCTAGGTTGACACGCAGCATACACGCAGGAGCAGAGCTTCCTGGTTCTACGCAGTGTTCTGGTACTGAAACGGGTGCTGAAGCAAGGCCCCTAGGAGTGTTGAAAAGCTTACTACCTTGAAACTAAAGCAGAACAACGATGAAGGCCTCATGGAGCTGCTGCACGCCTCTCGTTTTGCAAGGATAATCAGGGCCTTACTTCGAAGCTTGGGCTCACGTTGACTTTCACTTTAGGTATAGCGCAGAGCAGGGTGAGCTTCCAACAAGGAACTGGAAACCCAAGGTTTCTTAGGAGAAAACTCATTTTCTTCTCAGAACCATGCCGGCAGTGAGGAAAACCCCGGCAACAACAATGCTTTTCAGGTAGCTTCGAGGCCGCATGAACGGAGCTTTCATAATGGGAAAAGAAGCTTTATGCCATCAGTCTCCAATTTCTAGGTTGACACGCAGCATACACGCAGGACCAGAGCTTACTGTCTCTACGCAGTGTTCTGGTACCGAAACGGTTGCCTAAGCAAAGTCCCTAGGAACGTTGGAAAGCTTACTACCGTGAAACTAAAGCAGAACAGCGATGAAGGCCTCATGGAGCTGCTGCACGCCTCCCGTTTTGCCAGCATAATCAGGGCCTTACTTCGAGGCTAGTGCTCACATTGACTTTCACGTTTGGTATAGAGCAGAGCAGGGTGAGCTTCCAACTAGGAACTGGAAGCACAAGGTTTCTTTCGAGAAAACTCATTTTCTTCTACGTGCCATGCCGGCTGTAAGTAAAAGCACGGTAACAACAGTGTTTTGCAGGAAGCTTCGAGGCAGCATGAATGGAGCTTTCAAAACGGAAAAACAATTCTTGTGCCATCAGTCTCTAATTTCTAGGTTGACACGCAGCATACACGCAGGAGCAGAGCTTCCTGGTTCTACGCAGTGTTCTGGTACTGAAACGGGTGCTGAAGCAAGTCCGCTAGGAGTGTTGAAAAGCTTACTACCTTGAAACTAAAGCAGAACAACGATGAAGGCCTCATGGAGCTGCTGCACGCCTCTCGTTTTGCAAGGATAATCAGGGCCTTACTTCGAAGCTTGGGCTCACGTTGACTTTCACTTTAGGTATAGCGCAGAGCAGGGTGAGCTTCCAACAAGGAACTGGAAACCCAAGGTTTCTTAGGAGAAAACTCATTTTCTTCTCAGAACCATGCCGGCAGTGAGGAAAACCCCGGCAACAACAATGCTTTTCAGGTAGCTTCGAGGCCGCATGAAAGGAGCTTTCATAATGAGAAAAGAAGCCTTATGCCATCAGTCTCCAATTTCTAGGTTGACACGCAGCATACACGCAGGACCAGAGCTTACTGTCTCTACGCAGTGTTGTGGTACCGAAACGGTTGCTTAAGCAAAGTCCCTAGGAGTCTTGGAAAGCTTACTACCGTGAAACTAAAGCAGAACAGCGATGAAGGCCTCATGGAGCTGCTGCACGCCTCCCGTTTTGCCAGCATAATCAGGGCCTTACTTCGAGGCTAGTGCTCACATTGACTTTCACGTTTGGTATAGAGCAGAGCAGGGTGAGCTTCCAACTAGGAACTGGAAGCACAAGGTTTCTTTCGAGAAAACTCATTTTCTTCTATGTGCCATGCCGGCTGTAAGTAAAAGCACGGTAACAACAGTGCTTTGCAGGGAGCTTCGGGGCCGCATCAACGGAGCTTTCATAATGGGAAAACTAGCCTTGTGCCATCAGTCTCTATTTTCAGGGTTGACACGCAGCATACACGCAGGAGCAGAGCTTCCTGGTTCTACGCAGTGTTCTGGTACTGAAACGGGTGCTGAAGCAAGTCCGCTAGGACTGTTGAAAAGCTTACTACCTTGAAACTAAAGCAGAACAACGATGAAGGCCTCATGGAGCTGCTGCACGCCTCTCGTTTTGCAAGGATAATCAGGGCCTTACTTCGAAGCTTGGGCTCACGTTGACTTTCACTTTAGGTATAGCGCAGAGCACGGTGAGCTTCCAACAAGGAACTGGAAACCCAAGGTTTCTTAGGAGAAAACTCATTTTCTTCTCAGAACCATGCCGGCAGTGAGGAAAACCCCGGCAACAACAATGCTTTTCAGGTAGCTTCGAGGCCGCATGAACGGAGCTTTCATAATGGGAAAAGAAGCCTTATGCCATCAGTCTCCAATTTCTAGGTTGACACGCAGCATACACGCAGGACCAGAGCTTACTGTCTCTACGCAGTGTTCTGGTACCGAAACGGTTGCCTAAGCAAAGTCCCTAGGAACGTTGGAAAGCTTACTACCGTGAAACTAAAGCAGAACAGCGATGAAGGCCTCATGGAGCTGCTGCATGCCTCCCGTTTTGCCAGCATAATCAGGGCCTTACTTCGAGGCTAGTGCTCACATTGACTTTCACGTTTGGTATAGAGCAGAGCAGGGTGAGCTTCCAACTAGGAACTGGAAGCACAAGGTTTCTTTCGAGAAAACTCATTTTCTTCTACGTGCCATGCCGGCTGTAAGTAAAAGCACGGTAACAACAGTGTTTTGCAGGAAGCTTCGAGGCAGCATGAATGGAGCTTTCAAAACGGAAAAACAATTCTTGTGCCATCAGTCTCTAATTTCTAGGTTGACACGCAGCATACACGCAGGAGCAGAGCTTCCTGGTTCTACGCAGTGTTCTGGTACTGAAACGGGTGCTGAAGCAAGGCCCCTAGGAGTGTTGAAAAGCTTACTACCTTGAAACTAAAGCAGAACAACGATGAAGGCCTCATGGAGCTGCTGCACGCCTCTCGTTTCGCAAGGATAATCAGGGCCTTACTTCGAAGCTTGGGCTCACGTTGACTTTCACTTTAGGTATAGCGCAGAGCAGGGTGAGCTTCCAACAAGGAACTGGAAACCCAAGGTTTCTTAGGAGAAAACTCATTTTCTTCTCAGAACCATGCCGGCAGTGAGGAAAACCCCGGCAACAACAATGCTTTTCAGGTAGCTTCGAGGCCGCATGAACGGAGCTTTCATAATGGGAAAAGAAGCCTTATGCCATCAGTCTCCAATTTCTAGGTTGACACGCAGCATACACGCAGGACCAGAGCTTACTGTCTCTACGCAGTGTTCTGGTACCGAAACGGTTGCCTAAGCAAAGTCCCTAGGAACGTTGGAAAGCTTACTACCGTGAAACTAAAGCAGAACAGCGATGAAGGCCTCATGGAGCTGCTGCACGCCTCCCGTTTTGCCAGCATAATCAGGGCCTTACTTCGAGGCTAGTGCTCACATTGACTTTCACGTTTGGTATAGAGCAGAGCAGGGTGAGCTTCCAACTAGGAACTGGAAGCACAAGGTTTCTTTCGAGAAAACTCATTTTCTTCTATGTGCCATGCCGGCTGTAAGTAAAAGCACGGTAACAACAGTGCTTTGCAGGAGCTTCGAGGCAGCATGAATGGAGCTTTCAAAATGGGAAAACAAGCCTTGTGCCATCAGTTTCTAATTTCTAGGTTGACACGCAGCATACACGCAGGAGCAGAGCTTCCTGGTTCTACGCAGTGTTCTGGTACTGAAACGGGTCCTGAAGCAAGGCCCCTAGGAGTGTTGAAAAGCTTACTACCTTGAAACTAAAGCAGAACAACGATGAAGGCCTCATGGAGCTGCTGTACGCCTCTTGTTTTGCAAGGATAATCAGGGCCTTACTTCGAAGCTTGGGCTCACGTTGACTTTCACTTTAGGTATAGCGCAGAGCAGGGTGAGCTTCCAACAAGGAACTGGAAACCCAAGGTATTTAGGAGAAAACTCATTTTCTTCTCAGAACCATGCTGGCAGTGAGGAAAACCCCGACAACAACAATGCTTTTCAGGTAGCTTCGAGGCCGCATGAACGGAGCTTTCATAATGGGAAAAGAAGCCTTATGCCATCAGTCTCCAATTTCTAGGTTGACACGCAGCATACACGCAGGACCAGAGCTTACTGTCTCTACGCAGTGTTCTGGTACCGAAACGGTTGCCTAAGCAAAGTCCCTAGGAACGTTGGAAAGCTTACTACCGTGAAACTAAAGCAGAACAGCGATGAAGGCCTCAGGGAGCTGCTGCACGCCTCCCGTTTTGCCAGCATAATCAGGGCCTTACTTCGAGGCTAGTGCTCACATTGACTTTCACGTTTGGTATAGAGCAGAGCAGGGTGAGCTTCCAACTAGGAACTGGAAGCACAAGGTTTCTTTCGAGAAAACTCATTTTCTTCTATGTGCCATGCCGGCTGTAAGTAAAAGCACGGTAACAACAGTGCTTTGCAGGAAGCTTCGAGGCAGCATGAATGGAGCTTTCAAAATGGGAAAACAAGCCTTGTGCCATCAGTCTCTAATTTCTAGGTTGACACGCAGCATACACGCAAGAGCAGAGCTTTCTGGTTCTACGCAGTGTTCTGGTACTGAAACGGGTGCTGAAGCAAGGCCCCTAGGAGTGTTGAAAAGCTTACTACCTTGAAACTAAAGCAGAACAACGATGAAGGCCTCATGGAGCTGCTGCACGCCTCTCGTTTTGCAAGGATAATCAGGGCCTTACTTCGAAGCTTGGGCTCACGTTGACTTTCACTTTAGGTATAGCGCAGAGCAGGGTGAGCTTCCAACAAGGAACTGGAAACCCAAGGTTTCTTAGGAGAAAACTCATTTTCTTCTCAGAACCATGCCGGCAGTGAGGAAAACCCCGGCAACAACAATGCTTTTCAGGTAGCTTCGAGGTCGCATGAACGGAGCTTTCATAATGGGAAAAGAAGCATTATGCCATCAGTCTCCAATTTCTAGGTTGACACGCAGCATACACGCAGGACCAGAGCTTACTGTCTCTACGCAGTGTTCTGGTACCGAAACGGTTGCTTAAGCAAAGTCCCTAGGAGTCTTGGAAAGCTTACTACCGTGAAACTAAAGCAGAACAGCGATGAAGGCCTCATGGAGCTGCTGCACGCCTCCCGTTTTGCCAGCATAATCAGGGCCTTACTTCGAGGCTAGTGCTCACATTGACTTTCACGTTTGGTATAGAGCAGAGCAGGGTGAGCTTCCAACTAGGAACTGGAAGCACAAGGTTTCTTTCGAGAAAACTCATTTTCTTCTATGTGCCATGCCGGCTGTAAGTAAAAGCACGGTAACAACAGTGCTTTGCAGGAAGCTTCGGGGCCGCATCAACGGAGCTTTCATAATGGGAAAACTAGCCTTGTGCCATCAGTCTCTAATTTCTAGGTTGACACGCAGCATACACGCAGGAGCAGAGCTTCCTGGTTCTACGCAGTGTTCTGGTACTGAAACGGGTGCTGAAGCAAGTCCTCTAGGAGTGTTGAAAAGCTTACTACCTTGAAACTAAAGCAGAACAACGATGAAGGCCTCATGGAGCTGCTGCACGCCTCTCGTTTTGCAAGGATAATCAGGGCCTTACTTCGAAGCTTGGGCTCACGTTGACTTTCACTTTAGGTATAGCGCAGAGCAGGGTGAGCTTCCAACAAGGAACTGGAAACCCAAGGTTTCTTAGGAGAAAACTCATTTTCTTCTCAGAACCATGCCGGCAGTGAGGAAAACCCCGGCAACAACAATGCTTTTCAGGTAGCTTCGAGGCCGCATGAACGGAGCTTTCATAATGGGAAAAGAAGCCTTATGCCATCAGTCTCCAATTTCTAGGTTGACACGCAGCATACACGCAGGACCAGAGCTTACTGTCTCTAC
Source organism: Eubalaena glacialis (assembly GCF_028564815.1). Classification (NCBI taxonomy): domain Eukaryota; kingdom Metazoa; phylum Chordata; class Mammalia; order Artiodactyla; family Balaenidae; genus Eubalaena; species Eubalaena glacialis. Next base: position 49,391,689 of record NC_083731.1, read on the forward strand.
GCAGTGTTCTGGTACCGAAACGGTTGCCTAAGCAAAGTCCCTAGGAGTCTTGGAAAGCTTACTACCGTGAAACTAAAGCAGAACAGCGATGAAGGCCTCATGGAGCTGCTGCACGCCTCCCGTTTTGCCAGCATAATCAGGGCCTTACTTCGAGGCTAGTGCTCACATTGACTTTCACGTTTGGTATAGAGCAGAGCAGGGTGAGCTTCCAACTAGGAACTGGAAGCACAAGGTTTCTTTCGAGAAAACTCATTTTCTTCTATGTGCCATGCCGGCTGTAAGTAAAAGCACGGTAACAACAGTGCTTTGCAGGAAGCTTCGGGGCCGCATCAACGGAGCTTTCATAATGGGAAAACTAGCCTTGTGCCATCAGTCTCTAATTTCTAGGTTGACACGCAGCATACACGCAGGAGCAGAGCTTCCTGGTTCTACGCAGTGTTCTGGTACTGAAACGGGTGCTGAAGCAAGTCCTCTAGGAGTGTTGAAAAGCTTACTACCTTGAAACTAAAGCAGAACAACGATGAAGGCCTCATGGAGCTGCTGCACGCCTCTCGTTTTGCAAGGATAATCAGGGCCTTACTTCGAAGCTTGGGCTCACGTTGACTTTCACTTTAGGTATAGCGCAGAGCAGGGTGAGCTTCCAACAAGGAACTGGAAACCCAAGGTTTCTTAGGAGAAAACTCATTTTCTTCTCAGAACCATGCCGGCAGTGAGGAAAACCCCGGCAACAACAATGCTTTTCAGGTAGCTTCGAGGCCGCATGAACGGAGCTTTCATAATGGGAAAAGAAGCCTTATGCCATCAGTCTCCAATTTCTAGGTTGACACGCAGCATACACGCAGGACCAGAGCTTACTGTCTCTACGCAGTGTTCTGGTACCGAAACGGTTGCCTAAGCAAAGTCCCTAGGAGTCTTGGAAAGCTTACTACCGTGAAACTAAAGCAGAACAGCGATGAAGGCCTCATGGAGCTGCTGCACGCCTCCCGTTTTGCCAGCATAATCAGGGCCTTACTTCGAGGCTAGTGCTCACATTGACTTTCACGTTTGGTATAGAGCAGAGCAGGGTGAGCTTCCAACTAGGAACTGGAAGCACAAGGTTTCTTTCGAGAAAACTCATTTTCTTCTATGAACCATGCCGGCTGTAAGTAAAAGCACGGTAACAACAGTGCTTTTCAGGGAGCTTCGGGGCCGCATCAACGGAGCTTTCATCATGGGAAAACTAGCCTTGTGCCATCAGTCTCTACTTTCTAGGTTGACACGCAGCATACACGCAGGAGCAGAGCTTCCTGGTTCTACGCAGTGTTCTGGTACTGAAACGGGTGCTGAAGCAAGGCCCCTAGGAGTGTTGAAAAGCTTACTACCTTGAAACTAAAGCAGAACAACGATGAAGGCCTCATGGAGCTGCTGCACGCCTCTCGTTTTGCAAGGATAATCAGGGCCTTACTTCGAAGCTTGGGCTCACGTTGACTTTCACTTTAGGTATAGCGCAGAGCAGGGTGAGCTTCCAACAAGGAACTGGAAACCCAAGGTTTCTTAGGAGAAAACTCATTTTCTTCTCAGAACCATGCCGGCAGTGAGGAAAACCCCGGCAACAACAATGCTTTTCAGGTAGCTTCGAGGCCGCATGAACGGAGCTTTCATAATGGGAAAAGAAGCTTTATGCCATCAGTCTCCAATTTCTAGGTTGACACGCAGCATACACGCAGGACCAGAGCTTACTGTCTCTACGCAGTGTTCTGGTACCGAAACGGTTGCCTAAGCAAAGTCCCTAGGAACGTTGGAAAGCTTACTACCGTGAAACTAAAGCAGAACAGCGATGAAGGCCTCATGGAGCTGCTGCACGCCTCCCGTTTTGCCAGCATAATCAGGGCCTTACTTCGAGGCTAGTGCTCACATTGACTTTCACGTTTGGTATAGAGCAGAGCAGGGTGAGCTTCCAACTAGGAACTGGAAGCACAAGGTTTCTTTCGAGAAAACTCATTTTCTTCTACGTGCCATGCCGGCTGTAAGTAAAAGCACGGTAACAACAGTGTTTTGCAGGAAGCTTCGAGGCAGCATGAATGGAGCTTTCAAAACGGAAAAACAATTCTTGTGCCATCAGTCTCTAATTTCTAGGTTGACACGCAGCATACACGCAGGAGCAGAGCTTCCTGGTTCTACGCAGTGTTCTGGTACTGAAACGGGTGCTGAAGCAAGTCCGCTAGGAGTGTTGAAAAGCTTACTACCTTGAAACTAAAGCAGAACAACGATGAAGGCCTCATGGAGCTGCTGCACGCCTCTCGTTTTGCAAGGATAATCAGGGCCTTACTTCGAAGCTTGGGCTCACGTTGACTTTCACTTTAGGTATAGCGCAGAGCAGGGTGAGCTTCCAACAAGGAACTGGAAACCCAAGGTTTCTTAGGAGAAAACTCATTTTCTTCTCAGAACCATGCCGGCAGTGAGGAAAACCCCGGCAACAACAATGCTTTTCAGATAGCTTCGAGGCCGCATGAAAGGAGCTTTCATAATGAGAAAAGAAGCCTTATGCCATCAGTCTCCAATTTCTAGGTTGACACGCAGCATACACGCAGGACCAGAGCTTACTGTCTCTACGCAGTGTTCTGGTACCGAAACGGTTGCTTAAGCAAAGTCCCTAGGAGTCTTGGAAAGCTTACTACCGTGAAACTAAAGCAGAACAGCGATGAAGGCCTCATGGAGCTGCTGCACGCCTCCCGTTTTGCCAGGATAATCAGGGCCTTACTTCGAGGCTAGTGCTCACATTGACTTTCACGTTTGGTATAGAGCAGAGCAGGGTGAGCTTCCAACTAGGAACTGGAAGCACAAGGTTTCTTTCGAGAAAACTCATTTTCTTCTATGAACCATGCCGGCTGTAAGTAAAAGCACGGTAACAACAGTGTTTTTCAGGGAGCTTCGGGGCCGCATCAACGGAGCTTTCATCATGGGAAAACTAGCCTTGTGCCATCAGTCTCTACTTTCTAGGTTGACACGCAGCATACACGCAGGAGCAGAGCTTCCTGGTTCTACGCAGTGTTCTGGTACTGAAACGGGTGCTGAAGCAAGGCCCCTAGGAGTGTTGAAAAGCTTACTACCTTGAAACTAAAGCAGAACAACGATGAAGGCCTCATGGAGCTGCTGCACGCCTCTCGTTTTGCAAGGATAATCAGGGCCTTACTTCGAAGCTTGGGCTCACGTTGACTTTCACTTTAGGTATAGCGCAGAGCAGGGTGAGCTTCCAACAAGGAACTGGAAACCCAAGGTTTCTTAGGAGAAAACTCATTTTCTTCTCAGAACCATGCCGGCAGTGAGGAAAACCCCGGCAACAACAATGCTTTTCAGGTAGCTTCGAGGCCGCATGAACGGAGCTTTCATAATGGGAAAAGAAGTCTTATGCCATCAGTCTCCAATTTCTAGGTTGACACGCAGCATACACGCAGGACCAGAGCTTACTGTCTCTACGCAGTGTGCTGGTACCGAAACGGTTGCCTAAGCAAAGTCCCTAGGAACGTTGGAAAGCTTACTACCGTGAAACTAAAGCAGAACAGCGATGAAGGCCTCATGGAGCTGCTGCACGCCTCCCGTTTTGCCAGCATAATCAGGGCCTTACTTCGAGGCTAGTGCTCACATTGACTTTCACGTTTGGTATAGAGCAGAGCAGGGTGAGCTTCCAACTAGGAACTGGAAGCACAAGGTTTCTTTCGAGAAAACTCATTTTCTTCTATGAACCATGCCGGCTGTAAGTAAAAGCACGGTAACAACAGTGCTTTTCAGGGAGCTTCGGGGCCGCATCAACGGAGCTTTCATAATGGGAAAACTAGCCTTGTGCCATCAGTCTCTACTTTCTAGGTTGACACGCAGCATACACGCAGGAGCAGAGCTTCCTGGTTCTACGCAGTGTTCTGGTACTGAAACGGGTCCTGAAGCAAGGCCCCTAGGAGTGTTGAAAAGCTTACTACCTTGAAACTAAAGCAGAACAACGATGAAGGCCTCATGGAGCTGCTGCACGCCTCTCGTTTTGCAAGGATAATCAGGGCCTTACTTCGAAGCTTGGGCTCACGTTGACTTTCACTTTAGGTATAGCGCAGAGCAGGGTGAGCTTCCAACAAGGAACTGGAAACCCAAGGTTTCTTAGGAGAAAACTCATTTTCTTCTCAGAACCATGCCGGCAGTGAGGAAAACCCCGGCAACAACAATGCTTTTCAGGTAGCTTCGAGGCCGCATGAACGGAGCTTTCATAATGGGAAAAGAAGCTTTATGCCATCAGTCTCCAATTTCTAGGTTGACACGCAGCATACACGCAGGACCAGAGCTTACTGTCTCTACGCAGTGTTCTGGTACCGAAACGGTTGCCTAAGCAAAGTCCCTAGGAACGTTGGAAAGCTTACTACCGTGAAACTAAAGCAGAACAGCGATGAAGGCCTCATGGAGCTGCTGCACGCCTCCCGTTTTGCCAGCATAATCAGGGCCTTACTTCGAGGCTAGTGCTCACATTGACTTTCACGTTTGGTATAGAGCAGAGCAGGGTGAGCTTCCAACTAGGAACTGGAAGCACAAGGTTTCTTTCGAGAAAACTCATTTTCTTCTATGTGCCATGCCGGCTGTAAGTAAAAGCACGGTAACAACAGTGTTTTGCAGGAAGCTTCGAGGCAGCATGAATGGAGCTTTCAAAACGGAAAAACAATTCTTGTGCCATCAGTCTCTAATTTCTAGGTTGACACGCAGCATACACGCAGGACCAGAGCTTACTGTCTCTACGCAGTGTTCTGGTACCGAAACGGTTGCCTAAGCAAAGTCCCTAGGAACGTTGGAAAGCTTACTACCGTGAAACTAAAGCAGAACAGCGATGAAGGCCTCATGGAGCTGCTGCACGCCTCCCGTTTTGCCAGCATAATCAGGGCCTTACTTCGAGGCTAGTGCTCACATTGACTTTCACGTTTGGTATAGAGCAGAGCAGGGTGAGCTTCCAACTAGGAACTGGAAGCACAAGGTTTCTTTCGAGAAAACTCATTTTCTTCTATGAACCATGCCGGCTGTAAGTAAAAGCACGGTAACAACAGTGCTTTTCAGGGAGCTTCGGGGCCGCATCAACGGAGCTTTCATCATGGGAAAACTAGCCTTGTGCCATCAGTCTCTACTTTCTAGGTTGACACGCAGCATACACGCAGGAGCAGAGCTTCCTGGTTCTACGCAGTGTTCTGGTACTGAAACGGGTGCTGAAGCAAGGCCCCTAGGAGTGTTGAAAAGCTTACTACCTTGAAACTAAAGCAGAACAACGATGAAGGCCTCATGGAGCTGCTGCACGCCTCTCGTTTTGCAAGGATAATCAGGGCCTTACTTCGAAGCTTGGGCTCACGTTGACTTTCACTTTAGGTATAGCGCAGAGCAGGGTGAGCTTCCAACAAGGAACTGGAAACCCAAGGTTTCTTAGGAGAAAACTCATTTTCTTCTCAGAACCATGCCGGCAGTGAGGAAAACCCCGGCAACAACAATGCTTTTCAGGTAGCTTCGAGGCCGCATGAACGGAGCTTTCATAATGGGAAAAGAAGCTTTATGCCATCAGTCTCCAATTTCTAGGTTGACACGCAGCATACACGCAGGACCAGAGCTTACTGTCTCTACGCAGTGTTCTGGTACCGAAACGGTTGCCTAAGCAAAGTCCCTAGGAACGTTGGAAAGCTTACTACCGTGAAACTAAAGCAGAACAGCGATGAAGGCCTCATGGAGCTGCTGCACGCCTCCCGTTTTGCCAGCATAATCAGGGCCTTACTTCGAGGCTAGTGCTCACATTGACTTTCACGTTTGGTATAGAGCAGAGCAGGGTGAGCTTCCAACTAGGAACTGGAAGCACAAGGTTTCTTTCGAGAAAACTCATTTTCTTCTACGTGCCATGCCGGCTGTAAGTAAAAGCACGGTAACAACAGTGTTTTGCAGGAAGCTTCGAGGCAGCATGAATGGAGCTTTCAAAACGGAAAAACAATTCTTGTGCCATCAGTCTCTAATTTCTAGGTTGACACGCAGCATACACGCAGGAGCAGAGCTTCCTGGTTCTACGCAGTGTTCTGGTACTGAAACGGGTGCTGAAGCAAGTCCGCTAGGAGTGTTGAAAAGCTTACTACCTTGAAACTAAAGCAGAACAACGATGAAGGCCTCATGGAGCTGCTGCACGCCTCTCGTTTTGCAAGGATAATCAGGGCCTTACTTCGAAGCTTGGGCTCACGTTGACTTTCACTTTAGGTATAGCGCAGAGCAGGGTGAGCTTCCAACAAGGAACTGGAAACCCAAGGTTTCTTAGGAGAAAACTCATTTTCTTCTCAGAACCATGCCGGCAGTGAGGAAAACCCCGGCAACAACAATGCTTTTCAGGTAGCTTCGAGGCCGCATGAAAGGAGCTTTCATAATGAGAAAAGAAGCCTTATGCCATCAGTCTCCAATTTCTAGGTTGACACGCAGCATACACGCAGGACCAGAGCTTACTGTCTCTACGCAGTGTTGTGGTACCGAAACGGTTGCTTAAGCAAAGTCCCTAGGAGTCTTGGAAAGCTTACTACCGTGAAACTAAAGCAGAACAGCGATGAAGGCCTCATGGAGCTGCTGCACGCCTCCCGTTTTGCCAGCATAATCAGGGCCTTACTTCGAGGCTAGTGCTCACATTGACTTTCACGTTTGGTATAGAGCAGAGCAGGGTGAGCTTCCAACTAGGAACTGGAAGCACAAGGTTTCTTTCGAGAAAACTCATTTTCTTCTATGTGCCATGCCGGCTGTAAGTAAAAGCACGGTAACAACAGTGCTTTGCAGGGAGCTTCGGGGCCGCATCAACGGAGCTTTCATAATGGGAAAACTAGCCTTGTGCCATCAGTCTCTATTTTCAGGGTTGACACGCAGCATACACGCAGGAGCAGAGCTTCCTGGTTCTACGCAGTGTTCTGGTACTGAAACGGGTGCTGAAGCAAGTCCGCTAGGACTGTTGAAAAGCTTACTACCTTGAAACTAAAGCAGAACAACGATGAAGGCCTCATGGAGCTGCTGCACGCCTCTCGTTTTGCAAGGATAATCAGGGCCTTACTTCGAAGCTTGGGCTCACGTTGACTTTCACTTTAGGTATAGCGCAGAGCACGGTGAGCTTCCAACAAGGAACTGGAAACCCAAGGTTTCTTAGGAGAAAACTCATTTTCTTCTCAGAACCATGCCGGCAGTGAGGAAAACCCCGGCAACAACAATGCTTTTCAGGTAGCTTCGAGGCCGCATGAACGGAGCTTTCATAATGGGAAAAGAAGCCTTATGCCATCAGTCTCCAATTTCTAGGTTGACACGCAGCATACACGCAGGACCAGAGCTTACTGTCTCTACGCAGTGTTCTGGTACCGAAACGGTTGCCTAAGCAAAGTCCCTAGGAACGTTGGAAAGCTTACTACCGTGAAACTAAAGCAGAACAGCGATGAAGGCCTCATGGAGCTGCTGCATGCCTCCCGTTTTGCCAGCATAATCAGGGCCTTACTTCGAGGCTAGTGCTCACATTGACTTTCACGTTTGGTATAGAGCAGAGCAGGGTGAGCTTCCAACTAGGAACTGGAAGCACAAGGTTTCTTTCGAGAAAACTCATTTTCTTCTACGTGCCATGCCGGCTGTAAGTAAAAGCACGGTAACAACAGTGTTTTGCAGGAAGCTTCGAGGCAGCATGAATGGAGCTTTCAAAACGGAAAAACAATTCTTGTGCCATCAGTCTCTAATTTCTAGGTTGACACGCAGCATACACGCAGGAGCAGAGCTTCCTGGTTCTACGCAGTGTTCTGGTACTGAAACGGGTGCTGAAGCAAGGCCCCTAGGAGTGTTGAAAAGCTTACTACCTTGAAACTAAAGCAGAACAACGATGAAGGCCTCATGGAGCTGCTGCACGCCTCTCGTTTCGCAAGGATAATCAGGGCCTTACTTCGAAGCTTGGGCTCACGTTGACTTTCACTTTAGGTATAGCGCAGAGCAGGGTGAGCTTCCAACAAGGAACTGGAAACCCAAGGTTTCTTAGGAGAAAACTCATTTTCTTCTCAGAACCATGCCGGCAGTGAGGAAAACCCCGGCAACAACAATGCTTTTCAGGTAGCTTCGAGGCCGCATGAACGGAGCTTTCATAATGGGAAAAGAAGCCTTATGCCATCAGTCTCCAATTTCTAGGTTGACACGCAGCATACACGCAGGACCAGAGCTTACTGTCTCTACGCAGTGTTCTGGTACCGAAACGGTTGCCTAAGCAAAGTCCCTAGGAACGTTGGAAAGCTTACTACCGTGAAACTAAAGCAGAACAGCGATGAAGGCCTCATGGAGCTGCTGCACGCCTCCCGTTTTGCCAGCATAATCAGGGCCTTACTTCGAGGCTAGTGCTCACATTGACTTTCACGTTTGGTATAGAGCAGAGCAGGGTGAGCTTCCAACTAGGAACTGGAAGCACAAGGTTTCTTTCGAGAAAACTCATTTTCTTCTATGTGCCATGCCGGCTGTAAGTAAAAGCACGGTAACAACAGTGCTTTGCAGGAAGCTTCGGGGCCGCATCAACGGAGCTTTCATAATGGGAAAACTAGCCTTGTGCCATCAGTCTCTAATTTCTAGGTTGACACGCAGCATACACGCAGGAGCAGAGCTTCCTGGTTCTACGCAGTGTTCTGGTACTGAAACGGGTGCTGAAGCAAGTCCTCTAGGAGTGTTGAAAAGCTTACTACCTTGAAACTAAAGCAGAACAACGATGAAGGCCTCATGGAGCTGCTGCACGCCTCTCGTTTTGCAAGGATAATCAGGGCCTTACTTCGAAGCTTGGGCTCACGTTGACTTTCACTTTAGGTATAGCGCAGAGCAGGGTGAGCTTCCAACAAGGAACTGGAAACCCAAGGTTTCTTAGGAGAAAACTCATTTTCTTCTCAGAACCATGCCGGCAGTGAGGAAAACCCCGGCAACAACAATGCTTTTCAGGTAGCTTCGAGGCCGCATGAACGGAGCTTTCATAATGGGAAAAGAAGCCTTATGCCATCAGTCTCCAATTTCTAGGTTGACACGCAGCATACACGCAGGACCAGAGCTTACTGTCTCTATGCAGTGTTCTGGTACCGAAACGGTTGCCTAAGCAAAGTCCCTAGGAGTCTTGGAAAGCTTACTACCGTGAAACTAAAGCAGAACAGCGATGAAGGCCTCATGGAGCTGCTGCACGCCTCCCGTTTTGCCAGCATAATCAGGGCCTTACTTCGAGGCTAGTGCTCACATTGACTTTCACGTTTGGTATAGAGCAGAGCAGGGTGAGCTTCCAACTAGGAACTGGAAGCACAAGGTTTCTTTCGAGAAAACTCATTTTCTTCTATGAACCATGCCGGCTGTAAGTAAAAGCACGGTAACAACAGTGCTTTTCAGGGAGCTTCGGGGCCGCATCAACGGAGCTTTCATCATGGGAAAACTAGCCTTGTGCCATCAGTCTCTACTTTCTAGGTTGACACGCAGCATACACGCAGGAGCAGAGCTTCCTGGTTCTACGCAGTGTTCTGGTACTGAAACGGGTGCTGAAGCAAGGCCCCTAGGAGTGTTGAAAAGCTTACTACCTTGAAACTAAAGCAGAACAACGATGAAGGCCTCATGGAGCTGCTGCACGCCTCTCGTTTTGCAAGGATAATCAGGGCCTTACTTCGAAGCTTGGGCTCACGTTGACTTTCACTTTAGGTATAGCGCAGAGCAGGGTGAGCTTCCAACAAGGAACTGGAAACCCAAGGTTTCTTAGGAGAAAACTCATTTTCTTCTCAGAACCATGCCGGCAGTGAGGAAAACCCCGGCAACAACAATGCTTTTCAGGTAGCTTCGAGGCCGCATGAACGGAGCTTTCATAATGGGAAAAGAAGTCTTATGCCATCAGTCTCCAATTTCTAGGTTGACACGCAGCATACACGCAGGACCAGAGCTTACTGTCTCTACGCAGTGTGCTGGTACCGAAACGGTTGCCTAAGCAAAGTCCCTAGGAACGTTGGAAAGCTTACTACCGTGAAACTAAAGCAGAACAGCGATGAAGGCCTCATGGAGCTGCTGCACGCCTCCCGTTTTGCCAGCATAATCAGGGCCTTACTTCGAGGCTAGTGCTCACATTGACTTTCACGTTTGGTATAGAGCAGAGCAGGGTGAGCTTCCAACTAGGAACTGGAAGCACAAGGTTTCTTTCGAGAAAACTCATTTTCTTCTATGAACCATGCCGGCTGTAAGTAAAAGCACGGTAACAACAGTGTTTTTCAGGGAGCTTCGGGGCCGCATCAACGGAGCTTTCATCATGGGAAAACTAGCCTTGTGCCATCAGTCTCTACTTTCTAGGTTGACACGCAGCATACACGCAGGAGCAGAGCTTCCTGGTTCTACGCAGTGTTCTGGTACTGAAACGGGTGCTGAAGCAAGGCCCCTAGGAGTGTTGAAAAGCTTACTACCTTGAAACTAAAGCAGAACAACGATGAAGGCCTCATGGAGCTGCTGCACGCCTCTCGTTTTGCAAGGATAATCAGGGCCTTACTTCGAAGCTTGGGCTCACGTTGACTTTCACTTTAGGTATAGCGCAGAGCAGGGTGAGCTTCCAACAAGGAACTGGAAACCCAAGGTTTCTTAGGAGAAAACTCATTTTCTTCTCAGAACCATGCCGGCAGTGAGGAAAACCCCGGCAACAACAATGCTTTTCAGGTAGCTTCGAGGCCGCATGAACGGAGCTTTCATAATGGGAAAAGAAGCTTTATGCCATCAGTCTCCAATTTCTAGGTTGACACGCAGCATACACGCAGGACCAGAGCTTACTGTCTCTACGCAGTGTTCTGGTACCGAAACGGTTGCCTAAGCAAAGTCCCTAGGAACGTTGGAAAGCTTACTACCGTGAAACTAAAGCAGAACAGCGATGAAGGCCTCATGGAGCTGCTGCACGCCTCCCGTTTTGCCAGCATAATCAGGGCCTTACTTCGAGGCTAGTGCTCACATTGACTTTCACGTTTGGTATAGAGCAGAGCAGGGTGAGCTTCCAACTAGGAACTGGAAGCACAAGGTTTCTTTCGAGAAAACTCATTTTCTTCTACGTGCCATGCCGGCTGTAAGTAAAAGCACGGTAACAACAGTGTTTTGCAGGAAGCTTCGAGGCAGCATGAATGGAGCTTTCAAAACGGAAAAACAATTCTTGTGCCATCAGTCTCTAATTTCTAGGTTGACACGCAGCATACACGCAGGAGCAGAGCTTCCTGGTTCTACGCAGTGTTCTGGTACTGAAACGGGTGCTGAAGCAAGTCCGCTAGGAGTGTTGAAAAGCTTACTACCTTGAAACTAAAGCAGAACAACGATGAAGGCCTCATGGAGCTGCTGCACGCCTCTCGTTTTGCAAGGATAATCAGGGCCTTACTTCGAAGCTTGGGCTCACGTTGACTTTCACTTTAGGTATAGCGCAGAGCAGGGTGAGCTTCCAACAAGGAACTGGAAACCCAAGGTTTCTTAGGAGAAAACTCATTTTCTTCTCAGAACCATGCCGGCAGTGAGGAAAACCCCGGCAACAACAATGCTTTTCAGGTAGCTTCGAGGCCGCATGAAAGGAGCTTTCATAATGAGAAAAGAAGCCTTATGCCATCAGTCTCCAATTTCTAGGTTGACACGCAGCATACACGCAGGACCAGAGCTTACTGTCTCTACGCAGTGTTCTGGTACCGAAACGGTTGCTTAAGCAAAGTCCCTAGGAGTCTTGGAAAGCTTACTACCGTGAAACTAAAGCAGAACAGCGATGAAGGCCTCATGGAGCTGCTGCACGCCTCCCGTTTTGCCAGGATAATCAGGGCCTTACTTCGAGGCTAGTGCTCACATTGACTTTCACGTTTGGTATAGAGCAGAGCAGGGTGAGCTTCCAACTAGGAACTGGAAGCACAAGGTTTCTTTCGAGAAAACTCATTTTCTTCTATGAACCATGCCGGCTGTAAGTAAAAGCACGGTAACAACAGTGTTTTTCAGGGAGCTTCGGGGCCGCATCAACGGAGCTTTCATCATGGGAAAACTAGCCTTGTGCCATCAGTCTCTACTTTCTAGGTTGACACGCAGCATACACGCAGGAGCAGAGCTTCCTGGTTCTACGCAGTGTTCTGGTACTGAAACGGGTGCTGAAGCAAGGCCCCTAGGAGTGTTGAAAAGCTTACTACCTTGAAACTAAAGCAGAACAACGATGAAGGCCTCATGGAGCTGCTGCACGCCTCTCGTTTTGCAAGGATAATCAGGGCCTTACTTCGAAGCTTGGGCTCACGTTGACTTTCACTTTAGGTATAGCGCAGAGCAGGGTGAGCTTCCAACAAGGAACTGGAAACCCAAGGTTTCTTAGGAGAAAACTCATTTTCTTCTCAGAACCATGCCGGCAGTGAGGAAAACCCCGGCAACAACAATGCTTTTCAGGTAGCTTCGAGGCCGCATGAACGGAGCTTTCATAATGGGAAAAGAAGTCTTATGCCATCAGTCTCCAATTTCTAGGTTGACACGCAGCATACACGCAGGACCAGAGCTTACTGTCTCTACGCAGTGTGCTGGTACCGAAACGGTTGCCTAAGCAAAGTCCCTAGGAACGTTGGAAAGCTTACTACCGTGAAACTAAAGCAGAACAGCGATGAAGGCCTCATGGAGCTGCTGCACGCCTCCCGTTTTGCCAGCATAATCAGGGCCTTACTTCGAGGCTAGTGCTCACATTGACTTTCACGTTTGTTATAGAGCAGAGCAGGGTGAGATTCCAACTAGGAACTGGAAGCACAAGGTTTCTTTCGAGAAAACTCATTTTCTTCTATGAACCATGCCGGCTGTAAGTAAAAGCACGGTAACAACAGTGCTTTTCAGGGAGCTTCGGGGCCGCATCAACGGAGCTTTCATAATGGGAAAACTAGCCTTGTGCCATCAGTCTCTACTTTCTAGGTTGACACGCAGCATACACGCAGGAGCAGAGCTTCCTGGTTCTACGCAGTGTTCTGGTACTGAAACGGGTCCTGAAGCAAGGCCCCTAGGAGTGTTGAAAAGCTTACTACCTTGAAACTAAAGCAGAACAACGATGAAGGCCTCATGGAGCTGCTGCACGCCTCTCGTTTTGCAAGGATAATCAGGGCCTTACTTCGAAGCTTGGGCTCACGTTGACTTTCACTTTAGGTATAGCGCAGAGCAGGGTGAGCTTCCAACAAGGAACTGGAAACCCAAGGTTTCTTAGGAGAAAACTCATTTTCTTCTCAGAACCATGCCGGCAGTGAGGAAAACCCCGGCAACAACAATGCTTTTCAGGTAGCTTCGAGGCCGCATGAACGGAGCTTTCATAATGGGAAAAGAAGCTTTATGCCATCAGTCTCCAATTTCTAGGTTGACAAGCAGCATACACGCAGGACCAGAGCTTACTGTCTCTACGCAGTGTTCTGGTACCGAAACGGTTGCCTAAGCAAAGTCCCTAGGAACGTTGGAAAGCTTACTACCGTGAAACTAAAGCAGAACAGCGATGAAGGCCTCATGGAGCTGCTGCACGCCTCCCGTTTTGCCAGCATAATCAGGGCCTTACTTCGAGGCTAGTGCTCACATTGACTTTCACGTTTGGTATAGAGCAGAGCAGGGTGAGCTTCCAACTAGGAACTGGAAGCACAAGGTTTCTTTCGAGAAAACTCATTTTCTTCTATGTGCCATGCCGGCTGTAAGTAAAAGCACGGTAACAACAGTGTTTTGCAGGAAGCTTCGAGGCAGCATGAATGGAGCTTTCAAAACGGAAAAACAATTCTTGTGCCATCAGTCTCTAATTTCTAGGTTGACACGCAGCATACACGCAGGACCAGAGCTTACTGTCTCTACGCAGTGTTCTGGTACCGAAACGGTTGCCTAAGCAAAGTCCCTAGGAACGTTGGAAAGCTTACTACCGTGAAACTAAAGCAGAACAGCGATGAAGGCCTCATGGAGCTGCTGCACGCCTCCCGTTTTGCCAGCATAATCAGGGCCTTACTTCGAGGCTAGTGCTCACATTGACTTTCACGTTTGGTATAGAGCAGAGCAGGGTGAGCTTCCAACTAGGAACTGGAAGCACAAGGTTTCTTTCGAGAAAACTCATTTTCTTCTATGAACCATGCCGGCTGTAAGTAAAAGCACGGTAACAACAGTGCTTTTCAGGGAGCTTCGGGGCCGCATCAACGGAGCTTTCATCATGGGAAAACTAGCCTTGTGCCATCAGTCTCTACTTTCTAGGTTGACACGCAGCATACACGCAGGAGCAGAGCTTCCTGGTTCTACGCAGTGTTCTGGTACTGAAACGGGTGCTGAAGCAAGGCCCCTAGGAGTGTTGAAAAGCTTACTACCTTGAAACTAAAGCAGAACAACGATGAAGGCCTCATGGAGCTGCTGCACGCCTCTCGTTTTGCAAGGATAATCAGGGCCTTACTTCGAAGCTTGGGCTCACGTTGACTTTCACTTTAGGTATAGCGCAGAGCAGGGTGAGCTTCCAACAAGGAACTGGAAACCCAAGGTTTCTTAGGAGAAAACTCATTTTCTTCTCAGAACCATGCCGGCAGTGAGGAAAACCCCGGCAACAACAATGCTTTTCAGGTAGCTTCGAGGCCGCATGAACGGAGCTTTCATAATGGGAAAAGAAGCTTTATGCCATCAGTCTCCAATTTCTAGGTTGACACGCAGCATACACGCAGGACCAGAGCTTACTGTCTCTACGCAGTGTTCTGGTACCGAAACGGTTGCCTAAGCAAAGTCCCTAGGAACGTTGGAAAGCTTACTACCGTGAAACTAAAGCAGAACAGCGATGAAGGCCTCATGGAGCTGCTGCACGCCTCCCGTTTTGCCAGCATAATCAGGGCCTTACTTCGAGGCTAGTGCTCACATTGACTTTCACGTTTGGTATAGAGCAGAGCAGGGTGAGCTTCCAACTAGGAACTGGAAGCACAAGGTTTCTTTCGAGAAAACTCATTTTCTTCTACGTGCCATGCCGGCTGTAAGTAAAAGCACGGTAACAACAGTGTTTTGCAGGAAGCTTCGAGGCAGCATGAATGGAGCTTTCAAAACGGAAAAACAATTCTTGTGCCATCAGTCTCTAATTTCTAGGTTGACACGCAGCATACACGCAGGAGCAGAGCTTCCTGGTTCTACGCAGTGTTCTGGTACTGAAACGGGTGCTGAAGCAAGTCCGCTAGGAGTGTTGAAAAGCTTACTACCTTGAAACTAAAGCAGAACAACGATGAAGGCCTCATGGAGCTGCTGCACGCCTCTCGTTTTGCAAGGATAATCAGGGCCTTACTTCGAAGCTTGGGCTCACGTTGACTTTCACTTTAGGTATAGCGCAGAGCAGGGTGAGCTTCCAACAAGGAACTGGAAACCCAAGGTTTCTTAGGAGAAAACTCATTTTCTTCTCAGAACCATGCCGGCAGTGAGGAAAACCCCGGCAACAACAATGCTTTTCAGGTAGCTTCGAGGCCGCATGAAAGGAGCTTTCATAATGAGAAAAGAAGCCTTATGCCATCAGTCTCCAATTTCTAGGTTGACACGCAGCATACACGCAGGACCAGAGCTTACTGTCTCTACGCAGTGTTGTGGTACCGAAACGGTTGCTTAAGCAAAGTCCCTAGGAGTCTTGGAAAGCTTACTACCGTGAAACTAAAGCAGAACAGCGATGAAGGCCTCATGGAGCTGCTGCACGCCTCCCGTTTTGCCAGCATAATCAGGGCCTTACTTCGAGGCTAGTGCTCACATTGACTTTCACGTTTGGTATAGAGCAGAGCAGGGTGAACTTCCAACTAGGAACTGGAAGCACAAGGTTTCTTTCGAGAAAACTCATTTTCTTCTATGTGCCATGCCGGCTGTAAGTAAAAGCACGGTAACAACAGTGCTTTGCAGGGAGCTTCGGGGCCGCATCAACGGAGCTTTCATCATGGGAAAACTAGCCTTGTGCCATCAGTCTCTACTTTCTAGGTTGACACGCAGCATACACGCAGGAGCAGAGCTTCCTGGTTCTACGCAGTGTTCTGGTACTGAAACGGGTGCTGAAGCAAGGCCCCTAGGAGTGTTGAAAAGTTTACTACCTTGAAACTAAAGCAGAACAACGATGAAGGCCTCATGGAGCTGCTGCACGCCTCTCGTTTTGCAAGGATAATCAGGGCCTTACTTCGAAGCTTGGGCTCACGTTGACTTTCACTTTAGGTATAGCGCAGAGCAGGGTGAGCTTCCAACAAGGAACTGGAAACCCAAGGTTTCTTAGGAGAAAACTCATTTTCTTCTCAGAACCATGCCGGCAGTGAGGAAAACCCCGGCAACAACAATGCTTTTCAGGTAGCTTCGAGGCCGCATGAACGGAGCTTTCATAATGGGAAAAGAAGCCTTATGCCATCAGTCTCCAATTTCTAGGTTGACACGCAGCATACACGCAGGACCAGAGCTTACTGTCTCTACGCAGTGTTCTGGTACCGAAACGGTTGCCTAAGCAAAGTCCCTAGGAACGTTGGAAAGCTTACTACCGTGAAACTAAAGCAGAACAGCGATGAAGGCCTCATGGAGCTGCTGCACGCCTCCCGTTTTGCCAGCATAATCAGGGCCTTACTTCGAGGCTAGTGCTCACATTGACTTTCACGTTTGGTATAGAGCAGAGCAGGGTGAGCTTCCAACTAGGAACTGGAAGCACAAGGTTTCTTTCGAGAAAACTCATTTTCTTCTACGTGCCATGCCGGCTGTAAGTAAAAGCACGGTAACAACAGTGTTTTGCAGGAAGCTTCGAGGCAGCATGAATGGAGCTTTCAAAACGGAAAAACAATTCTTGTGCCATCAGTCTCTAATTTCTAGGTTGACACGCAGCATACACGCAGGAGCAGAGCTTCCTGGTTCTACGCAGTGTTCTGGTACTGAAACGGGTGCTGAAGCAAGGCCCCTAGGAGTGTTGAAAAGCTTACTACCTTGAAACTAAAGCAGAACAACGATGAAGGCCTCATGGAGCTGCTGCACGCCTCTCGTTTCGCAAGGATAATCAGGGCCTTACTTCGAAGCTTGGGCTCACGTTGACTTTCACTTTAGGTATAGCGCAGAGCAGGGTGAGCTTCCAACAAGGAACTGGAAACCCAAGGTTTCTTAGGAGAAAACTCATTTTCTTCTCAGAACCATGCCGGCAGTGAGGAAAACCCCGGCAACAACAATGCTTTTCAGGTAGCTTCGAGGCCGCATGAACGGAGCTTTCATAATGGGAAAAGAAGCCTTATGCCATCAGTCTCCAATTTCTAGGTTGACACGCAGCATACACGCAGGACCAGAGCTTACTGTCTCTACGCAGTGTTCTGGTACCGAAACGGTTGCCTAAGCAAAGTCCCTAGGAACGTTGGAAAGCTTACTACCGTGAAACTAAAGCAGAACAGCGATGAAGGCCTCATGGAGCTGCTGCACGCCTCCCGTTTTGCCAGCATAATCAGGGCCTTACTTCGAGGCTAGTGCTCACATTGACTTTCACGTTTGGTATAGAGCAGAGCAGGGTGAGCTTCCAACTAGGAACTGGAAGCACAAGGTTTCTTTCGAGAAAACTCATTTTCTTCTATGTGCCATGCCGGCTGTAAGTAAAAGCACGGTAACAACAGTGCTTTGCAGGAAGCTTCGAGGCAGCATGAATGGAGCTTTCAAAATGGGAAAACAAGCCTTGTGCCATCAGTTTCTAATTTCTAGGTTGACACGCAGCATACACGCAGGAGCAGAGCTTCCTGGTTCTACGCAGTGTTCTGGTACTGAAACGGGTCCTGAAGCAAGGCCCCTAGGAGTGTTGAAAAGCTTACTACCTTGAAACTAAAGCAGAACAACGATGAAGGCCTCATGGAGCTGCTGTACGCCTCTTGTTTTGCAAGGATAATCAGGGCCTTACTTCGAAGCTTGGGCTCACGTTGACTTTCACTTTAGGTATAGCGCAGAGCAGGGTGAGCTTCCAACAAGGAACTGGAAACCCAAGGTATTTAGGAGAAAACTCATTTTCTTCTCAGAACCATGCTGGCAGTGAGGAAAACCCCGACAACAACAATGCTTTTCAGGTAGCTTCGAGGCCGCATGAACGGAGCTTTCATAATGGGAAAAGAAGCCTTATGCCATCAGTCTCCAATTTCTAGGTTGACACGCAGCATACACGCAGGACCAGAGCTTACTGTCTCTACGCAGTGTTCTGGTACCGAAACGGTTGCCTAAGCAAAGTCCCTAGGAACGTTGGAAAGCTTACTACCGTGAAACTAAAGCAGAACAGCGATGAAGGCCTCATGGAGCTGCTGCACGCCTCCCGTTTTGCCAGCATAATCAGGGCCTTATTTCGAGGCTAGTGCTCACATTGACTTTCACGTTTGGTATAGAGCAGAGCAGGGTGAGCTTCCAACTAGGAACTGGAAGCACAAGGTTTCTTTCGAGAAAACTCATTTTCTTCTATGTGCCATGCCGGCTGTAAGTAAAAGCACGGTAACAACAGTGCTTTGCAGGAAGCTTCGAGGCAGCATGAATGGAGCTTTCAAAATGGGAAAACAAGCCTTGTGCCATCAGTCTCTAATTTCTAGGTTGACACGCAGCATACACGCAGGAGCAGAGCTTTCTGGTTCTACGCAGTGTTCTGGTACTGAAACGGGTGCTGAAGCAAGGCCCCTAGGAGTGTTGAAAAGCTTACTACCTTGAAACTAAAGCAGAACAACGATGAAGGCCTCATGGAGCTGCTGCACGCCTCTCGTTTTGCAAGGATAATCAGGGCCTTACTTCGAAGCTTGGGCTCACGTTGACTTTCACTTTAGGTATAGCGCAGAGCAGGGTGAGCTTCCAACAAGGAACTGGAAACCCAAGGTTTCTTAGGAGAAAACTCATTTTCTTCTCAGAACCATGCCGGCAGTGAGGAAAACCCCGGCAACAACAATGCTTTTCAGGTAGCTTCGAGGTCGCATGAACGGAGCTTTCATAATGGGAAAAGAAGCCTTATGCCATCAGTCTCCAATTTCTAGGTTGACACGCAGCATACACGCAGGACCAGAGCTTACTGTCTCTACGCAGTGTTCTGGTACCGAAACGGTTGCCTAAGCAAAGTCCCTAGGAACGTTGGAAAGCTTACTACCGTGAAACTAAAGCAGAACAGCGATGAAGGCCTCAGGGAGCTGCTGCACGCCTCCCGTTTTGCCAGCATAATCAGGGCCTTACTTCGAGGCTAGTGCTCACATTGACTTTCACGTTTGGTATAGAGCAGAGCAGGGTGAGCTTCCAACTAGGAACTGGAAGCACAAGGTTTCTTTCGAGAAAACTCATTTTCTTCTATGTGCCATGCCGGCTGTAAGTAAAAGCACGGTAACAACAGTGCTTTGCAGGAAGCTTCGAGGCAGCATGAATGGAGCTTTCAAAATGGGAAAACAAGCCTTGTGCCATCAGTCTCTAATTTCTAGGTTGACACGCAGCATACACGCAGGAGCAGAGCTTTCTGGTTCTACGCAGTGTTCTGGTACTGAAACGGGTGCTGAAGCAAGGCCCCTAGGAGTGTTGAAAAGCTTACTACCTTGAAACTAAAGCAGAACAACGATGAAGGCCTCATGGAGCTGCTGCACGCCTCTCGTTTTGCAAGGATAATCAGGGCCTTACTTCGAAGCTTGGGCTCACGTTGACTTTCACTTTAGGTATAGCGCAGAGCAGGGTGAGCTTCCAACAAGGAACTGGAAACCCAAGGTTTCTTAGGAGAAAACTCATTTTCTTCTCAGAACCATGCCGGCAGTGAGGAAAACCCCGGCAACAACAATGCTTTTCAGGTAGCTTCGAGGTCGCATGAACGGAGCTTTCATAATGGGAAAAGAAGCATTATGCCATCAGTCTCCAATTTCTAGGTTGACACGCAGCATACACGCAGGACCAGAGCTTACTGTCTCTACGCAGTGTTCTGGTACCGAAACGGTTGCTTAAGCAAAGTCCCTAGGAGTCTTGGAAAGCTTACTACCGTGAAACTAAAGCAGAACAGCGATGAAGGCCTCATGGAGCTGCTGCACGCCTCCCGTTTTGCCAGCATAATCAGGGCCTTACTTCGAGGCTAGTGCTCACATTGACTTTCACGTTTGGTATAGAGCAGAGCAGGGTGAGCTTCCAACTAGGAACTGGAAGCACAAGGTTTCTTTCGAGAAAACTCATTTTCTTCTACGTGCCATGCCGGCTGTAAGTAAAAGCACGGTAACAACAGTGTTTTGCAGGAAGCTTCGAGGCAGCATGAATGGAGCTTTCAAAACGGAAAAACAATTCTTGTGCCATCAGTCTCTAATTTCTAGGTTGACACGCAGCATACACGCAGGAGCAGAGCTTCCTGGTTCTACGCAGTGTTCTGGTACTGAAACGGGTGCTGAAGCAAGGCCCCTAGGAGTGTTGAAAAGCTTACTACCTTGAAACTAAAGCAGAACAACGATGAAGGCCTCATGGAGCTGCTGCACGCCTCTCGTTTCGCAAGGATAATCAGGGCCTTACTTCGAAGCTTGGGCTCACGTTGACTTTCACTTTAGGTATAGCGCAGAGCAGGGTGAGCTTCCAACAAGGAACTGGAAACCCAAGGTTTCTTAGGAGAAAACTCATTTTCTTCTCAGAACCATGCCGGCAGTGAGGAAAACCCCGGCAACAACAATGCTTTTCAGGTAGCTTCGAGGCCGCATGAACGGAGCTTTCATAATGGGAAAAGAAGCCTTATGCCATCAGTCTCCAATTTCTAGGTTGACACGCAGCATACACGCAGGACCAGAGCTTACTGTCTCTACGCAGTGTTCTGGTACCGAAACGGTTGCCTAAGCAAAGTCCCTAGGAACGTTGGAAAGCTTACTACCGTGAAACTAAAGCAGAACAGCGATGAAGGCCTCATGGAGCTGCTGCACGCCTCCCGTTTTGCCAGCATAATCAGGGCCTTACTTCGAGGCTAGTGCTCACATTGACTTTCACGTTTGGTATAGAGCAGAGCAGGGTGAGCTTCCAACTAGGAACTGGAAGCACAAGGTTTCTTTCGAGAAAACTCATTTTCTTCTATGTGCCATGCCGGCTGTAAGTAAAAGCACGGTAACAACAGTGCTTTGCAGGAAGCTTCGAGGCAGCATGAATGGAGCTTTCAAAATGGGAAAACAAGCCTTGTGCCATCAGTTTCTAATTTCTAGGTTGACACGCAGCATACACGCAGGAGCAGAGCTTCCTGGTTCTACGCAGTGTTCTGGTACTGAAACGGGTCCTGAAGCAAGGCCCCTAGGAGTGTTGAAAAGCTTACTACCTTGAAACTAAAGCAGAACAACGATGAAGGCCTCATGGAGCTGCTGTACGCCTCTTGTTTTGCAAGGATAATCAGGGCCTTACTTCGAAGCTTGGGCTCACGTTGACTTTCACTTTAGGTATAGCGCAGAGCAGGGTGAGCTTCCAACAAGGAACTGGAAACCCAAGGTATTTAGGAGAAAACTCATTTTCTTCTCAGAACCATGCTGGCAGTGAGGAAAACCCCGACAACAACAATGCTTTTCAGGTAGCTTCGAGGCCGCATGAACGGAGCTTTCATAATGGGAAAAGAAGCCTTATGCCATCAGTCTCCAATTTCTAGGTTGACACGCAGCATACACGCAGGACCAGAGCTTACTGTCTCTACGCAGTGTTCTGGTACCGAAACGGTTGCCTAAGCAAAGTCCCTAGGAACGTTGGAAAGCTTACTACCGTGAAACTAAAGCAGAACAGCGATGAAGGCCTCAGGGAGCTGCTGCACGCCTCCCGTTTTGCCAGCATAATCAGGGCCTTACTTCGAGGCTAGTGCTCACATTGACTTTCACGTTTGGTATAGAGCAGAGCAGGGTGAGCTTCCAACTAGGAACTGGAAGCACAAGGTTTCTTTCGAGAAAACTCATTTTCTTCTATGTGCCATGCCGGCTGTAAGTAAAAGCACGGTAACAACAGTGCTTTGCAGGAAGCTTCGAGGCAGCATGAATGGAGCTTTCAAAATGGGAAAACAAGCCTTGTGCCATCAGTCTCTAATTTCTAGGTTGACACGCAGCATACACGCAGGAGCAGAGCTTTCTGGTTCTACGCAGTGTTCTGGTACTGAAACGGGTGCTGAAGCAAGGCCCCTAGGAGTGTTGAAAAGCTTACTACCTTGAAACTAAAGCAGAACAACGATGAAGGCCTCATGGAGCTGCTGCACGCCTCTCGTTTTGCAAGGATAATCAGGGCCTTACTTCGAAGCTTGGGCTCACGTTGACTTTCACTTTAGGTATAGCGCAGAGCAGGGTGAGCTTCCAACAAGGAACTGGAAACCCAAGGTTTCTTAGGAGAAAACTCATTTTCTTCTCAGAACCATGCCGGCAGTGAGGAAAACCCCGGCAACAACAATGCTTTTCAGGTAGCTTCGAGGTCGCATGAACGGAGCTTTCATAATGGGAAAAGAAGCATTATGCCATCAGTCTCCAATTTCTAGGTTGACACGCAGCATACACGCAGGACCAGAGCTTACTGTCTCTACGCAGTGTTCTGGTACCGAAACGGTTGCTTAAGCAAAGTCCCTAGGAGTCTTGGAAAGCTTACTACCGTGAAACTAAAGCAGAACAGCGATGAAGGCCTCATGGAGCTGCTGCACGCCTCCCGTTTTGCCAGGATAATCAGGGCCTTACTTCGAGGCTAGTGCTCACATTGACTTTCACGTTTGGTATAGAGCAGAGCAGGGTGAGCTTCCAACTAGGAACTGGAAGCACAAGGTTTCTTTCGAGAAAACTCATTTTCTTCTATGAACCATGCCGGCTGTAAGTAAAAGCACGGTAACAACAGTGTTTTTCAGGGAGCTTCGGGGCCGCATCAACGGAGCTTTCATCATGGGAAAACTAGCCTTGTGCCATCAGTCTCTACTTTCTAGGTTGACACGCAGCATACACGCAGGAGCAGAGCTTCCTGGTTCTACGCAGTGTTCTGGTACTGAAACGGGTGCTGAAGCAAGGCCCCTAGGAGTGTTGAAAAGCTTACTACCTTGAAACTAAAGCAGAACAACGATGAAGGCCTCATGGAGCTGCTGCACGCCTCTCGTTTTGCAAGGATAATCAGGGCCTTACTTCGAAGCTTGGGCTCACGTTGACTTTCACTTTAGGTATAGCGCAGAGCAGGGTGAGCTTCCAACAAGGAACTGGAAACCCAAGGTTTCTTAGGAGAAAACTCATTTTCTTCTCAGAACCATGCCGGCAGTGAGGAAAACCCCGGCAACAACAATGCTTTTCAGGTAGCTTCGAGGCCGCATGAACGGAGCTTTCATAATGGGAAAAGAAGCCTTATGCCATCAGTCTCCAATTTCTAGGTTGACACGCAGCATACACGCAGGACCAGAGCTTACTGTCTCTACGCAGTGTTCTGGTACCGAAACGGTTGCCTAAGCAAAGTCCCTAGGAACGTTGGAAAGCTTACTACCGTGAAACTAAAGCAGAACAGCGATGAAGGCCTCATGGAGCTGCTGCACGCCTCCCGTTTTGCCAGCATAATCAGGGCCTTACTTCGAGGCTAGTGCTCACATTGACTTTCACGTTTGGTATAGAGCAGAGCAGGGTGAGCTTCCAACTAGGAACTGGAAGCACAAGGTTTCTTTCGAGAAAACTCATTTTCTTCTATGTGCCATGCCGGCTGTAAGTAAAAGCACGGTAACAACAGTGCTTTGCAGGAAGCTTCGGGGCCGCATCAACGGAGCTTTCATAATGGGAAAACTAGCCTTGTGCCATCAGTCTCTAATTTCTAGGTTGACACGCAGCATACACGCAGGAGCAGAGCTTCCTGGTTCTACGCAGTGTTCTGGTACTGAAACGGGTGCTGAAGCAAGTCCTCTAGGAGTGTTGAAAAGCTTACTACCTTGAAACTAAAGCAGAACAACGATGAAGGCCTCATGGAGCTGCTGCACGCCTCTCGTTTTGCAAGGATAATCAGGGCCTTACTTCGAAGCTTGGGCTCACGTTGACTTTCACTTTAGGTATAGCGCAGAGCAGGGTGAGCTTCCAACAAGGAACTGGAAACCCAAGGTTTCTTAGGAGAAAACTCATTTTCTTCTCAGAACCATGCCGGCAGTGAGGAAAACCCCGGCAACAACAATGCTTTTCAGGTAGCTTCGAGGCCGCATGAACGGAGCTTTCATAATGGGAAAAGAAGCCTTATGCCATCAGTCTCCAATTTCTAGGTTGACACGCAGCATACACGCAGGACCAGAGCTTACTGTCTCTACGCAGTGTTCTGGTACCGAAACGGTTGCCTAAGCAAAGTCCCTAGGAGTCTTGGAAAGCTTACTACCGTGAAACTAAAGCAGAACAGCGATGAAGGCCTCATGGAGCTGCTGCACGCCTCCCGTTTTGCCAGCATAATCAGGGCCTTACTTCGAGGCTAGTGCTCACATTGACTTTCACGTTTGGTATAGAGCAGAGCAGGGTGAGCTTCCAACTAGGAACTGGAAGCACAAGGTTTCTTTCGAGAAAACTCATTTTCTTCTATGAACCATGCCGGCTGTAAGTAAAAGCACGGTAACAACAGTGCTTTTCAGGGAGCTTCGGGGCCGCATCAACGGAGCTTTCATCATGGGAAAACTAGCCTTGTGCCATCAGTCTCTACTTTCTAGGTTGACACGCAGCATACACGCAGGAGCAGAGCTTCCTGGTTCTACGCAGTGTTCTGCTACTGAAACGGGTGCTGAAGCAAGGCCCCTAGGAGTGTTGAAAAGCTTACTACCTTGAAACTAAAGCAGAACAACGATGAAGGCCTCATGGAGCTGCTGCACGCCTCTCGTTTTGCAAGGATAATCAGGGCCTTACTTCGAAGCTTGGGCTCACGTTGACTTTCACTTTAGGTATAGCGCAGAGCAGGGTGAGCTTCCAACAAGGAACTGGAAACCCAAGGTTTCTTAGGAGAAAACTCATTTTCTTCTCAGAACCATGCCGGCAGTGAGGAAAACCCCGGCAACAACAATGCTTTTCAGGTAGCTTCGAGGCCGCATGAACGGAGCTTTCATAATGGGAAAAGAAGCTTTATGCCATCAGTCTCCAATTTCTAGGTTGACACGCAGCATACACGCAGGACCAGAGCTTACTGTCTCTACGCAGTGTTCTGGTACCGAAACGGTTGCCTAAGCAAAGTCCCTAGGAACGTTGGAAAGCTTACTACCGTGAAACTAAAGCAGAACAGCGATGAAGGCCTCATGGAGCTGCTGCACGCCTCCCGTTTTGCCAGCATAATCAGGGCCTTACTTCGAGGCTAGTGCTCACATTGACTTTCACGTTTGGTATAGAGCAGAGCAGGGTGAGCTTCCAACTAGGAACTGGAAGCACAAGGTTTCTTTCGAGAAAACTCATTTTCTTCTACGTGCCATGCCGGCTGTAAGTAAAAGCACGGTAACAACAGTGTTTTGCAGGAAGCTTCGAGGCAGCATGAATGGAGCTTTCAAAACGGAAAAACAATTCTTGTGCCATCAGTCTCTAATTTCTAGGTTGACACGCAGCATACACGCAGGAGCAGAGCTTCCTGGTTCTACGCAGTGTTCTGGTACTGAAACGGGTGCTGAAGCAAGTCCGCTAGGAGTGTTGAAAAGCTTACTACCTTGAAACTAAAGCAGAACAACGATGAAGGCCTCATGGAGCTGCTGCACGCCTCTCGTTTTGCAAGGATAATCAGGGCCTTACTTCGAAGCTTGGGCTCACGTTGACTTTCACTTTAGGTATAGCGCAGAGCAGGGTGAGCTTCCAACAAGGAACTGGAAACCCAAGGTTTCTTAGGAGAAAACTCATTTTCTTCTCAGAACCATGCCGGCAGTGAGGAAAACCCCGGCAACAACAATGCTTTTCAGGTAGCTTCGAGGCCGCATGAAAGGAGCTTTCATAATGAGAAAAGAAGCCTTATGCCATCAGTCTCCAATTTCTAGGTTGACACGCAGAATACACGCAGGACCAGAGCTTACTGTCTCTACGCAGTGTTGTGGTACCGAAACGGTTGCTTAAGCAAAGTCCCTAGGAGTCTTGGAAAGCTTACTACCGTGAAACTAAAGCAGAACAGCGATGAAGGCCTCATGGAGCTGCTGCACGCCTCCCGTTTTGCCAGCATAATCAGGGCCTTACTTCGAGGCTAGTGCTCACATTGACTTTCACGTTTGGTATAGAGCAGAGCAGGGTGAGCTTCCAACTAGGAACTGGAAGCACAAGGTTTCTTTCGAGAAAACTCATTTTCTTCTATGTGCCATGCCGGCTGTAAGTAAAAGCACGGTAACAACAGTGCTTTGCAGGGAGCTTCGGGGCCGCATCAACGGAGCTTTCATAATGGGAAAACTAGCCTTGTGCCATCAGTCTCTATTTTCAGGGTTGACACGCAGCATACACGCAGGAGCAGAGCTTCCTGGTTCTACGCAGTGTTCTGGTACTGAAACGGGTGCTGAAGCAAGTCCGCTAGGACTGTTGAAAAGCTTACTACCTTGAAACTAAAGCAGAACAACGATGAAGGCCTCATGGAGCTGCTGCACGCCTCTCGTTTTGCAAGGATAATCAGGGCCTTACTTCGAAGCTTGGGCTCACGTTGACTTTCACTTTAGGTATAGCGCAGAGCAGGGTGAGCTTCCAACAAGGAACTGGAAACCCAAGGTTTCTTAGGAGAAAACTCATTTTCTTCTCAGAACCATGCCGGCAGTGAGGAAAACCCCGGCAACAACAATGCTTTTCAGGTAGCTTCGAGGCCGCATGAACGGAGCTTTCATAATGGGAAAAGAAGCCTTATGCCATCAGTCTCCAATTTCTAGGTTGACACGCAGCATACACGCAGGACCAGAGCTTACTGTCTCTACGCAGTGTTCTGGTACCGAAACGGTTGCCTAAGCAAAGTCCCTAGGAACGTTGGAAAGCTTACTACCGTGAAACTAAAGCAGAACAGCGATGAAGGCCTCATGGAGCTGCTGCATGCCTCCCGTTTTGCCAGCATAATCAGGGCCTTACTTCGAGGCTAGTGCTCACATTGACTTTCACGTTTGGTATAGAGCAGAGCAGGGTGAGCTTCCAACTAGGAACTGGAAGCACAAGGTTTCTTTCGAGAAAACTCATTTTCTTCTACGTGCCATGCCGGCTGTAAGTAAAAGCACGGTAACAACAGTGTTTTGCAGGAAGCTTCGAGGCAGCATGAATGGAGCTTTCAAAACGGAAAAACAATTCTTGTGCCATCAGTCTCTAATTTCTAGGTTGACACGCAGCATACACGCAGGAGCAGAGCTTCCTGGTTCTACGCAGTGTTCTGGTACTGAAACGGGTGCTGAAGCAAGGCCCCTAGGAGTGTTGAAAAGCTTACTACCTTGAAACTAAAGCAGAACAACGATGAAGGCCTCATGGAGCTGCTGCACGCCTCTCGTTTCGCAAGGATAATCAGGGCCTTACTTCGAAGCTTGGGCTCACGTTGACTTTCACTTTAGGTATAGCGCAGAGCAGGGTGAGCTTCCAACAAGGAACTGGAAACCCAAGGTTTCTTAGGAGAAAACTCATTTTCTTCTCAGAACCATGCCGGCAGTGAGGAAAACCCCGGCAACAACAATGCTTTTCAGGTAGCTTCGAGGCCGCATGAACGGAGCTTTCATAATGGGAAAAGAAGCCTTATGCCATCAGTCTCCAATTTCTAGGTTGACACGCAGCATACACGCAGGACCAGAGCTTACTGTCTCTACGCAGTGTTCTGGTACCGAAACGGTTGCCTAAGCAAAGTCCCTAGGAACGTTGGAAAGCTTACTACCGTGAAACTAAAGCAGAACAGCGATGAAGGCCTCATGGAGCTGCTGCACGCCTCCCGTTTTGCCAGCATAATCAGGGCCTTACTTCGAGGCTAGTGCTCACATTGACTTTCACGTTTGGTATAGAGCAGAGCAGGGTGAGCTTCCAACTAGGAACTGGAAGCACAAGGTTTCTTTCGAGAAAACTCATTTTCTTCTATGTGCCATGCCGGCTGTAAGTAAAAGCACGGTAACAACAGTGCTTTGCAGGAAGCTTCGAGGCAGCATGAATGGAGCTTTCAAAATGGGAAAACAAGCCTTGTGCCATCAGTTTCTAATTTCTAGGTTGACACGCAGCATACACGCAGGAGCAGAGCTTCCTGGTTCTACGCAGTGTTCTGGTACTGAAACGGGTCCTGAAGCAAGGCCCCTAGGAGTGTTGAAAAGCTTACTACCTTGAAACTAAAGCAGAACAACGATGAAGGCCTCATGGAGCTGCTGTACGCCTCTTGTTTTGCAAGGATAATCAGGGCCTTACTTCGAAGCTTGGGCTCACGTTGACTTTCACTTTAGGTATAGCGCAGAGCAGGGTGAGCTTCCAACAAGGAACTGGAAACCCAAGGTATTTAGGAGAAAACTCATTTTCTTCTCAGAACCATGCTGGCAGTGAGGAAAACCCCGACAACAACAATGCTTTTCAGGTAGCTTCGTGGCCGCATGAACGGAGCTTTCATAATGGGAAAAGAAGCCTTATGCCATCAGTCTCCAATTTCTAGGTTGACACGCAGCATACACGCAGGACCAGAGCTTACTGTCTCTACGCAGTGTTCTGGTACCGAAACGGTTGCCTAAGCAAAGTCCCTAGGAACGTTGGAAAGCTTACTACCGTGAAACTAAAGCAGAACAGCGATGAAGGCCTCAGGGAGCTGCTGCACGCCTCCCGTTTTGCCAGCATAATCAGGGCCTTACTTCGAGGCTAGTGCTCACATTGACTTTCACGTTTGGTATAGAGCAGAGCAGGGTGAGCTTCCAACTAGGAACTGGAAGCACAAGGTTTCTTTCGAGAAAACTCATTTTCTTCTATGTACCATGCCGGCTGTAAGTAAAAGCACGGTAACAACAGTGCTTTGCAGGAAGCTTCGAGGCAGCATGAATGGAGATTTCAAAATGGGAAAACAAGCCTTGTGCCATCAGTCTCTAATTTCTAGGTTGACACGCAGCATACACGCAGGAGCAGAGCTTTCTGGTTCTACGCAGTGTTCTGGTACTGAAACGGGTGCTGAAGCAAGGCCCCTAGGAGTGTTGAAAAGCTTACTACCTTGAAACTAAAGCAGAACAACGATGAAGGCCTCATGGAGCTGCTGCACGCCTCTCGTTTTGCAAGGATAATCAGGGCCTTACTTCGAAGCTTGGGCTCACGTTGACTTTCACTTTAGGTATAGCGCAGAGCAGGGTGAGCTTCCAACAAGGAACTGGAAACCCAAGGTTTCTTAGGAGAAAACTCATTTTCTTCTCAGAACCATGCCGGCAGTGAGGAAAACCCCGGCAACAACAATGCTTTTCAGGTAGCTTCGAGGTCGCATGAACGGAGCTTTCATAATGGGAAAAGAAGCATTATGCCATCAGTCTCCAATTTCTAGGTTGACACGCAGCATACACGCAGGACCAGAGCTTACTGTCTCTACGCAGTGTTCTGGTACCGAAACGGTTGCTTAAGCAAAGTCCCTAGGAGTCTTGGAAAGCTTACTACCGTGAAACTAAAGCAGAACAGCGATGAAGGCCTCATGGAGCTGCTGCACGCCTCCCGTTTTGCCAGGATAATCAGGGCCTTACTTCGAGGCTAGTGCTCACATTGACTTTCACGTTTGGTATAGAGCAGAGCAGGGTGAGCTTCCAACTAGGAACTGGAAGCACAAGGTTTCTTTCGAGAAAACTCATTTTCTTCTATGAACCATGCCGGCTGTAAGTAAAAGCACGGTAACAACAGTGTTTTTCAGGGAGCTTCGGGGCCGCATCAACGGAGCTTTCATCATGGGAAAACTAGCCTTGTGCCATCAGTCTCTACTTTCTAGGTTGACACGCAGCATACACGCAGGAGCAGAGCTTCCTGGTTCTACGCAGTGTTCTGGTACTGAAACGGGTGCTGAAGCAAGGCCCCTAGGAGTGTTGAAAAGCTTACTACCTTGAAACTAAAGCAGAACAACGATGAAGGCCTCATGGAGCTGCTGCACGCCTCTCGTTTTGCAAGGATAATCAGGGCCTTACTTCGAAGCTTGGGCTCACGTTGACTTTCACTTTAGGTATAGCGCAGAGCAGGGTGAGCTTCCAACAAGGAACTGGAAACCCAAGGTTTCTTAGGAGAAAACTCATTTTCTTCTCAGAACCATGCCGGCAGTGAGGAAAACCCCGGCAACAACAATGCTTTTCAGGTAGCTTCGAGGCCGCATGAACGGAGCTTTCATAATGGGAAAAGAAGCCTTATGCCATCAGTCTCCAATTTCTAGGTTGACACGCAGCATACACGCAGGACCAGAGCTTACTGTCTCTACGCAGTGTGCTGGTACCGAAACGGTTGCCTAAGCAAAGTCCCTAGGAACGTTGGAAAGCTTACTACCGTGAAACTAAAGCAGAACAGCGATGAAGGCCTCATGGAGCTGCTGCACGCCTCCCGTTTTGCCAGCATAATCAGGGCCTTACTTCGAGGCTAGTGCTCACATTGACTTTCACGTTTGGTATAGAGCAGAGCAGGGTGAGCTTCCAACTAGGAACTGGAAGCACAAGGTTTCTTTCGAGAAAACTCATTTTCTTCTATGAACCATGCCGGCTGTAAGTAAAAGCACGGTAACAACAGTGCTTTTCA
Source organism: Eubalaena glacialis (assembly GCF_028564815.1). NCBI lineage: Eukaryota > Metazoa > Chordata > Mammalia > Artiodactyla > Balaenidae > Eubalaena > Eubalaena glacialis. The sequence goes on from NC_083731.1 coordinate 49,422,237, forward strand.
GGGAGCTTCGGGGCCGCATCAACGGAGCTTTCATAATGGGAAAACTAGCCTTGTGCCATCAGTCTCTACTTTCTAGGTTGACACGCAGCATACACGCAGGAGCAGTGCTTCCTGGTTCTACGCAGTGTTCTGGTACTGAAACGGGTCCTGAAGCAAGGCCCCTAGGAGTGTTGAAAAGCTTACTACCTTGAAACTAAAGCAGAACAACGATGAAGGCCTCATGGAGCTGCTGCACGCCTCTCGTTTTGCAAGGATAATCAGGGCCTTACTTCGAAGCTTGGGCTCACGTTGACTTTCACTTTAGGTATAGCGCAGAGCAGGGTGAGCTTCCAACAAGGAACTGGAAACCCAAGGTTTCTTAGGAGAAAACTCATTTTCTTCTCAGAACCATGCCGGCAGTGAGGAAAACCCCGGCAACAACAATGCTTTTCAGGTAGCTTCGAGGCCGCATGAACGGAGCTTTCATAATGGGAAAAGAAGCTTTATGCCATCAGTCTCCATTTTCTAGGTTGACACGCAGCATACACGCAGGACCAGAGCTTACTGTCTCTACGCAGTGTTCTGGTACCGAAACGGTTGCCTAAGCAAAGTCCCTAGGAACGTTGGAAAGCTTACTACCGTGAAACTAAAGCAGAACAGCGATGAAGGCCTCATGGAGCTGCTGCACGCCTCCCGTTTTGCCAGCATAATCAGGGCCTTACTTCGAGGCTAGTGCTCACATTGACTTTCACGTTTGGTATAGAGCAGAGCAGGGTGAGCTTCCAACTAGGAACTGGAAGCACAAGGTTTCTTTCGAGAAAACTCATTTTCTTCTATGTGCCATGCCGGCTGTAAGTAAAAGCACGGTAACAACAGTGTTTTGCAGGAAGCTTCGAGGCAGCATGAATGGAGCTTTCAAAATGGAAAAACAATTCTTGTGCCATCAGTCTCTAATTTCTAGGTTGACACGCAGCATACACGCAGGAGCAGAGCTTACTGTCTCTACGCAGTGTTCTGGTACCGAAACGGTTGCCTAAGCAAAGTCCCTAGGAACGTTGGAAAGCTTACTACCGTGAAACTAAAGCAGAACAGCGATGAAGGCCTCATGGAGCTGCTGCACGCCTCCCGTTTTGCCAGCATAATCAGGGCCTTACTTCGAGGCTAGTGCTCACATTGACTTTCACGTTTGGTATAGAGCAGAGCAGGGTGAGCTTCCAACTAGGAACTGGAAGCACAAGGTTTCTTTCGAGAAAACTCATTTTCTTCTATGAACCATGCCGGCTGTAAGTAAAAGCACGGTAACAACAGTGCTTTTCAGGGAGCTTCGGGGCCGCATCAACGGAGCTTTCATAATGGGAAAACTAGCCTTGTGCCATCAGTCTCTACTTTCTAGGTTGACACGCAGCATACACGCAGGAGCAGAGCTTCCTGGTTCTACGCAGTGTTCTGGTACTGAAACGGGTCCTGAAGCAAGGCCCCTAGGAGTGTTGAAAAGCTTACTACCTTGAAACTAAAGCAGAACAACGATGAAGGCCTCATGGAGCTGCTGCACGCCTCTCGTTTTGCAAGGATAATCAGGGCCTTACTTCGAAGCTTGGGCTCACGTTGACTTTCACTTTAGGTATAGCGCAGAGCAGGGTGAGCTTCCAACAAGGAACTGGAAACCCAAGGTTTCTTAGGAGAAAACTCATTTTCTTCTCAGAACCATGCCGGCAGTGAGGAAAACCCCGGCAACAACAATGCTTTTCAGGTAGCTTCGGGGCCGCATGAACGGAGCTTTCATAATGGGAAAAGAAACCTTATGCCATCAGTCTCCAATTTCTAGGTTGACACGCAGCATACACGCAGGACCAGAGCTTACTGTCTCTACGCAGTGTTCTGGTACTGAAACGGTTGCTTAAGCAAAGTCCATAGGAGTCTTGGAAAGCTTACTACCGTGAAACTAAAGCAGAACTGCGATGAAGGCCTCATGGAGCTGCTGCACGCCTCCCGTTTTGCCAGCATAATCAGGGCCTTACTTCGAGGCTAGTGCTCACATTGACTTTCACGTTTGGTATAGAGCAGAGCAGGGTGAGCTTCCAACTAGGAACTGGAAGCACAAGGTTTCTTTCGAGAAAACTCATTTTCTTCTATGAACCATGCCGGCTGTAAGTAAAAGCACGGTAACAACAGTGCTTTTCAGGTAGCTTCGGGGCCGCATCAACGGAGCTTTCATAATGGGAAAACTAGCCTTGTGCCATCAGTCTCTAATTTCTAGGTTGACACGCAGCATACACGCAGGAGCAGAGCTTCCTGGTTCTACGCAGTGTTCAGGTACTGAAACGGGTGCTGAAGCAAGGCCCCTAGGAGTGTTGAAAAGCTTACTACCTTGAAACTAAAGCAGAACAACGATGAAGGCCTCATGGAGCTGCTGCACGCCTCTCGTTTTGCAAGGATAATCAGGGCCTTACTTCGAAGCTTGGGCTCACGTTGACTTTCACTTTAGGTATAGCGCAGAGCAGGGTGAGCTTCCAACAAGGAACTGGAAACCCAAGGTTTCTTAGGAGAAAACTCATTTTCTTCTCAGAACCATGCCGGCAGTGAGGAAAACCCCGGCAACAACAATGCTTTTCAGGTAGCTTCGAGGCCGCATGAACGGAGCTTTCATAATGGGAAAAGAAGCCTTATGCCATCAGTCTCCAATTTCTAGGTTGACACGCAGCATACACGCAGGACCAGAGCTTACTGTCTCTACGCAGTGTTCTGATACCGAAACGGTTGCTTCAGCAAAGTCCCTAGGAACGTTGGAAAGCTTACTACCGTGAAACTAAAGCAGAACAGCGATGAAGGCCTCATGGAGCTGCTGCACGCCTCCCGTTTTGCCAGCATAATCAGGGCCTTACTTCGAGGCTAGTGCTCACATTGACTTTCACGTTTGGTATAGAGCAGAGCAGGGTGAGCTTCCAACTAGGAACTGGAAGCACAAGGTTTCTTTCGAGAAAACTCATTTTCTTCTATGAACCATGCCGGCTGTAAGTAAAAGCACGGTAACAACAGTGCTTTTCAGGGAGCTTCGGGGCCGCATCAACGGAGCTTTCATAATGGGAAAACTAGCCTTGTGCCATCAGTCTCTAATTTCTAGGTTGACACGCAGCATACACGCAGGAGCAGAGCTTCCTGGTTCTACGCAGTGTTCTGGTACTGAAACGGGTGCTGAAGCAAGGCCCCTAGGAGTGTTGAAAAGCTTACTACCTTGAAACTAAAGCAGAACAACGATGAAGGCCTCATGGAGCTGCTGCACGCCTCTCGTTTCGCAAGGATAATCAGGGCCTTACTTCGAAGCTTGGGCTCACGTTGACTTTCACTTTAGGTATAGCGCAGAGCAGGGTGAGCTTCCAACAAGGAACTGGAAACCCAAGGTTTCTTAGGAGAAAACTCATTTTCTTCTCAGAACCATGCCGGCAGTGAGGAAAACCCCGGCAACAACAATGCTTTTCAGGTAGCTTCGAGGCCGCATGAACGGAGCTTTCATAATGGGAAAAGAAGACTTATGCCATCAGTCTCCAATTTCTAGGTTGACACGCAGCATACACGCAGGACCAGAGCTTACTGTCTCTACGCAGTGTTCTGATACCGAAACGGTTGCCTAAGCAAAGTCCCTAGGAGTCTTGGAAAGCTTACTACCGTGAAACTAAAGCAGAACAGCGATGAAGGCCTCATGGAGCTGCTGCACGCCTCCCGTTTTGCCAGCATAATCAGGGCCTTACTTCGAGGCTAGTGCTCACATTGACTTTCACGTTTGGTATAGAGCAGAGCAGGGTGAGCTTCCAACTAGGAACTGGAAGCACAAGGTTTCTTTCGAGAAAACTCATTTTCTTCTATGAACCATGCCGGCTGTAAGTAAAAGCACGGTAACAACAGTGCTTTTCAGGGAGCTTCGGGGCCGCATCAACGGAGCTTTCATCATGGGAAAACTAGCCTTGTGCCATCAGTCTCTAATTTCTAGGTTGACAAGCAGCATACACGCAGGAGCAGAGCTTCCTGGTTCTACGCAGTGTTCTGGTACTGAAACGGGTGCTGAAGCAAGGCCCCTAGGAGTGTTGAAAAGCTTACTACCTTGAAACTAAAGCAGAACAACGATGAAGGCCTCATGGAGCTGCTGCACGCCTCTCGTTTTGCAAGGATAATCAGGGCCTTACTTCGAAGCTTGGGCTCACGTTGACTTTCACTTTAGGTATAGCGCAGAGCAGGGTGAGCTTCCAACAAGGAACTGGAAACCCAAGGTTTCTTAGGAGAAAACTCATTTTCTTCTCAGAACCATGCCGGCAGTGAGGAAAACCCCGGCAACAACAATGCTTTTCAGGTAGCTTCGAGGCCGCATGAACGGAGCTTTCATAATGGGAAAAGAAGCTTTATGCCATCAGTCTCCAATTTCTAGGTTGACACGCAGCATACACGCAGGACCAGAGCTTACTGTCTCTACGCAGTGTTCTGGTACCGAAACGGTTGCCTAAGCAAAGTCCCTAGGAACGTTGGAAAGCTTACTACCGTGAAACTAAAGCAGAACAGCGATGAAGGCCTCATGGAGCTGCTGCACGCCTCCCGTTTTGCCAGCATAATCAGGGCCTTACTTCGAGGCTAGTGCTCACATTGACTTTCACGTTTGGTATAGAGCAGAGCAGGGTGAGCTTCCAACTAGGAACTGGAAGCACAAGGTTTCTTTCGAGAAAACTCATTTTCTTCTACGTGCCATGCCGGCTGTAAGTAAAAGCACGGTAACAACAGTGTTTTGCAGGAAGCTTCGAGGCAGCATGAATGGAGCTTTCAAAACGGAAAAACAATTCTTGTGCCATCAGTCTCTAATTTCTAGGTTGACACGCAGCATACACGCAGGAGCAGAGCTTCCTGGTTCTACGCAGTGTTCTGGTACTGAAACGGGTGCTGAAGCAAGTCCGCTAGGAGTGTTGAAAAGCTTACTACCTTGAAACTAAAGCAGAACAACGATGAAGGCCTCATGGAGCTGCTGCACGCCTCTCGTTTTGCAAGGATAATCAGGGCCTTACTTCGAAGCTTGGGCTCACGTTGACTTTCACTTTAGGTATAGCGCAGAGCAGGGTGAGCTTCCAACAAGGAACTGGAAACCCAAGGTTTCTTAGGAGAAAACTCATTTTCTTCTCAGAACCATGCCGGCAGTGAGGAAAACCCCGGCAACAACAATGCTTTTCAGGTAGCTTCGGGGCCGCATGAACGGAGCTTTCATAATGGGAAAAGAAGCCTTATGCCATCAGTCTCCAATTTCTAGGTTGACACGCAGCATACACGCAGGACCAGAGCTTACTGTCTCTACGCAGTGTTCTGGTACTGAAACGGTTGCTTAAGCAAAGTCCATAGGAGTCTTGGAAAGCTTACTACCGTGAAACTAAAGCAGAACTGCGATGAAGGCCTCATGGAGCTGCTGCACGCCTCCCGTTTTGCCAGCATAATCAGGGCCTTACTTCGAGGCTAGTGCTCACATTGACTTTCACGTTTGGTATAGAGCAGAGCAGGGTGAGCTTCCAACTAGGAACTGGAAGCACAAGGTTTCTTTCGAGAAAACTCATTTTCTTCTATGAGCCATGCCGGCTGTAAGTAAAAGCACGGTAACAACAGTGCTTTTCAGGGAGCTTCGGGGCCGCATCAACGGAGCTTTCATAATGGGAAAACTAGCCTTGTGCCATCAGTCTCTAATTTCTAGGTTGACACGCAGCATACACGCAGGAGCAGAGCTTCCTGGTTCTACGCAGTGTTCTGGTACTGAAACGGGTGCTGAAGCAAGTCCTCTAGGAGTGTTGAAAAGCTTACTACCTTGAAACTAAAGCAGAACAATGATGAAGGCCTCATGGAGCTGCTGCACGCCTCTCGTTTTGCAAGGATAATCAGGGCCTTACTTCGAAGCTTGGGCTCACGTTGACTTTCACTTTAGGTATAGCGCAGAGCAGGGTGAGCTTCCAACAAGGAACTGGAAACCCAAGGTTTCTTAGGAGAAAACTCATTTTCTTCTCAGAACCATGCCGGCAGTGAGGAAAACCCCGGCAACAACAATGCTTTTCAGGTAGCTTCGAGGCCGCATGAACGGAGCTTTCATAATGGGAAAAGAAGCCTTATGCCATCAGTCTCCAATTTCTAGGTTGACACGCAGCATACACGCAGGACCAGAGCTTACTGTCTCTACGCAGTGTTCTGATACCGAAACGGTTGCTTCAGCAAAGTCCCTAGGAACGTTGGAAAGCTTACTACCGTGAAACTAAAGCAGAACAGCGATGAAGGCCTCATGGAGCTGCTGCACGCCTCCCGTTTTGCCAGCATAATCAGGGCCTTACTTCGAGGCTAGTGCTCACATTGACTTTCACGTTTGGTATAGAGCAGAGCAGGGTGAGCTTCCAACTAGGAACTGGAAGCACAAGGTTTCTTTCGAGAAAACTCATTTTCTTCTATGAACCATGCCGGCTGTAAGTAAAAGCACGGTAACAACAGTGCTTTTCAGGGAGCTTCGGGGCCGCATCAACGGAGCTTTCATAATGGGAAAACTAGCCTTGTGCCATCAGTCTCTAATTTCTAGGTTGACACGCAGCATACACGCAGGAGCAGAGCTTCCTGGTTCTACGCAGTGTTCTGGTACTGAAACGGGTGCTGAAGCAAGGCCCCTAGGAGTGTTGAAAAGCTTACTACCTTGAAACTAAAGCAGAACAACGATGAAGGCCTCATGGAGCTGCTGCACGCCTCTCGTTTCGCAAGGATAATCAGGGCCTTACTTCGAAGCTTGGGCTCACGTTGACTTTCACTTTAGGTATAGCGCAGAGCAGGGTGAGCTTCCAACAAGGAACTGGAAACCCAAGGTTTCTTAGGAGAAAACTCATTTTCTTCTCAGAACCATGCCGGCAGTGAGGAAAACCCCGGCAACAACAATGCTTTTCAGGTAGCTTCGAGGCCGCATGAACGGAGCTTTCATAATGGGAAAAGAAGCCTTATGCCATCAGTCTCCAATTTCTAGGTTGACACGCAGCATACACGCAGGACCAGAGCTTACTGTCTCTACGCAGTGTTCTGATACCGAAACGGTTGCCTAAGCAAAGTCCCTAGGAGTCTTGGAAAGCTTACTACCGTGAAACTAAAGCAGAACAGCGATGAAGGCCTCATGGAGCTGCTGCACGCCTCCCGTTTTGCCAGCATAATCAGGGCCTTACTTCGAGGCTAGTGCTCACATTGACTTTCACGTTTGGTATAGAGCAGAGCAGGGTGAGCTTCCAACTAGGAACTGGAAGCACAAGGTTTCTTTCGAGAAAACTCATTTTCTTCTATGAACCATGCCGGCTGTAAGTAAAAGCACGGTAACAACAGTGCTTTTCAGGGAGCTTCGGGGCCGCATCAACGGAGCTTTCATCATGGGAAAACTAGCCTTGTGCCATCAGTCTCTAATTTCTAGGTTGACAAGCAGCATACACGCAGGAGCAGAGCTTCCTGGTTCTACGCAGTGTTCTGGTACTGAAACGGGTGCTGAAGCAAGGCCCCTAGGAGTGTTGAAAAGCTTACTACCTTGAAACTACAGCAGAACAACGATGAAGGCCTCATGGAGCTGCTGCACGCCTCTCGTTTTGCAAGGATAATCAGGGCCTTACTTCGAAGCTTGGGCTCACGTTGACTTTCACTTTAGGTATAGCGCAGAGCAGGGTGAGCTTCCAACAAGGAACTGGAAACCCAAGGTTTCTTAGGAGAAAACTCATTTTCTTCTCAGAACCATGCCGGCAGTGAGGAAAACCCCGGCAACAACAATGCTTTTCAGGTAGCTTCGAGGCCGCATGAACGGAGCTTTCATAATGGGAAAAGAAGCTTTATGCCATCAGTCTCCAATTTCTAGGTTGACACGCAGCATACACGCAGGACCAGAGCTTACTGTCTCTACGCAGTGTTCTGGTACCGAAACGGTTGCCTAAGCAAAGTCCCTAGGAACGTTGGAAAGCTTACTACCGTGAAACTAAAGCAGAACAGCGATGAAGGCCTCATGGAGCTGCTGCACGCCTCCCGTTTTGCCAGCATAATCAGGGCCTTACTTCGAGGCTAGTGCTCACATTGACTTTCACGTTTGGTATAGAGCAGAGCAGGGTGAGCTTCCAACTAGGAACTGGAAGCACAAGGTTTCTTTCGAGAAAACTCATTTTCTTCTACGTGCCATGCCGGCTGTAAGTAAAAGCACGGTAACAACAGTGCTTTGCAGGAAGCTTCGAGGCAGCATGAATGGAGCTTTCAAAACGGAAAAACAATTCTTGTGCCATCAGTCTCTAATTTCTAGGTTGACACGCAGCATACACGCAGGAGCAGAGCTTCCTGGTTCTACGCAGTGTTCTGGTACTGAAACGGGTGCTGAAGCAAGTCCGCTAGGAGTGTTGAAAAGCTTACTACCTTGAAACTAAAGCAGAACAACGATGAAGGCCTCATGGAGCTGCTGCACGCCTCCCGTTTTGCCAGCATAATCAGGGCCTTACTTCGAGGCTAGTGCTCACATTGACTTTCACGTTTGGTATAGAGCAGAGCAGGGTGAGCTTCCAACTAGGAACTGGAAGCACAAGGTTTCTTTCGAGAAAACTCATTTTCTTCTATGAGCCATGCCGGCTGTAAGTAAAAGCACGGTAACAACAGTGCTTTTCAGGGAGCTTCGGGGCCGCATCAACGGAGCTTTCATAATGGGAAAACTAGCCTTGTGCCATCAGTCTCTAATTTCTAGGTTGACACGCAGCATACACGCAGGAGCAGAGCTTCCTGGTTCTACGCAGTGTTCTGGTACTGAAACGGGTGCTGAAGCAAGTCCTCTAGGAGTGTTGAAAAGCTTACTACCTTGAAACTAAAGCAGAACAATGATGAAGGCCTCATGGAGCTGCTGCACGCCTCTCGTTTTGCAAGGATAATCAGGGCCTTACTTCGAAGCTTGGGCTCACGTTGACTTTCACTTTAGGTATAGCGCAGAGCAGGGTGAGCTTCCAACAAGGAACTGGAAACCCAAGGTTTCTTAGGAGAAAACTCATTTTCTTCTCAGAACCATGCCGGCAGTGAGGAAAACCCCGGCAACAACAATGCTTTTCAGGTAGCTTCGAGGCCGCATGAACGGAGCTTTCATAATGGGAAAAGAAGCCTTATGCCATCAGTCTCCAATTTCTAGGTTGACACGCAGCATACACGCAGGACCAGAGCTTACTGTCTCTACGCAGTGTTCTGATACCGAAACGGTTGCTTCAGCAAAGTCCCTAGGAACGTTGGAAAGCTTACTACCGTGAAACTAAAGCAGAACAGCGATGAAGGCCTCATGGAGCTGCTGCACGCCTCCCGTTTTGCCAGCATAATCAGGGCCTTACTTCGAGGCTAGTGCTCACATTGACTTTCACGTTTGGTATAGAGCAGAGCAGGGTGAGCTTCCAACTAGGAACTGGAAGCACAAGGTTTCTTTCGAGAAAACTCATTTTCTTCTATGAACCATGCCGGCTGTAAGTAAAAGCACGGTAACAACAGTGCTTTTCAGGGAGCTTCGGGGCCGCATCAACGGAGCTTTCATAATGGGAAAACTAGCCTTGTGCCATCAGTCTCTAATTTCTAGGTTGACACGCAGCATACACGCAGAAGCAGAGCTTCCTGGTTCTACGCAGTGTTCTGGTACTGAAACGGGTGCTGAAGCAAGGCCCCTAGGAGTGTTGAAAAGCTTACTACCTTGAAACTAAAGCAGAACAACGATGAAGGCCTCATGGAGCTGCTGCACGCCTCTCGTTTCGCAAGGATAATCAGGGCCTTACTTCGAAGCTTGGGCTCACGTTGACTTTCACTTTAGGTATAGCGCAGAGCAGGGTGAGCTTCCAACAAGGAACTGGAAACCCAAGGTTTCTTAGGAGAAAACTCATTTTCTTCTCAGAACCATGCCGGCAGTGAGGAAAACCCCGGCAACAACAATGCTTTTCAGGTAGCTTCGAGGCCGCATGAACGGAGCTTTCATAATGGGAAAAGAAGCCTTATGCCATCAGTCTCCAATTTCTAGGTTGACACGCAGCATACACGCAGGACCAGAGCTTACTGTCTCTACGCAGTGTTCTGGTACCGAAACGGTTGCCTAAGCAAAGTCCCTAGGAGTCTTGGAAAGCTTACTACCGTGAAACTAAAGCAGAACAGCGATGAAGGCCTCATGCAGCTGCTGCACGCCTCCCGTTTTGCCAGCATAATCAGGGCCTTACTTCGAGGCTAGTGCTCACATTGACTTTCACGTTTGGTATAGAGCAGAGCAGGGTGAGCTTCCAACTAGGAACTGGAAGCACAAGGTTTCTTTCGAGAAAACTCATTTTCTTCTATGAACCATGCCGGCTGTAAGTAAAAGCACGGTAACAACAGTGCTTTTCAGGGAGCTTCGGGGCCGCATCAACAGAGCTTTCATCATGGGAAAACTAGCCTTGTGCCATCAGTCTCTACTTTCTAGGTTGACACGCAGCATACACGCAGGAGCAGAGCTTCCTGGTTCTACGCAGTGTTCTGGTACTGAAACGGGTGCTGAAGCAAGGCCCCTAGGAGTGTTGAAAAGCTTACTACCTTGAAACTAAAGCAGAACAACGATGAAGGCCTCATGGAGCTGCTGCACGCCTCTCGTTTTGCAAGGATAATCAGGGCCTTACTTCGAAGCTTGGGCTCACGTTGACTTTCACTTTAGGTATAGCGCAGAGCAGGGTGAGCTTCCAACAAGGAACTGGAAACCCAAGGTTTCTTAGGAGAAAACTCATTTTCTTCTCAGAACCATGCCGGCAGTGAGGAAAACCCCGGCAACAACAATGCTTTTCAGGTAGCTTCGAGGCCGCATGAACGGAGCTTTCATAATGGGAAAAGAAGCCTTATGCCATCAGTCTCCAATTTCTAGGTTGACACGCAGCATACACGCAGGACCAGAGCTTACTGTCTCTACGCAGTGTTCTGGTACCGAAACGGTTGCCTAAGCAAAGTCCCTAGGAACGTTGGAAAGCTTACTACCGTGAAACTAAAGCAGAACAGCGATGAAGGCCTCATGGAGCTGCTGCACGCCTCCCGTTTTGCCAGCATAATCAGGGCCTTACTTCGAGGCTAGTGCTCACATTGACTTTCACGTTTGGTATAGAGCAGAGCAGGGTGAGCTTCCAACTAGGAACTGGAAGCACAAGGTTTCTTTCGAGAAAACTCATTTTCTTCTATGAACCATGCCGGCTGTAAGTAAAAGCACGGTAACAACAGTGCTTCTCAGGGAGCTTCGGGGCCGCATCAACGGAGCTTTCATCATGGGAAAACTAGCCTTGTGCCATCAGTCTCTACTTTCTAGGTTGACACGCAGCATACACGCAGGAGCAGAGCTTCCTGGTTCTACGCAGTGTTCTGGTACTGAAACGGGTGCTGAAGCAAGGCCCCTAGGAGTGTTGAAAAGCTTACTACCTTGAAACTAAAGCAGAACAACGATGAAGGCCTCATGGAGCTGCTGCACGCCTCTCGTTTTGCAAGGATAATCAGGGCCTTACTTCGAAGCTTGGGCTCACGTTGACTTTCACTTTAGGTATAGCGCAGAGCAGGGTGAGCTTCCAACAAGGAACTGGAAACCCAAGGTTTCTTAGGAGAAAACTCATTTTCTTCTCAGAACCATGCCGGCAGTGAGGAAAACCCCGGCAACAACAATGCTTTTCAGGTAGCTTCGAGGCCGCATGAACGGAGCTTTCATAATGGGAAAAGAAGCTTTATGCCATCAGTCTCCAATTTCTAGGTTGACACGCAGCATACACGCAGGACCAGAGCTTACTGTCTCTACGCAGTGTTCTGGTACCGAAACGGTTGCCTAAGCAAAGTCCCTAGGAACGTTGGAAAGCTTACTACCGTGAAACTAAAGCAGAACAGCGATGAAGGCCTCATGGAGCTGCTGCACGCCTCCCGTTTTGCCAGCATAATCAGGGCCTTACTTCGAGGCTAGTGCTCACATTGACTTTCACGTTTGGTATAGAGCAGAGCAGGGTGAGCTTCCAACTAGGAACTGGAAGCACAAGGTTTATTTCGAGAAAACTCATTTTCTTCTATGTGCCATGCCGGCTGTAAGTAAAAGCACGGTAACAACAGTGTTTTGCAGGAAGCTTCGAGGCAGCATGAATGGAGCTTTCAAAACGGAAAAACAATTCTTGTGCCATCAGTCTCTAATTTCTAGGTTGACACGCAGCATACACGCAGGAGCAGAGCTTCCTGGTTCTACGCAGTGTTCTGGTACTGAAACGGGTGCTGAAGCAAGTCCGCTAGGAGTGTTGAAAAGCTTACTACCTTGAAACTAAAGCAGAACAACGATGAAGGCCTCATGGAGCTGCTGCACGCCTCTCGTTTTGCAAGGATAATCAGGGCCTTACTTCGAAGCTTGGGCTCACGTTGACTTTCACTTTAGGTATAGCGCAGAGCAGGGTGAGCTTCCAACAAGGAACTGGAAACCCAAGGTTTCTTAGGAGAAAACTCATTTTCTTCTCAGAACCATGCCGGCAGTGAGGAAAACCCCGGCAACAACAATGCTTTTCAGGTAGCTTCGAGGCCGCATGAACGGAGCTTTCATAATGGGAAAAGAAGCCTTATGCCATCAGTCTCCAATTTCTAGGTTGACACGCAGCATACACGCAGGACCAGAGCTTACTGTCTCTACGCAGTGTTCTGGTACCGAAACGGTTGCCTAAGCAAAGTCCCTAGGAACGTTGGAAAGCTTACTACCGTGAAACTAAAGCAGAACAGCGATGAAGGCCTCAGGGAGCTGCTGCACGCCTCCTGTTTTGCCAGCATAATCAGGGCCTTACTTCGAGGCTAGTGCTCACATTGACTTTCACGTTTGGTATAGAGCAGAGCAGGGTGAGCTTCCAACTAGGAACTGGAAGCACAAGGTTTCTTTCGAGAAAACTCATTTTCTTCTATGTGCCATGCCGGCTGTAAGTAAAAGCACGGTAACAACAGTGTTTTGCAGGAAGCTTCGAGGCAGCATGAATGGAGCTTTCAAAACGGAAAAACAATTCTTGTGCCATCAGTCTCTAATTTCTAGGTTGACACGCAGCATACACGCAGGAGCAGAGCTTCCTGGTTCTACGCAGTGTTCTGGTACTGAAACGGGTGCTGAAGCAAGTCCGCTAGGAGTGTTGAAAAGCTTACTACCTTGAAACTAAAGCAGAACAACGATGAAGGCCTCATGGAGCTGCTGCACGCCTCTCGTTTTGCAAGGATAATCAGGGCCTTACTTCGAAGCTTGGGCTCACGTTGACTTTCACTTTAGGTATAGCGCAGAGCAGGGTGAGCTTCCAACAAGGAACTGGAAACCCAAGGTTTCTTAGGAGAAAACTCATTTTCTTCTCAGAACCATGCCGGCAGTGAGGAAAACCCCGGCAACAACAATGCTTTTCAGGTAGCTTCGAGGCCGCATGAACGGAGCTTTCATAATGGGAAAAGAAGCCTTATGCCATCAGTCTCCAATTTCTAGGTTGACACGCAGCATACACGCAGGACCAGAGCTTACTGTCTCTACGCAGTGTTCTGGTACCGAAACGGTTGCCTAAGCAAAGTCCCTAGGAACGTTGGAAAGCTTACTACCGTGAAACTAAAGCAGAACAGCGATGAAGGCCTCATGGAGCTGCTGCACGCCTCCCGTTTTGCCAGCATAATCAGGGCCTTACTTCGAGGCTAGTGCTCACATTGACTTTCACGTTTGGTATAGAGCAGAGCAGGGTGAGCTTCCAACTAGGAACTGGAAGCACAAGGTTTCTTTCGAGAAAACTCATTTTCTTCTATGTGCCATGCCGGCTGTAAGTAAAAGCACGGTAACAACAGTGCTTTGCAGGAAGCTTCGAGGCAGCATGAATGGAGCTTTCAAAATGGGAAAACAAGCCTTGTGCCATCAGTCTCTAATTTCTAGGTTGACACGCAGCATACACGCAGGAGCAGAGCTTCCTGGTTGTACGCAGTGTTCTGGTACTGAAACGGGTGCTGAAGCAAGTCCGCTAGGAGTGTTGAAAAGCTTACTACCTTGAAACTAAAGCAGAACAACGATGAAGGCCTCATGGAGCTGCTGCACGCCTCTCGTTTTGCAAGGATAATCAGGGCCTTACTTCGAAGCTTGGGCTCACGTTGACTTTCACTTTAGGTATAGCGCAGAGCAGGGTGAGCTTCCAACAAGGAACTGGAAACCCAAGGTTTCTTAGGAGAAAACTCATTTTCTTCTCAGAACCATGCCGGCAGTGAGGAAAACCCCGGCAACAACAATGCTTTTCAGGTAGCTTCGGGGCCGCATGAACGGAGCTTTCATAATGGGAAAAGAAGCCTTATGCCATCAGTCTCCAATTTCTAGGTTGACACGCAGCATACACGCAGGACCAGAGCTTACTGTCTCTACGCAGTGTTCTGGTACTGAAACGGTTGCTTAAGCAAAGTCCATAGGAGTCTTGGAAAGCTTACTACCGTGAAACTAAAGCAGAACTGCGATGAAGGCCTCATGGAGCTGCTGCACGCCTCCCGTTTTGCCAGCATAATCAGGGCCTTACTTCGAGGCTAGTGCTCACATTGACTTTCACGTTTGGTATAGAGCAGAGCAGGGTGAGCTTCCAACTAGGAACTGGAAGCACAAGGTTTCTTTCGAGAAAACTCATTTTCTTCTATGTGCCATGCCGGCTGTAAGTAAAAGCACGGTAACAACAGTGCTTTTCAGGGAGCTTCGGGGCCGCATCAACGGAGCTTTCATAATGGGAAAACTAGCCTTGTGCCATCAGTGTCTAATTTCTAGGTTGACACGCAGCATACACGCAGGAGCAGAGCTTCCTGGTTCTACGCAGTGTTCTGGTACTGAAACGGGTGCTGAAGCAAGTCCTCTAGGAGTGTTGAAAAGCTTACTACCTTGAAACTAAAGCAGAACAACGATGAAGGCCTCATGGAGCTGCTGCACGCCTCTCGTTTTGCAAGGATAATCAGGGCCTTACTTCGAAGCTTGGGCTCACGTTGACTTTCACTTTAGGTATAGCGCAGAGCAGGGTGAGCTTCCAACAAGGAACTGGAAACCCAAGGTTTCTTAGGAGAAAACTCATTTTCTTCTCAGAACCATGCCGGCAGTGAGGAAAACCCCAGCAACAACAATGCTTTTCAGGTAGCTTCGAGGCCGCATGAACGGAGCTTTCATAATGGGAAAAGAAGCCTTATGCCATCAGTCTCCAATTTCTAGGTTGACACGCAGCATACACGCAGGACCAGAGCTTACTGTCTCTACGCAGTGTTCTGATACCGAAACGGTTGCTTCAGCAAAGTCCCTAGGAACGTTGGAAAGCTTACTACCGTGAAACTAAAGCAGAACAGCGATGAAGGCCTCATGGAGCTGCTGCACGCCTCCCGTTTTGCCAGCATAATCAGGGCCTTACTTCGAGGCTAGTGCTCACATTGACTTTCACGTTTGGTATAGAGCAGAGCAGGGTGAGCTTCCAACTAGGAACTGGAAGCACAAGGTTTCTTTCGAGAAAACTCATTTTCTTCTATGAACCATGCCGGCTGTAAGTAAAAGCACGGTAACAACAGTGCTTTTCAGGGAGCTTCGGGGCCGCATCAACGGAGCTTTCATCATGGGAAAACTAGCCTTGTGCCATCAGTCTCTAATTTCTAGGTTGACACGCAGCATACACGCAGGAGCAGAGCTTCCTGGTTCTACGCAGTGTTCTGGTACTGAAACGGGTGCTGAAGCAAGGCCCCTAGGAGTGTTGAAAAGCTTACTACCTTGAAACTAAAGCAGAACAACGATGAAGGCCTCATGGAGCTGCTGCACGCCTCTCGTTTTGCAAGGATAATCAGGGCCTTACTTCGAAGCTTGGGCTCACGTTGACTTTGATTTTAGGTATAGCGCAGAGCAGGGTGAGCTTCCAACAAGGAACTGGAAACCCATGGTTTCTTAGGAGAAAACTCATTTTCTTCTCAGAACCATGCCGGCAGTGAGGAAAACCCCGGCAACAACAATGCTTTTCAGGTAGCTTCGAGGCCGCATGAACGGAGCTTTCATAATGGGAAAAGAAGCCTTATGCCATCAGTCTCCAATTTCTAGGTTGACACGCAGCATACACGCAGGACCAGAGCTTACTGTCTCTACGCAGTGTTCTGGTACCGAAACGGTTGCCTAAGCAAAGTCCCTAGGAGTCTTGGAAAGCTTACTACCGTGAAACTAAAGCAGAACAGCGATGAAGGCCTCATGGAGCTGCTGCACGCCTCCCGTTTTGCCAGGATAATCAGCGCCTTACTTCGAGGCTAGTGCTCACATTGACTTTCACGTTTGGTATAGAGCAGAGCAGGGTGAGCTTCCAACTAGGAACTGGAAGCACAAGGTTTCTTTCGAGAAAACTCATTTTCTTCTATGAACCATGCCGGCTGTAAGTAAAAGCACGGTAACAA
Source organism: Eubalaena glacialis (assembly GCF_028564815.1). Classification (NCBI taxonomy): domain Eukaryota; kingdom Metazoa; phylum Chordata; class Mammalia; order Artiodactyla; family Balaenidae; genus Eubalaena; species Eubalaena glacialis. The sequence goes on from NC_083731.1 coordinate 49,438,641, forward strand.
CAGTGCTTTTCAGGGAGCTTCGGGGCCGCATCAACGGAGCTTTCATCATGGGAAAACTAGCCTTGTGCCATCAGTCTCTACTTTCTAGGTTGACACGCAGCATACACGCAGGAGCAGAGCTTCCTGGTTCTACGCAGTGTTCTGGTACTGAAACGGGTGCTGAAGCAAGGCCCCTAGGAGTGTTGAAAAGCTTACTACCTTGAAACTAAAGCAGAACAACGATGAAGGCCTCATGGAGCTGCTGCACGCCTCTCGTTTTGCAAGGATAATCAGGGCCTTACTTCGAAGCTTGGGCTCACGTTGACTTTCACTTTAGGTATAGCGCAGAGCAGGGTGAGCTTCCAACAAGGAACTGGAAACCCAAGGTTTCTTAGGAGAAAACTCATTTTCTTCTCAGAACCATGCCGGCAGTGAGGAAAACCCCGGCAACAACAATGCTTTTCAGGTAGCTTCGAGGCCGCATGAACGGAGCTTTCATAATGGGAAAAGTAGCCTTATGCCATCAGTCTCCAATTTCTAGGTTGACACGCAGCATACACGCAGGACCAGAGCTTACTGTCTCTACGCAGTGTTCTGGTACCGAAACGGTTGCCTAAGCAAAGTCCCTAGGAACGTTGGAAAGCTTACTACCGTGAAACTAAAGCAGAACAGCGATGAAGGCCTCATGGAGCTGCTGCATGCCTCCCGTTTTGCCAGCATAATCAGGGCCTTACTTCGAGGCTAGTGCTCACATTGACTTTCACGTTTGGTATAGAGCAGAGCAGGGTGAGCTTCCAACTAGGAACTGGAAGCACAAGGTTTCTTTCGAGAAAACTCATTTTCTTCTATGTGCCATGCCGGCTGTAAGTAAAAGCACGGTAACAACAGTGTTTTGCAGGAAGCTTCGAGGCAGCATGAATGGAGCTTTCAAAACGGAAAAACAATTCTTGTGCCATCAGTCTCTAATTTCTAGGTTGACACGCAGCATACACGCAGGAGCAGAGCTTCCTGGTTCTACGCAGTTTTCTGGTACTGAAACGGGTGCTGAAGCAAGTCCGCTAGGAGTGTTGAAAAGCTTACTACCTTGAAACTAAAGCAGAACAACGATGAAGGCCTCATGGAGCTGCTGCACGCCTCTCGTTTTGCAAGGATAATCAGGGCCTTACTTCGAAGCTTGGGCTCACGTTGACTTTCACTTTAGGTATAGCGCAGAGCAGGGTGAGCTTCCAACAAGGAACTGGAAACCCAAGGTTTCTTAGGAGAAAACTCATTTTCTTCTCAGAACCATGCCGGTAGTGAGGAAAACCCCGGCAACAACAATGCTTTTCAGGTAGCTTCGAGGCCGCATGAAAGGAGCTTTCATAATGGGAAAAGAAGCCTTATGCCATCAGTCTCCAATTTCTAGGTTGACACGCAGCATACACGCAGGACCAGAGCTTACTGTCTCTACGCAGTGTTCTGGTACCGAAACGGTTGCTTAAGCAAAGTCCCTAGGAGTCTTGGAAAGCTTACTACCGTGAAACTAAAGCAGAACAGCGATGAAGGCCTCATGGAGCTGCTGCACGCCTCCCGTTTTGCCAGCATAATCAGGGCCTTACTTCGAGGCTAGTGCTCACATTGACTTTCACGTTTGGTATAGAGCAGAGCAGGGTGAGCTTCCAACTAGGAACTGGAAGCACAAGGTTTCTTTCGAGAAAACTCATTTTCTTCTATGTGCCATGCCAGCTGTAAGTAAAAGCACGGTAACAACAGTGCTTTGCAGGAAGCTTCGGGGCCGCATCAACGGAGCTTTCATAATGGGAAAACTAGCCTTGTGCCATCAGTCTCTACTTTCTAGGTTGACACGCAGCATACACGCAGGAGCAGAGCTTCCTGGTTGTACGCAGTGTTCTGGTACTGAAACGGGTGCTGAAGCAAGTCCGCTAGGAGTGTTGAAAAGCTTACTACCTTGAAACTAAAGCAGAACAACGATGAAGGCCTCATGGAGCTGCTGCACGCCTCTCGTTTTGCAAGGATAATCAGGGCCTTACTTCGAAGCTTGGGCTCACGTTGACTTTCACTTTAGGTATAGCGCAGAGCAGGGTGAGCTTCCAACAAGGAACTGGAAACCCAAGGTTTCTTAGGAGAAAACTCATTTTCTTCTCAGAACCATGCCGGCAGTGAGGAAAACCCCGGCAACAACAATGCTTTTCAGGTAGCTTCGGGGCCGCATGAACGGAGCTTTCATAATGGGAAAAGAAGCCTTATGCCATCAGTCTCCAATTTCTAGGTTGACACGCAGCATACACGCAGGACCAGAGCTTACTGTCTCTACGCAGTGTTCTGGTACTGAAACGGTTGCTTAAGCAAAGTCCATAGGATTCTTGGAAAGCTTACTACCGTGAAACTAAAGCAGAACTGCGATGAAGGCCTCATGGAGCTGCTGCACGCCTCCCGTTTTGCCAGCATAATCAGGGCCTTACTTCGAGGCTAGTGCTCACATTGACTTTCACGTTTGGTATAGAGCAGAGCAGGGTGAGCTTCCAACTAGGAACTGGAAGCACAAGGTTTCTTTCGAGAAAACTCATTTTCTTCTATGTGCCATGCCGGCTGTAAGTAAAAGCACGGTAACAACAGTGCTTTTCAGGGAGCTTCGGGGCCGCATCAACGGAGCTTTCATAATGGGAAAACTAGCCTTGTGCCATCAGTGTCTAATTTCTAGGTTGACACGCAGCATACACGCAGGAGCAGAGCTTCCTGGTTCTACGCAGTGTTCTGGTACTGAAACGGGTGCTGAAGCAAGTCCTCTAGGAGTGTTGAAAAGCTTACTACCTTGAAACTAAAGCAGAACAACGATGAAGGCCTCATGGAGCTGCTGCACGCCTCTCGTTTTGCAAGGATAATCAGGGCCTTACTTCGAAGCTTGGGCTCACGTTGACTTTCACTTTAGGTATAGCGCAGAGCAGGGTGAGCTTCCAACAAGGAACTGGAAACCCAAGGTTTCTTAGGAGAAAACTCATTTTCTTCTCAGAACCATGCCGGCAGTGAGGAAAACCCCAGCAACAACAATGCTTTTCAGGTAGCTTCGAGGCCGCATGAACGGAGCTTTCATAATGGGAAAAGAAGCCTTATGCCATCAGTCTCCAATTTCTAGGTTGACACGCAGCATACACGCAGGACCAGAGCTTACTGTCTCTACGCAGTGTTCTGATACCGAAACGGTTGCTTCAGCAAAGTCCCTAGGAACGTTGGAAAGCTTACTACCGTGAAACTAAAGCAGAACAGCGATGAAGGCCTCATGGAGCTGCTGCACGCCTCCCGTTTTGCCAGCATAATCAGGGCCTTACTTCGAGGCTAGTGCTCACATTGACTTTCACGTTTGGTATAGAGCAGAGCAGGGTGAGCTTCCAACTAGGAACTGGAAGCACAAGGTTTCTTTCGAGAAAACTCATTTTCTTCTATGAACCATGCCGGCTGTAAGTAAAAGCACGGTAACAACAGTGCTTTTCAGGGAGCTTCGGGGCCGCATCAACGGAGCTTTCATAATGGGAAAACTAGCCTTGTGCCATCAGTCTCTAATTTCTAGGTTGACACGCAGCATACACGCAGGAGCAGAGCTTCCTGGTTCTACGCAGTGTTCTGGTACTGAAACGGGTGCTGAAGCAAGGCCCCTAGGAGTGTTGAAAAGCTTACTACCTTGAAACTAAAGCAGAACAACGATGAAGGCCTCATGGAGCTGCTGCACGCCTCTCGTTTTGCAAGGATAATCAGGGCCTTACTTCGAAGCTTGGGCTCACGTTGACTTTGATTTTAGGTATAGCGCAGAGCAGGGTGAGCTTCCAACAAGGAACTGGAAACCCAAGGTTTCTTAGGAGAAAACTCATTTTCTTCTCAGAACCATGCCGGCAGTGAGGAAAACCCCGGCAACAACAATGCTTTTCAGGTAGCTTCGAGGCCGCATGAACGGAGCTTTCATAATGGGAAAAGAAGCCTTATGCCATCAGTCTCCAATTTCTAGGTTGACACGCAGCATACACGCAGGACCAGAGCTTACTGTCTCTACGCAGTGTTCTGGTACCGAAACGGTTGCCTAAGCAAAGTCCCTAGGAGTCTTGGAAAGCTTACTACCGTGAAACTAAAGCAGAACAGCGATGAAGGCCTCATGGAGCTGCTGCACGCCTCCCGTTTTGCCAGGATAATCAGCGCCTTACTTCGAGGCTAGTGCTCACATTGACTTTCACTTTTGGTATAGAGCAGAGCAGGGTGAGCTTCCAACTAGGAACTGGAAGCACAAGGTTTCTTTCGAGAAAACTCATTTTCTTCTATGAACCATGCCGGCTGTAAGTAAAAGCACGGTAACAACAGTGCTTTTCAGGGAGCTTCGGGGCCGCATCAACGGAGCTTTCATCATGGGAAAACTAGCCTTGTGCCATCAGTCTCTACTTTCTAGGTTGACACGCAGCATACACGCAGGAGCAGAGCTTCCTGGTTCTACGCAGTGTTCTGGTACTGAAACGGGTGCTGAAGCAAGGCCCCTAGGAGTGTTGAAAAGCTTACTACCTTGAAACTAAAGCAGAACAACGATGAAGGCCTCATGGAGCTGCTGCACGCCTCTCGTTTTGCAAGGATAATCAGGGCCTTACTTCGAAGCTTGGGCTCACGTTGACTTTCACTTTAGGTATAGCGCAGAGCAGGGTGAGCTTCCAACAAGGAACTGGAAACCCAAGGTTTCTTAGGAGAAAACTCATTTTCTTCTCAGAACCATGCCGGCAGTGAGGAAAACCCCGGCAACAACAATGCTTTTCAGGTAGCTTCGAGGCCGCATGAACGGAGCTTTCATAATGGGAAAAGAAGCCTTATGCCATCAGTCTCCAATTTCTAGGTTGACACGCAGCATACACGCAGGACCAGAGCTTACTGTCTCTACGCAGTGTTCTGGTACCGAAACGGTTGCCTAAGCAAAGTCCCTAGGAACGTTGGAAAGCTTACTACCGTGAAACTAAAGCAGAACAGCGATGAAGGCCTCATGGAGCTGCTGCATGCCTCCCGTTTTGCCAGCATAATCAGGGCCTTACTTCGAGGCTAGTGCTCACATTGACTTTCACGTTTGGTATAGAGCAGAGCAGGGTGAGCTTCCAACTAGGAACTGGAAGCACAAGGTTTCTTTCGAGAAAACTCATTTTCTTCTATGTGCCATGCCGGCTGTAAGTAAAAGCACGGTAACAACAGTGTTTTGCAGGAAGCTTCGAGGCAGCATGAATGGAGCTTTCAAAACGGAAAAACAATTCTTGTGCCATCAGTCTCTAATTTCTAGGTTGACACGCAGCATACACGCAGGAGCAGAGCTTCCTGGTTCTACGCAGTTTTCTGGTACTGAAACGGGTGCTGAAGCAAGTCCGCTAGGAGTGTTGAAAAGCTTACTACCTTGAAACTAAAGCAGAACAACGATGAAGGCCTCATGGAGCTGCTGCACGCCTCTCGTTTTGCAAGGATAATCAGGGCCTTACTTCGAAGCTTGGGCTCACGTTGACTTTCACTTTAGGTATAGCGCAGAGCAGGGTGAGCTTCCAACAAGGAACTGGAAACCCAAGGTTTCTTAGGAGAAAACTCATTTTCTTCTCAGAACCATGCCGGTAGTGAGGAAAACCCCGGCAACAACAATGCTTTTCAGGTAGCTTCGAGGCCGCATGAAAGGAGCTTTCATAATGGGAAAAGAAGCCTTATGCCATCAGTCTCCAATTTCTAGGTTGACACGCAGCATACACCCAGGACCAGAGCTTACTGTCTCTACGCAGTGTTCTGGTACCGAAACGGTTGCTTAAGCAAAGTCCCTAGGAGTCTTGGAAAGCTTACTACCGTGAAACTAAAGCAGAACAGCGATGAAGGCCTCATGGAGCTGCTGCACGCCTCCCGTTTTGCCAGCATAATCAGGGCCTTACTTCGAGGCTAGTGCTCACATTGACTTTCACGTTTGGTATAGAGCAGAGCAGGGTGAGCTTCCAACTAGGAACTGGAAGCACAAGGTTTCTTTCGAGAAAACTCATTTTCTTCTATGTGCCATGCCAGCTGTAAGTAAAAGCACGGTAACAACAGTGCTTTGCAGGAAGCTTCGGGGCCGCATCAACGGAGCTTTCATAATGGGAAAACTAGCCTTGTGCCATCAGTCTCTACTTTCTAGGTTGACACGCAGCATACACGCAGGAGCAGAGCTTCCTGGTTGTACGCAGTGTTCTGGTACTGAAACGGGTGCTGAAGCAAGTCCGCTAGGAGTGTTGAAAAGCTTACTACCTTGAAACTAAAGCAGAACAACGATGAAGGCCTCATGGAGCTGCTGCACGCCTCTCGTTTTGCAAGGATAATCAGGGCCTTACTTCGAAGCTTGGGCTCACGTTGACTTTCACTTTAGGTATAGCGCAGAGCAGGGTGAGCTTCCAACAAGGAACTGGAAACCCAAGGTTTCTTAGGAGAAAACTCATTTTCTTCTCAGAACCATGCCGGCAGTGAGGAAAACCCCGGCAACAACAATGCTTTTCAGGTAGCTTCGGGGCCGCATGAACGGAGCTTTCATAATGGGAAAAGAAGCCTTATGCCATCAGTCTCCAATTTCTAGGTTGACACGCAGCATACACGCAGGACCAGAGCTTACTGTCTCTACGCAGTGTTCTGGTACTGAAACGGTTGCTTAAGCAAAGTCCATAGGAGTCTTGGAAAGCTTACTACCGTGAAACTAAAGCAGAACTGCGATGAAGGCCTCATGGAGCTGCTGCACGCCTCCCGTTTTGCCAGCATAATCAGGGCCTTACTTCGAGGCTAGTGCTCACATTGACTTTCACGTTTGGTATAGAGCAGAGCAGGGTGAGCTTCCAACTAGGAACTGGAAGCACAAGGTTTCTTTCGAGAAAACTCATTTTCTTCTATGAACCATGCCGGCTGTAAGTAAAAGCACGGTAACAACAGTGCTTTTCAGGGAGCTTCGGGGCCGCATCAACGGAGCTTTCATAATGGGAAAACTAGCCTTGTGCCATCAGTCTCTAATTTCTAGGTTGACACGCAGCATACACGCAGGAGCAGAGCTTCCTGGTTCTACGCAGTGTTCTGGTACTGAAACGGGTGCTGAAGCAAGTCCTCTAGGAGTGTTGAAAAGCTTACTACCTTGAAACTAAAGCAGAACAACGATGAAGGCCTCATGGAGCTGCTGCACGCCTCTCGTTTTGCAAGGATAATCAGGGCCTTACTTCGAAGCTTGGGCTCACGTTGACTTTCACTTTAGGTATAGCGCAGAGCAGGGTGAGCTTCCAACAAGGAACTGGAAACCCAAGGTTTCTTAGGAGAAAACTCATTTTCTTCTCAGAACCATGCCGGCAGTGAGGAAAACCCCGGCAACAACAGTGCTTTTCAGGTAGCTTCGAGGCCGCATGAACGGAGCTTTCATAATGGGAAAAGAAGCCTTATGCCATCAGTCTCCAATTTCTAGGTTGACACGCAGCATACACGCAGGACCAGAGCTTACTGTCTCTACGAAGTGTTCTGATACCGAAACGGTTGCTTCAGCAAAGTCCCTAGGAACGTTGGAAAGCTTACTACCGTGAAACTAAAGCAGAACAGCGATGAAGGCCTCATGGAGCTGCTGCACGCCTCCCGTTTTGCCAGCATAATCAGGGCCTTACTTCGAGGCTAGTGCTCACATTGACTTTCACGTTTGGTATAGAGCAGAGCAGGGTGAGCTTCCAACTAGGAACTGGAAGCACAAGGTTTCTTTCGAGAAAACTCATTTTCTTCTATGAACCATGCCGGCTGTAAGTAAAAGCACGGTAACAACAGTGCTTTTCAGGGAGCTTCGGGGCCGCATCAACGGAGCTTTCATCATGGGAAAACTAGCCTTGTGCCATCAGTCTCTAATTTCTAGGTTGACACGCAGCATACACGCAGGAGCAGAGCTTCCTGGTTCTACGCAGTGTTCTGGTACTGAAACGGGTGCTGAAGCAAGGCCCCTAGGAGTGTTGAAAAGCTTACTACCTTGAAACTAAAGCAGAACAACGATGAAGGCCTCATGGAGCTGCTGCACGCCTCTCGTTTCGCAAGGATAATCAGGGCCTTACTTCGAAGCTTGGGCTCACGTTGACTTTCACTTTAGGTATAGCGCAGAGCAGGGTGAGCTTCCAACAAGGAACTGGAAACCCAAGGTTTCTTAGGAGAAAACTCATTTTCTTCTCAGAACCATGCCGGCAGTGAGGAAAACCCCGGCAACAACAATGCTTTTCAGGTAGCTTCGAGGCCGCATGAACGGAGCTTTCATAATGGGAAAAGAAGCCTTATGCCATCAGTCTCCAATTTCTAGGTTGACACGCAGCATACACGCAGGACCAGAGCTTACTGTCTCTACGCAGTGTTCTGGTACCGAAACGGTTGCCTAAGCAAAGTCCCTAGGAGTCTTGGAAAGCTTACTACCGTGAAACTAAAGCAGAACAGCGATGAAGGCCTCATGGAGCTGCTGCACGCCTCCCGTTTTGCCAGCATAATCAGGGCCTTACTTCGAGGCTAGTGCTCACATTGACTTTCACGTTTGGTATAGAGCAGAGCAGGGTGAGCTTCCAACTAGGAACTGGAAGCACAAGGTTTCTTTCGAGAAAACTCATTTTCTTCTATGAACCATGCCGGCTGTAAGTAAAAGCACGGTAACAACAGTGCTTTTCAGGGAGCTTCGGGGCCGCATCAACGGAGCTTTCATCATGGGAAAACTAGCCTTGTGCCATCAGTCTCTAATTTCTAGGTTGACACGCAGCATACACGCAGGAGCAGAGCTTCCTGGTTCTACGCAGTGTTCTGGTACTGAAACGGGTGCTGAAGCAAGGCCCCTAGGAGTGTTGAAAAGCTTACTACCTTGAAACTAAAGCAGAACAACGATGAAGGCCTCATGGAGCTGCTGCACGCCTCTCGTTTCGCAAGGATAATCAGGGCCTTACTTCGAAGCTTGGGCTCACGTTGACTTTCACTTTAGGTATAGCGCAGAGCAGGGTGAGCTTCCAACAAGGAACTGGAAACCCAAGGTTTCTTAGGAGAAAACTCATTTTCTTCTCAGAACCATGCCGGCAGTGAGGAAAACCCCGGCAACAACAATGCTTTTCAGGTAGCTTCGAGGCCGCATGAACGGAGCTTTCATAATGGGAAAAGAAGCCTTATGCCATCAGTCTCCAATTTCTAGGTTGACACGCAGCATACACGCAGGACCAGAGCTTACTGTCTCTACGCAGTGTTCTGGTACCGAAACGGTTGCCTAAGCAAAGTCCCTAGGAACGTTGGAAAGCTTACTACCGTGAAACTAAAGCAGAACAGCGATGAAGGCCTCATGGAGCTGCTGCACGCCTCCCGTTTTGCCAGCATAATCTGGGCCTTACTTCGAGGCTAGTGCTCACATTGACTTTCACGTTTGGTATAGAGCAGAGCAGGGTGAGCTTCCAACTAGGAACTGGAAGCACAAGGTTTCTTTCGAGAAAACTCATTTTCTTCTATGAACCATGCCGGCTGTAAGTAAAAGCACGGTAACAACAGTGCTTTTCAGGGAGCTTCGGGGCCGCATCAACGGAGCTTTCATAATGGGAAAACTAGCCTTGTGCCATCAGTCTCTACTTTCTAGGTTGACACGCAGCATACACGCAGGAGCAGAGCTTCCTGGTTCTACGCAGTGTTCTGGTACTGAAACGGGTGCTGAAGCAAGGCCCCTAGGAGTGTTGAAAAGCTTACTACCTTGAAACTAAAGCAGAACAACGATGAAGGCCTCATGGAGCTGCTGCACGCCTCTCGTTTTGCAAGGATAATCAGGGCCTTACTTCGAAGCTTGGGCTCACGTTGACTTTCACTTTAGGTATAGCGCAGAGCAGGGTGAGCTTCCAACAAGGAACTGGAAACCCAAGGTTTCTTAGGAGAAAACTCATTTTCTTCTCAGAACCATGCCGGCAGTGAGGAAAACCCCGGCAACAACAATGCTTTTCAGGTAGCTTCGAGGCCGCATGAACGGAGCTTTCATAATGGGAAAAGAAGCTTTATGCCATCAGTCTCCAATTTCTAGGTTGACACGCAGCATACACGCAGGACCAGAGCTTACTGTCTCTACGCAGTGTTCTGGTACCGAAACGGTTGCCTAAGCAATGTCCCTAGGAACGTTGGAAAGCTTACTACCGTGAAACTAAAGCAGAACAGCGATGAAGGCCTCATGGAGCTGCTGCACGCCTCCCGTTTTGCCAGCATAATCAGGGCCTTACTTCGAGGCTAGTGCTCACATTGACTTTCACGTTTGGTATAGAGCAGAGCAGGGTGAGCTTCCAACTAGGAACTGGAAGCACAAGGTTTCTTTCGAGAAAACTCATTTTCTTCTATGTGCCATGCCGGCTGTAAGTAAAAGCACGGTAACAACAGTGTTTTGCAGGAAGCTTCGAGGCAGCATGAATGGAGCTTTCAAAACGGAAAAACAATTCTTGTGCCATCAGTCTCTAATTTCTAGGTTGACACGCAGCATACACGCAGGAGCAGAGCTTCCTGGTTCTACGCAGTGTTCTGGTACTGAAACGGGTGCTGAAGCAAGTCCGCTAGGAGTGTTGCAAAGCTTACTACCTTGAAACTAAAGCAGAACAACGATGAAGGCCTCATGGAGCTGCTGCACGCCTCTCGTTTTGCAAGGATAATCAGGGCCTTACTTCGAAGCTTGGGCTCACGTTGACTTTCACTTTAGGTATAGCGCAGAGCAGGGTGAGCTTCCAACAAGGAACTGGAAACCCAAGGTTTCTTAGGAGAAAACTCATTTTCTTCTCAGAACCATGCCGGCAGTGAGGAAAACCCCGGCAACAAAAATGCTTTTCAGGTAGCTTCGAGGCCGCATGAACGGAGCTTTCATAATGGGAAAAGAAGCCTTATGCCATCAGTCTCCAATTTCTAGGTTGACACGCAGCATACACGCAGGACCAGAGCTTACTGTCTCTACGCAGTGTTCTGGTACCGAAACGGTTGCCTAAGCAAAGTCCCTAGGAACGTTGGAAAGCTTACTACCGTGAAACTAAAGCAGAACAGCGATGAAGGCCTCAGGGAGCTGCTGCACGCCTCCCGTTTTGCCAGCATAATCAGGGCCTTACTTCGAGGCTAGTGCTCACATTGACTTTCACGTTTGGTATAGAGCAGAGCAGGGTGAGCTTCCAACTAGGAACTTGAAGCACAAGGTTTCTTTCGAGAAAACTTATTTTCTTCTATGTGCCATGCCGGCTGTAAGTAAAAGCACGGTAACAACAGTGCTTTGCAGGAAGCTTCGAGGCAGCATGAATGGAGCTTTCAAAATGGGAAAACAAGCCTTGTGCCATCAGTCTCTAATTTCTAGGTTGACACGCAGCATACACGCAGGAGCAGAGCTTCCTGGTTCTACGCAGTGTTCTGGTACTGAAACGGGTGCTGAAGCAAGTCCGCTAGGAGTGTTGAAAAGCTTACTACCTTGAAACTAAAGCAGAACAACGATGAAGGCCTCATGGAGCTGCTGCACGCCTCTCGTTTTGCAAGGATAATCAGGGCCTTACTTCGAAGCTTGGGCTCACGTTGACTTTCACTTTAGGTATAGCGCAGAGCAGGGTGAGCTTCCAACAAGGAACTGGAAACCCAAGGTTTCTTAGGAGAAAACTCATTTTCTTCTCAGAACCATGCCGGCAGTGAGGAAAACCCCGGCAACAACAATGCTTTTCAGGTAGCTTCGAGGCCGCATGAACGGAGCTTTCATAATGGGAAAAGAAGCCTTATGCCATCAGTCTCCAATTTCTAGGTTGACACGCAGCATACACGCAGGACCAGAGCTTACTGTCTCTACGCAGTGTTCTGGTACCGAAACGGTTGCTTAAGCAAAGTCCCTAGGAGTCTTGGAAAGCTTACTACCGTGAAACTAAAGCAGAACAGCGATGAAGGCCTCATGGAGCTGCTGCACGCCTCCCGTTTTGCCAGGATAATCAGGGCCTTACTTCGAGGCTAGTGCTCACATTGACTTTCACGTTTGGTATAGAGCAGAGCAGGGTGAGCTTCCAACTAGGAACTGGAAGCACAAGGTTTCTTTCGAGAAAACTCATTTTCTTCTATGAACCATGCCGGCTGTAAGTAAAAGCACGGTAACAACAGTGCTTTTCAGGGAGCTTCGGGGCCGCATCAACGGAGCTTTCATCATGGGAAAACTAGCCTTGTGCCATCAGTCTCTCCTTTCTAGGTTGACACGCAGCATACACGCAGGAGCAGAGCTTCCTGGTTCTACGCAGTGTTCTGGTACTGAAACGGGTGCTGAAGCAAGGCCCCTAGGAGTGTTGAAAAGCTTACTACCTTGAAACTAAAGCAGAACAACGATGAAGGCCTCATGGAGCTGCTGCACGCCTCTCGTTTTGCAAGGATAATCAGGGCCTTACTTCGAAGCTTGGGCTCACGTTGACTTTCACTTTAGGTATAGCGCAGAGCAGGGTGAGCTTCCAACAAGGAACTGGAAACCCAAGGTTTCTTAGGAGAAAACTCATTTTCTTCTCAGAACCATGCCGGCAGTGAGGAAAACCCCGGCAACAACAATGCTTTTCAGGTAGCTTCGAGGCCGCATGAACGGAGCTTTCATAATGGGAAAAGAAGCCTTATGCCATCAGTCTCCAATTTCTAGGTTGACACGCAGCATACACGCAGGACCAGAGCTTACTGTCTCTACGCAGTGTTCTGGTACCGAAACGGTTGCCTAAGCAAAGTCCCTAGGAACGTTGGAAAGCTTACTACCGTGAAACTAAAGCAGAACAGCGATGAAGGCCTCATGGAGCTGCTGCATGCCTCCCGTTTTGCCAGCATAATCAGGGCCTTACTTCGAGGCTAGTGCTCACATTGACTTTCACGTTTGGTATAGAGCAGAGCAGGGTGAGCTTCCAACTAGGAACTGGAAGCACAAGGTTTCTTTCGAGAAAACTCATTTTCTTCTATGTGCCATGCCGGCTGTAAGTAAAAGCACGGTAACAACAGTGTTTTGCAGGAAGCTTCGAGGCAGCATGAATGGAGCTTTCAAAACGGAAAAACAATTCTTGTGCCATCAGTCTCTAATTTCTAGGTTGACACGCAGCATACACGCAGGAGCAGAGCTTCCTGGTTCTACGCAGTGTTCTGGTACTGAAACGGGTGCTGAAGCAAGTCCGCTAGGAGTGTTGCAAAGCTTACTACCTTGAAACTAAAGCAGAACAACGATGAAGGCCTCATGGAGCTGCTGCACGCCTCTCGTTTTGCAAGGATAATCAGGGCCTTACTTCGAAGCTTGGGCTCACGTTGACTTTCACTTTAGGTATAGCGCAGAGCAGGGTGAGCTTCCAACAAGGAACTGGAAACCCAAGGTTTCTTAGGAGAAAACTCATTTTCTTCTCAGAACCATGCCGGCAGTGAGGAAAACCCCGGCAACAACAATGCTTTTCAGGTAGCTTCGAGGCCGCATGAAAGGAGCTTTCATAATGGGAAAAGAAGCCTTATGCCATCAGTCTCCAATTTCTAGGTTGACACGCAGCATACACGCAGGACCAGAGCTTACTGTCTCTACGCAGTGTTCTGGTACCGAAACGGTTGCTTAAGCAAAGTCCCTAGGAACGTTGGAAAGCTTACTACCGTGAAACTAAAGCAGAACAGCGATGAAGGCCTCATGGAGCTGCTGCACGCCTCCCGTTTTGCCAGCATAATCAGGGCCTTACTTCGAGGCTAGTGCTCACATTGACTTTCACGTTTGGTATAGAGCAGAGCAGGGTGAGCTTCCAACTAGGAACTGGAAGCACAAGGTTTCTTTCGAGAAAACTCATTTTCTTCTATGAACCATGCCGGCTGTAAGTAAAAGCACGGTAACAACAGTGCTTTGCAGGAAGCTTCGGGGCCGCATCAACGGAGCTTTCATAATGGGAAAACTAGCCTTGTGCCATCAGTCTCTACTTTCTAGGTTGACACGCAGCATACACGCAGGAGCAGAGCTTCCTGGTTCTACGCAGTGTTCTGGTACTGAAACGGGTGCTGAAGCAAGTCCTCTAGGTGTGTTGAAAAGCTTACTACCTTGAAACTAAAGCAGAACAACGATGAAGGCCTCATGGAGCTGCTGCACGCCTCTCGTTTTGCAAGGATAATCAGGGCCTTATTTCGAAGCTTGGGCTCACGTTGACTTTCACTTTAGGTATAGCGCAGAGCAGGGTGAGCTTCCAACAAGGAACTGGAAACCCAAGGTTTCTTAGGAGAAAACTCATTTTCTTCTCAGAACCATGCCGGCAGTGAGGAAAACCCCGGCAACACAATGCTTTTCAGGTAGCTTCGGGGCCGCATGAACGGAGCTTTCATAATGGGATTAGAAGCCTTATGCCATCAGTCTCCAATTTCTAGGTTGACACGCAGCATACACGCAGGACCAGAGCTTACTGCCTCTACGCAGTGTTCTGGTACTGAAACGGTTGCTTAAGCAAAGTCCATAGGAGTCTTGGAAAGCTTACTACCGTGAAACTAAAGCAGAACAGCGATGAAGGCCTCATGGAGCTGCTGCACGCCTCCCGTTTTGCCAGCATAATCAGGGCCTTACTTCGAGGCTAGTGCTCACATTGACTTTCACGTTTGGTATAGAGCAGAGCAGGGTGAGCTTCCAACTAGGAACTGGAAGCACAAGGTTTCTTTCGAGAAAACTCATTTTCTTCTATGTGCCATGCCGGCTGTAAGTAAAAGCACGGTAACAACAGTGCTTTGCAGGAAGCTTCGGGGCCGCATCAACGGAGCTTTCATAATGGGAAAACTAGCCTTGTGCCATCAGTCTCTACTTTCTAGGTTGACACGCAGCATACACGCAGGAGCAGAGCTTCCTGGTTCTACGCAGTGTTCTGGTACTGAAATGGGTGCTGAAGCAAGTCCGCTAGGAGTGTTGAAAAGCTTACTACCTTGAAACTAAAGCAGAACAACGATGAAGGCCTCATGGAGCTGCTGCACGCCTCTCGTTTTGCAAGGATAATCAGGGCCTTACTTCGAAGCTTGGGCTCACGTTGACTTTCACTTTAGGTATAGCGCAGAGCAGGGTGAGCTTCCAACAAGGAACTGGAAACCCAAGGTTTCTTAGGAGAAAACTCATTTTCTTCTCAGAACCATGCCGGCAGTGAGGAAAACCCCGGCAACAACAATGCTTTTCAGGTAGCTTCGAGGCCGCATGAACGGAGCTTTCATAATGGGAAAAGAAGCCTTATGCCATCAGTCTCCAATTTCTAGGTTGACACGCAGCATACACGCAGGACCAGAGCTTACTGTCTCTACGCAGTGTTCTGATACCGAAACGGTTGCTTCAGCAAAGTCCCTAGGAACGTTGGAAAGCTTACTACCGTGAAACTAAAGCAGAACAGCGATGAAGGCCTCATGGAGCTGCTGCACGCCTCCCGTTTTGCCAGCATAATCAGGGCCTTACTTCGAGGCTAGTGCTCACATTGACTTTCACGTTTGGTATAGAGCAGAGCAGGGTGAGCTTCCAACTAGGAACTGGAAGCACAAGGTTTCTTTCGAGAAAACTCATTTTCTTCTATGAACCATGCCGGCTGTAAGTAAAAGCACGGTAACAACAGTGCTTTTCAGGGAGCTTCGGGGCCGCATCAACGGAGCTTTCATAATGGGAAAACTAGCCTTGTGCCATCAGTCTCTAATTTCTAGGTTGACACGCAGCATACACGCAGGAGCAGAGCTTCCTGGTTCTACGCAGTGTTCTGGTACTGAAACGGGTGCTGAAGCAAGGCCCCTAGGAGTGTTGAAAAGCTTACTACCTTGAAACTAAAGCAGAACAACGATGAAGGCCTCATGGAGCTGCTGCACGCCTCTCGTTTCGCAAGGATAATCAGGGCCTTACTTCGAAGCTTGGGCTCACGTTGACTTTCACTTTAGGTATAGCGCAGAGCAGGGTGAGCTTCCAACAAGGAACTGGAAACCCAAGGTTTCTTAGGAGAAAACTCATTTTCTTCTCAGAACCATGCCGGCAGTGAGGAAAACCCCGGCAACAACAATGCTTTTCAGGTAGCTTCGAGGCCGCATGAACGGAGCTTTCATAATGGGAAAAGAAGCCTTATGCCATCAGTCTCCAATTTCTAGGTTGACACGCAGCATACACGCAGGACCAGAGCTTACTGTCTCTACGCAGTGTTCTGGTACCGAAACGGTTGCCTAAGCAAAGTCCCTAGGAGTCTTGGAAAGCTTACTACCGTGAAACTAAAGCAGAACAGCGATGAAGGCCTCATGGAGCTGCTGCACGCCTCCCGTTTTGCCAGGATAATCAGGGCCTTACTTCGAGGCTAGTGCTCACATTGACTTTCACGTTTGGTATAGAGCAGAGCAGGGTGAGCTTCCAACTAGGAACTGGAAGCACAAGGTTTCTTTCGAGAAAACTCATTTTCTTCTATGAACCATGCCGGCTGTAAGTAAAAGCACGGTAACAACAGTGCTTTTCAGGGAGCTTCGGGGCCGCATCAACGGAGCTTTCATCATGGGAAAACTAGCCTTGTGCCATCAGTCTCTACTTTCTAGGTTGACACGCAGCATACACGCAGGAGCAGAGCTTCCTGGTTCTACGCAGTGTTCTGGTACTGAAACGGGTGCTGAAGCAAGGCCCCTAGGAGTGTTGAAAAGCTTACTACCTTGAAACTAAAGCAGAACAACGATGAAGGCCTCATGGAGCTGCTGCACGCCTCTCGTTTTGCAAGGATAATCAGGGCCTTACTTCGAAGCTTGGGCTCACGTTGACTTTCACTTTAGGTATAGCGCAGAGCAGGGTGAGCTTCCAACAAGGAACTGGAAACCCAAGGTTTCTTAGGAGAAAACTCATTTTCTTCTCAGAACCATGCCGGCAGTGAGGAAAACCCCGGCAACAACAATGCTTTTCAGGTAGCTTCGAGGCCGCATGAACGGAGCTTTCATAATGGGAAAAGAAGCTTTATGCCATCAGTCTCCAATTTCTAGGTTGACACGCAGCATACACGCAGGACCAGAGCTTACTGTCTCTACGCAGTGTTCTGGTACCGAAACGGTTGCCTAAGCAAAGTCCCTAGGAACGTTGGAAAGCTTACTACCGTGAAACTAAAGCAGAACAGCGATGAAGGCCTCATGGAGCTGCTGCACGCCTCCCGTTTTGCCAGCATAATCAGGGCCTTACTTCGAGGCTAGTGCTCACATTGACTTTCACGTTTGGTATAGAGCAGAGCAGGGTGAGCTTCCAACTAGGAACTGGAAGCACAAGGTTTCTTTCGAGAAAACTCATTTTCTTCTACGTGCCATGCCGGCTGTAAGTAAAAGCACGGTAACAACAGTGTTTTGCAGGAAGCTTCGAGGCAGCATGAATGGAGCTTTCAAAACGGAAAAACAATTCTTGTGCCATCAGTCTCTAATTTCTAGGTTGACACGCAGCATACACGCAGGAGCAGAGCTTCCTGGTTCTACGCAGTGTTCTGGTACTGAAACGGGTGCTGAAGCAAGTCCGCTAGGAGTGTTGAAAAGCTTACTACCTTGAAACTAAAGCAGAACAACGATGAAGGCCTCATGGAGCTGCTGCACGCCTCTCGTTTTGCAAGGATAATCAGGGCCTTACTTCGAAGCTTGGGCTCACGTTGACTTTCACTTTAGGTATAGCGCAGAGCAGGGTGAGCTTCCAACAAGGAACTGGAAACCCAAGGTTTCTTAGGAGAAAACTCATTTTCTTCTCAGAACCATGCCGGCAGTGAGGAAAACCCCGGCAACAACAATGCTTTTCAGGTAGCTTCGAGGCCGCATGAAAGGAGCTTTCATAATGAGAAAAGAAGCCTTATGCCATCAGTCTCCAATTTCTAGGTTGACACGCAGCATACACGCAGGACCAGAGCTTACTGTCTCTACGCAGTGTTGTGGTACCGAAACGGTTGCTTAAGCAAAGTCCCTAGGAGTCTTGGAAAGCTTACTACCGTGAAACTAAAGCAGAACAGCGATGAAGGCCTCATGGAGCTGCTGCACGCCTCCCGTTTTGCCAGCATAATCAGGGCCTTACTTCGAGGCTAGTGCTCACATTGACTTTCACGTTTGGTATAGAGCAGAGCAGGGTGAGCTTCCAACTAGGAACTGGAAGCACAAGGTTTCTTTCGAGAAAACTCATTTTCTTCTATGTGCCATGCCGGCTGTAAGTAAAAGCACGGTAACAACAGTGCTTTTCAGGGAGCTTCGGGGCCGCATCAACGGAGCTTTCATAATGGGAAAACTAGCCTTGGGCCATCAGTCTCTACTTTCTAGGTTGACACGCAGCATACACGCAGGAGCAGAGCTTCCTGGTTCTACGCAGTGTTCTGGTACTGAAACGGGTGCTGAAGCAAGTCCGCTAGGAGTGTTGAAAAGCTTACTACCTTGAAACTAAAGCAGAACAACGATGAAGGCCTCATGGAGCTGCTGCACGCCTCTCGTTTTGCAAGGATAATCAGGGCCTTACTTCGAAGCTTGGGCTCACGTTGACTTTCACTTTAGGTATAGCGCAGAGCAGGGTGAGCTTCCAACAAGGAACTGGAAACCCAAGGTTTCTTAGGAGAAAACTCATTTTCTTCTCAGAACCATGCCGGCAGTGAGGAAAACCCCGGCAACAACAATGCTTTTCAGGTAGCTTCGAGGCCGCATGAACGGAGCTTTCATAATGGGAAAAGAAGCCTTATGCCATCAGTCTCCAATTTCTAGGTTGACACGCAGCATACACGCAGGACCAGAGCTTACTGTCTCTACGCAGTGTTCTGGTACCGAAACGGTTGCTTCAGCAAAGTCCCTAGGAGTCTTGGAGAGCTTACTACCGTGAAACTAAAGCAGAACAGCGATGAAGGCCTCATGGAGCTGCTGCACGCCTCCCGTTTTGCCAGCATAATCAGGGCCTTACTTCGAGGCTAGTGCTCACATTGACTTTCACGTTTGGTATAGAGCAGAGCAGGGTGAGCTTCCAACTAGGAACTTGAAGCACAAGGTTTCTTTCGAGAAAACTTATTTTCTTCTATGTGCCATGCCGGCTGTAAGTAAAAGCACGGTAACAACAGTGCTTTGCAGGAAGCTTCGAGGCAGCATGAATGGAGCTTTCAAAATGGGAAAACAAGCCTTGTGCCATCAGTCTCTAATTTCTAGGTTGACACGCAGCATACACGCAGGAGCAGAGCTTCCTGGTTCTACGCAGTGTTCTGGTACTGAAACGGGTGCTGAAGCAAGTCCGCTAGGAGTGTTGAAAAGCTTACTACCTTGAAACTAAAGCAGAACAACGATGAAGGCCTCATGGAGCTGCTGCACGCCTCTCGTTTTGCAAGGATAATCAGGGCCTTACTTCGAAGCTTGGGCTCACGTTGACTTTCACTTTAGGTATAGCGCAGAGCAGGGTGAGCTTCCAACAAGGAACTGGAAACCCAAGGTTTCTTAGGAGAAAACTCATTTTCTTCTCAGAACCATGCCGGCAGTGAGGAAAACCCCGGCAACAACAATGCTTTTCAGGTAGCTTCGAGGCCGCATGAACGGAGCTTTCATAATGGGAAAAGAAGCCTTATGCCATCAGTCTCCAATTTCTAGGTTGACACGCAGCATACACGCAGGACCAGAGCTTACTGTCTCTACGCAGTGTTCTGGTACCGAAACGGTTGCTTAAGCAAAGTCCCTAGGAGTCTTGGAAAGCTTACTACCGTGAAACTAAAGCAGAACAGCGATGAAGGCCTCATGGAGCTGCTGCACGCCTCCCGTTTTGCCAGGATAATCAGGGCCTTACTTCGAGGCTAGTGCTCACATTGACTTTCACGTTTGGTATAGAGCAGAGCAGGGTGAGCTTCCAACTAGGAACTTGAAGCACAAGGTTTCTTTCGAGAAAACTTATTTTCTTCTATGTGCCATGCCGGCTGTAAGTAAAAGCACGGTAACAACAGTGCTTTGCAGGAAGCTTCGGGGCCGCATCAACGGAGCTTTCATAATGGGAAAACTAGCCTTGTGCCATCAGTCTCTAATTTCTAGGTTGACACGCAGCATACACGCAGGAGCAGAGCTTCCTGGTTCTACGCAGTGTTCTGCTACTGAAACGGGTGCTGAAGCAAGGCCCCTAGGAGTGTTGAAAAGCTTACTACCTTGAAACTAAAGCAGAACAACGATGAAGGCCTCATGGAGCTGCTGCACGCCTCTCGTTTTGCAAGGATAATCAGGGCCTTACTTCGAAGCTTGGGCTCACGTTGACTTTCACTTTAGGTATAGCGCAGAGCAGGGTGAGCTTCCAACAAGGAACTGGAAACCCAAGGTTTCTTAGGAGAAAACTCATTTTCTTCTCAGAACCATGCCGGCAGTGAGGAAAACCCCGGCAACAACAATGCTTTTCAGGTAGCTTCGAGGCCGCATGAACGGAGCTTTCATAATGGGAAAAGAAGCCTTATGCCATCAGTCTCCAATTTCTAGGTTGACACGCAGCATACACGCAGGACCAGAGCTTACTGTCTCTACGCAGTGTTCTGGTACCGAAACGGTTGCTTAAGCAAAGTCCCTAGGAGTCTTGGAAAGCTTACTACCGTGAAACTAAAGCAGAACAGCGATGAAGGCCTCATGGAGCTGCTGCACGCCTCCCGTTTTGCCAGCATAATCAGGGCCTTACTTCGAGGCTAGTGCTCACATTGACTTTCACGTTTGGTATAGAGCAGAGCAGGGTGAGCTTCCAACTAGGAACTGGAAGCACAAGGTTTCTTTCGAGAAAACTCATTTTCTTCTATGTGCCATGCCGGCTGTAAGTAAAAGCACGGTAACAACAGTGCTTTGCAGGAAGCTTCGGGGCCGCATCAACGGAGCTTTCATAATGGGAAAACTAGCCTTGTGCCATCAGTCTCTACTTTCTAGGTTGACACGCAGCATACACGCAGGAGCAGAGCTTCCTGGTTCTACGCAGTGTTCTGGTACTGAAATGGGTGCTGAAGCAAGTCCGCTAGGAGTGTTGAAAAGCTTACTACCTTGAAACTAAAGCAGAACAACGATGAAGGCCTCATGGAGCTGCTGCACGCCTCTCGTTTTGCAAGGATAATCAGGGCCTTACTTCGAAGCTTGGGCTCACGTTGACTTTCACTTTAGGTATAGCGCAGAGCAGGGTGAGCTTCCAACAAGGAACTGGAAACCCAAGGTTTCTTAGGAGAAAACTCATTTTCTTCTCAGAACCATGCCGGCAGTGAGGAAAACCCCGGCAACAACAATGCTTTTCAGGTAGCTTCGAGGCCGCATGAACGGAGCTTTCATAATGGGAAAAGAAGCCTTATGCCATCAGTCTCCAATTTCTAGGTTGACACGCAGCATACACGCAGGACCAGAGCTTACTGTCTCTACGCAGTGTTCTGATACCGAAACGGTTGCTTCAGCAAAGTCCCTAGGAACGTTGGAAAGCTTACTACCGTGAAACTAAAGCAGAACAGCGATGAAGGCCTCATGGAGCTGCTGCACGCCTCCCGTTTTGCCAGCATAATCAGGGCCTTACTTCGAGGCTAGTGCTCACATTGACTTTCACGTTTGGTATAGAGCAGAGCAGGGTGAGCTTCCAACTAGGAACTGGAAGCACAAGGTTTCTTTCGAGAAAACTCATTTTCTTCTATGAACCATGCCGGCTGTAAGTAAAAGCACGGTAACAACAGTGCTTTTCAGGGAGCTTCGGGGCCGCATCAACGGAGCTTTCATAATGGGAAAACTAGCCTTGTGCCATCAGTCTCTAATTTCTAGGTTGACACGCAGCATACACGCAGGAGCAGAGCTTCCTGGTTCTACGCAGTGTTCTGGTACTGAAACGGGTGCTGAAGCAAGGCCCCTAGGAGTGTTGAAAAGCTTACTACCTTGAAACTAAAGCAGAACAACGATGAAGGCCTCATGGAGCTGCTGCACGCCTCTCGTTTCGCAAGGATAATCAGGGCCTTACTTCGAAGCTTGGGCTCACGTTGACTTTCACTTTAGGTATAGCGCAGAGCAGGGTGAGCTTCCAACAAGGAACTGGAAACCCAAGGTTTCTTAGGAGAAAACTCATTTTCTTCTCAGAACCATGCCGGCAGTGAGGAAAACCCCGGCAACAACAATGCTTTTCAGGTAGCTTCGAGGCCGCATGAACGGAGCTTTCATAATGGGAAAAGAAGCCTTATGCCATCAGTCTCCAATTTCTAGGTTGACACGCAGCATACACGCAGGACCAGAGCTTACTGTCTCTACGCAGTGTTCTGGTACCGAAACGGTTGCCTAAGCAAAGTCCCTAGGAGTCTTGGAAAGCTTACTACCGTGAAACTAAAGCAGAACAGCGATGAAGGCCTCATGGAGCTGCTGCACGCCTCCCGTTTTGCCAGGATAATCAGGGCCTTACTTCGAGGCTAGTGCTCACATTGACTTTCACGTTTGGTATAGAGCAGAGCAGGGTGAGCTTCCAACTAGGAACTGGAAGCACAAGGTTTCTTTCGAGAAAACTCATTTTCTTCTATGAACCATGCCGGCTGTAAGTAAAAGCACGGTAACAACAGTGCTTTTCAGGGAGCTTCGGGGCCGCATCAACGGAGCTTTCATCATGGGAAAACTAGCCTTGTGCCATCAGTCTCTACTTTCTAGGTTGACACGCAGCATACACGCAGGAGCAGAGCTTCCTGGTTCTACGCAGTGTTCTGGTACTGAAACGGGTGCTGAAGCAAGGCCCCTAGGAGTGTTGAAAAGCTTACTACCTTGAAACTAAAGCAGAACAACGATGAAGGCCTCATGGAGCTGCTGCACGCCTCTCGTTTTGCAAGGATAATCAGGGCCTTACTTCGAAGCTTGGGCTCACGTTGACTTTCACTTTAGGTATAGCGCAGAGCAGGGTGAGCTTCCAACAAGGAACTGGAAACCCAAGGTTTCTTAGGAGAAAACTCATTTTCTTCTCAGAACCATGCCGGCAGTGAGGAAAACCCCGGCAACAACAATGCTTTTCAGGTAGCTTCGAGGCCGCATGAACGGAGCTTTCATAATGGGAAAAGAAGCTTTATGCCATCAGTCTCCAATTTCTAGGTTGACACGCAGCATACACGCAGGACCAGAGCTTACTGTCTCTACGCAGTGTTCTGGTACCGAAACGGTTGCCTAAGCAAAGTCCCTAGGAACGTTGGAAAGCTTACTACCGTGAAACTAAAGCAGAACAGCGATGAAGGCCTCATGGAGCTGCTGCACGCCTCCCGTTTTGCCAGCATAATCAGGGCCTTACTTCGAGGCTAGTGCTCACATTGACTTTCACGTTTGGTATAGAGCAGAGCAGGGTGAGCTTCCAACTAGGAACTGGAAGCACAAGGTTTCTTTCGAGAAAACTCATTTTCTTCTACGTGCCATGCCGGCTGTAAGTAAAAGCACGGTAACAACAGTGTTTTGCAGGAAGCTTCGAGGCAGCATGAATGGAGCTTTCAAAACGGAAAAACAATTCTTGTGCCATCAGTCTCTAATTTCTAGGTTGACACGCAGCATACACGCAGGAGCAGAGCTTCCTGGTTCTACGCAGTGTTCTGGTACTGAAACGGGTGCTGAAGCAAGTCCGCTAGGAGTGTTGAAAAGCTTACTACCTTGAAACTAAAGCAGAACAACGATGAAGGCCTCATGGAGCTGCTGCACGCCTCTCGTTTTGCAAGGATAATCAGGGCCTTACTTCGAAGCTTGGGCTCACGTTGACTTTCACTTTAGGTATAGCGCAGAGCAGGGTGAGCTTCCAACAAGGAACTGGAAACCCAAGGTTTCTTAGGAGAAAACTCATTTTCTTCTCAGAACCATGCCGGCAGTGAGGAAAACCCCGGCAACAACAATGCTTTTCAGGTAGCTTCGAGGCCGCATGAAAGGAGCTTTCATAATGAGAAAAGAAGCCTTATGCCATCAGTCTCCAATTTCTAGGTTGACACGCAGCATACACGCA
Source organism: Eubalaena glacialis (assembly GCF_028564815.1). NCBI lineage: Eukaryota > Metazoa > Chordata > Mammalia > Artiodactyla > Balaenidae > Eubalaena > Eubalaena glacialis. The sequence goes on from NC_083731.1 coordinate 49,462,510, forward strand.
GGACCAGAGCTTACTGTCTCTACGCAGTGTTGTGGTACCGAAACGGTTGCTTAAGCAAAGTCCCTAGGAGTCTTGGAAAGCTTACTACCGTGAAACTAAAGCAGAACAGCGATGAAGGCCTCATGGAGCTGCTGCACGCCTCCCGTTTTGCCAGCATAATCAGGGCCTTACTTCGAGGCTAGTGCTCACATTGACTTTCACGTTTGGTATAGAGCAGAGCAGGGTGAGCTTCCAACTAGGAACTGGAAGCACAAGGTTTCTTTCGAGAAAACTCATTTTCTTCTATGTGCCATGCCGGCTGTAAGTAAAAGCACGGTAACAACAGTGCTTTTCAGGGAGCTTCGGGGCCGCATCAACGGAGCTTTCATAATGGGAAAACTAGCCTTGGGCCATCAGTCTCTACTTTCTAGGTTGACACGCAGCATACACGCAGGAGCAGAGCTTCCTGGTTCTACGCAGTGTTCTGGTACTGAAACGGGTGCTGAAGCAAGTCCGCTAGGAGTGTTGAAAAGCTTACTACCTTGAAACTAAAGCAGAACAACGATGAAGGCCTCATGGAGCTGCTGCACGCCTCTCGTTTTGCAAGGATAATCAGGGCCTTACTTCGAAGCTTGGGCTCACGTTGACTTTCACTTTAGGTATAGCGCAGAGCAGGGTGAGCTTCCAACAAGGAACTGGAAACCCAAGGTTTCTTAGGAGAAAACTCATTTTCTTCTCAGAACCATGCCGGCAGTGAGGAAAACCCCGGCAACAACAATGCTTTTCAGGTAGCTTCGAGGCCGCATGAACGGAGCTTTCATAATGGGAAAAGAAGCCTTATGCCATCAGTCTCCAATTTCTAGGTTGACACGCAGCATACACGCAGGACCAGAGCTTACTGTCTCTACGCAGTGTTCTGGTACCGAAACGGTTGCTTCAGCAAAGTCCCTAGGAGTCTTGGAGAGCTTACTACCGTGAAACTAAAGCAGAACAGCGATGAAGGCCTCATGGAGCTGCTGCACGCCTCCCGTTTTGCCAGCATAATCAGGGCCTTACTTCGAGGCTAGTGCTCACATTGACTTTCACGTTTGGTATAGAGCAGAGCAGGGTGAGCTTCCAACTAGGAACTTGAAGCACAAGGTTTCTTTCGAGAAAACTTATTTTCTTCTATGTGCCATGCCGGCTGTAAGTAAAAGCACGGTAACAACAGTGCTTTGCAGGAAGCTTCGAGGCAGCATGAATGGAGCTTTCAAAATGGGAAAACAAGCCTTGTGCCATCAGTCTCTAATTTCTAGGTTGACACGCAGCATACACGCAGGAGCAGAGCTTCCTGGTTCTACGCAGTGTTCTGGTACTGAAACGGGTGCTGAAGCAAGTCCGCTAGGAGTGTTGAAAAGCTTACTACCTTGAAACTAAAGCAGAACAACGATGAAGGCCTCATGGAGCTGCTGCACGCCTCTCGTTTTGCAAGGATAATCAGGGCCTTACTTCGAAGCTTGGGCTCACGTTGACTTTCACTTTAGGTATAGCGCAGAGCAGGGTGAGCTTCCAACAAGGAACTGGAAACCCAAGGTTTCTTAGGAGAAAACTCATTTTCTTCTCAGAACCATGCCGGCAGTGAGGAAAACCCCGGCAACAACAATGCTTTTCAGGTAGCTTCGAGGCCGCATGAACGGAGCTTTCATAATGGGAAAAGAAGCCTTATGCCATCAGTCTCCAATTTCTAGGTTGACACGCAGCATACACGCAGGACCAGAGCTTACTGTCTCTACGCAGTGTTCTGGTACCGAAACGGTTGCTTAAGCAAAGTCCCTAGGAGTCTTGGAAAGCTTACTACCGTGAAACTAAAGCAGAACAGCGATGAAGGCCTCATGGAGCTGCTGCACGCCTCCCGTTTTGCCAGCATAATCAGGGCCTTACTTCGAGGCTAGTGCTCACATTGACTTTCACGTTTGGTATAGAGCAGAGCAGGGTGAGCTTCCAACTAGGAACTGGAAGCACAAGGTTGCTTTCGAGAAAACTTATTTTCTTCTATGTGCCATGCCGGCTGTAAGTAAAAGCACGGTAACAACAGTGCTTTGCAGGAAGCTTCGAGGCAGCATGAATGGAGCTTTCAAAATGGGAAAACAAGCCTTGTGCCATCAGTCTCTAATTTCTAGGTTGACACGCAGCATACACGCAGGAGCAGAGCTTCCTGGTTCTACGCAGTGTTCTGGTACTGAAACGGGTGCTGAAGCAAGTCCGCTAGGAGTGTTGAAAAGCTTACTACCTTGAAACTAAAGCAGAACAACGATGAAGGCCTCATGGAGCTGCTGCACGCCTCTCGTTTTGCAAGGATAATCAGGGCCTTACTTCGAAGCTTGGGCTCACGTTGACTTTCACTTCAGGTATAGCGCAGAGCAGGGTGAGCTTCCAACAAGGAACTGGAAACCCAAGGTTTCTTAGGAGAAAACTCATTTTCTTCTCAGAACCATGCCGGCAGTGAGGAAAACCCCGGCAACAACAATGCTTTTCAGGTAGCTTCGAGGCCGCATGAACGGAGCTTTCATAATGGGAAAAGAAGCCTTATGCCATCAGTCTCCAATTTCTAGGTTGACACGCAGCATACACGCAGGACCAGAGCTTACTGTCTCTACGCAGTGTTCTGGTACCGAAACGGTTGCTTAAGCAAAGTCCCTAGGAGTCTTGGAAAGCTTACTACCGTGAAACTAAAGCAGAACAGCGATGAAGGCCTCATGGAGCTGCTGCACGCCTCCCGTTTTGCCAGGATAATCAGGGCCTTACTTCGAGGCTAGTGCTCACATTGACTTTCACGTTTGGTATAGAGCAGAGCAGGGTGAGCTTCCAACTAGGAACTGGAAGCACAAGGTTTCTTTCGAGAAAACTCATTTTCTTCTATGAACCATGCCGGCTGTAAGTAAAAGCACGGTAACAACAGTGCTTTTCAGGGAGCTTCGGGGCCGCATCAACGGAGTTTTCATCATGGGAAAACTAGCCTTGTGCCATCAGTCTCTCCTTTCTAGGTTGACACGCAGCATACACGCAGGAGCAGAGCTTCCTGGTTCTACGCAGTGTTCTGGTACTGAAACGGGTGCTGAAGCAAGGCCCCTAGGAGTGTTGAAAAGCTTACTACCTTGAAACTAAAGCAGAACAACGATGAAGGCCTCATGGAGCTGCTGCACGCCTCTCGTTTTGCAAGGATAATCAGGGCCTTACTTCGAAGCTTGGGCTCACGTTGACTTTCACTTTAGGTATAGCGCAGAGCAGGGTGAGCTTCCAACAAGGAACTGGAAACCCAAGGTTTCTTAGGAGAAAACTCATTTTCTTCTCAGAACCATGCCGGCAGTGAGGAAAACCCCGGCAACAACAATGCTTTTCAGGTAGCTTCGAGGCCGCATGAACGGAGCTTTCATAATGGGAAAAGAAGCCTTATGCCATCAGTCTCCAATTTCTAGGTTGACACGCAGCATACACGCAGGACCAGAGCTTACTGTCTCTACGCAGTGTTCTGGTACCGAAACGGTTGCTTAAGCAAAGTCCCTAGGAGTCTTGGAAAGCTTACTACCGTGAAACTAAAGCAGAACAGCGATGAAGGCCTCATGGAGCTGCTGCACGCCTCCCGTTTTGCCAGGATAATCAGGGCCTTACTTCGAGGCTAGTGCTCACATTGACTTTCACGTTTGCTATAGAGCAGAGCAGGGTGAGCTTCCAACTAGGAACTGGAAGCACAAGGTTTCTTTCGAGAAAACTCATTTTCTTCTATGAACCATGCCGGCTGTAAGTAAAAGCACGGTAACAACAGTGCTTTTCAGGGAGCTTCGGGGCCGCATCAACGGAGCTTTCATCATGGGAAAACTAGCCTTGTGCCATCAGTCTCTACTTTCTAGGTTGACACGCAGCATACACGCAGGAGCAGAGCTTCCTGGTTCTACGCAGTGTTCTGGTACTGAAACGGGTGCTGAAGCAAGGCCCCTAGGAGTGTTGAAAAGCTTACTACCTTGAAACTAAAGCAGAACAACGATGAAGGCCTCATGGAGCTGCTGCACGCCTCTCGTTTTGCAAGGATAATCAGGGCCTTACTTCGAAGCTTGGGCTCACGTTGACTTTCACTTTAGGTATAGCGCAGAGCAGGGTGAGCTTCCAACAAGGAACTGGAAACCCAAGGTTTCTTAGGAGAAAACTCATTTTCTTCTCAGAACCATGCCGGCAGTGAGGAAAACCCCGGCAACAACAATGCTTTTCAGGTAGCTTCGAGGCCGCATGAACGGAGCTTTCATAATGGGAAAAGAAGCCTTATGCCATCAGTCTCCAATTTCTAGGTTGACACGCAGCATACACGCAGGACCAGAGCTTACTGTCTCTACGCAGTGTTCTGGTACCGAAACGGTTGCCTAAGCAAAGTCCCTAGGAACGTTGGAAAGCTTACTACCGTGAAACTAAAGCAGAACAGCGATGAAGGCCTCATGGAGCTGCTGCACGCCTCCCGTTTTGCCAGCATAATCAGGGCCTTACTTCGAGGCTAGTGCTCACATTGACTTTCACGTTTGGTATAGAGCAGAGCAGGGTGAGCTTCCAACTAGGAACTGGAAGCACAAGGTTTCTTTCGAGAAAACTCATTTTCTTCTACGTGCCATGCCGGCTGTAAGTAAAAGCACGGTAACAACAGTGTTTTGCAGGAAGCTTCGAGGCAGCATGAATGGAGCTTTCAAAATGGAAAAACAATTCTTGTGCCATCAGTCTCTAATTTCTAGGTTGACACGCAGCATACACGCAGGAGCAGAGCTTCCTGGTTCTACGCAGTGTTCTGGTACTGAAACGGGTGCTGAAGCAAGTCCGCTAGGAGTGTTGAAAAGCTTACTACCTTGAAACTAAAGCAGAACAACGATGAAGGCCTCATGGAGCTGCTGCACGCCTCTCGTTTCGCAAGGATAATCAGGGCCTTACTTCGAAGCTTGGGCTCACGTTGACTTTCACTTTAGGTATAGCGCAGAGCAGGGTGAGCTTCCAACAAGGAACTGGAAAACCAAGGTTTCTTAGGAGAAAACTCATTTTCTTCTCAGAACCATGCCGGCAGTGAGGAAAACCCCGGCAACAACAATGCTTTTCAGGTAGCTTCGAGGCCGCATGAAAGGAGCTTTCATAATGGGAAAAGAAGCCTTATGCCATCAGTCTCCAATTTCTAGGTTGACACGCAGCATACACGCAGGACCAGAGCTTACTGTCTCTACGCAGTGTTCTGGTACCGAAACGGTTGCTTAAGCAAAGTCCCTAGGAGTCTTGGAAAGCTTACTACCGTGAAACTAAAGCAGAACAGCGATGAAGGCCTCATGGAGCTGCTGCACGCCTCCCGTTTTGCCAGCATAATCAGGGCCTTACTTCGAGGCTAGTGCTCACATTGACTTTCACGTTTGGTATAGAGCAGAGCAGGGTGAGCTTCCAACTAGGAACTGGAAGCACAAGGTTTCTTTCGAGAAAACTCATTTTCTTCTATGTGCCATGCCGGCTGTAAGTAAAAGCACGGTAACAACAGTGCTTTTCAGGGAGCTTCGGGGCCGCATCAACGGAGCTTTCATAATGGGAAAACTAGCCTTGGGCCATCAGTCTCTACTTTCTAGGTTGACACGCAGCATACACGCAGGAGCAGAGCTTCCTGGTTCTACGCAGTGTTCTGGTACTGAAACGGGTGCTGAAGCAAGGCCCCTAGGAGTGTTGAAAAGCTTACTACCTTGAAACTAAAGCAGAACAACGATGAAGGCCTCATGGAGCTGCTGCACGCCTCTCGTTTCGCAAGGATAATCAGGGCCTTACTTCGAAGCTTGGGCTCACGTTGACTTTCACTTTAGGTATAGCGCAGAGCAGGGTGAGCTTCCAACAAGGAACTGGAAACCCAAGGTTTCTTAGGAGAAAACTCATTTTCTTCTCAGAACCATGCCGGCAGTGAGGAAAACCCCGGCAACAACAATGCTTTTCAGGTAGCTTCGAGGCCGCATGAACGGAGCTTTCATAATGGGAAAAGAAGCCTTATGCCATCAGTCTCCAATTTCTAGGTTGACACGCAGCATACACGCAGGACCAGAGCTTACTGTCTCTACGCAGTGTTCTGGTACCGAAACGGTTGCCTAAGCAAAGTCCCTAGGAGTCTTGGAAAGCTTACTACCGTGAAACTAAAGCAGAACAGCGATGAAGGCCTCATGGAGCTGCTGCACGCCTCCCGTTTTGCCAGCATAATCAGGGCCTTACTTCGAGGCTAGTGCTCACATTGACTTTCACGTTTGGTATAGAGCAGAGCAGGGTGAGCTTCCAACTAGGAACTGGAAGCACAAGGTTTCTTTCGAGAAAACTCATTTTCTTCTATGAACCATGCCGGCTGTAAGTAAAAGCACGGTAACAACAGTGCTTTTCAGGGAGCTTCGGGGCCGCATCAACGGAGCTTTCATCATGGGAAAACTAGCCTTGTGCCATCAGTCTCTACTTTCTAGGTTGACACGCAGCATACACGCAGGAGCAGAGCTTCCTGGTTCTACGCAGTGTTCTGGTACTGAAACGGGTGCTGAAGCAAGGCCCCTAGGAGTGTTGAAAAGCTTACTACCTTGAAACTAAAGCAGAACAACGATGAAGGCCTCATGGAGCTGCTGCACGCCTCTCGTTTTGCAAGGATAATCAGGGCCTTACTTCGAAGCTTGGGCTCACGTTGACTTTCACTTTAGGTATAGCGCAGAGCAGGGTGAGCTTCCAACAAGGAACTGGAAACCCAAGGTTTCTTAGGAGAAAACTCATTTTCTTCTCAGAACCATGCCGGCAGTGAGGAAAACCCCGGCAACAACAATGCTTTTCAGGTAGCTTCGAGGCCGCATGAACGGAGCTTTCATAATGGGAAAAGAAGCTTTATGCCATCAGTCTCCAATTTCTAGGTTGACACGCAGCATACACGCAGGACCAGAGCTTACTGTCTCTACGCAGTGTTCTGGTACCGAAACGGTTGCCTAAGCAAAGTCCCTAGGAACGTTGGAAAGCTTACTACCGTGAAACTAAAGCAGAACAGCGATGAAGGCCTCATGGAGCTGCTGCACGCCTCCCGTTTTGCCAGCATAATCAGGGCCTTACTTCGAGGCTAGTGCTCACATTGACTTTCACGTTTGGTATAGAGCAGAGCAGGGTGAGCTTCCAACTAGGAACTGGAAGCACAAGGTTTCTTTCGAGAAAACTCATTTTCTTCTACGTGCCATGCCGGCTGTAAGTAAAAGCACGGTAACAACAGTGTTTTGCAGGAAGCTTCGAGGCAGCATGAATGGAGCTTTCAAAACGGAAAAACAATTCTTGTGCCATCAGTCTCTACTTTCTAGGTTGACACGCAGCATACACGCAGGAGCAGAGCTTCCTGGTTCTACGCAGTGTTCTGGTACTGAAACGGGTGCTGAAGCAAGTCCGCTAGGAGTGTTGAAAAGCTTACTACCTTGAAACTAAAGCAGAACAACGATGAAGGCCTCATGGAGCTGCTGCACGCCTCTCGTTTTGCAAGGATAATCAGGGCCTTACTTCGAAGCTTGGGCTCACGTTGACTTTCACTTTAGGTATAGCGCAGAGCAGGGTGAGCTTCCAACAAGGAACTGGAAACCCAAGGTTTCTTAGGAGAAAACTCATTTTCTTCTCAGAACCATGCCGGCAGTGAGGAAAACCCCGGCAACAACAATGCTTTTCAGGTAGCTTCAAGGCCGCATGAACGGAGCTTTCATAATGGGAAAAGAAGCCTTATGCCATCAGTCTCCAATTTCTAGGTTGACACGCAGCATACACGCAGGACCAGAGCTTACTGTCTCTACGCAGTGTTCTGGTACCGAAACGGTTGCTTCAGCAAAGTCCCTAGGAGTCTTGGAGAGCTTACTACCGTGAAACTAAAGCAGAACAGCGATGAAGGCCTCATGGAGCTGCTGCACGCCTCCCGTTTTGCCAGCATAATCAGGGCCTTACTTCGAGGCTAGTGCTCACATTGACTTTCACGTTTGGTATAGAGCAGAGCAGGGTGAGCTTCCAACTAGGAACTGGAAGCACAAGGTTTCTTTCGAGAAAACTCATTTTCTTCTATGTGCCATGCCGGCTGTAAGTAAAAGCACGGTAACAACAGTGCTTTGCAGGAAGCTTCGAGGCAGCATGAATGGAGCTTTCAAAATGGGAAAACAAGCCTTGTGCCATCAGTCTCTAATTTCTAGGTTGACACGCAGCATACACGCAGGAGCAGAGCTTCCTGGTTCTACGCAGTGTTCTGGTACTGAAACGGGTCCTGAAGCAAGGCCCCTAGGAGTGTTGAAAAGCTTACTACCTTGAAACTAAAGCAGAACAACGATGAAGGCCTCATGGAGCTGCTGTACGCCTCTTGTTTTGCAAGGATAATCAGGGCCTTACTTCGAAGCTTGGGCTCACGTTGACTTTCACTTTAGGTATAGCGCAGAGCAGGGTGAGCTTCCAACAAGGAACTGGAAACCCAAGGTATTTAGGAGAAAACTCATTTTCTTCTCAGAACCATGCTGGCAGTGAGGAAAACCCCGGCAACAACAATGCTTTTCAGGTAGCTTCGAGGACGCATGAACGGAGCTTTCATAATGGGAAAAGAAGCCTTATGCCATCAGTCTCCAATTTCTAGGTTGACACGCAGCATACACGCAGGACCAGAGCTTACTGTCTCTACGCAGTGTTCTGGTACCGAAACGGTTGCCTAAGCAAAGTCCCTAGGAACGTTGGAAAGCTTACTACCGTGAAACTAAAGCAGAACAGCGATGAAGGCCTCAGGGAGCTGCTGCACGCCTCCCGTTTTGCCAGCATAATCAGGGCCTTACTTCGAGGCTAGTGCTCACATTGACTTTCACGTTTGGTATAGAGCAGAGCAGGGTGAGCTTCCAACTAGGAACTGGAAGCACAAGGTTTCTTTCGAGAAAACTCATTTTCTTCTATGTGCCATGCCGGCTGTAAGTAAAAGCACGGTAACAACAGTGCTTTGCAGGAAGCTTCGAGGCAGCATGAATAGAGCTTTCAAAATGAGAAAACAAGCCTTGTGCCATCAGTCTCTAATTTCTAGGTTGACACGCAGCATACACGCAGGAGCAGAGCTTTCTGGTTCTACGCAGTGTTCTGGTACTGAAACGGGTGCTGAAGCAAGGCCCCTAGGAGTGTTGAAAAGCTTACTACCTTGAAACTAAAGCAGAACAACGATGAAGGCCTCATGGAGCTGCTGCACGCCTCTCGTTTTGCAAGGATAATCAGGGCCTTACTTCGAAGCTTGGGCTCACGTTGACTTTCACTTTAGGTATAGCGCAGAGCAGGGTGAGCTTCCAACAAGGAACTGGAAACCCAAGGTTTCTTAGGAGAAAACTCATTTTCTTCTCAGAACCATGCCGGCAGTGAGGAAAACCCCGGCAACAACAATGCTTTTCAGGTAGCTTCGAGGTCGCATGAACGGAGCTTTCATAATGGGAAAAGAAGCCTTATGCCATCAGTCTCCAATTTCTAGGTTGACACGCAGCATACACGCAGGACCAGAGCTTACTGTCTCTACGCAGTGTTCTGGTACCGAAACGGTTGCTTAAGCAAAGTCCCTAGGAGTCTTGGAAAGCTTACTACCGTGAAACTAAAGCAGAACAGCGATGAAGGCCTCATGGAGCTGCTGCACGCCTCCCGTTTTGCCAGGATAATCAGGGCCTTACTTCGAGGCTAGTGCTCACATTGACTTTCACGTTTGGTATAGAGCAGAGCAGGGTGAGCTTCCAACTAGGAACTGGAAGCACAAGGTTTCTTTCGAGAAAACTCATTTTCTTCTATGAACCATGCCGGCTGTAAGTAAAAGCACGGTAACAACAGTGCTTTTCAGGGAGCTTCGGGGCCGCATCAACGGAGCTTTCATCATGGGAAAACTAGCCTTGTGCCATCAGTCTCTACTTTCTAGGTTGACACGCAGCATACACGCAGGAGCAGAGCTTCCTGGTTCTACGCAGTGTTCTGGTACTGAAACGGGTGCTGAAGCAAGGCCCCTAGGAGTGTTGAAAAGCTTACTACCTTGAAACTAAAGCAGAACAACGATGAAGGCCTCATGGAGCTGCTGCACGCCTCTCGTTTTGCAAGGATAATCAGGGCCTTACTTCGAAGCTTGGGCTCACGTTGACTTTCACTTTAGGTATAGCGCAGAGCAGGGTGAGCTTCCAACAAGGAACTGGAAACCCAAGGTTTCTTAGGAGAAAACTCATTTTCTTCTCAGAACCATGCCGGCAGTGAGGAAAACCCCGGCAACAACAATGCTTTTCAGGTAGCTTCGAGGCCGCATGAACGGAGCTTTCATAATGGGAAAAGAAGCCTTATGCCATCAGTCTCCAATTTCTAGGTTGACACGCAGCATACACGCAGGACCAGAGCTTACTGTCTCTACGCAGTGTTCTGGTACCGAAACGGTTGCCTAAGCAAAGTCCCTAGGAACGTTGGAAAGCTTACTACCGTGAAACTAAAGCAGAACAGCGATGAAGGCCTCATGGAGCTGCTGCACGCCTCCCGTTTTGCCAGCATAATCAGGGCCTTACTTCGAGGCTAGTGCTCACATTGACTTTCACGTTTGGTATAGAGCAGAGCAGGGTGAGCTTCCAACTAGGAACTGGAAGCACAAGGTTTCTTTCGAGAAAACTCATTTTCTTCTATGAACCATGCCGGCTGTAAGTAAAAGCACGGTAACAACAGTGCTTTTCAGGGAGCTTCGGGGCCGCATCAACGGAGCTTTCATAATGGGAAAACTAGCCTTGTGCCATCAGGCTCTACTTTCTAGGTTGACACGCAGCATACACGCAGGAGCAGAGCTTCCTGGTTCTACGCAGTGTTCTGGTACTGAAACGGGTCCTGAAGCAAGGCCCCTAGGAGTGTTGAAAAGCTTACTACCTTGAAACTAAAGCAGAACAACGATGAAGGCCTCATGGAGCTGCTGCACGCCTCTCGTTTTGCAAGGATAATCAGGGCCTTACTTCGAAGCTTGGGCTCACGTTGACTTTCACTTTAGGTATAGCGCAGAGCAGGGTGAGCTTCCAACAAGGAACTGGAAACCCAAGGTTTCTTAGGAGAAAACTCATTTTCTTCTCAGAACCATGCCGGCAGTGAGGAAAACCCCGGCAACAACAATGCTTTTCAGGTAGCTTCGAGGCCGCATGAACGGAGCTTTCATAATGGGAAAAGAAGCTTTATGCCATCAGTCTCCAATTTCTAGGTTGACACGCAGCATACACGCAGGACCAGAGCTTACTGTCTCTACGCAGTGTTCTGGTACCGAAACGGTTGCCTAAGCAAAGTCCCTAGGAGTCTTGGAAAGCTTACTACCGTGAAACTAAAGCAGAACAGCGATGAAGGCCTCATGGAGCTGCTGCACGCCTCCCGTTTTGCCAGCATAATCAGGGCCTTACTTCGAGGCTAGTGCTCACATTGACTTTCACGTTTGGTATAGAGCAGAGCAGGGTGAGCTTCCAACTAGGAACTGGAAGCACAAGGTTGCTTTCGAGAAAACTCATTTTCTTCTATGTGCCATGCCGGCTGTAAGTAAAAGCACGGTAACAACAGTGCTTTGCAGGGAGCTTCGGGGCCGCATCAACGGAGCTTTCATAATGGGAAAACTAGCCTTGTGCCATCAGTCTCTACTTTCTAGGTTGACACGCAGCATACACGCAGGAGCAGAGCTTCCTGGTTCTACGCAGTGTTCTGGTACTGAAACGGGTGCTGAAGCAAGTCCGCTAGGAGTGTTGAAAAGCTTACTACCTTGAAACTAAAGCAGAACAACGATGAAGGCCTCATGGAGCTGCTGCACGCCTCTCGTTTTGCAAGGATAATCAGGGCCTTACTTCGAAGCTTGGGCTCACGTTGACTTTCACTTTAGGTATAGCGCAGAGCAGGGTGAGCTTCCAACAAGGAACTGGAAACCCAAGGTTTCTTAGGAGAAAACTCATTTTCTTCTCAGAACCATGCCGGCAGTGAGGAAAACCCCGGCAACAACAATGCTTTTCAGGTAGCTTCGAGGCCGCATGAACGGAGCTTTCATAATGGGAAAAGAAGCCTTATGCCATCAGTCTCCAATTTCTAGGTTGACACGCAGCATACACGCAGGACCAGAGCTTACTGTCTCTACGCAGTGTTCTGGTACCGAAACGGTTGCTTCAGCAAAGTCCCTAGGAGTCTTGGAGAGCTTACTACCGTGAAACTAAAGCAGAACAGCGATGAAGGCCTCATGGAGCTGCTGCACGCCTCCCGTTTTGCCAGGATAATCAGGGCCTTACTTCGAGGCTAGTGCTCACATTGACTTTCACGTTTGGTATAGAGCAGAGCAGGGTGAGCTTCCAACTAGGAACTGGAAGCACAAGGTTTCTTTCGAGAAAACTCATTTTCTTCTATTTGCCATGCCGGCTGTAAGTAAAAGCACGGTAACAACAGTGCTTTGCAGGAAGCTTCGAGGCAGCATGAATGGAGCTTTCAAAATGGGAAAACAAGCCTTGTGCCATCAGTCTCTAATTTCTAGGTTGACACGCAGCATACACGCAGGAGCAGAGCTTCCTGGTTCTACGCAGTGTTCTGGTACTGAAACGGGTCCTGAAGCAAGGCCCCTAGGAGTGTTGAAAAGCTTACTACCTTGAAACTAAAGCAGAACAACGATGAAGGCCTCATGGAGCTGCTGTACGCCTCTTGTTTTGCAAGGATAATCAGGGCCTTACTTCGAAGCTTGGGCTCACGTTGACTTTCACTTTAGGTATAGCGCAGAGCAGGGTGAGCTTCCAACAAGGAACTGGAAACCCAAGGTATTTAGGAGAAAACTCATTTTCTTCTCAGAACCATGCCGGCAGTGAGGAAAACCCCGGCAACAACAATGCTTTTCAGGTAGCTTCGAGGCCGCATGAACGGAGCTTTCATAATGGGAAAAGAAGCCTTATGCCATCAGTCTCCAATTTCTAGGTTGACACGCAGCATACACGCAGGACCAGAGCTTACTGTCTCTACGCAGTGTTCTGGTACCGAAACGGTTGCCTAAGCAAAGTCCCTAGGAACGTTGGAAAGCTTACTACCGTGAAACTAAAGCAGAACAGCGATGAAGGCCTCATGGAGCTGCTGCACGCCTCCCGTTTTGCCAGCATAATCAGGGCCTTACTTCGAGGCTAGTGCTCACATTGACTTTCACGTTTGGTATAGAGCAGAGCAGGGTGAGCTTCCAACTAGGAACTGGAAGCAGAAGGTTTCTTTCGAGAAAACTCATTTTCTTCTATGAACCATGCCGGCTGTAAGTAAAAGCACGGTAACAACAGTGCTTTTCAGGGAGCTTCGGGGCCGCATCAACGGAGCTTTCATAATGGGAAAACTAGCCTTGTGCCATCAGTCTCTACTTTCTAGGTTGACACGCAGCATACACGCAGGAGCAGAGCTTCCTGGTTCTACGCAGTGTTCTGGTACTGAAACGGGTCCTGAAGCAAGGCCCCTAGGAGTGTTGAAAAGCTTACTACCGTGAAACTAAAGCAGAACAGCGATGAAGGCCTCATGGAGCTGCTGCACGCCTCCCGTTTTGCCAGCATAATCAGGGCCTTACTTCGAGGCTAGTGCTCACATTGACTTTCACGTTTGGTATAGAGCAGAGCAGGGTGAGCTTCCAACTAGGAACTGGAAGCACAAGGTTTCTTTCGAGAAAACTCATTTTCTTCTATGAACCATGCCGGCTGTAAGTAAAAGCACGGTAACAACAGTGCTTTTCAGGGAGCTTCGGGGCCGCATCAACGGAGCTTTCATAATGGGAAAACTAGCCTTGTGCCATCAGTCTCTACTTTCTAGGTTGACACGCAGCATACACGCAGGAGCAGAGCTTCCTGGTTCTACGCAGTGTTCTGGTACTGAAACGGGTCCTGAAGCAAGGCCCCTAGGAGTGTTGAAAAGCTTACTACCTTGAAACTAAAGCAGAACAACGATGAAGGCCTCATGGAGCTGCTGCACGCCTCTCGTTTTGCAAGGATAATCAGGGCCTTACTTCGAAGCTTGGGCTCACGTTGACTTTCACTTTAGGTATAGCGCAGAGCAGGGTGAGCTTCCAACAAGGAACTGGAAACCCAAGGTTTCTTAGGAGAAAACTCATTTTCTTCTCAGAACCATGCCGGCAGTGAGGAAAACCCCGGCAACAACAATGCTTTTCAGGTAGCTTCGAGGCCGCATGAACGGAGCTTTCATAATGGGAAAAGAAGCTTTATGCCATCAGTCTCCAATTTCTAGGTTGACACGCAGCATACACGCAGGACCAGAGCTTACTGTCTCTACGCAGTGTTCTGGTACCGAAACGGTTGCCTAAGCAAAGTCCCTAGGAACGTTGGAAAGCTTACTACCGTGAAACTAAAGCAGAACAGCGATGAAGGCCTCATGGAGCTGCTGCACGCCTCCCGTTTTGCCAGCATAATCAGGGCCTTACTTCGAGGCTAGTGCTCACATTGACTTTCACGTTTGGTATAGAGCAGAGCAGGGTGAGCTTCCAACTAGGAACTGGAAGCACAAGGTTTCTTTCGAGAAAACTCATTTTCTTCTATGTGCCATGCCGGCTGTAAGTAAAAGCACGGTAACAACAGTGTTTTGCAGGAAGCTTCGAGGCAGCATGAATGGAGCTTTCAAAACGGAAAAACAATTCTTGTGCCATCAGTCTCTAATTTCTAGGTTGACACGCAGCATACACGCAGGAGCAGAGCTTCCTGGTTCTACGCAGTGTTCTGGTACTGAAACGGGTCCTAAAGCAAGGCCCCTAGGAGTGTTGAAAAGCTTACTACCTTGAAACTAAAGCAGAACAACGATGAAGGCCTCATGGAGCTGCTGCACGCCTCTCGTTTTGCAAGGATAATCAGGGCCTTACTTCGAAGCTTGGGCTCACGTTGACTTTCACTTTAGGTATAGCGCAGAGCAGGCTGAGCTTCCAACAAGGAACTGGAAACCCAAGGTTTCTTAGGAGAAAACTCATTTTCTTCTCAGAACCATGCCGGCAGTGAGGAAAACCCCGGCAACAACAATGCTTTTCAGGTAGCTTCGAGGCCGCATGAAAGGAGCTTTCATAATGGGAAAAGAAGCCTTATGCCATCAGTCTCCAATTTCTAGGTTGACACGCAGCATACACGCAGGACCAGAGCTTACTGTCTCTACGCAGTGTTCTGGTACCGAAACGGTTGCTTAAGCAAAGTCCCTAGGAGTCTTGGAAAGCTTACTACCGTGAAACTAAAGCAGAACAGCGATGAAGGCCTCATGGAGCTGCTGCACGCCTCCCGTTTTGCCAGCATAATCAGGGCCTTACTTCGAGGCTAGTGCTCACATTGACTTTCACGTTTGGTATAGAGCAGAGCAGGGTGAGCTTCCAACTAGGAACTGGAAGCACAAGGTTTCTTTCGAGAAAACTCATTTTCTTCTATGAGCCATGCCGGCTGTAAGTAAAAGCACGGTAACAACAGTGCTTTTCAGGGAGCTTCGGGGCCGCATCAACGGAGCTTTCATAATGGGAAAACTAGCCTTGGGCCATCAGTCTCTACTTTCTAGGTTGACACGCAGCATACACGCAGGAGCAGAGCTTCCTGGTTCTACGCAGTGTTCTGGTACTGAAACGGGTGCTGAAGCAAGGCCCCTAGGAGTGTTGAAAAGCTTACTACCTTGAAACTAAAGCAGAACAACGATGAAGGCCTCATGGAGCTGCTGCACGCCTCTCGTTTCGCAAGGATAATCAGGGCCTTACTTCGAAGCTTGGGCTCACGTTGACTTTCACTTTAGGTATAGCGCAGAGCAGGGTGAGCTTCCAACAAGGAACTGGAAACCCAAGGTTTCTTAGGAGAAAACTCATTTTCTTCTCAGAACCATGCCGGCAGTGAGGAAAACCCCGGCAACAACAATGCTTTTCAGGTAGCTTCGAGGCCGCATGAACGGAGCTTTCATAATGGGAAAAGAAGCCTTATGCCATCAGTCTCCAATTTCTAGGTTGACACGCAGCATACACGCAGGACCAGAGCTTACTGTCTCTACGCAGTGTTCTGGTACCGAAACGGTTGCCTAAGCAAAGTCCCTAGGAGTCTTGGAAAGCTTACTACCGTGAAACTAAAGCAGAACAGCGATGAAGGCCTCATGGAGCTGCTGCACGCCTCCCGTTTTGCCAGCATAATCAGGGCCTTACTTCGAGGCTAGTGCTCACATTGACTTTCACGTTTGGTATAGAGCAGAGCAGGGTGAGCTTCCAACTAGGAACTGGAAGCACAAGGTTTCTTTCGAGAAAACTCATTTTCTTCTATGAACCATGCCGGCTGTAAGTAAAAGCACGGTAACAACAGTGCTTTTCAGGGAGCTTCGGGGCCGCATCAACGGAGCTTTCATCATGGGAAAACTAGCCTTGTGCCATCAGTCTCTACTTTCTAGGTTGACACGCAGCATACACGCAGGAGCAGAGCTTCCTGGTTCTACGCAGTGTTCTGGTACTGAAACGGGTGCTGAAGCAAGGCCCCTAGGAGTGTTGAAAAGCTTACTACCTTGAAACTAAAGCAGAACAACGATGAAGGCCTCATGGAGCTGCTGCACGCCTCTCGTTTTGCAAGGATAATCAGGGCCTTACTTCGAAGCTTGGGCTCACGTTGACTTTCACTTTAGGTATAGCGCAGAGCAGGGTGAGCTTCCAACAAGGAACTGGAAACCCAAGGTTTCTTAGGAGAAAACTCATTTTCTTCTCAGAACCATGCCGGCAGTGAGGAAAACCCCGGCAACAACAATGCTTTTCAGGTAGCTTCGAGGCCGCATGAACGGAGCTTTCATAATGGGAAAAGAAGCTTTATGCCATCAGTCTCCAATTTCTAGGTTGACACGCAGCATACACGCAGGACCAGAGCTTACTGTCTCTACGCAGTGTTCTGGTACAGAAACGGTTGCCTAAGCAAAGTCCCTAGGAACGTTGGAAAGCTTACTACCGTGAAACTAAAGCAGAACAGCGATGAAGGCCTCATGGAGCTGCTGCACGCCTCCCGTTTTGCCAGCATAATCAGGGCCTTACTTCGAGGCTAGTGCTCACATTGACTTTCACGTTTGGTATAGAGCAGAGCAGGGTGAGCTTCCAACTAGGAACTGGAAGCACAAGGTTTCTTTCGAGAAAACTCATTTTCTTCTACGTGCCATGCCGGCTGTAAGTAAAAGCACGGTAACAACAGTGTTTTGCAGGAAGCTTCGAGGCAGCATGAATGGAGCTTTCAAAACGGAAAAACAATTCTTGTGCCATCAGTCTCTAATTTCTAGGTTGACACGCAGCATACACGCAGGAGCAGAGCTTCCTGGTTCTACGCAGTGTTCTGGTACTGAAACGGGTGCTGAAGCAAGTCCGCTAGGAGTGTTGAAAAGCTTACTACCTTGAAACTAAAGCAGAACAACGATGAAGGCCTCATGGAGCTGCTGCACGCCTCTCGTTTCGCAAGGATAATCAGGGCCTTACTTCGAAGCTTGGGCTCACGTTGACTTTCACTTTAGGTATAGCGCAGAGCAGGGTGAGCTTCCAACAAGGAACTGGAAACCCAAGGTTTCTTAGGAGAAAACTCATTTTCTTCTCAGAACCATGCCGGCAGTGAGGAAAACCCCGGCAACAACAATGCTTTTCAGGTAGCTTCGAGGCCGCATGAACGGAGCTTTCATAATGGGAAAAGAAGCCTTATGCCATCAGTCTCCAATTTCTAGGTTGACACGCAGCATACACGCAGGACCAGAGCTTACTGTCTCTACGCAGTGTTGTGGTACCGAAACGGTTGCTTAAGCAAAGTCCCTAGGAGTCTTGGAAAGCTTACTACCGTGAAACTAAAGCAGAACAGCGATGAAGGCCTCATGGAGCTGCTGCACGCCTCCCGTTTTGCCAGCATAATCAGGGCCTTACTTCGAGGCTAGTGCTCACATTGACTTTCACGTTTGGTATAGAGCAGAGCAGGGTGAGCTTCCAACTAGGAACTGGAAGCACAAGGTTTCTTTCGAGAAAACTCATTTTCTTCTATGTGCCATGCCGGCTGTAAGTAAAAGCACGGTAACAACAGTGCTTTGCAGGGAGCTTCGGGGCCGCATCAACGGAGCTTTCATAATGGGAAAACTAGCCTTGGGCCATCAGTCTCTACTTTCTAGGTTGACACGCAGCATACACGCAGGAGCAGAGCTTCCTGGTTCTACGCAGTGTTCTGGTACTGAAACGGGTGCTGAAGCAAGTCCGCTAGGAGTGTTGAAAAGCTTACTACCTTGAAACTAAAGCAGAACAACGATGAAGGCCTCATGGAGCTGCTGCACGCCTCTCGTTTTGCAAGGATAATCAGGGCCTTACTTCGAAGCTTGGGCTCACGTTGACTTTCACTTTAGGTATAGCGCAGAGCAGGGTGAGCTTCCAACAAGGAACTGGAAACCCAAGGTTTCTTAGGAGAAAACTCATTTTCTTCTCAGAACCATGCCGGCAGTGAGGAAAACCCCGGCAACAACAATGCTTTTCAGGTAGCTTCAAGGCCGCATGAACGGAGCTTTCATAATGGGAAAAGAAGCCTTATGCCATCAGTCTCCAATTTCTAGGTTGACACGCAGCATACACGCAGGACCAGAGCTTACTGTCTCTACGCAGTGTTCTGGTACCGAAACGGTTGCTTCAGCAAAGTCCCTAGGAATCTTGGAGAGCTTACTACCGTGAAACTAAAGCAGAACAGCGATGAAGGCCTCATGGAGCTGCTGCACGCCTCCCGTTTTGCCAGCATAATCAGGGCCTTACTTCGAGGCTAGTGCTCACATTGACTTTCACGTTTGGTATAGAGCAGAGCAGGGTGAGCTTCCAACTAGGAACTGGAAGCACAAGGTTTCTTTCGAGAAAACTCATTTTCTTCTATGTGCCATGCCGGCTGTAAGTAAAAGCACGGTAACAACAGTGCTTTGCAGGAAGCTTCGAGGCAGCATGAATGGAGCTTTCAAAATGGGAAAACAAGCCTTGTGCCATCAGTCTCTAATTTCTAGGTTGACACGCAGCATACACGCAGGAGCAGAGCTTCCTGGTTCTACGCAGTGTTCTGGTACTGAAACGGGTCCTGAAGCAAGGCCCCTAGGAGTGTTGAAAAGCTTACTACCTTGAAACTAAAGCAGAACAACGATGAAGGCCTCATGGAGCTGCTGTACGCCTCTTGTTTTGCAAGGATAATCAGGGCCTTACTTCGAAGCTTGGGCTCACGTTGACTTTCACTTTAGGTATAGCGCAGAGCAGGGTGAGCTTCCAACAAGGAACTGGAAACCCAAGGTATTTAGGAGAAAACTCATTTTCTTCTCAGAACCATGCTGGCAGTGAGGAAAACCCCGGCAACAACAATGCTTTTCAGGTAGCTTCGAGGACGCATGAACGGAGCTTTCATAATGGGAAAAGAAGCCTTATGCCATCAGTCTCCAATTTCTAGGTTGACACGCAGCATACACGCAGGACCAGAGCTTACTGTCTCTACGCAGTGTTCTGGTACCGAAACGGTTGCCTAAGCAAAGTCCCTGGGAACGTTGGAAAGCTTACTACCGTGAAACTAAAGCAGAACAGCGATGAAGGCCTCAGGGAGCTGCTGCACGCCTCCCGTTTTGCCAGCATAATCAGGGCCTTACTTCGAGGCTAGTGCTCACATTGACTTTCACGTTTGGTATAGAGCAGAGCAGGGTGAGCTTCCAACTAGGAACTGGAAGCACAAGGTTTCTTTCGAGAAAACTCATTTTCTTCTATGTGCCATGCCGACTGTAAGTAAAAGCACGGTAACAACAGTGCTTTGCAGGAAGCTTCGAGGCAGCATGAATAGAGCTTTCAAAATGAGAAAACAAGCCTTGTGCCATCAGTCTCTAATTTCTAGGTTGACACGCAGCATACACGCAGGAGCAGAGCTTTCTGGTTCTACGCAGTGTTCTGGTACTGAAACGGGTGCTGAAGCAAGGCCCCTAGGAGTGTTGAAAAGCTTACTACCTTGAAACTAAAGCAGAACAACGATGAAGGCCTCATGGAGCTGCTGCACGCCTCTCGTTTTGCAAGGATAATCAGGGCCTTACTTCGAAGCTTGGGCTCACGTTGACTTTCACTTTAGGTATAGCGCAGAGCAGGGTGAGCTTCCAACAAGGAACTGGAAACCCAAGGTTTCTTAGGAGAAAACTCATTTTCTTCTCAGAACCATGCCGGCAGTGAGGAAAACCCCGGCAACAACAATGCTTTTCAGGTAGCTTCGAGGTCGCATGAACGGAGCTTTCATAATGGGAAAAGAAGCCTTATGCCATCAGTCTCCAATTTCTAGGTTGACACGCAGCATACACGCAGGACCAGAGCTTACTGTCTCTACGCAGTGTTCTGGTACCGAAACGGTTGCTTAAGCAAAGTCCCTAGGAGTCTTGGAAAGCTTACTACCGTGAAACTAAAGCAGAACAGCGATGAAGGCCTCATGGAGCTGCTGCACGCCTCCCGTTTTGCCAGGATAATCAGGGCCTTACTTCGAGGCTAGTGCTCACATTGACTTTCACGTTTGGTATAGAGCAGAGCAGGGTGAGCTTCCAACTAGGAACTGGAAGCACAAGGTTTCTTTCGAGAAAACTCATTTTCTTCTATGAACCATGCCGGCTGTAAGTAAAAGCACGGTAACAACAGTGCTTTTCAGGGAGCTTCGGGGCCGCATCAACGGAGCTTTCATCATGGGAAAACTAGCCTTGTGCCATCAGTCTCTACTTTCTAGGTTGACACGCAGCATACACGCAGGAGCAGAGCTTCCTGGTTCTACGCAGTGTTCTGGTACTGAAACGGGTGCTGAAGCAAGGCCCCTAGGAGTGTTGAAAAGCTTACTACCTTGAAACTAAAGCAGAACAACGATGAAGGCCTCATGGAGCTGCTGCACGCCTCTCGTTTTGCAAGGATAATCAGGGCCTTACTTCGAAGCTTGGGCTCACGTTGACTTTCACTTTAGGTATAGCGCAGAGCAGGGTGAGCTTCCAACAAGGAACTGGAAACCCAAGGTTTCTTAGGAGAAAACTCATTTTCTTCTCAGAACCATGCCGGCAGTGAGGAAAACCCCGGCAACAACAATGCTTTTCAGGTAGCTTCGAGGCCGCATGAACGGAGCTTTCATAATGGGAAAAGAAGCCTTATGCCATCAGTCTCCAATTTCTAGGTTGACACGCAGCATACACGCAGGACCAGAGCTTACTGTCTCTACGCAGTGTTCTGGTACCGAAACGGTTGCCTAAGCAAAGTCCCTAGGAACGTTGGAAAGCTTACTACCGTGAAACTAAAGCAGAACAGCGATGAAGGCCTCATGGAGCTGCTGCACGCCTCCCGTTTTGCCAGCATAATCAGGGCCTTACTTCGAGGCTAGTGCTCACATTGACTTTCACGTTTGGTATAGAGCAGAGCAGGGTGAGCTTCCAACTAGGAACTGGAAGCACAAGGTTTCTTTCGAGAAAACTCATTTTCTTCTATGAACCATGCCGGCTGTAAGTAAAAGCACGGTAATAACAGTGCTTTTCAGGGAGCTTCGGGGCCGCATCAACGGAGCTTTCATAATGGGAAAACTAGCCTTGTGCCATCAGGCTCTACTTTCTAGGTTGACACGCAGCATACACGCAGGAGCAGAGCTTCCTGGTTCTACGCAGTGTTCTGGTACTGAAACGGGTCCTGAAGCAAGGCCCCTAGGAGTGTTGAAAAGCTTACTACCTTGAAACTAAAGCAGAACAACGATGAAGGCCTCATGGAGCTGCTGCACGCCTCTCGTTTTGCAAGGATAATCAGGGCCTTACTTCGAAGCTTGGGCTCACGTTGACTTTCACTTTAGGTATAGCGCAGAGCAGGGTGAGCTTCCAACAAGGAACTGGAAACCCAAGGTTTCTTAGGAGAAAACTCATTTTCTTCTCAGAACCATGCCGGCAGTGAGGAAAACCCCGGCAACAACAATGCTTTTCAGGTAGCTTCGAGGCCGCATGAACGGAGCTTTCATAATGGGAAAAGAAGCTTTATGCCATCAGTCTCCAATTTCTAGGTTGACACGCAGCATACACGCAGGACCAGAGCTTACTGTCTCTACGCAGTGTTCTGGTACCGAAACGGTTGCCTAAGCAAAGTCCCTAGGAGTCTTGGAAAGCTTACTACCGTGAAACTAAAGCAGAACAGCGATGAAGGCCTCATGGAGCTGCTGCACGCCTCCCGTTTTGCCAGCATAATCAGGGCCTTACTTCGAGGCTAGTGCTCACATTGACTTTCACGTTTGGTATAGAGCAGAGCAGGGTGAGCTTCCAACTAGGAACTGGAAGCACAAGGTTGCTTTCGAGAAAACTCATTTTCTTCTATGAACCATGCCGGCTGTAAGTAAAAGCACGGTAACAACAGTGCTTTGCAGGGAGCTTCGGGGCCGCATCAACGGAGCTTTCATAATGGGAAAACTAGCCTTGTGCCATCAGTCTCTACTTTCTAGGTTGACACGCAGCATACACGCAGGAGCAGAGCTTCCTGGTTCTACGCAGTGTTCTGGTACTGAAACGGGTCCTGAAGCAAGGCCCCTAGGAGTGTTGAAAAGCTTACTACCTTGAAACTAAAGCAGAACAACGATGAAGGCCTCATGGAGCTGCTGCACGCCTCCCGTTTTGCCAGCATAATCAGGGCCTTACTTCGAGGCTAGTGCTCACATTGACTTTCACGTTTGGTATAGAGCAGAGCAGGGTGAGCTTCCAACTAGGAACTGGAAGCACAAGGTTTCTTTCGAGAAAACTCATTTTCTTCTATGTGCCATGCCGGCTGTAAGTAAAAGCACGGTAACAACAGTGTTTTGCAGGAAGCTTCGAGGCAGCATGAATGGAGCTTTCAAAACGGAAAAACAATTCTTGTGCCATCAGTCTCTAATTTCTAGGTTGACACGCAGCATACACGCAGGAGCAGAGCTTCCTGGTTCTACGCAGTGTTCTGGTACTGAAACGGGTGCTGAAGCAAGTCCGCTAGGAGTGTTGAAAAGCTTACTACCTTGAAACTAAAGCAGAACAACGATGAAGGCCTCATGGAGCTGCTGCACGCCTCTCGTTTTGCAAGGATAATCAGGGCCTTACTTCGAAGCTTGGGCTCACGTTGACTTTCACTTTAGGTATAGCGCAGAGCAGGGTGAGCTTCCAACAAGGAACTGGAAACCCAAGGTTTCTTAGGAGAAAACTCATTTTCTTCTCAGAACCATGCCGGCAGTGAGGAAAACCCCGGCAACAACAATGCTTTTCAGGTAGCTTCGAGGCCGCATGAAAGGAGCTTTCATAATGGGAAAAGAAGCCTTATGCCATCAGTCTCCAATTTCTAGGTTGACACGCAGCATACACGCAGGACCAGAGCTTACTGTCTCTACGCAGTGTTCTGGTACCGAAACGGTTGCTTCAGCAAAGTCCCTAGGAACGTTGGAAAGCTTACTACCGTGAAACTAAAGCAGAACAGCGATGAAGGCCTCATGGAGCTGCTGCACGCCTCCCGTTTTGCCAGCATAATCAGGGCCTTACTTCGAGGCTAGTGCTCACATTGACTTTCACGTTTGGTATAGAGCAGAGCAGGGTGAGCTTCCAACTAGGAACTGGAAGCACAAGGTTTCTTTCGAGAAAACTCATTTTCTTCTATGAACCATGCCGGCTGTAAGTAAAAGCACGGTAACAACAGTGCTTTTCAGGGAGCTTCGGGGCCGCATCAACGGAGCTTTCATAATGGGAAAACTAGCCTTGTGCCATCAGTCTCTACTTTCTAGGTTGACACGCAGCATACACGCAGGAGCAGAGCTTCCTGGTTCTACGCAGTGTTCTGGTACTGAAACGGGTCCTGAAGCAAGGCCCCTAGGAGTGTTGAAAAGCTTACTACCTTGAAACTAAAGCAGAACAACGATGAAGGCCTCATGGAGCTGCTGCACGCCTCTCGTTTTGCAAGGATAATCAGGGCCTTACTTCGAAGCTTGGGCTCACGTTGACTTTCACTTTAGGTATAGCGCAGAGCAGGGTGAGCTTCCAACAAGGAACTGGAAACCCAAGGTTTCTTAGGAGAAAACTCATTTTCTTCTCAGAACCATGCCGGCAGTGAGGAAAACCCCGGCAACAACAATGCTTTTCAGGTAGCTTCGAGGCCGCATGAACGGAGCTTTCATAATGGGAAAAGAAGCCTTATGCCATCAGTCTCCAATTTCTAGGTTGACACGCAGCATACACGCAGGACCAGAGCTTACTGTCTCTACGCAGTGTTCTGGTACCGAAACGGTTGCCTAAGCAAAGTCCCTAGGAACGTTGGAAAGCTTACTACCGTGAAACTAAAGCAGAACAGCGATGAAGGCCTCATGGAGCTGCTGCACGCCTCCCGTTTTGCCAGCATAATCAGGGCCTTACTTCGAGGCTAGTGCTCACATTGACTTTCACGTTTGGTATAGAGCAGAGCAGGGTGAGCTTCCAACTAGGAACTGGAAGCACAAGGTTGCTTTCGAGAAAACTCATTTTCTTCTATGAACCATGCCGGCTGTAAGTAAAAGCACGGTAACAACAGTGCTTTGCAGGGAGCTTCGGGGCCGCATCAACGGAGCTTTCATAATGGGAAAACTAGCCTTGTGCCATCAGTCTCTACTTTCTAGGTTGACACGCAGCATACACGCAGGAGCAGAGCTTCCTGGTTCTACGCAGTGTTCTGGTACTGAAACGGGTCCTGAAGCAAGGCCCCTAGGAGTGTTGAAAAGCTTACTACCTTGAAACTAAAGCAGAACAACGATGAAGGCCTCATGGAGCTGCTGCACGCCTCCCGTTTTGCCAGCATAATCAGGGCCTTACTTCGAGGCTAGTGCTCACATTGACTTTCACGTTTGGTATAGAGCAGAGCAGGGTGAGCTTCCAACTAGGAACTGGAAGCACAAGGTTTCTTTCGAGAAAACTCATTTTCTTCTATGTGCCATGCCGGCTGTAAGTAAAAGCACGGTAACAACAGTGTTTTGCAGGAAGCTTCGAGGCAGCATGAATGGAGCTTTCAAAACGGAAAAACAATTCTTGTGCCATCAGTCTCTAATTTCTAGGTTGACACGCAGCATACACGCAGGAGCAGAGCTTCCTGGTTCTACGCAGTGTTCTGGTACTGAAACGGGTGCTGAAGCAAGTCCGCTAGGAGTGTTGAAAAGCTTACTACCTTGAAACTAAAGCAGAACAACGATGAAGGCCTCATGGAGCTGCTGCACGCCTCTCGTTTTGCAAGGATAATCAGGGCCTTACTTCGAAGCTTGGGCTCACGTTGACTTTCACTTTAGGTATAGCGCAGAGCAGGGTGAGCTTCCAACAAGGAACTGGAAACCCAAGGTTTCTTAGGAGAAAACTCATTTTCTTCTCAGAACCATGCCGGCAGTGAGGAAAACCCCGGCAACAACAATGCTTTTCAGGTAGCTTCGAGGCCGCATGAAAGGAGCTTTCATAATGGGAAAAGAAGCCTTATGCCATCAGTCTCCAATTTCTAGGTTGACACGCAGCATACACGCAGGACCAGAGCTTACTGTCTCTACGCAGTGTTCTGGTACCGAAACGGTTGCTTCAGCAAAGTCCCTAGGAACGTTGGAAAGCTTACTACCGTGAAACTAAAGCAGAACAGCGATGAAGGCCTCATGGAGCTGCTGCACGCCTCCCGTTTTGCCAGCATAATCAGGGCCTTACTTCGAGGCTAGTGCTCACATTGACTTTCACGTTTGGTATAGAGCAGAGCAGGGTGAGCTTCCAACTAGGAACTGGAAGCACAAGGTTTCTTTCGAGAAAACTCATTTTCTTCTATGAACCATGCCGGCTGTAAGTAAAAGCACGGTAACAACAGTGCTTTTCAGGGAGCTTCGGGGCCGCATCAACGGAGCTTTCATAATGGGAAAACTAGCCTTGTGCCATCAGTCTCTACTTTCTAGGTTGACACGCAGCATACACGCAGGAGCAGAGCTTCCTGGTTCTACGCAGTGTTCTGGTACTGAAACGGGTCCTGAAGCAAGGCCCCTAGGAGTGTTGAAAAGCTTACTACCTTGAAACTAAAGCAGAACAACGATGAAGGCCTCATGGAGCTGCTGCACGCCTCTCGTTTTGCAAGGATAATCAGGGCCTTACTTCGAAGCTTGGGCTCACGTTGACTTTCACTTTAGGTATAGCGCAGAGCAGGGTGAGCTTCCAACAAGGAACTGGAAACCCAAGGTTTCTTAGGAGAAAACTCATTTTCTTCTCAGAACCATGCCGGCAGTGAGGAAAACCCCGGCAACAACAATGCTTTTCAGGTAGCTTCGAGGCCGCATGAACGGAGCTTTCATAATGGGAAAAGAAGCCTTATGCCATCAGTCTCCAATTTCTAGGTTGACACGCAGCATACACGCAGGACCAGAGCTTACTGTCTCTACGCAGTGTTCTGGTACCGAAACGGTTGCCTAAGCAAAGTCCCTAGGAACGTTGGAAAGCTTACTACCGTGAAACTAAAGCAGAACAGCGATGAAGGCCTCATGGAGCTGCTGCACGCCTCCCGTTTTGCCAGCATAATCAGGGCCTTACTTCGAGGCTAGTGCTCACATTGACTTTCACGTTTGGTATAGAGCAGAGCAGGGTGAGCTTCCAACTAGGAACTGGAAGCACAAGGTTTCTTTCGAGAAAACTCATTTTCTTCTATGAACCATGCCGGCTGTAAGTAAAAGCACGGTAATAACAGTGCTTTTCAGGGAGCTTCGGGGCCGCATCAACGGAGCTTTCATAATGGGAAAACTAGCCTTGTGCCATCAGGCTCTACTTTCTAGGTTGACACGCAGCATACACGCAGGAGCAGAGCTTCCTGGTTCTACGCAGTGTTCTGGTACTGAAACGGGTCCTGAAGCAAGGCCCCTAGGAGTGTTGAAAAGCTTACTACCTTGAAACTAAAGCAGAACAACGATGAAGGCCTCATGGAGCTGCTGCACGCCTCTCGTTTTGCAAGGATAATCAGGGCCTTACTTCGAAGCTTGGGCTCACGTTGACTTTCACTTTAGGTATAGCGCAGAGCAGGGTGAGCTTCCAACAAGGAACTGGAAACCCAAGGTTTCTTAGGAGAAAACTCATTTTCTTCTCAGAACCATGCCGGCAGTGAGGAAAACCCCGGCAACAACAATGCTTTTCAGGTAGCTTCGAGGCCGCATGAACGGAGCTTTCATAATGGGAAAAGAAGCTTTATGCCATCAGTCTCCAATTTCTAGGTTGACACGCAGCATACACGCAGGACCAGAGCTTACTGTCTCTACGCAGTGTTCTGGTACCGAAACGGTTGCCTAAGCAAAGTCCCTAGGAGTCTTGGAAAGCTTACTACCGTGAAACTAAAGCAGAACAGCGATGAAGGCCTCATGGAGCTGCTGCACGCCTCCCGTTTTGCCAGCATAATCAGGGCCTTACTTCGAGGCTAGTGCTCACATTGACTTTCACGTTTGGTATAGAGCAGAGCAGGGTGAGCTTCCAACTAGGAACTGGAAGCACAAGGTTGCTTTCGAGAAAACTCATTTTCTTCTATGAACCATGCCGGCTGTAAGTAAAAGCACGGTAACAACAGTGCTTTGCAGGGAGCTTCGGGGCCGCATCAACGGAGCTTTCATAATGGGAAAACTAGCCTTGTGCCATCAGTCTCTACTTTCTAGGTTGACACGCAGCATACACGCAGGAGCAGAGCTTCCTGGTTCTACGCAGTGTTCTGGTACTGAAACGGGTCCTGAAGCAAGGCCCCTAGGAGTGTTGAAAAGCTTACTACCTTGAAACTAAAGCAGAACAACGATGAAGGCCTCATGGAGCTGCTGCACGCCTCCCGTTTTGCCAGCATAATCAGGGCCTTACTTCGAGGCTAGTGCTCACATTGACTTTCACGTTTGGTATAGAGCAGAGCAGGGTGAGCTTCCAACTAGGAACTGGAAGCACAAGGTTTCTTTCGAGAAAACTCATTTTCTTCTATGTGCCATGCCGGCTGTAAGTAAAAGCACGGTAACAACAGTGTTTTGCAGGAAGCTTCGAGGCAGCATGAATGGAGCTTTCAAAACGGAAAAACAATTCTTGTGCCATCAGTCTCTAATTTCTAGGTTGACACGCAGCATACACGCAGGAGCAGAGCTTCCTGGTTCTACGCAGTGTTCTGGTACTGAAACGGGTGCTGAAGCAAGTCCGCTAGGAGTGTTGAAAAGCTTACTACCTTGAAACTAAAGCAGAACAACGATGAAGGCCTCATGGAGCTGCTGCACGCCTCTCGTTTTGCAAGGATAATCAGGGCCTTACTTCGAAGCTTGGGCTCACGTTGACTTTCACTTTAGGTATAGCGCAGAGCAGGGTGAGCTTCCAACAAGGAACTGGAAACCCAAGGTTTCTTAGGAGAAAACTCATTTTCTTCTCAGAACCATGCCGGCAGTGAGGAAAACCCCGGCAACAACAATGCTTTTCAGGTAGCTTCGAGGCCGCATGAAAGGAGCTTTCATAATGGGAAAAGAAGCCTTATGCCATCAGTCTCCAATTTCTAGGTTGACACGCAGCATACACGCAGGACCAGAGCTTACTGTCTCTACGCAGTGTTCTGGTACCGAAACGGTTGCTTCAGCAAAGTCCCTAGGAACGTTGGAAAGCTTACTACCGTGAAACTAAAGCAGAACAGCGATGAAGGCCTCATGGAGCTGCTGCACGCCTCCCGTTTTGCCAGCATAATCAGGGCCTTACTTCGAGGCTAGTGCTCACATTGACTTTCACGTTTGGTATAGAGCAGAGCAGGGTGAGCTTCCAACTAGGAACTGGAAGCACAAGGTTTCTTTCGAGAAAACTCATTTTCTTCTATGAACCATGCCGGCTGTAAGTAAAAGCACGGTAACAACAGTGCTTTTCAGGGAGCTTCGGGGCCGCATCAACGGAGCTTTCATAATGGGAAAACTAGCCTTGTGCCATCAGTCTCTACTTTCTAGGTTGACACGCAGCATACACGCAGGAGCAGAGCTTCCTGGTTCTACGCAGTGTTCTGGTACTGAAACGGGTCCTGAAGCAAGGCCCCTAGGAGTGTTGAAAAGCTTACTACCTTGAAACTAAAGCAGAACAACGATGAAGGCCTCATGGAGCTGCTGCACGCCTCTCGTTTTGCAAGGATAATCAGGGCCTTACTTCGAAGCTTGGGCTCACGTTGACTTTCACTTTAGGTATAGCGCAGAGCAGGGTGAGCTTCCAACAAGGAACTGGAAACCCAAGGTTTCTTAGGAGAAAACTCATTTTCTTCTCAGAACCATGCCGGCAGTGAGGAAAACCCCGGCAACAACAATGCTTTTCAGGTAGCTTCGAGGACGCATGAACGGAGCTTTCATAATGGGAAAAGAAGCCTTATGCCATCAGTCTCCAATTTCTAGGTTGACACGCAGCATACACGCAGGACCAGAGCTTACTGTCTCTACGCAGTGTTCTGGTACCGAAACGGTTGCCTAAGCAAAGTCCCTAGGAACGTTGGAAAGCTTACTACCGTGAAACTAAAGCAGAACAGCGATGAAGGCCTCATGGAGCTGCTGCACGCCTCCCGTTTTGCCAGCATAATCAGGGCCTTACTTCGAGGCTAGTGCTCACATTGACTTTCACGTTTGGTATAGAGCAGAGCAGGGTGAGCTTCCAACTAGGAACTGGAAGCACAAGGTTTCTTTCGAGAAAACTCATTTTCTTCTATGTGCCATGCCGGCTGTAAGTAAAAGCACGGTAACAACAGTGTTTTGCAGGAAGCTTCGAGGCAGCATGAATGGAGCTTTCAAAACGGAAAAACAATTCTTGTGCCATCAGTCTCTAATTTCTAGGTTGACACGCAGCATACACGCAGGAGCAGAGCTTCCTGGTTCTACGCAGTGTTCTGGTACTGAAACGGGTGCTGAAGCAAGTCCGCTAAGAGTGTTGAAAAGCTTACTACCTTGAAACTAAAGCAGAACAACGATGAAGGCCTCATGGAGCTGCTGCACGCCTCTCGTTTTGCAAGGATAATCAGGGCCTTACTTCGAAGCTTGGGCTCACGTTGACTTTCACTTTAGGTATAGCGCAGAGCAGGGTGAGCTTCCAACAAGGAACTGGAAACCCAAGGTTTCTTAGGAGAAAACTCATTTTCTTCTCAGAACCATGCCGGCAGTGAGGAAAACCCCGGCAACAACAATGCTTTTCAGGTAGCTTCGAGGCCGCATGAAAGGAGCTTTCATAATGGGAAAAGAAGCCTTATGCCATCAGTCTCCAATTTCTAGGTTGACACGCAGCATACACGCAGGACCAGAGCTTACTGTCTCTACGCAGTGTTCTGGTACCGAAACGGTTGCTTCAGCAAAGTCCCTAGGAACGTTGGAAAGCTTACTACCGTGAAACTAAAGCAGAACAGCGATGAAGGCCTCATGGAGCTGCTGCACGCCTCCCGTTTTGCCAGCATAATCAGGGCCTTACTTCGAGGCTAGTGCTCACATTGACTTTCACGTTTGGTATAGAGCAGAGCAGGGTGAGCTTCCAACTAGGAACTGGAAGCACAAGGTTTCTTTCGAGAAAACTCATTTTCTTCTATGAACCATGCCGGCTGTAAGTAAAAGCACGGTAACAACAGTGCTTTTCAGGGAGCTTCGGGGCCGCATCAACGGAGCTTTCATCATGGGAAAACTAGCCTTGTGCCATCAGTCTCTACTTTCTAGGTTGACACGCAGCATACACGCAGGAGCAGAGCTTCCTGGTTCTACGCAGTGTTCTGGTACTGAAACGGGTCCTGAAGCAAGGCCCCTAGGAGTGTTGAAAAGCTTACTACCTTGAAACTAAAGCAGAACAACGATGAAGGCCTCATGGAGCTGCTGCACGCCTCTCGTTTTGCAAGGATAATCAGGGCCTTACTTCGAAGCTTGGGCTCACGTTGACTTTCACTTTAGGTATAGCGCAGAGCAGGGTGAGCTTCCAACAAGGAACTGGAAACCCAAGGTTTCTTAGGAGAAAACTCATTTTCTTCTCAGAACCATGCCGGCAGTGAGGAAAACCCCGGCAACAACAATGCTTTTCAGGTAGCTTCGAGGCCGCATGAACGGAGCTTTCATAATGGGAAAAGAAGCCTTATGCCATCAGTCTCCAATTTCTAGGTTGACACGCAGCATACACGCAGGACCAGAGCTTACTGTCTCTACGCAGTGTTCTGGTACCGAAACGGTTGCCTAAGCAAAGTCCCTAGGAACGTTGGAAAGCTTACTACCGTGAAACTAAAGCAGAACAGCGATGAAGGCCTCATGGAGCTGCTGCACGCCTCCCGTTTTGCCAGCATAATCAGGGCCTTACTTCGAGGCTAGTGCTCACATTGACTTTCACGTTTGGTATAGAGCAGAGCAGGGTGAGCTTCCAACTAGGAACTGGAAGCACAAGGTTTCTTTCGAGAAAACTCATTTTCTTCTATGTGCCATGCCGGCTGTAAGTAAAAGCACGGTAACAACAGTGTTTTGCAGGAAGCTTCGAGGCAGCATGAATGGAGCTTTCAAAACGGAAAAACAATTCTTGTGCCATCAGTCTCTAATTTCTAGGTTGACACGCAGCATACACGCAGGAGCAGAGCTTCCTGGTTCTACGCAGTGTTCTGGTACTGAAACGGGTGCTGAAGCAAGTCCGCTAAGAGTGTTGAAAAGCTTACTACCTTGAAACTAAAGCAGAACAACGATGAAGGCCTCATGGAGCTGCTGCACGCCTCTCGTTTTGCAAGGATAATCAGGGCCTTACTTCGAAGCTTGGGCTCACGTTGACTTTCACTTTAGGTATAGCGCAGAGCAGGGTGAGCTTCCAACAAGGAACTGGAAACCCAAGGTTTCTTAGGAGAAAACTCATTTTCTTCTCAGAACCATGCCGGCAGTGAGGAAAACCCCGGCAACAACAATGCTTTTCAGGTAGCTTCGAGGCCGCATGAAAGGAGCTTTCATAATGGGAAAAGAAGCCTTATGCCATCAGTCTCCAATTTCTAGGTTGACACGCAGCATACACGCAGGACCAGAGCTTACTGTCTCTACGCAGTGTTCTGGTACCGAAACGGTTGCTTAAGCAAAGTCCCTAGGAGTCTTGGAAAGCTTACTACCGTGAAACTAAAGCAGAACAGCGATGAAGGCCTCATGGAGCTGCTGCACGCCTCCCGTTTTGCCAGGATAATCAGGGCCTTACTTCGAGGCTAGTGCTCACATTGACTTTCACGTTTGGTATAGAGCAGAGCAGGGTGAGCTTCCAACTAGGAACTGGAAGCACAAGGTTTCTTTCGAGAAAACTCATTTTCTTCTATGAACCATGCCGGCTGTAAGTAAAAGCACGGTAACAACAGTGCTTTTCAGGGAGCTTCGGGGCCGCATCAACGGAGCTTTCATCATGGGAAAACTAGCCTTGTGCCATCAGTCTCTACTTTCTAGGTTGACACGCAGCATACACGCAGGAGCAGAGCTTCCTGGTTCTACGCAGTGTTCTGGTACTGAAACGGGTGCTGAAGCAAGGCCCCTAGGAGTGTTGAAAAGCTTACTACCTTGAAACTAAAGCAGAACAACGATGAAGGCCTCATGGAGCTGCTGCACGCCTCTCGTTTTGCAAGGATAATCAGGGCCTTACTTCGAAGCTTGGGCTCACGTTGACTTTCACTTTAGGTATAGCGCAGAGCAGGGTGAGCTTCCAACAAGGAACTGGAAACCCAAGGTTTCTTAGGAGAAAACTCATTTTCTTCTCAGAACCATGCCGGCAGTGAGGAAAACCCCGGCAACAACAATGCTTTTCAGGTAGCTTCGAGGCCGCATGAACGGAGCTTTCATAATGGGAAAAGAAGCCTTATGCCATCAGTCTCCAATTTCTAGGTTGACACGCAGCATACACGCAGGACCAGAGCTTACTGTCTCTACGCAGTGTTCTGGTACCGAAACGGTTGCCTAAGCAAAGTCCCTAGGAACGTTGGAAAGCTTACTACCGTGAAACTAAAGCAGAACAGCGATGAAGGCCTCATGGAGCTGCTGCACGCCTCCCGTTTTGCCAGCATAATCAGGGCCTTACTTCGAGGCTAGTGCTCACATTGACTTTCACGTTTGGTATAGAGCAGAGCAGGGTGAGCTTCCAACTAGGAACTGGAAGCACAAGGTTTCTTTCGAGAAAACTCATTTTCTTCTATGTGCCATGCCGGCTGTAAGTAAAAGCACGGTAACAACAGTGTTTTGCAGGAAGCTTCGAGGCAGCATGAATGGAGCTTTCAAAACGGAAAAACAATTCTTGTGCCATCAGTCTCTAATTTCTAGGTTGACACGCAGCATACACGCAGGAGCAGAGCTTCCTGGTTCTACGCAGTGTTCTGGTACTGAAACGGGTGCTGAAGCAAGTCCGCTAGGAGTGTTGAAAAGCTTACTACCTTGAAACTAAAGCAGAACAACGATGAAGGCCTCATGGAGCTGCTGCACGCCTCTCGTTTTGCAAGGATAATCAGGGCCTTACTTCGAAGCTTGGGCTCACGTTGACTTTCACTTTAGGTATAGCGCAGAGCAGGGTGAGCTTCCAACAAGGAACTGGAAACCCAAGGTTTCTTAGGAGAAAACTCATTTTCTTCTCAGAACCATGCCGGCAGTGAGGAAAACCCCGGCAACAACAATGCTTTTCAGGTAGCTTCGAGGCCGCATGAAAGGAGCTTTCATAATGGGAAAAGAAGCCTTATGCCATCAGTCTCCAATTTCTAGGTTGACACGCAGCATACACGCAGGACCAGAGCTTACTGTCTCTACGCAGTGTTCTGGTACCGAAACGGTTGCTTAAGCAAAGTCCCTAGGAGTCTTGGAAAGCTTACTACCGTGAAACTAAAGCAGAACAGCGATGAAGGCCTCATGGAGCTGCTGCACGCCTCCCGTTTTGCCAGCATAATCAGGGCCTTACTTCGAGGCTAGTGCTCACATTGACTTTCACGTTTGGTATAGAGCAGAGCAGGGTGAGCTTCCAACTAGGAACTGGAAGCACAAGGTTTCTTTCGAGAAAACTCATTTTCTTCTATGTGCCATGCCAGCTGTAAGTAAAAGCACGGTAACAACAGTGCTTTGCAGGAAGCTTCGGGGCCGCATCAACGGAGCTTTCATAATGGGAAAACTAGCCTTGTGCCATCAGTCTCTACTTTCTAGGTTGACACGCAGCATACACGGAGGAGCAGAGCTTCCTGGTTCTACGCAGTGTTCTGGTACTGAAACGGGTGCTGAAGCAATTCCTCTAGGTGTGTTGAAAAGCTTACTACCTTGAAACTAAAGCAGAACAACGATGAAGGCCTCATGGAGCTGCTGCACGCCTCTCGTTTTGCAAGGATAATCAGGGCCTTATTTCGAAGCTTGGGCTCACGTTGACTTTCACTTTAGGTATAGCGCAGAGCAGGGTGAGCTTCCAACAAGGAACTGGAAACCCAAGGTTTCTTAGGAGAAAACTCATTTTCTTCTCAGAACCATGCCGGCAGTGAGGAAAATCCCGGCAACAACAATGCTTTTCAGGTAGCTTCGGGGCGGCATAAACGGAGCTTTCATAATGGGATTAGAAGCCTTATGCCATCAGTCTCCAATTTCTAGGTTGACACGCAGCATACACGCAGGACCAGAGCTTACTGTCTCTACGCAGTGTTCTGGTACTGAAACGGTTGCTTAAGCAAAGTCCATAGGAGTCTTGGAAAGCTTACTACCGTGAAACTAAAGCAGAACAGCGATGAAGGCCTCATGGAGCTGCTGCACGCCTCCCGTTTTGCCAGCATAATCAGGGGCCTTACTTCGAGGCTAGTGCTCACATTGACTTTCACGTTTGGTATAGAGCAGAGCAGGGTGAGCTTCCAACTAGGAACTGGAAGCACAAGGTTTCTTTCGAGAAAACTCATTTTCTTCTATGTGCCATGCCGGCTGTAAGTAAAAGCACGGTAACAACAGTGCTTTGCAGGAAGCTTCGGGGCTGCATCAACGGAGCTTTCATAATGGGAAAACTAGCCTTGTGCCATCAGTCTCTACTTTCTAGGTTGACACGCAGCATACACGCAGGAGCAGAGCTTCCTGGTTCTACGCAGTGTTCTGGTACTGAAACGGGTGCTGAAGCAAGTCCGCTAGGAGTGTTGAAAAGCTTACTACCTTGAAACTAAAGCAGAACAACGATGAAGGCCTCATGGAGCTGCTGCACGCCTCTCGTTTTGCAAGGATAATCAGGGCCTTACTTCGAAGCTTGGGCTCACGTTGACTTTCACTTTAGGTATAGCGCAGAGCAGGGTGAGCTTCCAACAAGGAACTGGAAACCCAAGGTTTCTTAGGAGAAAACTCATTTTCTTCTCAGAACCATGCCGGCAGTGAGGAAAACCCCGGCAACAACAATGCTTTTCAGGTAGCTTCGGGGCCGCATGAACGGAGCTTTCATAATGGGAAAAGAAGCCTTATGCCATCAGTCTCCAATTTCTAGGTTGACACGCAGCATACACGCAGGACCAGAGCTTACTGTCTCTACGCAGTGTTCTGGTACTGAAACGGTTGCTTAAGCAAAGTCCATAGGAGTCTTGGAAAGCTTACTACCGTGAAACTAAAGCAGAACAGCGATGAAGGCCTCATGGAGCTGCTGCACGCCTCCCGTTTTGCCAGCATAATCAGGGCCTTACTTCGAGGCTAGTGCTCACATTGACTTTCACGTTTGGTATAGAGCAGAGCAGGGTGAGCTTCCAACTAGGAACTGGAAGCACAAGGTTTCTTTCGAGAAAACTCATTTTCTTCTATGAGCCATGCCGGCTGTAAGTAAAAGCACGGTAACAACAGTGCTTTTCAGGGAGCTTCGGGGCCGCATCAACGGAGCTTTCATAATGGGAAAACTAGCCTTGTGCCATCAGTCTCTAATTTCTAGGTTGACACGCAGCATACACGCAGGAGCAGAGCTTCCTGGTTCTACGCAGTGTTCTGGTACTGAAACGGGTGCTGAAGCAAGTCCTCTAGGAGTGTTGAAAAGCTTACTACCTTGAAACTAAAGCAGAACAACGATGAAGGCCTCATGGAGCTGCTGCACGCCTCTCGTTTTGCAAGGATAATCAGGGCCTTACTTCGAAGCTTGGGCTCACGTTGACTTTCACTTTAGGTATAGCGCAGAGCAGGGTGAGCTTCCAACAAGGAACTGGAAACCCAAGGTTTCTTAGGAGAAAACTCATTTTCTTCTCAGAACCATGCCGGCAGTGAGGAAAACCCCGGCAACAACAATGCTTTTCAGGTAGCTTCGAGGCCGCATGAACGGAGCTTTCATAATGGGAAAAGAAGCCTTATGCCATCAGTCTCCAATTTCTAGGTTGACACGCAGCATACACGCAGGACCAGAGCTTACTGTCTCTACGCAGTGTTCTGATACCGAAACGGTTGCTTCAGCAAAGTCCCTAGGAACGTTGGAAAGCTTACTACCGTGAAACTAAAGCAGAACAGCGATGAAGGACTCATGGAGCTGCTGCACGCCTCCCGTTTTGCCAGCATAATCAGGGCCTTACTTCGAGGCTAGTGCTCACATTGACTTTCACGTTTGGTATAGAGCAGAGCAGGGTGAGCTTCCAACTAGGAACTGGAAGCACAAGGTTTCTTTCGAGAAAACTCATTTTCTTCTATGAACCATGCCGGCTGTAAGTAAAAGCACGGTAACAACAGTGCTTTTCAGGGAGCTTCGGGGCCGCATCAACGGAGCTTTCATAATGGGAAAACTAGCCTTGTGCCATCAGTCTCTAATTTCTAGGTTGACACGCAGCATACACGCAGGAGCAGAGCTTCCTGGTTCTACGCAGTGTTCTGGTACTGAAACGGGTGCTGAAGCAAGGCCCCTAGGAGTGTTGAAAAGCTTACTACCTTGAAACTAAAGCAGAACAACGATGAAGGCCTCATGGAGCTGCTGCACGCCTCTCGTTTCGCAAGGATAATCAGGGCCTTACTTCGAAGCTTGGGCTCACGTTGACTTTCACTTTAGGTATAGCGCAGAGCAGGGTGAGCTTCCAACAAGGAACTGGAAACCCAAGGTTTCTTAGGAGAAAACTCATTTTCTTCTCAGAACCATGCCGGCAGTGAGGAAAACCCCGGCAACAACAATGCTTTTCAGGTAGCTTCGAGGCCGCATGAACGGAGCTTTCATAATGGGAAAAGAAGCCTTATGCCATCAGTCTCCAATTTCTAGGTTGACACGCAGCATACACGCAGGACCAGAGCTTACTGTCTCTACGCAGTGTTCTGGTACCGAAACGGTTGCCTAAGCAAAGTCCCTAGGAGTCTTGGAAAGCTTACTACCGTGAAACTAAAGCAGAACAGCGATGAAGGCCTCATGGAGCTGCTGCACGCCTCCCGTTTTGCCAGCATAATCAGGGCCTTACTTCGAGGCTAGTGCTCACATTGACTTTCACGTTTGGTATACAGCAGAGCAGGGTGAGCTTCCAACTAGGAACTGGAAGCACAAGGTTTCTTTCGAGAAAACTCATTTTCTTCTATGTGCCATGCCGGCTGTAAGTAAAAGCACGGTAACAACAGTGTTTTGCAGGAAGCTTCGAGGCAGCATGAATGGAGCTTTCAAAACGGAAAAACAATTCTTGTGCCATCAGTCTCTACTTTCTAGGTTGACACGCAGCATACACGCAGGAGCAGAGCTTCCTGGTTCTACGCAGTGTTCTGGTACTGAAACGGGTGCTGAAGCAAGTCCGCTAGGAGTGTTGAAAAGCTTACTACCTTGAAACTAAAGCAGAACAACGATGAAGGCCTCATGGAGCTGCTGCACGCCTCTCGTTTTGCAAGGATAATCAGGGCCTTACTTCGAAGCTTGGGCTCACGTTGACTTTCACTTTAGGTATAGCGCAGAGCAGGGTGAGCTTCCAACAAGGAACTGGAAACCCAAGGTTTCTTAGGAGAAAACTCATTTTCTTCTCAGAACCATGCCGGCAGTGAGGAAAACCCCGGCAACAACAATGCTTTTCAGGTAGCTTCGAGGCCGCATGAACGGAGCTTTCATAATGGGAAAAGAAGCCTTATGCCATCAGTCTCCAATTTCTAGGTTGACACGCAGCATACACGCAGGACCAGAGCTTACTGTCTCTACGCAGTGTTCTGGTACCGAAACGGTTGCCTAAGCAAAGTCCCTAGGAACGTTGGAAAGCTTACTACCGTGAAACTAAAGCAGAACAGCGATGAAGGCCTCAGGGAGCTGCTGCACGCCTCCCGTTTTGCCAGCATAATCAGGGCCTTACTTCGAGGCTAGTGCTCACATTGACTTTCACGTTTGGTATAGAGCAGAGCAGGGTGAGCTTCCAACTAGGAACTGGAAGCACAAGGTTTCTTTCGAGAAAACTCATTTTCTTCTATGTGCCATGCCGGCTGTAAGTAAAAGCACGGTAACAACAGTGCTTTGCAGGAAGCTTCGAGGCAGCATGAATGGAGCTTTCAAAATGGGAAAACAAGCCTTGTGCCATCAGTCTCTAATTTCTAGGTTGAAACGCAGCATACACGCAGGAGCAGAGCTTCCTGGTTGTACGCAGTGTTCTGGTACTGAAACGGGTGCTGAAGCAAGTCCGCTAGGAGTGTTGAAAAGCTTACTACCTTGAAACTAAAGCAGAACAGCGATGAAGGCCTCATGGAGCTGCTGCACGCCTCCCGTTTTGCCAGCATAATCAGGGCCTTACTTCGAGGCTAGTGCTCACATTGACTTTCACGTTTGGTATAGAGCAGAGCAGGGTGAGCTTCCAACTAGGTACTGGAAGCACAAGGTTTCTTTCGAGAAAACTCATTTTCTTCTATGAACCATGCCGGCTGTAAGTAAAAGCACGGTAACAACAGTGCTTTTCAGGGAGCTTCGGGGCCGCATCAACGGAGCTTTCATCATGGGAAAACTAGCCTTGTGCCATCAGTCTCTACTTTCTAGGTTGACACGCAGCATACACGCAGGAGCAGAGCTTCCTGGTTCTACGCAGTGTTCTGGTACTGAAACGGGTGCTGAAGCAAGGCCCCTAGGAGTGTTGAAAAGCTTACTACCTTGAAACTAAAGCAGAACAACGATGAAGGCCTCATGGAGCTGCTGCACGCCTCTCGTTTTGCAAGGATAATCAGGGCCTTACTTCGAAGCTTGGGCTCACGTTGACTTTCACTTTAGGTATAGCGCAGAGCAGGCTGAGCTTCCAACAAGGAACTGGAAACCCAAGGTTTCTTAGGAGAAAACTCATTTTCTTCTCAGAACCATGCCGGCAGTGAGGAAAACCCCGGCAACAACAATGCTTTTCAGGTAGCTTCGAGGCCGCATGAACGGAGCTTTCATAATGGGAAAAGAAGCCTTATGCCATCAGTCTCCAATTTCTAGGTTGACACGCAGCATACACGCAGGACCAGAGCTTACTGCCTCTACGCAGTGTTCTGGTACCGAAACGGTTGCCTAAGCAAAGTCCCTAGGAGTCTTGGAAAGCTTACTACCGTGAAACTAAAGCAGAACAGCGATGAAGGCCTCATGGAGCTGCTGCACGCCTCCCGTTTTGCCAGCATAATCAGGGCCTTACTTCGAGGCTAGTGCTCACATTGACTTTCACGTTTGGTATAGAGCAGAGCAGGGTGAGCTTCCAACTAGGAACTGGAAGCACAAGGTTTCTTTCGAGAAAAC
Source organism: Eubalaena glacialis (assembly GCF_028564815.1). Classification (NCBI taxonomy): domain Eukaryota; kingdom Metazoa; phylum Chordata; class Mammalia; order Artiodactyla; family Balaenidae; genus Eubalaena; species Eubalaena glacialis. The sequence goes on from NC_083731.1 coordinate 49,502,092, forward strand.
TCATTTTCTTCTATGAACCATGCCGGCTGTAAGTAAAAGCACGGTAACAACAGTGTTTTTCAGGGAGCTTCGGGGCCGCATCAACGGAGCTTTCATAATGGGAAAACTAGCCTTGTGCCATCAGTCTCTACTTTCTAGGTTGACACGCAGCATACACGCAGGAGCAGAGCTTCCTGGTTCTACGCAGTGTTCTGGTACTGAAACGGGTCCTGAAGCAAGGCCCCTAGGAGTGTTGAAAAGCTTACTACCTTGAAACTAAAGCAGAACAACGATGAAGGCCTCATGGAGCTGCTGCACGCCTCTCGTTTTGCAAGGATAATCAGGGCCTTATTTCGAAGCTTGGGCTCACGTTGACTTTCACTTTAGGTATAGCGCAGAGCAGGGTGAGCTTCCAACAAGGAACTGGAAACCCAAGGTTTCTTAGGAGAAAACTCATTTTCTTCTCAGAACCATGCCGGCAGTGAGGAAAACCCCGGCAACAACAATGCTTTTCAGGTAGCTTCGGGGCCGCATGAACGGAGCTTTCATAATGGGAAAAGAAGCCTTATGCCATCAGTCTCCAATTTCTAGGTTGACACGCAGCATACACGCAGGACCAGAGCTTACTGTCTCTACGCAGTGTTCTGGTACTGAAACGGTTGCTTAAGCAAAGTCCATAGGAGTCTTGGAAAGCTTACTACCGTGAAACTAAAGCAGAACAGCGATGAAGGCCTCATGGAGCTGCTGCACGCCTCCCGTTTTGCCAGCATAATCAGGGCCTTACTTCGAGGCTAGTGCTCACATTGACTTTCACGTTTGGTATAGAGCAGAGCAGGGTGAGCTTCCAACTAGGAACTGGAAGCACAAGGTTTCTTTCGAGAAAACTCATTTTCTTCTATGTGCCATTCCGGCTGTAAGTAAAAGCACGGTAACAACAGTGCTTTGCAGGAAGCTTCGAGGCCGCATCAACGGAGCTTTCATAATGGGAAAACTAGCCTTGTGCCATCAGTCTCTACTTTCTAGGTTGACACGCAGCATACACGCAGGAGCAGAGCTTCCTGGTTCTACGCAGTGTTCTGGTACTGAAACGGGTGCTGAAGCAAGGCCCCTAGGAGTGTTGAAAAGCTTACTACCTTGAAACTAAAGCAGAACAACGATGAAGGCCTCATGGAGCTGCTGCACGCCTCTCGTTTTGCAAGGATAATCAGGGCCTTACTTCGAAGCTTGGGCTCACGTTGACTTTCACTTTAGGTATAGCGCAGAGCAGGGTGAGCTTCCAACAAGGAACTGGAAACCCAAGGTTTCTTAGGAGAAAACTCATTTTCTTCTCAGAACCATGCCGGCAGTGAGGAAAACCCCGGCAACAACAATGCTTTTCAGGTAGCTTCGGGGCCGCATGAACGGAGCTTTCATAATGGGAAAAGAAGCCTTATGCCATCAGTCTCCAATTTCTAGGTTGACACGCAGCATACACGCAGGACCAGAGCTTACTGTCTCTACGCAGTGTTCTGGTACTGAAACGGTTGCTTAAGCAAAGTCCATAGGAGTCTTGGAAAGCTTACTACCGTGAAACTAAAGCAGAACAGCGATGAAGGCCTCATGGAGCTGCTGCACGCCTCCCGTTTTGCCAGCATAATCAGGGCCTTACTTCGAGGCTAGTGCTCACATTGACTTTCACGTTTGGTATAGAGCAGAGCAGGGTGAGCTTCCAACTAGGAACTGGAAGCACAAGGTTTCTTTCGAGAAAACTCATTTTCTTCTATGAGCCATGCCGGCTGTAAGTAAAAGCACGGTAACAACAGTGCTTTTCAGGGAGCTTCGGGGCCGCATCAACGGAGCTTTCATAATGGGAAAACTAGCCTTGTGCCATCAGTCTCTAATTTCTAGGTTGACACGCAGCATACACGCAGGAGCAGAGCTTCCTGGTTCTACGCAGTGTTCTGGTACTGAAACGGGTGCTGAAGCAAGTCCTCTAGGAGTGTTGAAAAGCTTACTACCTTGAAACTAAAGCAGAACAACGATGAAGGCCTCATGGAGCTGCTGCACGCCTCTCGTTTTGCAAGGATAATCAGGGCCTTACTTCGAAGCTTGGGCTCACGTTGACTTTCACTTTAGGTATAGCGCAGAGCAGGGTGAGCTTCCAACAAGGAACTGGAAACCCAAGGTTTCTTAGGAGAAAACTCATTTTCTTCTCAGAACCATGCCGGCAGTGAGGAAAACCCCGGCAACAACAATGCTTTTCAGGTAGCTTCGAGGCCGCATGAACGGAGCTTTCATAATGGGAAAAGAAGCCTTATGCCATCAGTCTCCAATTTCTAGGTTGACACGCAGCATACACGCAGGACCAGAGCTTACTGTCTCTACGCAGTGTTCTGATACCGAAACGGTTGCTTCAGCAAAGTCCCTAGGAACGTTGGAAAGCTTACTACCGTGAAACTAAAGCAGAACAGCGATGAAGGCCTCATGGAGCTGCTGCACGCCTCCCGTTTTGCCAGCATAATCAGGGCCTTACTTCGAGGCTAGTGCTCACATTGACTTTCACGTTTGGTATAGAGCAGAGCAGGGTGAGCTTCCAACTAGGAACTGGAAGCACAAGGTTTCTTTCGAGAAAACTCATTTTCTTCTATGAACCATGCCGGCTGTAAGTAAAAGCACGGTAACAACAGTGCTTTTCAGGGAGCTTCGGGGCCGCATCAACGGAGCTTTCATAATGGGAAAACTAGCCTTGTGCCATCAGTCTCTAATTTCTAGGTTGACACGCAGCATACACGCAGGAGCAGAGCTTCCTGGTTCTACGCAGTGTTCTGGTACTGAAACGGGTGCTGAAGCAAGGCCCCTAGGAGTGTTGAAAAGCTTACTACCTTGAAACTAAAGCAGAACAACGATGAAGGCCTCATGGAGCTGCTGCACGCCTCTCGTTTCGCAAGGATAATCAGGGCCTTACTTCGAAGCTTGGGCTCACGTTGACTTTCACTTTAGGTATAGCGCAGAGCAGGGTGAGCTTCCAACAAGGAACTGGAAACCCAAGGTTTCTTAGGAGAAAACTCATTTTCTTCTCAGAACCATGCCGGCAGTGAGGAAAACCCCGGCAACAACAATGCTTTTCAGGTAGCTTCGAGGCCGCATGAACGGAGCTTTCATAATGGGAAAAGAAGCCTTATGCCATCAGTCTCCAATTTCTAGGTTGACACGCAGCATACACGCAGGACCAGAGCTTACTGTCTCTACGCAGTGTTCTGGTACCGAAACGGTTGCCTAAGCAAAGTCCCTAGGAGTCTTGGAAAGCTTACTACCGTGAAACTAAAGCAGAACAGCGATGAAGGCCTCATGGAGCTGCTGCACGCCTCCCGTTTTGCCAGCATAATCAGGGCCTTACTTCGAGGCTAGTGCTCACATTGACTTTCACGTTTGGTATACAGCAGAGCAGGGTGAGCTTCCAACTAGGAACTGGAAGCACAAGGTTTCTTTCGAGAAAACTCATTTTCTTCTATGTGCCATGCCGGCTGTAAGTAAAAGCACGGTAACAACAGTGTTTTGCAGGAAGCTTCGAGGCAGCATGAATGGAGCTTTCAAAACGGAAAAACAATTCTTGTGCCATCAGTCTCTACTTTCTAGGTTGACACGCAGCATACACGCAGGAGCAGAGCTTCCTGGTTCTACGCAGTGTTCTGGTACTGAAACGGGTGCTGAAGCAAGTCCGCTAGGAGTGTTGAAAAGCTTACTACCTTGAAACTAAAGCAGAACAACGATGAAGGCCTCATGGAGCTGCTGCACGCCTCTCGTTTTGCAAGGATAATCAGGGCCTTACTTCGAAGCTTGGGCTCACGTTGACTTTCACTTTAGGTATAGCGCAGAGCAGGGTGAGCTTCCAACAAGGAACTGGAAACCCAAGGTTTCTTAGGAGAAAACTCATTTTCTTCTCAGAACCATGCCGGCAGTGAGGAAAACCCCGGCAACAACAATGCTTTTCAGGTAGCTTCGAGGCCGCATGAACGGAGCTTTCATAATGGGAAAAGAAGCCTTATGCCATCAGTCTCCAATTTCTAGGTTGACACGCAGCATACACGCAGGACCAGAGCTTACTGTCTCTACGCAGTGTTCTGGTACCGAAACGGTTGCCTAAGCAAAGTCCCTAGGAACGTTGGAAAGCTTACTACCGTGAAACTAAAGCAGAACAGCGATGAAGGCCTCAGGGAGCTGCTGCACGCCTCCCGTTTTGCCAGCATAATCAGGGCCTTACTTCGAGGCTAGTGCTCACATTGACTTTCACGTTTGGTATAGAGCAGAGCAGGGTGAGCTTCCAACTAGGAACTGGAAGCACAAGGTTTCTTTCGAGAAAACTCATTTTCTTCTATGTGCCATGCCGGCTGTAAGTAAAAGCACGGTAACAACAGTGCTTTGCAGGAAGCTTCGAGGCAGCATGAATGGAGCTTTCAAAATGGGAAAACAAGCCTTGTGCCATCAGTCTCTAATTTCTAGGTTGAAACGCAGCATACACGCAGGAGCAGAGCTTCCTGGTTGTACGCAGTGTTCTGGTACTGAAACGGGTGCTGAAGCAAGTCCGCTAGGAGTGTTGAAAAGCTTACTACCTTGAAACTAAAGCAGAACAGCGATGAAGGCCTCATGGAGCTGCTGCACGCCTCCCGTTTTGCCAGCATAATCAGGGCCTTACTTCGAGGCTAGTGCTCACATTGACTTTCACGTTTGGTATAGAGCAGAGCAGGGTGAGCTTCCAACTAGGTACTGGAAGCACAAGGTTTCTTTCGAGAAAACTCATTTTCTTCTATGAACCATGCCGGCTGTAAGTAAAAGCACGGTAACAACAGTGCTTTTCAGGGAGCTTCGGGGCCGCATCAACGGAGCTTTCATCATGGGAAAACTAGCCTTGTGCCATCAGTCTCTACTTTCTAGGTTGACACGCAGCATACACGCAGGAGCAGAGCTTCCTGGTTCTACGCAGTGTTCTGGTACTGAAACGGGTGCTGAAGCAAGGCCCCTAGGAGTGTTGAAAAGCTTACTACCTTGAAACTAAAGCAGAACAACGATGAAGGCCTCATGGAGCTGCTGCACGCCTCTCGTTTTGCAAGGATAATCAGGGCCTTACTTCGAAGCTTGGGCTCACGTTGACTTTCACTTTAGGTATAGCGCAGAGCAGGCTGAGCTTCCAACAAGGAACTGGAAACCCAAGGTTTCTTAGGAGAAAACTCATTTTCTTCTCAGAACCATGCCGGCAGTGAGGAAAACCCCGGCAACAACAATGCTTTTCAGGTAGCTTCGAGGCCGCATGAACGGAGCTTTCATAATGGGAAAAGAAGCCTTATGCCATCAGTCTCCAATTTCTAGGTTGACACGCAGCATACACGCAGGACCAGAGCTTACTGCCTCTACGCAGTGTTCTGGTACCGAAACGGTTGCCTAAGCAAAGTCCCTAGGAGTCTTGGAAAGCTTACTACCGTGAAACTAAAGCAGAACAGCGATGAAGGCCTCATGGAGCTGCTGCACGCCTCCCGTTTTGCCAGCATAATCAGGGCCTTACTTCGAGGCTAGTGCTCACATTGACTTTCACGTTTGGTATAGAGCAGAGCAGGGTGAGCTTCCAACTAGGAACTGGAAGCACAAGGTTTCTTTCGAGAAAACTCATTTTCTTCTATGAACCATGCCGGCTGTAAGTAAAAGCACGGTAACAACAGTGTTTTTCAGGGAGCTTCGGGGCCGCATCAACGGAGCTTTCATAATGGGAAAACTAGCCTTGTGCCATCAGTCTCTACTTTCTAGGTTGACACGCAGCATACACGCAGGAGCAGAGCTTCCTGGTTCTACGCAGTGTTCTGGTACTGAAACGGGTCCTGAAGCAAGGCCCCTAGGAGTGTTGAAAAGCTTACTACCTTGAAACTAAAGCAGAACAACGATGAAGGCCTCATGGAGCTGCTGCACGCCTCTCGTTTTGCAAGGATAATCAGGGCCTTACTTCGAAGGTTGGGCTCACGTTGACTTTCACTTTAGGTATAGCGCAGAGCAGGGTGAGCTTCCAACAAGGAACTGGAAACCCAAGGTTTCTTAGGAGAAAACTCAATTTCTTCTCAGAACCATGCCGGCAGTGAGGAAAACCCCGGCAACAACAATGCTTTTCAGGTAGCTTCGAGGCCGCATGAACGGAGCTTTCATAATGGGAAAAGAAGCTTTATGCCATCAGTCTCCAATTTCTAGGTTGACACGCAGCATACACGCAGGACCAGAGCTTATTGTCTCTACGCAGTGTTCTGGTACCGAAACGGTTGCCTAAGCAAAGTCCCTAGGAACGTTGGAAAGCTTACTACCGTGAAACTAAAGCAGAACAGCGATGAAGGCCTCATGGAGCTGCTGCATGCCTCCCGTTTTGCCAGCATAATCAGGGCCTTACTTCGAGGCTAGTGCTCACATTGACTTTCACGTTTGGTATAGAGCAGAGCAGGGTGAGCTTCCAACTAGGAACTGGAAGCACAAGGTTTCTTTCGAGAAAACTCATTTTCTTCTATGTGCCATGCCGGCTGTAAGTAAAAGCACGGTAACAACAGTGTTTTGCAGGAAGCTTCGAGGCAGCATGAATGGAGCTTTCAAAACGGAAAAACAATTCTTGTGCCATCAGTCTCTAATTTCTAGGTTGACACGCAGCATACACGCAGGAGCAGAGCTTCCTGGTTCTACGCAGTGTTCTGGTACTGAAACGGGTGCTGAAACAAGTCCGCTAGGAGTGTTGAAAAGCTTACTACCTTGAAACTAAAGCAGAACAACGATGAAGGCCTCATGGAGCTGCTGCACGCCTCTCGTTTTGCAAGGATAATCAGGGCCTTACTTCGAAGCTTGGGCTCACGTTGACTTTCACTTTAGGTATAGCGCAGAGCAGGGTGAGCTTCCAACAAGGAACTGGAAACCCAAGGTTTCTTAGGAGAAAACTCATTTTCTTCTCAGAACCATGCCGGCAGTGAGGAAAACCCCGGCAACAACAATGCTTTTCAGGTAGCTTCGAGGCCGCATGAAAGGAGCTTTCATAATGGGAAAAGAAGCCTTATGCCATCAGTCTCCAATTTCTAGGTTGACACGCAGCATACACGCAGGACCAGAGCTTACTGTCTCTACGCAGTGTTCTGGTACCGAAACGGTTGCTTAAGCAAAGTCCCTAGGAGTCTTGGAAAGCTTACTACCGTGAAACTAAAGCAGAACAGCGATGAAGGCCTCATGGAGCTGCTGCACGCCTCCCGTTTTGCCAGCATAATCAGGGCCTTACTTCGAGGCTAGTGCTCACATTGACTTTCACGTTTGGTATAGAGCAGAGCAGGGTGAACTTCCAACTAGGAACTGGAAGCACAAGGTTTCTTTAGAGAAAACTCATTTTCTTCTATGTGCCATGCCAGCTGTAAGTAAAAGCACGGTAACAACAGTGATTTGCAGGAAGTTTCGGGGCCGCATCAACGGAGCTTTCATAATGGGAAAACTAGCCTTGTGCCATCAGTCTCTACTTTCTAGGTTGACACGCAGCATACACGCAGGAGCAGAGCTTCCTGGTTCTACGCAGTGTTCTGGTACTGAAACGGGTGCTGAAGCAAGTCCTCTAGGTGTGTTGAAAAGCTTACTACCTTGAAACTAAAGCAGAACAACGATGAAGGCCTCATGGAGCTGCTGCACGCCTCTCGTTTTGCAAGGATAATCAGGGCCTTATTTCGAAGCTTGGGCTCACGTTGACTTTCACTTTAGGTATAGCGCAGAGCAGGGTGAGCTTCCAACAAGGAACTGGAAACCCAAGGTTTCTTAGGAGAAAACTCATTTTCTTCTCAGAACCATGCCGGCAGTGAGGAAAACCCCGGCAACAACAATGCTTTTCAGGTAGCTTCGGGGCCGCATGAACGGAGCTTTCATAATGGGATTAGAAGCCTTATGCCATCAGTCTCCAATTTCTAGGTTGACACGCAGCATACACGCAGGACCAGAGCTTACTGTCTCTACGCAGTGTTCTGGTACTGAAACGGTTGCTTAAGCAAAGTCCATAGGAGTCTTGGAAAGCTTACTACCGTGAAACTAAAGCAGAACAGCGATGAAGGCCTCATGGAGCTGCTGCACGCCTCCCGTTTTGCCAGCATAATCAGGGCCTTACTTCGAGGCTAGTGCTCACATTGACTTTCACGTTTGGTATAGAGCAGAGCAGGGTGAGCTTCCAACTAGGAACTGGAAGCACAAGGTTTCTTTCGAGAAAACTCATTTTCTTCTATGTGCCATGCCGGCTGTAAGTAAAAGCACGGTAACAACAGTGCTTTGCAGGAAGCTTCGGGGCCGCATCAACGGAGCTTTCATAATGGGAAAACTAGCCTTGTGCCATCAGTCTCTACTTTCTAGGTTGACACGCAGCATACACGCAGGAGCAGAGCTTCCTGGTTCTACGCAGTGTTCTGGTACTGAAACGGGTGCTGAAGCAAGTCCTCTAGGTGTGTTGAAAAGCTTACTACCTTGAAACTAAAGCAGAACAACGATGAAGGCCTCATGGAGCTGCTGCACGCCTCTCGTTTTGCAAGGATAATCAGGGCCTTATTTCGAAGCTTGGGCTCACGTTGACTTTCACTTTAGGTATAGCGCAGAGCAGGGTGAGCTTCCAACAAGGAACTGGAAACCCAAGGTTTCTTAGGAGAAAACTCATTTTCTTCTCAGAACCATGCCGGCAGTGAGGAAAACCCCGGCAACAACAATGCTTTTCAGGTAGCTTCGGGGCCGCATGAACGGAGCTTTCATAATGGGATTAGAAGCCTTATGCCATCAGTCTCCAATTTCTAGGTTGACACGCAGCATACACGCAGGACCAGAGCTTACTGTCTCTACGCAGTGTTCTGGTACTGAAACGGTTGCTTAAGCAAAGTCCATAGGAGTCTTGGAAAGCTTACTACCGTGAAACTAAAGCAGAACAGCGATGAAGGCCTCATGGAGCTGCTGCACGCCTCCCGTTTTGCCAGCATAATCAGGGCCTTACTTCGAGGCTAGTGCTCACATTGACTTTCACGTTTGGTATAGAGCAGAGCAGGGTGAGCTTCCAACTAGGAACTGGAAGCACAAGGTTTCTTTCGAGAAAACTCATTTTCTTCTATGTGCCATGCCGGCTGTAAGTAAAAGCACGGTAACAACAGTGCTTTGCAGGAAGCTTCGGGGCCGCATCAACGGAGCTTTCATAATGGGAAAACTAGCCTTGTGCCATCAGTCTCTACTTTCTAGGTTGACACGCAGCATACACGCAGGAGCAGAGCTTCCTGGTTCTACGCAGTGTTCTGGTACTGAAACGGGTGCTGAAGCAAGGCCCCTAGGAGTGTTGAAAAGCTTACTACCTTGAAACTAAAGCAGAACAACGATGAAGGCCTCATGGAGCTGCTGCACGCCTCTCGTTTTGCAAGGATAATCAGGGCCTTACTTCGAAGCTTGGGCTCACGATGACTTTCACTTTAGGTATAGCGCAGAGCAGGGTGAGCTTTCAACAAGGAACTGGAAACCCAAGGTTTCTTAGGAGAAAACTCATTTTCTTCTCAGAACCATGCCGGCAGTGAGGAAAACCCCGGCAACAACAATGCTTTTCAGGTAGCTTCGGGGCCGCATGAACGGAGCTTTCATAATGGGAAAAGAAGCCTTATGCCATCAGTCTCCAATTTCTAGGTTGACACGCAGCATACACGCAGGACCAGAGCTTACTGTCTCTACGCAGTGTTCTGGTACTGAAACGGTTGCTTAAGCAAAGTCCATAGGAGTCTTGGAAAGCTTACTACCGTGAAACTAAAGCAGAACAGCGATGAAGGCCTCATGGAGCTGCTGCACGCCTCCCGTTTTGCCAGCATAATCAGGGCCTTACTTCGAGGCTAGTGCTCACATTGACTTTCACGTTTGGTATAGAGCAGAGCAGGGTGAGCTTCCAACTAGGAACTGGAAGCACAAGGTTTCTTTCGAGAAAACTCATTTTCTTCTATGAGCCATGCCGGCTGTAAGTAAAAGCACGGTAACAACAGTGCTTTTCAGGGAGCTTCGGGGCCGCATCAACGGAGCTTTCATAATGGGAAAACTAGACTTGTGCCATCAGTCTCTAATTTCTAGGTTGACACGCAGCATACACGCAGGAGCAGAGCTTCCTGGTTCTACGCAGTGTTCTGGTACTGAAACGGGTGCTGAAGCAAGTCCTCTAGGAGTGTTGAAAAGCTTACTACCTTGAAACTAAAGCAGAACAACGATGAAGGCCTCATGGAGCTGCTGCACGCCTCTCGTTTTGCAAGGATAATCAGGGCCTTACTTCGAAGCTTGGGCTCACGTTGACTTTCACTTTAGGTATAGCGCAGAGCAGGGTGAGCTTCCAACAAGGAACTGGAAACCCAAGGTTTCTTAGGAGAAAACTCATTTTCTTCTCAGAACCATGCCGGCAGTGAGGAAAACCCCGGCAACAACAATGCTTTTCAGGTAGCTTCGAGGCCGCATGAACGGAGCTTTCATAATGGGAAAAGAAGCCTTATGCCATCAGTCTCCAATTTCTAGGTTGACACGCAGCATACACGCAGGACCAGAGCTTACTGTCTCTACGCAGTGTTCTGATACCGAAACGGTTGCTTCAGCAAAGTCCCTAGGAACGTTGGAAAGCTTACTACCGTGAAACTAAAGCAGAACAGCGATGAAGGCCTCATGGAGCTGCTGCACGCCTCCCGTTTTGCCAGCATAATCAGGGCCTTACTTCGAGGCTAGTGCTCACATTGACTTTCACGTTTGGTATAGAGCAGAGCAGGGTGAGCTTCCAACTAGGAACTGGAAGCACAAGGTTTCTTTCGAGAAAACTCATTTTCTTCTATGAACCATGCCGGCTGTAAGTAAAAGCACGGTAACAACAGTGCTTTTCAGGGAGCTTCGGGGCCGCATCAACGGAGCTTTCATAATGGGAAAACTAGCCTTGTGCCATCAGTCTCTAATTTCTAGGTTGACACGCAGCATACACGCAGGAGCAGAGCTTCCTGGTTCTACGCAGTGTTCTGGTACTGAAACGGGTGCTGAAGCAAGGCCCCTAGGAGTGTTGAAAAGCTTACTACCTTGAAACTAAAGCAGAACAACGATGAAGGCCTCATGGAGCTGCTGCACGCCTCTCGTTTCGCAAGGATAATCAGGGCCTAACTTCGAAGCTTGGGCTCACGTTGACTTTCACTTTAGGTATAGCGCAGAGCAGGGTGAGCTTCCAACAAGGAACTGGAAACCCAAGGTTTCTTAGGAGAAAACTCATTTTCTTCTCAGAACCATGCCGGCAGTGAGGAAAACCCCGGCAACAACAATGCTTTTCAGGTAGCTTCGGGGCCGCATGAACGGAGCTTTCATAATGGGATTAGAAGCCTTATGCCATCAGTCTCCAATTTCTAGGTTGACACGCAGCATACACGCAGGACCAGAGCTTACTGTCTCTACGCAGTGTTCTGGTACTGAAACGGTTGCTTAAGCAAAGTCCATAGGAGTCTTGGAAAGCTTACTAACGTGAAACTAAAGCAGAACAGCGATGAAGGCCTCATGGAGCTGCTGCACGCCTCCCGTTTTGCCAGCATAATCAGGGCCTTACTTCGAGGCTAGTGCTCACATTGACTTTCACGTTTGGTATAGAGCAGAGCAGGGTGAGCTTCCAACTAGGAACTGGAAGCACAAGGTTTCTTTCGAGAAAACTCATTTTCTTCTATGTGCCATGCCGGCTGTAAGTAAAAGCACGGTAACAACAGTGCTTTGCAGGAAGCTTCGGGGCCGCATCAACGGAGCTTTCATAATGGGAAAACTAGCCTTGTGCCATCAGTCTCTACTTTCTAGGTTGACACGCAGCATACACGCAGGAGCAGAGCTTCCTGGTTCTACGCAGTGTTCTGCTACTGAAACGGGTGCTGAAGCAAGGCCCCTAGGAGTGTTGAAAAGCTTACTACCTTGAAACTAAAGCAGAACAACGATGAAGGCCTCATGGAGCTGCTGCACGCCTCTCGTTTTGCAAGGATAATCAGGGCCTTACTTCGAAGCTTGGGCTCACGATGACTTTCACTTTAGGTATAGCGCAGAGCAGGGTGAGCTTTCAACAAGGAACTGGAAACCCAAGGTTTCTTAGGAGAAAACTCATTTTCTTCTCAGAACCATGCCGGCAGTGAGGAAAACCCCGGCAACAACAATGCTTTTCAGGTAGCTTCGGGGCCGCATGAACGGAGCTTTCATAATGGGAAAAGAAGCCTTATGCCATCAGTCTCCAATTTCTAGGTTGACACGCAGCATACACGCAGGACCAGAGCTTACTGTCTCTACGCAGTGTTCTGGTACTGAAACGGTTGCTTAAGCAAAGTCCATAGGAGTCTTGGAAAGCTTACTACCGTGAAACTAAAGCAGAACAGCGATGAAGGCCTCATGGAGCTGCTGCACGCCTCCCGTTTTGCCAGCATAATCAGGGCCTTACTTCGAGGCTAGTGCTCACATTGACTTTCACGTTTGGTATAGAGCAGAGCAGGGTGAGCTTCCAACTAGGAACTGGAAGCACAAGGTTTCTTTCGAGAAAACTCATTTTCTTCTATGAGCCATGCCGGCTGTAAGTAAAAGCACGGTAACAACAGTGCTTTTCAGGGAGCTTCGGGGCCGCATCAACGGAGCTTTCATAATGGGAAAACTAGCCTTGTGCCATCAGTCTCTAATTTCTAGGTTGACACGCAGCATACACGCAGGAGCAGAGCTTCCTGGTTCTACGCAGTATTCTGGTACTGAAACGGGTGCTGAAGCAAGTCCTCTAGGAGTGTTGAAAAGCTTACTACCTTGAAACTAAAGCAGAACAACGATGAAGGCCTCATGGAGCTGCTGCACGCCTCTCGTTTTGCAAGGATAATCAGGGCCTTACTTCGAAGCTTGGGCTCACGTTGACTTTCACTTTAGGTATAGCGCAGAGCAGGGTGAGCTTCCAACAAGGAACTGGAAACCCAAGGTTTCTTAGGAGAAAACTCATTTTCTTCTCAGAACCATGCCGGCAGTGAGGAAAACCCCGGCAACAACAATGCTTTTCAGGTAGCTTCGAGGCCGCATGAACGGAGCTTTCATAATGGGAAAAGAAGCCTTATGCCATCAGTCTCCAATTTCTAGGTTGACACGCAGCATACACGCAGGACCAGAGCTTACTGTCTCTACGCAGTGTTCTGATACCGAAACGGTTGCTTCAGCAAAGTCCCTAGGAACGTTGGAAAGCTTACTACCGTGAAACTAAAGCAGAACAGCGATGAAGGCCTCATGGAGCTGCTGCACGCCTCCCGTTTTGCCAGCATAATCAGGGCCTTACTTCGAGGCTAGTGCTCACATTGACTTTCACGTTTGGTATAGAGCAGAGCAGGGTGAGCTTCCAACTAGGAACTGGAAGCACAAGGTTTCTTTCGAGAAAACTCATTTTCTTCTATGAACCATGCCGGCTGTAAGTAAAAGCACGGTAACAACAGTGCTTTTCAGGGAGCTTCGGGGCCGCATCAACGGAGCTTTCATAATGGGAAAACTAGCCTTGTGCCATCAGTCTCTAATTTCTAGGTTGACACGCAGCATACACGCAGGAGCAGAGCTTCCTGGTTCTACGCAGTGTTCTGGTACTGAAACGGGTGCTGAAGCAAGGCCCCTAGGAGTGTTGAAAAGCTTACTACCTTGAAACTAAAGCAGAACAACGATGAAGGCCTCATGGAGCTGCTGCACGCCTCTCGTTTCGCAAGGATAATCAGGGCCTAACTTCGAAGCTTGGGCTCACGTTGACTTTCACTTTAGGTATAGCGCAGAGCAGGGTGAGCTTCCAACAAGGAACTGGAAACCCAAGGTTTCTTAGGAGAAAACTCATTTTCTTCTCAGAACCATGCCAGCAGTGAGGAAAACCCCGGCAACAACAATGCTTTTCAGTTAGCTTCGAGGCCGCATGAACGGAGCTTTCATAATGGGAAAAGAAGCCTTATGCCATCAGTCTCCAATTTCTAGGTTGACACGCAGCATACACGCAGGACCAGAGCTTACTGTCTCTACGCAGTGTTCTGGTACCGAAACGGTTGCCTAAGCAAAGTCCCTAGGAGTCTTGGAAAGCTTACTACCGTGAAACTAAAGCAGAACAGCGATGAAGGCCTCATGGAGCTGCTGCACGCCTCCCGTTTTGCCAGCATAATCAGGGCCTTACTTCGAGGCTAGTGCTCACATTGACTTTCACGTTTGGTATAGAGCAGAGCAGGGTGAGTTTCCAACTAGGAACTGGAAGCACAAGGTTTCTTTCGAGTAAACTCATTTTCTTCTATGAACCATGCCGGCTGTAAGTAAAAGCACGGTAACAACAGTGCTTTTCAGGGAGCTTCGGGGCCGCATCAACGGAGCTTTCATAATGGGAAAACTAGCCTTGTGCCATCAGTCTCTACTTTCTAGGTTGACACGCAGCATACACGCAGGAGCAGAGCTTCCTGGTTCTACGCAGTGTTCTGGTACTGAAACGGGTGCTGAAGCAAGGCCCCTAGGAGTGTTGAAAAGCTTACTACCTTGAAACTAAAGCAGAACAACGATGAAGGCCTCATGGAGCTGCTGCACGCCTCTCGTTTTGCAAGGATAATCAGGGCCTTACTTCGAAGCTTGGGCTCACGTTGACTTTCACTTTAGGTATAGCGCAGAGCAGGGTGAGCTTCCAACAAGGAACTGGAAACCCAAGGTTTCTTAGGAGAAAACTCATTTTCTTCTCAGAACCATGCCGGCAGTGAGGAAAACCCCGGCAACAACAATGCTTTTCAGGTAGCTTCGAGGCCGCATGAACGGAGCTTTCATAATGGGAAAAGAAGCCTTATGCCATCAGTCTCCAATTTCTAGGTTGACACGCAGCATACACGCAGGACCAGAGCTTACTGTCTCTACGCAGTGTTCTGGTACCGAAACGGTTGCCTAAGCAAAGTCCCTAGGAACGTTGGAAAGTTTACTACCGTGAAACTAAAGCAGAACAGCGATGAAGGCCTCATGGAGCTGCTGCACGCCTCCCGTTTTGCCAGCATAATCAGGGCCTTACTTCGAGGCTAGTGCTCACATTGACTTTCACGTTTGGTATAGAGCAGAGCAGGGTGAGCTTCCAACTAGGAACTGGAAGCACAAGGTTTCTTTCGAGAAAACTCATTTTCTTCTATGTGCCATGCCGGCTGTAAGTAAAAGCACGGTAACAACAGTGCTTTGCAGGAAGCTTCGGGGCCGCATCAACGGAGCTTTCATAATGGGAAAACTAGCCTTGTGCCATCAGTCTCTACTTTCTAGGTTGACACGCAGCATACACGCAGGAGCAGAGCTTCCTGGTTCTACGCAGTGTTCTGGTACTGAAACGGGTGCTGAAGCAAGGCCCCTAGGAGTGTTGAAAAGGTTACTACCTTGAAACTAAAGCAGAACAACGATGAAGGCCTCATGGAGCTGCTGCACGCCTCTCGTTTTGCAAGGATAATCAGGGCCTTACTTCGAAGCTTGGGCTCACGATGACTTTCACTTTAGGTATAGCGCAGAGCAGGGTGAGCTTTCAACAAGGAACTGGAAACCCAAGGTTTCTTAGGAGAAAACTCATTTTCTTCTCAGAACCATGCCGGCAGTGAGGAAAACCCCGGCAACAACAATGCTTTTCAGGTAGCTTCGGGGCCGCATGAACGGAGCTTTCATAATGGGAAAAGAAGCCTTATGCCATCAGTCTCCAATTTCTAGGTTGACACGCAGCATACACGCAGGACCAGAGCTTACTGTCTCTACGCAGTGTTCTGGTACTGAAACGGTTGCTTAAGCAAAGTCCATAGGAGTCTTGGAAAGCTTACTACCGTGAAACTAAAGCAGAACAGCGATGAAGGCCTCATGGAGCTGCTGCACGCCTCCCGTTTTGCCAGCATAATCAGGGCCTTACTTCGAGGCTAGTGCTCACATTGACTTTCACGTTTGGTATAGAGCAGAGCAGGGTGAGCTTCCAACTAGGAACTGGAAGCACAAGGTTTCTTTCGAGAAAACTCATTTTCTTCTATGTGCCATGCCGGCTGTAAGTAAAAGCACGGTAACAACAGTGCTTTGCAGGAAGCTTCGGGGCCGCATCAACGGAGCTTTCATAATGGGAAAACTAGCCTTGTGCCATCAGTCTCTACTTTCTAGGTTGACACGCAGCATACACGCAGGAGCAGAGCTTCCTGGTTCTACGCAGTGTTCTGGTACTGAAACGGGTGCTGAAGCAAGGCCCCTAGGAGTGTTGAAAAGCTTACTACCTTGAAACTAAAGCAGAACAACGATGAAGGCCTCATGGAGCTGCTGCACGCCTCTCGTTTTGCAAGGATAATCAGGGCCTTACTTCGAAGCTTGGGCTCACGATGACTTTCACTTTAGGTATAGCGCAGAGCAGGGTGAGCTTTCAACAAGGAACTGGAAACCCAAGGTTTCTTAGGAGAAAACTCATTTTCTTCTCAGAACCATGCCGGCAGTGAGGAAAACCCCGGCAACAACAATGCTTTTCAGGTAGCTTCGGGGCCGCATGAACGGAGCTTTCATAATGGGAAAAGAAGCCTTATGCCATCAGTCTCCAATTTCTAGGTTGACACGCAGCATACACGCAGGACCAGAGCTTACTGTCTCTACGCAGTGTTCTGGTACTGAAACGGTTGCTTAAGCAAAGTCCATAGGAGTCTTGGAAAGCTTACTACCGTGAAACTAAAGCAGAACAGCGATGAAGGCCTCATGGAGCTGCTGCACGCCTCCCGTTTTGCCAGCATAATCAGGGCCTTACTTCGAGGCTAGTGCTCACATTGACTTTCACGTTTGGTATAGAGCAGAGCAGGGTGAGCTTCCAACTAGGAACTGGAAGCACAAGGTTTCTTTCGAGAAAACTCATTTTCTTCTATGAGCCATGCCGGCTGTAAGTAAAAGCACGGTAACAACAGTGCTTTTCAGGGAGCTTCGGGGCCGCATCAACGGAGCTTTCATAATGGGAAAACTAGCCTTGTGCCATCAGTCTCTAATTTCTAGGTTGACACGCAGCATACACGCAGGAGCAGAGCTTCCTGGTTCTACGCAGTGTTCTGGTACTGAAACGGGTGCTGAAGCAAGTCCTCTAGGAGTGTTGAAAAGCTTACTACCTTGAAACTAAAGCAGAACAACGATGAAGGCCTCATGGAGCTGCTGCACGCCTCTCGTTTTGCAAGGATAATCAGGGCCTTACTTCGAAGCTTGGGCTCACGTTGACTTTCACTTTAGGTATAGCGCAGAGCAGGGTGAGCTTCCAACAAGGAACTGGAAACCCAAGGTTTCTTAGGAGAAAACTCATTTTCTTCTCAGAACCATGCCGGCAGTGAGGAAAACCCCGGCAACAACAATGCTTTTCAGGTAGCTTCGAGGCCGCATGAACGGAGCTTTCATAATGGGAAAAGAAGCCTTATGCCATCAGTCTCCAATTTCTAGGTTGACACGCAGCATACACGCAGGACCAGAGCTTACTGTCTCTACGCAGTGTTCTGGTACCGAAACGGTTGCTTCAGCAAAGTCCCTAGGAACGTTGGAAAGCTTACTACCGTGAAACTAAAGCAGAACAGCGATGAAGGCCTCATGGAGCTGCTGCACGCCTCCCGTTTTGCCAGCATAATCAGGGCCTTACTTCGAGGCTAGTGCTCACATTGACTTTCACGTTTGGTATAGAGCAGAGCAGGGTGAGCTTCCAACTAGGAACTGGAAGCACAAGGTTTCTTTCGAGAAAACTCATTTTCTTCTACGAACCATGCCGGCTGTAAGTAAAAGCACGGTAACAACAGTGCTTTTCAGGGAGCTTCGGGGCCGCATCAACGGAACTTTCAGAATGGGAAAACTAGCCTTGTGCCATCAGTCTCTAATTTCTAGGTTGACACGCAGCATACACGCAGGAGCAGAGCTTCCTGGTTCTACGCAGTGTTCTGGTACTGAAACGGGTGCTGAAGCAAGGCCCCTAGGAGTGTTGAAAAGCTTACTACCTTGAAACTAAAGCAGAACAACGATGAAGGCCTCATGGAGCTGCTGCACGCCTCTCGTTTCGCAAGGATAATCAGGGCCTAACTTCGAAGCTTGGGCTCACGTTGACTTTCACTTTAGGTATAGCGCAGAGCAGGGTGAGCTTCCAACAAGGAACTGGAAACCCAAGGTTTCTTAGGAGAAAACTCATTTTCTTCTCAGAACCATGCCGGCAGTGAGGAAAACCCCGGCAACAACAATGCTTTTCAGGTAGCTTCGAGGCCGCATGAACGGAGCTTTCATAATGGGAAAAGAAGCCTTATGCCATCAGTCTCCAATTTCTAGGTTGACACGCAGCATACACGCAGGACCAGAGCTTACTGTCTCTACGCAGTGTTCTGGTACCGAAACGGTTGCCTAAGCAAAGTCCCTAGGAGTCTTGGAAAGCTTACTACCGTGAAACTAAAGCAGAACAGCGATGAAGGCCTCATGGAGCTGCTGCACGCCTCCCGTTTTGCCAGCATAATCAGGGCCTTACTTCGAGGCTAGTGCTCACATTGACTTTCACGTTTGGTATAGAGCAGAGCAGGGTGAGTTTCCAACTAGGAACTGGAAGCACAAGGTTTCTTTCGAGAAAACTCATTTTCTTCTATGAACCATGCCGGCTGTAAGTAAAAGCACGGTAACAACAGTGCTTTTCAGGGAGCTTCGGGGCCGCATCAACGGAGCTTTCATAATGGGAAAACTAGCCTTGTGCCATCAGTCTCTACTTTCTAGGTTGACACGCAGCATACATGCAGGAGCAGAGCTTCCTGGTTCTACGCAGTGTTCTGGTACTGAAACGGGTGCTGAAGCAAGGCCCCTAGGAGTGTTGAAAAGCTTACTACCTTGAAACTAAAGCAGAACAACGATGAAGGCCTCATGGAGCTGCTGCACGCCTCTCGTTTTGCAAGGATAATCAGGGCCTTACTTCGAAGCTTGGGCTCACGTTGACTTTCACTTTAGGTATAGCGCAGAGCAGGGTGAGCTTCCAACAAGGAACTGGAAACCCAAGGTTTCTTAGGAGAAAACTCATTTTCTTCTCAGAACCATGCCGGCAGTGAGGAAAACCCCGGCAACAACAATGCTTTTCAGGTAGCTTCGAGGCCGCATGAACGGAGCTTTCATAATGGGAAAAGAAGCCTTATGCCATCAGTCTCCAATTTCTAGGTTGACACGCAGCATACACGCAGGACCAGAGCTTACTGTCTCTACGCAGTGTTCTGGTACCGAAACGGTTGCCTAAGCAAAGTCCCTAGGAACGTTGGAAAGTTTACTACCGTGAAACTAAAGCAGAACAGCGATGAAGGCCTCATGGAGCTGCTGCACGCCTCCCGTTTTGCCAGCATAATCAGGGCCTTACTTCGAGGCTAGTGCTCACATTGACTTTCACGTTTGGTATAGAGCAGAGCAGGGTGAGCTTCCAACTAGGAACTGGAAGCACAAGGTTTCTTTCGAGAAAACTCATTTTCTTCTATGTGCCATGCCGGCTGTAAGTAAAAGCACGGTAACAACAGTGTTTTGCAGGAAGCTTCGAGGCAGCATGAATGGAGCTTTCAAAACGGAAAAACAATTCTTGTGCCATCAGTCTCTAATTTCTAGGTTGACACGCAGCATACACGCAGGAGCAGAGCTTCCTGGTTCTACGCAGTGTTCTGGTACTGAAACGGGTGCTGAAGCAAGTCCGCTAGGAGTGTTGAAAAGCTTACTACCTTGAAACTAAAGCAGAACAACGATGAAGGCCTCATGGAGCTGCTGCACGCCTCTCGTTTTGCAAGGATAATCAGGGCCTTACTTCGAAGCTTGGGCTCACGTTGACTTTCACTTTAGGTATAGCGCAGAGCAGGGTGAGCTTCCAACAAGGAACTGGAAACCCAAGGTTTCTTAGGAGAAAACTCATTTTCTTCTCAGAACCATGCCGGCAGTGAGGAAAACCCCGGCAACAACAATGCTTTTCAGGTAGCTTCGAGGCCGCATGAACGGAGCTTTCATAATGGGAAAAGAAGCCTTATGCCATCAGTCTCCAATTTCTAGGTTGACACGCAGCATACACGCAGGACCAGAGCTTACTGTCTCTACGCAGTGTTCTGGTACCGAAACGGTTGCCTAAGCAAAGTCCCTAGGAACGTTGGAAAGCTTACTACCGTGAAACTAAAGCAGAACAGCGATGAAGGCCTCATGGAGCTGCTGCACGCCTCCCGTTTTGCCAGCATAATCAGGGCCTTACTTCGAGGCTAGTGCTCACATTGACTTTCACGTTTGGTATAGAGCAGAGCAGGGTGAGCTTCCAACTAGGAACTGGAAGCACAAGGTTTCTTTCGAGAAAACTCATTTTCTTCTATGTGCCATGCCGGCTGTAAGTAAAAGCACGGTAACAACAGTGCTTTGCAGGAAGCTTCGGGGCCGCATCAACGGAGCTTTCATAATGGGAAAACTAGCCTTGTGCCATCAGTCTCTAATTTCTAGGTTGACACGCAGCATACACGCAGGAGCAGAGCTTCCTGGTTATACGCAGTGTTCTGGTACTGAAACGGGTGCTGAAGCAAGGCCCCTAGGAGTGTTGAAAAGCTTACTACCTTGAAACTAAAGCAGAACAACGATGAAGGCCTCATGGAGCTGCTGCACGCCTCTCGTTTTGCAAGGATAATCAGGGCCTTATTTCGAAGCTTGGGCTCACGTTGACTTTCACTTTAGGTATAGCGCAGAGCAGGGTGAGCTTCCAACAAGGAACTGGAAACCCAAGGTTTCTTAGGAGAAAACTCATTTTCTTCTCAGAACCATGCCGGCAGTGAGGAAAACCCCGGCAACAACAATGCTTTTCAGGTAGCTTCGAGGCCGCATGAACGGAGCTTTCATAATGGGAAAAGAAGCCTTATGCCATCAGTCTCCAATTTCTAGGTTGACACGCAGCATACACGCAGGACCAGAGCTTACTGTCTCTACGCAGTGTTCTGGTACTGAAACGGTTGCTTAAGCAAAGTCCCTAGGAGTCTTGGAAAGCTTACTACAGTGAAACTAAAGCAGAACAGCGATGAAGGCCTCATGGAGCTGCTGCACGCCTCCCGTTTTGCCAGCATAATCAGGGCCTTACTTCGAGGCTAGTGCTCACATTGACTTTCACGTTTGGTATAGAGCAGAGCAGGGTGAGCTTCCAACTAGGAACTGGAAGCACAAGGTTTCTTTCGAGAAAACTCATTTTCTTCTATGTGCCATGCCGGCTGTAAGTAAAAGCACGGTAACAACAGTGCTTTTCAGGGAGCTTCGGGGCCGCATCAACTGAGCTTTCATAATGGGAAATCTAGCCTTGTGCCATCAGTCTCTACTTTCTAGGTTGACACGCAGCATACACGCAGGAGCAGAGCTTCCTGGTTCTACGCAGTGTTCTGGTACTGAAACAGGTGCTGAAGCAAGGCCCCTAGGAGTGTTGAAAAGCTTACTACCTTGAAACTAAAGCAGAACAACGATGAAGGCCTCATGGAGCTGCTGCACGCCTCTCGTTTTGCAAGGATAATCAGGGCCTTACTTCGAAGCTTGGGCTCACGTTGACTTTCACTTTAGGTATAGCGCAGAGCAGGGTGAGCTTCCAACAAGGAACTGGAAACCCAAGGTTTCTTAGGAGAAAACTCATTTTCTTCTCAGAACCATGCCGGCAGTGAGGAAAACCCCGGCAACAACAATGCTTTTCAGGTAGCTTCGAGGCCGCATGAAAGGAGCTTTCATAATGGGAAAAGAAGCCTTATGCCATCAGTCTCCAATTTCTAGGTTGACACGCAGCATACACGCAGGACCAGAGCTTACTGTCTCTACGCAGTGTTCTGGTACCGAAACGGTTGCTTAAGCAAAGTCCCTAGGAGTCTTGGAAAGCTTACTACCATGAAACTAAAGCAGAACAGCGATGAAGGCCTCATGGAGCTGCTGCACGCCTCCCGTTTTGCCAGCATAATCAGGGCCTTACTTCGAGGCTAGTGCTCACATTGACTTTCACGTTTGGTATAGAGCAGAGCAGGGTGAGCTTCCAACTAGGAACTGGAAGCACAAGGTTTCTTTCGAGAAAACTCATTTTCTTCTATGAACCATGCCGGCTGTAAGTAAAAGCACGGTAACAACAGTGCTTTTCAGGGAGCTTCGGGGCCGCATCAACGGAGCTTTCAAAATGGGAAAACTAGCCTTGTGCCATCAGTCTCTAATTTCTAGGTTGACACGCAGCATACACGCAGGAGCAGAGCTTCCTGGTTCTACGCAGTGTTCTGGTACTGAAACGGGTGCTGAAGCAAGTCCTCTAGGAGTGTTGAAAAGCTTACTACCTTGAAACTAAAGCAGAACAAAGATGAAGGTCTCATGGAGCTGCTGCACGCCTCTCGTTTTGCAAGGATAATCAGGGCCTTATTTCGAAGCTTGGGCTCACGTTGACTTTCACTTTAGGTATAGCGCAGAGCAGGGTGAGCTTCCAACAAGGAACTGGAAACCCAAGGTTTCTTAGGAGAAAACTCATTTTCTTCTCAGAACCATGCCGGCAGTGAGGAAAACCCCGGCAACAACAATGCTTTTCAGTTAGCTTCGAGGCCGCATGAACGGAGCTTCCATAATGGGAAAAGAAGCCTTATGCCATCAGTCTCCAATTTCTAGGTTGACACGCAGCATACACGCAGGACCAGAGCTTACTGTCTCTACGCAGTGTTCTGGTACCGAAACGGTTGCCTAAGCAAAGTCCCTAGGAGTCTTGGAAAGCTTACTACCGTGAAACTAAAGCAGAACAGCGATGAAGGCCTCATGGAGCTGCTGCACGCCTCCCGTTTTGCCAGCATAATCAGGGCCTTACTTCGAGGCTAGTGCTCACATTGACTTTCACGTTTGGTATAGAGCAGAGCAGGGTGAGCTTCCAACTAGGAACTGGAAGCACAAGGTTTCTTTCGAGAAAACTCATTTTCTTCTATGAACCATGCCGGCTGTAAGTAAAAGCACGGTAACAACAGTGCTTTTCAGGGAGCTTCGGGGCCGCATCAACGGAGCTTTCATCATGGGAAAACTAGCCTTGTGCCATCAGTCTCTACTTTCTAGGTTGACACGCAGCATACACGCAGGAGCAGAGCTTCCTGGTTCTACGCAGTGTTCTGGTACTGAAACGGGTGCTGAAGCAAGGCCCCTAGGAGTGTTGAAAAGCTTACTACCTTGAAACTAAAGCAGAACAACGATGAAGGCCTCATGGAGCTGCTGCACGCCTCTCGTTTTGCAAGGATAATCAGGGCCTTACTTCGAAGCTTGGGCTCACGTTGACTTTCACTTTAGGTATAGCGCAGAGCAGGGTGAGCTTCCAACAAGGAACTGGAAACCCAAGGTTTCTTAGGAGAAAACTCATTTTCTTCTCAGAACCATGCCGGCAGTGAGGAAAACCCCGGCAACAACAATGCTTTTCAGGTAGCTTCGAGGCCGCATGAACGGAGCTTTCATAATGGGAAAAGAAGCCTTATGCCATCAGTCTCCAATTTCTAGGTTGACACGCAGCATACACGCAGGACCAGAGCTTACTGTCTCTACGCAGTGTTCTGGTACCGAAACGGTTGCCTAAGCAAAGTCCCTAGGAGTCTTGGAAAGCTTACTACCGTGAAACTAAAGCAGAACAGCGATGAAGGCCTCATGGAGCTGCTGCACGCCTCCCGTTTTGCCAGCATAATCAGGGCCTTACTTCGAGGCTAGTGCTCAGATTGACTTTCACGTTTGGTATAGAGCAGAGCAGGGTGAGTTTCCAACTAGGAACTGGAAGCACAAGGTTTCTTTCGAGAAAACTCATTTTCTTCTATGAACCATGCCGGCTGTAAGTAAAAGCACGGTAACAACAGTGCTTTTCAGGGAGCTTCGGGGCCGCATCAACGGAGCTTTCATAATGGGAAAACTAGCCTTGTGCCATCAGTCTCTACTTTCTAGGTTGACACGCAGCATACACGCAGGAGCAGAGCTTCCTGGTTCTACGCAGTGTTCTGGTACTGAAACGGGTGCTGAAGCAAGGCCCCTAGGAGTGTTGAAAAGCTTACTACCTTGAAACTAAAGCAGAACAACGATGAAGGCCTCATGGAGCTGCTGCACGCCTCTCGTTTTGCAAGGATAATCAGGGCCTTACTTCGAAGCTTGGGCTCACGTTGACTTTCACTTTAGGTATAGCGCAGAGCAGGGTGAGCTTCCAACAAGGAACTGGAAACCCAAGGTTTCTTAGGAGAAAGTTCATTTTCTTCTCAGAACCATGCCGGCAGTGAGGAAAACCCCGGCAACAACAATGCTTTTCAGGTAGCTTCGAGGCCGCATGAACGGAGCTTTCATAATGGGAAAAGAAGCCTTATGCCATCAGTCTCTAATTTCTAGGTTGACACGCAGCATACACGCAGGACCAGAGCTTACTGTCTCTACGCAGTGTTCTGGTACCGAAACGGTTACTTAAGCAAAGTCCCTAGGAAAGTTGGAAATCTTACTACCGTGAAACTAAAGCAGAACAGCGATGAAGGCCTCATGGAGCTGCTGCTCGCCTCCCCTTTTGCCAGCATAATCAGGGCCTTACTTCGAGGCTAGTGCTCACATTGACTTTCACGTTTGGTATAGAGCAGAGCAGGGTGAGCTTCCAACTAGGAACTGGAAGCACAAGGTTTCTTTCGAGAAAACTCATTTTCTTCTATGAACCATGCCGGCTGTAAGTAAAAGCACGGTAACAACCGTGCTTCTCAGGGAGCTTCGGGGCCGCATCAACGGAGCTTTCATTATGGGAAAACTAGCCTTGTGCCATCAGTCTCTAATTTCTAGCTTGACACGCAGCACACACGCAGGAGCAGAGCTTCCTGGTTCTACGCAGTGTTCTGGTACTGAAACGGGTGCTGAAGCAAGGCCCCTAGGAGTGTTGAAAAGCTTACTACCTTGAAACTAAAGCAGAACAACGATGAAGGCCTCATGGAGCTGCTGCACGCCTCTCGTCTTACAAGGGTAATCAGGGCCTTACTTCGAAGCTTGGGCTCACGTTGACTTTCACTTTAGGTATAGCGCAGAGCAAGGTGAGCTTCCAACAAGGAACTGGAAACCCAAGGTTTTTAGGAGAAAACTCATTTTCTTCTCAGAACCATGCCGGCAGTGAGGAAAACCCCGGCAACAACAATGCTTTTCAGGTAGCTTCGAGGCCGCATGAACGGAGCTTTCATAATGGGAAAAGAAGCCTTATGCCATCAGTCTCCAATTTCTAGGTTGACACGCAGCATACACGCAGGACCAGAGCTTACTGTCTCTACGCAGTGTTCTGGTATCGAAACGGTTGCTTAAGCAAAGTCCCTAGGAACGTTGGAAAGCTTACTACCCTGAAACTAAAGCAGAACAGCGATGAAGGCCGCATGGAGCTGCTGCACGCCTCCCGTTTTGCCAGCATAATCAGGGCCTTACTTCGAGGCTAGTGCTCACATTGACTTTCACGTTTGGTATAGAGCAGAGCAGGGTGAGCTTCCAACTAGGAACTGGAAGCACAAGGTTTCTTTCGAGAAAACTCATTTTCTTCTATGTGCCATGCCGGCTGTAAGAAAAAGCACGGTAACAACAGTGTTTTGCAGGAAGCTTCGAGGCAGCATGAATGGAGCTTTCAAAACGGAAAAACAAGCCTTGTGCCATCAGTCTCTAATTTCTAGGTTGACACGCAGCATACACGCAGGAGCAGAGCTTCCTGGTTCTACGCAGTGTTCTGGTACTGAAACGGGTGCTGAAGCAAGTCCGCTAGGAGTGTTGAAAAGCTTACTACCTTGAAACTAAAGCAGAACAACGATGAAGGCCTCATGGAGCTGCTGCACGCCTCTCGTTTTGCAAGGATAATCAGGGCCTTACTTCGAAGCTTGGGCTCACGTTGACTTTGATTTTAGGTATAGCGCAGAGCAGGGTGAGCTTCCAACAAGGAACTGGAAACCCAAGGTTTCTTAGGAGAAAGCTCATTTTCTTCTCAGAACCATGCCGGCAGTGAGGAAAACCCCGGCAACAACAATGCTTTTCAGGTAGCTTCGAGGCCGCATGAACGGAGCTTTCATAATGGGAAAAGAAGCCTTATGCCATCAGTCTCTAATTTCTAGGTTGACACGCAGCATACACGCAGGACCAGAGCTTACTGTCTCTACGCAGTGTCCTGGTACCGAAACGGTTGCTTAAGCAAAGTCCCTAGGAACGTTGGAAAGCTTACTACCGTGAAACTAAAGCAGAACAGCGATGAAGGCCTCATGGAGCTGCTGCTCGCCTCCCGTTTTGACAGCATAATCAGGGCCTTACTTCGAGGCTAGTGCTCACATTGACTTTCACGTTTGGTATAGAGCAGAGCAGGGTGAGCTTCCAACTAGGAACTGGAAGCACAAGGTTTCTTTCGAGAAAACTCATTTTCTTCTATGAACCATGCCGGCTGTAAGTAAAAGCACGGTAACAACAGTGCTTTTCAGGGAGCTTCGGGGCCGCATCAACGGAGCTTTCATTATGGGAAAACTAGCCTTGTGCCATCAGTCTCTAATTTCTAGGTTGACACGCAGCATACACGCAGGAGCAGAGCTTCCTGGTTCTACGCAGTGTTCTGGTACTGAAACGGGTGCTGAAGCAAGGCCCCTAGGAGTCTTGAAAAGCTTACTACCTTGAAACTAAAGCAGAACAACGATGAAGGCCTCATGGAGCTGCTGCACGCCTCTCGTTTTACAAGGGTAATCAGGGCCTTACTTCGAAGCTTGGGCTCACGTTGACTTTCACTTTAGGTATAGCGCAGAGCAGGGTGAGCTTCCAACAAGGAACTGGAAACCCAAGGTTTTTAGGAGAAAACTCATTTTCTTCTCAGAACCATGCCGGCAGTGAGGAAAACCCCGGCAACAACAATGCTTTTCAGGTAGCTTCGAGGCCGCATGAACGGAGCTTTCATAATGGGAAAAGAAGCCTTATGCCATCAGTCTCCAATTTCTAGGTTGACACGCAGCATACACGCAGGACCAGAGCTTACTGTCTCTATGCAGTGTTCTGGTACCGAAACGGTTGCTTAAGCAAAGTCCCTAGGAGTCTTGGAAAGCTTACTACCGTGAAACTAAAGCAGAACAGCGATGAAGGCCTCATGGAGCTGCTGCACGCCTCCCGTTTTGCCAGCATAATCAGGGCCTTACTTCGAGGCTAGTGCTCACATTGACTTTCACGTTTGGTATAGAGCAGAGCAGGGTGAGCTTCCAACTAGGAACTGGAAGCACAAGGTTTCTTTCGAGAAAACTCATTTTCTTCTATGAACCATGCCGGCTGTAAGTAAAAGCACGGTAACAACAGTGCTTTTCAGGGAGCGTCGGGGCCGCATCAACGGATCTTTCATTATGGGAAAACAAGCCTTGTGCCATCAGTCTCTACTTTCTAGGTTGACACGCAGCATACACGCAGGAGCAGAGCTTCCTGGTTCTACGCAGTGTTCTGGTACTGAAACGGGTGCTGAAGCAAGTCCTCTAGGAGTGTTGAAAAGCTTACTACCTTGAAACTAAAGCAGAACAACGATGAAGGCCTCATGGAGCTGCTGCACGCCTCTCGTTTTGCAAGGATAATCAGGGCCTTACTTCGAAGCTTGGGCTCACGTTGACTTTCACTTTAGGTATAGCGCAGAGCAGGGTGAGCTTCCAACAAGGAACTGGAAACCCAAGGTTTCTTAGGAGAAAACTCATTTTCTTCTCAGAACCATGCCGGCAGTGAGGAAAACCCCGGCAACAACAATGCTTTTCAGATAGCTTCGAGGCCGCATGAACGGAGCTTTCATAATGGGAAAAGAAGCCTTATGCCATCAGTCTCCAATTTCTAGGTTGACACGCAGCATACACGCAGGACCAGAGCTTACTGTCTCTACGCAGTGTTCTGGTACCGAAACGGTTGCTTAAGCAAAGTCCCTAGGAGTCTTGGAAAGCTTACTACCGTGAAACTAAAGCAGAACAGCGATGAAGGCCTCATGGAGCTGCTGCACGCCTCCCGTTTTGCCAGCATAATCAGGGCCTTACTTCGAGGCTAGTGCTCACATTGACTTTCACGTTTGGTATAGAGCAGAGCAGGGTGAGCTTCCAACTAGGAACTGGAAGCACAAGGTTTCTTTCGAGAAAACTCATTTTCTTCTATGAACCATGCCGGCTGTAAGTAAAAGCACGGTAACAACAGTGCTTTTCAGGGAGCTTCGGGGCCGAATCAACGGAGCTTTCATAATGGGAAAACTAGCCTTCTGCCATCAGTCTCTAATTTCTAGGTTGACACGCAGCATACACGCAGGAGCAGAGCTTCCTGGTTCTACGCAGTGTTCTGGTACTGAAACGGGTGCTGAAGCAAGTCCTCTAGGAGTGTTGAAAAGCTTACTACCTTGAAACTAAAGCAGAACAACGATGAAGGCCTCATGGAGCTGCTGCACGCCTCTCGTTTTGCAAGGATAATCAGGGCCTTATTTCGAAGCTTGGGCTCACGTTGACTTTCACTTTAGGTATAGCGCAGAGCAGGGTGAGCTTCCAACAAGGAACTGGAAACCCAAGGTTTCTTAGGAGAAAACTCATTTTCTTCTCAGAACCATGCCGGCAGTGAGGAAAACCCCGGCAACAACAATGCTTTTCAGGTAGCTTCGGGGCCGCATGAACGGAGCTTTCATAATGGGAAAAG
The DNA here is from genome assembly GCF_028564815.1 of Eubalaena glacialis. Classification (NCBI taxonomy): domain Eukaryota; kingdom Metazoa; phylum Chordata; class Mammalia; order Artiodactyla; family Balaenidae; genus Eubalaena; species Eubalaena glacialis. The sequence continues at coordinate 49,530,709 of NC_083731.1, forward strand.
AAGCCTTATGCCATCAGTCTCCAATTTCTAGGTTGACACGCAGCATACACGCAGGACCAGAGCTTACTGTCTCTACGCAGTGTTCTGGTACTGAAACGGTTGCTTAAGCAAAGTCCATAGGAGTCTTGGAAAGCTTACTACCGTGAAACTAAAGCAGAACAGCGATGAAGGCCTCATGGAGCTGCTGCACGCCTCCCGTTTTGCCAGCATAATCAGGGCCTTACTTCGAGGCTAGTGCTCACATTGACTTTCACGTTTGGTATAGAGCAGAGCAGGGTGAGCTTCCAACTAGGAACTGGAAGCACAAGGTTTCTTTCGAGAAAACTCATTTTCTACTATGTGCCATGCCGGCTGTAAGTAAAAGCACGGTAACAACAGTGTTTTGCAGGAAGCTTCGAGGCAGCGTGAATGGAGCTTTCAAAACGGAAAAACAAGCCTTGTGCCATCAGTCTCTAATTTCTAGGTTGACACGCAGCATACACGCAGGAGCAGAGCTTCCTGGTTCTACGCAGTGTTCTGGTACTGAAACGGGTGCTGAAGCAAGTCCGCTAGGAGTGTTGAAAAGCTTACTACCTTGAAACTAAAGCAGAACAACGATGAAGGCCTCATGGAGCTGCTGCACGCCTCTCGTTTTGCAAGGATAATCAGGGCCTTACTTCGAAGCTTGGGCTCACGTTGACTTTCACTTTAGGTATAGCGCAGAGCATGGTGAGCTTCCAACAAGGAACTGGAAACCCAAGGTTTCTTAGGAGAAAACTCATTTTCTTCTCAGAACCATGCCGGCAGTGAGGAAAACCCCGGCAACAACAATGCTTTTCAGGTAGCTTCGAGGCCGCATGAAAGGAGCTTTCATAATGGGAAAAGAAGCCTTATGCCATCAGTCTCCAATTTCTAGGTTGACACGCAGCATACACGCATGACCAGAGCTTACTGTCTCTACGCAGTGTTCTGGTACTGAAACGGTTGCTTAAGCAAAGTCCCTAGGAGTCTTGGAAAGCTTACTACCGTGAAACTAAAGCAGAACAGCGATGAAGGCCTCATGGAGCTGCTGCACGCCTCCCGTTTTGCCAGCATAATCAGGGCCTTACTTCGAGGCTAGTGCTCACATTGACTTTCACGTTTGGTATAGAGCAGAGCAGGGTGAGCTTCCAACTAGGAACTGGAAGCACAAGGTTTCTTTCGAGAAAACTCATTTTCTTCTATGTGCCATGCCGGCTGTAAGTAAAAGCACGGTAACAACAGTGCTTTGCAGGAAGCTTCGGGGCCGCATCAACGGAGCTTTCATAATGGGAAAACTAGCCTTGTGCCATCAGTCTCTACTTTCTAGGTTGACACGCAGCATACACGCAGGAGCAGAGCTTCCTGGTTCTACGCAGTGTTCTGGTACTGAAACGGGTGCTGAAGCAAGTCCTCTAGGTGTGTTGAAAAGCTTACTACCTTGAAACTAAAGCAGAACAACGATGAAGGCCTCATGGAGCTGCTGCACGCCTCTCGTTTTGCAAGGATAATCAGGGCCTTATTTCGAAGCTTGGGCTCACGTTGACTTTCACTTTAGGTATAGCGCAGAGCAGGGTGAGCTTCCAACAAGGAACTGGAAACCCAAGGTTTCTTAGGAGAAAACTCATTTTCTTCTCAGAACCATGCCGGCAGTGAGGAAAACCCCGGCAACAACAATGCTTTTCAGGTAGCTTCGGGGCCGCATGAACGGAGCTTTCATAATGGGATTAGAAGCCTTATGCCATCAGTCTCCAATTTCTAGGTTGACACGCAGCATACACGCAGGACCAGAGCTTACTGTCTCTACGCAGTGTTCTGGTACTGAAACGGTTGCTTAAGCAAAGTCCATAGGAGTCTTGGAAAGCTTACTACCGTGAAACTAAAGCAGAACAGCGATGAAGGCCTCATGGAGCTGCTGCACGCCTCCCGTTTTGCCAGCATAATCAGGGCCTTACTTCGAGGCTAGTGCTCACATTGACTTTCACGTTTGGTATAGAGCAGAGCAGGGTGAGCTTCCAACTAGGAACTGGAAGCACAAGGTTTCTTTCGCGAAAACTCATTTTCTTCTATGTGCCATGCCGGCTGTAAGTAAAAGCACGGTAACAACAGTGCTTTGCAGGAAGCTTCGGGGCCGCATCAACGGAGCTTTCATAATGGGAAAACTAGCCTTGTGCCATCAGTCTCTACTTTCTAGGTTGACACGCAGCATACACGCAGGAGCAGAGCTTCCTGGTTCTACGCAGTGTTCTGGTACTGAAACGGGTGCTGAAGCAAGGCCCCTAGGAGTGTTGAAAAGCTTACTACCTTGAAACTAAAGCAGAACAACGATGAAGGCCTCATGGAGCTGCTGCACGCCTCTCGTTTTGCAAGGATAATCAGGGCCTTACTTCGAAGCTTGGGCTCACGTTGACTTTCACTTTAGGTATAGCGCAGAGCAGGGTGAGCTTCCAACAAGGAACTGGAAACCCAAGGTTTCTTAGGAGAAAACTCATTTTCTTCTCAGAACCATGCCGGCAGTGAGGAAAACCCCGGCAACAACAATGCTTTTCAGGTAGCTTCGAGGCCGCATGAACGGAGCTTTCATAATGGGAAAAGAAGCCTTATGCCATCAGTCTCCAATTTCTAGGTTGACACGCAGCATACACGCAGGACCAGAGCTTACTGTCTCTACGCAGTGTTCTGGTACCGAAACGGTTGCCTAAGCAAAGTCCCTAGGAACGTTGGAAAGCTTACTACCGTGAAACTAAAGCAGAACAGCGATGAAGGCCTCATGGAGCTGCTGCACGCCTCCCGTTTTGCCAGCATAATCAGGGCCTTACTTCGAGGCTAGTGCTCACATTGACTTTCACGTTTGGTATAGAGCAGAGCAGGGTGAGCTTCCAACTAGGAACTGGAAGCACAAGGTTTCTTTCGAGAAAACTCATTTTCTTCTATGTGCCATGCCGGCTGTAAGTAAAAGCACGGTAACAACAGTGTTTTGCAGGAAGCTTCGAGGCAGCATGAATGGAGCTTTCAAAACGGAAAAACAATTCTTGTGCCATCAGTCTCTAATTTCTAGGTTGACACGCAGCATACACGCAGGAGCAGAGCTTCCTGGTTCTACGCAGTGTTCTGGTACTGAAACGGGTGCTGAAGCAAGTCCGCTAGGAGTGTTGAAAAGCTTACTACCTTGAAACTAAAGCAGAACAACGATGAAGGCCTCATGGAGCTGCTGCACGCCTCTCGTTTTGCAAGGATAATCAGGGCCTTACTTCGAAGCTTGGGCTCACGTTGACTTTCACTTTAGGTATAGCGCAGAGCAGGGTGAGCTTCCAACAAGGAACTGGAAACCCAAGGTTTCTTAGGAGAAAACTCATTTTCTTCTCAGAACCATGCCGGCAGTGAGGAAAACCCCGGCAACAACAATGCTTTTCAGGTAGCTTCGAGGCCGCATGAAAGGAGCTTTCATAATGGGAAAAGAAGCCTTATGCCATCAGTCTCCAATTTCTAGGTTGACACGCAGCATACACGCAGGACCAGAGCTTACTGTCTCTACGCAGTGTTCTGGTACCGAAACGGTTGCTTAAGCAAAGTCCCTAGGAGTCTTGGAAAGCTTACTACCGTGAAACTAAAGCAGAACAGCGATGAAGGCCTCATGGAGCTGCTGCACGCCTCCCGTTTTGCCAGCATAATCAGGGCCTTACTTCGAGGCTAGTGCTCACATTGACTTTCACGTTTGGTATAGAGCAGAGCAGGGTGAGCTTCCAACTAGGAACTGGAAGCACAAGGTTTCTTTCGAGAAAACTCATTTTCTTCTATGTGCCATGCCGGCTGTAAGTAAAAGCACGGTAACAACAGTGCTTTGCAGGAAGCTTCGGGGCCGCATCAACGGAGCTTTCATAATGGGAAAACTAGCCTTGTGCCATCAGTCTCTACTTTCTAGGTTGACACGCAGCATACACGCAGGAGCAGAGCTTCCTGGTTTTACGAACTGTTCTGCTACTGAAACGGGTGCTGAAGCAAGGCCCCTAGGAGTGTTGAAAAGCTTACTACCTTGAAACTAAAGCAGAACAACGATGAAGGCCTCATGGAGCTGCTGCACGCCTCTCGTTTTGCAAGGATAATCAGGGCCTTACTTCGAAGCTTGGGCTCACGTTGACTTTCACTTTAGGTATAGCGCAGAGCAGGGTGAGCTTCCAACAAGGAACTGGAAACCCAAGGTTTCTTAGGAGAAAACTCATTTTCTTCTCAGAACCATGCCGGCAGTGAGGAAAACCCCGGCAACAACAATGCTTTTCAGGTAGCTTCGAGGCCGCATGAACGGAGCTTTCATAATGGGAAAAGAAGCCTTATGCCATCAGTCTCCAATTTCTAGGTTGACACGCAGCATACACGCAGGACCAGAGCTTACTGTCTCTACGCAGTGTTCTGCTACTGAAACGGTTGCCTAAGCAAAGTCCATAGGAGTCTTGGAAAGCTTACTACCGTGAAACTAAAGCAGAACTGCGATGAAGGCCTCATGGAGCTGCTGCACGCCTCCCGTTTTGCCAGCATAATCAGGGCCTTACTTCGAGGCTAGTGCTCACATTGACTTTCACGTTTGGTATAGAGCAGAGCAGGGTGAGCTTCCAACTAGGAACTGGAAGCACAAGGTTTCTTTCGAGAAAACTCATTTTCTTCTATGTGCCATGCCGGCTGTAAGTAAAAGCACGGTAACAACAGTGCTTTTCAGGGAGCTTCGGGGCCGCATCAACGGATCTTTCATTATTGTAAAACTAGCCTTGTGCCATCAGTCTCTACTTTCTAGGTTGACACGCAGCATACACGCAGGAGCAGAGCTTCCTGGTTCTACGCAGTGTTCTGGTACTGAAACGGGTGCTGAAGCAAGGCCCCTAGGAGTGTTGAAAAGCTTACTACCTTGAAACTAAAGCAGAACAACGATGAAGGCCTCATGGAGCTGCTGCACGCCTCTCGTTTTGCAAGGATAATCAGGGCCTTACTTCGAAGCTTGGGCTCACGTTGACTTTCACTTTAGGTATAGCGCAGAGCAGGGTGAGCTTCCAACAAGGAACTGGAAACCCAAGGTTTCTTAGGAGAAAACTCATTTTCTTCTCAGAACCATGCCGGCAGTGAGGAAAACCCCGGCAACAACAATGCTTTTCAGGTAGCTTCGAGGCCGCATGAACGGAGCTTTCATAATGGGAAAAGAAGCCTTATGCCATCAGTCTCCAATTTCTAGGTTGACACGCAGCATACACGCAGGACCAGAGCTTACTGTCTCTACGCAGTGTTCTGGTACCGAAACGGTTGCCTAAGCAAAGTCCCTAGGAACGTTGGAAAGCTTACTACCGTGAAACTAAAGCAGAACAGCGATGAAGGCCTCATGGAGCTGCTGCACGCCTCCCGTTTTGCCAGCATAATCAGGGCCTTACTTCGAGGCTAGTGCTCACATTGACTTTCACGTTTGGTATAGAGCAGAGCAGGGTGAGCTTCCAACTAGGAACTGGAAGCACAAGGTTTCTTTCGAGAAAACTCATTTTCTTCTATGTGCCATGCCGGCTGTAAGTAAAAGCACGGTAACAACAGTGTTTTGCAGGAAGCTTCGAGGCAGCATGAATGGAGCTTTCAAAACGGAAAAACAATTCTTGTGCCATCAGTCTCTAATTTCTAGGTTGACACGCAGCATACACGCAGGAGCAGAGCTTCCTGGTTCTACGCAGTGTTCTGGTACTGAAACGGGTGCTGAAGCAAGTCCGCTAGGAGTGTTGAAAAGCTTACTACCTTGAAACTAAAGCAGAACAACGATGAAGGCCTCATGGAGCTGCTGCACGCCTCTCGTTTTGCAAGGATAATCAGGGCCTTACTTCGAAGCTTGGGCTCACGTTGACTTTCACTTTAGGTATAGCGCAGAGCAGGGTGAGCTTCCAACAAGGAACTGGAAACCCAAGGTTTCTTAGGAGAAAACTCATTTTCTTCTCAGAACCATGCCGGCAGTGAGGAAAACCCCGGCAACAACAATGCTTTTCAGGTAGCTTCGAGGCCGCATGAACGGAGCTTTCATAATGGGAAAAGAAGCCTTATGCCATCAGTCTCCAATTTCTAGGTTGACACGCAGCATACACGCAGGACCAGAGCTTACTGTCTCTACGCAGTGTTCTGGTACTGAAACGGTTGCTTAAGCAAAGTCCATAGGAGTCTTGGAAAGCTTACTACCGTGAAACTAAAGCAGAACAGCGATGAAGGCCTCATGGAGCTGCTGCACGCCTCCCGTTTTGCCAGCATAATCAGGGCCTTACTTCGAGGCTAGTGCTCACATTGACTTTCACGTTTGGTATAGAGCAGAGCAGGGTGAGCTTCCAACTAGGAACTGGAAGCACAAGGTTTCTTTCGAGAAAACTCATTTTCTTCTATGTGCCATGCCGGCTGTAAGTAAAAGCACGGTAACAACAGTGCTTTGCAGGAAGCTTCGGGGCCGCATCAACGGAGCTTTCATAATGGGAAAACTAGCCTTGTGCCATCAGTCTCTACTTTCTAGGTTGACACGCAGCATACACGCAGGAGCAGAGCTTCCTGGTTCTACGCAGTGTTCTGGTACTGAAACGGGTGCTGAAGCAAGGCCCCTAGGAGTGTTGAAAAGCTTACTACCTTGAAACTAAAGCAGAACAACGATGAAGGCCTCATGGAGCTGCTGCACGCCTCTCGTTTTGCAAGGATAATCAGGGCCTTACTTCGAAGCTTGGGCTCACGTTGACTTTCACTTTAGGTATAGCGCAGAGCAGGGTGAGCTTCCAACAAGGAACTGGAAACCCAAGGTTTCTTAGGAGAAAACTCATTTTCTTCTCAGAACCATGCCGGCAGTGAGGAAAACCCCGGCAACAACAATGCTTTTCAGGTAGCTTCGAGGCCGCATGAACGGAGCTTTCATAATGGGATTAGAAGCCTTATGCCATCAGTCTCCAATTTCTAGGTTGACACGCAGCATACACGCAGGACCAGAGCTTACTGTCTCTACGCAGTGTTCTGGTACTGAAACGGTTGCTTAAGCAAAGTCCATAGGAGTCTTGGAAAGCTTACTACCGTGAAACTAAAGCAGAACAGCGATGAAGGCCTCATGGAGCTGCTGCACGCCTCCCGTTTTGCCAGCATAATCAGGGCCTTACTTCGAGGCTAGTGCTCACATTGACTTTCACGTTTGGTATAGAGCAGAGCAGGGTGAGCTTCCAACTAGGAACTGGAAGCACAAGGTTTCTTTCGAGAAAACTCATTTTCTTCTATGTGCCATGCCAGCTGTAAGTAAAAGCACGGTAACAACAGTGCTTTGCAGGAAGCTTCGGGGCCGCATCAACGGAGCTTTCATTATGGGAAAACTAGCCTTGTGCCATCAGTCTCTACTTTCTAGGTTGACACGCAGCATACACGCAGGAGCAGAGCTTCCTGGTTCTACGCAGTGTTCTGGTACTGAAACGGGTGCTGAAGCAAGTCCTCTAGGTGTGTTGAAAAGCTTACTACCTTGAAACTAAAGCAGAACAACGATGAAGGCCTCATGGAGCTGCTGCACGCCTCTCGTTTTGCAAGGATAATCAGGGCCTTATTTCGAAGCTTGGGCTCACGTTGACTTTCACTTTAGGTATAGCGCAGAGCAGGGTGAGCTTCCAACAAGGAACTGGAAACCCAAGGTTTCTTAGGAGAAAACTCATTTTCTTCTCAGAACCATGCCGGCAGTGAGGAAAACCCCGGCAACAACAATGCTTTTCAGGTAGCTTCGGGGCCGCATGAACGGAGCTTTCATAATGGGAAAAGAAGCCTTATGCCATCAGTCTCCAATTTCTAGGTTGACACGCAGCATACACGCAGGACCAGAGCTTACTGTCTCTACGCAGTGTTCTGGTACTGAAACGGTTGCTTAAGCAAAGTCCATAGGAGTCTTGGAAAGCTTACTACCGTGAAACTAAAGCAGAACTGCGATGAAGGCCTCATGGAGCTGCTGCACGCCTCCCGTTTTGCCAGCATAATCAGGGCCTTACTTCGAGGCTAGTGCTCACATTGACTTTCACGTTTGGTATAGAGCAGAGCAGGGTGAGCTTCCAACTAGGAACTGGAAGCACAAGGTTTCTTTCGAGAAAACTCATTTTCTTCTATGTGCCATGCCGGCTGTAAGTAAAAGCACGGTAACAACAGTGCTTTGCAGGAAGCTTCGGGGCCGCATCAACGGAGCTTTCATAATGGGAAAACTAGCCTTGTGCCATCAGTCTCTACTTTCTAGGTTGACACGCAGCATACACGCAGGAGCAGAGCTTCCTGGTTCTACGCAGTGTTCTGGTACTGAAACGGGTGCTGAAGCAAGGCCCCTAGGAGTGTTGAAAAGCTTACTACCTTGAAACTAAAGCAGAACAACGATGAAGGCCTCATGGAGCTGCTGCACGCCTCTCGTTTTGCAAGGATAATCAGGGCCTTACTTCGAAGCTTGGGCTCACGTTGACTTTCACTTTAGGTATAGCGCAGAGCAGGGTGAGCTTCCAACAAGGAACTGGAAACCCAAGGTTTCTTAGGAGAAAACTCATTTTCTTCTCAGAACCATGCCGGCAGTGATGAAAACCCCGGCAACAACAATGCTTTTCAGGTAGCTTCGAGGCCGCATGAACGGAGCTTTCATAATGGGAAAAGAAGCCTTATGCCATCAGTCTCCAATTTCTAGGTTGACACGCAGCATACACGCAGGACCAGAGCTTACTGTCTCTACGCAGTGTTCTGGTACCGAAACGGTTGCCTAAGCAAAGTCCCTAGGAACGTTGGAAAGCTTACTACCGTGAAACTAAAGCAGAACAGCGATGAAGGCCTCATGGAGCTGCTGCACGCCTCCCGTTTTGCCAGCATAATCAGGGCCTTACTTCGAGGCTAGTGCTCACATTGACTTTCACGTTTGGTATAGAGCAGAGCAGGGTGAGCTTCCAACTAGGAACTGGAAGCACAAGGTTTCTTTCGAGAAAACTCATTTTCTTCTAGGTGCCATGCCGGCTGTAAGTAAAAGCACGGTAACAACAGTGCTTTTCAGGGAGCTTCGGGGCCGCATAAACGGATCTTTCATTATTGTAAAACTAGCCTTGTGCCATCAGTCTCTACTTTCTAGGTTGACACGCAGCATACACGCAGGAGCAGAGCTTCCTGGTTCTACGCAGTGTTCTGGTACTGAAACGGGTGCTGAAGCAAGTCCTCTAGGTGTGTTGAAAAGCTTACTACCTTGAAACTAAAGCAGAACAACGATGAAGGCCTCATGGAGCTGCTGCACGCCTCTCGTTTTGCAAGGATAATCAGGGCCTTATTTCGAAGCTTGGGCTCACGTTGACTTTCACTTTAGGTATAGCGCAGAGCAGGGTGATCTTCCAACAAGGAACTGGAAACCCAAGGTTTCTTAGGAGAAAACTCATTTTCTTCTCAGAACCATGCCGGCAGTGAGGAAAACCCCGGCAACAACAATGCTTTTCAGGTAGCTTCGGGGCCGCATGAACGGAGCTTTCATAATGGGATTAGAAGCCTTATGCCATCAGTCTCCAATTTCTAGGTTGACACGCAGCATACACGCAGGACCAGAGCTTACTGTCTCTACGCAGTGTTCTGGTACTGAAACGGTTGCTTAAGCAAAGTCCATAGGAGTCTTGGAAAGCTTACTACCGTGAAACTAAAGCAGAACAGCGATGAAGGCCTCATGGAGCTGCTGCACGCCTCCCGTTTTGCCAGCATAATCAGGGCCTTACTTCGAGGCTAGTGCTCACATTGACTTTCACGTTTGGTATAGAGCAGAGCAGGGTGAGCTTCCAACTAGGAACTGGAAGCACAAGGTTTCTTTCGAGAAAACTCATTTTCTTCTATGTGCCATGCCGGCTGTAAGTAAAAGCACGGTAACAACAGTGCTTTGCAGGAAGCTTCGGGGCCGCATCAACGGAGCTTTCATAATGGGAAAACTAGCCTTGTGCCATCAGTCTCTACTTTCTAGGTTGACACGCAGCATACACGCAGGAGCAGAGCTTCCTGGTTTTACGAAGTGTTCTGCTACTGAAACGGGTGCTGAAGCAAGGCCCCTAGGAGTGTTGAAAAGCTTACTACCTTGAAACTAAAGCAGAACAACGATGAAGGCCTCATGGAGCTGCTGCACGCCTCTCGTTTTGCAAGGATAATCAGGGCCTTACTTCGAAGCTTGGGCTCACGTTGACTTTCACTTTAGGTATAGCGCAGAGCAGGGTGAGCTTCCAACAAGGAACTGGAAACCCAAGGTTTCTTAGGAGAAAACTCATTTTCTTCTCAGAACCATGCCGGCAGTGAGGAAAACCCCGGCAACAACAATGCTTTTCAGGTAGCTTCGAGGCCGCATGAACGGAGCTTTCATAATGGGAAAAGAAGCCTTATGCCATCAGTCTCCAATTTCTAGGTTGACACGCAGCATACACGCAGGACCAGAGCTTACTGTCTCTACGCAGTGTTCTGCTACTGAAACGGTTGCCTAAGCAAAGTCCATAGGAGTCTTGGAAAGCTTACTACCGTGAAACTAAAGCAGAACTGCGATGAAGGCCTCATGGAGCTGCTGCACGCCTCCCGTTTTGCCAGCATAATCAGGGCCTTACTTCGAGGCTAGTGCTCACATTGACTTTCACGTTTGGTATAGAGCAGAGCAGGGTGAGCTTCCAACTAGGAACTGGAAGCACAAGGTTTCTTTCGAGAAAACTCATTTTCTTCTATGTGCCATGCCGGCTGTAAGTAAAAGCACGGTAACAACAGTGCTTTTCAGGGAGCTTCGGGGCCGCATCAACGGATCTTTCATTATTGTAAAACTAGCCTTGTGCCATCAGTCTCTACTTTCTAGGTTGACACGCAGCATACACGCAGGAGCAGAGCTTCCTGGTTCTACGCAGTGTTCTGGTACTGAAACGGGTGCTGAAGCAAGGCCCCTAGGAGTGTTGAAAAGCTTACTACCTTGAAACTAAAGCAGAACAACGATGAAGGCCTCATGGAGCTGCTGCACGCCTCTCGTTTTGCAAGGATAATCAGGGCCTTACTTCGAAGCTTGGGCTCACGTTGACTTTCACTTTAGGTATAGCGCAGAGCAGGGTGAGCTTCCAACAAGGAACTGGAAACCCAAGGTTTCTTAGGAGAAAACTCATTTTCTTCTCAGAACCATGCCGGCAGTGAGGAAAACCCCGGCAACAACAATGCTTTTCAGGTAGCTTCGAGGCCGCATGAACGGAGCTTTCATAATGGGAAAAGAAGCCTTATGCCATCAGTCTCCAATTTCTAGGTTGACACGCAGCATACACGCAGGACCAGAGCTTACTGTCTCTACGCAGTGTTCTGGTACCGAAACGGTTGCCTAAGCAAAGTCACTAGGAACGTTGGAAAGCTTACTACCGTGAAACTAAAGCAGAACAGCGATGAAGGCCTCATGGAGCTGCTGCACGCCTCCCGTTTTGCCAGCATAATCAGGGCCTTACTTCGAGGCTAGTGCTCACATTGACTTTCACGTTTGGTATAGAGCAGAGCAGGGTGAGCTTCCAACTAGGAACTGGAAGCACAAGGTTTCTTTCGAGAAAACATTTTCTTCTAGGTGCCATGCCAGCTGTAAGTAAAAGCACGGTAACAACATTGCTTTGCAGGAAGCTTCGGGGCCGCATCAACGGAGCTTTCATTATGGGAAAACTAGCCTTGTGCCATCAGTCTCTACTTTCTAGGTTGACACGCAGCATACACGCAGGAGCAGAGCTTCCTGGTTCTACGCAGTGTTCTGGTACTGAAACGGGTGCTGAAGCAAGGCCCCTAGGAGTGTTGAAAAGCTTACTACCTTGAAACTAAAGCAGAACAACGATGAAGGCCTCATGGAGCTGCTGCACGCCTCTCGTTTTGCAAGGATAATCAGGGCCTTACTTCGAAGCTTGGGCTCACGTTGACTTTCACTTTAGGTATAGCGCAGAGCAGGGTGAGCTTCCAACAAGGAACTGGAAACCCAAGGTTTCTTAGGAGAAAACTCATTTTCTTCTCAGAACCATGCCGGCAGTGAGGAAAACCCCGGCAACAACAATGCTTTTCAGGTAGCTTCGAGGCCGCATGAACGGAGCTTTCATAATGGGAAAAGAAGCCTTATGCCATCAGTCTCCAATTTCTAGGTTGACACGCAGCATACACGCAGGACCAGAGCTTACTGTCTCTACGCAGTGTTCTGGTACCGAAACGGTTGCCTAAGCAAAGTCACTAGGAACGTTGGAAAGCTTACTACCGTGAAACTAAAGCAGAACAGCGATGAAGGCCTCATGGAGCTGCTGCACGCCTCCCGTTTTGCCAGCATAATCAGGGCCTTACTTCGAGGCTAGTGCTCACATTGACTTTCACGTTTGGTATAGAGCAGAGCAGGGTGAGGTTCCAAGTAGGAACTGGAAGCACAAGGTTTCTTTCGAGAAAACTCATTTTCTTCTAGGTGCCATGCCAGCTGTAAGTAAAAGCACGGTAACAACAGTGCTTTGCAGGAAGCTTCGGGGCCGCATCAACGGAGCTTTCATAATGGGAAAACTAGCCTTGTGCCATCAGTCTCTACTTTCTAGGTTGACACGCAGCATACACGCAGGAGCAGAGCTTCCTGGTTCTACGCAGTGTTCTGGTACTGAAACGGGTGCTGAAGCAAGTCCTCTAGGTGTGTTGAAAAGCTTACTACCTTGAAACTAAAGCAGAACAACGATGAAGGCCTCATGGAGCTGCTGCACGCCTCTCGTTTTGCAAGGATAATCAGGGCCTTATTTCGAAGCTTGGGCTCACGTTGACTTTCACTTTAGGTATAGCGCAGAGCAGGGTGAGCTTCCAACAAGGAACTGGAAACCCAAGGTTTCTTAGGAGAAAACTCATTTTCTTCTCAGAACCATGCCGGCAGTGAGGAAAACCCCGGCAACAACAATGCTTTTCAGGTAGCTTCGAGGCCGCATGAACGGAGCTTTCATAATGGGAAAAGAAGCCTTATGCCATCAGTCTTCAATTTCTAGGTTGACACGCAGCATACACGCAGGACCAGAGCTTACTGTCTCTACGCAGTGTTCTGGTACCGAAACGGTTGCCTAAGCAAAGTCCCTAGGAACGTTGGAAAGCTTACTACCGTGAAACTAAAGCAGAACAGCGATGAAGGCCTCATGGAGCTGCTGCACGCCTCCCGTTTTGCCAGCATAATCAGGGCCTTACTTCGAGGCTAGTGCTCACATTGACTTTCACGTTTGGTATAGAGCAGAGCAGGGTGAGCTTCCAACTAGGAACTGGAAGCACAATGTTTCTTTCGAGAAAACTCATTTTCTTCTATGTGCCATGCCGGCTGTAAGTAAAAGCACGGTAACAACAGTGCTTTTCAGGGAGCTTCGGGGCCGCATCAACGGATCTTTCATTATTGTAAAACTAGCCTTGTGCCATCAGTCTCTACTTTCTAGGTTGACACGCAGCATACACGCAGGAGCAGAGCTTCCTGGTTCTACGCAGTGTTCTGGTACTGAAACGGGTGCTGAAGCAAGGCCCCTAGGAGTGTTGAAAAGCTTACTACCTTGAAACTAAAGCAGAACAACGATGAAGGCCTCATGGAGCTGCTGCACGCCTCTCGTTTTGCAAGGATAATCAGGGCCTTACTTCGAAGCTTGGGCTCACGTTGACTTTCACTTTAGGTATAGCGCAGAGCAGGGTGAGCTTCCAACAAGGAACTGGAAACCCAAGGTTTCTTAGGAGAAAACTCATTTTCTTCTCAGAACCATGCCGGCAGTGAGGAAAACCCCGGCAACAACAATGCTTTTCAGGTAGCTTCGAGGCCGCATGAACGGAGCTTTCATAATGGGAAAAGAAGCCTTATGCCATCAGTCTCCAATTTCTAGGTTGACACGCAGCATACACGCAGGACCAGAGCTTACTGTCTCTACGCAGTGTTCTGGTACCGAAACGGTTGCCTAAGCAAAGTCACTAGGAACGTTGGAAAGCTTACTACCGTGAAACTAAAGCAGAACAGCGATGAAGGCCTCATGGAGCTGCTGCACGCCTCCCGTTTTGCCAGCATAATCAGGGCCTTACTTCGAGGCTAGTGCTCACATTGACTTTCACGTTTGGTATAGAGCAGAGCAGGGTGAGCTTCCAACTAGGAACTAGAAGCACAAGGTTTCTTTCGAGAAAACTCATTTTCTTCTAGGTGCCATGCCAGCTGTAAGTAAAAGCACGGTAACAACAGTGCTTTGCAGGAAGCTTCGGGGCCGCATCAACGGAGCTTTCATAATGGGAAAACTAGCCTTGTGCCATCAGTCTCTACTTTCTAGGTTGACACGCAGCATACACGCAGGAGCAGAGCTTCCTGGTTCTACGCAGTGTTCTGGTACTGAAACGGGTGCTGAAGCAAGTCCTCTAGGTGTGTTGAAAAGCTTACTACCTTGAAATTAAAGCAGAACAACGATGAAGGCCTCATGGAGCTGCTGCACGCCTCTCGTTTTGCAAGGATAATCAGGGCCTTATTTCGAAGCTTGGGCTCACGTTGACTTTCACTTTAGGTATAGCGCAGAGCAGGGTGAGCTTCCAACAAGGAACTGGAAACCCAAGGTTTCTTAGGAGAAAACTCATTTTCTTCTCAGAACCATGCCGGCAGTGAGGAAAACCCCGGCAACAACAATGCTTTTCAGGTAGCTTCGGGGCCGCATGAACGGAGCTTTCATAATGGGATTAGAAGCCTTATGCCATCAGTCTCCAATTTCTAGGTTGACACGCAGCATACACGCAGGACCAGAGCTTACTGTCTCTACGCAGTGTTCTGGTACTGAAACGGTTGCTTAAGCAAAGTCCATAGGAGTCTTGGAAAGCTTACTACCGTGAAACTAAAGCAGAACAGCGATGAAGGCCTCATGGAGCTGCTGCACGCCTCCCGTTTTGCCAGCATAATCAGGGCCTTACTTCGAGGCTAGTGCTCACATTGACTTTCACGTTTGGTATAGAGCAGAGCAGGGTGAGCTTCCAACTAGGAACTGGAAGCACAAGGTTTCTTTCGAGAAAACTCATTTTCTTCTATGTGCCATGCCAGCTGTAAGTAAAAGCACGGTAACAACAGTGCTTTGCAGGAAGCTTCGGGGCCGCATCAACGGAGCTTTCATAATGGGAAAACTAGCCTTGTGCCATCAGTCTCTACTTTCTAGGTTGACACGCAGCATACACGCAGGAGCAGAGCTTCCTGGTTCTACGCAGTGTTCTGGTACTGAAACGGGTGCTGAAGCAAGTCCTCTAGGTGTGTTGAAAAGCTTACTACCTTGAAACTAAAGCAGAACAACGATGAAGGCCTCATGGAGCTGCTGCACGCCTCTCGTTTTGCAAGGATAATCAGGGCCTTATTTCGAAGCTTGGGCTCACGTTGACTTTCACTTTAGGTATAGCGCAGAGCAGGGTGAGCTTCCAACAAGGAACTGGAAACCCAAGGTTTCTTAGGAGAAAACTCATTTTCTTCTCAGAACCATGCCGGCAGTGAGGAAAACCCCGGCAACAACAATGCTTTTCAGGTAGCTTCGGGGCCGCATGAACGGAGCTTTCATAATGGGATTAGAAGCCTTATGCCATCAGTCTCCAATTTCTAGGTTGACACGCAGCATACACGCAGGACCAGAGCTTACTGTCTCTACGCAGTGTTCTGGTACTGAAACGGTTGCTTAAGCAAAGTCCATAGGAGTCTTGGAAAGCTTACTACCGTGAAACTAAAGCAGAACAGCGATGAAGGCCTCATGGAGCTGCTGCACGCCTCCCGTTTTGCCAGCATAATCAGGGCCTTACTTCGAGGCTAGTGCTCACATTGACTTTCACGTTTGGTATAGAGCAGAGCAGGGTGAGCTTCCAACTAGGAACTGGAAGCACAAGGTTTCTTTCGAGAAAACTCATTTTCTTCTATGTGCCATGCCGGCTGTAAGTAAAAGCACGGTAACAACAGTGCTTTGCAGGAAGCTTCGGGGCCGCATCAACGGAGCTTTCATAATGGGAAAACTAGCCTTGTGCCATCAGTCTCTACTTTCTAGGTTGACACGCAGCATACACGCAGGAGCAGAGCTTCCTGGTTCTACGCAGTGTTCTGCTACTGAAACGGGTGCTGAAGCAAGGCCCCTAGGAGTGTTGAAAAGCTTACTACCTTGAAACTAAAGCAGAACAACGATGAAGGCCTCATGGAGCTGCTGCACGCCTCTCGTTTTGCAAGGATAATCAGGGCCTTACTTCGAAGCTTGGGCTCACGTTGACTTTCACTTTAGGTATAGCGCAGAGCAGGGTGAGCTTCCAACAAGGAACTGGAAACCCAAGGTTTCTTAGGAGAAAACTCATTTTCTTCTCAGAACCATGCCGGCAGTGAGGAAAACCCCGGCAACAACAATGCTTTTCAGGTAGCTTCGGGGCCGCATGAACGGAGCTTTCATAATGGGAAAAGAAGCCTTATGCCATCAGTCTCCAATTTCTAGGTTGACACGCAGCATACACGCAGGACCAGAGCTTACTGTCTCTACGCAGTGTTCTGCTACTGAAACGGTTGCTTAAGCAAAGTCCATAGGAGTCTTGGAAAGCTTACTACCGTGAAACTAAAGCAGAACTGCGATGAAGGCCTCATGGAGCTGCTGCACGCCTCCCGTTTTGCCAGCATAATCAGGGCCTTACTTCGAGGCTAGTGCTCACATTGACTTTCACGTTTGGTATAGAGCAGAGCAGGGTGAGCTTCCAACTAGGAACTGGAAGCACAAGGTTTCTTTCGAGAAAACTCATTTTCTTCTATGTGCCATGCCGGCTGTAAGTAAAAGCACGGTAACAACAGTGCTTTGCAGGAAGCTTCGGGGCCGCATCAACGGAGCTTTCATAATGGGAAAACTAGCCTTGTGCCATCAGTCTCTACTTTCTAGGTTGACACGCAGCATACACGCAGGAGCAGAGCTTCCTGGTTCTACGCAGTGTTCTGGTACTGAAACGGGTGCTGAAGCAAGGCCCCTAGGAGTGTTGAAAAGCTTACTACCTTGAAACTAAAGCAGAACAACGATGAAGGCCTCATGGAGCTGCTGCACGCCTCTCGTTTTGCAAGGATAATCAGGGCCTTACTTCGAAGCTTGGGCTCACGTTGACTTTCACTTTAGGTATAGCGCAGAGCAGGGTGAGCTTCCAACAAGGAACTGGAAACCCAAGGTTTCTTAGGAGAAAACTCATTTTCTTCTCAGAACCATGCCGGCAGTGAGGAAAACCCCGGCAACAACAATGCTTTTCAGGTAGCTTCGAGGCCGCATGAACGGAGCTTTCATAATGGGAAAAGAAGCCTTATGCCATCAGTCTCCAATTTCTAGGTTGACACGCAGCATACACGCAGGACCAGAGCTTACTGTCTCTACGCAGTGTTCTGGTACCGAAACGGTTGCCTAAGCAAAGTCCCTAGGAACGTTGGAAAGCTTACTACCGTGAAACTAAAGCAGAACAGCGATGAAGGCCTCATGGAGCTGCTGCACGCCTCCCGTTTTGCCAGCATAATCAGGGCCTTACTTCGAGGCTAGTGCTCACATTGACTTTCACGTTTGGTATAGAGCAGAGCAGGGTGAGCTTCCAACTAGGAACTGGAAGCACAAGGTTTCTTTCGAGAAAACTCATTTTCTTCTAGGTGCCATGCCGGCTGTAAGTAAAAGCACGGTAACAACAGTGCTTTTCAGGGAGCTTCGGGGCCGCATCAACGGATCTTTCATTATTGTAAAACTAGCCTTGTGCCATCAGTCTCTACTTTCTAGGTTGACACGCAGCATACACGCAGGAGCAGAGCTTCCTGGTTCTACGCAGTGTTCTGGTACTGAAACGGGTGCTGAAGCAAGTCCTCTAGGTGTGTTGAAAAGCTTACTACCTTGAAACTAAAGCAGAACAACGATGAAGGCCTCATGGAGCTGCTGCACGCCTCTCGTTTTGCAAGGATAATCAGGGCCTTATTTCGAAGCTTGGGCTCACGTTGACTTTCACTTTAGGTATAGCGCAGAGCAGGGTGAGCTTCCAACAAGGAACTGGAAACCCAAGGTTTCTTAGGAGAAAACTCATTTTCTTCTCAGAACCATGCCGGCAGTGAGGAAAACCCCGGCAACAACAATGTTTTTCAGGTAGCTTCGGGGCCGCATGAACGGAGCTTTCATAATGGGATTAGAAGCCTTATGCCATCAGTCTCCAATTTCTAGGTTGACACGCAGCATACACGCAGGACCAGAGCTTACTGTCTCTACGCAGTGTTCTGGTACTGAAACGGTTGCTTAAGCAAAGTCCATAGGAGTCTTGGAAAGCTTACTACCGTGAAACTAAAGCAGAACAGCGATGAAGGCCTCATGGAGCTGCTGCACGCCTCCCGTTTTGCCAGCATAATCAGGGCCTTACTTCGAGGCTAGTGCTCACATTGACTTTCACGTTTGGTATAGAGCAGAGCAGGGTGAGGTTCCAAGTAGGAACTGGAAGCACAAGGTTTCTTTCGAGAAAACTCATTTTCTTCTAGGTGCCATGCCAGCTGTAAGTAAAAGCACGGTAACAACAGTGCTTTGCAGGAAGCTTCGGGGCCGCATCAACGGAGCTTTCATAATGGGAAAACTAGCCTTGTGCCATCAGTCTCTACTTTCTAGGTTGACACGCAGCATACACGCAGGAGCAGAGCTTCCTGGTTCTACGCAGTGTTCTGGTACTGAAACGGGTGCTGAAGCAAGTCCTCTAGGTGTGTTGAAAAGCTTACTACCTTGAAACTAAAGCAGAACAACGATGAAGGCCTCATGGAGCTGCTGCACGCCTCTCGTTTTGCAAGGATAATCAGGGCCTTATTTCGAAGCTTGGGCTCACGTTGACTTTCACTTTAGGTATAGCGCAGAGCAGGGTGAGCTTCCAACAAGGAACTGGAAACCCAAGGTTTCTTAGGAGAAAACTCATTTTCTTCTCAGAACCATGCCGGCAGTGAGGAAAACCCCGGCAACAACAATGCTTTTCAGGTAGCTTCGAGGCCGCATGAACGGAGCTTTCATAATGGGAAAAGAAGCCTTATGCCATCAGTCTTCAATTTCTAGGTTGACACGCAGCATACACGCAGGACCAGAGCTTACTGTCTCTACGCAGTGTTCTGGTACCGAAACGGTTGCCTAAGCAAAGTCCCTAGGAACGTTGGAAAGCTTACTACCGTGAAACTAAAGCAGAACAGCGATGAAGGCCTCATGGAGCTGCTGCACGCCTCCCGTTTTGCCAGCATAATCAGGGCCTTACTTCGAGGCTAGTGCTCACATTGACTTTCACGTTTGGTATAGAGCAGAGCAGGGTGAGCTTCCAACTAGGAACTGGAAGCACAATGTTTCTTTCGAGAAAACTCATTTTCTTCTATGTGCCATGCCGGCTGTAAGTAAAAGCACGGTAACAACAGTGCTTTTCAGGGAGCTTCGGGGCCGCATCAACGGATCTTTCATTATTGTAAAACTAGCCTTGTGCCATCAGTCTCTACTTTCTAGGTTGACACGCAGCATACACGCAGGAGCAGAGCTTCCTGGTTCTACGCAGTGTTCTGGTACTGAAACGGGTGCTGAAGCAAGGCCCCTAGGAGTGTTGAAAAGCTTACTACCTTGAAACTAAAGCAGAACAACGATGAAGGCCTCATGGAGCTGCTGCACGCCTCTCGTTTTGCAAGGATAATCAGGGCCTTACTTCGAAGCTTGGGCTCACGTTGACTTTCACTTTAGGTATAGCGCAGAGCAGGGTGAGCTTCCAACAAGGAACTGGAAACCCAAGGTTTCTTAGGAGAAAACTCATTTTCTTCTCAGAACCATGCCGGCAGTGAGGAAAACCCCGGCAACAACAATGCTTTTCAGGTAGCTTCGAGGCCGCATGAACGGAGCTTTCATAATGGGAAAAGAAGCCTTATGCCATCAGTCTCCAATTTCTAGGTTGACACGCAGCATACACGCAGGACCAGAGCTTACTGTCTCTACGCAGTGTTCTGGTACCGAAACGGTTGCCTAAGCAAAGTCACTAGGAACGTTGGAAAGCTTACTACCGTGAAACTAAAGCAGAACAGCGATGAAGGCCTCATGGAGCTGCTGCACGCCTCCCGTTTTGCCAGCATAATCAGGGCCTTACTTCGAGGCTAGTGCTCACATTGACTTTCACGTTTGGTATAGAGCAGAGCAGGGTGAGCTTCCAACTAGGAACTAGAAGCACAAGGTTTCTTTCGAGAAAACTCATTTTCTTCTAGGTGCCATGCCAGCTGTAAGTAAAAGCACGGTAACAACAGTGCTTTGCAGGAAGCTTCGGGGCCGCATCAACGGAGCTTTCATAATGGGAAAACTAGCCTTGTGCCATCAGTCTCTACTTTCTAGGTTGACACGCAGCATACACGCAGGAGCAGAGCTTCCTGGTTCTACGCAGTGTTCTGGTACTGAAACGGGTGCTGAAGCAAGTCCTCTAGGTGTGTTGAAAAGCTTACTACCTTGAAATTAAAGCAGAACAACGATGAAGGCCTCATGGAGCTGCTGCACGCCTCTCGTTTTGCAAGGATAATCAGGGCCTTATTTCGAAGCTTGGGCTCACGTTGACTTTCACTTTAGGTATAGCGCAGAGCAGGGTGAGCTTCCAACAAGGAACTGGAAACCCAAGGTTTCTTAGGAGAAAACTCATTTTCTTCTCAGAACCATGCCGGCAGTGAGGAAAACCCCGGCAACAACAATGCTTTTCAGGTAGCTTCGGGGCCGCATGAACGGAGCTTTCATAATGGGATTAGAAGCCTTATGCCATCAGTCTCCAATTTCTAGGTTGACACGCAGCATACACGCAGGACCAGAGCTTACTGTCTCTACGCAGTGTTCTGGTACTGAAACGGTTGCTTAAGCAAAGTCCATAGGAGTCTTGGAAAGCTTACTACCGTGAAACTAAAGCAGAACAGCGATGAAGGCCTCATGGAGCTGCTGCACGCCTCCCGTTTTGCCAGCATAATCAGGGCCTTACTTCGAGGCTAGTGCTCACATTGACTTTCACGTTTGGTATAGAGCAGAGCAGGGTGAGCTTCCAACTAGGAACTGGAAGCACAAGGTTTCTTTCGAGAAAACTCATTTTCTTCTATGTGCCATGCCAGCTGTAAGTAAAAGCACGGTAACAACAGTGCTTTGCAGGAAGCTTCGGGGCCGCATCAACGGAGCTTTCATAATGGGAAAACTAGCCTTGTGCCATCAGTCTCTACTTTCTAGGTTGACACGCAGCATACACGCAGGAGCAGAGCTTCCTGGTTCTACGCAGTGTTCTGGTACTGAAACGGGTGCTGAAGCAAGTCCTCTAGGTGTGTTGAAAAGCTTACTACCTTGAAACTAAAGCAGAACAACGATGAAGGCCTCATGGAGCTGCTGCACGCCTCTCGTTTTGCAAGGATAATCAGGGCCTTATTTCGAAGCTTGGGCTCACGTTGACTTTCACTTTAGGTATAGCGCAGAGCAGGGTGAGCTTCCAACAAGGAACTGGAAACCCAAGGTTTCTTAGGAGAAAACTCATTTTCTTCTCAGAACCATGCCGGCAGTGAGGAAAACCCCGGCAACAACAATGCTTTTCAGGTAGCTTCGGGGCCGCATGAACGGAGCTTTCATAATGGGATTAGAAGCCTTATGCCATCAGTCTCCAATTTCTAGGTTGACACGCAGCATACACGCAGGACCAGAGCTTACTGTCTCTACGCAGTGTTCTGGTACTGAAACGGTTGCTTAAGCAAAGTCCATAGGAGTCTTGGAAAGCTTACTACCGTGAAACTAAAGCAGAACAGCGATGAAGGCCTCATGGAGCTGCTGCACGCCTCCCGTTTTGCCAGCATAATCAGGGCCTTACTTCGAGGCTAGTGCTCACATTGACTTTCACGTTTGGTATAGAGCAGAGCAGGGTGAGCTTCCAACTAGGAACTGGAAGCACAAGGTTTCTTTCGAGAAAACTCATTTTCTTCTATGTGCCATGCCGGCTGTAAGTAAAAGCACGGTAACAACAGTGCTTTGCAGGAAGCTTCGGGGCCGCATCAACGGAGCTTTCATAATGGGAAAACTAGCCTTGTGCCATCAGTCTCTACTTTCTAGGTTGACACGCAGCATACACGCAGGAGCAGAGCTTCCTGGTTCTACGCAGTGTTCTGCTACTGAAACGGGTGCTGAAGCAAGGCCCCTAGGAGTGTTGAAAAGCTTACTACCTTGAAACTAAAGCAGAACAACGATGAAGGCCTCATGGAGCTGCTGCACGCCTCTCGTTTTGCAAGGATAATCAGGGCCTTACTTCGAAGCTTGGGCTCACGTTGACTTTCACTTTAGGTATAGCGCAGAGCAGGGTGAGCTTCCAACAAGGAACTGGAAACCCAAGGTTTCTTAGGAGAAAACTCATTTTCTTCTCAGAACCATGCCGGCAGTGAGGAAAACCCCGGCAACAACAATGCTTTTCAGGTAGCTTCGGGGCCGCATGAACGGAGCTTTCATAATGGGAAAAGAAGCCTTATGCCATCAGTCTCCAATTTCTAGGTTGACACGCAGCATACACGCAGGACCAGAGCTTACTGTCTCTACGCAGTGTTCTGCTACTGAAACGGTTGCTTAAGCAAAGTCCATAGGAGTCTTGGAAAGCTTACTACCGTGAAACTAAAGCAGAACTGCGATGAAGGCCTCATGGAGCTGCTGCACGCCTCCCGTTTTGCCAGCATAATCAGGGCCTTACTTCGAGGCTAGTGCTCACATTGACTTTCACGTTTGGTATAGAGCAGAGCAGGGTGAGCTTCCAACTAGGAACTGGAAGCACAAGGTTTCTTTCGAGAAAACTCATTTTCTTCTATGTGCCATGCCGGCTGTAAGTAAAAGCACGGTAACAACAGTGCTTTGCAGGAAGCTTCGGGGCCGCATCAACGGAGCTTTCATAATGGGAAAACTAGCCTTGTGCCATCAGTCTCTACTTTCTAGGTTGACACGCAGCATACACGCAGGAGCAGAGCTTCCTGGTTCTACGCAGTGTTCTGGTACTGAAACGGGTGCTGAAGCAAGGCCCCTAGGAGTGTTGAAAAGCTTACTACCTTGAAACTAAAGCAGAACAACGATGAAGGCCTCATGGAGCTGCTGCACGCCTCTCGTTTTGCAAGGATAATCAGGGCCTTACTTCGAAGCTTGGGCTCACGTTGACTTTCACTTTAGGTATAGCGCAGAGCAGGGTGAGCTTCCAACAAGGAACTGGAAACCCAAGGTTTCTTAGGAGAAAACTCATTTTCTTCTCAGAACCATGCCGGCAGTGAGGAAAACCCCGGCAACAACAATGCTTTTCAGGTAGCTTCGAGGCCGCATGAACGGAGCTTTCATAATGGGAAAAGAAGCCTTATGCCATCAGTCTCCAATTTCTAGGTTGACACGCAGCATACACGCAGGACCAGAGCTTACTGTCTCTACGCAGTGTTCTGGTACCGAAACGGTTGCCTAAGCAAAGTCCCTAGGAACGTTGGAAAGCTTACTACCGTGAAACTAAAGCAGAACAGCGATGAAGGCCTCATGGAGCTGCTGCACGCCTCCCGTTTTGCCAGCATAATCAGGGCCTTACTTCGAGGCTAGTGCTCACATTGACTTTCACGTTTGGTATAGAGCAGAGCAGGGTGAGCTTCCAACTAGGAACTGGAAGCACAAGGTTTCTTTCGAGAAAACTCATTTTCTTCTAGGTGCCATGCCGGCTGTAAGTAAAAGCACGGTAACAACAGTGCTTTTCAGGGAGCTTCGGGGCCGCATCAACGGATCTTTCATTATTGTAAAACTAGCCTTGTGCCATCAGTCTCTACTTTCTAGGTTGACACGCAGCATACACGCAGGAGCAGAGCTTCCTGGTTCTACGCAGTGTTCTGGTACTGAAACGGGTGCTGAAGCAAGTCCTCTAGGTGTGTTGAAAAGCTTACTACCTTGAAACTAAAGCAGAACAACGATGAAGGCCTCATGGAGCTGCTGCACGCCTCTCGTTTTGCAAGGATAATCAGGGCCTTATTTCGAAGCTTGGGCTCACGTTGACTTTCACTTTAGGTATAGCGCAGAGCAGGGTGAGCTTCCAACAAGGAACTGGAAACCCAAGGTTTCTTAGGAGAAAACTCATTTTCTTCTCAGAACCATGCCGGCAGTGAGGAAAACCCCGGCAACAACAATGCTTTTCAGGTAGCTTCGGGGCCGCATGAACGGAGCTTTCATAATGGGATTAGAAGCCTTATGCCATCAGTCTCCAATTTCTAGGTTGACACGCAGCATACACGCAGGACCAGAGCTTACTGTCTCTACGCAGTGTTCTGGTACTGAAACGGTTGCTTAAGCAAAGTCCATAGGAGTCTTGGAAAGCTTACTACCGTGAAACTAAAGCAGAACAGCGATGAAGGCCTCATGGAGCTGCTGCACGCCTCCCGTTTTGCCAGCATAATCAGGGCCTTACTTCGAGGCTAGTGCTCACATTGACTTTCACGTTTGGTATAGAGCAGAGCAGGGTGAGCTTCCAACTAGGAACTGGAAGCACAAGGTTTCTTTCGAGAAAACTCATTTTCTTCTATGTGCCATGCCGGCTGTAAGTAAAAGCACGGTAACAACAGTGCTTTGCAGGAAGCTTCGGGGCCGCATCAACGGAGCTTTCATAATGGGAAAACTAGCCTTGTGCCATCAGTCTCTACTTTCTAGGTTGACACGCAGCATACACGCAGGAGCAGAGCTTCCTGGTTCTACGAAGTGTTCTGCTACTGAAACGGGTGCTGAAGCAAGGCCCCTAGGAGTGTTGAAAAGCTTACTACCTTGAAACTAAAGCAGAACAACGATGAAGGCCTCATGGAGCTGCTGCACGCCTCTCGTTTTGCAAGGATAATCAGGGCCTTACTTCGAAGCTTGGGCTCACGTTGACTTTCACTTTAGGTATAGCGCAGAGCAGGGTGAGCTTCCAACAAGGAACTGGAAACCCAAGGTTTCTTAGGAGAAAACTCATTTTCTTCTCAGAACCATGCCGGCAGTGAGGAAAACCCCGGCAACAACAATGCTTTTCAGGTAGCTTCGGGGCCGCATGAACGGAGCTTTCATAATGGGAAAAGAAGCCTTATGCCATCAGTCTCCAATTTCTAGGTTGACACGCAGCATACACGCAGGACCAGAGCTTACTGTCTCTACGCAGTGTTCTGCTACTGAAACGGTTGCTTAAGCAAAGTCCATAGGAGTCTTGGAAAGCTTACTACCGTGAAACTAAAGCAGAACTGCGATGAAGGCCTCATGGAGCTGCTGCACGCCTCCCGTTTTGCCAGCATAATCAGGGCCTTACTTCGAGGCTAGTGCTCACATTGACTTTCACGTTTGGTATAGAGCAGAGCAGGGTGAGCTTCCAACTAGGAACTGGAAGCACAAGGTTTCTTTCGAGAAAACTCATTTTCTTCTATGTGCCATGCCGGCTGTAAGTAAAAGCACGGTAACAACAGTGCTTTGCAGGAAGCTTCGGGGCCGCATCAACGGATCTTTCATTATTGTAAAACTAGCCTTGTGCCATCAGTCTCTACTTTCTAGGTTGACACGCAGCATACACGCAGGAGCAGAGCTTCCTGGTTCTACGCAGTGTTCTGGTACTGAAACGGGTGCTGAAGCAAGGCCCCTAGGAGTGTTGAAAAGCTTACTACCTTGAAACTAAAGCAGAACAACGATGAAGGCCTCATGGAGCTGCTGCACGCCTCTCGTTTTGCAAGGATAATCAGGGCCTTACTTCGAAGCTTGGGCTCACGTTGACTTTCACTTTAGCTATAGCGCAGAGCAGGGTGAGCTTCCAACAAGGAACTGGAAACCCAAGGTTTCTTAGGAGAAAACTCATTTTCTTCTCAGAACCATGCCGGCAGTGAGGAAAACCCCGGCAACAACAATGCTTTTCAGGTAGCTTCGAGGCCGCATGAACGGAGCTTTCATAATGGGAAAAGAAGCCTTATGCCATCAGTCTTCAATTTCTAGGTTGACACGCAGCATACACGCAGGACCAGAGCTTACTGTCTCTACGCAGTGTTCTGGTACCGAAACGGTTGCCTAAGCAAAGTCCCTAGGAACGTTGGAAAGCTTACTACCGTGAAACTAAAGCAGAACAGCGATGAAGGCCTCATGGAGCTGCTGCACGCCTCCCGTTTTGCCAGCATAATCAGGGCCTTACTTCGAGGCTAGTGCTCACATTGACTTTCACGTTTGGTATAGAGCAGAGCAGGGTGAGCTTCCAACTAGGAACTGGAAGCACAATGTTTCTTTCGAGAAAACTCATTTTCTTCTATGTGCCATGCCGGCTGTAAGTAAAAGCACGGTAACAACAGTGCTTTTCAGGGAGCTTCGGGGCCGCATCAACGGATCTTTCATTATTGTAAAACTAGCCTTGTGCCATCAGTCTCTACTTTCTAGGTTGACACGCAGCATACACGCAGGAGCAGAGCTTCCTGGTTCTACGCAGTGTTCTGGTACTGAAACGGGTGCTGAAGCAAGGCCCCTAGGAGTGTTGAAAAGCTTACTACCTTGAAACTAAAGCAGAACAACGATGAAGGCCTCATGGAGCTGCTGCACGCCTCTCGTTTTGCAAGGATAATCAGGGCCTTACTTCGAAGCTTGGGCTCACGTTGACTTTCACTTTAGGTATAGCGCAGAGCAGGGTGAGCTTCCAACAAGGAACTGGAAACCCAAGGTTTCTTAGGAGAAAACTCATTTTCTTCTCAGAACCATGCCGGCAGTGAGGAAAACCCCGGCAACAACAATGCTTTTCAGGTAGCTTCGAGGCCGCATGAACGGAGCTTTCATAATGGGAAAAGAAGCCTTATGCCATCAGTCTCCAATTTCTAGGTTGACACGCAGCATACACGCAGGACCAGAGCTTACTGTCTCTACGCAGTGTTCTGGTACCGAAACGGTTGCCTAAGCAAAGTCACTAGGAACGTTGGAAAGCTTACTACCGTGAAACTAAAGCAGAACAGCGATGAAGGCCTCATGGAGCTGCTGCACGCCTCCCGTTTTGCCAGCATAATCAGGGCCTTACTTCGAGGCTAGTGCTCACATTGACTTTCACGTTTGGTATAGAGCAGAGCAGGGTGAGCTTCCAACTAGGAACTGGAAGCACAAGGTTTCTTTCGAGAAAACTCATTTTCTTCTAGGTGCCATGCCGGCTGTAAGTAAAAGCACGGTAACAACAGTGCTTTTCAGGGAGCTTCGGGGCCGCATCAACGGATCTTTCATTATTGTAAAACTACTCTTGTGCCATCAGTCTCTACTTTCTAGGTTGACACGCAGCATACACGCAGGAGCAGAGCTTCCTGGTTCTACGCAGTGTTCTGGTACTGAAACGGGTGCTGAAGCAAGGCCCCTAGGAGTGTTGAAAAGCTTACTACCTTGAAACTAAAGCAGAACAACGATGAAGGCCTCATGGAGCTGCTGCACGCCTCTCGTTTTGCAAGGATAATCAGGGCCTTACTTCGAAGCTTGGGCTCACGTTGACTTTCACTTTAGGTATAGCGCAGAGCAGGGTGAGCTTCCAACAAGGAACTGGAAACCCAAGGTTTCTTAGGAGAAAACTCATTTTCTTCTCAGAACCATGCCGGCAGTGAGGAAAACCCCGGCAACAACAATGCTTTTCAGGTAGCTTCGAGGCCGCATGAACGGAGCTTTCATAATGGGAAAAGAAGCCTTATGCCATCAGTCTCCAATTTCTAGGTTGACACGCAGCATACACGCAGGACCAGAGCTTACTGTCTCTATGCAGTGTTCTGGTACCGAAACGGTTGCTTCAGCAAAGTCCCTAGGAGTCTTGGAAAGCTTACTACCGTGAAACTAAAGCAGAACAGCGATGAAGGCCTCATGGAGCTGCTGCACGCCTCCCGTTTTGCCAGCATAATCAGGGCCTTACTTCGAGGCTAGTGCTCACATTGACTTTCACGTTTGGTATAGAGCAGAGCAGGGTGAGCTTCCAACTAGGAACTGGAAGCACAAGGTTTCTTTCGAGAAAACTCATTTTCTTCTATGAGCCATGCCGGCTGTAAGTAAAAGCACGGTAACAACAGTGCTTTTCAGGGAGCTTCGGGGCCGCATCAACGGAGCTTTCATAATGGGAAAACTAGCCTTGTGCCATCAGTCTCTAATTTCTAGGTTGACACGCAGCATACACGCAGGAGCAGAGCTTCCTGGTTCTACGCAGTGTTCTGGTACTGAAACGGGTGCTGAAGCAAGGCCCCTAGGAGTGTTGAAAAGCTTACTACCTTGAAACTAAAGCAGAACAACGATGAAGGCCTCATGGAGCTGCTGCACGCCTCTCGTTTTGCAAGGATAATCAGGGCCTTATTTCGAAGCTTGGGCTCACGTTGACTTTCACTTTAGGTATAGCGCAGAGCAGGGTGAGCTTCCAACAAGGAACTGGAAACCCAAGGTTTCTTAGGAGAAAACTCATTTTCTTCTCAGAACCATTCCGGCAGTGAGGAAAACCCCGGCAACAACAATGCTTTTCAGGTAGCTTCGGGGCCGCATGAACGGAGGTTTCATAATGGGAAAAGAAGCCTTATGCCATCAGTCTCCAATTTCTAGGTTGACACGCAGCATACACGCAGGACCAGAGCTTACTGTCTCTACGCAGTGTTCTGGTACTGAAACGGTTGCTTAAGCAAAGTCCCTAGGAGTCTTGGAAAGCTTACTACCGTGAAACTAAAGCAGAACAGCGATAAAGGCCTGATGGAGCTGCTGCACGCCTCCCGTTTTGCCAGCATAATCAGGGCCTTACTTCGAGGCTAGTGCTCACATTGACTTTCACGTTTGGTATAGAGCAGAGCAGGGTGAGCTTCCAACTAGGAACTGGAAGCACAAGGTTTCTTTCGAGAAAACTCATTTTCTTCTATGTGCCATGCCGGCTGTAAGTAAAAGCACGGTAACAACAGTGCTTTTCAGGGAGCTTCGGGGCCGCATCAACGGAGTTTTCATAATGGGAAATCTAGCCTTGTGCCATCAGTCTCTACTTTCTAGGTTGACACGCAGCATACACGCAGGAGCAGAGCTTCCTGGTTTTACGCAGTGTTCTGGTACTGAAACAGGTGCTGAAGCAAGGCCCCTAGGAGTGTTGAAAAGCTTACTACCTTGAAACTAAAGCAGAACAACGATGAAGGCCTCATGGAGCTGCTGCACGCCTCTCGTTTTGCAAGGATAATCAGGGCCTTACTTCGAAGCTTGGGCTCACGTTGACTTTCACTTTAGGTATAGCGCAGAGCAGGGTGAGCTTCCAACAAGGAACTGGAAACCCAAGGTTTCTTAGGAGAAAACTCATTTTCTTCTCAGAACCATGCCGGCAGTGAGGAAAACCCCGGCAACAACAATGCTTTTCAGGTAGCTTCGGGGCCGCATGAACGGAGCTTTCATAATGGGAAAAGAAGCCTTATGCCATCAGTCTCCAATTTCTAGGTTGACACGCAGCATACACGCAGGACCATAGCTTACTGTCTCTACGCAGTGTTCTGGTACTGAAACGGTTGCTTAAGCAAAGTCCATAGGAGTCTTGGAAAGCTTACTACCGTGAAACTAAAGCAGAACAGCGATGAAGGCCTCATGGAGCTGCTGCACGCCTCCCGTTTTGCCAGCATAATCAGGGCCTTACTTCGAGGCTAGTGCTCACATTGACTTTCACGTTTGGTATAGAGCAGAGCAGGGTGAGCTTCCAACTAGGAACTGGAAGCACAAGGTTTCTTTCGAGAAAACTCATTTTCTTCTATGTGCCATGCCGGC
The DNA here is from genome assembly GCF_028564815.1 of Eubalaena glacialis. Lineage (NCBI taxonomy): Eukaryota > Metazoa > Chordata > Mammalia > Artiodactyla > Balaenidae > Eubalaena > Eubalaena glacialis. The sequence continues at coordinate 49,560,435 of NC_083731.1, forward strand.
TGTAAGTAAAAGCACGGTAACAACAGTGCTTTGCAGGAAGCTTCGGGACCGCATCAACGGAGCTTTCATAATGGGAAAACTAGCCTTGTGCCATCAGTCTCTACTTTCTAGGTTGACACGCAGCATACACGCAGGAGCAGAGCTTCCTGGTTCTACGCAGTGTTCTGGTACTGAAACGGGTGCTGAAGCAAGGCCCCTAGGAGTGTTGAAAAGCTTACTACCTTGAAACTAAAGCAGAACAACGATGAAGGCCTCATGGAGCTGCTGCACGCCTCTCGTTTTGCAAGGATAATCAGGGCCTTACTTCGAAGCTTGGGCTCACGTTGACTTTTCTTTAGGTATAGCGCAGAGCAGGGTGAGCTTCCAACAAGGAACTGGAAACCCAAGGTTTCTTAGGAGAAAACTCATTTTCTTCTCAGAACCATGCCGGCAGTGAGGAAAACCCCGGCAACAACAATGCTTTTCAGGTAGCTTCGAGGCCGCATGAATGGAGCTTTCATAATGGGAAAAGAAGCCTTATGCCATCAGTCTCCAATTTCTAGGTTGACACGCAGCATACACGCAGGACCAGAGCTTACTGTCTCTACGCAGTGTTCTGGTACCGAAACGGTTGCCTAAGCAAAGTCCCTAGGAACGTTGGAAAGCTTACTACCGTGAAACTAAAGCAGAACAGCGATGAAGGCCTCATGGAGCTGCTGCACGCCTCCCGTTTTGCCAGCATAATCAGGGCCTTACTTCGAGGCTAGTGCTCACATTGACTTTCACGTTTGGTATAGAGCAGAGCAGGGTGAGCTTCCAACTAGGAACTGGAAGCACAAGGTTTCTTTCGAGAAAACTCATTTTCTTCTAGGTGCCATGCCGGCTGTAAGTAAAAGCATGGTAACAACAGTGCTTTTCAGGGAGCTTCGGGGCCGCATCAACGGATCTTTCATTATTGTAAAACTAGCCTTGTGCCATCAGTCTCTACTTTCTAGGTTGACACGCAGCATACACGCAGGAGCAGAGCTTCCTGGTTCTACGCAGTGTTCTGGTACTGAAACGGGTGCTGAAGCAAGTCCTCTAGGAGTGTTGAAAAGCTTACTACCTTGAAACTAAAGCAGAACAACGATGAAGGCCTCATGGAGCTGCTGCACGCCTCTCGTTTTGCAAGGATAATCAGGGCCTTACTTCGAAGCTTGGGCTCACGTTGACTTTCACTTTAGGTATAGCGCAGAGCAGGGTGAGCTTCCAACAAGGAACTGGAAACCCAAGGTTTCTTAGGAGAAAACTCATTTTCTTCTCAGAACCATGCCGGCAGTGAGGAAAACCCCGGCAACAACAATGCTTTTCAGGTAGCTTCGGGGCCGCATGAACGGAGCTTTCATAATGGGATTAGAAGCCTTATGCCATCAGTCTCCAATTTCTAGGTTGACACGCAGCATACACGCAGGACCAGAGCTTACTGTCTCTACGCAGTGTTCTGGTACTGAAACGGTTGCTTAAGCAAAGTCCATAGGAGTCTTGGAAAGCTTACTACCGTGAAACTAAAGCAGAACAGCGATGAAGGCCTCATGGAGCTGCTGCACGCCTCCCGTTTTGCCAGCATAATCAGGGCCTTACTTCGAGGCTAGTGCTCACATTGACTTTCACGTTTGGTATAGAGCAGAGCAGGGTGAGCTTCCAACTAGGAACTGGAAGCACAAGGTTTCTTTCGAGAAAACTCATTTTCTTCTATGTGCCATGCCGGCTGTAAGTAAAAGCACGGTAACAACAGTGCTTTGCAGGAAGCTTCGGGGCCGCATCAACGGAGCTTTCATAATGGGAAAACTAGCCTTGTGCCATCAGTCTCTACTTTCTAGGTTGACACGCAGCATACACGCAGGAGCAGAGCTTCCTGGTTCTACGCAGTGTTCTGCTACTGAAACGGGTGCTGAAGCAAGGCCCCTAGGAGTGTTGAAAAGCTTACTACCTTGAAACTAAAGCAGAACAACGATGAAGGCCTCATGGAGCTGCTGCACGCCTCTCGTTTTGCAAGGATAATCAGGGCCTTACTTCGAAGCTTGGGCTCACGTTGACTTTCACTTTAGGTATAGCGCAGAGCAGGGTGAGCTTCCAACAAGGAACTGGAAACCCAAGGTTTCTTAGGAGAAAACTCATTTTCTTCTCAGAACCATGCCGGCAGTGAGGAAAACCCCGGCAACAACAATGCTTTTCAGGTAGCTTCGGGGCCGCATGAACGGAGCTTTCATAATGGGAAAAGAAGCCTTATGCCATCAGTCTCCAATTTCTAGGTTGACACGCAGCATACACGCAGGACCAGAGCTTACTGTCTCTACGCAGTGTTCTGCTACTGAAACGGTTGCTTAAGCAAAGTCCATAGGAGTCTTGGAAAGCTTACTACCGTGAAACTAAAGCAGAACTGCGATGAAGGCCTCATGGAGCTGCTGCACGCCTCCCGTTTTGCCAGCATAATCAGGGCCTTACTTCGAGGCTAGTGCTCACATTGACTTTCACGTTTGGTATAGAGCAGAGCAGGGTGAGCTTCCAACTAGGAACTGGAAGCACAAGGTTTCTTTCGAGAAAACTCATTTTCTTCTATGTGCCATGCCGGCTGTAAGTAAAAGCACGGTAACAACAGTGCTTTGCAGGAAGCTTCGGGGCCGCATCAACGGAGCTTTCATAATGGGAAAACTAGCCTTGTGCCATCAGTCTCTACTTTCTAGGTTGACACGCAGCATACACGCAGGAGCAGAGCTTCCTGGTTCTACGCAGTGTTCTGGTACTGAAACGGGTGCTGAAGCAAGGCCCCTAGGAGTGTTGAAAAGCTTACTACCTTGAAACTAAAGCAGAACAACGATGAAGGCCTCATGGAGCTGCTGCACGCCTCTCGTTTTGCAAGGATAATCAGGGCCTTACTTCGAAGCTTGGGCTCACGTTGACTTTCACTTTAGGTATAGCGCAGAGCAGGGTGAGCTTCCAACAAGGAACTGGAAACCCAAGGTTTCTTAGGAGAAAACTCATTTTCTTCTCAGAACCATGCCGGCAGTGAGGAAAACCCCGGCAACAACAATGCTTTTCAGGTAGCTTCGAGGCCGCATGAACGGAGCTTTCATAATGGGAAAAGAAGCCTTATGCCATCAGTCTCCAATTTCTAGGTTGACACGCAGCATACACGCAGGACCAGAGCTTACTGTCTCTACGCAGTGTTCTGGTACCGAAACGGTTGCCTAAGCAAAGTCCCTAGGAACGTTGGAAAGCTTACTACCGTGAAACTAAAGCAGAACAGCGATGAAGGCCTCATGGAGCTGCTGCACGCCTCCCGTTTTGCCAGCATAATCAGGGCCTTACTTCGAGGCTAGTGCTCACATTGACTTTCACGTTTGGTATAGAGCAGAGCAGGGTGAGCTTCCAACTAGGAACTGGAAGCACAAGGTTTCTTTCGAGAAAACTCATTTTCTTCTAGGTGCCATGCCGGCTGTAAGTAAAAGCACGGTAACAACAGTGCTTTTCAGGGAGCTTCGGGGCCGCATCAACGGATCTTTCATTATTGTAAAACTAGCCTTGTGCCATCAGTCTCTACTTTCTAGGTTGACACGCAGCATACACGCAGGAGCAGAGCTTCCTGGTTCTACGCAGTGTTCTGGTACTGAAACGGGTGCTGAAGCAAGTCCTCTAGGTGTGTTGAAAAGCTTACTACCTTGAAACTAAAGCAGAACAACGATGAAGGCCTCATGGAGCTGCTGCACGCCTCTCGTTTTGCAAGGATAATCAGGGCCTTATTTCGAAGCTTGGGCTCACGTTGACTTTCACTTTAGGTATAGCGCAGAGCAGGGTGAGCTTCCAACAAGGAACTGGAAACCCAAGGTTTCTTAGGAGAAAACTCATTTTCTTCTCAGAACCATGCCGGCAGTGAGGAAAACCCCGGCAACAACAATGCTTTTCAGGTAGCTTCGGGGCCGCATGAACGGAGCTTTCATAATGGGATTAGAAGCCTTATGCCATCAGTCTCCAATTTCTAGGTTGACACGCAGCATACACGCAGGACCAGAGCTTACTGTCTCTACGCAGTGTTCTGGTACTGAAACGGTTGCTTAAGCAAAGTCCATAGGAGTCTTGGAAAGCTTACTACCGTGAAACTAAAGCAGAACAGCGATGAAGGCCTCATGGAGCTGCTGCACGCCTCCCGTTTTGCCAGCATAATCAGGGCCTTACTTCGAGGCTAGTGCTCACATTGACTTTCACGTTTGGTATAGAGCAGAGCAGGGTGAGCTTCCAACTAGGAACTGGAAGCACAAGGTTTCTTTCGAGAAAACTCATTTTCTTCTATGTGCCATGCCGGCTGTAAGTAAAAGCACGGTAACAACAGTGCTTTGCAGGAAGCTTCGGGGCCGCATCAACGGAGCTTTCATAATGGGAAAACTAGCCTTGTGCCATCAGTCTCTACTTTCTAGGTTGACACGCAGCATACACGCAGGAGCAGAGCTTCCTGGTTCTACGAAGTGTTCTGCTACTGAAACGGGTGCTGAAGCAAGGCCCCTAGGAGTGTTGAAAAGCTTACTACCTTGAAACTAAAGCAGAACAACGATGAAGGCCTCATGGAGCTGCTGCACGCCTCTCGTTTTGCAAGGATAATCAGGGCCTTACTTCGAAGCTTGGGCTCACGTTGACTTTCACTTTAGGTATAGCGCAGAGCAGGGTGAGCTTCCAACAAGGAACTGGAAACCCAAGGTTTCTTAGGAGAAAACTCATTTTCTTCTCAGAACCATGCCGGCAGTGAGGAAAACCCCGGCAACAACAATGCTTTTCAGGTAGCTTCGGGGCCGCATGAACGGAGCTTTCATAATGGGAAAAGAAGCCTTATGCCATCAGTCTCCAATTTCTAGGTTGACACGCAGCATACACGCAGGACCAGAGCTTACTGTCTCTACGCAGTGTTCTGCTACTGAAACGGTTGCTTAAGCAAAGTCCATAGGAGTCTTGGAAAGCTTACTACCGTGAAACTAAAGCAGAACTGCGATGAAGGCCTCATGGAGCTGCTGCACGCCTCCCGTTTTGCCAGCATAATCAGGGCCTTACTTCGAGGCTAGTGCTCACATTGACTTTCACGTTTGGTATAGAGCAGAGCAGGGTGAGCTTCCAACTAGGAACTGGAAGCACAAGGTTTCTTTCGAGAAAACTCATTTTCTTCTATGTGCCATGCCGGCTGTAAGTAAAAGCACGGTAACAACAGTGCTTTGCAGGAAGCTTCGGGGCCGCATCAACGGAGCTTTTATAATGGGAAAACTAGCCTTGTGCCATCAGTCTCTACTTTCTAGGTTGACACGCAGCATACACGCAGGAGCAGAGCTTCCTGGTTCTACGCAGTGTTCTGGTACTGAAACGGGTGCTGAAGCAAGGCCCCTAGGAGTGTTGAAAAGCTTACTACCTTGAAACTAAAGCAGAACAACGATGAAGGCCTCATGGAGCTGCTGCACGCCTCTCGTTTTGCAAGGATAATCAGGGCCTTACTTCGAAGCTTGGGCTCACGTTGACTTTCACTTTAGCTATAGCGCAGAGCAGGGTGAGCTTCCAACAAGGAACTGGAAACCCAAGGTTTCTTAGGAGAAAACTCATTTTCTTCTCAGAACCATGCCGGCAGTGAGGAAAACCCCGGCAACAACAATGCTTTTCAGGTAGCTTCGAGGCCGCATGAACGGAGCTTTCATAATGGGAAAAGAAGCCTTATGCCATCAGTCTTCAATTTCTAGGTTGACACGCAGCATACACGCAGGACCAGAGCTTACTGTCTCTACGCAGTGTTCTGGTACCGAAACGGTTGCCTAAGCAAAGTCCCTAGGAACGTTGGAAAGCTTACTACCGTGAAACTAAAGCAGAACAGCGATGAAGGCCTCATGGAGCTGCTGCACGCCTCCCGTTTTGCCAGCATAATCAGGGCCTTACTTCGAGGCTAGTGCTCACATTGACTTTCACGTTTGGTATAGAGCAGAGCAGGGTGAGCTTCCAACTAGGAACTGGAAGCACAATGTTTCTTTCGAGAAAACTCATTTTCTTCTATGTGCCATGCCGGCTGTAAGTAAAAGCACGGTAACAACAGTGCTTTTCAGGGAGCTTCGGGGCCGCATCAACGGATCTTTCATTATTGTAAAACTAGCCTTGTGCCATCAGTCTCTACTTTCTAGGTTGACACGCAGCATACACGCAGGAGCAGAGCTTCCTGGTTCTACGCAGTGTTCTGGTACTGAAACGGGTGCTGAAGCAAGGCCCCTAGGAGTGTTGAAAAGCTTACTACCTTGAAACTAAAGCAGAACAACGATGAAGGCCTCATGGAGCTGCTGCACGCCTCTCGTTTTGCAAGGATAATCAGGGCCTTACTTCGAAGCTTGGGCTCACGTTGACTTTCACTTTAGGTATAGCGCAGAGCAGGGTGAGCTTCCAACAAGGAACTGGAAACCCAAGGTTTCTTAGGAGAAAACTCATTTTCTTCTCAGAACCATGCCGGCAGTGAGGAAAACCCCGGCAACAACAATGCTTTTCAGGTAGCTTCGAGGCCGCATGAACGGAGCTTTCATAATGGGAAAAGAAGCCTTATGCCATCAGTCTCCAATTTCTAGGTTGACACGCAGCATACACGCAGGACCAGAGCTTACTGTCTCTACGCAGTGTTCTGGTACCGAAACGGTTGCCTAAGCAAAGTCACTAGGAACGTTGGAAAGCTTACTACCGTGAAACTAAAGCAGAACAGCGATGAAGGCCTCATGGAGCTGCTGCACGCCTCCCGTTTTGCCAGCATAATCAGGGCCTTACTTCGAGGCTAGTGCTCACATTGACTTTCACGTTTGGTATAGAGCAGAGCAGGGTGAGCTTCCAACTAGGAACTGGAAGCACAAGGTTTCTTTCGAGAAAACTCATTTTCTTCTAGGTGCCATGCCGGCTGTAAGTAAAAGCACGGTAACAACAGTGCTTTTCAGGGAGCTTCGGGGCCGCATCAACGGATCTTTCATTATTGTAAAACTACTCTTGTGCCATCAGTCTCTACTTTCTAGGTTGACACGCAGCATACACGCAGGAGCAGAGCTTCCTGGTTCTACGCAGTGTTCTGGTACTGAAACGGGTGCTGAAGCAAGGCCCCTAGGAGTGTTGAAAAGCTTACTACCTTGAAACTAAAGCAGAACAACGATGAAGGCCTCATGGAGCTGCTGCACGCCTCTCGTTTTGCAAGGATAATCAGGGCCTTACTTCGAAGCTTGGGCTCACGTTGACTTTCACTTTAGGTATAGCGCAGAGCAGGGTGAGCTTCCAACAAGGAACTGGAAACCCAAGGTTTCTTAGGAGAAAACTCATTTTCTTCTCAGAACCATGCCGGCAGTGAGGAAAACCCCGGCAACAACAATGCTTTTCAGGTAGCTTCGAGGCCGCATGAACGGAGCTTTCATAATGGGAAAAGAAGCCTTATGCCATCAGTCTCCAATTTCTAGGTTGACACGCAGCATACACGCAGGACCAGAGCTTACTGTCTCTATGCAGTGTTCTGGTACCGAAACGGTTGCTTCAGCAAAGTCCCTAGGAGTCTTGGAAAGCTTACTACCGTGAAACTAAAGCAGAACAGCGATGAAGGCCTCATGGAGCTGCTGCACGCCTCCCGTTTTGCCAGCATAATCAGGGCCTTACTTCGAGGCTAGTGCTCACATTGACTTTCACGTTTGGTATAGAGCAGAGCAGGGTGAGCTTCCAACTAGGAACTGGAAGCACAAGGTTTCTTTCGAGAAAACTCATTTTCTTCTATGAGCCATGCCGGCTGTAAGTAAAAGCACGGTAACAACAGTGCTTTTCAGGGAGCTTCGGGGCCGCATCAACGGAGCTTTCATAATGGGAAAACTAGCCTTGTGCCATCAGTCTCTAATTTCTAGGTTGACACGCAGCATACACGCAGGAGCAGAGCTTCCTGGTTCTACGCAGTGTTCTGGTACTGAAACGGGTGCTGAAGCAAGGCCCCTAGGAGTGTTGAAAAGCTTACTACCTTGAAACTAAAGCAGAACAACGATGAAGGCCTCATGGAGCTGCTGCACGCCTCTCGTTTTGCAAGGATAATCAGGGCCTTATTTCGAAGCTTGGGCTCACGTTGACTTTCACTTTAGGTATAGCGCAGAGCAGGGTGAGCTTCCAACAAGGAACTGGAAACCCAAGGTTTCTTAGGAGAAAACTCATTTTCTTCTCAGAACCATGCCGGCAGTGAGGAAAACCCCGGCAACAACAATGCTTTTCAGGTAGCTTCGGGGCCGCATGAACGGAGCTTTCATAATGGGAAAAGAAGCCTTATGCCATCAGTCTCCAATTTCTAGGTTGACACGCAGCATACACGCAGGACCAGAGCTTACTGTCTCTACGCAGTGTTCTGGTACTGAAACGGTTGCTTAAGCAAAGTCCCTAGGAGTCTTGGAAAGCTTACTACCGTGAAACTAAAGCAGAACAGCGATAAAGGCCTGATGGAGCTGCTGCACGCCTCCCGTTTTGCCAGCATAATCAGGGCCTTACTTCGAGGCTAGTGCTCACATTGACTTTCACGTTTGGTATAGAGCAGAGCAGGGTGAGCTTCCAACTAGGAACTGGAAGCACAAGGTTTCTTTCGAGAAAACTCATTTTCTTCTATGTGCCATGCCGGCTGTAAGTAAAAGCACGGTAACAACAGTGCTTTTCAGGGAGCTTCGGGGCCGCATCAACGGAGTTTTCATAATGGGAAATCTAGCCTTGTGCCATCAGTCTCTACTTTCTAGGTTGACACGCAGCATACACGCAGGAGCAGAGCTTCCTGGTTTTACGCAGTGTTCTGGTACTGAAACAGGTGCTGAAGCAAGGCCCCTAGGAGTGTTGAAAAGCTTACTACCTTGAAACTAAAGCAGAACAACGATGAAGGCCTCATGGAGCTGCTGCACGCCTCTCGTTTTGCAAGGATAATCAGGGCCTTACTTCGAAGCTTGGGCTCACGTTGACTTTCACTTTAGGTATAGCGCAGAGCAGGGTGAGCTTCCAACAAGGAACTGGAAACCCAAGGTTTCTTAGGAGAAAACTCATTTTCTTCTCAGAACCATGCCGGCAGTGAGGAAAACCCCGGCAACAACAATGCTTTTCAGGTAGCTTCGGGGCCGCATGAACGGAGCTTTCATAATGGGAAAAGAAGCCTTATGCCATCAGTCTCCAATTTCTAGGTTGACACGCAGCATACACGCAGGACCATAGCTTACTGTCTCTACGCAGTGTTCTGGTACTGAAACGGTTGCTTAAGCAAAGTCCATAGGAGTCTTGGAAAGCTTACTACCGTGAAACTAAAGCAGAACAGCGATGAAGGCCTCATGGAGCTGCTGCACGCCTCCCGTTTTGCCAGCATAATCAGGGCCTTACTTCGAGGCTAGTGCTCACATTGACTTTCACGTTTGGTATAGAGCAGAGCAGGGTGAGCTTCCAACTAGGAACTGGAAGCACAAGGTTTCTTTCGAGAAAACTCATTTTCTTCTATGTGCCATGCCGGCTGTAAGTAAAAGCACGGTAACAACAGTGCTTTGCAGGAAGCTTCGGGACCGCATCAACGGAGCTTTCATAATGGGAAAACTAGCCTTGTGCCATCAGTCTCTACTTTCTAGGTTGACACGCAGCATACACGCAGGAGCAGAGCTTCCTGGTTCTACGCAGTGTTCTGGTACTGAAACGGGTGCTGAAGCAAGGCCCCTAGGAGTGTTGAAAAGCTTACTACCTTGAAACTAAAGCAGAACAACGATGAAGGCCTCATGGAGCTGCTGCACGCCTCTCGTTTTGCAAGGATAATCAGGGCCTTACTTCGAAGCTTGGGCTCACGTTGACTTTTCTTTAGGTATAGCGCAGAGCAGGGTGAGCTTCCAACAAGGAACTGGAAACCCAAGGTTTCTTAGGAGAAAACTCATTTTCTTCTCAGAACCATGCCGGCAGTGAGGAAAACCCCGGCAACAACAATGCTTTTCAGGTAGCTTCGAGGCCGCATGAATGGAGCTTTCATAATGGGAAAAGAAGCCTTATGCCATCAGTCTCCAATTTCTAGGTTGACACGCAGCATACACGCAGGACCAGAGCTTACTGTCTCTACGCAGTGTTCTGGTACCGAAACGGTTGCCTAAGCAAAGTCCCTAGGAACGTTGGAAAGCTTACTACCGTGAAACTAAAGCAGAACAGCGATGAAGGCCTCATGGAGCTGCTGCACGCCTCCCGTTTTGCCAGCATAATCAGGGCCTTACTTCGAGGCTAGTGCTCACATTGACTTTCACGTTTGGTATAGAGCAGAGCAGGGTGAGCTTCCAACTAGGAACTGGAAGCACAAGGTTTCTTTCGAGAAAACTCATTTTCTTCTAGGTGCCATGCCGGCTGTAAGTAAAAGCATGGTAACAACAGTGCTTTTCAGGGAGCTTCGGGGCCGCATCAACGGATCTTTCATTATTGTAAAACTAGCCTTGTGCCATCAGTCTCTACTTTCTAGGTTGACACGCAGCATACACGCAGGAGCAGAGCTTCCTGGTTCTACGCAGTGTTCTGGTACTGAAACGGGTGCTGAAGCAAGTCCTCTAGGAGTGTTGAAAAGCTTACTACCTTGAAACTAAAGCAGAACAACGATGAAGGCCTCATGGAGCTGCTGCACGCCTCTCGTTTTGCAAGGATAATCAGGGCCTTACTTCGAAGCTTGGGCTCACGTTGACTTTCACTTTAGGTATAGCGCAGAGCAGGGTGAGCTTCCAACAAGGAACTGGAAACCCAAGGTTTCTTAGGAGAAAACTCATTTTCTTCTCAGAACCATGCCGGCAGTGAGGAAAACCCCGGCAACAACAATGCTTTTCAGGTAGCTTCGAGGCCGCATGAATGGAGCTTTCATAATGGGAAAAGAAGCCTTATGCCATCAGTCTCCAATTTCTAGGTTGACACGCAGCATACACGCAGGACCAGAGCTTACTGTCTCTACGCAGTGTTCTGGTACCGAAACGGTTGCCTAAGCAAAGTCCCTAGGAACGTTGGAAAGCTTACTACCGTGAAACTAAAGCAGAACAGCGATGAAGGCCTCATGGAGCTGCTGCACGCCTCCCGTTTTGCCAGCATAATCAGGGCCTTACTTCGAGGCTAGTGCTCACATTGACTTTCACGTTTGGTATAGAGCAGAGCAGGGTGAGCTTCCAACTAGGAACTGGAAGCACAAGGTTTCTTTCGAGAAAACTCATTTTCTTCTAGGTGCCATGCCGGCTGTAAGTAAAAGCACGGTAACAACAGTGCTTTTCAGGGAGCTTCGGGGCCGCATCAACGGATCTTTCATTATTGTAAAACTAGCCTTGTGCCATCAGTCTCTACTTTCTAGGTTGACACGCAGCATACACGCAGGAGCAGAGCTTCCTGGTTCTACGCAGTGTTCTGGTACTGAAACGGGTGCTGAAGCAAGGCCCCTAGGAGTGTTGAAAAGCTTACTACCTTGAAACTAAAGCAGAACAACGATGAAGGCCTCATGGAGCTGCTGCACGCCTCTCGTTTTGCAAGGATAATCAGGGCCTTATTTCGAAGCTTGGGCTCACGTTGACTTTCACTTTAGGTATAGCGCAGAGCAGGGTGAGCTTCCAACAAGGAACTGGAAACCCAAGGTTTCTTAGGAGAAAACTCATTTTCTTCTCAGAACCATGCCGGCAGTGAGGAAAACCCCGGCAACAACAATGCTTTTCAGGTAGCTTCGGGGCCGCATGAACGGAGCTTTCATAATGGGAAAAGAAGCCTTATGCCATCAGTCTCCAATTTCTAGGTTGACACGCAGCATACACGCAGGACCAGAGCTTACTGTCTCTACGCAGTGTTCTGGTACCGAAACGGTTGCTTAAGCAAAGTCCCTAGGAGTCTTGGAAAGCTTACTACTGTGAAACTAAAGCAGAACAGTGATGAAGGCCTCATGGAGCTGCTGCACGCCTCCCGTTTTGCCAGCATAATCAGGGCCTTACTTCGAGGCTAGTGCTCACATTGACTTTCACGTTTGGTATAGAGCAGAGCAGGGTGAGCTTCCAACTAGGAACTGGAAGCACAAGGTTTCTTTCGAGAAAACTCATTTTCTTCTATGAACCATGCCGGCTGTAAGTAAAAGCACGGTAACAACAGTGCTTTTCAGGGAGCTTCGGGGCCGCATCAACGGAGCTTTCATAATGGGAAAACTAGCCTTCTGCCATCAGTCTCTAATTTCTAGGTTGACACGCAGCATACACGCAGGAGCAGAGCTTCCTGGTTCTACGCAGTGTTCTGTACTGAAACGGGTGCTGAAGCAAGTCCTCTAGGAGTGTTGAAAAGCTTACTACCTTGAAACTAAAGCAGAACAACGATGAAGGCCTCATGGAGCTGCTGCACGCCTCTCGTTTTGCAAGGATAATCAGGGCCTTATTTCGAAGCTTGGGCTCACGTTGACTTTCACTTTAGGTATAGCGCAGAGCAGGGTGAGCTTCCAACAAGGAACTGGAAACCCAAGGTTTCTTAGGAGAAAACTCATTTTCTTCTCAGAACCATGCCGGCAGTGAGGAAAACCCCGGCAACAACAATGCTTTTCAGGTAGCTTCGGGGCCGCATGAACGGAGCTTTCATAATGGGAAAAGAAGCCTTATGCCATCAGTCTCCAATTTCTAGGTTGACACGCAGCATACACGCAGGACCAGAGCTTACTGTCTCTACGCAGTGTTCCGGTACTGAAACGGTTGCTTAAGCAAAGTCCCTAGGAGTCTTGGAAAGCTTACTACCGTGAAACTAAAGCAGAACAGCGATGAAGGCCTCATGGAGCTGCTGCACGCCTCCCGTTTTGCCAGCATAATCAGGGCCTTACTTCGAGGCTAGTGCTCACATTGACTTTCACGTTTGGTATAGAGCAGAGCAGGGTGAGCTTCCAACTAGGAACTGGAAGCACAAGGTTTCTTTCGAGAAAACTCATTTTCTTCTATGTTCCATGCCGGCTGTAAGTAAAAGCACGGTAACAACAGTGCTTTGCAGGAAGCTTCGGGGCCGCATCAACGGAGCTTTCATAATGGGAAAACTAGCCTTGTGCCATCAGTCTCTACTTTCTAGGTTGACACGCAGCATACACGCAGGAGCAGAGCTTCCTGGTTCTACGCAGTGTTCTGGTACTGAAACGGGTGCTGAAGCAAGGCCCCTAGGAGTGTTGAAAAGCTTACTACCTTGAAACTAAAGCAGAACAATGATGAAGGCCTCATGGAGCTGCTGCACGCCTCTCGTTTTGCAAGGATAATCAGGGCCTTACTTCGAAGCTTGGGCTCACGTTGACTTTCACTTTAGGTATAGCGCAGAGCAGGGTGAGCTTCCAACAAGGAACTGGAAACCCAAGGTTTCTTAGGAGAAAACTCATTTTCTTCTCAGAACCATGCCGGCAGTGAGGAAAACCCCGGCAACAACAATGCTTTTCAGGTAGCTTCGAGGCCGCTTGAACGGAGCTTTCATAATGGGAAAAGAAGCCTTATGCCATCAGTCTCCAATTTCTAGGTTGACACGCAGCATACACGCAGGACCAGAGCTTACTGTCTCTACGCAGTGTTCTGGTACCGAAACGGTTGCCTAATCAAAGTCCATAGGAACGTTGGAAAGCTTACTACCGTGAAACTAAAGCAGAACAGCGATGAAGGCCTCATGGAGCTGCTGCACGCCTCCCGTTTTGCCAGCATAATCAGGGCCTTACTTCGAGGCTAGTGCTCACATTGACTTTCACGTTTGGTATAGAGCAGAGCAGGGTGAGCTTCCAACTAGGAACTGGAAGCACAAGGTTTCTTTCGAGAAAACTCATTTTCTTCTATGTGCCATGCCGGCTGTAAGTAAAAGCACGGTAACAACAGTGTTTTGCAGGAAGCTTCGAGGCAGCATGAATGGAGCTTTCAAAACGGAAAAACAAGTCTTGTGCCATCAGTCTCTAATTTCTAGGTTGACACGCAGCATACACGCAGGAGCAGAGCTTCCTGGTTCTACGCAGTGTTCTGGTACTGAAACGGGTGCTGAAGCAAGGCCCCTAGGAGTGTTGAAAAGCTTACTACCTTGAAACTAAAGCAGAACAACGATGAAGGCCTCATGGAGCTGCTGCACGCCTCTCGTTTTGCAAGGATAATCAGGGCCATATTTCGAAGCTTGGGCTCACGTTGACTTTCACTTTAGGTATAGCGCAGAGCAGGGTGAGCTTCCAACAAGGAACTGGAAACCCAAGGTTTCTTAGGAGAAAACTCATTTTCTTCTCAGAACCATGCCGGCAGTGAGGAAAACCCCGGCAACAACAATGCTTTTCAGGTAGCTTCGGGGCCGCATGAACGGAGCTTTCATAATGGGAAAAGAAGCCTTATGCCATCAGTCTCCAATTTCTAGGTTGACACGCAGCATACACGCAGGACCAGAGCTTACTGTCTCTACGCAGTGTTCTGGTACTGAAACGGTTGCTTAAGCAAAGTCCATAGGAGTCTTGGAAAGCTTACTACCGTGAAACTAAAGCAGAACTGCGATGAAGGCCTCATGGAGCTGCTGCACGCCTCCCGTTTTGCCAGCCTAATCAGGGCCTTACTTCGAGGCTAGTGCTCACATTGACTTTCACGTTTGGTATAGAGCAGAGCAGGGTGAGCTTCCAACTAGGAACTGGAAGCACAAGGTTTCTTTCGAGAAAACTCATTTTCTTCTATGTGCCATGCCGGCTGTAAGTAAAAGCACGGTAACAACAGTGCTTTGCAGGAAGCTTCGGGGCCGCATGAATGGAGCTTTCAAAACGGAAAAACAAGCCTTGTGCCATCAGTCTCTAATTTCTAGGTTGACACGCAGCATACACGCAGGAGCAGAGCTTCCTGGTTCTACGCAGTGTTCTGGTACTGAAACGGGTGCTGAAGCAAGTCCGCTAGGAGTGTTGAAAAGCTTACTACCTTGAAACTAAAGCAGAACAACGATGAAGGCCTCATGGAGCTGCTGCACGCCTCTCGTTTTGCAAGGATAATCAGGGCCTTACTTCGAAGCTTGGGCTCACGTTGACTTTGATTTTAGGTATAGCGCAGAGCAGGGTGAGCTTCCAACAAGGAACTGGAAACCCAAGGTTTCTTAGGAGAAAGCTCATTTTCTTCTCAGAACCATGCCGGCAGTGAGGAAAACCCCGGCAACAACAATGCTTTTCAGGTAGCTTCGAGGCCGCATGAACGGAGCTTTCAAATGGGAAAAGAAGCCTTATGCCATCAGTCTCCAATTTCTAGGTTGACACGCAGCATACACGCAGGACCAGAGCTTACTGTCTCTACGCAGTTTTCTAGTACCGAAACGGTTGCTTAAGCAAAGTCCCTAGGAACGTTGGAAAGCTTACTACCGTGAAACTAAAGCAGAACAGCGATGAAGGCCTCATGGAGCTGCTGCTCCCCCCCGTTTTGCCAGCATAATCAGGGCCTTACTTCGAGGCTAGTGCTCACATTGACTTTCACGTTTGGTATAGAGCAGAGCAGGGTGAGCTTCCAACTAGGAACTGGAAGCACAAGGTTTCTTTCGAGAAAACTCATTTTCTTCTATGAACCATGCCGGCTGTAAGTAAAAGCACGGTAACAACCGTGCTTCTCAGGGAGCTTCGGGGCCGCATCAACGGAGCTTTCATTATGGGAAAACTAGCCTTGTGCCATCAGTCTCTAATTTCTAGGTTGACACGCAGCATACACGCAGGAGCAGAGCTTCCTGGTTCTACGCAGTGTTCTGGTACTGAAACGGGTGCTGAAGCAAGGCCCCTAGGAGTGTTGAAAAGCTTACTACCTTGAAACTAAAGCAGAACAACGATGAAGGCCTCATGGAGCTGCTGCACGCCTCTCGTTTTGCAAGGATAATCAGGGCCTTACTTCGAAGCTTGGGCTCACGTTGACTTTGATTTTAGGTATAGCGCAGAGCAGGGTGAGCTTCCAACAAGGAACTGGAAACCCAAGGTTTCTTAGGAGAAAACTCATTTTCTTCTCAGAACCATGCCGGCAGTGAGGAAAACCCCGGCAACAACAATGCTTTTCAGGTAGCTTCGAGGCCGCATGAACGGAGCTTTCATAATGGGAAAAGAAGCCTTATGCCATCAGTCTCTAATTTCTAGGTTGACACGCAGCATACACGCAGGACCAGAGCTTACTGTCTCTACGCAGTGTTCTGGTTCCGAAACGGTTGCTTAAGCAAAGTCCCTAGGAACGTTGGAAAGCTTACTACCGTGAAACTAAAGCAGAACAGCGATGAAGGCCTCATGGAGCTGCTGCTCGCCTCCCGTTTTGCCAGCATAATCAGGGCCTTACTTCGAGGCTAGGGCTCACATTGACTTTCACGTTTGGTATAGAGCAGAGCAGGGTGAGCTTCCAACTAGGAACTGGAAGCACAAGGTTTCTTTCGAGAAAACTCATTTTCTTCTATGAACCATGCAGGCTGTAAGTAAAAGCACGGTAACAACAGTGCTTTTCAGGGAGCTTCGGGGCCGCATCAACGGAGCTTTCATTATGGGAAAACTAGCCTTGTGCCATCAGTCTCTACTTTCTAGGTTGACACGCAGCATACACGCAGGAGCAGAGCTTCCTGGTTCTACGCAGTGTTCTGGTACTGAAACGGGTGCTGAAGCAAGGCCCCTAGGAGTGTTGAAAAGCTTACTACCTTGAAACTAAAGCAGAACAACGATGAAGGCCTCATGGAGCTGCTGCACGCCTCTCGTTTTGCAAGGATAATCAGGGCCTTACTTCGAAGCTTGGGCTCACGTTGACTTTCACTTTAGGTATAGCGCAGAGCAGGGTGAGCTTCCAACAAGGAACTGGAAACCCAAGGTTTCTTAGGAGAAAACTCATTTTCTTCTCAGAACCATGCCGGCAGTGAGGAAAACCCCGGCAACAACAATGCTTTTCAGGTAGCTTCGAGGCCGCATGAACGGAGCTTTCATAATGGGAAAAGAAGCCTTATGCCATCAGTCTCCAATTTCTAGGTTGACACGCAGCATACACGCAGGACCAGAGCTTACTGTCTCTACGCAGTGTTCTGGTACCGAAACGGTTGCTTAAGCAAAGTCCATAGGAGTCTTGGAAAGCTTACTACCGTGAAACTAAAGCAGAACAGCGATGAAGGCCTCATGGAGCTGCTGCACGCCTCCCGTTTTGCCAGCATAATCAGGGCCTTACTTCGAGGCTAGTGCTCACATTGACTTTCACGTTTGGTATAGAGCAGAGCAGGGTGAGCTTCCAACTAGGAACTGGAAGCACAAGGTTTCTTTCGAGAAAACTCATTTTCTTCTATGAACCATGCCGGCTGTAAGTAAAAGCACGGTAACAACAGTGCTTTTCAGGGAGCGTCGGGGCCGCATCAACGGATCTTTCATTATGGGAAAACAAGCCTTGTGCCATCAGTCTCTACTTTCTAGGTTGACACGCAGCATACACGCAGGAGCAGAGCTTCCTGGTTCTACGCAGTGTTCTGGTACTGAAACGGGTGCTGAAGCAAGTCCGCTAGGAGTGTTGAAAAGCTTACTACCTTGAAACTAAAGCAGAACAACGATGAAGGCCTCATGGAGCTGCTGCACGCCTCTCGTTTTGCAAGGATAATCAGGGCCTTACTTCGAAGCTTGGGCTCACGTTGACTTTCACTTTAGGTATAGCGCAGAGCAGGGTGAGCTTCCAACAAGGAACTGGAAACCCAAGGTTTCTTAGGAGAAAACTCATTTTCTTCTCAGAACCATGCCGGCAGTGAGGAAAACCCCGGCAACAACAATGCTTTTCAGGTAGCTTCGAGGCCGCATGAACGGAGCTTTCATAATGGGAAAAGAAGCCTTATGCCATCAGTCTCCAATTTCTAGGTTGACACGCAGCATACACGCAGGACCAGAGCTTACTGTCTCTACGCAGTGTTCTGGTACCGAAACGGTTGCTTAAGCAAAGTCCCTAGGAGTCTTGGAAAGCTTACTACCGTGAAACTAAAGCAGAACAGCGATGAAGGCCTCATGGAGCTAATGCACGCCTCCTGTTTTGCCAGCATAATCAGGGCCTTACTTCGAGGCTAGTGCTCACATTGACTTTCACGTTTGGTATAGAGCAGAGCAGGGTGAGCTTCCAACTAGGAACTGGAAGCACAAGGTTTCTTTCGAGAAAACTCATTTTCTTCTATGAACCATGCCGGCTGTAAGTAAAAGCACGGTAACAACAGTGCTTTTCAGGGAGCTTCGGGGCCGAATCAACGGAGCTTTCATAATGGGAAAACTAGCCTTCTGCCATAGGTCTCTAATTTCTAGTTGACACGCAGCATACACGCAGGAGCAGAGCTTCCTGGTTCTACGCAGTGTTTTGGTACTGAAACGGGTGCTGAAGCAAGTCCGCTAGGAGTGTTGAAAAGCTTACTACCTTGAAACTAAAGCAGAACAGCGATGAAGGCCTCATGGAGCTGCTGCACGCCTCCCGTTTTGCCAGCATAATCAGGGCCTTACTTCGAGGCTAGTGCTCACATTGACTTTCACGTTTGGTATAGAGCAGAGCAGGGTGAGCTTCCAACTAGGAACTGGAAGCACAAGGTTTCTTTCGAGAAAACTCATTTTCTTCTATGTGCCATGCCGGCTGTAAGTAAAAGCACGGTAACAACAGTGTTTTGCAGGAAGCTTCGAGGCAGCATGAATGGAGCTTTCAAAACGGAAAAACAAGTCTTGTGCCATCAGTCTCTAATTTCTAGGTTGACACGCAGCATACACGCAGGAGCAGAGCTTCCTGGTTCTACGCAGTGTTCTGGTACTGAAACGGGTGCTGAAGCAAGTCCTCTAGGAGTGTTGAAAAGCTTACTACCTTGAAACTAAAGCAGAACAACGATGAAGGCCTCATGGAGCTGCTGCACGCCTCTCGTTTTGCAAGGATAATCAGGGCCTTATTTCGAAGCTTGGGCTCACGTTGACTTTCACTTTAGGTATAGCGCAGAGCAGGGTGAGCTTCCAACAAGGAACTGGAAACCCAAGGTTTCTTAGGAGAAAACTCATTTTCTTCTCAGAACCATGCCGGCAGTGAGGAAAACCCCGGCAACAACAATGCTTTTCAGGTAGCTTCGGGGCCGCATGAACGGAGCTTTCATAATGGGAAAAGAAGCCTTATGCCATCAGTCTCCAATTTCTAGGTTGACACGCAGCATACACGCAGGACCAGAGCTTACTGTCTCTACGCAGTGTTCTGGTACTGAAACGGTTGCTTAAGCAAAGTCCATAGGAGTCTTGGAAAGCTTACTACCGTGAAACTAAAGCAGAACTGCGATGAAGGCCTCATGGAGCTGCTGCACGCCTCCCGTTTTGCCAGCCTAATCAGGGCCTTACTTCGAGGCTAGTGCTCACATTGACTTTCACGTTTGGTATAGAGCAGAGCAGGGTGAGCTTCCAACTAGGAACTGGAAGCACAAGGTTTCTTTCGAGAAAACTCATTTTCTTCTATGTGCCATGCCGGCTGTAAGTAAAAGCACGGTAACAACAGTGCTTTGCAGGAAGCTTCGGGGCCGCATCAACGGAGCTTTCATAATGGGAAAACTAGCCTTGTGCCATCAGTCTCTACTTTCTAGGTTGACACGCAGCATACACGCAGGAGCAGAGCTTCCTGGTTCTACGCAGTGTTCTGGTACTGAAACGGGTGCTGAAGCAAGGCCCCTAGGAGTGTTGAAAAGCTTACTACCTTGAAACTAAAGCAGAACAACGATGAAGGCCTCATGGAGCTGCTGCACGCCTCTCGTTTTGCAAGGATAATCAGGGCCTTACTTCGAAGCTTGGGCTCACGTTGACTTTCACTTTAGGTATAGCGCAGAGCAGGGTGAGCTTCCAACAAGGAACTGGAAACCCAAGGTTTTTAGGAGAAAACTCATTTTCTTCTCAGAACCATGCCGGCAGTGAGGAAAACCCCGGCAACAACAATGCTTTTCAGGTAGCTTCGAGGCCGCATGAAAGGAGCTTTCATAATGGGAAAAGAAGCCTTATGCCATCAGTCTCCAATTTCTAGGTTGACACGCAGCATACACGCAGGACCAGAGCTTACTGTCTCTACGCAGTGTTCTGGTACCGAAACGGTTGCCTAAGCAAAGTCCCTAGGAGTCTTGGAAAGCTTACTACCGTGAAACTAAAGCAGAACAGCGATGAAGGCCTCATGGAGCTAATGCACGCCTCCTGTTTTGCCAGCATAATCAGGGCCTTACTTCGAGGCTAGTGCTCACATTGACTTTCACGTTTGGTATAGAGCAGAGCAGGGTGAGCTTCCAACTAGGAACTGGAAGCACAAGGTTTCTTTCGAGAAAACTCATTTTCTTCTATGAACCATGCCGGCTGTAAGTAAAAGCACGGTAACAACAGTGCTTTTCAGGGAGCTTCGGGGCCGCATCAACGGAGCTTTCATAATGGGAAAACTAGCCTTCTGCCATCAGTCTCTAATTTCTAGTTGACACGCAGCATACACGCAGGAGCAGAGCTTCCTGGTTCTACGCAGTGTTTTGGTACTGAAACGGGTGCTGAAGCAAGTCCGCTAGGAGTGTTGAAAAGCTTACTACCTTGAAACTAAAGCAGAACAACGATGAAGGCCTCATGGAGCTGCTGCACGCCTCTCGTTTTGCAAGGATAATCAGGGCCTTACTTCGAAGCTTGGGCTCACGTTGACTTTCACTTTAGGTATAGCGCAGAGCAGGGTGAGCTTCCAACAAGGAACTGGAAACCCAAGGTTTCTTAGGAGAAAACTCATTTTCTTCTCAGAACCATGCCGGCAGTGAGGAAAACCCCGGCAACAACAATGCTTTTCAGGTAGCTTCGAGGCCGCATGAACGGAGCTTTCATAATGGGAAAAGAAGCCTTATGCCATCAGTCTCCAATTTCTAGGTTGACACGCAGCATACACGCAGGACCAGAGCTTACTGTCTCTACGCAGTGTTCTGGTACCGAAACGGTTGCTTAAGCAAAGTCCATAGGAGTCTTGGAAAGCTTACTACCGTGAAACTAAAGCAGAACAGCGATGAAGGCCTGATGGAGCTGCTGCACGCCTCCCGTTTTGCCAGCATAATCAGGGCCTTACTTCGAGGCTAGTGCTCACATTGACTTTCACGTTTGGTATAGAGCAGAGCAGGGTGAGCTTCCAACTAGGAACTGGAAGCACAAGGTTGCTTTCGAGAAAACTCATTTTCTTCTATGTGCCATGCCGGCTGTAAGTAAAAGCACGGTAACAACAGTGCTTTGCAGGAAGCTTCGGGGCCGCATCAACGGAGCTTTCATAATGGGAAAACTAGCCTTGTGCCATCAGTCTCTACTTTCTAGGTTGACACGCAGCATACACGCAGGAGCAGAGCTTCCTGGTTCTACGCAGTGTTCTGGTACTGAAACGGGTGCTGAAGCAAGGCCCCTAGGAGTGTTGAAAAGCTTACTACCTTGAAACTAAAGCAGAACAACGATGAAGGCCTCATGGAGCTGCTGCACGCCTCTCGTTTTGCAAGGATAATCAGGGCCTTACTTCGAAGCTTGGGCTCACGTTGACTTTCACTTTAGGTATAGCGCAGAGCAGGGTGAGCTTCCAACAAGGAACTGGAAACCCAAGGTTTTTAGGAGAAAACTCATTTTCTTCTCAGAACCATGCCGGCAGTGAGGAAAACCCCGGCAACAACAATGCTTTTCAGGTAGCTTCGAGGCTGCATGAAAGGAGCTTTCATAATGGGAAAAGAAGCCTTATGCCATCAGTCTCCAATTTCTAGGTTGACACGCAGCATACACGCAGGACCAGAGCTTACTGTCTCTACGCAGTGTTCTGGTACCGAAACGGTTGCCTAAGCAAAGTCCCTAGGAGTCTTGGAAAGCTTACTACCGTGAAACTAAAGCAGAACAGCGATGAAGGCCTCATGGAGCTGCTGCACGCCTCCTGTTTTGCCAGCATAATCAGGGCCTTACTTCGAGGCTAGTGCTCACATTGACTTTCACGTTTGGTATAGAGCAGAGCAGGGTGAGCTTCCAACTAGGAACTGGAAGCACAAGGTTTCTTTCGAGAAAACTCATTTTCTTCTATGAACCATGCCGGCTGTAAGTAAAAGCACGGTAACAACAGTGCTTTTCAGGGAGCTTCGGGGCCGCATCAACGGAGCTTTCATAATGGGAAAACTAGCCTTCTGCCATCAGTCTCTAATTTCTAGTTGACACGCAGCATACACGCAGGAGCAGAGCTTCCTGGTTCTACGCAGTGTTCTGGTACTGAAACGGGTGCTGAAGCAAGTCCTCTAGGAGTGTTGAAAAGCTTACTACCTTGAAACTAAAGCAGAACAACGATGAAGGCCTCATGGAGCTGCTGCACGCCTCTCGTTTTGCAAGGATAATCAGGGCCTTATTTCGAAGCTTGGGCTCACGTTGACTTTCACTTTAGGTATAGCGCAGAGCAGGGTGAGCTTCCAACAAGGAACTGGAAACCCAAGGTTTCTTAGGAGAAAACTCATTTTCTTCTCAGAACCATGCCGGCAGTGAGGAAAACCCCGGCAACAACAATGCTTTTCAGGTAGCTTCGGGGCCGCATGAACGGAGCTTTCATAATGGGAAAAGAAGCCTTATGCCATCAGTCTCCAATTTCTAGGTTGACACGCAGCATACACGCAGGACCAGAGCTTACTGTTCTACGCAGTGTTCTGGTACTGAAACGGTTGCTTAAGCAAAGTCCATAGGAGTCTTGGAAAGCTTACTACCGTGAAACTAAAGCAGAACAGCGATGAAGGCCTCATGGAGCTGCTGCACGCCTCCCGTTTTGCCAGCATAATCAGGGCCTTACTTCGAGGCTAGTGCTCACATTGACTTTCACGTTTGGTTTGGAGCAGAGCAGGGTGAGCTTCCAACTAGGAACTGGAAGCACAAGGTTTCTTTCGAGAAAACTCATTTTCTTCTATGTGCCATGCCGGCTGTAAGTAAAAGCACGGTAACAACAGTGCTTTGCAGGAAGCTTCGGGGCCGCATCAACGGAGCCTTCATAATGGGAAAACTAGCCTTGTGCCATCAGTCTCTACTTTCTAGGTTGACACGCAGCATACACGCAGGAGCAGAGCTTCCTGGTTCTACGCAGTGTTCTGGTACTGAAACGGGTGCTGAAGCAAGGCCCCTAGGAGTGTTGAAAAGCTTACTACCTTGAAACTAAAGCAGAACAACGATGAAGGCCTCATGGAGCTGCTGCACGCCTCTCGTTTTGCAAGGATAATCAGGGCCTTACTTCGAAGCTTGGGCTCACGTTGACTTTCACTTTAGGTATAGCGCAGAGCAGGGTGAGCTTCCAACAAGGAACTGGAAACCCAAGGTTTCTTAGGAGAAAACTCATTTTCTTCTCAGAACCATGCCGGCAGTGAGGAAAACCCCGGCAACAACAATGCTTTTCAGGTAGCTTCGAGGCCGCATGAACGGAGCTTTCATAATGGGAAAAGAAGCCTTATGCCATCAGTCTCCAATTTCTAGGTTGACACGCAGCATACACGCAGGACCAGAGCTTACTGTCTCTACGCAGTGTTCTGGTACCGAAACGGTTGCTTCAGCAAAGTCCCTAGGAGTCTTGGAGAGCTTACTACCGTGAAACTAAAGCAGAACAGCGATGAAGGCCTCATGGAGCTGCTGCACGCCTCCCGTTTTGCCAGCATAATCAGGGCCTTACTTCGAAGCTAGTGCTCACATTGACTTTCACGTTTGGTATAGAGCAGAGCAGGGTGAGCTTCCAACTAGGAACTGGAAGCACAAGGTTTCTTTCGAGAAAACTCATTTTCTTCTATGTGCCATGCCGGCTGTAAGTAAAAGCACGGTAACAACAGTGCTTTGCAGGAAGCTTCGAGGCAGCATGAATGGAGCTTTCAAAATGGGAAAACAAGCCTTGTGCCATCAGTCTCTAATTTCTAGGTTGACATGCAGCATACACGCAGGAGCAGAGCT
This sequence comes from Eubalaena glacialis, assembly GCF_028564815.1. Classification (NCBI taxonomy): domain Eukaryota; kingdom Metazoa; phylum Chordata; class Mammalia; order Artiodactyla; family Balaenidae; genus Eubalaena; species Eubalaena glacialis. The sequence goes on from NC_083731.1 coordinate 49,584,328, forward strand.
TCCTGGTTCTACGCAGTGTTCTGGTACTGAAACGGGTCCTGAAGCAAGGCCCCTAGGAGTGTTGAAAAGCTTACTACCTTGAAACTAAAGCAGAACAACGATGAAGGCCTCATGGAGCTGCTGTACGCCTCTTGTTTTGCAAGGATAATCAGGGCCTTACTTCGAAGCTTGGGCTCACGTTGACTTTCACTTTAGGTATAGCGCAGAGCAGGGTGAGCTTCCAACAAGGAACTGGAAACCCAAGGTATTTAGGAGAAAACTCATTTTCTTCTCAGAACCATGCTGGCAGTGAGGAAAACCCCGACAACAACAATGCTTTTCAGGTAGCTTCGAGGCCGCATGAACGGAGCTTTCATAATGGGAAAAGAAGCCTTATGCCATCAGTCTCCAATTTCTAGGTTGACACGCAGCATACACGCAGGACCAGAGCTTACTGTCTCTACGCAGTGTTCTGGTACCGAAACGGTTGCTTAAGCAAAGTCCATAGGAGTCTTGGAAAGCTTACTACCGTGAAACTAAAGCAGAACAGCGATGAAGGCCTCATGGAGCTGCTGCACGCCTCCCGTTTTGCCAGCATAATCAGGGCCTTACTTCGAGGCTAGTGCTCACATTGACTTTCACGTTTGGTATAGAGCAGAGCAGGGTGAGCTTCCAACTAGGAACTGGAAGCACAAGGTTTCTTTCGAGAAAACTCATTTTCTTCTATGTGCCATGCCGGCTGTAAGTAAAAGCACGGTAACAACAGTGTTTTGCAGGAAGCTTCGAGGCAGCATGAATCGAGCTTTCAAAACGGAAAAACAAGCCTTGTGCCATTAGTCTCTAATTTCTAGGTTGACACGCAGCATACACGCAGGAGCAGAGCTTCCTGGTTCTACGCAGTGTTCTGGTACTGAAACGGGTGCTGAAGCAAGTCCGCTAGGAGTGTTGAAAAGCTTACTACCTTGAAACTAAAGCAGAACAACGATGAAGGCCTCATGGAGCTGCTGCACGCCTCTCGTTTTGCAAGGATAATCAGGGCCTTACTTCGAAGCTTGGGCTCACGTTGACTTTCACTTTAGGTATAGCGCAGAGCAGGCTGAGCTTCCAACAAGGAACTGGAAACCCAAGGTTTCTTAGGAGAAAACTCATTTTCTTCTCAGAACCATGCCGGCAGTGAGGAAAACCCCGGCAACAGCAATGCTTTTCAGGTAGCTTCGAGGCCGCATGAACGGAGCTTTCATAATGGGAAAAGAAGCCTTATGCCATCAGTCTCCAATTTCTAGGTTGACACGCAGCATACACGCAGGACCAGAGCTTACTGTCTCTACGCAGTGTTCTGGTTCCGAAACGGTTGCCTAAGCAAAGTCCCTAGGAACGTTGGAAAGCTTACTACCCTGAAACTAAAGCAGAACAGCGATGAAGGCCTCATGGAGCTGCTGCACGCCTCCCGTTTTGCCAGCATAATCAGGGCCTTACTTCGAGGCTAGTGCTCACATTGACTTTCACGTTTGGTATAGAGCAGAGCAGGGTGAGCTTCCAACTAGGAACTGGAAGCACAAGGTATCTTTCGAGAAAACTCATTTTCTTCTATGTGCCATGCCGGCTGTAAGTAAAAGCACGGTAACAACAGTGTTTTGCAGGAAGCTTCGAGGCAGCATGAATGGAGCTTTCAAAACGGAAAAACAAGCCTTGTGCCATCAGTCTCTACTTTCTAGGTTGACACGCAGCATACACGCAGGAGCAGAGCTTCCTGGTTCTACGCAGTGTTCTGGTACTGAAACGGGTGCTGAAGCAAGTCCGCTAGGAGTGTTGAAAAGCTTACTACCTTCAAACTAAAGCAGAACAACGATGAAGGCCTCATGGAGCTGCTGCACGCCTCTCGTTTTGCAAGGATAATCAGGGCCTTACTTCGAAGCTTGGGCTCACGTTGACTTTGATTTTAGGTATAGCGCAGAGCAGGGTGAGCTTCCAACATGGAACTGGAAACATAAGGTTTTTAGGAGAAAACTCATTTTCTTCTCAGAACCATGCCGGCAGTGAGGAAAACCCCGGCAACAACAATGCTTTTCAGGTAGCTTCGAGGCCGCATGAAAGGAGCTTTCATAATGGGAAAAGAAGCCTTATGCCATCAGTCTCCAATTTCTAGGTTGACACGCAGCATACACGCAGGACCAGAGCTTACTGTCTCTACGCAGTGTTCTGGTACCGAAACGGTTGCCTAAGCAAAGTCCCTAGGAGTCTTGGAAAGCTTACTACCGTGAAACTAAAGCAGAACAGCGATGAAGGCCTCATGGAGCTGCTGCACGCCTCCCGTTTTGCCAGCATAATCAGGGCCTTACTTCGAGGCTAGTGCTCACATTGACTTTCACGTTTGGTATAGAGCAGAGCAGGGTGAGCTTCCAACTAGGAACTGGAAGCACAAGGTTTCTTTCGAGAAAACTCATTTTCTTCTATGTGCCATGCCGGCTGTAAGTAAAAGCACGGTAACAACAGTGTTTTGCAAGAAGCTTCGAGGCAGCATGAATGGAGCTTTCAAAACGGAAAAACAAGCCTTGTGCCATCAGTCTCTAATTTCTAGGTTGACACGCAGCATACACGCAGGAGCAGAGCTTCCTGGTTCTACGCAGTGTTCTGGTACTGAAACGGGTGCTGAAGCAAGTCCGCTAGGATGTTGAAAAGCTTACTACCTTGAAACTAAAGCAGAACAACGATGAAGGCCTCATGGAGCTGCTGCACGCCTCTCGTTTTGCAAGGATAATCAGGGCCTTACTTCGAAGCTTGGGCTCACGTTGACTTTCACTTTAGGTATAGCGCAGAGCAGGGTGAGCTTCCAACAAGGAACTGGAAACCCAAGGTTTCTTAGGAGAAAACTCATTTTGTTCTCAGAACCATGCCGGCAGTGAGGAAAACCCCGGCAACAACAATGCTTTTCAGGTAGCTTCGAGGCCGCATGAACGGAGCTTTCATAATGGGAAAAGAAGCCTTATGCCATCAGTCTCCAATTTCTAGGTTGACACGCAGCATACACGCAGGACCAGAGCTTACTGTCTCTACGCAGTGTTCTGGTACCGAAACCGTTGCTTAAGCAAAGTCCATAGGAGTCTTGGAAAGCTTACTACCGTGAAACTAAAGCAGAACAGCGATGAAGGCCTCATGGAGCTGCTGCACGCCTCCCGTTTTGCCAGCATAATCAGGGCCTTATTTCGAGGCTAGTGCTCACATTGACTTTCACGTTTGGTATAGAGCAGAGCAGGGTGAGCTTCCAACTAGGAACTGGAAGCACAAGGTTTCTTTCGAGAAAACTCATTTTCTTCTATGTGCCATGCCGGCTGTAAGTAAAAGCACGGTAACAACAGTGTTTTGCAGGAAGCTTCGAGGCAGCATGAATGGAGCTTTCAAAACGGAAAAACAATTCTTGTGCCATCAGTCTCTAATTTCTAGGTTGACACGCAGCATACACGCAGGAGCAGAGCTTCCTGGTTCTACGCAGTGTTCTGGTACTGAAACGGGTGCTGAAGCAAGTCCGCTAGGAGTGTTGAAAAGCTTACTACCTTGAAACTAAAGCAGAACAACGATGAAGGCCTCATGGAGCTGCTGCACGCCTCTCGTTTTGCAAGGATAATCAGGGCCTTACTTCGAAGCTTGGGCTCACGTTGACTTTCACTTTAGGTATAGCGCAGAGCAGGGTGAGCTTCCAACAAGGAACTGGAAACCCAAGGTTTCTTAGGAGAAAACTCATTTTCTTCTCAGAACCATGCCGGCAGTGAGGAAAACCCCGGCAACAACAATGCTTTTCAGGTAGCTTCGAGGCCGCATGAACGGAGCTTTCATAATGGGAAAAGAAGCCTTATGCCATCAGTCTCCAATTTCTAGGTTGACACGCAGCATACACGCAGGACCAGAGCTTACTGTCTCTACGCAGTGTTCTGGTACCGAAACGGTTGCTTAAGCAAAGTCCCTAGGAGTCTTGGAGAGCTTACTACCGTGAAACTAAAGCAGAACAGCGATGAAGGCCTCATGGAGCTGCTGCACGCCTCCCGTTTTGCCAGGATAATCAGGGCCTTACTTCGAGGCTAGTGCTCACATTGACTTTCACGTTTGGTATAGAGCAGAGCAGGGTTAACTTCCAACTAGGAACTGGAAGCACAAGGTTTCTTTCGAGAAAACTCATTTTCTTCTATGAACCATGCCGGCTGTAAGTAAAAGCACGGTAACAACAGTGCTTTTCAGGGAGCTTCGGGGCCGCATCAACGGAGCTTTCATAATGGGAAAACTAGCCTTGTGCCATCAGTCTCTACTTTCTAGGTTGACACGCAGCATACACGCAGGAGCAGAGCTTCCTGGTTCTACGCAGTGTTCTGGTACTGAAACGGGTGCTGAAGCAAGGCCCCTAGGAGTGTTGAAAAGCTTACTACCTTGAAACTAAAGCAGAACAACGATGAAGGCCTCATGGAGCTGCTGCACGCCTCTCGTTTTGCAAGGATAATCAGGGCCTTACTTCGAAGCTTGGGCTCACGTTGACTTTCACTTTAGGTATAGCGCAGAGCAGGGTGAGCTTCCAACAAGGAACTGGAAACCCAAGGTTTCTTAGGAGAAAACTCATTTTCTTCTCAGAACCATGCCGGCAGTGAGGAAAACCCCGGCAACAACAATGCTTTTCAGGTAGCTCGAGGCCGCATGAACGGAGCTTTCATAATGGGAAAAGAAGCTTTATGCCATCAGTCTCCAATTTCTAGGTTGACACGCAGCATACACGCAGGACCAGAGCTTACTGTCTCTACGCAGTGTTCTGGTACCGAAACGGTTGCCTAAGCAAAGTCCCTAGGAACGTTGGAAAGCTTACTACCGTGAAACTAAAGCAGAACAGCGATGAAGGCCTCATGGAGCTGCTGCACGCCTCCCGTTTTGCCAGCATAATCAGGGCCTTACTTCGAGGCTAGTGCTCACATTGACTTTCACGTTTGGTATAGAGCAGAGCAGGGTGAGCTTCCAACTAGGAACTGGAAGCACAAGGTTTCTTTCGAGAAAACTCATTTTCTTCTATGAACCATGCCGGCTGTAAGTAAAAGCACGGTAACAACAGTGCTTTTCAGGGAGCTTCGGGGCCGCATCAACGGAGCTTTCATAATGGGAAAACTAGCCTTGTGCCATCAGTCTCTACTTTCTAGGTTGACACGCAGCATACACGCAGGAGCAGAGCTTCCTGGTTCTACGCAGTGTTCTGGTACTGAAACGGGTGCTGAAGCAAGGCCCCTAGGAGTGTTGAAAAGCTTACTACCTTGAAACTAAAGCAGAACAACGATGAAGGCCTCATGGAGCTGCTGCACGCCTCTCGTTTTGCAAGGATAATCAGGGCCTTACTTCGAAGCTTGGGCTCACGTTGACTTTCACTTTAGGTATAGCGCAGAGCAGGGTGAGCTTCCAACAAGGAACTGGAAACCCAAGGTTTCTTAGGAGAAAACTCATTTTCTTCTCAGAACCATGCCGGCAGTGAGGAAAACCCCGGCAACAACAATGCTTTTCAGGTAGCTTCGAGGCCGCATGAACGGAGCTTTCATAATGGGAAAAGAAGCCTTATGCCATCAGTCTCCAATTTCTAGGTTGACACGCAGCATACACGCAGGACCAGAGCTTACTGTCTCTACGCAGTGTTCTGGTACCGAAACCGTTGCTTAAGCAAAGTCCATAGGAGTCTTGGAAAGCTTACTACCGTGAAACTAAAGCAGAACAGCGATGAAGGCCTCATGGAGCTGCTGCACGCCTCCCGTTTTGCCAGCATAATCAGGGCCTTATTTCGAGGCTAGTGCTCACATTGACTTTCACGTTTGGTATAGAGCAGAGCAGGGTGAGCTTCCAACTAGGAACTGGAAGCACAAGGTTTCTTTCGAGAAAACTCATTTTCTTCTATGTGCCATGCCGGCTGTAAGTAAAAGCACGGTAACAACAGTGTTTTGCAGGAAGCTTCGAGGCAGCATGAATGGAGCTTTCAAAACGGAAAAACAATTCTTGTGCCATCAGTCTCTAATTTCTAGGTTGACACGCAGCATACACGCAGGAGCAGAGCTTCCTGGTTCTACGCAGTGTTCTGGTACTGAAACGGGTGCTGAAGCAAGTCCGCTAGGAGTGTTGAAAAGCTTACTACCTTGAAACTAAAGCAGAACAACGATGAAGGCCTCATGGAGCTGCTGCACGCCTCTCGTTTTGCAAGGATAATCAGGGCCTTACTTCGAAGCTTGGGCTCACGTTGACTTTCACTTTAGGTATAGCGCAGAGCAAGGTGAGCTTCCAACAAGGAACTGGAAACCCAAGGTTTCTTAGGAGAAAACTCATTTTCTTCTCAGAACCATGCCGGCAGTGAGGAAAACCCCGGCAACAACAATGCTTTTCAGGTAGCTTCGAGGCCGCATGAACGGAGCTTTCATAATGGGAAAAGAAGCCTTATGCCATCAGTCTCCAATTTCTAGGTTGACACGCAGCATACACGCAGGACCAGAGCTTACTGTCTCTACGCAGTGTTCTGGTACCGAAACGGTTGCTTAAGCAAAGTCCCTAGGAGTCTTGGAGAGCTTACTACCGTGAAACCAAAGCAGAACAGCGATGAAGGCCTCAGGGAGCTGCTGCACGCCTCCCGTTTTGCCAGGATAATCAGGGCCTTACTTCGAGGCTAGTGCTCACATTGACTTTCACGTTTGGTATAGAGCAGAGCAGGGTTAACTTCCAACTAGGAACTGGAAGCACAAGGTTTCTTTCGAGAAAACTCATTTTCTTCTATGAACCATGCCGGCTGTAACTAAAAGCACGGTAACAACAGTGCTTTTCAGGGAGCTTCGGGGCCGCATCAACGGAGCTTTCATAATGGGAAAACTAGCCTTGTGCCATCAGTCTCTACTTTCTAGGTTGACACGCAGCATACACGCAGGAGCAGAGCTTCCTGGTTCTACGCAGTGTTCTGGTACTGAAACGGGTGCTGAAGCAAGGCCCCTAGGAGTGTTGAAAAGCTTACTACCTTGAAACTAAAGCAGAACAACGATGAAGGCCTCATGGAGCTGCTGCACGCCTCTCGTTTTGCAAGGATAATCAGGGCCTTACTTCGAAGCTTGGGCTCACGTTGACTTTCACTTTAGGTATAGCGCAGAGCAGGGTGAGCTTCCAACAAGGAACTGGAAACCCAAGGTTTCTTAGGAGAAAACTCATTTTCTTCTCAGAACCATGCCGGCAGTGAGGAAAACCCCGGCAACAACAATGCTTTTCAGGTAGCTTCGGGGCCGCATGAACGGAGCTTTCATAATGGGATTAGAAGCCTTATGCCATCAGTCTCCAATTTCTAGGTTGACACGCAGCATACACGCAGGACCAGAGCTTACTGTCTCTACGCAGTGTTCTGGTACCGAAACGGTTGCCTAAGCAAAGTCCCTAGGAACGTTGGAAAGCTTACTACCGTGAAACTAAAGCAGAACAGCGATGAAGGCCTCAGGGAGCTGCTGCACGCCTCACGTTTTGCCAGCATAATCAGGGCCTTACTTCGAGGCTAGTGCTCACATTGACTTTCACGTTTGGTATAGAGCAGAGCAGGGTGAGCTTCCAACTAGGAACTGGAAGCACAAGGTTTCTTTCGAGAAAACTCATTTTCTTCTATGTGCCATGCCGGCTGTAAGTAAAAGCACGGTAACAACAGTGTTTTGCAGGAAGCTTCGAGGCAGCATGAATGGAGCTTTCAAAACGGAAAAACAAGCCTTGTGCCATCAGTCTCTAATTTCTAGGTTGACACGCAGCATACACGCAGGAGCAGAGCTTCCTGGTTCTACGCAGTGTTCTGGTACTGAAACGGGTGCTGAAGCAAGTCCGCTAGGAGTGTTGAAAAGCTTACTACCTTGAAACTAAAGCAGAACAACGATGAAGGCCTCATGGAGCTGCTGCACGCCTCTCGTTTTGCAAGGATAATCAGGGCCTTACTTCGCAGCTTGGGCTCACGTTGACTTTCACTTTAGGTGTAGCGCAGAGCAGGGTGAGCTTCCAACAAGGAACTGGAAACCCAAGGTTTCTTAGGAGAAAACTCATTTTCTTCTCAGAACCATGCCGGCAGTGAGGAAAACCCCGGCAACAACAATGCTTTTCAGGTAGCTCGAGGCCGCATGAACGGAGCTTTCATAATGGGAAAAGAAGCTTTATGCCATCAGTCTCCAATTTCTAGGTTGACACGCAGCATACACGCAGGACCAGAGCTTACTGTCTCTACGCAGTGTTCTGGTACCGAAACGGTTGCCTAAGCAAAGTCCCTAGGAACGTTGGAAAGCTTACTACCGTGAAACTAAAGCAGAACAGCGATGAAGGCCTCATGGAGCTGCTGCACGCCTCCCGTTTTGCCAGCATAATCAGGGCCTTACTTCGAGGCTAGTGCTCACATTGACTTTCACGTTTGGTATAGAGCAGAGCAGGGTGAGCTTCCAACTAGGAACTGGAAGCACAAGGTTTCTTTCGAGAAAACTCATTTTCTTCTATGAACCATGCCGGCTGTAAGTAAAAGCACGGTAACAACAGTGCTTTTCAGGGAGCTTCGGGGCCGCATCAACGGAGCTTTCATAATGGGAAAACTAGCCTTGTGCCATCAGTCTCTACTTTCTAGGTTGACACGCAGCATACACGCAGGAGCAGAGCTTCCTGGTTCTACGCAGTGTTCTGGTACTGAAACGGGTGCTGAAGCAAGGCCCCTAGGAGTGTTGAAAAGCTTACTACCTTGAAACTAAAGCAGAACAACGATGAAGGCCTCATGGAGCTGCTGCACGCCTCTCGTTTTGCAAGGATAATCAGGGCCTTACTTCGAAGCTTGGGCTCACGTTGACTTTCACTTTAGGTATAGCGCAGAGCAGGGTGAGCTTCCAACAAGGAACTGGAAACCCAAGGTTTCTTAGGAGAAAACTCATTTTCTTCTCAGAACCATGCCGGCAGTGAGGAAAACCCCGGCAACAACAATGCTTTTCAGGTAGCTTCGAGGCCGCATGAACGGAGCTTTCATAATGGGAAAAGAAGCCTTATGCCATCAGTCTCCAATTTCTAGGTTGACACGCAGCATACACGCAGGACCAGAGCTTACTGTCTCTACGCAGTGTTCTGGTACCGAAACCGTTGCTTAAGCAAAGTCCATAGGAGTCTTGGAAAGCTTACTACCGTGAAACTAAAGCAGAACAGCGATGAAGGCCTCATGGAGCTGCTGCACGCCTCCCGTTTTGCCAGCATAATCAGGGCCTTATTTCGAGGCTAGTGCTCACATTGACTTTCACGTTTGGTATAGAGCAGAGCAGGGTGAGCTTCCAACTAGGAACTGGAAGCACAAGGTTTCTTTCGAGAAAACTCATTTTCTTCTATGTGCCATGCCGGCTGTAAGTAAAAGCACGGTAACAACAGTGTTTTGCAGGAAGCTTCGAGGCAGCATGAATGGAGCTTTCAAAACGGAAAAACAATTCTTGTGCCATCAGTCTCTAATTTCTAGGTTGACACGCAGCATACACGCAGGAGCAGAGCTTCCTGGTTCTACGCAGTGTTCTGGTACTGAAACGGGTGCTGAAGCAAGTCCGCTAGGAGTGTTGAAAAGCTTACTACCTTGAAACTAAAGCAGAACAACGATGAAGGCCTCATGGAGCTGCTGCACGCCTCTCGTTTTGCAAGGATAATCAGGGCCTTACTTCGAAGCTTGGGCTCACGTTGACTTTCACTTTAGGTATAGCGCAGAGCAAGGTGAGCTTCCAACAAGGAACTGGAAACCCAAGGTTTCTTAGGAGAAAACTCATTTTCTTCTCAGAACCATGCCGGCAGTGAGGAAAACCCCGGCAACAACAATGCTTTTCAGGTAGCTTCGAGGCCGCATGAACGGAGCTTTCATAATGGGAAAAGAAGCCTTATGCCATCAGTCTCCAATTTCTAGGTTGACACGCAGCATACACGCAGGACCAGAGCTTACTGTCTCTACGCAGTGTTCTGGTACCGAAACGGTTGCTTAAGCAAAGTCCCTAGGAGTCTTGGAGAGCTTACTACCGTGAAACCAAAGCAGAACAGCGATGAAGGCCTCATGGAGCTGCTGCACGCCTCCTGTTTTGCCAGGATAATCAGGGCCTTACTTCGAGGCTAGTGCTCACATTGACTTTCACGTTTGGTATAGAGCAGAGCAGGGTTAACTTCCAACTAGGAACTGGAAGCACAAGGTTTCTTTCGAGAAAACTCATTTTCTTCTATGAACCATGCCGGCTGTAAGTAAAAGCACGGTAACAACAGTGCTTTTCAGGGAGCTTCGGGGCCGCATCAACGGAGCTTTCATGATGGGAAAACTAGCCTTCTGCCATCAGTCTCTAATTTCTAGTTGACACACAGCATACACGCAGGAGCAGAGCTTCCTGGTTCTACGCAGTGTTCTGGTACTGAAACGGGTGCTGAAGCAAGTCCTCTAGGAGTGTTGAAAAGCTTACTACCGTGAAACTAAAGCAGAACAACGATGAAGGCCTCATGGAGCTGCTGCACGCCTCTCGTTTTGCAAGTATAATCAGGGCCTTATTTCGAAGCTTGGGCTCACGTTGACTTTCACTTTAGGTATAGCGCAGAGCAGGGTGAGCTTCCAACAAGGAACTGGAAACCCAAGGTTTCTTAGGAGAAAACTCATTTTCTTCTCAGAACCATGCCGGCAGTGAGGAAAACCCCGGCAACAACAATGCTTTTCAGGTAGCTTCGGGGCCGCATGAACGGAGCTTTCATAATGGGAAAAGAAGCCTTATGCCATCAGTCTCCAATTTCTAGGTTGACACGCAGCATACACGCAGGACCAGAGCTTACTGTCTCTACGCAGTGTTCTGGTACTGAAACGGTTGCTTAAGCAAAGTCCATAGGAGTCTTGGAAAGCTTACTACCGTGAAACTAAAGCAGAACAGCGATGAAGGCCTCAGGGAGCTGCTGCACGCCTCCCGTTTTGCCAGCATAATCAGGGCCTTACTTCGAGGCTAGTGCTCACATTGACTTTCACGTTTGGTATAGAGCAGAGCAGGGTGAGCTTCCAACTAGGAACTGGAAGCACAAGGTTTCTTTCGAGAAAACTCATTTTCTTCTATGTGCCATGCCGGCTGTAAGTAAAAGCACGGTAACAACAGTGCTTTGCAGGAAGCTTCGGGGCCGCATCAACGGAGCTTTCATAATGGGAAAACTAGCCTTGTGCCATCAGTCTCTACTTTCTAGGTTGACACGCAGCATACACGCAGGAGCAGAGCTTCCTGGTTCTACGCAGTGTTCTGCTACTGAAACGGGTGCTGAAGCAAGGCCCCTAGGAGTGTTGAAAAGCTTACTACCTTGAAACTAAAGCAGAACAACGATGAAGGCCTCATGGAGCTGCTGCACGCCTCTCGTTTTGCAAGGATAATCAGGGCCTTACTTCGAAGCTTGGGCTCACGTTGACTTTCACTTTAGGTATAGCGCAGAGCAGGGTGAGCTTCCAACAAGGAACTGGAAACCCAAGGTTTCTTAGGAGAAAACTCATTTTCTTCTCAGAACCATGCCGGCAGTGAGGAAAACCCCGGCAACAACAATGCTTTTCAGGTAGCTTCGGGGCCGCATGAACGGAGCTTTCATAATGGGAAAAGAAGCCTTATGCCATCAGTCTCCAATTTCTAGGTTGACACGCAGCATACACGCAGGACCAGAGCTTACTGTCTCTACGCAGTGTTCTGCTACTGAAACGGTTGCTTAAGCAAAGTCCATAGGAGTCTTGGAAAGCTTACTACCGTGAAACTAAAGCAGAACTGCGATGAAGGCCTCATGGAGCTGCTGCACGCCTCCCGTTTTGCCAGCATAATCAGGGCCTTACTTCGAGGCTAGTGCTCACATTGACTTTCACGTTTGGTATAGAGCAGAGCAGGGTGAGCTTCCAACTAGGAACTGGAAGCACAAGGTTTCTTTCGAGAAAACTCATTTTCTTCTATGTGCCATGCCGGCTGTAAGTAAAAGCACGGTAACAACAGTGCTTTGCAGGAAGCTTCGGGGCCGCATCAACGGAGCTTTCATAATGGGAAAACTAGCCTTGTGCCATCAGTCTCTACTTTCTAGGTTGACACGCAGCATACACGCAGGAGCAGAGCTTCCTGGTTCTACGCAGTGTTCTGGTACTGAAACGGGTGCTGAAGCAAGGCCCCTAGGAGTGTTGAAAAGCTTACTACCTTGAAACTAAAGCAGAACAACGATGAAGGCCTCATGGAGCTGCTGCACGCCTCTCGTTTTGCAAGGATAATCAGGGCCTTACTTCGAAGCTTGGGCTCACGTTGACTTTCACTTTAGGTATAGCGCAGAGCAGGGTGAGCTTCCAACAAGGAACTGGAAACCCAAGGTTTCTTAGGAGAAAACTCATTTTCTTCTCAGAACCATGCCGGCAGTGAGGAAAACCCCGGCAACAACAATGCTTTTCAGGTAGCTTCGAGGCCGCATGAACGGAGCTTTCATAATGGGAAAAGAAGCCTTATGCCATCAGTCTCCAATTTCTAGGTTGACACGCAGCATACACGCAGGACCAGAGCTTACTGTCTCTACGCAGTGTTCTGGTACCGAAACGGTTGCCTAAGCAAAGTCCCTAGGAACGTTGGAAAGCTTACTACCGTGAAACTAAAGCAGAACAGCGATGAAGGCCTCATGGAGCTGCTGCACGCCTCCCGTTTTGCCAGCATAATCAGGGCCTTACTTCGAGGCTAGTGCTCACATTGACTTTCACGTTTGGTATAGAGCAGAGCAGGGTGAGCTTCCAACTAGGAACTGGAAGCACAAGGTTTCTTTCGAGAAAACTCATTTTCTTCTAGGTGCCATGCCGGCTGTAAGTAAAAGCACGGTAACAACAGTGCTTTTCAGGGAGCTTCGGGGCCGCATCAACGGATCTTTCATTATTGTAAAACTAGCCTTGTGCCATCAGTCTCTACTTTCTAGGTTGACACGCAGCATACACGCAGGAGCAGAGCTTCCTGGTTCTACGCAGTGTTCTGGTACTGAAACGGGTGCTGAAGCAAGTCCTCTAGGTGTGTTGAAAAGCTTACTACCGTGAAACTAAAGCAGAACAACGATGAAGGCCTCATGGAGCTGCTGCACGCCTCTCGTTTTGCAAGGATAATCAGGGCCTTACTTCGAAGCTTGGGCTCACGTTGACTTTCACTTTAGGTATAGCGCAGAGCAGGGTGAGCTTCCAACAAGGAACTGGAAACCCAAGGTTTCTTAGGAGAAAACTCATTTTCTTCTCAGAACCATGCCGGCAGTGAGGAAAACCCCGGCAACAACAATGCTTTTCAGGTAGCTTCGGGGCCGCATGAACGGAGCTTTCATAATGGGAAAAGAAGCCTTATGCCATCAGTCTCCAATTTCTAGGTTGACACGCAGCATACACGCAGGACCAGAGCTTACTGTCTCTACGCAGTGTTCTGCTACTGAAACGGTTGCTTAAGCAAAGTCCATAGGAGTCTTGGAAAGCTTACTACCGTGAAACTAAAGCAGAACTGCGATGAAGGCCTCATGGAGCTGCTGCACGCCTCCCGTTTTGCCAGCATAATCAGGGCCTTACTTCGAGGCTAGTGCTCACATTGACTTTCACGTTTGGTATAGAGCAGAGCAGGGTGAGCTTCCAACTAGGAACTGGAAGCACAAGGTTTCTTTCGAGAAAACTCATTTTCTTCTATGTGCCATGCCGGCTGTAAGTAAAAGCACGGTAACAACAGTGCTTTTCAGGGAGCTTCGGGGCCGCATCAACGGATCTTTCATTATTGTAAAACTAGCCTTGTGCCATCAGTCTCTACTTTCTAGGTTGACACGCAGCATACACGCAGGAGCAGAGCTTCCTGGTTCTACGCAGTGTTCTGGTACTGAAACGGGTGCTGAAGCAAGGCCCCTAGGAGTGTTGAAAAGCTTACTACCTTGAAACTAAAGCAGAACAACGATGAAGGCCTCATGGAGCTGCTGCACGCCTCTCGTTTTGCAAGGATAATCAGGGCCTTACTTCGAAGCTTGGGCTCACGTTGACTTTCACTTTAGGTATAGCGCAGAGCAGGGTGAGCTTCCAACAAGGAACTGGAAACCCAAGGTTTCTTAGGAGAAAACTCATTTTCTTCTCAGAACCATGCCGGCAGTGAGGAAAACCCCGGCAACAACAATGCTTTTCAGGTAGCTTCGAGGCCGCATGAACGGAGCTTTCATAATGGGAAAAGAAGCCTTATGCCATCAGTCTCCAATTTCTAGGTTGACACGCAGCATACACGCAGGACCAGAGCTTACTGTCTCTACGCAGTGTTCTGGTACCGAAACGGTTGCCTAAGCAAAGTCCCTAGGAACGTTGGAAAGCTTACTACCGTGAAACTAAAGCAGAACAGCGATGAAGGCCTCATGGAGCTGCTGCACGCCTCCCGTTTTGCCAGCATAATCAGGGCCTTACTTCGAGGCTAGTGCTCACATTGACTTTCACGTTTGGTATAGAGCAGAGCAGGGTGAGCTTCCAACTAGGAACTGGAAGCACAAGGTTTCTTTCGAGAAAACTCATTTTCTTCTAGGTGCCATGCCGGCTGTAAGTAAAAGCACGGTAACAACAGTGCTTTTCAGGGAGCTTCGGGGCCGCATCAACGGATCTTTCATTATTGTAAAACTAGCCTTGTGCCATCAGTCTCTACTTTCTAGGTTGACACGCAGCATACACGCAGGAGCAGAGCTTCCTGGTTCTACGCAGTGTTCTGGTACTGAAACGGGTGCTGAAGCAAGGCCCCTAGGAGTGTTGAAAAGCTTACTACCTTGAAACTAAAGCAGAACAACGATGAAGGCCTCATGGAGCTGCTGCACGCCTCTCGTTTTGCAAGGATAATCAGGGCCTTACTTCGAAGCTTGGGCTCACGTTGACTTTCACTTTAGGTATAGCGCAGAGCAGGGTGAGCTTCCAACAAGGAACTGGAAACCCAAGGTTTCTTAGGAGAAAACTCATTTTCTTCTCAGAACCATGCCGGCAGTGAGGAAAACCCCGGCAACAACAATGCTTTTCAGGTAGCTTCGAGGCCGCATGAACGGAGCTTTCATAATGGGAAAAGAAGCCTTATGCCATCAGTCTCCAATTTCTAGGTTGACACGCAGCATACACGCAGGACCAGAGCTTACTGTCTCTATGCAGTGTTCTGGTACCGAAACGGTTGCTTCAGCAAAGTCCCTAGGAGTCTTGGAAAGCTTACTACCGTGAAACTAAAGCAGAACAGCGATGAAGGCCTCATGGAGCTGCTGCACGCCTCCCGTTTTGCCAGCATAATCAGGGCCTTACTTCGAGGCTAGTGCTCACATTGACTTTCACGTTTGGTATAGAGCAGAGCAGGGTGAGCTTCCAACTAGGAACTGGAAGCACAAGGTTTCTTTCGAGAAAACTCATTTTCTTCTATGAGCCATGCCGGCTGTAAGTAAAAGCACGGTAACAACAGTGCTTTTCAGGGAGCTTCGGGGCCGCATCAACGGAGCTTTCATAATGGGAAAACTAGCCTTGTGCCATCAGTCTCTAATTTCTAGGTTGACACGCAGCATACACGCAGGAGCAGAGCTTCCTGGTTCTACGCAGTGTTCTGGTACTGAAACGGGTGCTGAAGCAAGGCCCCTAGGAGTGTTGAAAAGCTTACTACCTTGAAACTAAAGCAGAACAACGATGAAGGCCTCATGGAGCTGCTGCACGCCTCTCGTTTTGCAAGGATAATCAGGGCCTTATTTCGAAGCTTGGGCTCACGTTGACTTTCACTTTAGGTATAGCGCAGAGCAGGGTGAGCTTCCAACAAGGAACTGGAAACCCAAGGTTTCTTAGGAGAAAACTCATTTTCTTCTCAGAACCATGCCGGCAGTGAGGAAAACCCCGGCAACAACAATGCTTTTCAGGTAGCTTCGGGGCCGCATGAACGGAGCTTTCATAATGGGAAAAGAAGCCTTATGCCATCAGTCTCCAATTTCTAGGTTGACACGCAGCATACACGCAGGACCAGAGCTTACTGTCTCTACGCAGTGTTCTGCTACTGAAACGGTTGCTTAAGCAAAGTCCCTAGGAGTCTTGGAAAGCTTACTACCGTGAAACTAAAGCAGAACAGCGATGAAGGCCTCATGGAGCTGCTGCACGCCTCCCGTTTTGCCAGCATAATCAGGGCCTTACTTCGAGGCTAGTGCTCACATTGACTTTCACGTTTGGTATAGAGCAGAGCAGGGTGAGCTTCCAACTAGGAACTGGAAGCACAAGGTTTCTTTCGAGAAAACTCATTTTCTTCTATGTGCCATGCCGGCTTAAGTAAAAGCACGGTAACAACAGTGCTTTTCAGGGAGCTTCGGGGCCGCATCAACGGAGTTTTCATAATGGGAAATCTAGCCTTGTGCCATCAGTCTCTACTTTCTAGGTTGACACGCAGCATACACGCAGGAGCAGAGCTTCCTGGTTTTACGCAGTGTTCTGGTACTGAAACAGGTGCTGAAGCAAGGCCCCTAGGAGTGTTGAAAAGCTTACTACCTTGAAACTAAAGCAGAACAACGATGAAGGCCTCATGGAGCTGCTGCACGCCTCTCGTTTTGCAAGGATAATCAGGGCCTTACTTCGAAGCTTGGGCTCACGTTGACTTTCACTTTAGGTATAGCGCAGAGCAGGGTGAGCTTCCAACAAGGAACTGGAAACCCAAGGTTTCTTAGGAGAAAACTCATTTTCTTCTCAGAACCATGCCGGCAGTGAGGAAAACCCCGGCAACAACAATGCTTTTCAGGTAGCTTCGGGGCCGCATGAACGGAGCTTTCATAATGGGAAAAGAAGCCTTATGCCATCAGTCTCCAATTTCTAGGTTGACACGCAGCATACACGCAGGACCAGAGCTTACTGTCTCTACGCAGTGTTCTGGTACTGAAACGGTTGCATAAGCAAAGTCCATAGGAGTCTTGGAAAGCTTACTACCGTGAAACTAAAGCAGAACAGCGATGAAGGCCTCATGGAGCTGCTGCACGCCTCCCGTTTTGCCAGCATAATCAGGGCCTTACTTCGAGGCTAGTGCTCACATTGACTTTCACGTTTGGTATAGAGCAGAGCAGGGTGAGCTTCCAACTAGGAACTGGAAGCACAAGGTTTCTTTCGAGAAAACTCATTTTCTTCTATGTGCCATGCCGGCTGTAAGTAAAAGCACGGTAACAACAGTGCTTTGCAGGAAGCTTCGGGACCGCATCAACGGAGCTTTCATAATGGGAAAACTAGCCTTGTGCCATCAGTCTCTACTTTCTAGGTTGACACGCAGCATACACGCAGGAGCAGAGCTTCCTGGTTCTACGCAGTGTTCTGGTACTGAAACGGGTGCTGAAGCAAGGCCCCTAGGAGTGTTGAAAAGCTTACTACCTTGAAACTAAAGCAGAACAACGATGAAGGCCTCATGGAGCTGCTGCACGCCTCTCGTTTTGCAAGGATAATCAGGGCCTTACTTCGAAGCTTGGGCTCACGTTGACTTTTCTTTAGGTATAGCGCAGAGCAGGGTGAGCTTCCAACAAGGAACTGGAAACCCAAGGTTTCTTAGGAGAAAACTCATTTTCTTCTCAGAACCATGCCGGCAGTGAGGAAAACCCCGGCAACAACAATGCTTTTCAGGTAGCTTCGAGGCCGCATGAATGGAGCTTTCATAATGGGAAAAGAAGCCTTATGCCATCAGTCTCCAATTTCTAGGTTGACACGCAGCATACACGCAGGACCAGAGCTTACTGTCTCTACGCAGTGTTCTGGTACCGAAACGGTTGCCTAAGCAAAGTCCCTAGGAACGTTGGAAAGCTTACTACCGTGAAACTAAAGCAGAACAGCGATGAAGGCCTCATGGAGCTGCTGCACGCCTCCCGTTTTGCCAGCATAATCAGGGCCTTACTTCGAGGCTAGTGCTCACATTGACTTTCACGTTTGGTATAGAGCAGAGCAGGGTGAGCTTCCAACTAGGAACTGGAAGCACAAGGTTTCTTTCGAGAAAACTCATTTTCTTCTAGGTGCCATGCCGGCTGTAAGTAAAAGCACGGTAACAACAGTGCTTTTCAGGGAGCTTCGGGGCCGCATCAACGGATCATTCATTATTGTAAAACTAGCCTTGTGCCATCAGTCTCTACTTTCTAGGTTGACACGCAGCATACACGCAGGAGCAGAGCTTCCTGGTTCTACGCAGTGTTCTGGTACTGAAACGGGTGCTGAAGCAAGTCCTCTAGGAGTGTTGAAAAGCTTACTACCTTGAAACTAAAGCAGAACAACGATGAAGGCCTCATGGAGCTGCTGCACGCCTCTCGTTTTGCAAGGATAATCAGGGCCTTACTTCGAAGCTTGGGCTCACGTTGACTTTCACTTTAGGTATAGCGCAGAGCAGGGTGAGCTTCCAACAAGGAACTGGAAACCCAAGGTTTCTTAGGAGAAAACTCATTTTCTTCTCAGAACCATGCCGGCAGTGAGGAAAACCCCGGCAACAACAATGCTTTTCAGGTAGCTTCGAGGCCGCATGAATGGAGCTTTCATAATGGGAAAAGAAGCCTTATGCCATCAGTCTCCAATTTCTAGGTTGACACGCAGCATACACGCAGGACCAGAGCTTACTGTCTCTACGCAGTGTTCTGGTACCGAAACGGTTGCCTAAGCAAAGTCCCTAGGAACGTTGGAAAGCTTACTACCGTGAAACTAAAGCAGAACAGCGATGAAGGCCTCATGGAGCTGCTGCACGCCTCCCGTTTTGCCAGCATAATCAGGGCCTTACTTCGAGGCTAGTGCTCACATTGACTTTCACGTTTGGTATAGAGCAGAGCAGGGTGAGCTTCCAACTAGGAACTGGAAGCACAAGGTTTCTTTCGAGAAAACTCATTTTCTTCTAGGTGCCATGCCGGCTGTAAGTAAAAGCACGGTAACAACAGTGCTTTTCAGGGAGCTTCGGGGCCGCATCAACGGATCTTTCATTATTGTAAAACTAGCCTTGTGCCATCAGTCTCTACTTTCTAGGTTGACACGCAGCATACACGCAGGAGCAGAGCTTCCTGGTTCTACGCAGTGTTCTGGTACTGAAACGGGTGCTGAAGCAAGGCCCCTAGGAGTGTTGAAAAGCTTACTACCTTGAAACTAAAGCAGAACAACGATGAAGGCCTCATGGAGCTGCTGCACGCCTCTCGTTTTGCAAGGATAATCAGGGCCTTATTTCGAAGCTTGGGCTCACGTTGACTTTCACTTTAGGTATAGCGCAGAGCAGGGTGAGCTTCCAACAAGGAACTGGAAACCCAAGGTTTCTTAGGAGAAAACTCATTTTCTTCTCAGAACCATGCCGGCAGTGAGGAAAACCCCGGCAACAACAATGCTTTTCAGGTAGCTTCGGGGCCGCATGAACGGAGCTTTCATAATGGGAAAAGAAGCCTTATGCCATCAGTCTCCAATTTCTAGGTTGACACGCAGCATACACGCAGGACCAGAGCTTACTGTCTCTACGCAGTGTTCTGGTACCGAAACGGTTGCTTAAGCAAAGTCCCTAGGAGTC
Organism: Eubalaena glacialis; assembly: GCF_028564815.1. NCBI lineage: Eukaryota > Metazoa > Chordata > Mammalia > Artiodactyla > Balaenidae > Eubalaena > Eubalaena glacialis. The sequence continues at coordinate 49,603,821 of NC_083731.1, forward strand.
TTGGAAAGCTTACTACCGTGAAACTAAAGCAGAACAGCGATGAAGGCCTCATGGAGCTGCTGCACGCCTCCCGTTTTGCCAGCATAATCAGGGCCTTACTTCGAGGCTAGTGCTCACATTGACTTTCACGTTTGGTATAGAGCAGAGCAGGGTGAGCTTCCAACTAGGAACTGGAAGCACAAGGTTTCTTTCGAGAAAACTCATTTTCTTCTATGAACCATGCCGGCTGTAAGTAAAAGCACGGTAACAACAGTGCTTTTCAGGGAGCTTCGGGGCCGCATCAACGGAGCTTTCATAATGGGAAAACTAGCCTTGTGCCATCAGTCTCTACTTTCTAGGTTGACACGCAGCATACACGCAGGAGCAGAGCTTCCTGGTTCTACGCAGTGTTCTGGTACTGAAACGGGTGCTGAAGCAAGGCCCCTAGGAGTGTTGAAAAGCTTACTACCTTGAAACTAAAGCAGAACAATGATGAAGGCCTCATGGAGCTGCTGCACGCCTCTCGTTTTGCAAGGATAATCAGGGCCTTACTTCGAAGCTTGGGCTCACGTTGACTTTCACTTTAGGTATAGCGCAGAGCAGGGTGAGCTTCCAACAAGGAACTGGAAACCCAAGGTTTCTTAGGAGAAAACTCATTTTCTTCTCAGAACCATGCCGGCAGTGAGGAAAACCCCGGCAACAACAATGCTTTTCAGGTAGCTTCGAGGCCGCTTGAACGGAGCTTTCATAATGGGAAAAGAAGCCTTATGCCATCAGTCTCCAATTTCTAGGTTGACACGCAGCATACACGCAGGACCAGAGCTTACTGTCTCTACGCAGTGTTCTGGTACCGAAACGGTTGCCTAATCAAAGTCCATAGGAACGTTGGAAAGCTTACTACCGTGAAACTAAAGCAGAACAGCGATGAAGGCCTCATGGAGCTGCTGCACGCCTCCCGTTTTGCCAGCATAATCAGGGCCTTACTTCGAGGCTAGTGCTCACATTGACTTTCACGTTTGGTATAGAGCAGAGCAGGGTGAGCTTCCAACTAGGAACTGGAAGCACAAGGTTTCTTTCGAGAAAACTCATTTTCTTCTATGTGCCATGCCGGCTGTAAGTAAAAGCACGGTAACAACAGTGTTTTGCAGGAAGCTTCGAGGCAGCATGAATGGAGCTTTCAAAACGGAAAAACAAGTCTTGTGCCATCAGTCTCTAATTTCTAGGTTGACACGCAGCATACACGCAGGAGCAGAGCTTCCTGGTTCTACGCAGTGTTCTGGTACTGAAACGGGTGCTGAAGCAAGTCCTCTAGGAGTGTTGAAAAGCTTACTACCTTGAAACTAAAGCAGAACAACGATGAAGGCCTCATGGAGCTGCTGCACGCCTCTCGTTTTGCAAGGATAATCAGGGCCTTACTTCGAAGCTTGGGCTCACGTTGACTTTTCTTTAGGTATAGCGCAGAGCAGGGTGAGCTTCCAACAAGGAACTGGAAACCCAAGGTTTCTTAGGAGAAAACTCATTTTCTTCTCAGAACCATGCCGGCAGTGAGGAAAACCCCGGCAACAACAATGCTTTTCAGGTAGCTTCGAGGCCGCATGAATGGAGCTTTCATAATGGGAAAAGAAGCCTTATGCCATCAGTCTCCAATTTCTAGGTTGACACGCAGCATACACGCAGGACCAGAGCTTACTGTCTCTACGCAGTGTTCTGGTACCGAAACGGTTGCCTAAGCAAAGTCCCTAGGAACGTTGGAAAGCTTACTACCGTGAAACTAAAGCAGAACAGCGATGAAGGCCTCATGGAGCTGCTGCACGCCTCCCGTTTTGCCAGCATAATCAGGGCCTTACTTCGAGGCTAGTGCTCACATTGACTTTCACGTTTGGTATAGAGCAGAGCAGGGTGAGCTTCCAACTAGGAACTGGAAGCACAAGGTTTCTTTCGAGAAAACTCATTTTCTTCTAGGTGCCATGCCGGCTGTAAGTAAAAGCACGGTAACAACAGTGCTTTTCAGGGAGCTTCGGGGCCGCATCAACGGATCTTTCATTATTGTAAAACTAGCCTTGTGCCATCAGTCTCTACTTTCTAGGTTGACACGCAGCATACACGCAGGAGCAGAGCTTCCTGGTTCTACGCAGTGTTCTGGTACTGAAACGGGTGCTGAAGCAAGTCCTCTAGGAGTGTTGAAAAGCTTACTACCTTGAAACTAAAGCAGAACAACGATGAAGGCCTCATGGAGCTGCTGCACGCCTCTCGTTTTGCAAGGATAATCAGGGCCTTACTTCGAAGCTTGGGCTCACGTTGACTTTCACTTTAGGTATAGCGCAGAGCAGGGTGAGCTTCCAACAAGGAACTGGAAACCCAAGGTTTCTTAGGAGAAAACTCATTTTCTTCTCAGAACCATGCCGGCAGTGAGGAAAACCCCGGCAACAACAATGCTTTTCAGGTAGCTTCGAGGCCGCATGAATGGAGCTTTCATAATGGGAAAAGAAGCCTTATGCCATCAGTCTCCAATTTCTAGGTTGACACGCAGCATACACGCAGGACCAGAGCTTACTGTCTCTACGCAGTGTTCTGGTACCGAAACGGTTGCCTAAGCAAAGTCCCTAGGAACGTTGGAAAGCTTACTACCGTGAAACTAAAGCAGAACAGCGATGAAGGCCTCATGGAGCTGCTGCACGCCTCCCGTTTTGCCAGCATAATCAGGGCCTTACTTCGAGGCTAGTGCTCACATTGACTTTCACGTTTGGTATAGAGCAGAGCAGGGTGAGCTTCCAACTAGGAACTGGAAGCACAAGGTTTCTTTCGAGAAAACTCATTTTCTTCTAGGTGCCATGCCGGCTGTAAGTAAAAGCACGGTAACAACAGTGCTTTTCAGGGAGCTTCGGGGCCGCATCAACGGATCTTTCATTATTGTAAAACTAGCCTTGTGCCATCAGTCTCTACTTTCTAGGTTGACACGCAGCATACACGCAGGAGCAGAGCTTCCTGGTTCTACGCAGTGTTCTGGTACTGAAACGGGTGCTGAAGCAAGGCCCCTAGGAGTGTTGAAAAGCTTACTACCTTGAAACTAAAGCAGAACAACGATGAAGGCCTCATGGAGCTGCTGCACGCCTCTCGTTTTGCAAGGATAATCAGGGCCTTATTTCGAAGCTTGGGCTCACGTTGACTTTCACTTTAGGTATAGCGCAGAGCAGGGTGAGCTTCCAACAAGGAACTGGAAACCCAAGGTTTCTTAGGAGAAAACTCATTTTCTTCTCAGAACCATGCCGGCAGTGAGGAAAACCCCGGCAACAACAATGCTTTTCAGGTAGCTTCGGGGCCGCATGAACGGAGCTTTCATAATGGGAAAAGAAGCCTTATGCCATCAGTCTCCAATTTCTAGGTTGACACGCAGCATACACGCAGGACCAGAGCTTACTGTCTCTACGCAGTGTTCTGGTACCGAAACGGTTGCTTAAGCAAAGTCCCTAGGAGTCTTGGAAAGCTTACTACCGTGAAACTAAAGCAGAACAGCGATGAAGGCCTCATGGAGCTGCTGCACGCCTCCCGTTTTGCCAGCATAATCAGGGCCTTACTTCGAGGCTAGTGCTCACATTGACTTTCACGTTTGGTATAGAGCAGAGCAGGGTGAGCTTCCAACTAGGAACTGGAAGCACAAGGTTTCTTTCGAGAAAACTCATTTTCTTCTATGAACCATGCCGGCTGTAAGTAAAAGCACGGTAACAACAGTGCTTTTCAGGGAGCTTCGGGGCCGCATCAACGGAGCTTTCATAATGGGAAAACTAGCCTTGTGCCATCAGTCTCTACTTTCTAGGTTGACACGCAGCATACACGCAGGAGCAGAGCTTCCTGGTTCTACGCAGTGTTCTGGTACTGAAACGGGTGCTGAAGCAAGGCCCCTAGGAGTGTTGAAAAGCTTACTACCTTGAAACTAAAGCAGAACAATGATGAAGGCCTCATGGAGCTGCTGCACGCCTCTCGTTTTGCAAGGATAATCAGGGCCTTACTTCGAAGCTTGGGCTCACGTTGACTTTCACTTTAGGTATAGCGCAGAGCAGGGTGAGCTTCCAACAAGGAACTGGAAACCCAAGGTTTCTTAGGAGAAAACTCATTTTCTTCTCAGAACCATGCCGGCAGTGAGGAAAACCCCGGCAACAACAATGCTTTTCAGGTAGCTTCGAGGCCGCTTGAACGGAGCTTTCATAATGGGAAAAGAAGCCTTATGCCATCAGTCTCCAATTTCTAGGTTGACACGCAGCATACACGCAGGACCAGAGCTTACTGTCTCTACGCAGTGTTCTGGTACCGAAACGGTTGCCTAATCAAAGTCCATAGGAACGTTGGAAAGCTTACTACCGTGAAACTAAAGCAGAACAGCGATGAAGGCCTCATGGAGCTGCTGCACGCCTCCCGTTTTGCCAGCATAATCAGGGCCTTACTTCGAGGCTAGTGCTCACATTGACTTTCACGTTTGGTATAGAGCAGAGCAGGGTGAGCTTCCAACTAGGAACTGGAAGCACAAGGTTTCTTTCGAGAAAACTCATTTTCTTCTATGTGCCATGCCGGCTGTAAGTAAAAGCACGGTAACAACAGTGTTTTGCAGGAAGCTTCGAGGCAGCATGAATGGAGCTTTCAAAACGGAAAAACAAGTCTTGTGCCATCAGTCTCTAATTTCTAGGTTGACACGCAGCATACACGCAGGAGCAGAGCTTCCTGGTTCTACGCAGTGTTCTGGTACTGAAACGGGTGCTGAAGCAAGTCCTCTAGGAGTGTTGAAAAGCTTACTACCTTGAAACTAAAGCAGAACAACGATGAAGGCCTCATGGAGCTGCTGCACGCCTCTCGTTTTGCAAGGATAATCAGGGCCTTATTTCGAAGCTTGGGCTCACGTTGACTTTCACTTTAGGTATAGCGCAGAGCAGGGTGAGCTTCCAACAAGGAACTGGAAACCCAAGGTTTCTTAGGAGAAAACTCATTTTCTTCTCAGAACCATGCCGGCAGTGAGGAAAACCCCGGCAACAACAATGCTTTTCAGGTAGCTTCGGGGCCGCATGAACGGAGCTTTCATAATGGGAAAAGAAGCCTTATGCCATCAGTCTCCAATTTCTAGGTTGACACGCAGCATACACGCAGGACCAGAGCTTACTGTCTCTACGCAGTGTTCTGGTACTGAAACGGTTGCTTAAGCAAAGTCCATAGGAGTCTTGGAAAGCTTACTACCGTGAAACTAAAGCAGAACTGCGATGAAGGCCTCATGGAGCTGCTGCACGCCTCCCGTTTTGCCAGCCTAATCAGGGCCTTACTTCGAGGCTAGTGCTCACATTGACTTTCACGTTTGGTATAGAGCAGAGCAGGGTGAGCTTCCAACTAGGAACTGGAAGCACAAGGTTTCTTTCGAGAAAACTCATTTTCTTCTAGGTGCCATGCCGGCTGTAAGTAAAAGCACGGTAACAACAGTGCTTTTCAGGGAGCTTCGGGGCCGCATCAACGGATCTTTCATTATTGTAAAACTAGCCTTGTGCCATCAGTCTCTACTTTCTAGGTTGACACGCAGCATACACGCAGGAGCAGAGCTTCCTGGTTCTACGCAGTGTTCTGCTACTGAAACGGGTGCTGAAGCAAGTCCTCTAGGAGTGTTGAAAAGCTTACTACCGTGAAACTAAAGCAGAACAACGATGAAGGCCTCATGGAGCTGCTGCACGCCTCTCGTTTTGCAAGGATAATCAGGGCCTTACTTCGAAGCTTGGGCTCACGTTGACTTTCACTTTAGGTATAGCGCAGAGCAGGGTGAGCTTCCAACAAGGAACTGGAAACCCAAGGTTTCTTAGGAGAAAACTCATTTTCTTCTCAGAACCATGCCGGCAGTGAGGAAAACCCCGGCAACAACAATGCCTTTCAGGTAGCTTCGAGGCCGCATGAATGGAGCTTTCATAATGGGAAAAGAAGCCTTATGCCATCAGTCTCCAATTTCTAGGTTGACACGCAGCATACACGCAGGACCAGAGCTTACTGTCTCTACGCAGTGTTCTGGTACCGAAACGGTTGCCTAAGCAAAGTCCCTAGGAACGTTGGAAAGCTTACTACCGTGAAACTAAAGCAGAACAGCGATGAAGGCCTCATGGAGCTGCTGCACGCCTCCCGTTTTGCCAGCATAATCAGGGCCTTACTTCGAGGCTAGTGCTCACATTGACTTTCACGTTTGGTATAGAGCAGAGCAGGGTGAGCTTCCAACTAGGAACTGGAAGCACAAGGTTTCTTTCGAGAAAACTCATTTTCTTCTAGGTGCCATGCCGGCTGTAAGTAAAAGCACGGTAACAACAGTGCTTTTCAGGGAGCTTCGGGGCCGCATCAACGGATCTTTCATTATTGTAAAACTAGCCTTGTGCCATCAGTCTCTACTTTCTAGGTTGACACGCAGCATACACGCAGGAGCAGAGCTTCCTGGTTCTACGCAGTGTTCTGGTACTGAAACGGGTGCTGAAGCAAGGCCCCTAGGAGTGTTGAAAAGCTTACTACCTTGAAACTAAAGCAGAACAACGATGAAGGCCTCATGGAGCTGCTGCACGCCTCTCGTTTTGCAAGGATAATCAGGGCCTTATTTCGAAGCTTGGGCTCACGTTGACTTTCACTTTAGGTATAGCGCAGAGCAGGGTGAGCTTCCAACAAGGAACTGGAAACCCAAGGTTTCTTAGGAGAAAACTCATTTTCTTCTCAGAACCATGCCGGCAGTGAGGAAAACCCCGGCAACAACAATGCTTTTCAGGTAGCTTCGGGGCCGCATGAACGGAGCTTTCATAATGGGAAAAGAAGCCTTATGCCATCAGTCTCCAATTTCTAGGTTGACACGCAGCATACACGCAGGACCAGAGCTTACTGTCTCTACGCAGTGTTCTGCTACTGAAACGGTTGCTTAAGCAAAGTCCATAGGAGTCTTGGAAAGCTTACTACCGTGAAACTAAAGCAGAACAGCGATGAAGGCCTCATGGAGCTGCTGCACGCCTCCCGTTTTGCCAGCATAATCAGGGCCTTACTTCGAGGCTAGTGCTCACATTGACTTTCACGTTTGGTATAGAGCAGAGCAGGGTGAGCTTCCAACTAGGAACTGGAAGCACAAGGTTTCTTTCGAGAAAACTCATTTTCTTCTATGAACCATGCCGGCTGTAAGTAAAAGCACGGTAACAACAGTGCTTTTCAGGGAGCTTCGGGGCCGCATCAACGGAGCTTTCATAATGGGAAAACTAGCCTTCTGCCATCAGTCTCTAATTTCTAGGTTGACACGCAGCATACACGCAGGAGCAGAGCTTCCTGGTTCTACGCAGTGTTCTGGTACTGAAACGGGTGCTGAAGCAAGTCCTCTAGGAGTGTTGAAAAGCTTACTACCTTGAAACTAAAGCAGAACAACGATGAAGGCCTCATGGAGCTGCTGCACGCCTCTCCTTTTGCAAGGATAATCAGGGCCTTATTTCGAAGCTTGGGCTCACGTTGACTTTCACTTTAGGTATAGCGCAGAGCAGGGTGAGCTTCCAACAAGGAACTGGAAACCCAAGGTTTCTTAGGAGAAAACTCATTTTCTTCTCAGAACCATTCCGGCAGTGAGGAAAACCCCGGCAACAACAATGCTTTTCAGGTAGCTTCGGGGCCGCATGAACGGAGCTTTCATAATGGGAAAAGAAGCCTTATGCCATCAGTCTCCAATTTCTAGGTTGACACGCAGCATACACGCAGGACCAGAGCTTACTGTCTCTACGCAGTGTTCTGGTACCGAAACGGTTGCCTAATCAAAGTCCATAGGAACGTTGGAAAGCTTACTACCGTGAAACTAAAGCAGAACAGCGATGAAGGCCTCATGGAGCTGCTGCACGCCTCCCGTTTTGCCAGCATAATCAGGGCCTTACTTCGAGGCTAGTGCTCACATTGACTTTCACGTTTGGTATAGAGCAGAGCAGGGTGAGCTTCCAACTAGGAACTGGAAGCACAAGGTTTCTTTCGAGAAAACTCATTTTCTTCTATGTGCCATGCCGGCTGTAAGTAAAAGCACGGTAACAACAGTGTTTTGCAGGAAGCTTCGAGGCAGCATGAATGGAGCTTTCAAAACGGAAAAACAAGTCTTGTGCCATCAGTCTCTAATTTCTAGGTTGACACGCAGCATACACGCAGGAGCAGAGCTTCCTGGTTCTACGCAGTGTTCTGGTACTGAAACGGGTGCTGAAGCAAGTCCTCTAGGTGTGTTGAAAAGCTTACTACCTTGAAACTAAAGCAGAACAACGATGAAGGCCTCATGGAGCTGCTGCACGCCTCTCGTTTTGCAAGGATAATCAGGGCCTTATTTCGAAGCTTGGGCTCACGTTGACTTTCACTTTAGGTATAGCGCAGAGCAGGGTGAGCTTCCAACAAGGAACTGGAAACCCAAGGTTTCTTAGGAGAAAACTCATTTTCTTCTCAGAACCATGCCGGCAGTGAGGAAAACCCCGGCAACAACAATGCTTTTCAGGTAGCTTCGGGGCCGCATGAACGGAGCTTTCATAATGGGATTAGATGCCTTATGCCATCAGTCTCCAATTTCTAGGTTGACACGCAGCATACACGCAGGACCAGAGCTTACTGTCTCTACGCAGTGTTCTGGTACTGAAACGGTTGCTTAAGCAAAGTCCATAGGAGTCTTGGAAAGCTTACTACCGTGAAACTAAAGCAGAACAGCGATGAAGGCCTCATGGAGCTGCTGCACGCCTCCCGTTTTGCCAGCATAATCAGGGCCTTACTTCGAGGCTAGTGCTCACATTGACTTTCACGTTTGGTATAGAGCAGAGCAGGGTGAGCTTCCAACTAGGAACTGGAAGCACAAGGTTTCTTTCGAGAAAACTCATTTTCTTCTATGTGCCATGCCGGCTGTAAGTAAAAGCACGGTAACAACAGTGCTTTGCAGGAAGCTTCGGGGCCGCATCAACGGAGCTTTCATAATGGGAAAACTAGCCTTGTGCCATCAGTCTCTACTTTCTAGGTTGACACGCAGCATACACGCAGGAGCAGAGCTTCCTGGTTCTACGAAGTGTTCTGCTACTGAAACGGGTGCTGAAGCAAGGCCCCTAGGAGTGTTGAAAAGCTTACTACCTTGAAACTAAAGCAGAACAACGATGAAGGCCTCATGGAGCTGCTGCACGCCTCTCGTTTTGCAAGGATAATCAGGGCCTTACTTCGAAGCTTGGGCTCACGTTGACTTTCACTTTAGGTATAGCGCAGAGCAGGGTGAGCTTCCAACAAGGAACTGGAAACCCAAGGTTTCTTAGGAGAAAACTCATTTTCTTCTCAGAACCATGCCGGCAGTGAGGAAAACCCCGGCAACAACAATGCTTTTCAGGTAGCTTCGGGGCCGCATGAACGGAGCTTTCATAATGGGAAAAGAAGCCTTATGCCATCAGTCTCCAATTTCTAGGTTGACACGCAGCATACACGCAGGACCAGAGCTTACTGTCTCTACGCAGTGTTCTGCTACTGAAACGGTTGCTTAAGCAAAGTCCATAGGAGTCTTGGAAAGCTTACTACCGTGAAACTAAAGCAGAACTGCGATGAAGGCCTCATGGAGCTGCTGCACGCCTCCCGTTTTGCCAGCATAATCAGGGCCTTACTTCGAGGCTAGTGCTCACATTGACTTTCACGTTTGGTATAGAGCAGAGCAGGGTGAGCTTCCAACTAGGAACTGGAAGCACAAGGTTTCTTTCGAGAAAACTCATTTTCTTCTATGTGCCATGCCGGCTGTAAGTAAAAGCACGGTAACAACAGTGCTTTGCAGGAAGCTTCGGGGCCGCATCAACGGATCTTTCATTATTGTAAAACTAGCCTTGTGCCATCAGTCTCTACTTTCTAGGTTGACACGCAGCATACACGCAGGAGCAGAGCTTCCTGGTTCTACGCAGTGTTCTGGTACTGAAACGGGTGCTGAAGCAAGGCCCCTAGGAGTGTTGAAAAGCTTACTACCTTGAAACTAAAGCAGAACAACGATGAAGGCCTCATGGAGCTGCTGCACGCCTCTCGTTTTGCAAGGATAATCAGGGCCTTACTTCGAAGCTTGGGCTCACGTTGACTTTCACTTTAGGTATAGCGCAGAGCAGGGTGAGCTTCCAACAAGGAACTGGAAACCCAAGGTTTCTTAGGAGAAAACTCATTTTCTTCTCAGAACCATGCCGGCAGTGAGGAAAACCCCGGCAACAACAATGCTTTTCAGGTAGCTTCGAGGCCGCATGAACGGAGCTTTCATAATGGGAAAAGAAGCCTTATGCCATCAGTCTCCAATTTCTAGGTTGACACGCAGCATACACGCAGGACCAGAGCTTACTGTCTCTACGCAGTGTTCTGGTACCGAAACGGTTGCCTAAGCAAAGTCACTAGGAACGTTGGAAAGCTTACTACCGTGAAACTAAAGCAGAACAGCGATGAAGGCCTCATGGAGCTGCTGCACGCCTCCCGTTTTGCCAGCATAATCAGGGCCTTACTTCGAGGCTAGTGCTCACATTGACTTTCACGTTTGGTATAGAGCAGAGCAGGGTGAGCTTCCAACTAGGAACTGGAAGCACAAGGTTTCTTTCGAGAAAACTCATTTTCTTCTAGGTGCCATGCCGGCTGTAAGTAAAAGCACGGTAACAACAGTGCTTTTCAGGGAGCTTCGGGGCCGCATCAACGGATCTTTCATTATTGTAAAACTAGCCTTGTGCCATCAGTCTCTACTTTCTAGGTTGACACGCAGCATACACGCAGGAGCAGAGCTTCCTGGTTCTACGCAGTGTTCTGGTACTGAAACGGGTGCTGAAGCAAGGCCCCTAGGAGTGTTGAAAAGCTTACTACCTTGAAACTAAAGCAGAACAACGATGAAGGCCTCATGGAGCTGCTGCACGCCTCTCGTTTTGCAAGGATAATCAGGGCCTTACTTCGAAGCTTGGGCTCACGTTGACTTTCACTTTAGGTATAGCGCAGAGCAGGGTGAGCTTCCAACAAGGAACTGGAAACCCAAGGTTTCTTAGGAGAAAACTCATTTTCTTCTCAGAACCATGCCGGCAGTGAGGAAAACCCCGGCAACAACAATGCTTTTCAGGTAGCTTCGAGGCCGCATGAACGGAGCTTTCATAATGGGAAAAGAAGCCTTATGCCATCAGTCTCCAATTTCTAGGTTGACACGCAGCATACACGCAGGACCAGAGCTTACTGTCTCTATGCAGTGTTCTGGTACCGAAACGGTTGCTTCAGCAAAGTCCCTAGGAGTCTTGGAAAGCTTACTACCGTGAAACTAAAGCAGAACAGCGATGAAGGCCTCATGGAGCTGCTGCACGCCTCCCGTTTTGCCAGCATAATCAGGGCCTTACTTCGAGGCTAGTGCTCACATTGACTTTCACGTTTGGTATAGAGCAGAGCAGGGTGAGCTTCCAACTAGGAACTGGAAGCACAAGGTTTCTTTCGAGAAAACTCATTTTCTTCTATGAGCCATGCCGGCTGTAAGTAAAAGCACGGTAACAACAGTGCTTTTCAGGGAGCTTCGGGGCCGCATCAACGGAGCTTTCATAATGGGAAAACTAGCCTTGTGCCATCAGTCTCTAATTTCTAGGTTGACACGCAGCATACACGCAGGAGCAGAGCTTCCTGGTTCTACGCAGTGTTCTGGTACTGAAACGGGTGCTGAAGCAAGGCCCCTAGGAGTGTTGAAAAGCTTACTACCTTGAAACTAAAGCAGAACAACGATGAAGGCCTCATGGAGCTGCTGCACGCCTCTCGTTTTGCAAGGATAATCAGGGCCTTATTTCGAAGCTTGGGCTCACGATGACTTTCACTTTAGGTATAGCGCAGAGCAGGGTGAGCTTCCAACAAGGAACTGGAAACCCAAGGTTTCTTAGGAGAAAACTCATTTTCTTCTCAGAACCATGCCGGCAGTGAGGAAAACCCCGGCAACAACAATGCTTTTCAGGTAGCTTCGGGGCCGCATGAACGGAGCTTTCATAATGGGAAAAGAAGCCTTATGCCATCAGTCTCCAATTTCTAGGTTGACACGCAGCATACACGCAGGACCAGAGCTTACTGTCTCTACGCAGTGTTCTGGTACTGAAACGGTTGCTTAAGCAAAGTCCCTAGGAGTCTTGGAAAGCTTACTACCGTGAAACTAAAGCAGAACAGCGATGAAGGCCTCATGGAGCTGCTGCACGCCTCCCGTTTTGCCAGCATAATCAGGGCCTTACTTCGAGGCTAGTGCTCACATTGACTTTCACGTTTGGTATAGAGCAGAGCAGGGTGAGCTTCCAACTAGGAACTGGAAGCACAAGGTTTCTTTCGAGAAAACTCATTTTCTTCTATGTGCCATGCCGGCTGTAAGTAAAAGCACGGTAACAACAGTGCTTTTCAGGGAGCTTCGGGGCCGCATCAACGGAGTTTTCATAATGGGAAATCTAGCCTTGTGCCATCAGTCTCTACTTTCTAGGTTGACACGCAGCATACACGCAGGAGCAGAGCTTCCTGGTTTTACGCAGTGTTCTGGTACTGAAACAGGTGCTGAAGCAAGGCCCCTAGGAGTGTTGAAAAGCTTACTACCTTGAAACTAAAGCAGAACAACGATGAAGGCCTCATGGAGCTGCTGCACGCCTCTCGTTTTGCAAGGATAATCAGGGCCTTACTTCGAAGCTTGGGCTCACGTTGACTTTCACTTTAGGTATAGCGCAGAGCAGGGTGAGCTTCCAACAAGGAACTGGAAACCCAAGGTTTCTTAGGAGAAAACTCATTTTCTTCTCAGAACCATGCCGGCAGTGAGGAAAACCCCGGCAACAACAATGCTTTTCAGGTAGCTTCGGGGCCGCATGAACGGAGCTTTCATAATGGGAAAAGAAGCCTTATGCCATCAGTCTCCAATTTCTAGGTTGACACGCAGCATACACGCAGGACCAGAGCTTACTGTCTCTACGCAGTGTTCTGCTACTGAAACGGTTGCTTAAGCAAAGTCCATAGGAGTCTTGGAAAGCTTACTACCGTGAAACTAAAGCAGAACAGCGATGAAGGCCTCATGGAGCTGCTGCACGCCTCCCGTTTTGCCAGCATAATCAGGGCCTTACTTCGAGGCTAGTGCTCACATTGACTTTCACGTTTGGTATAGAGCAGAGCAGGGTGAGCTTCCAACTAGGAACTGGAAGCACAAGGTTTCTTTCGAGAAAACTCATTTTCTTCTATGTGCCATGCCGGCTGTAAGTAAAAGCACGGTAACAACAGTGCTTTGCAGGAAGCTTCGGGACCGCATCAACGGAGCTTTCATAAAGGGAAAACTAGCCTTGTGCCATCAGTCTCTACTTTCTAGGTTGACACGCAGCATACACGCAGGAGCAGAGCTTCCTGGTTCTACGCAGTGTTCTGGTACTGAAACGGGTGCTGAAGCAAGGCCCCTAGGAGTGTTGAAAAGCTTACTACCTTGAAACTAAAGCAGAACAACGATGAAGGCCTCATGGAGCTGCTGCACGCCTCTCGTTTTGCAAGGATAATCAGGGCCTTACTTCGAAGCTTGGGCTCACGTTGACATTTCTTTAGGTATAGCGCAGAGCAGGGTGAGCTTCCAACAAGGAACTGGAAACCCAAGGTTTCTTAGGAGAAAACTCATTTTCTTCTCAGAACCATGCCGGCAGTGAGGAAAACCCCGGCAACAACAATGCTTTTCAGGTAGCTTCGAGGCCGCATGAATGGAGCTTTCATAATGGGAAAAGAAGCCTTATGCCATCAGTCTCCAATTTCTAGGTTGACACGCAGCATACACGCAGGACCAGAGCTTACTGTCTCTACGCAGTGTTCTGGTACCGAAACGGTTGCCTAAGCAAAGTCCCTAGGAACGTTGGAAAGCTTACTACCGTGAAACTAAAGCAGAACAGCGATGAAGGCCTCATGGAGCTGCTGCACGCCTCCCGTTTTGCCAGCATAATCAGGGCCTTACTTCGAGGCTAGTGCTCACATTGACTTTCACGTTTGGTATAGAGCAGAGCAGGGTGAGCTTCCAACTAGGAACTGGAAGCACAAGGTTTCTTTCGAGAAAACTCATTTTCTTCTAGGTGCCATGCCGGCTGTAAGTAAAAGCACGGTAACAACAGTGCTTTTCAGGGAGCTTCGGGGCCGCATCAACGGAGCTTTCATTATTGTAAAACTAGCCTTGTGCCATCAGTCTCTACTTTCTAGGTTGACACGCAGCATACACGCAGGAGCAGAGCTTCCTGGTTCTACGCAGTGTTCTGGTACTGAAACGGGTGCTGAAGCAAGTCCTCTAGGAGTGTTGAAAAGCTTACTACCTTGAAACTAAAGCAGAACAACGATGAAGGCCTCATGGAGCTGCTGCACGCCTCTCGTTTTGCAAGGATAATCAGGGCCTTACTTCGAAGCTTGGGCTCACGTTGACTTTCACTTTAGGTATAGCGCAGAGCAGGGTGAGCTTCCAACAAGGAACTGGAAACCCAAGGTTTCTTAGGAGAAAACTCATTTTCTTCTCAGAACCATGCCGGCAGTGAGGAAAACCCCGGCAACAACAATGCTTTTCAGGTAGCTTCGAGGCCGCATGAATGGAGCTTTCATAATGGGAAAAGAAGCCTTATGCCATCAGTCTCCAATTTCTAGGTTGACACGCAGCATACACGCAGGACCAGAGCTTACTGTCTCTACGCAGTGTTCTGGTACCGAAACGGTTGCCTAAGCAAAGTCCCTAGGAACGTTGGAAAGCTTACTACCGTGAAACTAAAGCAGAACAGCGATGAAGGCCTCATGGAGCTGCTGCACGCCTCCCGTTTTGCCAGCATAATCAGGGCCTTACTTCGAGGCTAGTGCTCACATTGACTTTCACGTTTGGTATAGAGCAGAGCAGGGTGAGCTTCCAACTAGGAACTGGAAGCACAAGGTTTCTTTCGAGAAAACTCATTTTCTTCTAGGTGCCATGCCGGCTGTAAGTAAAAGCACGGTAACAACAGTGCTTTTCAGGGAGCTTCGGGGCCGCATCAACGGATCTTTCATTATTGTAAAACTAGCCTTGTGCCATCAGTCTCTACTTTCTAGGTTGACACGCAGCATACACGCAGGAGCAGAGCTTCCTGGTTCTACGCAGTGTTCTGGTACTGAAACGGGTGCTGAAGCAAGTCCTCTAGGAGTGTTGAAAAGCTTACTACCTTGAAACTAAAGCAGAACAACGATGAAGGCCTCATGGAGCTGCTGCACGCCTCTCGTTTTGCAAGGATAATCAGGGCCTTATTTCGAAGCTTGGGCTCACGTTGACTTTCACTTTAGGTATAGCGCAGAGCAGGGTGAGCTTCCAACAAGGAACTGGAAACCCAAGGTTTCTTAGGAGAAAACTCATTTTCTTCTCAGAACCATGCCGGCAGTGAGGAAAACCCCGGCAACAACAATGCTTTTCAGGTAGCTTCGGGGCCGCATGAACGGAGCTTTCATAATGGGAAAAGAAGCCTTATGCCATCAGTCTCCAATTTCTAGGTTGACACGCAGCATACACGCAGGACCAGAGCTTACTGTCTCTACGCAGTGTTCTGGTACTGAAACGGTTGCTTAAGCAAAGTCCATAGGAGTCTTGGAAAGCTTACTACCGTGAAACTAAAGCAGAACTGCGATGAAGGCCTCATGGAGCTGCTGCACGCCTCCCTTTTTGCCAGCCTAATCAGGGCCTTACTTCGAGGCTAGTGCTCACATTGACTTTCACGTTTGGTATAGAGCAGAGCAGGGTGAGCTTCCAACTAGGAACTGGAAGCACAAGGTTTCTTTCGAGAAAACTCATTTTCTTCTAGGTGCCATGCCGGCTGTAAGTAAAAGCATGGTAACAACAGTGCTTTTCAGGGAGCTTCGGGGCCGCATCAACGGATCTTTCATTATTGTAAAACTAGCCTTGTGCCATCAGTCTCTACTTTCTAGGTTGACACGCAGCATACACGCAGGAGCAGAGCTTCCTGGTTCTACGCAGTGTTCTGGTACTGAAACGGGTGCTGAAGCAAGTCCTCTAGGAGTGTTGAAAAGCTTACTACCTTGAAACTAAAGCAGAACAACGATGAAGGCCTCATGGAGCTGCTGCACGCCTCTCGTTTTGCAAGGATAATCAGGGCCTTACTTCGAAGCTTGGGCTCACGTTGACTTTCACTTTAGGTATAGCGCAGAGCAGGGTGAGCTTCCAACAAGGAACTGGAAACCCAAGGTTTCTTAGGAGAAAACTCATTTTCTTCTCAGAACCATGCCGGCAGTGAGGAAAACCCCGGCAACAACAATGCTTTTCAGGTAGCTTCGAGGCCGCATGAATGGAGCTTTCATAATGGGAAAAGAAGCCTTATGCCATCAGTCTCCAATTTCTAGGTTGACACGCAGCATACACGCAGGACCAGAGCTTACTGTCTCTACGCAGTGTTCTGGTACCGAAACGGTTGCCTAAGCAAAGTCCCTAGGAACGTTGGAAAGCTTACTACCGTGAAACTAAAGCAGAACAGCGATGAAGGCCTCATGGAGCTGCTGCACGCCTCCCGTTTTGCCAGCATAATCAGGGCCTTACTTCGAGGCTAGTGCTCACATTGACTTTCACGTTTGGTATAGAGCAGAGCAGGGTGAGCTTCCAACTAGGAACTGGAAGCACAAGGTTTCTTTCGAGAAAACTCATTTTCTTCTAGGTGCCATGCCGGCTGTAAGTAAAAGCACGGTAACAACAGTGCTTTTCAGGGAGCTTCGGGGCCGCATCAACGGATCTTTCATTATTGTAAAACTAGCCTTGTGCCATCAGTCTCTACTTTCTAGGTTGACACGCAGCATACACGCAGGAGCAGAGCTTCCTGGTTCTACGCAGTGTTCTGGTACTGAAACGGGTGCTGAAGCAAGGCCCCTAGGAGTGTTGAAAAGCTTACTACCTTGAAACTAAAGCAGAACAACGATGAAGGCCTCATGGAGCTGCTGCACGCCTCTCGTTTTGCAAGGATAATCAGGGCCTTATTTCGAAGCTTGGGCTCACGTTGACTTTCACTTTAGGTATAGCGCAGAGCAGGGTGAGCTTCCAACAAGGAACTGGAAACCCAAGGTTTCTTAGGAGAAAACTCATTTTCTTCTCAGAACCATGCCGGCAGTGAGGAAAACCCCGGCAACAACAATGCTTTTCAGGTAGCTTCGGGGCCGCATGAACGGAGCTTTCATAATGGGAAAAGAAGCCTTATGCCATCAGTCTCCAATTTCTAGGTTGACACGCAGCATACACGCAGGACCAGAGCTTACTGTCTCTACGCAGTGTTCTGCTACTGAAACGGTTGCTTAAGCAAAGTCCATAGGAGTCTTGGAAAGCTTACTACCGTGAAACTAAAGCAGAACAGCGATGAAGGCCTCATGGAGCTGCTGCACGCCTCCCGTTTTGCCAGCATAATCAGGGCCTTACTTCGAGGCTAGTGCTCACATTGACTTTCACGTTTGGTATAGAGGAGAGCAGGGTGAGCTTCCAACTAGGAACTGGAAGCACAAGGTTTCTTTCGAGAAAACTCATTTTCTTCTATGAACCATGCCGGCTGTAAGTAAAAGCACGGTAACAACAGTGCTTTTCAGGGAGCTTCGGGGCCGCATCAACGGAGCTTTCATAATGGGAAAACTAGCCTTCTGCCATCAGTCTCTAATTTCTAGGTTGACACGCAGCATACACGCAGGAGCAGAGCTTCCTGGTTCTACGCAGTGTTCTGGTACTGAAACGGGTGCTGAAGCAAGTCCTCTAGGAGTGTTGAAAAGCTTACTACCTTGAAACTAAAGCAGAACAACGATGAAGGCCTCATGGAGCTGCTGCACGCCTCTCGTTTTGCAAGGATAATCAGGGCCTTATTTCGAAGCTTGGGCTCACGTTGACTTTCACTTTAGGTATAGCGCAGAGCAGGGTGAGCTTCCAACAAGGAACTGGAAACCCAAGGTTTCTTAGGAGAAAACTCATTTTCTTCTCAGAACCATTCCGGCAGTGAGGAAAACCCCGGCAACAACAATGCTTTTCAGGTAGCTTCGGGGCCGCATGAACGGAGCTTTCATAATGGGAAAAGAAGCCTTATGCCATCAGTCTCCAATTTCTAGGTTGACACGCAGCATACACGCAGGACCAGAGCTTACTGTCTCTACGCAGTGTTCCGGTACTGAAACGGTTTCTTAAGCAAAGTCCATAGGAGTCTTGGAAAGCTTACTACCGTGAAACTAAAGCAGAACAGCGATGAAGGCCTCATGGAGCTGCTGCACGCCTCCCGTTTTGCCAGCATAATCAGGGCCTTACTTCGAGGCTAGTGCTCACATTGACTTTCACGTTTGGTATAGAGCAGAGCAGGGTGAGCTTCCAACTAGGAACTGGAAGCACAAGGTTTCTTTCGAGAAAACTCATTTTCTTCTATGTGCCATGCCGGCTGTAAGTAAAAGCACGGTAACAACAGTGCTTTGCAGGAAGCTTCGGGGCCGCATCAACGGAGCTTTCATAATGGGAAAACTAGCCTTGTGCCATCAGTCTCTACTTTCTAGGTTGACACGCAGCATACACGCAGGAGCAGAGCTTCCTGGTTCTACGCAGTGTTCTGGTACTGAAACGGGTGCTGAAGCAAGGCCCCTAGGAGTGTTGAAAAGCTTACTACCTTGAAACTAAAGCAGAACAATGATGAAGGCCTCATGGAGCTGCTGCACGCCTCTCGTTTTGCAAGGATAATCAGGGCCTTACTTCGAAGCTTGGGCTCACGTTGACTTTCACTTTAGGTATAGCGCAGAGCAGGGTGAGCTTCCAACAAGGAACTGGAAACCCAAGGTTTCTTAGGAGAAAACTCATTTTCTTCTCAGAACCATGCCGGCAGTGAGGAAAACCCCGGCAACAACAATGCTTTTCAGGTAGCTTCGAGGCCGCTTGAACGGAGCTTTCATAATGGGAAAAGAAGCCTTATGCCATCAGTCTCCAATTTCTAGGTTGACACGCAGCATACACGCAGGACCAGAGCTTACTGTCTCTACGCAGTGTTCTGGTACCGAAACGGTTGCCTAATCAAAGTCCATAGGAACGTTGGAAAGCTTACTACCGTGAAACTAAAGCAGAACAGCGATGAAGGCCTCATGGAGCTGCTGCACGCCTCCCGTTTTGCCAGCATAATCAGGGCCTTACTTCGAGGCTAGTGCTCACATTGACTTTCACGTTTGGTATAGAGCAGAGCAGGGTGAGCTTCCAACTAGGAACTGGAAGCACAAGGTTTCTTTCGAGAAAACTCATTTTCTTCTATGTGCCATGCCGGCTGTAAGTAAAAGCACGGTAACAACAGTGTTTTGCAGGAAGCTTCGAGGCAGCATGAATGGAGCTTTCAAAACGGAAAAACAAGTCTTGTGCCATCAGTCTCTAATTTCTAGGTTGACACGCAGCATACACGCAGGAGCAGAGCTTCCTGGTTCTACGCAGTGTTCTGGTACTGAAACGGGTGCTGAAGCAAGTCCTCTAGGAGTGTTGAAAAGCTTACTACCTTGAAACTAAAGCAGAACAACGATGAAGGCCTCATGGAGCTGCTGCACGCCTCTCGTTTTGCAAGGATAATCAGGGCCTTATTTCGAAGCTTGGGCTCACGTTGACTTTCACTTTAGGTATAGCGCAGAGCAGGGTGAGCTTCCAACAAGGAACTGGAAACCCAAGGTTTCTTAGGAGAAAACTCATTTTCTTCTCAGAACCATGCCGGCAGTGAGGAAAACCCCGGCAACAACAATGCTTTTCAGGTAGCTTCGGGGCCGCATGAACGGAGCTTTCATAATGGGAAAAGAAGCCTTATGCCATCAGTCTCCAATTTCTAGGTTGACACGCAGCATACACGCAGGACCAGAGCTTACTGTCTCTACGCAGTGTTCTGGTACTGAAACGGTTGCTTAAGCAAAGTCCATAGGAGTCTTGGAAAGCTTACTACCGTGAAACTAAAGCAGAACTGCGATGAAGGCCTCATGGAGCTGCTGCACGCCTCCCGTTTTGCCAGCCTAATCAGGGCCTTACTTCGAGGCTAGTGCTCACATTGACTTTCACGTTTGGTATAGAGCAGAGCAGGGTGAGCTTCCAACTAGGAACTGGAAGCACAAGGTTTCTTTCGAGAAAACTCATTTTCTTCTATGTGCCATTCCGGCTGTAAGTAAAAGCACGGTAACAACAGTGCTTTGCAGGAAGCTTCGGGTCCGCATGAATGGAGCTTTCAAAACGGAAAAACAAGCCTTGTGCCATCAGTCTCTAATTTCTAGGTTGACACGCAGCATACACGCAGGAGCAGAGCTTCCTGGTTCTACGCAGTGTTCTGGTACTGAAACGGGTGCTGAAGCAAGTCCGCTAGGAGTGTTGAAAAGCTTACTACCTTGAAACTAAAGCAGAACAACGATGAAGGCCTCATGGAGCTGCTGCACGCCTCTCGTTTTGCAAGGATAATCAGGGCCTTACTTCGAAGCTTGGGCTCACGTTGACTTTGATTTTAGGTATAGCGCAGAGCAGGGTGAGCTTCCAACAAGGAACTGGAAACCCAAGGTTTCTTAGGAGAAAACTCATTTTCTTCTCAGAACCATGCCGGCAGTGAGGAAAACCCCGGCAACAACAATGCTTTTCAGGTAGCTTCGAGGCCGCATGAACGGAGCTTTCATAATGGGAAAAGAAGCCTTATGCCATCAGTCTCCAATTTCTAGGTTGACACGCAGCATACACGCAGGACCAGAGCTTACTGTCTCTACGCAGTTTTCTAGTACCGAAACGGTTGCTTAAGCAAAGTCCCTAGGAACGTTGGAAAGCTTACTACCGTGAAACTAAAGCAGAACAGCGATGAAGGCCTCATGGAGCTGCTGCTCCCCCCCGTTTTGCCAGCATAATCAGGGCCTTACTTCGAGGCTAGTGCTCACATTGACTTTCACGTTTGGTATAGAGCAGAGCAGGGTGAGCTTCCAACTAGGAACTGGAAGCACAAGGTTTCTTTCGAGAAAACTCATTTTCTTCTATGTGCCATGCCGGCTGTAAGTAAAAGCACGGTAACAACCGTGCTTCTCAGGGAGCTTCGGGGCCGCATCAACGGAGCTTTCATTATGGGAAAACTAGCCTTGTGCCATCAGTCTCTAATTTCTAGGTTGACACGCAGCATACACGCAGGAGCAGAGCTTCCTGGTTCTACGCAGTGTTCTGGTACTGAAACGGGTGCTGAAGCAAGGCCCCTAGGAGTGTTGAAAAGCTTACTACCTTGAAACTAAAGCAGAACAACGATGAAGGCCTCATGGAGCTGCTGCACGCCTCTCGTTTTGCAAGGATAATCAGGGCCTTACTTCGAAGCTTGGGCTCACGTTGACTTTGATTTTAGGTATAGCGCAGAGCAGGGTGAGCTTCCAACAAGGAACTGGAAACCCAAGGTTTCTTAGGAGAAAACTCATTTTCTTCTCAGAACCATGCCGGCAATGAGGAAAACCCCGGCAACAACAATGCTTTTCAGGTAGCTTCGAGGCCGCATGAACGGAGCTTTCATAATGGGAAAAGAAGCCTTATGCCATCAGTCTCTAATTTCTAGGTTGACACGCAGCATACACGCAGGACCAGAGCTTACTGTCTCTACGCAGTGTTCTGGTTCCGAAACGGTTGCTTAAGCAAAGTCCCTAGGAACGTTGGAAAGCTTACTACCGTGAAACTAAAGCAGAACAGCGATGAAGGCCTCATGGAGCTGCTGCTCGCCTCCCGTTTTGCCAGCATAATCAGGGCCTTACTTCGAGGCTAGGGCTCACATTGACTTTCACGTTGGTATAGAGCAGAGCAGGGTGAGCTTCCAACTAGGAACTGGAAGCACAAGGTTTCTTTCGAGAAAACTCATTTTCTTCTATGAACCATGCAGGCTGTAAGTAAAAGCACGGTAACAACAGTGCTTTTCAGGGAGCTTCGGGGCCGCATCAACGGAGCTTTCATTATGGGAAAACTAGCCTTGTGCCATCAGTCTCTACTTTCTAGGTTGACACGCAGCATACACGCAGGAGCAGAGCTTCCTGGTTCTACGCAGTGTTCTGTTACTGAAACGGGTGCTGAAACAAGGCCCCTAGGAGTGTTGAAAAGCTTACTACCTTGAAACTAAAGCAGAACAACGATGAAGGCCTCATGGAGCTGCTGCACGCCTCTCGTTTTGCAAGGATAATCAGGGCCTTACTTCGAAGCTTGGGCTCACGTTGACTTTCACTTTAGGTATAGCGCAGAGCAGGGTGAGCTTCCAACAAGGAACTGGAAACCCAAGGTTTCTTAGGAGAAAACTCATTTTCTTCTCAGAACCATGCCGGCAGTGAGGAAAACCCCGGCAACAACAATGCTTTTCAGGTAGCTTCGGGGCCGCATGAACGGAGCTTTCATAATGGGAAAAGAAGCCTTATGCCATCAGTCTCCAATTTCTAGGTTGACACGCAGCATACACGCAGGACCAGAGCTTACTGTCTCTACGCAGTGTTCTGGTACCGAAACGGTTGCTTAAGCAAAGTCCACAGGAGTCTTGGAAAGCTTACTACCGTGAAACTAAAGCAGAACAGCGATGAAGGCCTCATGGAGCTGCTGCACGCCTCCCGTTTTGCCAGCATAATCAGGGCCTTACTTCGAGGCTAGTGCTCACATTGACTTTCACGTTTGGTATAGAGCAGAGCAGGGTGAGCTTCCAACTAGGAACTGGAAGCACAAGGTTTCTTTCTAGAAAACTCATTTTCTTCTATGTGCCATGCCGGCTGTAAGTAAAAGCACGGTAACAACAGTGCTTTGCAGGAAGCTTCGGGGCCGCATCAACGGAGCTTTCATAATGGGAAAACTAGCCTTGTGCCATCAGTCTCTACTTTCTAGGTTGACACGCAGCATACACGCAGGAGCAGAGCTTCCTGGTTCTACGCAGTGTTCTGGTACTGAAACGGGTGCTGAAGCAAGGCCCCTAGGAGTGTTGAAAAGCTTACTACCTTGAAACTAAAGCAGAACAACGATGAAGGCCTCATGGAGCTGCTGCACGCCTCTCGTTTTGCAAGGATAATCAGGGCCTTACTTCGAAGCTTGGGCTCACGTTGACTTTCACTTTAGGTATAGCGCAGAGCAGGGTGAGCTTCCAACAAGGAACTGGAAACCCAAGGTTTTTAGGAGAAAACTCATTTTCTTCTCAGAACCATGCCGGCAGTGAGGAAAACCCCGGCAACAACAATGCTTTTCAGGTAGCTTCGAGGCCGCATGAAAGGAGCTTTCATAATGGGAAAAGAAGCCTTATGCCATCAGTCTCCAATTTCTAGGTTGACACGCAGCATACACGCAGGACCAGAGCTTACTGTCTCTACGCAGTGTTCTGGTACCGAAACGGTTGCCTAAGCAAAGTCCCTAGGAGTCTTGGAAAGCTTACTACCGTGAAACTAAAGCAGAACAGCGATGAAGGCCTCATGGAGCTGCTGCACGCCTCCTGTTTTCCCAGCATAATCAGGGCCTTACTTCGAGGCTAGTGCTCACATTGACTTTCACGTTTGGTATAGAGCAGAGCAGGGTGAGCTTCCAACTAGGAACTGGAAGCACAAGGTTTCTTTCGAGAAAACTCATTTTCTTCTATGAACCATGCCGGCTGTAAGTAAAAGCACGGTAACAACAGTGCTTTTCAGGGAGCGTCGGGGCCGCATCAACGGATCTTTCATTATGGGAAAACAAGCCTTGTGCCATCAGTCTCTACTTTCTAGGTTGACACGCAGCATACACGCAGGAGCAGAGCTTCCTGGTTCTACGCAGTGTTCTGGTACTGAAACGGGTGCTGAAGCAAGTCCGCTAGGAGTGTTGAAAAGCTTACTACCTTGAAACTAAAGCAGAACAACGATGAAGGCCTCATGGAGCTGCTGCACGCCTCTCGTTTTGCAAGGATAATCAGGGCCTTACTTCGAAGCTTGGGCTCACGTTGACTTTCACTTTAGGTATAGCGCAGAGCAGGGTGAGCTTCCAACAAGGAACTGGAAACCCAAGGTTTCTTAGGAGAAAACTCATTTTCTTCTCAGAACCATGCCGGCAGTGAGGAAAACCCCGGCAACAACAATGCTTTTCAGGTAGCTTCGAGGCCGCATGAAAGGAGCTTTCATAATGGGAAAAGAAGCCTTATGCCATCAGTCTCCAATTTCTAGGTTGACACGCAGCATACACGCAGGACCAGAGCTTACTGTCTCTACGCAGTGTTCTGGTACCGAAACGGTTGCCTAAGCAAAGTCCCTAGGAGTCTTGGAAAGCTTACTACCGTGAAACTAAAGCAGAACAGCGATGAAGGCCTCATGGAGCTGCTGCACGCCTCCTGTTTTCCCAGCATAATCAGGGCCTTACTTCGAGGCTAGTGCTCACATTGACTTTCACGTTTGGTATAGAGCAGAGCAGGGTGAGCTTCCAACTAGGAACTGGAAGCACAAGGTTTCTTTCGAGAAAACTCATTTTCTTCTATGAACCATGCCGGCTGTAAGTAAAAGCACGGTAACAACAGTGCTTTTCAGGGAGCGTCGGGGCCGCATCAACGGATCTTTCATTATTGGAAAACAAGCCTTGTGCCATCAGTCTCTACTTTCTAGGTTGACACGCAGCATACACGCAGGAGCAGAGCTTCCTGGTTCTACGCAGTGTTCTGGTACTGAAACGGGTGCTGAAGCAAGTCCGCTAGGAGTGTTGAAAAGCTTACTACCTTGAAACTAAAGCAGAACAACGATGAAGGCCTCATGGAGCTGCTGCACGCCTCTCGTTTTGCAAGGATAATCAGGGCCTTACTTCGAAGCTTGGGCTCACGTTGACTTTCACTTTAGGTATAGCGCAGAGCAGGGTGAGCTTCCAACAAGGAACTGGAAACCCAAGGTTTCTTAGGAGAAAACTCATTTTCTTCTCAGAACCATGCCGGCAGTGAGGAAAACCCCGGCAACAACAATGCTTTTCAGGTAGCTTCGAGGCCGCATGAACGGAGCTTTCATAATGGGAAAAGAAGCCTTATGCCATCAGTCTCCAATTTCTAGGTTGACACGCAGCATACACGCAGGACCAGAGCTTACTGTCTCTACGCAGTGTTCTGGTACCGAAACGGTTGCTTAAGCAAAGTCCATAGGAGTCTTGGAAAGCTTACTACCGTGAAACTAAAGCAGAACAGCGATGAAGGCCTCATGGAGCTGCTGCACGCCTCCCGTTTTGCCAGCATAATCAGGGCCTTACTTCGAGGCTAGTGCTCACATTGACTTTCACGTTTGGTATAGAGCAGAGCAGGGTGAGCTTCCAACTAGGAACTGGAAGCACAAGGTTTCTTTCGAGAAAACTCATTTTCTTCTATGTGCCATGCCGGCTGTAAGTAAAAGCACGGTAACAACAGTGCTTTGCAGGAAGCTTCGGGGCCGCATCAACGGAGCTTTCATAATGGGAAAACTAGCCTTGTGCCATCAGTCTCTACTTTCTAGGTTGACACGCAGCATACACGCAGGAGCAGAGCTTCCTGGTTCTACGCAGTGTTCTGGTACTGAAACGGGTGCTGAAGCAAGGCCCCTAGGAGTGTTGAAAAGCTTACTACCTTGAAACTAAAGCAGAACAACGATGAAGGCCTCATGGAGCTGCTGCACGCCTCTCGTTTTGCAAGGATAATCAGGGCCTTACTTCGAAGCTTGGGCTCACGTTGACTTTCACTTTAGGTATAGCGCAGAGCAGGGTGAGCTTCCAACAAGGAACTGGAAACCCAAGGTTTTTACGAGAAAACTCATTTTCTTCTCAGAACCATGCCGGCAGTGAGGAAAACCCCGGCAACAACAATGCTTTTCAGGTAGCTTCGAGGCCGCATGAAAGGAGCTTTCATAATGGGAAAAGAAGCCTTATGCCATCAGTCTCCAATTTCTAGGTTGACACGCAGCATACACGCAGGACCAGAGCTTACTGTCTCTACGCAGTGTTCTGGTACCGAAACGGTTGCCTAAGCAAAGTCCCTAGGAGTCTTGGAAAGCTTACTACCGTGAAACTAAAGCAGAACAGCGATGAAGGCCTCATGGAGCTAATGCACGCCTCCTGTTTTGCCAGCATAATCAGGGCCTTACTTCGAGGCTAGTGCTCACATTGACTTTCACGTTTGGTATAGAGCAGAGCAGGGTGAGCTTCCAACTAGGAACTGGAAGCACAAGGTTTCTTTCGAGAAAACTCATTTTCTTCTATGAACCATGCCGGCTGTAAGTAAAAGCACGGTAACAACAGTGCTTTTCAGGGAGCTTCGGGGCCGCATCAACGGAGCTTTCATAATGGGAAAACTAGCCTTCTGCCATCAGTCTCTAATTTCTAGTTGACACGCAGCATACACGCAGGAGCAGAGCTTCCTGGTTCTACGCAGTGTTTTGGTACTGAAACGGGTGCTGAAGCAAGTCCGCTAGGAGTGTTGAAAAGCTTACTACCTTGAAACTAAAGCAGAACAACGATGAAGGCCTCATGGAGCTGCTGCACGCCTCTCGTTTTGCAAGGATAATCAGGGCCTTACTTCGAAGCTTGGGCTCACGTTGACTTTCACTTTAGGTATAGCGCAGAGCAGGGTGAGCTTCCAACAAGGAACTGGAAACCCAAGGTTTCTTAGGAGAAAACTCATTTTCTTCTCAGAACCATGCCGGCAGTGAGGAAAACCCCGGCAACAACAATGCTTTTCAGGTAGCTTCGAGGCCGCATGAACGGAGCTTTCATAATGGGAAAAGAAGCCTTATGCCATCAGTCTCCAATTTCTAGGTTGACACGCAGCATACACGCAGGACCAGAGCTTACTGTCTCTACGCAGTGTTCTGGTACCGAAACGGTTGCTTAAGCAAAGTCCATAGGAGTCTTGGAAAGCTTACTACCGTGAAACTAAAGCAGAACAGCGATGAAGGCCTCATGGAGCTGCTGCACGCCTCCCGTTTTGCCAGCATAATCAGGGCCTTACTTCGAGGCTAGTGCTCACATTGACTTTCACGTTTGGTATAGAGCAGAGCAGGGTGAGCTTCCAACTAGGAACTGGAAGCACAAGGTTTCTTTCGAGAAAACTCATTTTCTTCTATGTGCCATGCCGGCTGTAAGTAAAAGCACGGTAACAACAGTGCTTTGCAGGAAGCTTCGGGGCCGCATCAACGGAGCTTTCATAATGGGAAAACTAGCCTTGTGCCATCAGTCTCTACTTTCTAGGTTGACACGCAGCATACACGCAGGAGCAGAGCTTCCTGGTTCTACGCAGTGTTCTGGTACTGAAACGGGTGCTGAAGCAAGGCCCCTAGGAGTGTTGAAAAGCTTACTACCTTGAAACTAAAGCAGAACAACGATGAAGGCCTCATGGAGCTGCTGCACGCCTCTCGTTTTGCAAGGATAATCAGGGCCTTACTTCGAAGCTTGGGCTCACGTTGACTTTCACTTTAGGTATAGCGCAGAGCAGGGTGAGCTTCCAACAAGGAACTGGAAACCCAAGGTTTTTAGGAGAAAACTCATTTTCTTCTCAGAACCATGCCGGCAGTGAGGAAAACCCCGGCAACAACAATGCTTTTCAGGTAGCTTCGAGGCAGCATGAAAGGAGCTTTCATAATGGGAAAAGAAGCCTTATGCCATCAGTCTCCAATTTCTAGGTTGACACGCAGCATACACGCAGGACCAGAGCTTACTGTCTCTACGCAGTGTTCTGGTACCGAAACGGTTGCCTAAGCAAAGTCCCTAGGAGTCTTGGAAAGCTTACTACCGTGAAACTAAAGCAGAACAGCGATGAAGGCCTCATGGAGCTGCTGCACGCCTCCTGTTTTGCCAGCATAATCAGGGCCTTACTTCGAGGCTAGTGCTCACATTGACTTTCACGTTTGGTATAGAGCAGAGCAGGGTGAGCTTCCAACTAGGAACTGGAAGCACAAGGTTTCTTTCGAGAAAACTCATTTTCTTCTATGAACCATGCCGGCTGTAAGTAAAAGCACGGTAACAACAGTGCTTTTCAGGGAGCTTCGGGGCCGCATCAACGGAGCTTTCATAATGGGAAAACTAGCCTTCTGCCATCAGTCTCTAATTTCTAGTTGACACGCAGCATACACGCAGGAGCAGAGCTTCCTGGTTCTACGCAGTGTTCTGGTACTGAAACGGGTGCTGAAGCAAGTCCTCTAGGAGTGTTGAAAAGCTTACTACCTTGAAACTAAAGCAGAACAACGATGAAGGCCTCATGGAGCTGCTGCACGCCTCTCGTTTTGCAAGGATAATCAGGGCCTTATTTCGAAGCTTGGGCTCACGTTGACTTTCACTTTAGGTATAGCGCAGAGCAGGGTGAGCTTCCAACAAGGAACTGGAAACCCAAGGTTTCTTAGGAGAAAACTCATTTTCTTCTCAGAACCATGCCGGCAGTGAGGAAAACCCCGGCAACAACAATGCTTTTCAGGTAGCTTCGGGGCCGCATGAACGGAGCTTTCATAATGGGAAAAGAAGCCTTATGCCATCAGTCTCCAATTTCTAGGTTGACACGCAGCATACACGCAGGACCAGAGCTTACTGTTCTACGCAGTGTTCTGGTACTGAAACGGTTGCTTAAGCAAAGTCCATAGGAGTCTTGGAAAGCTTACTACCGTGAAACTAAAGCAGAACAGCGATGAAGGCCTCATGGAGCTGCTGCACGCCTCCCGTTTTGCCAGCATAATCAGGGCCTTACTTCGAGGCTAGTGCTCACATTGACTTTCACGTTTGGTATAGAGCAGAGCAGGGTGAGCTTCCAACTAGGAACTGGAAGCACAAGGTTTCTTTCGAGAAAACTCATTTTCTTCTATGTGCCATGCCGGCTGTAAGTAAAAGCACGGTAACAACAGTGCTTTGCAGGAAGCTTCGGGGCCGCATCAACGGAGCTTTCATAATGGGAAAACTAGCCTTGTGCCATCAGTCTCTACTTTCTAGGTTGACACGCAGCATACACGCAGGAGCAGAGCTTCCTGGTTCTACGCAGTGTTCTGGTACTGAAACGGGTGCTGAAGCAAGGCCCCTAGGAGTGTTGAAAAGCTTACTACCTTGAAACTAAAGCAGAACAACGATGAAGGCCTCATGGAGCTGCTGCACGCCTCTCGTTTTGCAAGGATAATCAGGGCCTTACTTCGAAGCTTGGGCTCACGTTGACTTTCACTTTAGGTATAGCGCAGAGCAGGGTGAGCTTCCAACAAGGAACTGGAAACCCAAGGTTTTTAGGAGAAAACTCATTTTCTTCTCAGAACCATGCCGGCAGTGAGGAAAACCCCGGCAACAACAATGCTTTTCAGGTAGCTTCGAGGCCGCATGAAAGGAGCTTTCATAATGGGAAAAGAAGCCTTATGCCATCAGTCTCCAATTTCTAGGTTGACACGCAGCATACACGCAGGACCAGAGCTTACTGTCTCTACGCAGTGTTCTGGTACCGAAACGGTTGCCTAAGCAAAGTCCCTAGGAGTCTTGGAAAGCTTACTACCGTGAAACTAAAGCAGAACAGCGATGAAGGCCTCATGGAGCTAATGCACGCCTCCTGTTTTGCCAGCATAATCAGGGCCTTACTTCGAGGCTAGTGCTCACATTGACTTTCACGTTTGGTATAGAGCAGAGCAGGGTGAGCTTCCAACTAGGAACTGGAAGCACAAGGTTTCTTTCGAGAAAACTCATTTTCTTCTATGAACCATGCCGGCTGTAAGTAAAAGCACGGTAACAACAGTGCTTTTCAGGGAGCTTCGGGGCCGCATCAACGGAGCTTTCATAATGGGAAAACTAGCCTTCTGCCATCAGTCTCTAATTTCTAGTTGACACGCAGCATACACGCAGGAGCAGAGCTTCCTGGTTCTACGCAGTGTTTTGGTACTGAAACGGGTGCTGAAGCAAGTCCGCTAGGAGTGTTGAAAAGCTTACTACCTTGAAACTAAAGCAGAACAACGATGAAGGCCTCATGGAGCTGCTGCACGCCTCTCGTTTTGCAAGGATAATCAGGGCCTTACTTCGAAGCTTGGGCTCACGTTGACTTTCACTTTAGGTATAGCGCAGAGCAGGGTGAGCTTCCAACAAGGAACTGGAAACCCAAGGTTTCTTAGGAGAAAACTCATTTTCTTCTCAGAACCATGCCGGCAGTGAGGAAAACCCCGGCAACAACAATGCTTTTCAGGTAGCTTCGAGGCCGCATGAACGGAGCTTTCATAATGGGAAAAGAAGCCTTATGCCATCAGTCTCCAATTTCTAGGTTGACACGCAGCATACACGCAGGACCAGAGCTTACTGTCTCTACGCAGTGTTCTGGTACCGAAACGGTTGCTTAAGCAAAGTCCATAGGAGTCTTGGAAAGCTTACTACCGTGAAACTAAAGCAGAACAGCGATGAAGGCCTCATGGAGCTGCTGCACGCCTCCCGTTTTGCCAGCATAATCAGGGCCTTACTTCGAGGCTAGTGCTCACATTGACTTTCACGTTTGGTATAGAGCAGAGCAGGGTGAGCTTCCAACTAGGAACTGGAAGCACAAGGTTTCTTTCGAGAAAACTCATTTTCTTCTATGTGCCATGCCGGCTGTAAGTAAAAGCACGGTAACAACAGTGCTTTGCAGGAAGCTTCGGGGCCGCATCAACGGAGCTTTCATAATGGGAAAACTAGCCTTGTGCCATCAGTCTCTACTTTCTAGGTTGACACGCAGCATACACGCAGGAGCAGAGCTTCCTGGTTCTACGCAGTGTTCTGGTACTGAAACGGGTGCTGAAGCAAGGCCCCTAGGAGTGTTGAAAAGCTTACTACCTTGAAACTAAAGCAGAACAACGATGAAGGCCTCATGGAGCTGCTGCACGCCTCTCGTTTTGCAAGGATAATCAGGGCCTTACTTCGAAGCTTGGGCTCACGTTGACTTTCACTTTAGGTATAGCGCAGAGCAGGGTGAGCTTCCAACAAGGAACTGGAAACCCAAGGTTTTTAGGAGAAAACTCATTTTCTTCTCAGAACCATGCCGGCAGTGAGGAAAACCCCGGCAACAACAATGCTTTTCAGGTAGCTTCGAGGCAGCATGAAAGGAGCTTTCATAATGGGAAAAGAAGCCTTATGCCATCAGTCTCCAATTTCTAGGTTGACACGCAGCATACACGCAGGACCAGAGCTTACTGTCTCTACGCAGTGTTCTGGTACCGAAACGGTTGCCTAAGCAAAGTCCCTAGGAGTCTTGGAAAGCTTACTACCGTGAAACTAAAGCAGAACAGCGATGAAGGCCTCATGGAGCTGCTGCACGCCTCCTGTTTTGCCAGCATAATCAGGGCCTTACTTCGAGGCTAGTGCTCACATTGACTTTCACGTTTGGTATAGAGCAGAGCAGGGTGAGCTTCCAACTAGGAACTGGAAGCACAAGGTTTCTTTCGAGAAAACTCATTTTCTTCTATGAACCATGCCGGCTGTAAGTAAAAGCACGGTAACAACAGTGCTTTTCAGGGAGCTTCGGGGCCGCATCAACGGAGCTTTCATAATGGGAAAACTAGCCTTCTGCCATCAGTCTCTAATTTCTAGTTGACACGCAGCATACACGCAGGAGCAGAGCTTCCTGGTTCTACGCAGTGTTCTGGTACTGAAACGGGTGCTGAAGCAAGTCCTCTAGGAGTGTTGAAAAGCTTACTACCTTGAAACTAAAGCAGAACAACGATGAAGGCCTCATGGAGCTGCTGCACGCCTCTCGTTTTGCAAGGATAATCAGGGCCTTATTTCGAAGCTTGGGCTCACGTTGACTTTCACTTTAGGTATAGCGCAGAGCAGGGTGAGCTTCCAACAAGGAACTGGAAACCCAAGGTTTCTTAGGAGAAAACTCATTTTCTTCTCAGAACCATGCCGGCAGTGAGGAAAACCCCGGCAACAACAATGCTTTTCAGGTAGCTTCGGGGCCGCATGAACGGAGCTTTCATAATGGGAAAAGAAGCCTTATGCCATCAGTCTCCAATTTCTAGGTTGACACGCAGCATACACGCAGGACCAGAGCTTACTGTTCTACGCAGTGTTCTGGTACTGAAACGGTTGCTTAAGCAAAGTCCATAGGAGTCTTGGAAAGCTTACTACCGTGAAACTAAAGCAGAACAGCGATGAAGGCCTCATGGAGCTGCTGCACGCCTCCCGTTTTGCCAGCATAATCAGGGCCTTACTTCGAGGCTAGTGCTCACATTGACTTTCACGTTTGGTATAGAGCAGAGCAGGGTGAGCTTCCAACTAGGAACTGGAAGCACAAGGTTTCTTTCGAGAAAACTCATTTTCTTCTATGTGCCATGCCGGCTGTAAGTAAAAGCACGGTAACAACAGTGCTTTGCAGGAAGCTTCGGGGCCGCATCAACGGAGCCTTCATAATGGGAAAACTAGCCTTCTGCCATCAGTCTCTACTTTCTAGGTTGACACGCAGCATACACGCAGGAGCAGAGCTTCCTGGTTCTACGCAGTGTTCTGGTACTGAAACGGGTGCTGAAGCAAGGCCCCTAGGAGTGTTGAAAAGCTTACTACCTTGAAACTAAAGCAGAACAACGATGAAGGCCTCATGGAGCTGCTGCACGCCTCTCGTTTTGCAAGGATAATCAGGGCCTTACTTCGAAGCTTGGGCTCACGTTGACTTTCACTTTAGGTATAGCGCAGAGCAGGGTGAGCTTCCAACAAGGAACTGGAAACCCAAGGTTTCTTAGGAGAAAACTCATTTTCTTCTCAGAACCATGCCGGCAGTGAGGAAAACCCCGGCAACAACAATGCTTTTCAGGTAGCTTCGAGGCCGCATGAAAGGAGCTTTCATAATGAGAAAAGAAGACTTATGCCATCAGTCTCCAATTTCTAGGTTGACACGCAGCATACACGCAGGACCAGAGCTTACTGTCTCTACGCAGTGTTCTGGTACCGAAACGGTTGCTTCAGCAAAGTCCCTAGGAGTCTTGGAGAGCTTACTACCGTGAAACTAAAGCAGAACAGCGATGAAGGCCTCATGGAGCTGCTGCACGCCTCCCGTTTTGCCAGCATAATCAGGGCCTTACTTCGAAGCTAGTGCTCACATTGACTTTCACGTTTGGTATAGAGCAGAGCAGGGTGAGCTTCCAACTAGGAACTGGAAGCACAAGGTTTCTTTCGAGAAAACTCATTTTCTTCTATGTGCCATGCCGGCTGTAAGTAAAAGCACGGTAACAACAGTGTTTTGCAGGAAGCTTCGAGGCAGCATGAATCGAGCTTTCAAAACGGAAAAACAAGCCTTGTGCCATTAGTCTCTAATTTCTAGGTTGACACGCAGCATACACGCAGGAGCAGAGCTTCCTGGTTCTACGCAGTGTTCTGGTACTGAAACGGGTGCTGAAGCAAGTCCGCTAGGAGTGTTGAAAAGCTTACTACCTTGAAACTAAAGCAGAACAACGATGAAGGCCTCATGGAGCTGCTGCACGCCTCTCGTTTTGCAAGGATAATCAGGGCCTTACTTCGAAGCTTGGGCTCACGTTGACTTTCACTTTAGGTATAGCGCAGAGCAGGCTGAGCTTCCAACAAGGAACTGGAAACCCAAGGTTTCTTAGGAGAAAACTCATTTTCTTCTCAGAACCATGCCGGCAGTGAGGAAAACCCCGGCAACAGCAATGCTTTTCAGGTAGCTTCGAGGCCGCATGAACGGAGCTTTCATAATGGGAAAAGAAGCCTTATGCCATCAGTCTCCAATTTCTAGGTTGACACGCAGCATACACGCAGGACCAGAGCTTACTGTCTCTACGCAGTGTTCTGGTTCCGAAACGGTTGCCTAAGCAAAGTCCCTAGGAACGTTGTAAAGCTTACTACCCTGAAACTAAAGCAGAACAGCGATGAAGGCCTCATGGAGCTGCTGCACGCCTCCCGTTTTGCCAGCATAATCAGGGCCTTACTTCGAGGCTAGTGCTCACATTGACTTTCACGTTTGGTATAGAGCAGAGCAGGGTGAGCTTCCAACTAGGAACTGGAAGCACAAGGTTTCTTTCGAGAAAACTCATTTTCTTCTATGTGCCATGCCGGCTGTAAGTAAAAGCACGGTAACAACAGTGTTTTGCAGGAAGCTTCGAGGCAGCATGAATGGAGCTTTCAAAACGGAAAAACAAGCCTTGTGCCATCAGTCTCTACTTTCTAGGTTGACACGCAGCATACACGCAGGAGCAGAGCTTCCTGGTTCTACGCAGTGTTCTGGTACTGAAACGGGTGCTGAAGCAAGTCCGCTAGGAGTGTTGAAAAGCTTACTACCTTGAAACTAAAGCAGAACAACGATGAAGGCCTCATGGAGCTGCTGCACGCCTCTCGTTTTGCAAGGATAATCAGGGCCTTACTTCGAAGCTTGGGCTCACGTTGACTTTGATTTTAGGTATAGCGCAGAGCAGGGTGAGCTTCCAACATGGAACTGGAAACATAAGGTTTTTAGGAGAAAACTCATTTTCTTCTCAGAACCATGCCGGCAGTGAGGAAAACCCCGGCAACAACAATGCTTTTCAGGTAGCTTCGAGGCCGCATGAAAGGAGCTTTCATAATGGGAAAAGAAGCCTTATGCCATCAGTCTCCAATTTCTAGGTTGACACGCAGCATACACGCAGGACCAGAGCTTACTGTCTCTACGCAGTGTTCTGGTACCGAAACGGTTGCCTAAGCAAAGTCCCTAGGAGTCTTGGAAAGCTTACTACCGTGAAACTAAAGCAGAACAGCGATGAAGGCCTCATGGAGCTGCTGCACGCCTCCCGTTTTGCCAGCATAATCAGGGCCTTACTTCGAGGCTAGTGCTCACATTGACTTTCACGTTTGGTATAGAGCAGAGCAGGGTGAGCTTCCAACTAGGAACTGGAAGCACAAGGTTTCTTTCGAGAAAACTCATTTTCTTCTATGTGCCATGCCGGCTGTAAGTAAAAGCACGGTAACAACAGTGTTTTGCAAGAAGCTTCGAGGCAGCATGAATGGAGCTTTCAAAACGGAAAAACAAGCCTTGTGCCATCAGTCTCTAATTTCTAGGTTGACACGCAGCATACACGCAGGAGCAGAGCTTCCTGGTTCTACGCAGTGTTCTGGTACTGAAACGGGTGCTGAAGCAAGTCCGCTAGGAGTGTTGAAAAGCTTACTACCTTGAAACTAAAGCAGAACAACGATGAAGGCCTCATGGAGCTGCTGCACGCCTCTCGTTTTGCAAGGATAATCAGGGCCTTACTTCGAAGCTTGGGCTCACGTTGACTTTCACTTTAGGTATAGCGCAGAGCAGGGTGAGCTTCCAACAAGGAACTGGAAACCCAAGGTTTCTTAGGAGAAAACTCATTTTCTTCTCAGAACCATGCCGGCAGTGAGGAAAACCCCGGCAACAACAATGCTTTTCAGGTAGCTTCGAGGCCGCATGAACGGAGCTTTCATAATGGGAAAAGAAGCCTTATGCCATCAGTCTCCAATTTCTAGGTTGACACGCAGCATACACGCAGGACCAGAGCTTACTGTCTCTACGCAGTGTTCTGGTACCGAAACCGTTGCTTAAGCAAAGTCCATAGGAGTCTTGGAAAGCTTACTACCGTGAAACTAAAGCAGAACAGCGATGAAGGCCTCAGGGAGCTGCTGCACGCCTCCCGTTTTGCCAGCATAATCAGGGCCTTATTTCGAGGCTAGTGCTCACATTGACTTTCACGTTTGGTATAGAGCAGAGCAGGGTGAGCTTCCAACTAGGAACTGGAAGCACAAGGTTTCTTTCGAGAAAACTCATTTTCTTCTATGTGCCATGCCGGCTGTAAGTAAAAGCACGGTAACAACAGTGTTTTGCAGGAAGCTTCGAGGCAGCATGAATGGAGCTTTCAAAACGGAAAAACAATTCTTGTGCCATCAGTCTCTAATTTCTAGGTTGACACGCAGCATACACGCAGGAGCAGAGCTTCCTGGTTCTACGCAGTGTTCTGGTACTGAAACGGGTGCTGAAGCAAGTCCGCTAGGAGTGTTGAAAAGCTTACTACCTTGAAACTAAAGCAGAACAACGATGAAGGCCTCATGGAGCTGCTGCACGCCTCTCGTTTTGCAAGGATAATCAGGGCCTTACTTCGAAGCTTGGGCTCACGTTGACTTTCACTTTAGGTATAGCGCAGAGCAAGGTGAGCTTCCAACAAGGAACTGGAAACCCAAGGTTTCTTAGGAGAAAACTCATTTTCTTCTCAGAACCATGCCGGCAGTGAGGAAAACCCCGGCAACAACAATGCTTTTCAGGTAGCTTCGAGGCCGCATGAACGGAGCTTTCATAATGGGAAAAGAAGCCTTATGCCATCAGTCTCCAATTTCTAGGTTGACACGCAGCATACACGCAGGACCAGAGCTTACTGTCTCTACGCAGTGTTCTGGTACCGAAACGGTTGCTTAAGCAAAGTCCCTAGGAGTCTTGGAGAGCTTACTACCGTGAAACTAAAGCAGAACAGCGATGAAGGCCTCATGGAGCTGCTGCACGCCTCCCGTTTTGCCAGGATAATCAGGGCCTTATTTCGAGGCTAGTGCTCACATTGACTTTCACGTTTGGTATAGAGCAGAGCAGGGTTAACTTCCAACTAGGAACTGGAAGCACAAGGTTTCTTTCGAGAAAACTCATTTTCTTCTATGAACCATGCCGGCTGTAAGTAAAAGCACGGTAACAACAGTGCTTTTCAGGGAGCTTCGGGGCCGCATCAACGGAGCTTTCATAATGGGAAAACTAGCCTTGTGCCATCAGTCTCTACTTTCTAGGTTGACACGCAGCATACACGCAGGAGCAGAGCTTCCTGGTTCTACGCAGTGTTCTGGTACTGAAACGGGTGCTGAAGCAAGGCCCCTAGGAGTGTTGAAAAGCTTACTACCTTGAAACTAAAGCAGAACAACGATGAAGGCCTCATGGAGCTGCTGCACGCCTCTCGTTTTGCAAGG
The DNA here is from genome assembly GCF_028564815.1 of Eubalaena glacialis. Classification (NCBI taxonomy): domain Eukaryota; kingdom Metazoa; phylum Chordata; class Mammalia; order Artiodactyla; family Balaenidae; genus Eubalaena; species Eubalaena glacialis. The sequence goes on from NC_083731.1 coordinate 49,640,608, forward strand.
ATAATCAGGGCCTTACTTCGAAGCTTGGGCTCACGTTGACTTTCACTTTAGGTATAGCGCAGAGCAGGGTGAGCTTCCAACAAGGAACTGGAAACCCAAGGTTTCTTAGGAGAAAACTCATTTTCTTCTCAGAACCATGCCGGCAGTGAGGAAAACCCCGGCAACAACAATGCTTTTCAGGTAGCTTCGGGGCCGCATGAACGGAGCTTTCATAATGGGATTAGAAGCCTTATGCCATCAGTCTCCAATTTCTAGGTTGACACGCAGCATACACGCAGGACCAGAGCTTACTGTCTCTACGCAGTGTTCTGGTACCGAAACGGTTGCCTAAGCAAAGTCCCTAGGAACGTTGGAAAGCTTACTACCGTGAAACTAAAGCAGAACAGCGATGAAGGCCTCAGGGAGCTGCTGCACGCCTCCCGTTTTGCCAGCATAATCAGGGCCTTACTTCGAGGCTAGTGCTCACATTGACTTTCACGTTTGGTATAGAGCAGAGCAGGGTGAGCTTCCAACTAGGAACTGGAAGCACAAGGTTTCTTTCGAGAAAACTCATTTTCTTCTATGTGCCATGCCGGCTGTAAGTAAAAGCACGGTAACAACAGTGTTTTGCAGGAAGCTTCGAGGCAGCATGAATGGAGCTTTCAAAACGGAAAAACAAGCCTTGTGCCATCAGTCTCTAATTTCTAGGTTGACACGCAGCATACACGCAGGAGCAGAGCTTCCTGGTTCTACGCAGTGTTCTGGTACTGAAACGGGTGCTGAAGCAAGGCCCCTAGGAGTGTTGAAAAGCTTACTACCTTGAAACTAAAGCAGAACAACGATGAAGGCCTCATGGAGCTGCTGCACGCCTCTCGTTTTGCAAGGATAATCAGGGCCTTACTTCGCAGCTTGGGCTCACGTTGACTTTCACTTTAGGTGTAGCGCAGAGCAGGGTGAGCTTCCAACAAGGAACTGGAAACCCAAGGTTTCTTAGGAGAAAACTCATTTTCTTCTCAGAACCATGCCGGCAGTGAGGAAAACCCCGGCAACAACAATGCTTTTCAGGTAGCTCGAGGCCGCATGAACGGAGCTTTCATAATGGGAAAAGAAGCTTTATGCCATCAGTCTCCAATTTCTAGGTTGACACGCAGCATACACGCAGGACCAGAGCTTACTGTCTCTACGCAGTGTTCTGGTACCGAAACGGTTGCCTAAGCAAAGTCCCTAGGAACGTTGGAAAGCTTACTACCGTGAAACTAAAGCAGAACAGCGATGAAGGCCTCATGGAGCTGCTGCACGCCTCCCGTTTTGCCAGCATAATCAGGGCCTTACTTCGAGGCTAGTGCTCACATTGACTTTCACGTTTGGTATAGAGCAGAGCAGGGTGAGCTTCCAACTAGGAACTGGAAGCACAAGGTTTCTTTCGAGAAAACTCATTTTCTTCTATGAACCATGCCGGCTGTAAGTAAAAGCACGGTAACAACAGTGCTTTTCAGGGAGCTTCGGGGCCGCATCAACGGAGCTTTCATAATGGGAAAACTAGCCTTGTGCCATCAGTCTCTACTTTCTAGGTTGACACGCAGCATACACGCAGGAGCAGAGCTTCCTGGTTCTACGCAGTGTTCTGGTACTGAAACGGGTGCTGAAGCAAGGCCCCTAGGAGTGTTGAAAAGCTTACTACCTTGAAACTAAAGCAGAACAACGATGAAGGCCTCATGGAGCTGCTGCACGCCTCTCGTTTTGCAAGGATAATCAGGGCCTTACTTCGAAGCTTGGGCTCACGTTGACTTTCACTTTAGGTATAGCGCAGAGCAGGGTGAGCTTCCAACAAGGAACTGGAAACCCAAGGTTTCTTAGGAGAAAACTCATTTTCTTCTCAGAACCATGCCGGCAGTGAGGAAAACCCCGGCAACAACAATGCTTTTCAGGTAGCTTCGAGGCCGCATGAACGGAGCTTTCATAATGGGAAAAGAAGCCTTATGCCATCAGTCTCCAATTTCTAGGTTGACACGCAGCATACACGCAGGACCAGAGCTTACTGTCTCTACGCAGTGTTCTGGTACCGAAACGGTTGCCTAAGCAAAGTCCCTAGGAACGTTGGAAAGCTTACTACCGTGAAACTAAAGCAGAACAGCGATGAAGGCCTCAGGGAGCTGCTGCACGCCTCCCGTTTTGCCAGCATAATCAGGGCCTTACTTCGAGGCTAGTGCTCACATTGACTTTCACGTTTGGTATAGAGCAGAGCAGGGTGAGCTTCCAACTAGGAACTGGAAGCACAAGGTTTCTTTCGAGAAAACTCATTTTCTTCTATGTGCCATGCCGGCTGTAAGTAAAAGCACGGTAACAACAGTGCTTTGCAGGAAGCTTCGAGGCAGCATGAATGGAGCTTTCAAAATGGGAAAACAAGCCTTGTGCCATCAGTCTCTAATTTCTAGGTTGACACGCAGCATACACGCAGGAGCAGAGCTTACTGTCTCTACGCAGTGTTCTGGTACCGAAACGGTTGCCTAAGCAAAGTCCCTAGGAGTCTTGGAAAGCTTACTACCGTGAAACTAAAGCAGAACAGCGATGAAGGCCTCATGGAGCTGCTGCACGCCTCCTGTTTTGCCAGCATAATCAGGGCCTTACTTCGAGGCTAGTGCTCACATTGACTTTCACGTTTGGTATAGAGCAGAGCAGGGTGAGCTTCCAACTAGGAACTGGAAGCACAAGTTTTCTTTCGAGAAAACTCATTTTCTTCTATGAACCATGCCGGCTGTAAGTAAAAGCACGGTAACAACAGTGCTTTTCAGGGAGCTTCGGGGCCGCATCAACGGAGCTTTCATAATGGGAAAACAAGCCTTCTGCCATCAGTCTCTAATTTCTAGTTGACACACAGCATACACGCAGGAGCAGAGCTTCCTGGTTCTACGCAGTGTTCTGGTACTGAAACGGGTGCTTCGGGGCCGCATCAACGGAGCTTTCATAATGGGAAAACTAGCCTTCTGCCATCAGTCTCTAATTTCTAGTTGACACACAGCATACACGCAGGAGCAGAGCTTCCTGGTTCTACGCAGTGTTCTGGTACTGAAACGGGTGCTGAAGCAAGTCCTCTAGGAGTGTTGAAAAGCTTACTACCGTGAAACTAAAGCAGAACAACGATGAAGGCCTCATGGAGCTGCTGCACGCCTCTCGTTTTGCAAGGATAATCAGGGCCTTATTTCGAAGCTTGGGCTCACGTTGACTTTCACTTTAGGTATAGCGCAGAGCAGGGTGAGCTTCCAACAAGGAACTGGAAACCCAAGGTTTTTAGGAGAAAACTCATTTTCTTCTCAGAACCATGCCGGCAGTGAGGAAAACCCCGGCAACAACAATGCTTTTCAGGTAGCTTCGAGGCCGCATGAAAGGAGCTTTCATAATGGGAAAAGAAGCCTTATGCCATCAGTCTCCAATTTCTAGGTTGACACGCAGCATACACGCAGGACCAGAGCTTACTGTCTCTACGCAGTGTTCTGGTACCGAAACGGTTGCCTAAGCAAAGTCCCTAGGAGTCTTGGAAAGCTTACTACCGTGAAACTAAAGCAGAACAGCGATGAAGGCCTCATGGAGCTGCTGCACGCCTCCTGTTTTGCCAGCATAATCAGGGCCTTACTTCGAGGCTAGTGCTCACATTGACTTTCACGTTTGGTATAGAGCAGAGCAGGGTGAGCTTCCAACTAGGAACTGGAAGCACAAGGTTTCTTTCGAGAAAACTCATTTTCTTCTATGAACCATGCCGGCTGTAAGTAAAAGCACGGTAACAACAGTGCTTTTCAGGGAGCTTCGGGGCCGCATCAACGGAGCTTTCATAATGGGAAAACTAGCCTTCTGCCATCAGTCTCTAATTTCTAGTTGACACGCAGCATACACGCAGGAGCAGAGCTTCCTGGTTCTACGCAGTGTTCTGGTACTGAAACGGGTGCTGAAGCAAGTCCTCTAGGAGTGTTGAAAAGCTTACTACCTTGAAACTAAAGCAGAACAACGATGAAGGCCTCATGGAGCTGCTGCACGCCTCTCGTTTTGCAAGGATAATCAGGGCCTTATTTCGAAGCTTGGGCTCACGTTGACTTTCACTTTAGGTATAGCGCAGAGCAGGGTGAGCTTCCAACAAGGAACTGGAAACCCAAGGTTTCTTAGGAGAAAACTCATTTTCTTCTCAGAACCATGCCGGCAGTGAGGAAAACCCCGGCAACAACAATGCTTTTCAGGTAGCTTCGGGGCCGCATGAACGGAGCTTTCATAATGGGAAAAGAAGCCTTATGCCATCAGTCTCCAATTTCTAGGTTGACACGCAGCATACACGCAGGACCAGAGCTTACTGTTCTACGCAGTGTTCTGATACTGAAACGGTTGCTTAAGCAAAGTCCATAGGAGTCTTGGAAAGCTTACTACCGTGAAACTAAAGCAGAACAGCGATGAAGGCCTCATGGAGCTGCTGCACGCCTCCCGTTTTGCCAGCATAATCAGGGCCTTACTTCGAGGCTAGTGCTCACATTGACTTTCACGTTTGGTATAGAGCAGAGCAGGGTGAGCTTCCAACTAGGAACTGGAAGCACAAGGTTTCTTTCGAGAAAACTCATTTTCTTCTATGTGCCATGCCGGCTGTAAGTAAAAGCACGGTAACAACAGTGCTTTGCAGGAAGCTTCGGGGCCGCATCAACGGAGCCTTCATAATGGGAAAACTAGCCTTGTGCCATCAGTCTCTACTTTCTAGGTTGACACGCAGCATACACGCAGGAGCAGAGCTTCCTGGTTCTACGCAGTGTTCTGGTACTGAAACGGGTGCTGAAGCAAGGCCCCTAGGAGTGTTGAAAAGCTTACTACCTTGAAACTAAAGCAGAACAACGATGAAGGCCTCATGGAGCTGCTGCACGCCTCTCGTTTTGCAAGGATAATCAGGGCCTTACTTCGAAGCTTGGGCTCACGTTGACTTTCACTTTAGGTATAGCGCAGAGCAGGGTGAGCTTCCAACAAGGAACTGGAAACCCAATGTTTCCTAGGAGAAAACTCATTTTCTTCTCAGAACCATGCCGGCAGTGAGGAAAACCCCGGCAACAACAATGCTTTTCAGGTAGCTTCGAGGCCGCATGAAAGGAGCTTTCATAATGAGAAAAGAAGACTTATGCCATCAGTCTCCAATTTCTAGGTTGACACGCAGCATACACGCAGGACCAGAGCTTACTGTCTCTACGCAGTGTTCTGGTACCGAAACGGTTGCTTCAGCAAAGTCCCTAGGAGTCTTGGAGAGCTTACTACCGTGAAACTAAAGCAGAACAGCGATGAAGGCCTCATGGAGCTGCTGCACGCCTCCCGTTTTGCCAGCATAATCAGGGCCTTACTTCGAAGCTAGTGCTCACATTGACTTTCACGTTTGGTATAGAGCAGAGCAGGGTGAGCTTCCAACTAGGAACTGGAAGCACAAGGTTTCTTTCGAGAAAACTCATTTTCTTCTATGTGCCATGCCGGCTGTAAGTAAAAGCACGGTAACAACAGTGCTTTGCAGGAAGCTTCGAGGCAGCATGAATGGAGCTTTCAAAATGGGAAAACAAGCCTTGTGCCATCAGTCTCTAATTTCTAGGTTGACACGCAGCATACACGCAGGAGCAGAGCTTCCTGGTTCTACGCAGTGTTCTGGTACTGAAACGGGTCCTGAAGCAAGGCCCCTAGGAGTGTTGAAAAGCTTACTACCTTGAAACTAAAGCAGAACAACGATGAAGGCCTCATGGGGCTGCTGTACGCCTCTTGTTTTGCAAGGATAATCAGGGCCTTACTTCGAAGCTTGGGCTCACGTTGACTTTCACTTTAGGTATAGCGCAGAGCAGGGTGAGCTTCCAACAAGGAACTGGAAACCCAAGGTATTTAGGAGAAAACTCATTTTCTTCTCAGAACCATGCTGGCAGTGAGGAAAACCCCGACAACAACAATGCTTTTCAGGTAGCTTCGAGGCCGCATGAACGGAGCTTTCATAATGGGAAAAGAAGCCTTATGCCATCAGTCTCCAATTTCTAGGTTGACACGCAGCATACACGCAGGACCAGAGCTTACTGTCTCTACGCAGTGTTCTGGTACCGAAACCGTTGCTTAAGCAAAGTCCATAGGAGTCTTGGAAAGCTTACTACCGTGAAACTAAAGCAGAACAGCGATGAAGGCCTCATGGAGCTGCTGCACGCCTCCCGTTTTGCCAGCATAATCAGGGCCTTACTTCGAGGCTAGTGCTCACATTGACTTTCACGTTTGCTATAGAGCAGAGCAGGGTGAGCTTCCAACTAGGAACTGGAAGCACAAGGTTTCTTTCGAGAAAACTCATTTTCTTCTATGTGCCATGCCGGCTGTAAGTAAAAGCACGGTAACAACAGTGTTTTGCAGGAAGCTTCGAGGCAGCATGAATCGAGCTTTCAAAACGGAAAAACAAGCCTTGTGCCATTAGTCTCTAATTTCTAGGTTGACACGCAGCATACACGCAGGAGCAGAGCTTCCTGGTTCTACGCAGTGTTCTGGTACTGAAACGGGTGCTGAAGCAAGTCCGCTAGGAGTGTTGAAAAGCTTACTACCTTGAAACTAAAGCAGAACAACGATGAAGGCCTCATGGAGCTGCTGCACGCCTCTCGTTTTGCAAGGATAATCAGGGCCTTACTTCGAAGCTTGGGCTCACGTTGACTTTCACTTTAGGTATAGCGCAGAGCAGGCTGAGCTTCCAACAAGGAACTGGAAACCCAAGGTTTCTTAGGAGAAAACTCATTTTCTTCTCAGAACCATGCCGGCAGTGAGGAAAACCCCGGCAACAACAATGCTTTTCAGGTAGCTTCGAGGCCGCATGAACGGAGCTTTCATAATGGGAAAAGAAGCCTTATGCCATCAGTCTCCAATTTCTAGGTTGACACGCAGCATACACGCAGGACCAGAGCTTACTGTCTCTACGCAGTGTTCTGGTACCGAAACCGTTGCTTAAGCAAAGTCCATAGGAGTCTTGGAAAGCTTACTACCGTGAAACTAAAGCAGAACAGCGATGAAGGCCTCATGGAGCTGCTGCACGCCTCCCGTTTTGCCAGCATAATCAGGGCCTTATTTCGAGGCTAGTGCTCACATTGACTTTCACGTTTGGTATAGAGCAGAGCAGGGTGAGCTTCCAACTAGGAACTGGAAGCACAAGGTTTCTTTCGAGAAAACTCATTTTCTTCTATGTGCCATGCCGGCTGTAAGTAAAAGCACGGTAACAACAGTGTTTTGCAGGAAGCTTCGAGGCAGCATGAATGGAGCTTTCAAAACGGAAAAACAATTCTTGTGCCATCAGTCTCTAATTTCTAGGTTGACACGCAGCATACACGCAGGAGCAGAGCTTCCTGGTTCTACGCAGTGTTCTGGTACTGAAACGGGTGCTGAAGCAAGTCCGCTAGGAGTGTTGAAAAGCTTACTACCTTGAAACTAAAGCAGAACAACGATGAAGGCCTCATGGAGCTGCTGCACGACTCTCGTTTTGCAAGGATAATCAGGGCCTTACTTCGAAGCTTGGGCTCACGTTGACTTTCACTTTAGGTATAGCGCAGAGCAAGGTGAGCTTCCAACAAGGAACTGGAAACCCAAGGTTTCTTAGGAGAAAACTCATTTTCTTCTCAGAACCATGCCGGCAGTGAGGAAAACCCCGGCAACAACAATGCTTTTCAGGTAGCTTCGAGGCCGCATGAACGGAGCTTTCATAATGGGAAAAGAAGCCTTATGCCATCAGTCTCCAATTTCTAGGTTGACACGCAGCATACACGCAGGACCAGAGCTTACTGTCTCTACGCAGTGTTCTGGTACCGAAACGGTTGCTTAAGCAAAGTCCCTAGGAGTCTTGGAGAGCTTACTACCGTGAAACTAAAGCAGAACAGCGATGAAGGCCTCATGGAGCTGCTGCACGCCTCCCGTTTTGCCAGGATAATCAGGGCCTTACTTCGAGGCTAGTGCTCACATTGACTTTCACGTTTGGTATAGAGCAGAGCAGGGTTAACTTCCAACTAGGAACTGGAAGCACAAGGTTTCTTTCGAGAAAACTCATTTTCTTCTATGAACCATGCCGGCTGTAAGTAAAAGCACGGTAACAACAGTGCTTTTCAGGGAGCTTCGGGGCCGCATCAACGGAGCTTTCATAATGGGAAAACTAGCCTTGTGCCATCAGTCTCTACTTTCTAGGTTGACACGCAGCATACACGCAGGAGCAGAGCTTCCTGGTTCTACGCAGTGTTCTGGTACTGAAACGGGTGCTGAAGCAAGGCCCCTAGGAGTGTTGAAAAGCTTACTACCTTGAAACTAAAGCAGAACAACGATGAAGGCCTCATGGAGCTGCTGCACGCCTCTCGTTTTGCAAGGATAATCAGGGCCTTACTTCGAAGCTTGGGCTCACGTTGACTTTCACTTTAGGTATAGCGCAGAGCAGGGTGAGCTTCCAACAAGGAACTGGAAACCCAAGGTTTCTTAGGAGAAAACTCATTTTCTTCTCAGAACCATGCCGGCAGTGAGGAAAACCCCGGCAACAACAATGCTTTTCAGGTAGCTTCGGGGCCGCATGAACGGAGCTTTCATAATGGGATTAGAAGCCTTATGCCATCAGTCTCCAATTTCTAGGTTGACACGCAGCATACACGCAGGACCAGAGCTTACTGTCTCTACGCAGTGTTCTGGTACCGAAACGGTTGCCTAAGCAAAGTCCCTAGGAACGTTGGAAAGCTTACTACCGTGAAACTAAAGCAGAACAGCGATGAAGGCCTCAGGGAGCTGCTGCACGCCTCCCGTTTTGCCAGCATAATCAGGGCCTTACTTCGAGGCTAGTGCTCACATTGACTTTCACGTTTGGTATAGAGCAGAGCAGGGTGAGCTTCCAACTAGGAACTGGAAGCACAAGGTTTCTTTCGAGAAAACTCATTTTCTTCTATGTGCCATGCCGGCTGTAAGTAAAAGCACGGTAACAACAGTGTTTTGCAGGAAGCTTCGAGGCAGCATGAATGGAGCTTTCAAAACGGAAAAACAAGCCTTGTGCCATCAGTCTCTAATTTCTAGGTTGACACGCAGCATACACGCAGGAGCAGAGCTTCCTGGTTCTACGCAGTGTTCTGGTACTGAAACGGGTGCTGAAGCAAGTCCGCTAGGAGTGTTGAAAAGCTTACTACCTTGAAACTAAAGCAGAACAACGATGAAGGCCTCATGGAGCTGCTGCACGCCTCTCGTTTTGCAAGGATAATCAGGGCCTTACTTCGCAGCTTGGGCTCACGTTGACTTTCACTTTAGGTGTAGCGCAGAGCAGGGTGAGCTTCCAACAAGGAACTGGAAACCCAAGGTTTCTTAGGAGAAAACTCATTTTCTTCTCAGAACCATGCCGGCAGTGAGGAAAACCCCGGCAACAACAATGCTTTTCAGGTAGCTCGAGGCCGCATGAACGGAGCTTTCATAATGGGAAAAGAAGCTTTATGCCATCAGTCTCCAATTTCTAGGTTGACACGCAGCATACACGCAGGACCAGAGCTTACTGTCTCTACGCAGTGTTCTGGTACCGAAACGGTTGCCTAAGCAAAGTCCCTAGGAACGTTGGAAAGCTTACTACCGTGAAACTAAAGCAGAACAGCGATGAAGGCCTCATGGAGCTGCTGCACGCCTCCCGTTTTGCCAGCATAATCAGGGCCTTACTTCGAGGCTAGTGCTCACATTGACTTTCACGTTTGGTATAGAGCAGAGCAGGGTGAGCTTCCAACTAGGAACTGGAAGCACAAGGTTTCTTTCGAGAAAACTCATTTTCTTCTATGAACCATGCCGGCTGTAAGTAAAAGCACGGTAACAACAGTGCTTTTCAGGGAGCTTCGGGGCCGCATCAACGGAGCTTTCATAATGGGAAAACTAGCCTTGTGCCATCAGTCTCTACTTTCTAGGTTGACACGCAGCATACACGCAGGAGCAGAGCTTCCTGGTTCTACGCAGTGTTCTGGTACTGAAACGGGTGCTGAAGCAAGGCCCCTAGGAGTGTTGAAAAGCTTACTACCTTGAAACTAAAGCAGAACAACGATGAAGGCCTCATGGAGCTGCTGCACGCCTCTCGTTTTGCAAGGATAATCAGGGCCTTACTTCGAAGCTTGGGCTCACGTTGACTTTCACTTTAGGTATAGCGCAGAGCAGGGTGAGCTTCCAACAAGGAACTGGAAACCCAAGGTTTCTTAGGAGAAAACTCATTTTCTTCTCAGAACCATGCCGGCAGTGAGGAAAACCCCGGCAACAACAATGCTTTTCAGGTAGCTTCGAGGCCGCATGAACGGAGCTTTCATAATGGGAAAAGAAGCCTTATGCCATCAGTCTCCAATTTCTAGGTTGACACGCAGCATACACGCAGGACCAGAGCTTACTGTCTCTACGCAGTGTTCTGGTACCGAAACGGTTGCCTAAGCAAAGTCCCTAGGAACGTTGGAAAGCTTACTACCGTGAAACTAAAGCAGAACAGCGATGAAGGCCTCAGGGAGCTGCTGCACGCCTCCCGTTTTGCCAGCATAATCAGGGCCTTACTTCGAGGCTAGTGCTCACATTGACTTTCACGTTTGGTATAGAGCAGAGCAGGGTGAGCTTCCAACTAGGAACTGGAAGCACAAGGTTTCTTTCGAGAAAACTCATTTTCTTCTATGTGCCATGCCGGCTGTAAGTAAAAGCACGGTAACAACAGTGCTTTGCAGGAAGCTTCGAGGCAGCATGAATGGAGCTTTCAAAATGGGAAAACAAGCCTTGTGCCATCAGTCTCTAATTTCTAGGTTGACACGCAGCATACACGCAGGAGCAGAGCTTACTGTCTCTACGCAGTGTTCTGGTACCGAAACGGTTGCCTAAGCAAAGTCCCTAGGAGTCTTGGAAAGCTTACTACCGTGAAACTAAAGCAGAACAGCGATGAAGGCCTCATGGAGCTGCTGCACGCCTCCTGTTTTGCCAGCATAATCAGGGCCTTACTTCGAGGCTAGTGCTCACATTGACTTTCACGTTTGGTATAGAGCAGAGCAGGGTGAGCTTCCAACTAGGAACTGGAAGCACAAGTTTTCTTTCGAGAAAACTCATTTTCTTCTATGAACCATGCCGGCTGTAAGTAAAAGCACGGTAACAACAGTGCTTTTCAGGGAGCTTCGGGGCCGCATCAACGGAGCTTTCATAATGGGAAAACAAGCCTTCTGCCATCAGTCTCTAATTTCTAGTTGACACACAGCATACACGCAGGAGCAGAGCTTCCTGGTTCTACGCAGTGTTCTGGTACTGAAACGGGTGCTTCGGGGCCGCATCAACGGAGCTTTCATAATGGGAAAACTAGCCTTCTGCCATCAGTCTCTAATTTCTAGTTGACACACAGCATACACGCAGGAGCAGAGCTTCCTGGTTCTACGCAGTGTTCTGGTACTGAAACGGGTGCTGAAGCAAGTCCTCTAGGAGTGTTGAAAAGCTTACTACCGTGAAACTAAAGCAGAACAACGATGAAGGCCTCATGGAGCTGCTGCACGCCTCTCGTTTTGCAAGGATAATCAGGGCCTTATTTCGAAGCTTGGGCTCACGTTGACTTTCACTTTAGGTATAGCGCAGAGCAGGGTGAGCTTCCAACAAGGAACTGGAAACCCAAGGTTTTTAGGAGAAAACTCATTTTCTTCTCAGAACCATGCCGGCAGTGAGGAAAACCCCGGCAACAACAATGCTTTTCAGGTAGCTTCGAGGCCGCATGAAAGGAGCTTTCATAATGGGAAAAGAAGCCTTATGCCATCAGTCTCCAATTTCTAGGTTGACACGCAGCATACACGCAGGACCAGAGCTTACTGTCTCTACGCAGTGTTCTGGTACCGAAACGGTTGCCTAAGCAAAGTCCCTAGGAGTCTTGGAAAGCTTACTACCGTGAAACTAAAGCAGAACAGCGATGAAGGCCTCATGGAGCTGCTGCACGCCTCCTGTTTTGCCAGCATAATCAGGGCCTTACTTCGAGGCTAGTGCTCACATTGACTTTCACGTTTGGTATAGAGCAGAGCAGGGTGAGCTTCCAACTAGGAACTGGAAGCACAAGGTTTCTTTCGAGAAAACTCATTTTCTTCTATGAACCATGCCGGCTGTAAGTAAAAGCACGGTAACAACAGTGCTTTTCAGGGAGCTTCGGGGCCGCATCAACGGAGCTTTCATAATGGGAAAACTAGCCTTCTGCCATCAGTCTCTAATTTCTAGTTGACACGCAGCATACACGCAGGAGCAGAGCTTCCTGGTTCTACGCAGTGTTCTGGTACTGAAACGGGTGCTGAAGCAAGTCCTCTAGGAGTGTTGAAAAGCTTACTACCTTGAAACTAAAGCAGAACAACGATGAAGGCCTCATGGAGCTGCTGCACGCCTCTCGTTTTGCAAGGATAATCAGGGCCTTATTTCGAAGCTTGGGCTCACGTTGACTTTCACTTTAGGTATAGCGCAGAGCAGGGTGAGCTTCCAACAAGGAACTGGAAACCCAAGGTTTCTTAGGAGAAAACTCATTTTCTTCTCAGAACCATGCCGGCAGTGAGGAAAACCCCGGCAACAACAATGCTTTTCAGGTAGCTTCGGGGCCGCATGAACGGAGCTTTCATAATGGGAAAAGAAGCCTTATGCCATCAGTCTCCAATTTCTAGGTTGACACGCAGCATACACGCAGGACCAGAGCTTACTGTTCTACGCAGTGTTCTGATACTGAAACGGTTGCTTAAGCAAAGTCCATAGGAGTCTTGGAAAGCTTACTACCGTGAAACTAAAGCAGAACAGCGATGAAGGCCTCATGGAGCTGCTGCACGCCTCCCGTTTTGCCAGCATAATCAGGGCCTTACTTCGAGGCTAGTGCTCACATTGACTTTCACGTTTGGTATAGAGCAGAGCAGGGTGAGCTTCCAACTAGGAACTGGAAGCACAAGGTTTCTTTCGAGAAAACTCATTTTCTTCTATGTGCCATGCCGGCTGTAAGTAAAAGCACGGTAACAACAGTGCTTTGCAGGAAGCTTCGGGGCCGCATCAACGGAGCCTTCATAATGGGAAAACTAGCCTTGTGCCATCAGTCTCTACTTTCTAGGTTGACACGCAGCATACACGCAGGAGCAGAGCTTCCTGGTTCTACGCAGTGTTCTGGTACTGAAACGGGTGCTGAAGCAAGGCCCCTAGGAGTGTTGAAAAGCTTACTACCTTGAAACTAAAGCAGAACAACGATGAAGGCCTCATGGAGCTGCTGCACGCCTCTCGTTTTGCAAGGATAATCAGGGCCTTACTTCGAAGCTTGGGCTCACGTTGACTTTCACTTTAGGTATAGCGCAGAGCAGGGTGAGCTTCCAACAAGGAACTGGAAACCCAATGTTTCCTAGGAGAAAACTCATTTTCTTCTCAGAACCATGCCGGCAGTGAGGAAAACCCCGGCAACAACAATGCTTTTCAGGTAGCTTCGAGGCCGCATGAAAGGAGCTTTCATAATGAGAAAAGAAGACTTATGCCATCAGTCTCCAATTTCTAGGTTGACACGCAGCATACACGCAGGACCAGAGCTTACTGTCTCTACGCAGTGTTCTGGTACCGAAACGGTTGCTTCAGCAAAGTCCCTAGGAGTCTTGGAGAGCTTACTACCGTGAAACTAAAGCAGAACAGCGATGAAGGCCTCATGGAGCTGCTGCACGCCTCCTGTTTTGCCAGCATAATCAGGGCCTTACTTCGAGGCTAGTGCTCACATTGACTTTCACGTTTGGTATAGAGCAGAGCAGGGTGAGCTTCCAACTAGGAACTGGAAGCACAAGGTTTCTTTCGAGAAAACTCATTTTCTTCTATGAACCATGCCGGCTGTAAGTAAAAGCACGGTAACAACAGTGCTTTTCAGGGAGCTTCGGGGCCGCATCAACGGAGCTTTCATAATGGGAAAACTAGCCTTGTGCCATCAGTCTCTACTTTCTAGGTTGACACGCAGCATACACGCAGGAGCAGAGCTTCCTGGTTCTACGCAGTGTTCTGGTACTGAAACGGGTCCTGAAGCAAGGCCCCTAGGAGTGTTGAAAAGCTTACTACCTTGAAACTAAAGCAGAACAACGATGAAGGCCTCATGGGGCTGCTGTACGCCTCTTGTTTTGCAAGGATAATCAGGGCCTTACTTCGAAGCTTGGGCTCACGTTGACTTTCACTTTAGGTATAGCGCAGAGCAGGGTGAGCTTCCAACAAGGAACTGGAAACCCAAGGTTTCTTAGGAGAAAACTCATTTTCTTCTCAGAACCATGCTGGCAGTGAGGAAAACCCCGACAACAACAATGCTTTTCAGGTAGCTTCGAGGCCGCATGAACGGAGCTTTCATAATGGGAAAAGAAGCCTTATGCCATCAGTCTCCAATTTCTAGGTTGACACGCAGCATACACGCAGGACCAGAGCTTACTGTCTCTACGCAGTGTTCTGGTACCGAAACGGTTGCTTAAGCAAAGTCCATAGGAGTCTTGGAAAGCTTACTACCGTGAAACTAAAGCAGAACAGCGATGAAGGCCTCATGGAGCTGCTGCACGCCTCCCGTTTTGCCAGCATAATCAGGGCCTTACTTCGAGGCTAGTGCTCACATTGACTTTCACGTTTGCTATAGAGCAGAGCAGGGTGAGCTTCCAACTAGGAACTGGAAGCACAAGGTTTCTTTCGAGAAAACTCATTTTCTTCTATGTGCCATGCCGGCTGTAAGTAAAAGCACGGTAACAACAGTGTTTTGCAGGAAGCTTCGAGGCAGCATGAATCGAGCTTTCAAAACGGAAAAACAAGCCTTGTGCCATTAGTCTCTAATTTCTAGGTTGACACGCAGCATACACGCAGGAGCAGAGCTTCCTGGTTCTACGCAGTGTTCTGGTACTGAAACGGGTGCTGAAGCAAGTCCGCTAGGAGTGTTGAAAAGCTTACTACCTTGAAACTAAAGCAGAACAACGATGAAGGCCTCATGGAGCTGCTGCACGCCTCTCGTTTTGCAAGGATAATCAGGGCCTTACTTCGAAGCTTGGGCTCACGTTGACTTTCACTTTAGGTATAGCGCAGAGCAGGCTGAGCTTCCAACAAGGAACTGGAAACCCAAGGTTTCTTAGGAGAAAACTCATTTTCTTCTCAGAACCATGCCGGCAGTGAGGAAAACCCCGGCAACAGCAATGCTTTTCAGGTAGCTTCGAGGCCGCATGAACGGAGCTTTCATAATGGGAAAAGAAGCCTTATGCCATCAGTCTCCAATTTCTAGGTTGACACGCAGCATACACGCAGGACCAGAGCTTACTGTCTCTACGCAGTGTTCTGGTTCCGAAACGGTTGCCTAAGCAAAGTCCCTAGGAACGTTGTAAAGCTTACTACCCTGAAACTAAAGCAGAACAGCGATGAAGGCCTCATGGAGCTGCTGCACACCTCCCGTTTTGCCAGCATAATCAGGGCCTTACTTCGAGGCTAGTGCTCACATTGACTTTCACGTTTGGTATAGAGCAGAGCAGGGTGAGCTTCCAACTAGGAACTGGAAGCACAAGGTTTCTTTCGAGAAAACTCATTTTCTTCTATGTGCCATGCCGGCTGTAAGTAAAAGCACGGTAACAACAGTGTTTTGCAGGAAGCTTCGAGGCAGCATGAATGTAGCTTTCAAAACGGAAAAACAAGCCTTGTGCCATCAGTCTCTACTTTCTAGGTTGACACGCAGCATACACGCAGGAGCAGAGCTTCCTGGTTCTACGCAGTGTTCTGGTACTGAAACGGGTGCTGAAGCAAGTCCGCTAGGAGTGTTGAAAAGCTTACTACCTTGAAACTAAAGCAGAACAACGATGAAGGCCTCATGGAGCTGCTGCACGCCTCTCGTTTTGCAAGGATAATCAGGGCCTTACTTCGAAGCTTGGGCTCACGTTGACTTTGATTTTAGGTATAGCGCAGAGCAGGGTGAGCTTCCAACATGGAACTGGAAACATAAGGTTTTTAGGAGAAAACTCATTTTCTTCTCAGAACCATGCCGGCAGTGAGGAAAACCCCGGCAACAACAATGCTTTTCAGGTAGCTTCGAGGCCGCATGAAAGGAGCTTTCATAATGGGAAAAGAAGCCTTATGCCATCAGTCTCCAATTTCTAGGTTGACACGCAGCATACACGCAGGACCAGAGCTTACTGTCTCTACGCAGTGTTCTGGTACCGAAACGGTTGCCTAAGCAAAGTCCCTAGGAGTCTTGGAAAGCTTACTACCGTGAAACTAAAGCAGAACAGCGATGAAGGCCTCATGGAGCTGCTGCACGCCTCCCGTTTTGCCAGCATAATCAGGGCCTTACTTCGAGGCTAGTGCTCACATTGACTTTCACGTTTGGTATAGAGCAGAGCAGGGTGAGCTTCCAACTAGGAACTGGAAGCACAAGGTTTCTTTCGAGAAAACTCATTTTCTTCTATGTGCCATGCCGGCTGTAAGTAAAAGCACGGTAACAACAGTGTTTTGCAAGAAGCTTCGAGGCAGCATGAATGGAGCTTTCAAAACGGAAAAACAAGCCTTGTGCCATCAGTCTCTAATTTCTAGGTTGACACGCAGCATACACGCAGGAGCAGAGCTTCCTGGTTCTACGCAGTGTTCTGGTACTGAAACGGGTGCTGAAGCAAGTCCGCTAGGAGTGTTGAAAAGCTTACTACCTTGAAACTAAAGCAGAACAACGATGAAGGCCTCATGGAGCTGCTGCACGCCTCTCGTTTTGCAAGGATAATCAGGGCCTTACTTCGAAGCTTGGGCTCACGTTGACTTTCACTTTAGGTATAGCGCAGAGCAGGGTGAGCTTCCAACAAGGAACTGGAAACCCAAGGTTTCTTAGGAGAAAACTCATTTTCTTCTCAGAACCATGCCGGCAGTGAGGAAAACCCCGGCAACAACAATGCTTTTCAGGTAGCTTCGAGGCCGCATGAACGGAGCTTTCATAATGGGAAAAGAAGCCTTATGCCATCAGTCTCCAATTTCTAGGTTGACACGCAGCATACACGCAGGACCAGAGCTTACTGTCTCTACGCAGTGTTCTGGTACCGAAACCGTTGCTTAAGCAAAGTCCATAGGAGTCTTGGAAAGCTTACTACCGTGAAACTAAAGCAGAACAGCGATGAAGGCCTCAGGGAGCTGCTGCACGCCTCCCGTTTTGCCAGCATAATCAGGGCCTTATTTCGAGGCTAGTGCTCACATTGACTTTCACGTTTGGTATAGAGCAGAGCAGGGTGAGCTTCCAACTAGGAACTGGAAGCACAAGGTTTCTTTCGAGAAAACTCATTTTCTTCTATGTGCCATGCCGGCTGTAAGTAAAAGCACGGTAACAACAGTGTTTTGCAGGAAGCTTCGAGGCAGCATGAATGGAGCTTTCAAAACGGAAAAACAATTCTTGTGCCATCAGTCTCTAATTTCTAGGTTGACACGCAGCATACACGCAGGAGCAGAGCTTCCTGGTTCTACGCAGTGTTCTGGTACTGAAACGGGTGCTGAAGCAAGTCCGCTAGGAGTGTTGAAAAGCTTACTACCTTGAAACTAAAGCAGAACAACGATGAAGGCCTCATGGAGCTGCTGCACGCCTCTCGTTTTGCAAGGATAATCAGGGCCTTACTTCGAAGCTTGGGCTCACGTTGACTTTCACTTTAGGTATAGCGCAGAGCAAGGTGAGCTTCCAACAAGGAACTGGAAACCCAAGGTTTCTTAGGAGAAAACTCATTTTCTTCTCAGAACCATGCCGGCAGTGAGGAAAACCCCGGCAACAACAATGCTTTTCAGGTAGCTTCGAGGCCGCATGAACGGAGCTTTCATAATGGGAAAAGAAGCCTTATGCCATCAGTCTCCAATTTCTAGGTTGACACGCAGCATACACGCAGGACCAGAGCTTACTGTCTCTACGCAGTGTTCTGGTACCGAAACGGTTGCTTAAGCAAAGTCCCTAGGAGTCTTGGAGAGCTTACTACCGTGAAACTAAAGCAGAACAGCGATGAAGGCCTCATGGAGCTGCTGCACGCCTCCCGTTTTGCCAGGATAATCAGGGCCTTACTTCGAGGCTAGTGCTCACATTGACTTTCACGTTTGGTATAGAGCAGAGCAGGGTTAACTTCCAACTAGGAACTGGAAGCACAAGGTTTCTTTCGAGAAAACTCATTTTCTTCTATGAACCATGCCGGCTGTAAGTAAAAGCACGGTAACAACAGTGCTTTTCAGGGAGCTTCGGGGCCGCATCAACGGAGCTTTCATAATGGGAAAACTAGCCTTGTGCCATCAGTCTCTACTTTCTAGGTTGACACGCAGCATACACGCAGGAGCAGAGCTTCCTGGTTCTACGCAGTGTTCTGGTACTGAAACGGGTGCTGAAGCAAGGCCCCTAGGAGTGTTGAAAAGCTTACTACCTTGAAACTAAAGCAGAACAACGATGAAGGCCTCATGGAGCTGCTGCACGCCTCTCGTTTTGCAAGGATAATCAGGGCCTTACTTCGAAGCTTGGGCTCACGTTGACTTTCACTTTAGGTATAGCGCAGAGCAGGGTGAGCTTCCAACAAGGAACTGGAAACCCAAGGTTTCTTAGGAGAAAACTCATTTTCTTCTCAGAACCATGCCGGCAGTGAGGAAAACCCCGGCAACAACAATGCTTTTCAGGTAGCTTCGGGGCCGCATGAACGGAGCTTTCATAATGGGATTAGAAGCCTTATGCCATCAGTCTCCAATTTCTAGGTTGACACGCAGCATACACGCAGGACCAGAGCTTACTGTCTCTACGCAGTGTTCTGGTACCGAAACGGTTGCCTAAGCAAAGTCCCTAGGAACGTTGGAAAGCTTACTACCGTGAAACTAAAGCAGAACAGCGATGAAGGCCTCAGGGAGCTGCTGCACGCCTCACGTTTTGCCAGCATAATCAGGGCCTTACTTCGAGGCTAGTGCTCACATTGACTTTCACGTTTGGTATAGAGCAGAGCAGGGTGAGCTTCCAACTAGGAACTGGAAGCACAAGGTTTCTTTCGAGAAAACTCATTTTCTTCTATGTGCCATGCCGGCTGTAAGTAAAAGCACGGTAACAACAGTGTTTTGCAGGAAGCTTCGAGGCAGCATGAATGGAGCTTTCAAAACGGAAAAACAAGCCTTGTGCCATCAGTCTCTAATTTCTAGGTTGACACGCAGCATACACGCAGGAGCAGAGCTTCCTGGTTCTACGCAGTGTTCTGGTACTGAAACGGGTGCTGAAGCAAGGCCCCTAGGAGTGTTGAAAAGCTTACTACCTTGAAACTAAAGCAGAACAACGATGAAGGCCTCATGGAGCTGCTGCACGCCTCTCGTTTTGCAAGGATAATCAGGGCCTTACTTCGAAGCTTGGGCTCACGTTGACTTTCACTTTAGGTATAGCGCAGAGCAGGGTGAGCTTCCAACAAGGAACTGGAAACCCAAGGTTTCTTAGGAGAAAACTCATTTTCTTCTCAGAACCATGCCGGCAGTGAGGAAAACCCCGGCAACAACAATGCTTTTCAGGTAGCTTCGAGGCCGCATGAACGGAGCTTTCATAATGGGAAAAGAAGCCTTATGCCATCAGTCTCCAATTTCTAGGTTGACACGCAGCATACACGCAGGACCAGAGCTTACTGTCTCTACGCAGTGTTCTGGTACCGAAACCGTTGCTTAAGCAAAGTCCATAGGAGTCTTGGAAAGCTTACTACCGTGAAACTAAAGCAGAACAGCGATGAAGGCCTCATGGAGCTGCTGCACGCCTCCCGTTTTGCCAGCATAATCAGGGCCTTATTTCGAGGCTAGTGCTCACATTGACTTTCACGTTTGGTATAGAGCAGAGCAGGGTGAGCTTCCAACTAGGAACTGGAAGCACAAGGTTTCTTTCGAGAAAACTCATTTTCTTCTATGTGCCATGCCGGCTGTAAGTAAAAGCACGGTAACAACAGTGTTTTGCAGGAAGCTTCGAGGCAGCATGAATGGAGCTTTCAAAATGGGAAAACAAGCCTTGTGCCATCAGTCTCTAATTTCTAGGTTGACACGCAGCATACACGCAGGAGCAGAGCTTCCTGGTTCTACGCAGTGTTCTGGTACTGAAACGGGTCCTGAAGCAAGGCCCCTAGGAGTGTTGAAAAGCTTACTACCTTGAAACTAAAGCAGAACAACGATGAAGGCCTCATGGGGCTGCTGTACGCCTCTTGTTTTGCAAGGATAATCAGGGCCTTACTTCGAAGCTTGGGCTCACGTTGACCTTCACTTTAGGTATAGCGCAGAGCAGGGTGAGCTTCCAACAAGGAACTGGAAACCCAAGGTATTTAGGAGAAAACTCATTTTCTTCTCAGAACCATGCTGGCAGTGAGGAAAACCCCGACAACAACAATGCTTTTCAGGTAGCTTCGAGGCCGCATGAACGGAGCTTTCATAATGGGAAAAGAAGCCTTATGCCATCAGTCTCCAATTTCTAGGTTGACACGCAGCATACACGCAGGACCAGAGCTTACTGTCTCTACGCAGTGTTCTGGTACCGAAACGGTTGCTTAAGCAAAGTCCATAGGAGTCTTGGAAAGCTTACTACCGTGAAACTAAAGCAGAACAGCGATGAAGGCCTCATGGAGCTGCTGCACGCCTCCCGTTTTGCCAGCATAATCAGGGCCTTACTTCGAGGCTAGTGCTCACATTGACTTTCACGTTTGCTATAGAGCAGAGCAGGGTGAGCTTCCAACTAGGAACTGGAAGCACAAGGTTTCTTTCGAGAAAACTCATTTTCTTCTATGTGCCATGCCGGCTGTAAGTAAAAGCACGGTAACAACAGTGTTTTGCAGGAAGCTTCGAGGCAGCATGAATCGAGCTTTCAAAACGGAAAAACAAGCCTTGTGCCATTAGTCTCTAATTTCTAGGTTGACACGCAGCATACACGCAGGAGCAGAGCTTCCTGGTTCTACGCAGTGTTCTGGTACTGAAACGGGTGCTGAAGCAAGTCCGCTAGGAGTGTTGAAAAGCTTACTACCTTGAAACTAAAGCAGAACAACGATGAAGGCCTCATGGAGCTGCTGCACGCCTCTCGTTTTGCAAGGATAATCAGGGCCTTACTTCGAAGCTTGGGCTCACGTTGACTTTCACTTTAGGTATAGCGCAGAGCAGGCTGAGCTTCCAACAAGGAACTGGAAACCCAAGGTTTCTTAGGAGAAAACTCATTTTCTTCTCAGAACCATGCCGGCAGTGAGGAAAACCCCGGCAACAACAATGCTTTTCAGGTAGCTTCGAGGCCGCATGAACGGAGCTTTCATAATGGGAAAAGAAGCCTTATGCCATCAGTCTCCAATTTCTAGGTTGACACGCAGCATACACGCAGGACCAGAGCTTACTGTCTCTACGCAGTGTTCTGGTTCCGAAACGGTTGCCTAAGCAAAGTCCCTAGGAACGTTGTAAAGCTTACTACCCTGAAACTAAAGCAGAACAGCGATGAAGGCCTCTTGGAGCTGCTGCACGCCTCCCGTTTTGCCAGCATAATCAGGGCCTTACTTCGAGGCTAGTGCTCACATTGACTTTCACGTTTGTTATAGAGCAGAGCAGGGTGAGCTTCCAACTAGGAACTGGAAGCACAAGGTTTCTTTCGAGAAAACTCATTTTCTTCTATGTGCCATGCCGGCTGTAAGTAAAAGCACGGTAACAACAGTGTTTTGCAGGAAGCTTCGAGGCAGCATGAATGGAGCTTTCAAAACGGAAAAACAAGCCTTGTGCCATCAGTCTCTACTTTCTAGGTTGACACGCAGCATACACGCAGGAGCAGAGCTTCCTGGTTCTACGCAGTGTTCTGGTACTGAAACGGGTGCTGAAGCAAGTCCGCTAGGAGTGTTGAAAAGCTTACTACCTTGAAACTAAAGCAGAACAACGATGAAGGCCTCATGGAGCTGCTGCACGCCTCTCGTTTTGCAAGGATAATCAGGGCCTTACTTCGAAGCTTGGGCTCACGTTGACTTTGATTTTAGGTATAGCGCAGAGCAGGGTGAGCTTCCAACATGGAACTGGAAACATAAGGTTTTTAGGAGAAAACTCATTTTCTTCTCAGAACCATGCCGGCAGTGAGGAAAACCCCGGCAACAACAATGCTTTTCAGGTAGCTTCGAGGCCGCATGAAAGGAGCTTTCATAATGGGAAAAGAAGCCTTATGCCATCAGTCTCCAATTTCTAGGTTGACACGCAGCATACACGCAGGACCAGAGCTTACTGTCTCTACGCAGTGTTCTGGTACCGAAACGGTTGCCTAAGCAAAGTCCCTAGGAGTCTTGGAAAGCTTACTACCGTGAAACTAAAGCAGAACAGCGATGAAGGCCTCATGGAGCTGCTGCACGCCTCCCGTTTTGCCAGCATAATCAGGGCCTTACTTCGAGGCTAGTGCTCACATTGACTTTCACGTTTGGTATAGAGCAGAGCAGGGTGAGCTTCCAACTAGGAACTGGAAGCACAAGGTTTCTTTCGAGAAAACTCATTTTCTTCTATGGGCCATGCCGGCTGTAAGTAAAAGCACGGTAACAACAGTGTTTTGCAAGAAGCTTCGAGGCAGCATGAATGGAGCTTTCAAAACGGAAAAACAAGCCTTGTGCCATCAGTCTCTAATTTCTAGGTTGACACGCAGCATACACGCAGGAGCAGAGCTTCCTGGTTCTACGCAGTGTTCTGGTACTGAAACGGGTGCTGAAGCAAGTCCGCTAGGAGTGTTGAAAAGCTTACTACCTTGAAACTAAAGCAGAACAACGATGAAGGCCTCATGGAGCTGCTGCACGCCTCTCGTTTTGCAAGGATAATCAGGGCCTTACTTCGAAGCTTGGGCTCACGTTGACTTTCACTTTAGGTATAGCGCAGAGCAGGGTGAGCTTCCAACAAGGAACTGGAAACCCAAGGTTTCTTAGGAGAAAACTCATTTTCTTCTCAGAACCATGCCGGCAGTGAGGAAAACCCCGGCAACAACAATGCTTTTCAGGTAGCTTCGAGGCCGCATGAACGGAGCTTTCATAATGGGAAAAGAAGCCTTATGCCATCAGTCTCCAATTTCTAGGTTGACACGCAGCATACACGCAGGACCAGAGCTTACTGTCTCTACGCAGTGTTCTGGTACCGAAACCGTTGCTTAAGCAAAGTCCATAGGAGTCTTGGAAAGCTTACTACCGTGAAACTAAAGCAGAACAGCGATGAAGGCCTCAGGGAGCTGCTGCACGCCTCCCGTTTTGCCAGCATAATCAGGTCCTTATTTCGAGGCTAGTGCTCACATTGACTTTCACGTTTGGTATAGAGCAGAGCAGGGTGAGCTTCCAACTAGGAACTGGAAGCACAAGGTTTCTTTCGAGAAAACTCATTTTCTTCTATGTGCCATGCCGGCTGTAAGTAAAAGCACGGTAACAACAGTGTTTTGCAGGAAGCTTCGAGGCAGCATGAATGGAGCTTTCAAAACGGAAAAACAATTCTTGTGCCATCAGACTCTAATTTCTAGGTTGACACGCAGCATACACGCAGGAGCAGAGCTTCCTGGTTCTACGCAGTGTTCTGGTACTGAAACGGGTGCTGAAGCAAGTCCGCTAGGAGTGTTGAAAAGCTTACTACCTTGAAACTAAAGCAGAACAACGATGAAGGCCTCATGGAGCTGCTGCACGCCTCTCGTTTTGCAAGGATAATCAGGGCCTTACTTCGAAGCTTGGGCTCACGTTGACTTTCACTTTAGGTATAGCGCAGAGCAGGCTGAGCTTCCAACAAGGAACTGGAAACCCAAGGTTTCTTAGGAGAAAACTCATTTTCTTCTCAGAACCATGCCGGCAGTGAGGAAAACCCCGGCAACAGCAATGCTTTTCAGGTAGCTTCGAGGCCGCATGAACGGAGCTTTCATAATGGGAAAAGAAGCCTTATGCCATCAGTCTCCAATTTCTAGGTTGACACGCAGCATACACGCAGGACCAGAGCTTACTGTCTCTACGCAGTGTTCTGGTTCCGAAACGGTTGCCTAAGCAAAGTCCCTAGGAACGTTGTAAAGCTTACTACCCTGAAACTAAAGCAGAACAGCGATGAAGGCCTCATGGAGCTGCTGCACGCCTCCCGTTTTGCCAGGATAATCAGGGCCTTACTTCGAGGCTAGTGCTCACATTGACTTTCACGTTTGGTATAGAGCAGAGCAGGGTTAACTTCCAACTAGGAACTGGAAGCACAAGGTTTCTTTCGAGAAAACTCATTTTCTTCTATGAACCATGCCGGCTGTAAGTAAAAGCACGGTAACAACAGTGCTTTTCAGGGAGCTTCGGGGCCGCATCAACGGAGCTTTCATAATGGGAAAACTAGCCTTGTGCCATCAGTCTCTACTTTCTAGGTTGACACGCAGCATACACGCAGGAGCAGAGCTTCCTGGTTCTACGCAGTGTTCTGGTACTGAAACGGGTGCTGAAGCAAGGCCCCTAGGAGTGTTGAAAAGCTTACTACCTTGAAACTAAAGCAGAACAACGATGAAGGCCTCATGGAGCTGCTGCACGCCTCTCGTTTTGCAAGGATAATCAGGGCCTTACTTCGAAGCTTGGGCTCACGTTGACTTTCACTTTAGGTATAGCGCAGAGCAGGGTGAGCTTCCAACAAGGAACTGGAAACCCAAGGTTTCTTAGGAGAAAACTCATTTTCTTCTCAGAACCATGCCGGCAGTGAGGAAAACCCCGGCAACAACAATGCTTTTCAGGTAGCTTCGGGGCCGCATGAACGGAGCTTTCATAATGGGAAAAGAAGCCTTATGCCATCAGTCTCCAATTTCTAGGTTGACACGCAGCATACACGCAGGACCAGAGCTTACTGTCTCTACGCAGTGTTCTGGTACCGAAACGGTTGCCTAAGCAAAGTCCCTAGGAACGTTGGAAAGCTTACTACCGTGAAACTAAAGCAGAACAGCGATGAAGGCCTCAGGGAGCTGCTGCACGCCTCACGTTTTGCCAGCATAATCAGGGCCTTACTTCGAGGCTAGTGCTCACATTGACTTTCACGTTTGGTATAGAGCAGAGCAGGGTGAGCTTCCAACTAGGAACTGGAAGCACAAGGTTTCTTTCGAGAAAACTCATTTTCTTCTATGTGCCATGCCGGCTGTAAGTAAAAGCACGGTAACAACAGTGTTTTGCAGGAAGCTTCGAGGCAGCATGAATGGAGCTTTCAAAACGGAAAAACAAGCCTTGTGCCATCAGTCTCTAATTTCTAGGTTGACACGCAGCATACACGCAGGAGCAGAGCTTCCTGGTTCTACGCAGTGTTCTGGTACTGAAACGGGTGCTGAAGCAAGGCCCCTAGGAGTGTTGAAAAGCTTACTACCTTGAAACTAAAGCAGAACAACGATGAAGGCCTCATGGAGCTGCTGCACGCCTCTCGTTTTGCAAGGATAATCAGGGCCTTACTTCGAAGCTTGGGCTCACGTTGACTTTCACTTTAGGTATAGCGCAGAGCAGGGTGAGCTTCCAACAAGGAACTGGAAACCCAAGGTTTCTTAGGAGAAAACTCATTTTCTTCTCAGAACCATGCCGGCAGTGAGGAAAACCCCGGCAACAACAATGCTTTTCAGGTAGCTTCGAGGCCGCATGAACGGAGCTTTCATAATGGGAAAAGAAGCCTTATGCCATCAGTCTCCAATTTCTAGGTTGACACGCAGCATACACGCAGGACCAGAGCTTACTGTCTCTACGCAGTGTTCTGGTACCGAAACCGTTGCTTAAGCAAAGTCCATAGGAGTCTTGGAAAGCTTACTACCGTGAAACTAAAGCAGAACAGCGATGAAGGCCTCATGGAGCTGCTGCACGCCTCCCGTTTTGCCAGCATAATCAGGGCCTTATTTCGAGGCTAGTGCTCACATTGACTTTCACGTTTGGTATAGAGCAGAGCAGGGTGAGCTTCCAACTAGGAACTGGAAGCACAAGGTTTCTTTCGAGAAAACTCATTTTCTTCTATGTGCCATGCCGGCTGTAAGTAAAAGCACGGTAACAACAGTGTTTTGCAGGAAGCTTCGAGGCAGCATGAATGGAGCTTTCAAAACGGAAAAACAATTCTTGTGCCATCAGTCTCTAATTTCTAGGTTGACACGCAGCATACACGCAGGAGCAGAGCTTCCTGGTTCTACGCAGTGTTCTGGTACTGAAACGGGTGCTGAAGCAAGTCCGCTAGGAGTGTTGAAAAGCTTACTACCTTGAAACTAAAGCAGAACAACGATGAAGGCCTCATGGAGCTGCTGCACGCCTCTCGTTTTGCAAGGATAATCAGGGCCTTACTTCGAAGCTTGGGCTCACGTTGACTTTCACTTTAGGTATAGCGCAGAGCAAGGTGAGCTTCCAACAAGGAACTGGAAACCCAAGGTTTCTTAGGAGAAAACTCATTTTCTTCTCAGAACCATGCCGGCAGTGAGGAAAACCCCGGCAACAACAATGCTTTTCAGGTAGCTTCGAGGCCGCATGAACGGAGCTTTCATAATGGGAAAAGAAGCCTTATGCCATCAGTCTCCAATTTCTAGGTTGACACGCAGCATACACGCAGGACCAGAGCTTACTGTCTCTACGCAGTGTTCTGGTACCGAAACGGTTGCTTAAGCAAAGTCCCTAGGAGTCTTGGAGAGCTTACTACCGTGAAACTAAAGCAGAACAGCGATGAAGGCCTCATGGAGCTGCTGCACGCCTCCCGTTTTGCCAGGATAATCAGGGCCTTACTTCGAGGCTAGTGCTCACATTGACTTTCACGTTTGGTATAGAGCAGAGCAGGGTTAACTTCCAACTAGGAACTGGAAGCACAAGGTTTCTTTCGAGAAAACTCATTTTCTTCTATGAACCATGCCGGCTGTAAGTAAAAGCACGGTAACAACAGTGCTTTTCAGGGAGCTTCGGGGCCGCATCAACGGAGCTTTCATAATGGGAAAACTAGCCTTGTGCCATCAGTCTCTACTTTCTAGGTTGACACGCAGCATACACGCAGGAGCAGAGCTTCCTGGTTCTACGCAGTGTTCTGGTACTGAAACGGGTGCTGAAGCAAGGCCCCTAGGAGTGTTGAAAAGCTTACTACCTTGAAACTAAAGCAGAACAACGATGAAGGCCTCATGGAGCTGCTGCACGCCTCTCATTTTGCAAGGATAATCAGGGCCTTACTTCGAAGCTTGGGCTCACGTTGACTTTCACTTTAGGTATAGCGCAGAGCAGGGTGAGCTTCCAACAAGGAACTGGAAACCCAAGGTTTCTTAGGAGAAAACTCATTTTCTTCTCAGAACCATGCCGGCAGTGAGGAAAACCCCGGCAACAACAATGCTTTTCAGGTAGCTTCGGGGCCGCATGAACGGAGCTTTCATAATGGGAAAAGAAGCCTTATGCCATCAGTCTCCAATTTCTAGGTTGACACGCAGCATACACGCAGGACCAGAGCTTACTGTCTCTACGCAGTGTTCTGGTACCGAAACGGTTGCCTAAGCAAAGTCCCTAGGAACGTTGGAAAGCTTACTACCGTGAAACTAAAGCAGAACAGCGATGAAGGCCTCAGGGAGCTGCTGCACGCCTCACGTTTTGCCAGCATAATCAGGGCCTTACTTCGAGGCTAGTGCTCACATTGACTTTCACGTTTGGTATAGAGCAGAGCAGGGTGAGCTTCCAACTAGGAACTGGAAGCACAAGGTTTCTTTCGAGAAAACTCATTTTCTTCTATGTGCCATGCCGGCTGTAAGTAAAAGCACGGTAACAACAGTGCTTTTCAGGGAGCTTCGGGGCCGCATCAACGGAGCTTTCATAATGGGAAAACTAGCCTTGTGCCATCAGTCTCTACTTTCTAGGTTGACACGCAGCATACACGCAGGAGCAGAGCTTCCTGGTTCTACGCAGTGTTCTGGTACTGAAACGGGTGCTGAAGCAAGGCCCCTAGGAGTGTTGAAAAGCTTACTACCTTGAAACTAAAGCAGAACAACGATGAAGGCCTCATGGAGCTGCTGCACGCCTCTCGTTTTGCAAGGATAATCAGGGCCTTACTTCGAAGCTTGGGCTCACGTTGACTTTCACTTTAGGTATAGCGCAGAGCAGGGTGAGCTTCCAACAAGGAACTGGAAACCCAAGGTTTCTTAGGAGAAAACTCATTTTCTTCTCAGAACCATGCCGGCAGTGAGGAAAACCCCGGCAACAACAATGCTTTTCAGGTAGCTTCGAGGCCGCATGAACGGAGCTTTCATAATGGGAAAAGAAGCCTTATGCCATCAGTCTCCAATTTCTAGGTTGACACGCAGCATACACGCAGGACCAGAGCTTACTGTCTCTACGCAGTGTTCTGGTACCGAAACGGTTGCCTAAGCAAAGTCCCTAGGAACGTTGGAAAGCTTACTACCGTGAAACTAAAGCAGAACAGCGATGAAGGCCTCAGGGAGCTGCTGCACGCCTCCCGTTTTGCCAGCATAATCAGGGCCTTACTTCGAGGCTAGTGCTCACATTGACTTTCACGTTTGGTATAGAGCAGAGCAGGGTGAGCTTCCAACTAGGAACTGGAAGCACAAGGTTTCTTTCGAGAAAACTCATTTTCTTCTATGTGCCATGCCGGCTGTAAGTAAAAGCACGGTAACAACAGTGCTTTGCAGGAAGCTTCGAGGCAGCATGAATGGAGCTTTCAAAATGGGAAAACAAGCCTTGTGCCATCAGTCTCTAATTTCTAGGTTGACACGCAGCATACACGCAGGAGCAGAGCTTACTGTCTCTACGCAGTGTTCTGGTACCGAAACGGTTGCCTAAGCAAAGTCCCTAGGAGTCTTGGAAAGCTTACTACCGTGAAACTAAAGCAGAACAGCGATGAAGGCCTCATGGAGCTGCTGCACGCCTCCTGTTTTGCCAGCATAATCAGGGCCTTACTTCGAGGCTAGTGCTCACATTGACTTTCACGTTTGGTATAGAGCAGAGCAGGGTGAGCTTCCAACTAGGAACTGGAAGCACAAGTTTTCTTTCGAGAAAACTCATTTTCTTCTATGAACCATGCCGGCTGTAAGTAAAAGCACGGTAACAACAGTGCTTTTCAGGGAGCTTCGGGGCCGCATCAACGGAGCTTTCATAATGGGAAAACAAGCCTTCTGCCATCAGTCTCTAATTTCTAGTTGACACACAGCATACACGCAGGAGCAGAGCTTCCTGGTTCTACGCAGTGTTCTGGTACTGAAACGGGTGCTTCGGGGCCGCATCAACGGAGCTTTCATAATGGGAAAACTAGCCTTCTGCCATCAGTCTCTAATTTCTAGTTGACACACAGCATACACGCAGGAGCAGAGCTTCCTGGTTCTACGCAGTGTTCTGGTACTGAAACGGGTGCTGAAGCAAGTCCTCTAGGAGTGTTGAAAAGCTTACTACCGTGAAACTAAAGCAGAACAACGATGAAGGCCTCATGGAGCTGCTGCACGCCTCTCGTTTTGCAAGGATAATCAGGGCCTTATTTCGAAGCTTGGGCTCACGTTGACTTTCACTTTAGGTATAGCGCAGAGCAGGGTGAGCTTCCAACAAGGAACTGGAAACCCAAGGTTTCTTAGGAGAAAACTCATTTTCTTCTCAGAACCATGCCGGCAGTGAGGAAAACCCCGGCAACAACAATGCTTTTCAGGTAGCTTCGGGGCCGCATGAACGGAGCTTTCATAATGGGAAAAGAAGCCTTATGCCATCAGTCTCCAATTTCTAGGTTGACACGCAGCATACACGCAGGACCAGAGCTTACTGTCTCTACGCAGTGTTCTGATACTGAAACGGTTGCTTAAGCAAAGTCCATAGGAGTCTTGGAAAGCTTACTACCGTGAAACTAAAGCAGAACAGCGATGAAGGCCTCATGGAGCTGCTGCACGCCTCCCGTTTTGCCAGCATAATCAGGGCCTTACTTCGAGGCTAGTGCTCACATTGACTTTCACGTTTGGTATAGAGCAGAGCAGGGTGAGCTTCCAACTAGGAACTGGAAGCACAAGGTTTCTTTCGAGAAAACTCATTTTCTTCTATGTGCCATGCCGGCTGTAAGTAAAAGCACGGTAACAACAGTGTTTTGCAGGAAGCTTCGAGGCAGCATGAATGGAGCTTTCAAAACGGAAAAACAAGCCTTGTGCCATCAGTCTCTACTTTCTAGGTTGACACGCAGCATACACGCAGGAGCAGAGCTTCCTGGTTCTACGCAGTGTTCTGGTACTGAAACGGGTGCTGAAGCAAGTCCGCTAGGAGTGTTGAAAAGCTTACTACCTTGAAACTAAAGCAGAACAACGATGAAGGCCTCATGGAGCTGCTGCACGCCTCTCGTTTTGCAAGGATAATCAGGGCCTTACTTCGAAGCTTGGGCTCACGTTGACTTTGATTTTAGGTATAGCGCAGAGCAGGGTGAGCTTCCAACATGGAACTGGAAACATAAGGTTTTTAGGACAAAACTCATTTTCTTCTCAGAACCATGCCGGCAGTGAGGAAAACCCCGGCAACAACAATGCTTTTCAGGTAGCTTCGAGGCCGCATGAAAGGAGCTTTCATAATGGGAAAAGAAGCCTTATGCCATCAGTCTCCAATTTCTAGGTTGACACGCAGCATACACGCAGGACCAGAGCTTACTGTCTCTACGCAGTGTTCTGGTACCGAAACGGTTGCCTAAGCAAAGTCCCTAGGAGTCTTGGAAAGCTTACTACCGTGAAACTAAAGCAGAACAGCGATGAAGGCCTCATGGAGCTGCTGCACGCCTCCCGTTTTGCCAGCATAATCAGGGCCTTACTTCGAGGCTAGTGCTCACATTGACTTTCACGTTTGGTATAGAGCAGAGCAGGGTGAGCTTCCAACTAGGAACTGGAAGCACAAGGTTTCTTTCGAGAAAACTCATTTTCTTCTATGTGCCATGCCGGCTGTAAGTAAAAGCACGGTAACAACAGTGTTTTGCAAGAAGCTTCGAGGCAGCATGAATGGAGCTTTCAAAACGGAAAAACAAGCCTTGTGCCATCAGTCTCTAATTTCTAGGTTGACACGCAGCATACACGCAGGAGCAGAGCTTCCTGGTTCTACGCAGTGTTCTGGTACTGAAACGGGTGCTGAAGCAAGTCCGCTAGGAGTGTTGAAAAGCTTACTACCTTGAAACTAAAGCAGAACAACGATGAAGGCCTCATGGAGCTGCTGCACGCCTCTCGTTTTGCAAGGATAATCAGGGCCTTACTTCGAAGCTTGGGCTCACGTTGACTTTCACTTTAGGTATAGCGCAGAGCAGGGTGAGCTTCCAACAAGGAACTGGAAACCCAAGGTTTCTTAGGAGAAAACTCATTTTCTTCTCAGAACCATGCCGGCAGTGAGGAAAACCCCGGCAACAACAATGCTTTTCAGGTAGCTTCGAGGCCGCATGAACGGAGCTTTCATAATGGGAAAAGAAGCCTTATGCCATCAGTCTCCAATTTCTAGGTTGACACGCAGCATACACGCAGGACCAGAGCTTACTGTCTCTACGCAGTGTTCTGGTACCGAAACCGTTGCTTAAGCAAAGTCCATAGGAGTCTTGGAAAGCTTACTACCGTGAAACTAAAGCAGAACAGCGATGAAGGCCTCAGGGAGCTGCTGCACGCCTCCCGTTTTGCCAGCATAATCAGGTCCTTATTTCGAGGCTAGTGCTCACATTGACTTTCACGTTTGGTATAGAGCAGAGCAGGGTGAGCTTCCAACTAGGAACTGGAAGCACAAGGTTTCTTTCGAGAAAACTCATTTTCTTCTATGTGCCATGCCGGCTGTAAGTAAAAGCACGGTAACAACAGTGTTTTGCAGGAAGCTTCGAGGCAGCATGAATGGAGCTTTCAAAACGGAAAAACAATTCTTGTGCCATCAGACTCTAATTTCTAGGTTGACACGCAGCATACACGCAGGAGCAGAGCTTCCTGGTTCTACGCAGTGTTCTGGTACTGAAACGGGTGCTGAAGCAAGTCCGCTAGGAGTGTTGAAAAGCTTACTACCTTGAAACTAAAGCAGAACAACGATGAAGGCCTCATGGAGCTGCTGCACGCCTCTCGTTTTGCAAGGATAATCAGGGCCTTACTTCGAAGCTTGGGCTCACGTTGACTTTCACTTTAGGTATAGCGCAGAGCAAGGTGAGCTTCCAACAAGGAACTGGAAACCCAAGGTTTCTTAGGAGAAAACTCATTTTCTTCTCAGAACCATGCCGGCAGTGAGGAAAACCCCGGCAACAACAATGCTTTTCAGGTAGCTTCGAGGCCGCATGAACGGAGCTTTCATAATGGGAAAAGAAGCCTTATGCCATCAGTCTCCAATTTCTAGGTTGACACGCAGCATACACGCAGGACCAGAGCTTACTGTCTCTACGCAGTGTTCTGATACCGAAACGGTTGCTTAAGCAAAGTCCCTAGGAGTCTTGGAGAGCTTACTACCGTGAAACTAAAGCAGAACAGCGATGAAGGCCTCATGGAGCTGCTGCACGCCTCCCGTTTTGCCAGGATAATCAGGGCCTTACTTCGAGGCTAGTGCTCACATTGACTTTCACGTTTGGTATAGAGCAGAGCAGGGTTAACTTCCAACTAGGAACTGGAAGCACAAGGTTTCTTTCGAGAAAACTCATTTTCTTCTATGAACCATGCCGGCTGTAAGTAAAAGCACGGTAACAACAGTGCTTTTCAGGGAGCTTCGGGGCCGCATCAACGGAGCTTTCATAATGGGAAAACTAGCCTTGTGCCATCAGTCTCTACTTTCTAGGTTGACACGCAGCATACACGCAGGAGCAGAGCTTCCTGGTTCTACGCAGTGTTCTGGTACTGAAACGGGTGCTGAAGCAAGGCCCCTAGGAGTGTTGAAAAGCTTACTACCTTGAAACTAAAGCAGAACAACGATGAAGGCCTCATGGAGCTGCTGCACGCCTCTCGTTTTGCAAGGATAATCAGGGCCTTACTTCGAAGCTTGGGCTCACGTTGACTTTCACTTTAGGTATAGCGCAGAGCAGGGTGAGCTTCCAACAAGGAACTGGAAACCCAAGGTTTCTTAGGAGAAAACTCATTTTCTTCTCAGAACCATGCCGGCAGTGAGGAAAACCCCGGCAACAACAATGCTTTTCAGGTAGCTTCGGGGCCGCATGAACGGAGCTTTCATAATGGGATTAGAAGCCTTATGCCATCAGTCTCCAATTTCTAGGTTGACACGCAGCATACACGCAGGACCAGAGCTTACTGTCTCTACGCAGTGTTCTGGTACCGAAACGGTTGCCTAAGCAAAGTCCCTAGGAACGTTGGAAAGCTTACTACCGTGAAACTAAAGCAGAACAGCGATGAAGGCCTCAGGGAGCTGCTGCACGCCTCACGTTTTGCCAGCATAATCAGGGCCTTACTTCGAGGCTAGTGCTCACATTGACTTTCACGTTTGGTATAGAGCAGAGCAGGGTGAGCTTCCAACTAGGAACTGGAAGCACAAGGTTTCTTTCGAGAAAACTCATTTTCTTCTATGTGCCATGCCGGCTGTAAGTAAAAGCACGGTAACAACAGTGTTTTGCAGGAAGCTTCGAGGCAGCATGAATGGAGCTTTCAAAACGGAAAAACAAGCCTTGTGCCATCAGTCTCTAATTTCTAGGTTGACACGCAGCATACACGCAGGAGCAG
Source organism: Eubalaena glacialis (assembly GCF_028564815.1). Lineage (NCBI taxonomy): Eukaryota > Metazoa > Chordata > Mammalia > Artiodactyla > Balaenidae > Eubalaena > Eubalaena glacialis. Next base: position 49,674,131 of record NC_083731.1, read on the forward strand.
AGCTTCCTGGTTCTACGCAGTGTTCTGGTACTGAAACGGGTGCTGAAGCAAGGCCCCTAGGAGTGTTGAAAAGCTTACTACCTTGAAACTAAAGCAGAACAACGATGAAGGCCTCATGGAGCTGCTGCACGCCTCTCGTTTTGCAAGGATAATCAGGGCCTTACTTCGAAGCTTGGGCTCACGTTGACTTTCACTTTAGGTATAGCGCAGAGCAGGGTGAGCTTCCAACAAGGAACTGGAAACCCAAGGTTTCTTAGGAGAAAACTCATTTTCTTCTCAGAACCATGCCGGCAGTGAGGAAAACCCCGGCAACAACAATGCTTTTCAGGTAGCTTCGAGGCCGCATGAACGGAGCTTTCATAATGGGAAAAGAAGCCTTATGCCATCAGTCTCCAATTTCTAGGTTGACACGCAGCATACACGCAGGACCAGAGCTTACTGTCTCTACGCAGTGTTCTGGTACCGAAACCGTTGCTTAAGCAAAGTCCATAGGAGTCTTGGAAAGCTTACTACCGTGAAACTAAAGCAGAACAGCGATGAAGGCCTCATGGAGCTGCTGCACGCCTCCCGTTTTGCCAGCATAATCAGGGCCTTATTTCGAGGCTAGTGCTCACATTGACTTTCACGTTTGGTATAGAGCAGAGCAGGGTGAGCTTCCAACTAGGAACTGGAAGCACAAGGTTTCTTTCGAGAAAACTCATTTTCTTCTATGTGCCATGCCGGCTGTAAGTAAAAGCACGGTAACAACAGTGTTTTGCAGGAAGCTTCGAGGCAGCATGAATGGAGCTTTCAAAACGGAAAAACAATTCTTGTGCCATCAGTCTCTAATTTCTAGGTTGACACGCAGCATACACGCAGGAGCAGAGCTTCCTGGTTCTACGCAGTGTTCTGGTACTGAAACGGGTGCTGAAGCAAGTCCGCTAGGAGTGTTGAAAAGCTTACTACCTTGAAACTAAAGCAGAACAACGATGAAGGCCTCATGGAGCTGCTGCACGCCTCTCGTTTTGCAAGGATAATCAGGGCCTTACTTCGAAGCTTGGGCTCACGTTGACTTTCACTTTAGGTATAGCGCAGAGCAAGGTGAGCTTCCAACAAGGAACTGGAAACCCAAGGTTTCTTAGGAGAAAACTCATTTTCTTCTCAGAACCATGCCGGCAGTGAGGAAAACCCCGGCAACAACAATGCTTTTCAGGTAGCTTCGAGGCCGCATGAACGGAGCTTTCATAATGGGAAAAGAAGCCTTATGCCATCAGTCTCCAATTTCTAGGTTGACACGCAGCATACACGCAGGACCAGAGCTTACTGTCTCTACGCAGTGTTCTGGTACCGAAACGGTTGCTTAAGCAAAGTCCCTAGGAGTCTTGGAGAGCTTACTACCGTGAAACTAAAGCAGAACAGCGATGAAGGCCTCATGGAGCTGCTGCACGCCTCCCGTTTTGCCAGGATAATCAGGGCCTTACTTCGAGGCTAGTGCTCACATTGACTTTCACGTTTGGTATAGAGCAGAGCAGGGTTAACTTCCAACTAGGAACTGGAAGCACAAGGTTTCTTTCGAGAAAACTCATTTTCTTCTATGAACCATGCCGGCTGTAAGTAAAAGCACGGTAACAACAGTGCTTTTCAGGGAGCTTCGGGGCCGCATCAACGGAGCTTTCATAATGGGAAAACTAGCCTTGTGCCATCAGTCTCTACTTTCTAGGTTGACACGCAGCATACACGCAGGAGCAGAGCTTCCTGGTTCTACGCAGTGTTCTGGTACTGAAACGGGTGCTGAAGCAAGGCCCCTAGGAGTGTTGAAAAGCTTACTACCTTGATACTAAAGCAGAACAACGATGAAGGCCTCATGGAGCTGCTGCACGCCTCTCGTTTTGCAAGGATAATCAGGGCCTTACTTCGAAGCTTGGGCTCACGTTGACTTTCACTTTAGGTATAGCGCAGAGCAGGGTGAGCTTCCAACAAGGAACTGGAAACCCAAGGTTTCTTAGGAGAAAACTCATTTTCTTCTCAGAACCATGCCGGCAGTGAGGAAAACCCCGGCAACAACAATGCTTTTCAGGTAGCTTCGGGGCCGCATGAACGGAGCTTTCATAATGGGAAAAGAAGCCTTATGCCATCAGTCTCCAATTTCTAGGTTGACACGCAGCATACACGCAGGACCAGAGCTTACTGTCTCTACGCAGTGTTCTGGTACCGAAACGGTTGCCTAAGCAAAGTCCCTAGGAACGTTGGAAAGCTTACTACCGTGAAACTAAAGCAGAACAGCGATGAAGGCCTCAGGGAGCTGCTGCACGCCTCACGTTTTGCCAGCATAATCAGGGCCTTACTTCGAGGCTAGTGCTCACATTGACTTTCACGTTTGGTATAGAGCAGAGCAGGGTGAGCTTCCAACTAGGAACTGGAAGCACAAGGTTTCTTTCGAGAAAACTCATTTTCTTCTATGTGCCATGCCGGCTGTAAGTAAAAGCACGGTAACAACAGTGTTTTGCAGGAAGCTTCGAGGCAGCATGAATGGAGCTTTCAAAACGGAAAAACAATTCTTGTGCCATCAGTCTCTAATTTCTAGGTTGACACGCAGCATACACGCAGGAGCAGAGCTTCCTGGTTCTACGCAGTGTTCTGGTACTGAAACGGGTGCTGAAGCAAGTCCGCTAGGAGTGTTGAAAAGCTTACTACCTTGAAACTAAAGCAGAACAACGATGAAGGCCTCATGGAGCTGCTGCACGCCTCTCGTTTTGCAAGGATAATCAGGGCCTTACTTCGAAGCTTGGGCTCACGTTGACTTTCACTTTAGGTATAGCGCAGAGCAGGGTGAGCTTCCAACAAGGAACTGGAAACCCAAGGTTTCTTAGGAGAAAACTCATTTTCTTCTCAGAACCATGCCGGCAGTGAGGAAAACCCCGGCAACAACAATGCTTTTCAGGTAGCTTCGAGGCCGCATGAACGGAGCTTTCATAATGGGAAAAGAAGCCTTATGCCATCAGTCTCCAATTTCTAGGTTGACACGCAGCATACACGCAGGACCAGAGCTTACTGTCTCTACGCAGTGTTCTGGTACCGAAACGGTTGCTTAAGCAAAGTCCCTAGGAGTCTTGGAGAGCTTACTACCGTGAAACTAAAGCAGAACAGCGATGAAGGCCTCATGGAGCTGCTGCACGCCTCCCGTTTTGCCAGGATAATCAGGGCCTTACTTCGAGGCTAGTGCTCACATTGACTTTCACGTTTGGTATAGAGCAGAGCAGGGTTAACTTCCAACTAGGAACTGGAAGCACAAGGTTTCTTTCGAGAAAACTCATTTTCTTCTATGAACCATGCCGGCTGTAAGTAAAAGCACGGTAACAACAGTGCTTTTCAGGGAGCTTCGGGGCCGCATCAACGGAGCTTTCATAATGGGAAAACTAGCCTTGTGCCATCAGTCTCTACTTTCTAGGTTGACACGCAGCATACACGCAGGAGCAGAGCTTCCTGGTTCTACGCAGTGTTCTGGTACTGAAACGGGTGCTGAAGCAAGGCCCCTAGGAGTGTTGAAAAGCTTACTACCTTGATACTAAAGCAGAACAACGATGAAGGCCTCATGGAGCTGCTGCACGCCTCTCGTTTTGCAAGGATAATCAGGGCCTTACTTCGAAGCTTGGGCTCACGTTGACTTTCACTTTAGGTATAGCGCAGAGCAGGGTGAGCTTCCAACAAGGAACTGGAAACCCAAGGTTTCTTAGGAGAAAACTCATTTTCTTCTCAGAACCATGCCGGCAGTGAGGAAAACCCCGGCAACAACAATGCTTTTCAGGTAGCTTCGGGGCCGCATGAACGGAGCTTTCATAATGGGAAAAGAAGCCTTATGCCATCAGTCTCCAATTTCTAGGTTGACACGCAGCATACACGCAGGACCAGAGCTTACTGTCTCTACGCAGTGTTCTGGTACCGAAACGGTTGCCTAAGCAAAGTCCCTAGGAACGTTGGAAAGCTTACTACCGTGAAACTAAAGCAGAACAGCGATGAAGGCCTCAGGGAGCTGCTGCACGCCTCACGTTTTGCCAGCATAATCAGGGCCTTACTTCGAGGCTAGTGCTCACATTGACTTTCACGTTTGGTATAGAGCAGAGCAGGGTGAGCTTCCAACTAGGAACTGGAAGCACAAGGTTTCTTTCGAGAAAACTCATTTTCTTCTATGTGCCATGCCGGCTGTAAGTAAAAGCACGGTAACAACAGTGTTTTGCAGGAAGCTTCGAGGCAGCATGAATGGAGCTTTCAAAACGGAAAAACAAGCCTTGTGCCATCAGTCTCTAATTTCTAGGTTGACACGCAGCATACACGCAGGAGCAGAGCTTCCTGGTTCTACGCAGTGTTCTGGTACTGAAACGGGTGCTGAAGCAAGTCCGCTAGGAGTGTTGAAAAGCTTACTACCTTGAAACTAAAGCAGAACAACGATGAAGGCCTCATGGAGCTGCTGCACGCCTCTCGTTTTGCAAGGATAATCAGGGCCTTACTTCGCAGCTTGGGCTCACGTTGACTTTCACTTTAGGTGTAGCGCAGAGCAGGGTGAGCTTCCAACAAGGAACTGGAAACCCAAGGTTTCTTAGGAGAAAACTCATTTTCTTCTCAGAACCATGCCGGCAGTGAGGAAAACCCCGGCAACAACAATGCTTTTCAGGTAGCTCGAGGCCGCATGAACGGAGCTTTCATAATGGGAAAAGAAGCTTTATGCCATCAGTCTCCAATTTCTAGGTTGACACGCAGCATACACGCAGGACCAGAGCTTACTGTCTCTACGCAGTGTTCTGGTACCGAAACGGTTGCCTAAGCAAAGTCCCTAGGAACGTTGGAAAGCTTACTACCGTGAAACTAAAGCAGAACAGCGATGAAGGCCTCATGGAGCTGCTGCACGCCTCCCGTTTTGCCAGCATAATCAGGGCCTTACTTCGAGGCTAGTGCTCACATTGACTTTCACGTTTGGTATAGAGCAGAGCAGGGTGAGCTTCCAACTAGGAACTGGAAGCACAAGGTTTCTTTCGAGAAAACTCATTTTCTTCTATGAACCATGCCGGCTGTAAGTAAAAGCACGGTAACAACAGTGCTTTTCAGGGAGCTTCGGGGCCGCATCAACGGAGCTTTCATAATGGGAAAACTAGCCTTGTGCCATCAGTCTCTACTTTCTAGGTTGACACGCAGCATACACGCAGGAGCAGAGCTTCCTGGTTCTACGCAGTGTTCTGGTACTGAAACGGGTGCTGAAGCAAGGCCCCTAGGAGTGTTGAAAAGCTTACTACCTTGAAACTAAAGCAGAACAACGATGAAGGCCTCATGGAGCTGCTGCACGCCTCTCGTTTTGCAAGGATAATCAGGGCCTTACTTCGAAGCTTGGGCTCACGTTGACTTTCACTTTAGGTATAGCGCAGAGCAGGGTGAGCTTCCAACAAGGAACTGGAAACCCAAGGTTTCTTAGGAGAAAACTCATTTTCTTCTCAGAACCATGCCGGCAGTGAGGAAAACCCCGGCAACAACAATGCTTTTCAGGTAGCTTCGAGGCCGCATGAACGGAGCTTTCATAATGGGAAAAGAAGCCTTATGCCATCAGTCTCCAATTTCTAGGTTGACACGCAGCATACACGCAGGACCAGAGCTTACTGTCTCTACGCAGTGTTCTGGTACCGAAACGGTTGCCTAAGCAAAGTCCCTAGGAACGTTGGAAAGCTTACTACCGTGAAACTAAAGCAGAACAGCGATGAAGGCCTCAGGGAGCTGCTGCACGCCTCCCGTTTTGCCAGCATAATCAGGGCCTTACTTCGAGGCTAGTGCTCACATTGACTTTCACGTTTGGTATAGAGCAGAGCAGGGTGAGCTTCCAACTAGGAACTGGAAGCACAAGGTTTCTTTCGAGAAAACTCATTTTCTTCTATGTGCCATGCCGGCTGTAAGTAAAAGCACGGTAACAACAGTGCTTTGCAGGAAGCTTCGAGGCAGCATGAATGGAGCTTTCAAAATGGGAAAACAAGCCTTGTGCCATCAGTCTCTAATTTCTAGGTTGACACGCAGCATACACGCAGGAGCAGAGCTTACTGTCTCTACGCAGTGTTCTGGTACCGAAACGGTTGCCTAAGCAAAGTCCCTAGGAGTCTTGGAAAGCTTACTACCGTGAAACTAAAGCAGAACAGCGATGAAGGCCTCATGGAGCTGCTGCACGCCTCCTGTTTTGCCAGCATAATCAGGGCCTTACTTCGAGGCTAGTGCTCACATTGACTTTCACGTTTGGTATAGAGCAGAGCAGGGTGAGCTTCCAACTAGGAACTGGAAGCACAAGTTTTCTTTCGAGAAAACTCATTTTCTTCTATGAACCATGCCGGCTGTAAGTAAAAGCACGGTAACAACAGTGCTTTTCAGGGAGCTTCGGGGCCGCATCAACGGAGCTTTCATAATGGGAAAACAAGCCTTCTGCCATCAGTCTCTAATTCCTAGTTGACACACAGCATACACGCAGGAGCAGAGCTTCCTGGTTCTACGCAGTGTTCTGGTACTGAAACGGGTGCTTCGGGGCCGCATCAACGGAGCTTTCATAATGGGAAAACTAGCCTTCTGCCATCAGTCTCTAATTTCTAGTTGACACACAGCATACACGCAGGAGCAGAGCTTCCTGGTTCTACGCAGTGTTCTGGTACTGAAACGGGTGCTGAAGCAAGTCCTCTAGGAGTGTTGAAAAGCTTACTACCGTGAAACTAAAGCAGAACAACGATGAAGGCCTCATGGAGCTGCTGCACGCCTCTCGTTTTGCAAGGATAATCAGGGCCTTATTTCGAAGCTTGGGCTCACGTTGACTTTCACTTTAGGTATAGCGCAGAGCAGGGTGAGCTTCCAACAAGGAACTGGAAACCCAAGGTTTCTTAGGAGAAAACTCATTTTCTTCTCAGAACCATGCCGGCAGTGAGGAAAACCCCGGCAACAACAATGCTTTTCAGGTAGCTTCGGGGCCGCATGAACGGAGCTTTCATAATGGGAAAAGAAGCCTTATGCCATCAGTCTCCAATTTCTAGGTTGACACGCAGCATACACGCAGGACCAGAGCTTACTGTCTCTACGCAGTGTTCTGGTACTGAAACGGTTGCTTAAGCAAAGTCCATAGGAGTCTTGGAAAGCTTACTACCGTGAAACTAAAGCAGAACAGCGATGAAGGCCTCATGGAGCTGCTGCACGCCTCCCGTTTTGCCAGCATAATCAGGGCCTTACTTCGAGGCTAGTGCTCACATTGACTTTCACGTTTGGTATAGAGCAGAGCAGGGTGAGCTTCCAACTAGGAACTGGAAGCACAAGGTTTCTTTTGAGAAAACTCATTTTCTTCTATGTGCCATGCCGGCTGTAAGTAAAAGCACGGTAACAACAGTGCTTTGCAGGAAGCTTCGGGGCCGCATCAACGGAGCTTTCATAATGGGAAAACTAGCCTTGTGCCATCAGTCTCTACTTTCTAGGTTGACACGCAGCATACACGCAGGAGCAGAGCTTCCTGGTTCTACGCAGTGTTCTGGTACTGAAACGGGTGCTGAAGCAAGTCCGCTAGGAGTGTTGAAAAGCTTACTACCTTGAAACTAAAGCAGAACAACGATGAAGGCCTCATGGAGCTGCTGCACGCCTCTCGTTTTGCAAGGATAATCAGGGCCTTACTTCGAAGCTTGGGCTCACGTTGACTTTCACTTTAGGTATAGCGCAGAGCAGGGTGAGCTTCCAACAAGGAACTGGAAACCCAAGGTTTCTTAGGAGAAAACTCATTTTCTTCTCAGAACCATGCCGGCAGTGAGGAAAACCCCGGCAACAACAATGCTTTTCAGGTAGCTTCGAGGCCGCATGAACGGAGCTTTCATAATGGGAAAAGAAGCCTTATGCCATCAGTCTCCAATTTCTAGGTTGACACGCAGCATACACGCAGGACCAGAGCTTACTGTCTCTACGCAGTGTTCTGGTACCGAAACCGTTGCTTAAGCAAAGTCCATAGGAGTCTTGGAAAGCTTACTACCGTGAAACTAAAGCAGAACAGCGATGAAGGCCTCATGGAGCTGCTGCACGCCTCCCGTTTTGCCAGCATAATCAGGGCCTTACTTCGAGGCTAGTGCTCACATTGACTTTCACGTTTGGTATAGAGCAGAGCAGGGTGAGCTTCCAACTAGGAACTGGAAGCACAAGGTTTCTTTCGAGAAAACTCATTTTCTTCTATGTGCCATGCCGGCTGTAAGTAAAAGCACGGTAACAACAGTGTTTTGCAGGAAGCTTCGAGGCAGCATGAATGGAGCTTTCAAAACGGAAAAACAATTCTTGTGCCATCAGTCTCTAATTTCTAGGTTGACACGCAGCATACACGCAGGAGCAGAGCTTCCTGGTTCTACGCAGTGTTCTGGTACTGAAACGGGTGCTGAAGCAAGTCCGCTAGGAGTGTTGAAAAGCTTACTACCTTGAAACTAAAGCAGAACAACGATGAAGGCCTCATGGAGCTGCTGCACGCCTCTCGTTTTGCAAGGATAATCAGGGCCTTACTTCGAAGCTTGGGCTCACGTTGACTTTCACTTTAGGTATAGCGCAGAGCAAGGTGAGCTTCCAACAAGGAACTGGAAACCCAAGGTTTCTTAGGAGAAAACTCATTTTCTTCTCAGAACCATGCCAGCAGTGAGGAATACCCCGGCAACAACAATGCTTTTCAGGTAGCTCGAGGCCGCATGAACGGAGCTTTCATAATGGGAAAAGAAGCCTTATGCCATCAGTCTCCAATTTCTAGGTTGACACGCAGCATACACGCAGGACCAGAGCTTACTGTCTCTACGCAGTGTTCTGGTACCGAAACGGTTGCTTAAGCAAAGTCCCTAGGAGTCTTGGAGAGCTTACTACCGTGAAACTAAAGCAGAACAGCGATGAAGGCCTCATGGAGCTGCTGCACGCCTCCCGTTTTGCCAGGATAATCAGGGCCTTACTTCGAGGCTAGTGCTCACATTGACTTTCACGTTTGGTATAGAGCAGAGCAGGGTTAACTTCCAACTAGGAACTGGAAGCACAAGGTTTCTTTCGAGAAAACTCATTTTCTTCTATGAACCATGCCGGCTGTAAGTAAAAGCACGGTAACAACAGTGCTTTTCAGGGAGCTTCGGGGCCGCATCAACGGAGCTTTCATAATGGGAAAACTAGCCTTGTGCCATCAGTCTCTACTTTCTAGGTTGACACGCAGCATACACGCAGGAGCAGAGCTTCCTGGTTCTACGCAGTGTTCTGGTACTGAAACGGGTGCTGAAGCAAGGCCCCTAGGAGTGTTGAAAAGCTTACTACCTTGAAACTAAAGCAGAACAACGATGAAGGCCTCATGGAGCTGCTGCACGCCTCTCGTTTTGCAAGGATAATCAGGGCCTTACTTCGAAGCTTGGGCTCACGTTGACTTTCACTTTAGGTATAGCGCAGAGCAGGGTGAGCTTCCAACAAGGAACTGGAAACCCAAGGTTTCTTAGGAGAAAACTCATTTTCTTCTCAGAACCATGCCGGCAGTGAGGAAAACCCCGGCAACAACAATGCTTTTCAGGTAGCTTCGGGGCCGCATGAACGGAGCTTTCATAATGGGAAAAGAAGCCTTATGCCATCAGTCTCCAATTTCTAGGTTGACACGCAGCATACACGCAGGACCAGAGCTTACTGTCTCTACGCAGTGTTCTGGTACCGAAACGGTTGCCTAAGCAAAGTCCCTAGGAACGTTGGAAAGCTTACTACCGTGAAACTAAAGCAGAGCAGCGATGAAGGCCTCAGGGAGCTGCTGCACGCCTCACGTTTTGCCAGCATAATCAGGGCCTTACTTCGAGGCTAGTGCTCACATTGACTTTCACGTTTGGTATAGAGCAGAGCAGGGTGAGCTTCCAACTAGGAACTGGAAGCACAAGGTTTCTTTCGAGAAAACTCATTTTCTTCTATGTGCCATGCCGGCTGTAAGTAAAAGCACGGTAACAACAGTGTTTTGCAGGAAGCTTCGAGGCAGCATGAATGGAGCTTTCAAAACGGAAAAACAAGCCTTGTGCCATCAGTCTCTAATTTCTAGGTTGACACGCAGCATACACGCAGGAGCAGAGCTTCCTGGTTCTACGCAGTGTTCTGGTACTGAAACGGGTGCTGAAGCAAGTCCGCTAGGAGTGTTGAAAAGCTTACTACCTTGAAACTAAAGCAGAACAACGATGAAGGCCTCATGGAGCTGCTGCACGCCTCTCGTTTTGCAAGGATAATCAGGGCCTTACTTCGCAGCTTGGGCTCACGTTGACTTTCACTTTAGGTGTAGCGCAGAGCAGGGTGAGCTTCCAACAAGGAACTGGAAACCCAAGGTTTCTTAGGAGAAAACTCATTTTCTTCTCAGAACCATGCCGGCAGTGAGGAAAACCCCGGCAACAACAATGCTTTTCAGGTAGCTCGAGGCCGCATGAACGGAGCTTTCATAATGGGAAAAGAAGCTTTATGCCATCAGTCTCCAATTTCTAGGTTGACACGCAGCATACACGCAGGACCAGAGCTTACTGTCTCTACGCAGTGTTCTGGTACCGAAACGGTTGCCTAAGCAAAGTCCCTAGGAACGTTGGAAAGCTTACTACCGTGAAACTAAAGCAGAACAGCGATGAAGGCCTCATGGAGCTGCTGCACGCCTCCCGTTTTGCCAGCATAATCAGGGCCTTACTTCGAGGCTAGTGCTCACATTGACTTTCACGTTTGGTATAGAGCAGAGCAGGGTGAGCTTCCAACTAGGAACTGGAAGCACAAGGTTTCTTTCGAGAAAACTCATTTTCTTCTATGAACCATGCCGGCTGTAAGTAAAAGCACGGTAACAACAGTGCTTTTCAGGGAGCTTCGGGGCCGCATCAACGGAGCTTTCATAATGGGAAAACTAGCCTTGTGCCATCAGTCTCTACTTTCTAGGTTGACACGCAGCATACACGCAGGAGCAGAGCTTCCTGGTTCTACGCAGTGTTCTGGTACTGAAACGGGTGCTGAAGCAAGGCCCCTAGGAGTGTTGAAAAGCTTACTACCTTGAAACTAAAGCAGAACAACGATGAAGGCCTCATGGAGCTGCTGCACGCCTCTCGTTTTGCAAGGATAATCAGGGCCTTACTTCGAAGCTTGGGCTCACGTTGACTTTCACTTTAGGTATAGCGCAGAGCAGGGTGAGCTTCCAACAAGGAACTGGAAACCCAAGGTTTCTTAGGAGAAAACTCATTTTCTTCTCAGAACCATGCCGGCAGTGAGGAAAACCCCGGCAACAACAATGCTTTTCAGGTAGCTTCGAGGCCGCATGAACGGAGCTTTCATAATGGGAAAAGAAGCCTTATGCCATCAGTCTCCAATTTCTAGGTTGACACGCAGCATACACGCAGGACCAGAGCTTACTGTCTCTACGCAGTGTTCTGGTACCGAAACGGTTGCCTAAGCAAAGTCCCTAGAAACGTTGGAAAGCTTACTACCGTGAAACTAAAGCAGAACAGCGATGAAGGCCTCAGGGAGCTGCTGCACGCCTCCCGTTTTGCCAGCATAATCAGGGCCTTACTTCGAGGCTAGTGCTCACATTGACTTTCACGTTTGGTATAGAGCAGAGCAGGGTGAGCTTCCAACTAGGAACTGGAAGCACAAGGTTTCTTTCGAGAAAACTCATTTTCTTCTATGTGCCATGCCGGCTGTAAGTAAAAGCACGGTAACAACAGTGCTTTGCAGGAAGCTTCGAGGCAGCATGAATGGAGCTTTCAAAATGGGAAAACAAGCCTTGTGCCATCAGTCTCTAATTTCTAGGTTGACACGCAGCATACACGCAGGAGCAGAGCTTACTGTCTCTACGCAGTGTTCTGGTACCGAAACGGTTGCCTAAGCAAAGTCCCTAGGAGTCTTGGAAAGCTTACTACCGTGAAACTAAAGCAGAACAGCGATGAAGGCCTCATGGAGCTGCTGCACGCCTCCTGTTTTGCCAGCATAATCAGGGCCTTACTTCGAGGCTAGTGCTCACATTGACTTTCACGTTTGGTATAGAGCAGAGCAGGGTGAGCTTCCAACTAGGAACTGGAAGCACAAGTTTTCTTTCGAGAAAACTCATTTTCTTCTATGAACCATGCCGGCTGTAAGTAAAAGCACGGTAACAACAGTGCTTTTCAGGGAGCTTCGGGGCCGCATCAACGGAGCTTTCATAATGGGAAAACAAGCCTTCTGCCATCAGTCTCTAATTTCTAGTTGACACACAGCATACACGCAGGAGCAGAGCTTCCTGGTTCTACGCAGTGTTCTGGTACTGAAACGGGTGCTTCGGGGCCGCATCAACGGAGCTTTCATAATGGGAAAACTAGCCTTCTGCCATCAGTCTCTAATTTCTAGTTGACACACAGCATACACGCAGGAGCAGAGCTTCCTGGTTCTACGCAGTGTTCTGGTACTGAAACGGGTGCTGAAGCAAGTCCTCTAGGAGTGTTGAAAAGCTTACTACCGTGAAACTAAAGCAGAACAACGATGAAGGCCTCATGGAGCTGCTGCACGCCTCTCGTTTTGCAAGGATAATCAGGGCCTTATTTCGAAGCTTGGGCTCACGTTGACTTTCACTTTAGGTATAGCGCAGAGCAGGGTGAGCTTCCAACAAGGAACTGGAAACCCAAGGTTTCTTAGGAGAAAACTCATTTTCTTCTCAGAACCATGCCGGCAGTGAGGAAAACCCCGGCAACAACAATGCTTTTCAGGTAGCTTCGGGGCCGCATGAACGGAGCTTTCATAATGGGAAAAGAAGCCTTATGCCATCAGTCTCCAATTTCTAGGTTGACACGCAGCATACACGCAGGACCAGAGCTTACTGTCTCTACGCAGTGTTCTGGTACTGAAACGGTTGCTTAAGCAAAGTCCATAGGAGTCTTGGAAAGCTTACTACCGTGAAACTAAAGCAGAACAGCGATGAAGGCCTCATGGAGCTGCTGCACGCCTCCCGTTTTGCCAGCATAATCAGGGCCTTACTTCGAGGCTAGTGCTCACATTGACTTTCACGTTTGGTATAGAGCAGAGCAGGGTGAGCTTCCAACTAGGAACTGGAAGCACAAGGTTTCTTTCGAGAAAACTCATTTTCTTCTATGTGCCATGCCGGCTGTAAGTAAAAGCACGGTAACAACAGTGCTTTGCAGGAAGCTTCGGGGCCGCATCAACGGAGCTTTCATAATGGGAAAACTAGCCTTGTGCCATCAGTCTCTACTTTCTAGGTTGACACGCAGCATACACGCAGGAGCAGAGCTTCCTGGTTCTACGCAGTGTTCTGGTACTGAAACGGGTGCTGAAGCAAGGCCCCTAGGAGTGTTGAAAAGCTTACTACCTTGAAACTAAAGCAGAACAACGATGAAGGCCTCATGGAGCTGCTGCACGCCTCTCGTTTTGCAAGGATAATCAGGGCCTTACTTCGAAGCTTGGGCTCACGTTGACTTTCACTTTAGGTATAGCGCAGAGCAGGGTGAGCTTCCAACAAGGAACTGGAAACCCAAGGTTTCTTAGGAGAAAACTCATTTTCTTCTCAGAACCATGCCGGCAGTGAGGAAAACCCCGGCAACAACAATGCTTTTCAGGTAGCTTCGAGGCCGCATGAACGGAGCTTTCATAATGGGAAAAGAAGCCTTATGCCATCAGTCTCCAATTTCTAGGTTGACACGCAGCATACACGCAGGACCAGAGCTTACTGTCTCTACGCAGTGTTCTGGTACCGAAACCGTTGCTTAAGCAAAGTCCATAGGAGTCTTGGAAAGCTTACTACCGTGAAACTAAAGCAGAACAGCGATGAAGGCCTCATGGAGCTGCTGCACGCCTCCCGTTTTGCCAGCATAATCAGGGCCTTATTTCGAGGCTAGTGCTCACATTGACTTTCACGTTTGGTATAGAGCAGAGCAGGGTGAGCTTCCAACTAGGAACTGGAAGCACAAGGTTTCTTTCGAGAAAACTCATTTTCTTCTATGTGCCATGCCGGCTGTAAGTAAAAGCACGGTAACAACAGTGTTTTGCAGGAAGCTTCGAGGCAGCATGAATGGAGCTTTCAAAACGGAAAAACAATTCTTGTGCCATCAGTCTCTAATTTCTAGGTTGACACGCAGCATACACGCAGGAGCAGAGCTTCCTGGTTCTACGCAGTGTTCTGGTACTGAAACGGGTGCTGAAGCAAGTCCGCTAGGAGTGTTGAAAAGCTTACTACCTTGAAACTAAAGCAGAACAACGATGAAGGCCTCATGGAGCTGCTGCACGCCTCTCGTTTTGCAAGGATAATCAGGGCCTTACTTCGAAGCTTGGGCTCACGTTGACTTTCACCTTAGGTATAGCGCAGAGCAAGGTGAGCTTCCAACAAGGAACTGGAAACCCAAGGTTTCTTAGGAGAAAACTCATTTTCTTCTCAGAACCATGCCGGCAGTGAGGAAAACCCCGGCAACAACAATGCTTTTCAGGTAGCTTCGAGGCCGCATGAACGGAGCTTTCATAATGGGAAAAGAAGCCTTATGCCATCAGTCTCCAATTTCTAGGTTGACACGCAGCATACACGCAGGACCAGAGCTTACTGTCTCTACGCAGTGTTCTGGTACCGAAACGGTTGCTTAAGCAAAGTCCCTAGGAGTCTTGGAGAGCTTACTACCGTGAAACTAAAGCAGAACAGCGATGAAGGCCTCATGGAGCTGCTGCACGCCTCCCGTTTTGCCAGGATAATCAGGGCCTTACTTCGAGGCTAGTGCTCACATTGACTTTCACGTTTGGTATAGAGCAGAGCAGGGTTAACTTCCAACTAGGAACTGGAAGCACAAGGTTTCTTTCGAGAAAACTCATTTTCTTCTATGAACCATGCCGGCTGTAAGTAAAAGCACGGTAACAACAGTGCTTTTCAGGGAGCTTCGGGGCCGCATCAACGGAGCTTTCATAATGGGAAAACTAGCCTTGTGCCATCAGTCTCTACTTTCTAGGTTGACACGCAGCATACACGCAGGAGCAGAGCTTCCTGGTTCTACGCAGTGTTCTGGTACTGAAACGGGTGCTGAAGCAAGGCCCCTAGGAGTGTTGAAAAGCTTACTACCTTGAAACTAAAGCAGAACAACGATGAAGGCCTCATGGAGCTGCTGCACGCCTCTCGTTTTGCAAGGATAAACAGGGCCTTACTTCGAAGCTTGGGCTCACGTTGACTTTCACTTTAGGTATAGCGCAGAGCAGGGTGAGCTTCCAACAAGGAACTGGAAACCCAAGGTTTCTTAGGAGAAAACTCATTTTCTTCTCAGAACCATGCCGGCAGTGAGGAAAACCCCGGCAACAACAATGCTTTTCAGGTAGCTTCGGGGCCGCATGAACGGAGCTTTCATAATGGGATTAGAAGCCTTATGCCATCAGTCTCCAATTTCTAGGTTGACACGCAGCATACACGCAGGACCAGAGCTTACTGTCTCTACGCAGTGTTCTGGTACCGAAACGGTTGCCTAAGCAAAGTCCCTAGGAACGTTGGAAAGCTTACTACCGTGAAACTAAAGCAGAACAGCGATGAAGGCCTCAGGGAGCTGCTGCACGCCTCACGTTTTGCCAGCATAATCAGGGCCTTACTTCGAGGCTAGTGCTCACATTGACTTTCACGTTTGGTATAGAGCAGAGCAGGGTGAGCTTCCAACTAGGAACTGGAAGCACAAGGTTTCTTTCGAGAAAACTCATTTTCTTCTATGTGCCATGCCGGCTGTAAGTAAAAGCACGGTAACAACAGTGTTTTGCAGGAAGCTTCGAGGCAGCATGAATGGAGCTTTCAAAACGGAAAAACAAGCCTTGTGCCATCAGTCTCTAATTTCTAGGTTGACACGCAGCATACACGCAGGAGCAGAGCTTCCTGGTTCTACGCAGTGTTCTGGTACTGAAACGGGTGCTGAAGCAAGTCCGCTAGGAGTGTTGAAAAGCTTACTACCTTGAAACTAAAGCAGAACAACGATGAAGGCCTCATGGAGCTGCTGCACGCCTCTCGTTTTGCAAGGATAATCAGGGCCTTACTTCGCAGCTTGGGCTCACGTTGACTTTCACTTTAGGTGTAGCGCAGAGCAGGGTGAGCTTCCAACAAGGAACTGGAAACCCAAGGTTTCTTAGGAGAAAACTCATTTTCTTCTCAGAACCATGCCGGCAGTGAGGAAAACCCCGGCAACAACAATGCTTTTCAGGTAGCTCGAGGCCGCATGAACGGAGCTTTCATAATGGGAAAAGAAGCTTTATGCCATCAGTCTCCAATTTCTAGGTTGACACGCAGCATACACGCAGGACCAGAGCTTACTGTCTCTACGCAGTGTTCTGGTACCGAAACGGTTGCCTAAGCAAAGTCCCTAGGAACGTTGGAAAGCTTACTACCGTGAAACTAAAGCAGAACAGCGATGAAGGCCTCATGGAGCTGCTGCACGCCTCCCGTTTTGCCAGCATAATCAGGGCCTTACTTCGAGGCTAGTGCTCACATTGACTTTCACGTTTGGTATAGAGCAGAGCAGGGTTAACTTCCAACTAGGAACTGGAAGCACAAGGTTTCTTTCGAGAAAACTCATTTTCTTCTATGAACCATGCCGGCTGTAAGTAAATGCACGGTAACAACAGTGCTTTTCAGGGAGCTTCGGGGCCGCATCAACGGAGCTTTCATTATGGGAAAACTAGCCTTGTGCCATCAGTCTCTAATTTCTAGGTTGACACGCAGCATACACGCAGGAGCAGAGCTTCCTGGTTCTACGCAGTGTTCTGGTACTGAAACGGGTGCTGAAGCAAGGCCCCTAGGAGTGTTGAAAAGCTTACTACCTTGAAACTAAAGCAGAACAACGATGAAGGCCTCATGGAGCTGCTGCACGCCTCTCGTTTTACAAGGGTAATCAGGGCCTTACTTCGAAGCTTGGGCTCACGTTGACTTTCACTTTAGGTATAGCGCAGAGCAGGGTGAGCTTCCAACAAGGAACTGGAAACCCAAGGTTTTTAGGAGAAAACTCATTTTCTTCTCAGAACCATGCCGGCAGTGAGGAAAACCCCGGCAACAACAATGCTTTTCAGGTAGCTTCGAGGCCGCATGAACGGAGCTTTCATAATGGGAAAAGAAGCCTTATGCCATCAGTCTCCAATTTCTAGGTTGACACGCAGCATACACGCAGGACCAGAGCTTACTGTCTCTACGCAGTGTTCTGGTACCGAAACGGTTGCTTAAGCAAAGTCCCTAGGAGTCTTGGAAAGCTTACTACCGTGAAACTAAAGCAGAACAGCGATGAAGGCCTCATGGAGCTGCTGCACGCCTCCCGTTTTGCCAGCATAATCAGGGCCTTACTTCGAGGCTAGTGCTCACATTGACTTTCACGTTTGGTATAGAGCAGAGCAGGGTGAGCTTCCAACTAGGAACTGGAAGCACAAGGTTTCTTTCGAGAAAACTCATTTTCTTCTATGAACCATGCCGGCTGTAAGTAAAAGCACGGTAACAACAGTGCTTTTCAGGTAGCTTCGGGGCCGCATCAACGGATCTTTCATTATGGGAAAACTAGCCTTGTGCCATCAGTCTCTAATTTCTAGGTTGACACGCAGCATACACGCAGGAGCAGAGCTTCCTGGTTCTACGCAGTGTTCTGGTACTGAAACGGGTGCTGAAGCAAGTCCGCTAGGAGTGTTGAAAAGCTTACTACCTTGAAACTAAAGCAGAACAACGATGAAGGCCTCATGGAGCTGCTGCACGCCTCTCGTTTTGCAAGGATAATCAGGGCCTTACTTCGAAGCTTGGGCTCACGTTGACTTTCACTTTAGGTATAGCGCAGAGCAGGGTGAGCTTCCAACAAGGAACTGGAAACCCAAGGTTTCTTAGGAGAAAACTCATTTTCTTCTCAGAACCATGCCGGCAGTGAGGAAAACCCCGGCAACAACAATGCTTTTCAGGTAGCTTCGAGGCCGCATGAACGGAGCTTTCATAATGGGAAAAGAAGCCTTATGCCATCAGTCTCCAATTTCTAGGTTGACACGCAGCATACACGCAGGACCAGAGCTTACTGTCTCTACGCAGTGTTCTGATACCGAAACGGTTGCTTCAGCAAAGTCCCTAGGACCGTTGGAAAGCTTACTACCGTGAAACTAAAGCAGAACAGCGATGAAGGCCTCATGGAGCTGCTGTTCGCCTCCCGTTTTGCCAGCATAATCAGGGCCTTACTTCGAGGCTAGTGCTCACATTGACTTTCACGTTTGGTATAGAGCAGAGCAGGGTGAGCTTCCAACTAGGAACTGGAAGCACAAGGTTTCTTTCGAGAAAACTCATTTTCTTCTATGAACCATGCCGGCTGTAAGTAAAAGCACGGTAACAACAGTGCTTTTCAGGGAGCGTCGGGGCCGCATCAACGGATCTTTCATTATGGGAAAACAAGCCTTGTGCCATCAGTCTCTACTTTCTAGGTTGACACGCAGCATACACGCAGGAGCAGAGCTTCCTGGTTCTACGCAGTGTTCTGGTACTGAAACGGGTGCTGAAGCAAGTCCGCTAGGAGTGTTGAAAAGCTTACTACCTTGAAACTAAAGCAGAACAACGATGAAGGCCTCATGGAGCTGCTGCACGCCTCTCGTTTTGCAAGGATAATCAGGGCCTTACTTCGAAGCTTGGGCTCACGTTGACTTTCACTTTAGGTATAGCGCAGAGCAGGGTGAGCTTCCAACAAGGAACTGGAAACCCAAGGTTTCTTAGGAGAAAACTCATTTTCTTCTCAGAACCATGCCGGCAGTGAGGAAATCCCCGGCAACAACAATGCTTTTCAGGTAGCTTCGAGGCCGCATGAACGGAGCTTTCATAATGGGAAAAGAAGCCTTATGCCATCAGTCTCCAATTTCTAGGTTGACACGCAGCATACACGCAGGACCAGAGCTTACTGTCTCTACGCAGTGTTCTGGTACCGAAACGGTTGCTTAAGCAAAGTCCATAGGAGTCTTGGAAAGCTTACTACCGTGAAACTAAAGCAGAACAGCGATGAAGGCCTCAGGGAGCTGCTGCACGCCTCCCGTTTTGCCAGCATAATCAGGGCCTTACTTCGAGGCTAGTGCTCACATTGACTTTCACGTTTGGTATAGAGCAGAGCAGGGTTAACTTCCAACTAGGAACTGGAAGCACAAGGTTTCTTTCGAGAAAACTCATTTTCTTCTATGTGCCATGCCGGCTGTAAGTAAAAGCACGGTAACAACAGTGCTTTTCAGGAAGCTTCGAGGCAGCATGAATGGAGCTTTCAAAACGGAAAAACAAGCCTTGTGCCATCAGTCTCTACTTTCTAGGTTGACACGCAGCATACACGCAGGAGCAGAGCTTCCTGGTTCTACGCAGTGTTCTGGTACTGAAACGGGTGCTGAAGCAAGTCCGCTAGGAGTGTTGAAAAGCTTACTACCTTGAAACTAAAGCAGAACAACGATGAAGGCCTCATGGAGCTGCTGCACGCCTCTCGTTTTGCAAGGATAATCAGGGCCTTACTTTGAAGCTTGGGCTCACGTTGACTTTGATTTTAGGTATAGCGCAGAGCAGGGTGAGCTTCCAACATGGAACTGGAAACCCAAGGTTTCTTAGGAGAAAGCTCATTTTCTTCTCAGAACCATGCCGGCAGTGAGGAAAACCCCGGCAACAACAATGCTTTTCAGGTAGCTTCGAGGCCGCATGAACGGAGCTTTCATAATGGGAAAAGAAGCCTTATGCCATCAGTCTCTAATTTCTAGGTTGACACGCAGCATACACGCAGGACCAGAGCTTACTGTCTCTACGCAGTGTTCTGGTACCGAAACGGTTGCTTAAGCAAAGTCCCTAGGAACGTTGGAAAGCTTACTACCGTGAAACTAAAGCAGAACAGCGATGAAGGCCTCATGGAGCTGCTGCTCGCCTCCCGTTTTGCCAGCATAATCAGGGCCTTACTTCGAGGCTAGTGCTCACATTGACTTTCACGTTTGGTATAGAGCAGAGCAGGGTGAGCTTCCAACTAGGAACTGGAAGCACAAGGTTTCTTTCGAGAAAACTCATTTTCTTCTATGAACCATGCCGGCTGTAAGTAAAAGCACGGTAACAACAGTGCTTTTCAGGGAGCTTCGGGGCCGCATCAACGGAGCTTTCATTATGGGAAAACTAGCCATGTGCCATCAGTCTCTAATTTCTAGGTTGACACGCAGCATACACGCAGGAGCAGAGCTTCCTGGTTCTACGCAGTGTTCTGGTACTGAAACGGGTGCTGAAGCAAGGCCCCTAGGAGTGTTGAAAAGCTTACTACCTTGAAACTAAAGCAGAACAACGATGAAGGCCTCATGGAGCTGCTGCACGCCTCTCGTTTTACAAGGGTAATCAGGGCCTTACTTCGAAGCTTGGGCTCACGTTGACTTTCACTTTAGGTATAGCGCAGAGCAGGGTGAGCTTCCAACAAGGAACTGGAAACCCAAGGTTTTTAGGAGAAAACTCATTTTCTTCTCAGAACCATGCCGGCAGTGAGGAAAACCCCGGCAACAACAATGCTTTTCAGGTAGCTTCGAGGCCGCATGAACGGAGCTTTCATAATGGGAAAAGAAGCCTTATGCCATCAGTCTCCAATTTCTAGGTTGACACGCAGCATACACGCAGGACCAGAGCTTACTGTCTCTACGCAGTGTTCTGGTACCGAAACGGTTGCCTAAGCAAAGTCCCTAGGAGTCTTGGAAAGCTTACTACCGTGAAACTAAAGCAGAACAGCGATGAAGGCCTCATGGAGCTGCTGCACGCCTCCCGTTTTGCCAGCATAATCAGGGCCTTACTTCGAGGCTAGTGCTCACATTGACTTTCACGTTTGGTATAGAGCAGAGCAGGGTGAGCTTCCAACTAGGAACTGGAAGCACAAGGTTTCTTTCGAGAAAACTCATTTTCTTCTATGAACCATGCCGGCTGTAAGTAAAAGCACGGTAACAACAGTGCTTTTCAGGGAGCGTCGGGGCCGCATCAACGGATCTTTCATTATGGGAAAACAAGCCTTGTGCCATCAGTCTCTACTTTCTAGGTTGACACGCAGCATACACGCAGGAGCAGAGCTTCCTGGTTCTACGCAGTGTTCTGGTACTGAAACGGGTGCTGAAGCAAGTCCGCTAGGAGTGTTGAAAAGCTTACTACCTTGAAACTAAAGCAGAACAACGATGAAGGCCTCATGGAGCTGCTGCACGCCTCTCGTTTTGCAAGGATAATCAGGGCCTTACTTCGAAGCTTGGGCTCACGTTGACTTTCACTTTAGGTATAGCGCAGAGCAGGGTGAGCTTCCAACAAGGAACTGGAAACCCAAGGTTTCTTAGGAGAAAACTCATTTTCTTCTCAGAACCATGCCGGCAGTGAGGAAAACCCCGGCAACAACAATGCTTTTCAGGTAGCTTCGAGGCCGCATGAACGGAGCTTTCATAATGGGTAAAGAAGCCTTATGCCATCAGTCTCCAATTTCTAGGTTCACACGCAGCATACACGCAGGACCAGAGCTTACTGTCTCTACGCAGTGTTCTGGTACCGAAACGGTTGCTTAAGCAAAGTCCCTAGGAGTCTTGGAAAGCTTACTACCGTGAAACTAAAGCAGAACAGCGATGAAGGCCTCATGGAGCTGCTGCACGCCTCCCGTTTTGCCAGCATAATCAGGGCCTTACTTCGAGGCTAGTGCTCACATTGACTTTCACGTTTGGTATAGAGCAGAGCAGGGTGAGCTTCCAACTAGGAACTGGAAGCACAAGGTTTCTTTCGAGAAAACTCATTTTCTTCTATGTGCCATGCCGGCTGTAAGTAAAAGCACGGTAACAACAGTGTTTTGCAGGAAGCTTCGAGGCAGCATGAATGGAGCTTTCAAAACGGAAAAACAAGCCTTGTGCCATCAGTCTCTACTTTCTAGGTTGACACGCAGCATACACGCAGGAGCAGAGCTTCCTGGTTCTACGCAGTGTTCTGGTACTGAAACGGGTGCTGAAGCAAGTCCGCTAGGAGTGTTGAAAAGCTTACTACCTTGAAACTAAAGCAGAACAACGATGAAGGCCTCATGGAGCTGCTGCACGCCTCTCGTTTTGCAAGGATAATCAGGGCCTTACTTCGAAGCTTGGGCTCACGTTGACTTTGATTTTAGGTATAGCGCAGAGCAGGGTGAGCTTCCAACATGGAACTGGAAACCCAAGGTTTTTAGGAGAAAACTCATTTTCTTCTCAGAACCATGCCGGCAGTGAGGAAAACCCCGGCAACAACAATGCTTTTCAGGTAGCTTCGAGGCCGCATGAAAAGAGCTTTCATAATGGGAAAAGAAGCCTTATGCCATCAGTCTCCAATTTCTAGGTTGACACGCAGCATACACGCAGGACCAGAGCTTACTGTCTCTACGCAGTGTTCTGATACCGAAACGGTTGCTTCAGCAAAGTCCCTAGGACCGTTGGAAAGCTTACTACCGTGAAACTAAAGCAAAACAGCGATGAAGGCCTCATGGAGCTGCTGCACGCCTCCAGTTTTGCCAGCATAATCAGGGCCTTACTTCGAGGCTAGTGCTCACATTGACTTTCACGTTTGGTATAGAGCAGAGCAGGGTGAGCTTCCAACTAGGAACTGGAAGCACAAGGTTTCTTTCGAGAAAACTCATTTTCTTCTATGAACCATGCCGGCTGTAAGTAAAAGCACGGTAACAACAGTGCTTTTCAGGGAGCTTCGGGGCCGCATCAACGGATCTTTCATTATGGGAAAACTAGCCTTGTGCCATCAGTCTCTACTTTCTAGGTTGACACGCAGCATACACGCAGGAGCAGAGCTTCCTGGTTCTACGCAGTGTTCTGGTACTGAAACGGGTCCTGAAGCAAGGCCCCTAGGAGTGTTGAAAAGCTTACTACCTTGAAACTAAAGCAGAACAACGATGAAGGCCTCATGGAGCTGCTGCACGCCTCTCGTTTTGCAAGGATAATCAGGGCCTTACTTCGAAGCTTGGGCTCACGTTGACTTTCACTTTAGGTATAGCGCAGAGCAGGGTGAGCTTCCAACAAGGAACTGGAAACCCAAGGTTTCTTAGGAGAAAACTCATTTTCTTCTCAGAACCATGCCGGCAGTGAGGAAAACCCCGGCAACAACAATGCTTTTCAGGTAGCTTCGAGGCCGCATGAACGGAGCTTTCATAATGGGAAAAGAAGCCTTATGCCATCAGTCTCCAATTTCTAGGTTGACACGCAGCATACACGCAGGACCAGAGCTTACTGTCTCTACGCAGTGTTCTGGTACCGAAACGGTTGCCTAAGCAAAGTCCCTAGGAGTCTTGGAAAGCTTACTACCGTGAAACTAAAGCAGAACAGCGATGAAGGCCTCATGGAGCTGCTGCACGCCTCCTGTTTTGCCAGCATAATCAGGGCCTTACTTCGAGGCTAGTGCTCACATTGACTTTCACGTTTGGTATAGAGCAGAGCAGGGTGAGCTTCCAACTAGGAACTGGAAGCACAAGGTTTCTTTCGAGAAAACTCATTTTCTTCTATGAACCATGCCGGCTGTAAGTACAAGCACGGTAACAACAGTGCTTTTCAGGGAGCTTCGGGGCCGCATCAACGGAGCTTTCATAATGGGAAAACTAGCCTTCTGCCATCAGTCTCTAATTTCTAGTTGACACGCAGCATACACGCAGGAGCAGAGCTTC
This sequence comes from Eubalaena glacialis, assembly GCF_028564815.1. Lineage (NCBI taxonomy): Eukaryota > Metazoa > Chordata > Mammalia > Artiodactyla > Balaenidae > Eubalaena > Eubalaena glacialis. The sequence continues at coordinate 49,697,737 of NC_083731.1, forward strand.
CTGGTTCTACGCAGTGTTCTGGTACTGAAACGGGTGCTGAAGCAAGGCCCCTAGGAGTGTTGAAAAGCTTACTACCTTGAAACTAAAGCAGAACAACGATGAAGGCCTCATGGAGCTGCTGCACGCCTCTCGTTTTGCAAGGATAATCAGGGCCTTACTTCGAAGCTTGGGCTCACGTTGACTTTCACTTTAGGTATAGCGCAGAGCGGGGTGAGCTTCCAACAAGGAACTGGAAACCCAAGGTTTCTTAGGAGAAAACTCATTTTCTTCTCAGAACCATGCCGGCAGTGAGGAAAACCCCGGCAACAACAATGCTTTTCAGGTAGCTTCGAGGCCGCATGAAAGGAGCTTTCATAATGGGAAAAGAAGCCTTATGCCATCAGTCTCCAATTTCTAGGTTGACACGCAGCATACACGCAGGACCAGAGCTTACTGTCTCTACGCAGTGTTCTGGTACCGAAACGGTTGCCTAAGCAAAGTCCCTAGGAGTCTTGGAAAGCTTACTACCGTGAAACTAAAGCAGAACAGCGATGAAGGCCTCATGGAGCTGCTGCACGCCTCCCGTTTTTCCAGCATAATCAGGGCCTTACTTCGAGGCTAGTGCTCACATTGACTTTCACGTTTGGTATAGAGCAGAGCAGGGTGAGCTTCCAACTAGGAACTGGAAGCACAAGGTTTCTTTCGAGAAAACTCATTTTCTTCTATGTGCCATGCCGGCTGTAAGTAAAAGCACGGTAACAACAGTGTTTTGCAGGAAGCTTCGAGGCAGCATGAATGGAGCTTTCAAAACGGAAAAACAAGCCTTGTGCCATCAGTCTCTACTTTCTAGGTTGACACGCAGCATACACGCAGGAGCAGAGCTTCCTGGTTCTACGCAGTGTTCTGGTACTGAAACGGGTGCTGAAGCAAGTCCGCTAGGAGTGTTGAAAAGCTTACTACCTTGAAACTAAAGCAGAACAACGATGAAGGCCTCATGGAGCTGCTGCACGCCTCTCGTTTTGCAAGGATAATCAGGGCCTTACTTCGAAGCTTGGGCTCACGTTGACTTTGATTTTAGGTATAGCGCAGAGCAGGGTGAGCTTCCAACATGGAACTGGAAACCCAAGGTTTTTAGGAGAAAACTCATTTTCTTCTCAGAACCATGCCGGCAGTGAGGAAAACCCCGGCAACAACAATGCTTTTCAGGTAGCTTCGAGGCCGCATGAAAGGAGCTTTCATAATGGGAAAAGAAGCCTTATGCCATCAGTCTCCAATTTCTAGGTTGACACGCAGCATACACGCAGGACCAGAGCTTACTGTCTCTACGCAGTGTTCTGATACCGAAACGGTTGCTTCAGCAAAGTCCCTAGGACCGTTGGAAAGCTTACTACCGTGAACTAAAGCAGAACAGCGATGAAGGCCTCATGGAGCTGCTGCACGCCTCCAGTTTTGCCAGCATAATCAGGGCCTTACTTCGAGGCTAGTGCTCACATTGACTTTCACGTTTGGTATAGAGCAGAGCAGGGTGAGCTTCCAACTAGGAACTGGAAGCACAAGGTTTCTTTCGAGAAAACTCATTTTCTTCTATGAACCATGCCGGCTGTAAGTAAAAGCACGGTAACAACAGTGCTTTTCAGGGAGCTTCGGGGCCGCATCAACGGATCTTTCATTATGGGAAAACTAGCCTTGTGCCATCAGTCTCTACTTTCTAGGTTGACACGCAGCATACACGCAGGAGCAGAGCTTCCTGGTTCTACGCAGTGTTCTGGTACTGAAACGGGTCCTGAAGCAAGGCCCCTAGGAGTGTTGAAAAGCTTACTACCTTGAAACTAAAGCAGAACAACGATGAAGGCCTCATGGAGCTGCTGCACGCCTCTCGTTTTGCAAGGATAATCAGGGCCTTACTTCGAAGCTTGGGCTCACGTTGACTTTCACTTTAGGTATAGCGCAGAGCAGGGTGAGCTTCCAACAAGGAACTGGAAACCCAAGGTTTCTTAGGAGAAAACTCATTTTCTTCTCAGAACCATGCCGGCAGTGAGGAAAACCCCGGCAACAACAATGCTTTTCAGGTAGCTTCGAGGCCGCATGAACGGAGCTTTCATAATGGGAAAAGAAGCCTTATGCCATCAGTCTCCAATTTCTAGGTTGACACGCAGCATACACGCAGGACCAGAGCTTACTGTCTCTACGCAGTGTTCTGATACCGAAACGGTTGCTTCAGCAAAGTCCCTAGGACCGTTGGAAAGCTTACTACCGTGAAACTAAAGCAGAACAGCGATGAAGGCCTCATGGAGCTGCTGCTCGCCTCCCGTTTTGCCAGCATAATCAGGGCCTTACTTCGAGGCTAGTGCTCACATTGACTTTCACGTTTGGTATAGAGCAGAGCAGGGTGAGCTTCCAACTAGGAACTGGAAGCACAAGGTTTCTTTCGAGAAAACTCATTTTCTTCTATGAACCATGCCGGCTGTAAGTAAAAGCACGGTAACAACAGTGCTTTTCAGGGAGCGTCGGGGCCGCATCAACGGATCTTTCATTATGGGAAAACAAGCCTTGTGCCATCAGTCTCTACTTTCTAGGTTGACACGCAGCATACACGCAGGAGCAGAGCTTCCTGGTTCTACGCAGTGTTCTGGTACTGAAACGGGTGCTGAAGCAAGGCCCCTAGGAGTGTTGAAAAGCTTACTACCTTGAAACTAAAGCAGAACAACGATGAAGGCCTCATGGAGCTGCTGCACGCCTCTCGTTTTGCAAGGATAATCAGGGCCTTACTTCGAAGCTTGGGCTCACGTTGACTTTCACTTTAGGTATAGCGCAGAGCAGGGTGAGCTTCCAACAAGGAACTGGAAACCCAAGGTTTCTTAGGAGAAAACTCATTTTCTTCTCAGAACCATGCCGGCAGTGAGGAAAACCCCGGCAACAACAATGCTTTTCAGGTAGCTTCGAGGCCGCATGAACGGAGCTTTCATAATGGGAAAAGAAGCCTTATGCCATCAGTCTCCAATTTCTAGGTTGACACGCAGCATACACGCAGGACCAGAGCTTACTGTCTCTACGCAGTGTTCTGGTACCGAAACGGTTGCCTAAGCAAAGTCCCTAGGAGTCTTGGAAAGCTTACTACCGTGAAACTAAAGCAGAACAGCGATGAAGGCCTCATGGAGCTGCTGCACGCCTCCTGTTTTGCCAGCATAATCAGGGCCTTACTTCGAGGCTAGTGCTCACATTGACTTTCACGTTTGGTATAGAGCAGAGCAGGGTGAGCTTCCAACTAGGAACTGGAAGCACAAGGTTTCTTTCGAGAAAACTCATTTTCTTCTATGAACCATGCCGGCTGTAAGTACAAGCACGGTAACAACAGTGCTTTTCAGGGAGCTTCGGGGCCGCATCAACGGAGCTTTCATAATGGGAAAACTAGCCTTCTGCCATCAGTCTCTAATTTCTAGTTGACACGCAGCATACACGCAGGAGCAGAGCTTCCTGGTTCTACGCAGTGTTCTGGTACTGAAACGGGTGCTGAAGCAAGGCCCCTAGGAGTGTTGAAAAGCTTACTACCTTGAAACTAAAGCAGAACAACGATGAAGGCCTCATGGAGCTGCTGCACGCCTCTCGTTTTGCAAGGATAATCAGGGCCTTACTTCGAAGCTTGGGCTCACGTTGACTTTCACTTTAGGTATAGCGCAGAGCGGGGTGAGCTTCCAACAAGGAACTGGAAACCCAAGGTTTCTTAGGAGAAAACTCATTTTCTTCTCAGAACCATGCCGGCAGTGAGGAAAACCCCGGCAACAACAATGCTTTTCAGGTAGCTTCGAGGCCGCATGAAAGGAGCTTTCATAATGGGAAAAGAAGCCTTATGCCATCAGTCTCCAATTTCTAGGTTGACACGCAGCATACACGCAGGACCAGAGCTTACTGTCTCTACGCAGTGTTCTGGTACCGAAACGGTTGCCTAAGCAAAGTCCCTAGGAGTCTTGGAAAGCTTACTACCGTGAAACTAAAGCAGAACAGCGATGAAGGCCTCATGGAGCTGCTGCACGCCTCCCGTTTTGCCAGCATAATCAGGGCCTTACTTCGAGGCTAGTGCTCACATTGACTTTCACGTTTGGTATAGAGCAGAGCAGGGTGAGCTTCCAACTAGGAACTGGAAGCACAAGGTTTCTTTCGAGAAAACTCATTTTCTTCTATGTGCCATGCCGGCTGTAAGTAAAAGCACGGTAACAACAGTGTTTTGCAGGAAGCTTCGAGGCAGCATGAATGGAGCTTTCAAAACGGAAAAACAAGCCTTGTGCCATCAGTCTCTACTTTCTAGGTTGACACGCAGCATACACGCAGGAGCAGAGCTTCCTGGTTCTACGCAGTGTTCTGGTACTGAAACGGGTGCTGAAGCAAGTCCGCTAGGAGTGTTGAAAAGCTTACTACCTTGAAACTAAAGCAGAACAACGATGAAGGCCTCATGGAGCTGCTGCACGCCTCTCGTTTTGCAAGGATAATCAGGGCCTTACTTCGAAGCTTGGGCTCACGTTGACTTTGATTTTAGGTATAGCGCAGAGCAGGGTGAGCTTCCAACATGGAACTGGAAACCCAAGGTTTTTAGGAGAAAACTCATTTTCTTCTCAGAACCATGCCGGCAGTGAGGAAAACCCCAGCAACAACAATGCTTTTCAGGTAGCTTCGAGGCCGCATGAAAGGAGCTTTCATAATGGGAAAAGAAGCCTTATGCCATCAGTCTTTAATTTCTAGGTTGACACGCAGCATACACGCAGGACCAGAGCTTACTGTCTCTACGCAGTGTTCTGGTACCGAAACGGTTGCTTAAGCAAAGTCCCTAGGAACGTTGGAAAGCTTACTACCGTGAAACTAAAGCAGAACAGCGATGAAGGCCTCATGGAGCTGCTGCACGCCTCCCGTTTTGCCAGCATAATCAGGGCCTTACTTCGAGGCTAGTGCTCACATTGACTTTCACGTTTGGTATAGAGCAGAGCAGGGTGAGCTTCCAACTAGGAACTGGAAGCACAAGGTTTCTTTCGAGAAAACTCATTTTCTTCTATGAACCATGCCGGCTGTAAGTAAAAGCACGGTAACAACAGTGCTTTTCAGGGAGCTTCGGGGCCGCATCAACGGAGCTTTCATTATGGGAAAACTAGCCTTGTGCCATCAGTCTCTAATTTCTAGGTTGACACGCAGCATACACGCAGGAGCAGAGCTTCCTGGTTCTACGCAGTGTTCTGGTACTGAAACGGGTGCTGAAGCAAGGCCCCTAGGAGTGTTGAAAAGCTTACTACCTTGAAACTAAAGCAGAACAACGATGAAGGCCTCATGGAGCTGCTGCACGCCTCTCGTTTTACAAGGGTAATCAGGGCCTTACTTCGAAGCTTGGGCTAACGTTGACTTTCACTTTAGGTATAGCGCAGAGCAGGGTGAGCTTCCAACAAGGAACTGGAAACCCAAGGTTTCTTAGGAGAAAACTCATTTTCTTCTCAGAACCATGCCGGCAGTGAGGAAAACCCCGGCAACAACAATGCTTTTCAGGTAGCTTCGAGGCCGCATGAACGGAGCTTTCATAATGGGAAAAGAAGCCTTATGCCATCAGTCTCCAATTTCTAGGTTGACACGCAGCATACACGCAGGACCAGAGCTTACTGTCTCTACGCAGTGTTCTGGTACCGAAACGGTTGCTTAAGCAAAGTCCCTAGGAGTCTTGGAAAGCTTACTACCGTGAAACTAAAGCAGAACAGCAATGAAGGCCTCATGGAGCTGCTGCACGCCTCCCGTTTTGCCATGATAATCAGGGCCTTACTTCGAGGCTAGTGCTCACATTGACTTTCACGTTTGGTATAGAGCAGAGCAGGGTGAGCTTCCAACTAGGAACTGGAAGCACAAGGTTTCTTTCGAGAAAACTCATTTTCTTCTATGAACCATGCCGGCTGTAAGTAAAAGCACGGTAACAACAGTGCTTTTCAGGTAGCTTCGGGGCCGCATCAACGGATCTTTCATTATGGGAAAACTAGCCTTGTGCCATCAGTCTCTACTTTCTAGGTTGACACGCAGCATACACCCAGGAGCAGAGCTTCCTGGTTCTACGCAGTGTTCTGGTACTGAAACAGGTCCTGAAGCAAGGCCCCTAGGAGTGTTGAAAAGCTTACTACCTTGAAACTAAAGCAGAACAACGATGAAGGCCTCATGGAGCTGCTGCACGCCTCTCGTTTTGCAAGGATAATCAGGGCCTTACTTCGAAGCTTGGGCTCACGTTGACTTTCACTTTAGGTATAGCGCAGAGCAGGGTGAGCTTCCAACAAGGAACTGGAAACCCAAGGTTTCTTAGGAGAAAACTCATTTTCTTCTCAGAACCATGCCGGCAGTGAGGAAAACCCCGGCAACAACAATGCTTTTCAGGTAGCTTCGAGGCCGCATGAACGGAGCTTTCATAATGGGAAAAGAAGCCTTATGCCATCAGTCTCCAATTTCTAGGTTGACACGCAGCATACACGCAGGACCAGAGCTTACTGTCTCTACGCAGTGTTCTGATACCGAAACGGTTGCTTCAGCAAAGTCCCTAGGACCGTTGGAAAGCTTACTACCGTGAAACTAAAGCAGAACAGCGATGAAGGCCTCATGGAGCTGCTGCTCGACTCCCGTTTTGCCAGCATAATCAGGGCCTTACTTCGAGGCTAGTGCTCACATTGACTTTCACGTTTGGTATAGAGCAGAGCAGGGTGAGCTTCCAACTAGGAACTGGAAGCACAAGGTTTCTTTCGAGAAAACTCATTTTCTTCTATGAACCATGCCGGCTGTAAGTAAAAGCACGGTAACAACAGTGCTTTTCAGGTAGCTTCGGGGCCGCATCAACGGATCTTTCATTATTGGAAAACAAGCCTTGTGCCATCAGTCTCTACTTTCTAGGTTGACACGCAGCATATACGCAGGAGCAGAGCTTCCTGGTTCTACGCAGTGTTCTGGTACTGAAACGGGTGCTGAAGCAAGTCCGCTAGGAGTGTTGAAAAGCTTACTACCTTGAAACTAAAGCAGAACAACGATGAAGGCCTCATGGAGCTGCTGCACGCCTCTCGTTTTGCAAGGATAATCAGGGCCTTACTTCGAAGCTTGGGCTCACGTTGACTTTCACTTTAGGTATAGCGCAGAGCAGGGTGAGCTTCCAACAAGGAACTGGAAACCCAAGGTTTCTTAGGAGAAAACTCATTTTCTTCTCAGAACCATGCCGGCAGTGAGGAAAACCCCGGCAACAACAATGCTTTTCAGGTAGCTTCGAGGCCGCATGAACGGAGCTTTCATAATGGGAAAAGAAGCCTTATGCCATCAGTCTCCAATTTCTAGGTTGACACGCAGCATACACGCAGGACCAGAGCTTACTGTCTCTACGCAGTGTTCTGGTACCGAAACGGTTGCTTAAGCAAAGTCCATAGGAGTCTTGGAAAGCTTACTACCGTGAAACTAAAGCAGAACAGCGATGAAGGCCTCATGGAGCTGCTGCACGCCTCCCGTTTTGCCAGCATAATCAGGGCCTTACTTCGAGGCTAGTGCTCACATTGACTTTCACGTTTGGTATAGAGCAGAGCAGGGTGAGCTTCCAACTAGGAACTGGAAGCACAAAGTTTCTTTCGAGAAAACTCATTTTCTTCTATGTGCCATGCCGGCTGTAAGTAAAAGCACGGTAACAACAGTGTTTTGCAGGAAGCTTCGAGGCAGCATGAATGGAGCTTTCAAAACGGAAAAACAAGCCTTGTGCCATCAGTCTCTAATTTCTAGGTTGACACGCAGCATACACGCAGGAGCAGAGCTTCCTGGTTCTACGCAGTGTTCTGGTACTGAAACGGGTGCTGAAGCAAGTCCGCTAGGAGTGTTGAAAAGCTTACTACCTTGAAACTAAAGCAGAACAACGATGAAGGCCTCATGGAGCTGCTGCACGACTCTCGTTTTGCAAGGATAATCAGGGCCTTACTTCGAAGCGTGGGCTCACGTTGACTTTGATTTTAGGTATAGCGCAGAGCAGGGTGAGCTTCCAACAAGGAACTGGAAACCCAAGGTTTCTTAGGAGAAAACTCATTTTCTTCTCAGAACCATGCCGGCAGTGAGGAAAACCCCAGCAACAACAATGCTTTTCAGGTAGCTTCGAGGCCGCATGAACGGAGCTTTCATAATGGGAAAAGAAGCCTTATGCCATCAGTCTTTAATTTCTAGGTTGACACGCAGCATACACGCAGGACCAGAGCTTACTGTCTCTACGCAGTGTTCTGGTACCGAAACGGTTGCTTAAGCAAAGTCCCTAGGAACGTTGGAAAGCTTACTACCGTGAAACTAAAGCAGAACAGCGATGAAGGCCTCATGGAGCTGCTGCACGCCTCCCGTTTTGCCAGCATAATCAGGGCCTTACTTCGAGGCTAGTGCTCACATTGACTTTCACGTTTGGTATAGAGCAGAGCAGGGTGAGCTTCCAACTAGGAACTGGAAGCACAAGGTTTCTTTCGAGAAAACTCATTTTCTTCTATGAACCATGCCGGCTGTAAGTAAAAGCACGGTAACAACAGTGCTTTTCAGGGAGCTTCGGGGCCGCATCAACGGAGCTTTCATAATGGGAAAACTAGCCTTGTGCCATCAGTCTCTAATTTCTAGGTTGACACGCAGCATACACGCAGGAGCAGAGCTTCCTGGTTCTACGCAGTGTTCTGGTACTGAAACGGGTGCTGAAGCAAGGCCCCTAGGAGTGTTGAAAAGCTTACTACCTTGAAACTAAAGCAGAACAACGATGAAGGCCTCATGGAGCTGCTGCACGCCTCTCGTTTTACAAGGGTAATCAGGGCCTTACTTCGAAGCTTGGGCTAACGTTGACTTTCACTTTAGGTATAGCGCAGAGCAGGGTGAGCTTCCAACAAGGAACTGGAAACCCAAGGTTTCTTAGGAGAAAACTCATTTTCTTCTCAGAACCATGCCGGCAGTGAGGAAAACCCCGGCAACAACAATGCTTTTCAGGTAGCTTCGAGGCCGCATGAACGGAGCTTTCATAATGGGAAAAGAAGCCTTATGCCATCAGTCTCCAATTTCTAGGTTGACACGCAGCATACACGCAGGACCAGAGCTTACTGTCTCTACGCAGTTTTCTGGTACCGAAACGGTTGCTTAAGCAAAGTCCCTAGGAGTCTTGGAAAGCTTACTACCGTGAAACTAAAGCAGAACAGCGATGAAGGCCTCATGGAGCTGCTGCACGCCTCCCGTTTTGCCATGATAATCAGGGCCTTACTTCGAGGCTAGTGCTCACATTGACTTTCACGTTTGGTATAGAGCAGAGCAGGGTGAGCTTCCAACTAGGAACTGGAAGCACAAGGTTTCTTTCGAGAAAACTCATTTTCTTCTATGAACCATGCCGGCTGTAAGTAAAAGCACGGTAACAACAGTGCTTTTCAGGTAGCTTCGGGGCCGCATCAACGGATCTTTCATTATGGGAAAACTAGCCTTGTGCCATCAGTCTCTACTTTCTAGGTTGACACGCAGCATACACGCAGGAGCAGAGCTTCCTGGTTCTACGCAGTGTTCTGGTACTGAAACAGGTCCTGAAGCAAGGCCCCTAGGAGTGTTGAAAAGCTTACTACCTTGAAACTAAAGCAGAACAATGATGAAGGCCTCATGGAGCTGCTGCACGCCTCTCGTTTTGCAAGGATAATCAGGGCCTTACTTCGAAGCTTGGGCTCACGTTGACTTTCACTTTAGGTATAGCGCAGAGCAGGGTGAGCTTCCAACAAGGAACTGGAAACCCAAGGTTTCTTAGGAGAAAACTCATTTTCTTCTCAGAACCATGCCGGCAGTGAGGAAAACCCCGGCAACAACAATGCTTTTCAGGTAGCTTCGAGGCCGCATGAACGGAGCTTTCATAATGGGAAAAGAAGCCTTATGCCATCAGTCTCCAATTTCTAGGTTGACACGCAGCATACACGCAGGACCAGAGCTTACTGTCTCTACGCAGTGTTCTGATACCGAAACGGTTGCTTCAGCAAAGTCCCTAGGACCGTTGGAAAGCTTACTACCGTGAAACTAAAGCAGAACAGCGATGAAGGCCTCATGGAGCTGCTGCTCGCCTCCCGTTTTGCCAGCATAATCAGGGCCTTACTTCGAGGCTAGTGCTCACATTGACTTTCACGTTTGGTATAGAGCAGAGCAGGGTGAGCTTCCAACTAGGAACTGGAAGCACAAGGTTTCTTTCGAGAAAACTCATTTTCTTCTATGAACCATGCCGGCTGTAAGTAAAAGCACGGTAACAACAGTGCTTTTCAGGTAGCTTCGGGGCCGCATCAACGGATCTTTCATTATTGGAAAACAAGCCTTGTGCCATCAGTCTCTACTTTCTAGGTTGACACGCAGCATACACGCAGGAGCAGAGCTTCCTGGTTCTACGCAGTGTTCTGGTACTGAAACGGGTGCTGAAGCAAGTCCGCTAGGAGTGTTGAAAAGCTTACTACCTTGAAACTAAAGCAGAACAACGATGAAGGCCTCATGGAGCTGCTGCACGCCTCTCGTTTTGCAAGGATAATCAGGGCCTTACTTCGAAGCTTGGGCTCACGTTGACTTTCACTTTAGGTATAGCGCAGAGCAGGGTGAGCTTCCAACAAGGAACTGGAAACCCAAGGTTTCTTAGGAGAAAACTCATTTTCTTCTCAGAACCATGCCGGCAGTGAGGAAAACCCCGGCAACAACAATGCTTTTCAGGTAGCTTCGAGGCCGCATGAACGGAGCTTTCATAATGGGAAAAGAAGCCTTATGCCATCAGTCTCCAATTTCTAGGTTGACACGCAGCATACACGCAGGACCAGAGCTTACTGTCTCTACGCAGTGTTCTGGTACCGAAACGGTTGCTTAAGCAAAGTCCATAGGAGTCTTGGAAAGCTTACTACCGTGAAACTAAAGCAGAACAGCGATGAAGGCCTCATGGAGCTGCTGCACGCCTCCCGTTTTGCCAGCATAATCAGGGCCTTACTTCGAGGCTAGTGCTCACATTGACTTTCACGTTTGGTATAGAGCAGAGCAGGGTGAGCTTCCAACTAGGAACTGGAAGCACAAAGTTTCTTTCGAGAAAACTCATTTTCTTCTATGTGCCATGCCGGCTGTAAGTAAAAGCACGGTAACAACAGTGTTTTGCAGGAAGCTTCGAGGCAGCATGAATGGAGCTTTCAAAACGGAAAAACAAGCCTTGTGCCATCAGTCTCTAATTTCTAGGTTGACACGCAGCATACACGCAGGAGCAGAGCTTCCTGGTTCTACGCAGTGTTCTGGTACTGAAACGGGTGCTGAAGCAAGTCCGCTAGGAGTGTTGAAAAGCTTACTACCTTGAAACTAAAGCAGAACAACGATGAAGGCCTCATGGAGCTGCTGCACGACTCTCGTTTTGCAAGGATAATCAGGGCCTTACTTCGAAGCTTGGGCTCACGTTGACTTTCACTTTAGGTATAGCGCAGAGCAGGGTGAGCTTCCAACAAGGAACTGGAAACCCAAGGTTTCTTAGGAGAAAACTCATTTTCTTCTCAGAACCATGCCGGCAGTGAGGAAAACCCCGGCAACAACAATGCTTTTCAGGTAGCTTCGAGGCCGCATGAACGGAGCTTTCATAATGGGAAAAGAAGCCTTATGCCATCAGTCTCCAATTTCTAGGTTGACACGCAGCATACACGCAGGACCAGAGCTTACTGTCTCTACGCAGTGTTCTGGTACTGAAACGGTTGCTTAAGCAAAGTCCATAGGAGTCTTGGAAAGCTTACTACCGTGAAACTAAAGCAGAACAGCGATGAAGGCCTCATGGAGCTGCTGCACGCCTCCCGTTTTGCCAGCATAATCAGGGCCTTACTTCGAGGCTAGTGCTCACATTGACTTTCACGTTTGGTATAGAGCAGAGCAGGGTGAGCTTCCAACTAGGAACTGGAAGCACAAGGTTTCTTTTGAGAAAACTCATTTTCTTCTATGTGCCATGCCGGCTGTAAGTAAAAGCACGGTAACAACAGTGCTTTGCAGGAAGCTTCGGGGCCGCATCAACGGAGCTTTCATAATGGGAAAACTAGCCTTGTGCCATCAGTCTCTACTTTCTAGGTTGACACGCAGCATACACGCAGTAGCAGAGCTTCCTGGTTCTACGCAGTGTTCTGGTACTGAAACAGGTCCTGAAGCAAGGCCCCTAGGAGTGTTGAAAAGCTTACTACCTTGAAACTAAAGCAGAACAACGATGAAGGCCTCATGGAGCTGCTGCACGCCTCTCGTTTTGCAAGGATAATCAGGGCCTTACTTCGAAGCTTGGGCTCACGTTGACTTTCACTTTAGGTATAGCGCAGAGCAGGGTGAGCTTCCAACAAGGAACTGGAAACCCAAGGTTTCTTAGGAGAAAACTCATTTTCTTCTCAGAACCATGCCGGCAGTGAGGAAAACCCCGGCAACAACAATGCTTTTCAGGTAGCTTCGAGGCCGCATGAACGGAGCTTTCATAATGGGAAAAGAAGCCTTATGCCATCAGTCTCCAATTTCTAGGTTGACACGCAGCATACACGCAGGACCAGAGCTTACTGTCTCTACGCAGTGTTCTGATACCGAAACGGTTGCTTCAGCAAAGTCCCTAGGACCGTTGGAAAGCTTACTACCGTGAAACTAAAGCAGAACAGCGATGAAGGCCTCATGGAGCTGCTGCTCGCCTCCCGTTTTGCCAGCATAATCAGGGCCTTACTTCGAGGCTAGTGCTCACATTGACTTTCACGTTTGGTATAGAGCAGAGCAGGGTGAGCTTCCAACTAGGAACTGGAAGCACAAGGTTTCTTTCGAGAAAACTCATTTTCTTCTATGAACCATGCCGGCTGTAAGTAAAAGCACGGTAACAACAGTGCTTTTCAGGTAGCTTCGGGGCCGCATCAACGGATCTTTCATTATTGGAAAACAAGCCTTGTGCCATCAGTCTCTACTTTCTAGGTTGACACGCAGCATACACGCAGGAGCAGAGCTTCCTGGTTCTACGCAGTGTTCTGGTACTGAAACGGGTGCTGAAGCAAGTCCGCTAGGAGTGTTGAAAAGCTTACTACCTTGAAACTAAAGCAGAACAACGATGAAGGCCTCATGGAGCTGCTGCACGCCTCTCGTTTTGCAAGGATAATCAGGGCCTTACTTCGAAGCTTGGGCTCACGTTGACTTTCACTTTAGGTATAGCGCAGAGCAGGGTGAGCTTCCAACAAGGAACTGGAAACCCAAGGTTTCTTAGGAGAAAACTCATTTTCTTCTCAGAACCATGCCGGCAGTGAGGAAAACCCCGGCAACAACAATGCTTTTCAGGTAGCTTCGAGGCCGCATGAACGGAGCTTTCATAATGGGAAAAGAAGCCTTATGCCATCAGTCTCCAATTTCTAGGTTGACACGCAGCATACACGCAGGACCAGAGCTTACTGTCTCTACGCAGTGTTCTGGTACCGAAACGGTTGCTTAAGCAAAGTCCATAGGAGTCTTGGAAAGCTTACTACCGTGAAACTAAAGCAGAACAGCGATGAAGGCCTCATGGAGCTGCTGCACGCCTCCCGTTTTGCCAGCATAATCAGGGCCTTACTTCGAGGCTAGTGCTCACATTGACTTTCACGTTTGGTATAGAGCAGAGCAGGGTGAGCTTCCAACTAGGAACTGGAAGCACAAAGTTTCTTTCGAGAAAACTCATTTTCTTCTATGTGCCATGCCGGCTGTAAGTAAAAGCACGGTAACAACAGTGCTTTGCAGGCAGCTTCGGGGCCGCATCAACGGAGCTTTCATAATGGGAAAACTAGCCTTGTGCCATCAGTCTCTACTTTCTAGGTTGACACGCAGCATACACGCAGGAGCAGAGCTTCCTGGTTCTACGCAGTGTTCTGGTACTGAAACGGGTGCTGAAGCAAGGCCCCTAGGAGTGTTGAAAAGCTTACTACCTTGAAACTAAAGCAGAACAACGATGAAGGCCTCATGGAGCTGCTGCACGCCTCTCGTTTTGCAAGGATAATCAGGGCCTTACTTCGAAGCTTGGGCTCACGTTGACTTTCACTTTAGGTATAGCGCAGAGCAGGGTGAGCTTCCAACAAGGAACTGGAAACCCAAGGTTTTTAGGAGAAAACTCATTTTCTTCTCAGAACCATGCCGGCAGTGAGGAAAACCCCGGCAACAACAATGCTTTTCAGGTAGCTTCGAGGCCGCATGAAAGGAGCTTTCATAATGGGAAAAGAAGCCTTATGCCATCAGTCTCCAATTTCTAGGTTGACACGCAGCATACACGCAGGACCAGAGCTTACTGTCTCTACGCAGTGTTCTGGTACCGAAACGGTTGCCTAAGCAAAGTCCCTAGGAGTCTTGGAAAGCTTACTACCGTGAAACTAAAGCAGAACAGCGATGAAGGCCTCATGGAGCTGCTGCACGCCTCCTGTTTTGCCAGCATAATCAGGGCCTTACTTCGAGGCTAGTGCTCACATTGACTTTCACGTTTGGTATAGAGCAGAGCAGGGTGAGCTTCCAACTAGGAACTGGAAGCACAAGGTTTCTTTCGAGAAAACTCATTTTCTTCTATGTGCCATGCCGGCTGTAAGTAAAAGCACGGTAACAACAGTGCTTTTCAGGGAGCTTCGGGGCCGCATCAACGGAGCTTTCATAATGGGAAAACTAGCCTTGTGCCATCAGTCTCTAATTTCTAGGTTGACACGCAGCATACACGCAGGAGCAGAGCTTCCTGGTTCTACGCAGTGTTCTGGTACTGAAACGGGTGCTGAAGCAAGGCCCCTAGGAGTGTTGAAAAGCTTACTACCTTGAAACTAAAGCAGAACAACGATGAAGGCCTCATGGAGCTGCTGCACGCCTCTTGTTTTGCAAGGATAATCAGGGCCTTACTTCGAAGCTTGGGCTCACGTTGACTTTCACTTTAGGTATAGCGCAGAGCAGGGTGAGCTTCCAACAAGGAACTGGAAACCCAAGGTTTTTAGGAGAAAACTCATTTTCTTCTCAGAACCATGCCGGCAGTGAGGAAAACCCCGGCAACAACAATGCTTTTCAGGTAGCTTCGAGGCCGCATGAAAGGAGCTTTCATAATGGGAAAAGAAGCCTTATGCCATCAGTCTCCAATTTCTAGGTTGACACGCAGCATACACGCAGGACCAGAGCTTACTGTCTCTACGCAGTGTTCTGGTACCGAAACGGTTGCCTAAGCAAAGTCCCTAGGAGTCTTGGAAAGCTTACTACCGTGAAACTAAAGCAGAACAGCGATGAAGGCCTCATGGAGCTGCTGCACGCCTCCCGTTTTGCCAGCATAATCAGGGCCTTACTTCGAGGCTAGTGCTCACATTGACTTTCACGTTTGGTATAGAGCAGAGCAGGGTGAGCTTCCAACTAGGAACTGGAAGCACAAGGTTTCTTTCGAGAAAACTCATTTTCTTCTATGAACCATGCCGGCTCTAAGTAAAAGCACGGTAACAACAGTGCTTTTCAGGGAGCTTCGGGGCCGCATCAACGGAGCTTTCATAATGGGAAAACTAGCCTTGTGCCATCAGTCTCTAATTTCTAGGTTGACACGCAGCATACACGCAGGAGCAGAGCTTCCTGGTTCTACGCAGTGTTCTGGTACTGAAACGGGTGCTGAAGCAAGGCCCCTAGGAGTGTTGAAAAGCTTACTACCTTGAAACTAAAGCAGAACAACGATGAAGGCCTCATGGAGCTGCTGCACGCCTCTCGTTTTGCAAGGATAATCAGGGCCTTACTTCGAAGCTTGGGCTCACGTTGACTTTCACTTTAGGTATAGCGCAGAGCAGGGTGAGCTTCCAACAAGGAACTGGAAACCCAAGGTTTCTTAGGAGAAAACTCATTTTCTTCTCAGAACCATGCCGGCAGTGAGGAAAACCCCAGCAACAACAATGCTTTTCAGGTAGCTTCGAGGCCGCATGAACGGAGCTTTCATAATGGGAAAAGAAGCCTTATGCCATCAGTCTTTAATTTCTAGGTTGACACGCAGCATACACGCAGGACCAGAACTTACTGTCTCTACGCAGTGTTCTGGTACCGAAACGGTTGCTTAAGCAAAGTCCCTAGGAACGTTGGAAAGCTTACTACCGTGAAACTAAAGCAGAACAGCGATGAAGGCCTCATGGAGCTGCTGCACGCCTCCCGTTTTGCCAGCATAATCAGGGCCTTACTTCGAGGCTAGTGCTCACATTGACTTTCACGTTTGGTATAGAGCAGAGCAGGGTGAGCTTCCAACTAGGAACTGGAAGCACAAGGTTTATTTCGAGAAAACTCATTTTCTTCTATGAACCATGCCGGCTCTAAGTAAAAGCACGGTAACAACAGTGCTTTTCAGGGAGCTTCGGGGCCGCATCAACGGAGCTTTCATAATGGGAAAACTAGCCTTGTGCCATCAGTCTCTAATTTCTAGGTTGACACGCAGCATACACGCAGGAGCAGAGCTTCCTGGTTCTACGCAGTGTTCTGGTACTGAAACGGGTGCTGAAGCAAGGCCCCTAGGAGTGTTGAAAAGCTTACTACCTTGAAACTAAAGCAGAACAACGATGAAGGCCTCATGGAGCTGCTGCACGCCTCTCGTTTTGCAAGGATAATCAGGGCCTTACTTCGAAGCTTGGGCTCACGTTGACTTTCACTTTAGGTATAGCGCAGAGCAGGGTGAGCTTCCAACAAGGAACTGGAAACCCAAGGTTTCTTAGGAGAAAACTCATTTTCTTCTCAGAACCATGCCGGCAGTGAGGAAAACCCCGGCAACAACAATGCTTTTCAGGTAGCTTCGGGGCCGCATGAACGGAGCTTTCATAATGGGAAAAGAAGCCTTATGCCATCAGTCTCCAATTTCTAGGTTGACACGCAGCATACACGCAGGACCAGAGCTTACTGTCTCTACGCAGTGTTCTGGTACCGAAACGGTTGCTTAAGCAAAGTCCATAGGAGTCTTGGAAAGCTTACTACCGTGAAACTAAAGCAGAACAGCGATGAAGGCCTCATGGAGCTGCTGCACGCCTCCCGTTTTGCCAGCATAATCAGGGCCTTACTTCGAGGCTAGTGCTCACATTGACTTTCACGTTTGGTATAGAGCAGAGCAGGGTGAGCTTCCAACTAGGAACTGGAAGCACAAAGTTTCTTTCGAGAAAACTCATTTTCTTCTATGTGCCATGCCGGCTGTAAGTAAAAGCACGGTAACAACAGTGTTTTGCAGGAAGCTTCGAGGCAGCATGAATGGAGCTTTCAAAACGGAAAAACAAGCCTTGTGCCATCAGTCTCTAATTTCTAGGTTGACACGCAGCATACACGCAGGAGCAGAGCTTCCTGGTTCTACGCAGTGTTCTGGTACTGAAACGGGTGCTGAAGCAAGTCCGCTAGGAGTGTTGAAAAGCTTACTACCTTGAAACTAAAGCAGAACAACGATGAAGGCCTCATGGAGCTGCTGCACGACTCTCGTTTTGCAAGGATAATCAGGGCCTTACTTCGAAGCTTGGGCTCACGTTGACTTTGATTTTAGGTATAGCGCAGAGCAGGGTGAGCTTCCAACAAGGAACTGGAAACCCAAGGTTTCTTAGGAGAAAACTCATTTTCTTCTCAGAACCATGCCGGCAGTGAGGAAAACCCCAGCAACAACAATGCTTTTCAGGTAGCTTCGAGGCCGCATGAACGGAGCTTTCATAATGGGAAAAGAAGCCTTATGCCATCAGTCTTTAATTTCTAGGTTGACACGCAGCATACACGCAGGACCAGAGCTTACTGTCTCTACGCAGTGTTCTGGTACCGAAACGGTTGCTTAAGCAAAGTCCCTAGGAACGTTGGAAAGCTTACTACCGTGAAACTAAAGCAGAACAGCGATGAAGGCCTCATGGAGCTGCTGCACGCCTCCCGTTTTGCCAGCATAATCAGGGCCTTACTTCGAGGCTAGTGCTCACATTGACTTTCACGTTTGGTATAGAGCAGAGCAGGGTGAGCTTCCAACTAGGAACTGGAAGCACAAGGTTTCTTTCGAGAAAACTCATTTTCTTCTATGAACCATGCCGGCTGTAAGTAAAAGCACGGTAACAACAGTGCTTTTCAGGGAGCTTCGGGGCCGCATCAACGGAGCTTTCATAATGGGAAAACTAGCCTTGTGCCATCAGTCTCTAATTTCTAGGTTGACACGCAGCATACACGCAGGAGCAGAGCTTCCTGGTTCTACGCAGTGTTCTGGTACTGAAACGGGTGCTGAAGCAAGGCCCCTAGGAGTGTTGAAAAGCTTACTACCTTGAAACTAAAGCAGAACAACGATGAAGGCCTCATGGAGCTGCTGCACGCCTCTCGTTTTACAAGGGTAATCAGGGCCTTACTTCGAAGCTTGGGCTAACGTTGACTTTCACTTTAGGTATAGCGCAGAGCAGGGTGAGCTTCCAACAAGGAACTGGAAACCCAAGGTTTCTTAGGAGAAAACTCATTTTCTTCTCAGAACCATGCCGGCAGTGAGGAAAACCCCGGCAACAACAATGCTTTTCAGGTAGCTTCGGGGCCGCATGAACGGAGCTTTCATAATGGGAAAAGAAGCCTTATGCCATCAGTCTCCAATTTCTAGGTTGACACGCAGCATACACGCAGGACCAGAGCTTACTGTCTCTACGCAGTGTTCTGGTACTGAAACGGTTGCTTAAGCAAAGTCCATAGGAGTCTTGGAAAGCTTACTACCGTGAAACTAAAGCAGAACAGCGATGAAGGCCTCATGGAGCTGCTGCACGCCTCCCGTTTTGCCAGCATAATCAGGGCCTTACTTCGAGGCTAGTGCTCACATTGACTTTCACGTTTGGTATAGAGCAGAGCAGGGTGAGCTTCCAACTAGGAACTGGAAGCACAAGGTTTCTTTCGAGAAAACTCATTTTCTTCTATGTGCCATGCCGGCTGTAAGTAAAAGCACGGTAACAACAGTGCTTTGCAGGAAGCTTCGGGGCCGCATCAACGGAGCTTTCATAATGGGAAAACTAGCCTTGTGCCATCAGTCTCTACTTTCTAGGTTGACACGCAGCATACACGCAGGAGCAGAGCTTCCTGGTTCTACGCAGTGTTCTGGTACTGAAACGGGTGCTGAAGCAAGGCCCCTAGGAGTGTTGAAAAGCTTACTACCTTGAAACTAAAGCAGAACAACGATGAAGGCCTCATGGAGCTGCTGCACGCCTCTCGTTTTGCAAGGATAATCAGGGCCTTACTTCGAAGCTTGGGCTCACGTTGACTTTCACTTTAGGTATAGCGCAGAGCAGGGTGAGCTTCCAACAAGGAACTGGAAACCCAAGGTTTCTTAGGAGAAAACTCATTTTCTTCTCAGAACCATGCCGGCAGTGAGGAAAACCCCGGCAACAACAATGCTTTTCAGGTAGCTTCGAGGCCGCATGAACGGAGCTTTCATAATGGGAAAAGAAGCCTTATGCCATCAGTCTCCAATTTCTAGGTTGACACGCAGCATACACGCAGGACCAGAGCTTACTGTCTCTACGCAGTGTTCTGGTACCGAAACGGTTGCTTAAGCAAAGTCCATAGGAGTCTTGGAAAGCTTACTACCGTGAAACTAAAGCAGAACAGCGATGAAGGCCTCATGGAGCTGCTGCACGCCTCCCGTTTTGCCAGCATAATCAGGGCCTTACTTCGAGGCTAGTGCTCACATTGACTTTCACGTTTGGTATAGAGCAGAGCAGGGTGAGCTTCCAACTAGGAACTGGAAGCACAAGGTTTCTTTCGAGAAAACTCATTTTCTTCTATGTGCCATGCCGGCTGTAAGTAAAAGCACGGTAACAACAGTGCTTTGCAGGAAGCTTCGGGGCCGCATCAACGGAGCTTTCATAATGGGAAAACTAGCCTTGTGCCATCAGTCTCTACTTTCTAGGTTGACACGCAGCATACACGCAGGAGCAGAGCTTCCTGGTTCTACGCAGTGTTCTGGTACTGAAACGGGTGCTGAAGCAAGGCCCCTAGGAGTGTTGAAAAGCTTACTACCTTGAAACTAAAGCAGAACAACGATGAAGGCCTCATGGAGCTGCTGCACGCCTCTCGTTTTGCAAGGATAATCAGGGCCTTACTTCGAAGCTTGGGCTCACGTTGACTTTCACTTTAGGTATAGCGCAGAGCAGGGTGAGCTTCCAACAAGGAACTGGAAACCCAAGGGTTTTAGGAGAAAACTCATTTTCTTCTCAGAACCATGCCGGCAGTGAGGAAAACCCCGGCAACAACAATGCTTTTCAGGTAGCTTCGAGGCCGCATGAACGGAGCTTTCATAATGGGAAAAGAAGCCTTATGCCATCAGTCTCCAATTTCTAGGTTGACACGCAGCATACACGCAGGACCAGAGCTTACTGTCTCTACGCAGTGTTCTGGTACCGAAACGGTTGCCTAAGCAAAGTCCCTAGGAACGTTGGAAAGCTTACTACCCTGAAACTAAAGCAGAACAGCGATGAAGGCCTCATGGAGCTGCTGCACGCCTCCCGTTTTGCCAGCATAATCAGGGCCTTACTTCGAGGCTAGTGCTCACATTGACTTTCACGTTTGGTATAGAGCAGAGCAGGGTGAGCTTCCAACTAGGAACTGGAAGCACAAGGTTTCTTTCGAGAAAACTCATTTTCTTCTATGTGCCATGCCGGCTGTAAGTAAAAGCACGGTAACAACAGTGTTTTGCAGGAAGCTTCGAGGCAGCATGAATGGAGCTTTCAAAACGGAAAAACAAGCCTTGTGCCATCAGTCTCTACTTTCTAGGTTGACACGCAGCATACACGCAGGAGCAGAGCTTCCTGGTTCTACGCAGTGTTCTGGTACTGAAACGGGTGCTGAAGCAAGTCCGCTAGGAGTGTTGAAAAGCTTACTACCTTGAAACTAAAGCAGAACAACGATGAAGGCCTCATGGAGCTGCTGCACGCCTCTCGTTTTGCAAGGATAATCAGGGCCTTACTTCGAAGCTTGGGCTCACGTTGACTTTCACTTTAGGTATAGCGCAGAGCAGGGTGAGCTTCCAACAAGGAACTGGAAACCCAAGGTTTCTTAGGAGAAAACTCATTTTCTTCTCAGAACCATGCCGGCAGTGAGGAAAACCCCGGCAACAACAATGCTTTTCAGGTAGCTTCGAGGCCGCATGAACGGAGCTTTCATAATGGGAAAAGAAGCCTTATGCCATCAGTCTCCAATTTCTAGGTTGACACGCAGCATACACGCAGGACCAGAGCTTACTGTCTCTACGCAGTGTTCTGGTACCGAAACGGTTGCTTAAGCAAAGTCCATAGGAGTCTTGGAAAGCTTACTACCGTGAAACTAAAGCAGAACAGCGATGAAGGCCTCATGGAGCTGCTGCACGCCTCCCGTTTTGCCAGCATAATCAGGGCCTTACTTCGAGGCTAGTGCTCACATTGACTTTCACGTTTGGTATAGAGCAGAGCAGGGTGAGCTTCCAACTAGGAACTGGAAGCACAAGGTTTCTTTCGAGAAAACTCATTTTCTTCTATGTGCCATGCCGGCTGTAAGTAAAAGCACGGTAACAACAGTGCTTTGCAGGAAGCTTCGGGGCCGCATCAACGGAGCTTTCATAATGGGAAAACTAGCCTTGTGCCATCAGTCTCTACTTTCTAGTTGACACGCAGCATACACGCAGGAGCAGAGCTTCCTGGTTCTACGCAGTGTTCTGGTACTGAAACGGGTGCTGAAGCAAGGCCCCTAGGAGTGTTGAAAAGCTTACTACCTTGAAACTAAAGCAGAACAACGATGAAGGCCTCATGGAGCTGCTGCACGCCTCTCGTTTTGCAAGGATAATCAGGGCCTTACTTCGAAGCTTGGGCTCACGTTGACTTTCACTTTAGGTATAGCGCAGAGCAGGGTGAGCTTCCAACAAGGAACTGGAAACCCAAGGTTTCTTAGGAGAAAACTCATTTTCTTCTCAGAACCATGCCGGCAGTGAGGAAAACCCCGGCAACAACAATGCTTTTCAGGTAGCTTCGGGGCCGCATGAACGGAGCTTTCATAATGGGAAAAGAAGCCTTATGCCATCAGTCTCCAATTTCTAGGTTGACACGCAGCATACACGCAGGACCAGAGCTTACTGTCTCTACGCAGTGTTCTGGTACTGAAACGGTTGCCTAAGCAAAGTCCATAGGAGTCTTGGAAAGCTTACTACCGTGAAACTAAAGCAGAACAGCGATGAAGGCCTCATGGAGCTGCTGCACGCCTCCCGTTTTGCCAGCATAATCAGGGCCTTACTTCGAGGCTAGTGCTCACATTGACTTTCACGTTTGGTATAGAGCAGAGCAGGGTGAGCTTCCAACTAGGAACTGGAAGCACAAGGTTTCTTTCGAGAAAACTCATTTTCTTCTATGTGCCATGCCGGCTGTAAGTAAAAGCACGGTAACAACAGTGTTTTGCAGGAAGCTTCGAGGCAGCATGAATGGAGCTTTCAAAACGGGAAAACTAGCCTTGTGCCATCAGTCTCTACTTTCTAGGTTGACACGCAGCATACACGCAGGAGCAGAGCTTCCTGGTTCTACGCAGTGTTCTGGTACTGAAACGGGTGCTGAAGCAAGGCCCCTAGGAGTGTTGAAAAGCTTACTACCTTGAAACTAAAGCAGAACAACGATGAAGGCCTCATGGAGCTGCTGCACGCCTCTCGTTTTGCAAGGATAATCAGGGCCTTACTTCGAAGCTTGGGCTCACGTTGACTTTCACTTTAGGTATAGCGCAGAGCAGGGTGAGCTTCCAACAAGGAACTGGAAACCCAAGGTTTCTTAGGAGAAAACTCATTTTCTTCTCAGAACCATGCCGGCAGTGAGGAAAACCCCGGCAACAACAATGCTTTTCAGGTAGCTTCGAGGCCGCATGAACGGAGCTTTCATAATGGGAAAAGAAGCCTTATGCCATCAGTCTCCAATTTCTAGGTTGACACGCAGCATACACGCAGGACCAGAGCTTACTGTCTCTACGCAGTGTTCTGGTACCGAAACGGTTGCTTAAGCAAAGTCCCTAGGAGTCTTGGAAAGCTTACTACCGTGAAACTAAAGCAGAACAGCGATGAAGGCCTCATGGAGTTGCTGCACGCCTCCCGTTTTGCCAGCATAATCAGGGCCTTACTTCGAGGCTAGTGCTCACATTGACTTTCACGTTTGGTATAGAGCAGAGCAGGGTGAGCTTCCAACTAGGAACTGGAAGCACAAGGTTTCTTTCGAGAAAACTCATTTTCTTCTATGTGCCATGCCGGCTGTAAGTAAAAGCACGGTAACAACAGTGCTTTGCAGGAAGCTTCGAGGCAGCATGAACGGAGCTTTCAAAACGGAAAAACTAGCCTTGTGCCATCAGTCTCTACTTTCTAGGTTGACACGCAGCATACACGCAGGAGCAGAGCTTCCTGGTTCTACGCAGTGTTCTGGTACTGAAACGGGTGCTGAAGCAAGTCCGCTAGGAGTGTTGAAAAGCTTACTACCTTGAAACTAAAGCAGAACAACGATGAAGGCCTCATGGAGCTGCTGCACGCCTCTCGTTTTGCAAGGATAATCAGGGCCTTACTTCGAAGCTTGGGCTCATGTTGACTTTCACTTTAGGTATAGCGCAGAGCAGGGTGAGCTTCCAACAAGGAACTGGAAACCCAAGGTTTCTTAGGAGAAAACTCATTTTTTTCTCAGAACCATGCCGGCAGTGAGGAAAACCCCGGCAACAACAATGCTTTTCAGGTAGCTTCGAGGCCGCATGAAAGGAGCTTTCATAATGGGAAAAGAAGCCTTATGCCATCAGTCTCCAATTTCTAGGTTGACACGCAGCATACACGCAGGACCAGAGTTTACTGTCTCTACGCAGTGTTCTGGTACCGAAACGGTTGCTTAAGCAAAGTCCCTAGGAGTCTTGGAAAGCTTACTACCGTGAAACTAAAGCAGAACAGCGATGAAGGCCTCATGGAACTGCTGCACGCCTCCCGTTTTGCCAGGATAATCAGGGCCTTACTTCGAGGCTAGTGCTCACATTGACTTTCACGTTTGGTATAGAGCAGAGCAGGGTGAGCTTCCAACTAGGAACTGGAAGCACAAGGTTTCTTTCGAGAAAACTCATTTTCTTCTATGAACCATGCCGGCTGTAAGTAAAAGCACGGTAACAACAGTGCTTTTCAGGTAGCTTCGGGGCCGCATCAACGGATCTTTCATTATGGGAAAACTAGCCTTGTGCCATCAGTCTCTACTTTCTAGGTTGACACGCAGCATACACGCAGGAGCAGAGCTTCCTGGTTCTTCGCAGTGTTCTGGTACTGAAACGGGTCCTGAAGCAAGGCCCCTAGGAGTGTTGAAAAGCTTACTACCTTGAAACTAAAGCAGAACAACGATGAAGGCCTCATGGAGCTGCTGCACGCCTCTCGTTTTGCAAGGATAATCAGGGCCTTACTTCGAAGCTTGGGCTCACGTTGACTTTCACTTTAGGTATAGCGCAGAGCAGGGTGAGCTTCCAACAAGGAACTGGAAACCCAAGGTTTCTTAGGAGAAAACTCATTTTCTTCTCAGAACCATGCCGGCAGTGAGGAAAACCCCGGCAACAACAATGCTTTTCAGGTAGCTTCGAGGCCGCATGAAAGGAGCTTTCATAATGGGAAAAGAAGCCTTATGCCATCAGTCTCCAATTTCTAGGTTGACACGCAGCATACACGCAGGACCAGAGCTTACTGTCTCTACGCAGTGTTCTGGTACCGAAACGGTTGCTTAAGCAAAGTCCATAGGAGTCTTGGAAAGCTTACTACCGTGAAACTAAAGCAGAACAGCGATGAAGGCCTCATGGAGCTGCTGCACGCCTCCCGTTTTGCCAGCATAATCAGGGCCTTACTTCGAGGCTAGTGCTCACATTGACTTTCACGTTTGGTATAGAGCAGAGCAGGGTGAGCTTCCAACTAGGAACTGGAAGCACAAGGTTTCTTTCGAGAAAACTCATTTTCTTCTATGTGCCATGCCGGCTGTAAGTAAAAGCACGGTAACAACAGTGCTTTGCAGGAAGCTTCGGGGCCGCATCAACGGAGCTTTCATAATGGGAAAACTAGCCTTGTGCCATCAGTCTCTACTTTCTAGGTTGACACGCAGCATACACGCAGGAGCAGAGCTTCCTGGTTCTACGCAGTGTTCTGGTACTGAAACGGGTGCTGAAGCAAGGCCCCTAGGAGTGTTGAAAAGCTTACTACCTTGAAACTAAAGCAGAACAACGATGAAGGCCTCATGGAGCTGCTGCACGCCTCTCGTTTTGCAAGGATAATCAGGGCCTTACTTCGAAGCTTGGGCTCACGTTGACTTTCACTTTAGGTATAGCGCAGAGCAGGGTGAGCTTCCAACAAGGAACTGGAAACCCAAGGTTTTTAGGAGAAAACTCATTTTCTTCTCAGAACCATGCCGGCAGTGAGGAAAACCCCGGCAACAACAATGCTTTTCAGGTAGCTTCGAGGCCGCATGAAAGGAGCTTTCATAATGGGAAAAGAAGCCTTATGCCATCAGTCTCCAATTTCTAGGTTGACACGCAGCATACACGCAGGACCAGAGCTTACTGTCTCTACGCAGTGTTCTGGTACCGAAACGGTTGCCTAAGCAAAGTCCCTAGGAGTCTTGGAAAGCTTACTACCGTGAAACTAAAGCAGAACAGCGATGAAGGCCTCATGGAGCTGCTGCACGCCTCCTGTTTTGCCAGCATAATCAGGGCCTTACTTCGAGGCTAGTGCTCACATTGACTTTCACGTTTGGTATAGAGCAGAGCAGGGTGAGCTTCCAACTAGGAACTGGAAGCACAATGTTTCTTTCGAGAAAACTCATTTTCTTCTATGAACCATGCCGGCTGTAAGTAAAAGCACGGTAACAACAGTGCTTTTCAGGGAGCTTCGGGGCCGCATCAACGGAGCTTTCATAATGGGAAAACTAGCCTTCTGCCATCAGTCTCTAATTTCTAGTTGACACGCAGCATACACGCAGGAGCAGAGCTTCCTGGTTCTACGCAGTGTTCTGGTACTGAAACGGGTGCTGAAGCAAGTCCTCTAGGAGTGTTGAAAGGCTTACTACCTTGAAACTAAAGCAGAACAACGATGAAGGCCTCATGGAGCTGCTGCACGCCTCTCGTTTTGCAAGGATAATCAGGGCCTTATTTCGAAGCTTGGGCTCACGTTGACTTTCACTTTAGGTATAGCGCAGAGCAGGGTGAGCTTCCAACAAGGAACTGGAAACCCAAGGTTTCTTAGGAGAAAACTCATTTTCTTCTCAGAACCATGCCGGCAGTGAGGAAAACCCCGGCAACAACAATGCTTTTCAGGTAGCTTCGGGGCCGCATGAACGGAGCTTTCATAATGGGAAAAGAAGCCTTATGCCATCAGTCTCCAATTTCTAGGTTGACACGCAGCATACACGCAGGACCAGAGCTTACTGTCTCTACGCAGTGTTCTGGTACTGAAACGGTTGCTTAAGCAAAGTCCATAGGAGTCTTGGAAAGCTTACTACCGTGAAACTAAAGCAGAACAGCGATGAAGGCCTCATGGAGCTGCTGCACGCCTCCCGTTTTGCCAGCATAATCAGGGCCTTACTTCGAGGCTAGTGCTCACATTGACTTTCACGTTTGGTATAGAGCAGAGCAGGGTGAGCTTCCAACTAGGAACTGGAAGCACAAGGTTTCTTTCGAGAAAACTCATTTTCTTCTATGTGCCATGCCGGCTGTAAGTAAAAGCACGGTAACAACAGTGCTTTGCAGGAAGCTTCGGGGCCGCATCAACGGAGCTTTCATAATGGGAAAACTAGCCTTGTGCCATCAGTCTCTACTTTCTAGGTTGACACGCAGCATACACGCAGGAGCAGAGCTTCCTGGTTCTACGCAGTGTTCTGGTACTGAAACGGGTGCTGAAGCAAGGCCCCTAGGAGTGTTGAAAAGCTTACTACCTTGAAACTAAAGCAGAACAACGATGAAGGCCTCATGGAGCTGCTGCACGCCTCTCGTTTTGCAAGGATAATCAGGGCCTTACTTCGAAGCTTGGGCTCACGTTGACTTTCACTTTAGGTATAGCGCAGAGCAGGGTGAGCTTCCAACAAGGAACTGGAAACCCAAGGTTTCTTAGGAGAAAACTCATTTTCTTCTCAGAACCATGCCGGCAGTGAGGAAAACCCCGGCAACAACAATGCTTTTCAGGTAGCTTCGAGGCCGCATGAACGGAGCTTTCATAATGGGAAAAGAAGCCTTATGCCATCAGTCTCCAATTTCTAGGTTGACACGCAGCATACACGCAGGACCAGAGCTTACTGTCTCTACGCAGTGTTCTGGTACCGAAACGGTTGCTTAAGCAAAGTCCCTAGGAGTCTTGGAAAGCTTACTACCGTGAAACTAAAGCAGAACAGCGATGAAGGCCTCATGGAGCTGCTGCACGCCTCCCGTTTTGCCAGCATAATCAGGGCCTTACTTCGAGGCTAGTGCTCACATTGACTTTCACGTTTGGTATAGAGCAGAGCAGGGTGAGCTTCCAACTAGGAACTGGAAGCACAAGGTTTCTTTCGAGAAAACTCATTTTCTTCTATGTGCCATGCCGGCTGTAAGTAAAAGCACGGTAACAACAGTGTTTTGCAGGAAGCTTCGAGGCAGCATGAATGGAGCTTTCAAAACGGAAAAACAAGCCTTGTGCCATCAGTCTCTACTTTCTAGGTTGACACGCAGCATACACGCAGGAGCAGAGCTTCCTGGTTCTATGCAGTGTTCTGGTACTGAAACGGGTGCTGAAGCAAGTCCGCTAGGAGTGTTGAAAAGCTTACTACCTTGAAACTAAAGCAGAACAATGATGAAGGCCTCATGGAGCTGCTGCACGCCTCTCGTTTTGCAAGGATAATCAGGGCCTTACTTCGAAGCTTGGGCTCACGTTGACTTTGATTTTAGGTATAGCGCAGAGCAGGGTGAGCTTCCAACATGGAACTGGAAACCCAAGGTTTTTAGGAGAAAACTCATTTTCTTCTCAGAACCATGCGGGCAGTGAGGAAAACCCCGGCAACAACAATGCTTTTCAGGTAGCTTCGAGGCCGCATGAAAGGAGCTTTCATAATGGGAAAAGAAGCCTTATGCCATCAGTCTCCAATTTCTAGGTTGACACGCAGCATACACGCAGGACCAGAGCTTACTGTCTCTACGCAGTGTTCTGGTACCGAAACGGTTGCTTAAGCAAAGTCCATAGGAGTCTTGGAAAGCTTACTACCGTGAAACTAAAGCAGAACAGCGATGAAGGCCTCATGGAGCTGCTGTACGCCTCCCGTTTTGCCAGCATAATCAGGGCCTTACTTCGAGGCTAGTGCTCACATTGACTTTCACGTTTGGTATAGAGCAGAGCAGGGTGAGCTTCCAACTAGGAACTGGAAGCACAAGGTTTCTTTCGAGAAAACTCATTTTCTTCTATGTGCCATGCCGGCTGTAAGTAAAAGCACGGTAACAACAGTGCTTTGCAGGAAGCTTCGGGGCCGCATCAACGGAGCTTTCATAATGGGAAAACTAGCCTTGTGCCATCAGGCTCTACTTTCTAGGTTGACACGCAGCATACACGCAGGAGCAGAGCTTCCTGGTTCTACGCAGTGTTCTGGTACTGAAACGGGTGCTGAAGCAAGGCCCCTAGGAGTGTTGAAAAGCTTACTACCTTGAAACTAAAGCAGAACAACGATGAAGGCCTCATGGAGCTGCTGCACGCCTCTCGTTTTGCAAGGATAATCAGGGCCTTACTTCGAAGCTTGGGCTCACGTTGACTTTCACTTTAGGTATAGCGCAGAGCAGGGTGAGCTTCCAACAAGGAACTGGAAACCCAAGGGTTTTAGGAGAAAACTCATTTTCTTCTCAGAACCATGCCGGCAGTGAGGAAAACCCCGGCAACAACAATGCTTTTCAGGTAGCTTCGAGGCCGCATGAACGGAGCTTTCATAATGGGAAAAGAAGCCTTATGCCATCAGTCTCCAATTTCTAGGTTGACACGCAGCATACACGCAGGACCAGAGCTTACTGTCTCTACGCAGTGTTCTGGTACCGAAACGGTTGCCTAAGCAAAGTCCCTAGGAACGTTGGAAAGCTTACTACCCTGAAACTAAAGCAGAACAGCGATGAAGGCCTCATGGAGCTGCTGCACGCCTCCCGTTTTGCCAGCATAATCAGGGCCTTACTTCGAGGCTAGTGCTCACATTGACTTTCACGTTTGGTATAGAGCAGAGCAGGGTGAGCTTCCAACTAGGAACTGGAAGCACAAGGTTTCTTTCGAGAAAACTCATTTTCTTCTATGTGCCATGCCGGCTGTAAGTAAAAGCACGGTAACAACAGTGCTTTGCAGGAAGCTTCGAGGCAGCATGAATGGAGCTTTCAAAACGGGAAAACTAGCCTTGTGCCATCAGTCTCTACTTTCTAGGTTGACACGCAGCATACACGCAGGAGCAGAGCTTCCTGGTTCTACGCAGTGTTCTGGTACTGAAACGGGTGCTGAAGCAAGGCCCCTAGGAGTGTTGAAAAGCTTACTACCTTGAAACTAAAGCAGAACAACGATGAAGGCCTCATGGAGCTGCTGCACGCCTCTCGTTTTGCAAGGATAATCAGGGCCTTACTTCGAAGCTTGGGCTCACGTTGACTTTCACTTTAGGTATAGCGCAGAGCAGGGTGAGCTTCCAACAAGGAACTGGAAACCCAAGGTTTCTTAGGAGAAAACTCATTTTCTTCTCAGAACCATGCCGGCAGTGAGGAAAACCCCGGCAACAACAATGCTTTTCAGGTAGCTTCGAGGCCGCATGAACGGAGCTTTCATAATGGGAAAAGAAGCCTTATGCCATCAGTCTCCAATTTCTAGGTTGACACGCAGCATACACGCAGGACCAGAGCTTACTGTCTCTACGCAGTGTTCTGGTACCGAAACGGTTGCTTAAGCAAAGTCCATAGGAGTCTTGGAAAGCTTACTACCGTGAAACTAAAGCAGAACAGCGATGAAGGCCTCATGGAGCTGCTGCACGCCTCCCGTTTTGCCAGCATAATCAGGGCCTTACTTCGAGGCTAGTGCTCACATTGACTTTCACGTTTGGTATAGAGGAGAGCAGGGTGAGCTTCCAACTAGGAACTGGAAGCACAAGGTTTCTTTCGAGAAAACTCATTTTCTTCTATGTGCCATGCCGGCTGTAAGTAAAAGCACGGTAACAACAGTGTTTTGCAGGAAGCTTCGAGGCAGCATGAACGGAGCTTTCAAAACGGAAAAACTACCCTTGTGCCATCACTCTCTACTTTCTAGGTTGACACGCAGCATACACGCAGGAGCAGAGCTTCCTGGTTCTACGCAGTGTTCTGGTACTGAAACGGGTGCTGAAGCAAGTCCGCTAGGAGTGTTGAAAAGCTTACTACCTTGAAACTAAAGCAGAACAACGATGAAGGCCTCATGGAGCTGCTGCACGCCTCTCGTTTTGCAAGGATAATCAGGGCCTTACTTCGAAGCTTGGGCTCATGTTGACTTTCACTTTAGGTATAGCGCAGAGCAGGGTGAGCTTCCAACAAGGAACTGGAAACCCAAGGTTTCTTAGGAGAAAACTCATTTTCTTCTCAGAACCATGCCGGCAGTGAGGAAAACCCCGGCAACAACAATGCTTTTCAGGTAGCTTCGAGGCCGCATGAAAGGAGCTTTCATAATGGGAAAAGAAGCCTTATGCCATCAGTCTCCAATTTCTAGGTTGACACGCAGCATACACGCAGGACCAGAGCTTACTGTCTCTACGCAGTGTTCTGGTACCGAAACGGTTGCTTAAGCAAAGTCCCTAGGAATCTTGGAAAGCTTACTACCGTGAAACTAAAGCAGTTCAGAGATGAAGGCCTCATGGAGCTGCTGCACGCCTCCCGTTTTGCCAGGATAATCAGGGCCTTACTTCGAGGCTAGTGCTCACATTGACTTTCACGTTTGGTATAGAGCAGAGCAGGGTGAGCTTCCAACTAGGAACTGGAAGCACAAGGTTTCTTTCGAGAAAACTCATTTTCTTCTATGAACCATGCCGGCTGTAAGTAAAAGCACGGTAACAACAGTGCTTTTCAGGTAGCTTCGGGGCCGCATCAACGGATCTTTCATTATGGGAAAACTAGCCTTGTGCCATCAGTCTCTACTTTCTAGGTTGACACGCAGCATACACGCAGGAGCAGAGCTTCCTGGTTCTACGCAGTGTTCTGGTACTGAAACGGGTCCTGAAGCAAGGCCCCTAGGAGTGTTGAAAAGCTTACTAC
Organism: Eubalaena glacialis; assembly: GCF_028564815.1. Lineage (NCBI taxonomy): Eukaryota > Metazoa > Chordata > Mammalia > Artiodactyla > Balaenidae > Eubalaena > Eubalaena glacialis. Next base: position 49,728,904 of record NC_083731.1, read on the forward strand.
CTTGAAACTAAAGCAGAACAACGATGAAGGCCTCATGGAGCTGCTGCACGCCTCTCGTTTTGCAAGGATAATCAGGGCCTTACTTCGAAGCTTGGGCTCACGTTGACTTTCACTTTAGGTATAGCGCAGAGCAGGGTGAGCTTCCAACAAGGAACTGGAAACCCAAGGTTTCTTAGGAGAAAACTCATTTTCTTCTCAGAACCATGCCGGCAGTGAGGAAAACCCCGGCAACAACAATGCTTTTCAGGTAGCTTCGAGGCCGCATGAACGGAGCTTTCATAATGGGAAAAGAAGCCTTATGCCATCAGTCTCCAATTTCTAGGTTGACACGCAGCATACACGCAGGACCAGAGCTTACTGTCTCTACGCAGTGTTCTGGTACCGAAACGGTTGCTTAAGCAAAGTCCATAGGAGTCTTGGAAAGCTTACTACCGTGAAACTAAAGCAGAACAGCGATGAAGGCCTCATGGAGCTGCTGCACGCCTCCCGTTTTGCCAGCATAATCAGGGCCTTACTTCGAGGCTAGTGCTCACATTGACTTTCACGTTTGGTATAGAGCAGAGCAGGGTGAGCTTCCAACTAGGAACTGGAAGCACAAGGTTTCTTTCGAGAAAACTCATTTTCTTCTATGTGCCATGCCGGCTGTAAGTAAAAGCACGGTAACAACAGTGCTTTGCAGGAAGCTTCGGGGCCGCATCAACGGAGCTTTCATAATGGGAAAACTAGCCTTGTGCCATCAGTCTCTACTTTCTAGGTTGACACGCAGCATACACGCAGGAGCAGAGCTTCCTGGTTCTACGCAGTGTTCTGGTACTGAAACGGGTGCTGAAGCAAGGCCCCTAGGAGTGTTGAAAAGCTTACTACCTTGAAACTAAAGCAGAACAACGATGAAGGCCTCATGGAGCTGCTGCACGCCTCTCGTTTTGCAAGGATAATCAGGGCCTTACTTCGAAGCTTGGGCTCACGTTGACTTTCACTTTAGGTATAGCGCAGAGCAGGGTGAGCTTCCAACAAGGAACTGGAAACCCAAGGTTTTTAGGAGAAAACTCATTTTCTTCTCAGAACCATGCCGGCAGTGAGGAAAACCCCGGCAACAACAATGCTTTTCAGGTAGCTTCGAGGCCGCATGAAAGGAGCTTTCATAATGGGAAAAGAAGCCTTATGCCATCAGTCTCCAATTTCTAGGTTGACACGCAGCATACACGCAGGACCAGAGCTTACTGTCTCTACGCAGTGTTCTGGTACCGAAACGGTTGCCTAAGCAAAGTCCCTAGGAGTCTTGGAAAGCTTACTACCGTGAAACTAAAGCAGAACAGCGATGAAGGCCTCATGGAGTTGCTGCACGCCTCCTGTTTTGCCAGCATAATCAGGGCCTTACTTCGAGGCTAGTGCTCACATTGACTTTCACGTTTGGTATAGAGCAGAGCAGGGTGAGCTTCCAACTAGGAACTGGAAGCACAAGGTTTCTTTCGAGAAAACTCATTTTCTTCTATGAACCATGCCGGCTGTAAGTAAAAGCACGGTAACAACAGTGCTTTTCAGGGAGCTTCGGGGCCGCATCAACGGAGCTTTCATAATGGGAAAACTAGCCTTCTGCCATCAGTCTCTAATTTCTAGTTGACACGCAGCATACACGCAGGAGCAGAGCTTCCTGGTTCTACGCAGTGTTCTGGTACTGAAACGGGTGCTGAAGCAAGTCCTCTAGGAGTGTTGAAAGGCTTACTACCTTGAAACTAAAGCAGAACAACGATGAAGGCCTCATGGAGCTGCTGCACGCCTCTCGTTTTGCAAGGATAATCAGGGCCTTATTTCGAAGCTTGGGCTCACGTTGACTTTCACTTTAGGTATAGCGCAGAGCAGGGTGAGCTTCCAACAAGGAACTGGAAACCCAAGGTTTCTTAGGAGAAAACTCATTTTCTTCTCAGAACCATGCCGGCAGTGAGGAAAACCCCGGCAACAACAATGCTTTTCAGGTAGCTTCGGGGCCGCATGAACGGAGCTTTCATAATGGGAAAAGAAGCCTTATGCCATCAGTCTCCAATTTCTAGGTTGACACGCAGCATACACGCAGGACCAGAGCTTACTGTCTCTACGCAGTGTTCTGGTACTGAAACGGTTGCTTAAGCAAAGTCCCTAGGAGTCTTGGAAAGCTTACTACCGTGAAACTAAAGCAGAACAGCGATGAAGGCCTCATGGAGCTGCTGCACGCCTCCCGTTTTGCCAGCATAATCAGGGCCTTACTTCGAGGCTAGTGCTCACATTGACTTTCACGTTTGGTATAGAGCAGAGCAGGGTGAGCTTCCAACTAGGAACTGGAAGCACAAGGTTTCTTTCGAGAAAACTCATTTTCTTCTATGTGCCATGCCGGCTGTAAGTAAAAGCACGGTAACAACAGTGCTTTGCAGGAAGCTTCGGGGCCGCATCAACGGAGCTTTCATAATGGGAAAACTAGCCTTGTGCCATCAGTCTCTACTTTCTAGGTTGACACGCAGCATACACGCAGGAGCAGAGCTTCCTGGTTCTACGCAGTGTTCTGGTACTGAAACGGGTGCTGAAGCAAGTCCGCTAGGAGTGTTGAAAAGCTTACTACCTTGAAACTAAAGCAGAACAACGATGAAGGCCTCATGGAGCTGCTGCACGCCTCTCGTTTTGCAAGGATAATCAGGGCCTTACTTCGAAGCTTGGGCTCACGTTGACTTTCACTTTAGGTATAGCGCAGAGCAGGGTGAGCTTCCAACAAGGAACTGGAAACCCAAGGTTTCTTAGGAGAAAACTCATTTTCTTCTCAGAACCATGCCGGCAGTGAGGAAAACCCCGGCAACAACAATGCTTTTCAGGTAGCTTCGAGGCCGCATGAACGGAGCTTTCATAATGGGAAAAGAAGCCTTATGCCATCAGTCTCCAATTTCTAGGTTGACACGCAGCATACACGCAGGACCAGAGCTTACTGTCTCTACGCAGTGTTCTGGTACCGAAACGGTTGCCTAAGCAAAGTCCCTAGGAGTCTTGGAAAGCTTACTACCGTGAAACTAAAGCAGAACAGCGATGAAGGCCTCATGGAGCTGCTGCACGCCTCCTGTTTTGCCAGCATAATCAGGGCCTTACTTCGAGGCTAGTGCTCACATTGACTTTCACGTTTGGTATAGAGCAGAGCAGGGTGAGCTTCCAACTAGGAACTGGAAGCACAAGGTTTCTTTCGAGAAAACTCATTTTCTTCTATGAACCATGCCGGCTGTAAGTACAAGCACGGTAACAACAGTGCTTTTCAGGGAGCTTCGGGGCCGCATCAACGGAGCTTTCATAATGGGTAAAGAAGCCTTATGCCATCAGTCTCCAATTTCTAGGTTGACACGCAGCATACACGCAGGACCAGAGCTTACTGTCTCTACGCAGTGTTCTGGTAATGAAACGGTTGCTTAAGCAAAGTCCATAGGAGTCTTGGAAAGCTTACTACCGTGAAACTAAAGCAGAACTGCGATGAAGGCCTCATGGAGCTGCTGCACGCCTCCCGTTTTGCCAGCATAATCAGGGCCTTACTTCGAGGCTAGTGCTCACATTGACTTTCACGTTTGGTATAGAGCAGAGCAGGGTGAGCTTCCAACTAGGAACTGGAAGCACAAGGTTTCTTTCGAGAAAACTCATTTTCTTCTATGTGCCATGCCGGCTGTAAGTAAAAGCACGGTAACAACAGTGTTTTGCAGGAAGCTTCGAGGCAGCATGAATGGAGCTTTCAAAACGGAAAAACAAGCCTTGTGCCATCAGTCTCTAATTTCTAGGTTGACACGCAGCATACACGCAGGAGCAGAGCTTCCTGGTTCTACGCAGTGTTCTGGTACTGAAACGGGTGCTGAAGCAAGTCCGCTAGGAGTGTTGAAAAGCTTACTACCTTGAAACTAAAGCAGAACAACGATGAAGGCCTCATGGAGCTGCTGCACGCCTCTCGTTTTGCAAGGATAATCAGGGCCTTACTTCGAAGCTTGGGCTCACGTTGACTTTCACTTTAGGTATAGCGCAGAGCAGGGTGAGCTTCCAACAAGGAACTGGAAACCCAAGGTTTCTTAGGAGAAAACTCATTTTCTTCTCAGAACCATGCCGGCAGTGAGGAAAACCCCGGCAACAACAATGTTTTTCAGGTAGCTTCGAGGCCGCATGAACGGAGCTTTCATAATGGGAAAAGAAGCCTTATGCCATCAGTCTCCAATTTCTAGGTTGACACGCAGCATACACGCAGGACCAGAGCTTACTGTCTCTACGCAGTGTTCTGGTACCGAAACGGTTGCCTAAGCAAAGTCCCTAGGAGTCTTGGAAAGCTTACTACCGTGAAACTAAAGCAGAACAGCGATGAAGGCCTCATGGAGCTGCTGCACGCCTCCCGTTTTGCCAGCATAATCAGGGCCTTACTTCGAGGCTAGTGCTCACATTGACTTTCACGTTTGGTATAGAGCAGAGCAGGGTGAGCTTCCAACTAGGAACTGGAAGCACAAGGTTTCTTTCGAGAAAACTCATTTTCTTCTATGTGCCATGCCGGCTGTAAGTAAAAGCACGGTAACAACAGTGCTTTTCAGGGAGCTTCGAGGCAGCATGAATGGAGCTTTCAAAACGGAAAAACAAGCCTTGTGCCATCAGTCTCTACTTTCTAGGTTGACACGCAGCATACACGCAGGAGCAGAGCTTCCTGGTTCTACGCAGTGTTCTGGTACTGAAACGGGTGCTGAAGCAAGTCCGCTAGGAGTGTTGAAAAGCTTACTACCTTGAAACTAAAGCAGAACAACGATGAAGGCCTCATGGAGCTGCTGCACGCCTCTCGTTTTGCAAGGATAATCAGGGCCTTACTTCGAAGCTTGGGCTCACGTTGACTTTGATTTTAGGTATAGCGCAGAGCAGGGTGAGCTTCCAACATGGAACTGGAAACCCAAGGTTTTTAGGAGAAAACTCATTTTCTTCTCAGAACCATGCCGGCAGTGAGGAAAACCCCGGCAACAACAATGCTTTTCAGGTAGCTTCGAGGCCGCATGAAAGGAGCTTTCATAATGGGAAAAGAAGCCTTATGCCATCAGTCTCCAATTTCTAGGTTGACACGCAGCATACACGCAGGACCAGAGCTTACTGTCTCTACGCAGTGTTCTGGTACCGAAACGGTTGCCTAAGCAAAGTCCCTAGGAGTCTTGGAAAGCTTACTACCGTGAAACTAAAGCAGAACAGCGATGAAGGCCTCATGGAGCTGCTGCACGCCTCCCGTTTTGCCAGCATAATCAGGGCCTTACTTCGAGGCTAGTGCTCACATTGACTTTCACGTTTGGTATAGAGCAGAGCAGGGTGAGCTTCCAACTAGGAACTGGAAGCACAAGGTTTCTTTCGAGAAAACTCATTTTCTTCTATGAACCATGCCGGCTCTAAGTAAAAGCACGGTAACAACAGTGCTTTTCAGGGAGCTTCGGGGCCGCATCAACGGAGCTTTCATTATGGGAAAACTAGCCTTGTGCCATCAGTCTCTAATTTCTAGGTTGACACGCAGCATACACGCAGGAGCAGAGCTTCCTGGTTCTACGCAGTGTTCTGGTACTGAAACGGGTGCTGAAGCATGTCCGCTAGGAGTGTTGAAAAGCTTACTACCTTGAAACTAAAGCAGAACAACGATGAAGGCCTCATGGAGCTGCTGCACGCCTCTCGTTTTGCAAGGATAATCAGGGCCTTATTTCGAAGCTTGGGCTCACGTTGACTTTCACTTTAGGTATAGCGCAGAGCAGGGTGAGCTTCCAACAAGGAACTGGAAACCCAAGGTTTCTTAGGAGAAAACTCATTTTCTTCTCAGAACCATGCCGGCAGTGAGGAAAACCCCGGCAACAACAATGCTTTTCAGGTAGCTTCGGGGCCGCATGAACGGAGCTTTCATAATGGGAAAAGAAGCCTTATGCCATCAGTCTCCAATTTCTAGGTTGACACGCAGCATACACGCAGGACCAGAGCTTACTGTCTCTACGCAGTGTTCTGGTACTGAAACGGTTGCTTAAGCAAAGTCCATAGGAGTCTTGGAAAGCTTACTACCGTGAAACTAAAGCAGAACTGCGATGAAGGCCTCATGGAGCTGCTGCACGCCTCCCGTTTTGCCAGCATAATCAGGGCCTTACTTCGAGGCTAGTGCTCACATTGACTTTCACGTTTGGTATAGAGGAGAGCAGGGTGAGCTTCCAACTAGGAACTGGAAGCACAAGGTTTCTTTCGAGAAAACTCATTTTCTTCTATGTGCCATGCCGGCTGTAAGTAAAAGCACGGTAACAACAGTGCTTTGCAGGAAGCTTCGGGGCCGCATCAACGGAGCTTTCATAATGGGAAAACTAGCCTTGTGCCATCAGTCTCTACTTTCTAGGTTGACACGCAGCATACACGCAGGAGCAGAGCTTCCTGGTTCTACGCAGTGTTCTGGTACTGAAACGGGTGCTGAAGCAAGGCCCCTAGGAGTGTTGAAAAGCTTACTACCTTGAAACTAAAGCAAAACAACGATGAAGGCCTCATGGAGCTGCTGCACGCCTCTCGTTTTGCAAGGATAATCAGGGCCTTACTTCGAAGCTTGGGCTCACGTTGACTTTCACTTTAGGTATAGCGCAGAGCAGGGTGAGCTTCCAACAAGGAACTGGAAACCCAAGGTTTCTTAGGAGAAAACTCATTTTCTTCTCAGAACCATGCCGGCAGTGAGGAAAACCCCGGCAACAACAATGCTTTTCAGGTAGCTTCGAGGCCGCATGAACGGAGCTTTCATAATGGGAAAAGAAGCCTTATGCCATCAGTCTCCAATTTCTAGGTTGACACGCAGCATACACGCAGGACCAGAGCTTACTGTCTCTACGCAGTGTTCTGGTACCGAAACGGTTGCCTAAGCAATGTCCCTAGGAACGTTGGAAAGCTTACTACCCTGAAACTAAAGCAGAACAGCGATGAAGGCCTCATGGAGCTGCTGCACGCCTCCCGTTTTGCCAGCATAATCAGGGCCTTACTTCGAGGCTAGTGCTCACATTGACTTTCACGTTTGGTATAGAGCAGAGCAGGGTGAGCTTCCAACTAGGAACTGGAAGCACAAGGTTTCTTTCGAGAAAACTCATTTTCTTCTATGTGCCATGCCGGCTGTAAGTAAAAGCACGGTAACAACAGTGTTTTGCAGGAAGCTTCGAGGCAGCATGAATGGAGCTTTCAAAACGGAAAAACAAGCCTTGTGCCATCAGTCTCTAATTTCTAGGTTGACACGCAGCATACACGCAGGAGCAGAGCTTCCTGGTTCTACGCAGTGTTCTGGTACTGAAACGGGTGCTGAAGCAAGTCCGCTAGGAGTGTTGAAAAGCTTACTACCTTGAAACTAAAGCAGAACAACGATGAAGGCCTCATGGAGCTGCTGCACGACTCTCGTTTTGCAAGGATAATCAGGGCCTTACTTCGAAGCTTGGGCTCACGTTGACTTTGATTTTAGGTATACCGCAGAACAGGGTGAGCTTCCAACAAGGAACTGGAAATTCAAGGTTTCTTAGGAGAAAACTCATTTTCTTCTCAGAACCATGCCGGCAGTGAGGAAAACCCCAGCAACAACAATGCTTTTCAGGTAGCTTCGAGGCCGCATGAAAGGAGCTTTCATAATGGGAAAAGAAGCCTTATGCCATCAGTCTCCAATTTCTAGGTTGACACGCAGCATACACGCAGGACCAGAGCTTACTGTCTCTACGCAGTGTTCTGGTACCGAAACGGTTGCCTAAGCAAAGTCCCTAGGAGTCTTGGAAAGCTTACTACCGTGAAACTAAAGCAGAACAGCGATGAAGGCCTCATGGAGCTGCTGCACGCCTCCCGTTTTGCCAGCATAATCAGGGCCTTACTTCGAGGCTAGTGCTCACATTGACTTTCACGTTTGGTATAGAGCAGAGCAGGGTGAGCTTCCAACTAGGAACTGGAAGCACAAGGTTTCTTTCGAGAAAACTCATTTTCTTCTATGAACCATGCCGGCTCTAAGTAAAAGCACGGTAACAACAGTGCTTTTCAGGGAGCTTCGGGGCCGCATCAACGGAGCTTTCATTATGGGAAAACTAGCCTTGTGCCATCAGTCTCTAATTTCTAGGTTGACACGCAGCATACACGCAGGAGCAGAGCTTCCTGGTTCTACGCAGTGTTCTGGTACTGAAACGGGTGCTGAAGCATGTCCGCTAGGAGTGTTGAAAAGCTTACTACCTTGAAACTAAAGCAGAACAACGATGAAGGCCTCATGGAGCTGCTGCACGCCTCTCGTTTTGCAAGGATAATCAGGGCCTTATTTCGAAGCTTGGGCTCACGTTGACTTTCACTTTAGGTATAGCGCAGAGCAGGGTGAGCTTCCAACAAGGAACTGGAAACCCAAGGTTTCTTAGGAGAAAACTCATTTTCTTCTCAGAACCATGCCGGCAGTGAGGAAAACCCCGGCAACAACAATGCTTTTCAGGTAGCTTCGGGGCCGCATGAACGGAGCTTTCATAATGGGAAAAGAAGCCTTATGCCATCAGTCTCCAATTTCTAGGTTGACACGCAGCATACACGCAGGACCAGAGCTTACTGTCTCTACGCAGTGTTCTGGTACTGAAACGGTTGCTTAAGCAAAGTCCATAGGAGTCTTGGAAAGCTTACTACCGTGAAACTAAAGCAGAACTGCGATGAAGGCCTCATGGAGCTGCTGCACGCCTCCCGTTTTGCCAGCATAATCAGGGCCTTACTTCGAGGCTAGTGCTCACATTGACTTTCACGTTTGGTATAGAGGAGAGCAGGGTGAGCTTCCAACTAGGAACTGGAAGCACAAGGTTTCTTTCGAGAAAACTCATTTTCTTCTATGTGCCATGCCGGCTGTAAGTAAAAGCACGGTAACAACAGTGCTTTGCAGGAAGCTTCGGGGCCGCATCAACGGAGCTTTCATAATGGGAAAACTAGCCTTGTGCCATCAGTCTCTACTTTCTAGGTTGACACGCAGCATACACGCAGGAGCAGAGCTTCCTGGTTCTACGCAGTGTTCTGGTACTGAAACGGGTGCTGAAGCAAGGCCCCTAGGAGTGTTGAAAAGCTTACTACCTTGAAACTAAAGCAAAACAACGATGAAGGCCTCATGGAGCTGCTGCACGCCTCTCGTTTTGCAAGGATAATCAGGGCCTTACTTCGAAGCTTGGGCTCACGTTGACTTTCACTTTAGGTATAGCGCAGAGCAGGGTGAGCTTCCAACAAGGAACTGGAAACCCAAGGTTTCTTAGGAGAAAACTCATTTTCTTCTCAGAACCATGCCGGCAGTGAGGAAAACCCCGGCAACAACAATGCTTTTCAGGTAGCTTCGAGGCCGCATGAACGGAGCTTTCATAATGGGAAAAGAAGCCTTATGCCATCAGTCTCCAATTTCTAGGTTGACACGCAGCATACACGCAGGACCAGAGCTTACTGTCTCTACGCAGTGTTCTGGTACCGAAACGGTTGCCTAAGCAATGTCCCTAGGAACGTTGGAAAGCTTACTACCCTGAAACTAAAGCAGAACAGCGATGAAGGCCTCATGGAGCTGCTGCACGCCTCCCGTTTTGCCAGCATAATCAGGGCCTTACTTCGAGGCTAGTGCTCACATTGACTTTCACGTTTGGTATAGAGCAGAGCAGGGTGAGCTTCCAACTAGGAACTGGAAGCACAAGGTTTCTTTCGAGAAAACTCATTTTCTTCTATGTGCCATGCCGGCTGTAAGTAAAAGCACGGTAACAACAGTGTTTTGCAGGAAGCTTCGAGGCAGCATGAATGGAGCTTTCAAAACGGAAAAACAAGCCTTGTGCCATCAGTCTCTAATTTCTAGGTTGACACGCAGCATACACGCAGGAGCAGAGCTTCCTGGTTCTACGCAGTGTTCTGGTACTGAAACGGGTGCTGAAGCAAGTCCGCTAGGAGTGTTGAAAAGCTTACTACCTTGAAACTAAAGCAGAACAACGATGAAGGCCTCATGGAGCTGCTGCACGACTCTCGTTTTGCAAGGATAATCAGGGCCTTACTTCGAAGCTTGGGCTCACGTTGACTTTCACTTTAGGTATAGCGCAGAGCAGGGTGAGCTTCCAACAAGGAACTGGAAACCCAAGGTTTCTTAGGAGAAAACTCATTTTCTTCTCAGAACCATGCCGGCAGTGAGGAAAACCCCAGCAACAACAATGCTTTTCAGGTAGCTTCGAGGCCGCATGAACGGAGCTTTCATAATGGGAAAAGAAGCCTTATGCCATCAGTCTTTAATTTCTAGGTTGACACGCAGCATACACGCAGGACCAGAGCTTACTGTCTCTACGCAGTGTTCTGGTACCGAAACGGTTGCTTAAGCAAAGTCCCTAGGAACGTTGGAAAGCTTACTACCGTGAAACTAAAGCAGAACAGCGATGAAGGCCTCATGGAGCTGCTGCACGCCTCCCGTTTTGCCAGCATAATCAGGGCCTTACTTCGAGGCTAGTGCTCACATTGACTTTCACGTTTGGTATAGAGCAGAGCAGGGTGAGCTTCCAACTAGGAACTGGAAGCACAAGGTTTCTTTCGAGAAAACTCATTTTCTTCTATGAACCATGCCGGCTGTAAGTAAAAGCACGGTAACAACAGTGCTTTTCAGGGAGCTTCGGGGCCGCATCAACGGAGCTTTCATAATGGGAAAACTAGCCTTGTGCCATCAGTCTCTACTTTCTAGGTTGACACGCAGCATACACGCAGGAGCAGAGCTTCCTGGTTCTACGCAGTGTTCTGGTACTGAAACGGGTGCTGAAGCAAGGCCCCTAGGAGTGTTGAAAAGCTTACTACCTTGAAACTAAAGCAGAACAACGATGAAGGCCTCATGGAGCTGCTGCACGCCTCTCGTTTTGCAAGGATAAACAGGGCCTTACTTCGAAGCTTGGGCTCACGTTGACTTTCACTTTAGGTATAGCGCAGAGCAGGGTGAGCTTCCAACAAGGAACTGGAAACCCAAGGTTTCTTAGGAGAAAACTCATTTTCTTCTCAGAACCATGCCGGCAGTGAGGAAAACCCCGGCAACAACAATGCTTTTCAGGTAGCTTCGAGGCCGCATGAAAGGAGCTTTCATAATGGGAAAAGAAGCCTTATGCCATCAGTCTCCAATTTCTAGGTTGACACGCAGCATACACGCAGGACCAGAGCTTACTGTCTCTACGCAGTGTTCTGGTACCGAAACGGTTGCTTAAGCAAAGTCCCTAGGAGTCTTGGAAAGCTTACTACCGTGAAACTAAAGCAGAACAGCGATGAAGGCCTCATGGAGCTGCTGCACGCCTCCCGTTTTGCCAGGATAATCAAGGCCTTACTTCGAGGCTAGTGCTCACATTGACTTTCACGTTTGGTATAGAGCAGAGCAGGGTGAGCTTCCAACTAGGAACTGGAAGCACAAGGTTTCTTTCGAGAAAACTCATTTTCTTCTATGAACCATGCCGGCTGTAAGTAAAAGCACGGTAAAAACAGTGCTTTTCAGGGAGCTTCGGGGCCGCATCAACGGAGCTTTCATAATGGGAAAACTAGCCTTCTGCCATCAGTCTCTAATTTCTAGGTTGTCACGCTTCATACACGCAGGAGCAGAGCTTCCTGGTTCTACGCAGTGTTCTGGTACTGAAACGGGTGCTGAAGCAAGGCCCCTAGGAGTGTTGAAAAGCTTACTACCTTGAAACTAAAGCAGAACAACGATGAAGGCCTCATGGAGCTGCTGCACGCCTCTCGTTTTGCAAGGATAATCAGGGCCTTACTTCGTAGCTTGGGCTCACGTTGACTTTCACTTTAGGTATAGCGCAGAGCAGGGTGAGCTTCCAACAAGGAACTGGAAACCCAAGGTTTCTTAGGAGAAAACTCATTTTCTTCTCAGAACCATGCCGGCAGTGAGGAAAACCCCGGCAACAACAATGCTTTTCAGGTAGCTTCGGGGCCGCATGAACGGAGCTTTCATAATGGGAAAAGAAGCCTTATGCCATCAGTCTCCAATTTCTAGGTTGATACGCAGCATACACGCAGGACCAGAGCTTACTGTCTCTACGCAGTGTTCTGGTACTGAAACGGTTGCTTAAGCAAAGTCCATAGGAGTCTTGGAAAGCTTACTACTGTGAAACTAAAGCAGATCAGCGATGAAGGCCTCATGGAGCTGCTGCACGCCTCCCGTTTTGCCAGCATAATCAGGGCCTTACTTCGAGGCTAGTGCTCACATTGACTTTCACGTTTGGTATAGAGCAGAGCAGGGTGAGCTTCCAACTAGGAACTGGAAGCACAAGGTTTCTTTCGAGAAAACTCATTTTCTTCTATGTGCCATGCCGGCTGTAAGTAAAAGCACGGTAACAACAGTGCTTTGCAGGAAGCTTCGGGGCCGCATCAACGGAGCTTTCAAAACGCAAAAACAAGCCTTGTGCCATCAGTCTCTAATTTCTAGGTTGACACGCAGCATACACGCAGGAGCAGAGCTTCCTGGTTCTACGCAGTGTTCTGGTACTGAAACGGGTGCTGAAGCAAGTCCGCTAGGAGTGTTGAAAAGCTTACTACCTTGAAACTAAAGCAGAACAACGATGAAGGCCTCATGGAGCTGCTGCACGCCTCTCGTTTTGCAAGGATAATCAGGGCCTTATTTCGAAGCTTGGGCTCACGTTGACTTTCACTTTAGGTATAGTGCAGAGCAGGGTGAGCTTCCAACAAGGAACTGGAAACCCAAGGTTTCTTAGGAGAAAACTCATTTTCTTCTCAGAACCATGCCGGCAGTGAGGAAAACCCCGACAACAACAATGCTTTTCAGGTAGCTTCGGGGCCGCATGAACGGAGCTTTCATAATGGGAAAAGAAGCCTTATGCCATCAGTCTCCAATTTCTAGGTTGACACGCAGCATACACGCAGGACCAGAGCTTACTGTCTCTACGCAGTGTTCTGGTAATGAAACGGTTGCTTAAGCAAAGTCCATAGGAGTCTTGGAAAGCTTACTACCGTGAAACTAAAGCAGAACAGCGATGAAGGCCTCATGGAGCTGCTGCACGCCTCCCGTTTTGCCAGCATAATCAGGGCCTTACTTCGAGGCTAGTGCTCACATTGACTTTCACGTTTGGTATAGAGCAGAGCAGGGTGAGCTTCCAACTAGGAACTGGAAGCACAAGGTTTCTTTCGAGAAAACTCATTTTCTTCTATGTGCCATGCCGGCTGTAAGTAAAAGCACGGTAACAACAGTGCTTTTCAGGGAGCTTCGAGGCAGCATGAATGGAGCTTTCAAAACGGAAAAACAAGCCTTGTGCCATCAGTCTCTACTTTCTAGGTTGACACGCAGCATACACGCAGGAGCAGAGCTTCCTGGTTCTACGCAGTGTTCTGGTACTGAAACGGGTGCTGAAGCAAGGCCCCTAGGAGTGTTGAAAAGCTTACTACCTTGAAACTAAAGCAGAACAACGATGAAGGCCTCATGGAGCTGCTGCACGCCTCTCGTTTTGCAAGGATAATCAGGGCCTTACTTCGAAGCTTGGGCTCACGTTGACTTTGATTTTAGGTATAGCGCAGAGCAGGGTGAGCTTCCAACATGGAACTGGAAACCCAAGGTTTTTAGGAGAAAACTCATTTTCTTCTCAGAACCATGCCGGCAGTGAGGAAAACCCCGGCAACAACAATGCTTTTCAGGTAGCTTCGAGGCCGCATGAAAGGAGCTTTCATAATGGGAAAAGAAGCCTTATGCCATCAGTCTCCAATTTCTAGGTTGACACGCAGCATACACGCAGGACCAGAGCTTACTGTCTCTACGCAGTGTTCTGGTACCGAAACGGTTGCCTAAGCAAAGTCCCTAGGAGTCTTGGAAAGCTTACTACCGTGAAACTAAAGCAGAACAGCGATGAAGGCCTCATGGAGCTGCTGCACGCCTCCCGTTTTGCCAGCATAATCAGGGCCTTACTTCGAGGCTAGTGCTCACATTGACTTTCACGTTTGGTATAGAGCAGAGCAGGGTGAGCTTCCAACTAGGAACTGGAAGCACAAGGTTTCTTTCGAGAAAACTCATTTTCTTCTATGAACCATGCCGGCTGTAAGTAAAAGCACGGTAACAACAGTGCTTTTCAGGGAGCTTCGGGGCCGCATCAACGGAGCTTTCATTATGGGAAAACTAGCCTTGTGCCATCAGTCTCTAATTTCTAGGTTGACACGCAGCATACACGCAGGAGCAGAGCTTCCTGGTTCTACGCAGTGTTCTGGTACTGAAACGGGTGCTGAAGCATGTCCGCTAGGAGTGTTGAAAAGCTTACTACCTTGAAACTAAAGCAGAACAACGATGAAGGCCTCATGGAGCTGCTGCACGCCTCTCGTTTTGCAAGGATAATCAGGGCCTTATTTCGAAGCTTGGGCTCACGTTGACTTTCACTTTAGGTATAGCGCAGAGCAGGGTGAGCTTCCAACAAGGAACTGGAAACCCAAGGTTTCTTAGGAGAAAACTCATTTTCTTCTCAGAACCATGCCGGCAGTGAGGAAAACCCCGGCAACAACAATGCTTTTCAGGTAGCTTCGGGGCCGCATGAACGGAGCTTTCATAATGGGAAAAGAAGCCTTATGCCATCAGTCTCCAATTTCTAGGTTGATACGCAGCATACACGCAGGACCAGAGCTTACTGTCTCTACGCAGTGTTCTGGTACCGAAACGGTTGCTTAAGCAAAGTCCATAGGAGTCTTGGAAAGCTTACTACCGTGAAACTAAAGCAGAACATCTATGAAGGCCTCATGGAGCTGCTGCACGCCTCCCGTTTTGCCAGCATAATCAGGGCCTTACTTCGAGGCTAGTGCTCACATTGACTTTCACGTTTGGTATAGAGCAGAGCAGGGTGAGCTTCCAACTAGGAACTGGAAGCACAAGGTTTCTTTCGAGAAAACTCATTTTCTTCTATGTGCCATGCCGGCTGTAAGTAAAAGCACGGTAACAACAGTGCTTTGCAGGAAGCTTCGGGGCCGCATCAACGGAGCTTTCATAATGGGAAAACTAGCCTTGTGCCATCAGTCTCTACTTTCTAGGTTGACACGCAGCATACACGCAGGAGCAGAGCTTCCTGGTTCTACGCAGTGTTCTGGTACTGAAACGGGTGCTGAAGCAAGGCCCCTAGGAGTGTTGAAAAGCTTACTACCTTGAAACTAAAGCAGAACAACGATGAAGGCCTCATGGAGCTGCTGCACGCCTCTCGTTTTGCAAGGATAAACAGGGCCTTACTTCGAAGCTTGGGCTCACGTTGACTTTCACTTTAGGTATAGCGCAGAGCAGGGTGAGCTTCCAACAAGGAACTGGAAACCCAAGGTTTCTTAGGAGAAAACTCATTTTCTTCTCAGAACCATGCCGGCAGTGAGGAAAACCCCGGCAACAACAATGC
The DNA here is from genome assembly GCF_028564815.1 of Eubalaena glacialis. Lineage (NCBI taxonomy): Eukaryota > Metazoa > Chordata > Mammalia > Artiodactyla > Balaenidae > Eubalaena > Eubalaena glacialis. The sequence goes on from NC_083731.1 coordinate 49,744,260, forward strand.
TTTTCAGGTAGCTTCGAGGCCGCATGAAAGGAGCTTTCATAATGGGAAAAGAAGCCTTATGCCATCAGTCTCCAATTTCTAGGTTGACACGCAGCATACACGCAGGACCAGAGCTTACTGTCTCTACGCAGTGTTCTGGTACCGAAACGGTTGCTTAAGCAAAGTCCCTAGGAGTCTTGGAAAGCTTACTACCGTGAAACTAAAGCAGAACAGCGATGAAGGCCTCATGGAGCTGCTGCACGCCTCCCGTTTTGCCAGGATAATCAAGGCCTTACTTCGAGGCTAGTGCTCACATTGACTTTCACGTTTGGTATAGAGCAGAGCAGGGTGAGCTTCCAACTAGGAACTGGAAGCACAAGGTTTCTTTCGAGAAAACTCATTTTCTTCTATGTGCCATGCCGGCTGTAAGTAAAAGCACGGTAACAACAGTGCTTTTCAGGGAGCTTCGAGGCAGCATGAATGGAGCTTTCAAAACGGAAAAACAAGCCTTGTGCCATCAGTCTCTACTTTCTAGGTTGACACGCAGCATACACGCAGGAGCAGAGCTTCCTGGTTCTACGCAGTGTTCTGGTACTGAAACGGGTGCTGAAGCAAGGCCCCTAGGAGTGTTGAAAAGCTTACTACCTTGAAACTAAAGCAGAACAACGATGAAGGCCTCATGGAGCTGCTGCACGCCTCTCGTTTTGCAAGGATAATCAGGGCCTTACTTCGAAGCTTGGGCTCACGTTGACTTTGATTTTAGGTATAGCGCAGAGCAGGGTGAGCTTCCAACATGGAACTGGAAACCCAAGGTTTTTAGGAGAAAACTCATTTTCTTCTCAGAACCATGCCGGCAGTGAGGAAAACCCCGGCAACAACAATGCTTTTCAGGTAGCTTCGAGGCCGCATGAAAGGAGCTTTCATAATGGGAAAAGAAGCCTTATGCCATCAGTCTCCAATTTCTAGGTTGACACGCAGCATACACGCAGGACCAGAGCTTACTGTCTCTACGCAGTGTTCTGGTACCGAAACGGTTGCCTAAGCAAAGTCCCTAGGAGTCTTGGAAAGCTTACTACCGTGAAACTAAAGCAGAACAGCGATGAAGGCCTCATGGAGCTGCTGCACGCCTCCCGTTTTGCCAGCATAATCAGGGCCTTACTTCGAGGCTAGTGCTCACATTGACTTTCACGTTTGGTATAGAGCAGAGCAGGGTGAGCTTCCAACTAGGAACTGGAAGCACAAGGTTTCTTTCGAGAAAACTCATTTTCTTCTATGAACCATGCCGGCTCTAAGTAAAAGCACGGTAACAACAGTGCTTTTCAGGGAGCTTCGGGGCCGCATCAACGGAGCTTTCATTATGGGAAAACTAGCCTTGTGCCATCAGTCTCTAATTTCTAGGTTGACACGCAGCATACACGCAGGAGCAGAGCTTCCTGGTTCTACGCAGTGTTCTGGTACTGAAACGGGTGCTGAAGCATGTCCGCTAGGAGTGTTGAAAAGCTTACTACCTTGAAACTAAAGCAGAACAACGATGAAGGCCTCATGGAGCTGCTGCACGCCTCTCGTTTTGCAAGGATAATCAGGGCCTTATTTCGAAGCTTGGGCTCACGTTGACTTTCACTTTAGGTATAGCGCAGAGCAGGGTGAGCTTCCAACAAGGAACTGGAAACCCAAGGTTTCTTAGGAGAAAACTCATTTTCTTCTCAGAACCATGCCGGCAGTGAGGAAAACCCCGACAACAACAATGCTTTTCAGGTAGCTTCGGGGCCGCATGAACGGAGCTTTCATAATGGGAAAAGAAGCCTTATGCCATCAGTCTCCAATTTCTAGGTTGACACGCAGCATACACGCAGGACCAGAGCTTACTGTCTCTACGCAGTGTTCTGGTACTGAAACGGTTGCTTAAGCAAAGTCCATAGGAGTCTTGGAAAGCTTACTACCGTGAAACTAAAGCAGAACTGCGATGAAGGCCTCATGGAGCTGCTGCACGCCTCCCGTTTTGCCAGCATAATCAGGGCCTTACTTCGAGGCTAGTGCTCACATTGACTTTCACGTTTGGTATAGAGGAGAGCAGGGTGAGCTTCCAACTAGGAACTGGAAGCACAAGGTTTCTTTCGAGAAAACTCATTTTCTTCTATGTGCCATGCCGGCTGTAAGTAAAAGCACGGTAACAACAGTGCTTTGCAGGAAGCTTCGGGGCCGCATCAACGGAGCTTTCATAATGGGAAAACTAGCCTTGTGCCATCAGTCTCTACTTTCTAGGTTGACACGCAGCATACACGCAGGAGCAGAGCTTCCTGGTTCTACGCAGTGTTCTGGTACTGAAACGGGTGCTGAAGCAAGGCCCCTAGGAGTGTTGAAAAGCTTACTACCTTGAAACTAAAGCAAAACAACGATGAAGGCCTCATGGAGCTGCTGCACGCCTCTCGTTTTGCAAGGATAATCAGGGCCTTACTTCGAAGCTTGGGCTCACGTTGACTTTCACTTTAGGTATAGCGCAGAGCAGGGTGAGCTTCCAACAAGGAACTGGAAACCCAAGGTTTCTTAGGAGAAAACTCATTTTCTTCTCAGAACCATGCCGGCAGTGAGGAAAACCCCGGCAACAACAATGCTTTTCAGGTAGCTTCGAGGCCGCATGAACGGAGCTTTCATAATGGGAAAAGAAGCCTTATGCCATCAGTCTCCAATTTCTAGGTTGACACGCAGCATACACGCAGGACCAGAGCTTACTGTCTCTACGCAGTGTTCTGGTACCGAAACGGTTGCCTAAGCAATGTCCCTAGGAACGTTGGAAAGCTTACTACCCTGAAACTAAAGCAGAACAGCGATGAAGGCCTCATGGAGCTGCTGCACGCCTCCCGTTTTGCCAGCATAATCAGGGCCTTACTTCGAGGCTAGTGCTCACATTGACTTTCACGTTTGGTATAGAGCAGAGCAGGGTGAGCTTCCAACTAGGAACTGGAAGCACAAGGTTTCTTTCGAGAAAACTCATTTTCTTCTATGTGCCATGCCGGCTGTAAGTAAAAGCACGGTAACAACAGTGTTTTGCAGGAAGCTTCGAGGCAGCATGAATGGAGCTTTCAAAACGGAAAAACAAGCCTTGTGCCATCAGTCTCTAATTTCTAGGTTGACACGCAGCATACACGCAGGAGCAGAGCTTCCTGGTTCTACGCAGTGTTCTGGTACTGAAACGGGTGCTGAAGCAAGTCCGCTAGGAGTGTTGAAAAGCTTACTACCTTGAAACTAAAGCAGAACAACGATGAAGGCCTCATGGAGCTGCTGCACGACTCTCGTTTTGCAAGGATAATCAGGGCCTTACTTCGAAGCTTGGGCTCACGTTGACTTTGATTTTAGGTATACCGCAGAACAGGGTGAGCTTCCAACAAGGAACTGGAAATTCAAGGTTTCTTAGGAGAAAACTCATTTTCTTCTCAGAACCATGCCGGCAGTGAGGAAAACCCCAGCAACAACAATGCTTTTCAGGTAGCTTCGAGGCCGCATGAAAGGAGCTTTCATAATGGGAAAAGAAGCCTTATGCCATCAGTCTCCAATTTCTAGGTTGACACGCAGCATACACGCAGGACCAGAGCTTACTGTCTCTACGCAGTGTTCTGGTACCGAAACGGTTGCCTAAGCAAAGTCCCTAGGAGTCTTGGAAAGCTTACTACCGTGAAACTAAAGCAGAACAGCGATGAAGGCCTCATGGAGCTGCTGCACGCCTCCCGTTTTGCCAGCATAATCAGGGCCTTACTTCGAGGCTAGTGCTCACATTGACTTTCACGTTTGGTATAGAGCAGAGCAGGGTGAGCTTCCAACTAGGAACTGGAAGCACAAGGTTTCTTTCGAGAAAACTCATTTTCTTCTATGTGCCATGCCGGCTGTAAGTAAAAGCACGGTAACAACAGTGCTTTTCAGGGAGCTTCGAGGCAGCATGAATGGAGCTTTCAAAACGGAAAAACAAGCCTTGTGCCATCAGTCTCTACTTTCTAGGTTGACACGCAGCATACACGCAGGAGCAGAGCTTCCTGGTTCTACGCAGTGTTCTGGTACTGAAACGGGTGCTGAAGCAAGGCCCCTAGGAGTGTTGAAAAGCTTACTACCTTGAAACTAAAGCAGAACAACGATGAAGGCCTCATGGAGCTGCTGCACGCCTCTCGTTTTGCAAGGATAATCAGGGCCTTACTTCGAAGCTTGGGCTCACGTTGACTTTGATTTTAGGTATAGCGCAGAGCAGGGTGAGCTTCCAACATGGAACTGGAAACCCAAGGTTTTTAGGAGAAAACTCATTTTCTTCTCAGAACCATGCCGGCAGTGAGGAAAACCCCGGCAACAACAATGCTTTTCAGGTAGCTTCGAGGCCGCATGAAAGGAGCTTTCATAATGGGAAAAGAAGCCTTATGCCATCAGTCTCCAATTTCTAGGTTGACACGCAGCATACACGCAGGACCAGAGCTTACTGTCTCTACGCAGTGTTCTGGTACCGAAACGGTTGCCTAAGCAAAGTCCCTAGGAGTCTTGGAAAGCTTACTACCGTGAAACTAAAGCAGAACAGCGATGAAGGCCTCATGGAGCTGCTGCACGCCTCCCGTTTTGCCAGCATAATCAGGGCCTTACTTCGAGGCTAGTGCTCACATTGACTTTCACGTTTGGTATAGAGCAGAGCAGGGTGAGCTTCCAACTAGGAACTGGAAGCACAAGGTTTCTTTCGAGAAAACTCATTTTCTTCTATGAACCATGCCGGCTGTAAGTAAAAGCACGGTAACAACAGTGCTTTTCAGGGAGCTTCGGGGCCGCATCAACGGAGCTTTCATTATGGGAAAACTAGCCTTGTGCCATCAGTCTCTAATTTCTAGGTTGACACGCAGCATACACGCAGGAGCAGAGCTTCCTGGTTCTACGCAGTGTTCTGGTACTGAAACGGGTGCTGAAGCATGTCCGCTAGGAGTGTTGAAAAGCTTACTACCTTGAAACTAAAGCAGAACAACGATGAAGGCCTCATGGAGCTGCTGCACGCCTCTCGTTTTGCAAGGATAATCAGGGCCTTATTTCGAAGCTTGGGCTCACGTTGACTTTCACTTTAGGTATAGCGCAGAGCAGGGTGAGCTTCCAACAAGGAACTGGAAACCCAAGGTTTCTTAGGAGAAAACTCATTTTCTTCTCAGAACCATGCCGGCAGTGAGGAAAACCCCGGCAACAACAATGCTTTTCAGGTAGCTTCGGGGCCGCATGAACGGAGCTTTCATAATGGGAAAAGAAGCCTTATGCCATCAGTCTCCAATTTCTAGGTTGATACGCAGCATACACGCAGGACCAGAGCTTACTGTCTCTACGCAGTGTTCTGGTACCGAAACGGTTGCTTAAGCAAAGTCCATAGGAGTCTTGGAAAGCTTACTACCGTGAAACTAAAGCAGAACAGCGATGAAGGCCTCATGGAGCTGCTGCACGCCTCCCGTTTTGCCAGCATAATCAGGGCCTTACTTCGAGGCTAGTGCTCACATTGACTTTCACGTTTGGTATAGAGCAGAGCAGGGTGAGCTTCCAACTAGGAACTGGAAGCACAAGGTTTCTTTCGAGAAAACTCATTTTCTTCTATGTGCAATGCCGGCTGTAAGTAAAAGCACGGTAACAACAGTGCTTTGCAGGAAGCTTCGGGGCCGCATCAACGGAGCTTTCATAATGGGAAAACTAGCCTTGTGCCATCAGTCTCTACTTTCTAGGTTGACACGCAGCATACACGCAGGAGCAGAGCTTCCTGGTTCTACGCAGTGTTCTGGTACTGAAACGGGTGCTGAAGCAAGGCCCCTAGGAGTGTTGAAAAGCTTACTACCTTGAAACTAAAGCAGAACAACGATGAAGGCCTCATGGAGCTGCTGCACGCCTCTCGTTTTGCAAGGATAAACAGGGCCTTACTTCGAAGCTTGGGCTCACGTTGACTTTCACTTTAGGTATAGCGCAGAGCAGGGTGAGCTTCCAACAAGGAACTGGAAACCCAAGGTTTCTTAGGAGAAAACTCATTTTCTTCTCAGAACCATGCCGGCAGTGAGGAAAACCCCGGCAACAACAATGCTTTTCAGGTAGCTTCGAGGCCGCATGAAAGGAGCTTTCATAATGGGAAAAGAAGCCTTATGCCATCAGTCTCCAATTTCTAGGTTGACACGCAGCATACACGCAGGACCAGAGCTTACTGTCTCTACGCAGTGTTCTGGTACCGAAACGGTTGCTTAAGCAAAGTCCCTAGGAGTCTTGGAAAGCTTACTACCGTGAAACTAAAGCAGAACAGCGATGAAGGCCTCATGGAGCTGCTGCACGCCTCCCGTTTTGCCAGGATAATCAAGGCCTTACTTCGAGGCTAGTGCTCACATTGACTTTCACGTTTGGTATAGAGCAGAGCAGGGTGAGCTTCCAACTAGGAACTGGAAGCACAAGGTTTCTTTCGAGAAAACTCATTTTCTTCTATGTGCCATGCCGGCTGTAAGTAAAAGCACGGTAACAACAGTGCTTTTCAGGGAGCTTCGAGGCAGCATGAATGGAGCTTTCAAAACGGAAAAACAAGCCTTGTGCCATCAGTCTCTACTTTCTAGGTTGACACGCAGCATACACGCAGGAGCAGAGCTTCCTGGTTCTACGCAGTGTTCTGGTACTGAAACGGGTGCTGAAGCAAGGCCCCTAGGAGTGTTGAAAAGCTTACTACCTTGAAACTAAAGCAGAACAACGATGAAGGCCTCATGGAGCTGCTGCACGCCTCTCGTTTTGCAAGGATAATCAGGGCCTTACTTCGAAGCTTGGGCTCACGTTGACTTTGATTTTAGGTATAGCGCAGAGCAGGGTGAGCTTCCAACATGGAACTGGAAACCCAAGGTTTTTAGGAGAAAACTCATTTTCTTCTCAGAACCATGCCGGCAGTGAGGAAAACCCCGGCAACAACAATGCTTTTCAGGTAGCTTCGAGGCCGCATGAAAGGAGCTTTCATAATGGGAAAAGAAGCCTTATGCCATCAGTCTCCAATTTCTAGGTTGACACGCAGCATACACGCAGGACCAGAGCTTACTGTCTCTACGCAGTGTTCTGGTACCGAAACGGTTGCCTAAGCAAAGTCCCTAGGAGTCTTGGAAAGCTTACTACCGTGAAACTAAAGCAGAACAGCGATGAAGGCCTCATGGAGCTGCTGCACGCCTCCCGTTTTGCCAGCATAATCAGGGCCTTACTTCGAGGCTAGTGCTCACATTGACTTTCACGTTTGGTATAGAGCAGAGCAGGGTGAGCTTCCAACTAGGAACTGGAAGCACAAGGTTTCTTTCGAGAAAACTCATTTTCTTCTATGAACCATGCCGGCTCTAAGTAAAAGCACGGTAACAACAGTGCTTTTCAGGGAGCTTCGGGGCCGCATCAACGGAGCTTTCATTATGGGAAAACTAGCCTTGTGCCATCAGTCTCTAATTTCTAGGTTGACACGCAGCATACACGCAGGAGCAGAGCTTCCTGGTTCTACGCAGTGTTCTGGTACTGAAACGGGTGCTGAAGCATGTCCGCTAGGAGTGTTGAAAAGCTTACTACCTTGAAACTAAAGCAGAACAACGATGAAGGCCTCATGGAGCTGCTGCACGCCTCTCGTTTTGCAAGGATAATCAGGGCCTTATTTCGAAGCTTGGGCTCACGTTGACTTTCACTTTAGGTATAGCGCAGAGCAGGGTGAGCTTCCAACAAGGAACTGGAAACCCAAGGTTTCTTAGGAGAAAACTCATTTTCTTCTCAGAACCATGCCGGCAGTGAGGAAAACCCCGACAACAACAATGCTTTTCAGGTAGCTTCGGGGCCGCATGAACGGAGCTTTCATAATGGGAAAAGAAGCCTTATGCCATCAGTCTCCAATTTCTAGGTTGACACGCAGCATACACGCAGGACCAGAGCTTACTGTCTCTACGCAGTGTTCTGGTACTGAAACGGTTGCTTAAGCAAAGTCCATAGGAGTCTTGGAAAGCTTACTACCGTGAAACTAAAGCAGAACTGCGATGAAGGCCTCATGGAGCTGCTGCACGCCTCCCGTTTTGCCAGCATAATCAGGGCCTTACTTCGAGGCTAGTGCTCACATTGACTTTCACGTTTGGTATAGAGGAGAGCAGGGTGAGCTTCCAACTAGGAACTGGAAGCACAAGGTTTCTTTCGAGAAAACTCATTTTCTTCTATGTGCCATGCCGGCTGTAAGTAAAAGCACGGTAACAACAGTGCTTTGCAGGAAGCTTCGGGGCCGCATCAACGGAGCTTTCATAATGGGAAAACTAGCCTTGTGCCATCAGTCTCTACTTTCTAGGTTGACACGCAGCATACACGCAGGAGCAGAGCTTCCTGGTTCTACGCAGTGTTCTGGTACTGAAACGGGTGCTGAAGCAAGGCCCCTAGGAGTGTTGAAAAGCTTACTACCTTGAAACTAAAGCAAAACAACGATGAAGGCCTCATGGAGCTGCTGCACGCCTCTCGTTTTGCAAGGATAATCAGGGCCTTACTTCGAAGCTTGGGCTCACGTTGACTTTCACTTTAGGTATAGCGCAGAGCAGGGTGAGCTTCCAACAAGGAACTGGAAACCCAAGGTTTCTTAGGAGAAAACTCATTTTCTTCTCAGAACCATGCCGGCAGTGAGGAAAACCCCGGCAACAACAATGCTTTTCAGGTAGCTTCGAGGCCGCATGAAAGGAGCTTTCATAATGGGAAAAGAAGCCTTATGCCATCAGTCTCCAATTTCTAGGTTGACACGCAGCATACACGCAGGACCAGAGCTTACTGTCTCTACGCAGTGTTCTGGTACCGAAACGGTTGCCTAAGCAAAGTCCCTAGGAGTCTTGGAAAGCTTACTACCGTGAAACTAAAGCAGAACAGCGATGAAGGCCTCATGGAGCTGCTGCACGCCTCCCGTTTTGCCAGCATAATCAGGGCCTTACTTCGAGGCTAGTGCTCACATTGACTTTCACGTTTGGTATAGAGCAGAGCAGGGTGAGCTTCCAACTAGGAACTGGAAGCACAAGGTTTCTTTCGAGAAAACTCATTTTCTTCTATGAACCATGCCGGCTCTAAGTAAAAGCACGGTAACAACAGTGCTTTTCAGGGAGCTTCGGGGCCGCATCAACGGAGCTTTCATTATGGGAAAACTAGCCTTGTGCCATCAGTCTCTAATTTCTAGGTTGACACGCAGCATACACGCAGGAGCAGAGCTTCCTGGTTCTACGCAGTGTTCTGGTACTGAAACGGGTGCTGAAGCATGTCCGCTAGGAGTGTTGAAAAGCTTACTACCTTGAAACTAAAGCAGAACAACGATGAAGGCCTCATGGAGCTGCTGCACGCCTCTCGTTTTGCAAGGATAATCAGGGCCTTATTTCGAAGCTTGGGCTCACGTTGACTTTCACTTTAGGTATAGCGCAGAGCAGGGTGAGCTTCCAACAAGGAACTGGAAACCCAAGGTTTCTTAGGAGAAAACTCATTTTCTTCTCAGAACCATGCCGGCAGTGAGGAAAACCCCGGCAACAACAATGCTTTTCAGGTAGCTTCGGGGCCGCATGAACGGAGCTTTCATAATGGGAAAAGAAGCCTTATGCCATCAGTCTCCAATTTCTAGGTTGACACGCAGCATACACGCAGGACCAGAGCTTACTGTCTCTACGCAGTGTTCTGGTACTGAAACGGTTGCTTAAGCAAAGTCCATAGGAGTCTTGGAAAGCTTACTACCGTGAAACTAAAGCAGAACTGCGATGAAGGCCTCATGGAGCTGCTGCACGCCTCCCGTTTTGCCAGCATAATCAGGGCCTTACTTCGAGGCTAGTGCTCACATTGACTTTCACGTTTGGTATAGAGGAGAGCAGGGTGAGCTTCCAACTAGGAACTGGAAGCACAAGGTTTCTTTCGAGAAAACTCATTTTCTTCTATGTGCCATGCCGGCTGTAAGTAAAAGCACGGTAACAACAGTGCTTTGCAGGAAGCTTCGGGGCCGCATCAACGGAGCTTTCATAATGGGAAAACTAGCCTTGTGCCATCAGTCTCTACTTTCTAGGTTGACACGCAGCATACACGCAGGAGCAGAGCTTCCTGGTTCTACGCAGTGTTCTGGTACTGAAACGGGTGCTGAAGCAAGGCCCCTAGGAGTGTTGAAAAGCTTACTACCTTGAAACTAAAGCAAAACAACGATGAAGGCCTCATGGAGCTGCTGCACGCCTCTCGTTTTGCAAGGATAATCAGGGCCTTACTTCGAAGCTTGGGCTCACGTTGACTTTCACTTTAGGTATAGCGCAGAGCAGGGTGAGCTTCCAACAAGGAACTGGAAACCCAAGGTTTCTTAGGAGAAAACTCATTTTCTTCTCAGAACCATGCCGGCAGTGAGGAAAACCCCGGCAACAACAATGCTTTTCAGGTAGCTTCGAGGCCGCATGAACGGAGCTTTCATAATGGGAAAAGAAGCCTTATGCCATCAGTCTCCAATTTCTAGGTTGACACGCAGCATACACGCAGGACCAGAGCTTACTGTCTCTACGCAGTGTTCTGGTACCGAAACGGTTGCCTAAGCAATGTCCCTAGGAACGTTGGAAAGCTTACTACCCTGAAACTAAAGCAGAACAGCGATGAAGGCCTCATGGAGCTGCTGCACGCCTCCCGTTTTGCCAGCATAATCAGGGCCTTACTTCGAGGCTAGTGCTCACATTGACTTTCACGTTTGGTATAGAGCAGAGCAGGGTGAGCTTCCAACTAGGAACTGGAAGCACAAGGTTTCTTTCGAGAAAACTCATTTTCTTCTATGTGCCATGCCGGCTGTAAGTAAAAGCACGGTAACAACAGTGTTTTGCAGGAAGCTTCGAGGCAGCATGAATGGAGCTTTCAAAACGGAAAAACAAGCCTTGTGCCATCAGTCTCTAATTTCTAGGTTGACACGCAACATACACGCAGGAGCAGAGCTTCCTGGTTCTACGCAGTGTTCTGGTACTGAAACGGGTGCTGAAGCAAGTCCGCTAGGAGTGTTGAAAAGCTTACTACCTTGAAACTAAAGCAGAACAACGATGAAGGCCTCATGGAGCTGCTGCACGACTCTCGTTTTGCAAGGATAATCAGGGCCTTACTTCGAAGCTTGGGCTCACGTTGACTTTCACTTTAGGTATAGCGCAGAGCAGGGTGAGCTTCCAACAAGGAACTGGAAACCCAAGGTTTCTTAGGAGAAAACTCATTTTCTTCTCAGAACCATGCCGGCAGTGAGGAAAACCCCAGCAACAACAATGCTTTTCAGGTAGCTTCGAGGCCGCATGAACGGAGCTTTCATAATGGGAAAAGAAGCCTTATGCCATCAGTCTTTAATTTCTAGGTTGACACGCAGCATACACGCAGGACCAGAGCTTACTGTCTCTACGCAGTGTTCTGGTACCGAAACGGTTGCTTAAGCAAAGTCCCTAGGAACGTTGGAAAGCTTACTACCGTGAAACTAAAGCAGAACAGCGATGAAGGCCTCATGGAGCTGCTGCACGCCTCCCGTTTTGCCAGCATAATCAGGGCCTTACTTCGAGGCTAGTGCTCACATTGACTTTCACGTTTGGTATAGAGCAGAGCAGGGTGAGCTTCCAACTAGGAACTGGAAGCACAAGGTTTCTTTCGAGAAAACTCATTTTCTTCTATGAACCATGCCGGCTGTAAGTAAAAGCACGGTAACAACAGTGCTTTTCAGGGAGCTTCGGGGCCGCATCAACGGAGCTTTCATAATGGGAAAACTAGCCTTGTGCCATCAGTCTCTACTTTCTAGGTTGACACGCAGCATACACGCAGGAGCAGAGCTTCCTGGTTCTACGCAGTGTTCTGGTACTGAAACGGGTGCTGAAGCAAGGCCCCTAGGAGTGTTGAAAAGCTTACTACCTTGAAACTAAAGCAGAACAACGATGAAGGCCTCATGGAGCTGCTGCACGCCTCTCGTTTTGCAAGGATAAACAGGGCCTTACTTCGAAGCTTGGGCTCACGTTGACTTTCACTTTAGGTATAGCGCAGAGCAGGGTGAGCTTCCAACAAGGAACTGGAAACCCAAGGTTTCTTAGGAGAAAACTCATTTTCTTCTCAGAACCATGCCGGCAGTGAGGAAAACCCCGGCAACAACAATGCTTTTCAGGTAGCTTCGAGGCCGCATGAAAGGAGCTTTCATAATGGGAAAAGAAGCCTTATGCCATCAGTCTCCAATTTCTAGGTTGACACGCAGCATACACGCAGGACCAGAGCTTACTGTCTCTACGCAGTGTTCTGGTACCGAAACGGTTGCTTAAGCAAAGTCCCTAGGAGTCTTGGAAAGCTTACTACCGTGAAACTAAAGCAGAACAGCGATGAAGGCCTCATGGAGCTGCTGCACGCCTCCCGTTTTGCCAGGATAATCAAGGCCTTACTTCGAGGCTAGTGCTCACATTGACTTTCACGTTTGGTATAGAGCAGAGCAGGGTGAGCTTCCAACTAGGAACTGGAAGCACAAGGTTTCTTTCGAGAAAACTCATTTTCTTCTATGAACCATGCCGGCTGTAAGTAAAAGCACGGTAAAAACAGTGCTTTTCAGGGAGCTTCGGGGCCGCATCAACGGAGCTTTCATAATGGGAAAACTAGCCTTCTGCCATCAGTCTCTAATTTCTAGGTTGTCACGCTTCATACACGCAGGAGCAGAGCTTCCTGGTTCTACGCAGTGTTCTGGTACTGAAACGGGTGCTGAAGCAAGGCCCCTAGGAGTGTTGAAAAGCTTACTACCTTGAAACTAAAGCAGAACAACGATGAAGGCCTCATGGAGCTGCTGCACGCCTCTCGTTTTGCAAGGATAATCAGGGCCTTACTTCGTAGCTTGGGCTCACGTTGACTTTCACTTTAGGTATAGCGCAGAGCAGGGTGAGCTTCCAACAAGGAACTGGAAACCCAAGGTTTCTTAGGAGAAAACTCATTTTCTTCTCAGAACCATGCCGGCAGTGAGGAAAACCCCGGCAACAACAATGCTTTTCAGGTAGCTTCGGGGCCGCATGAACGGAGCTTTCATAATGGGAAAAGAAGCCTTATGCCATCAGTCTCCAATTTCTAGGTTGATACGCAGCATACACGCAGGACCAGAGCTTACTGTCTCTACGCAGTGTTCTGGTACTGAAACGGTTGCTTAAGCAAAGTCCATAGGAGTCTTGGAAAGCTTACTACTGTGAAACTAAAGCAGATCAGCGATGAAGGCCTCATGGAGCTGCTGCACGCCTCCCGTTTTGCCAGCATAATCAGGGCCTTACTTCGAGGCTAGTGCTCACATTGACTTTCACGTTTGGTATAGAGCAGAGCAGGGTGAGCTTCCAACTAGGAACTGGAAGCACAAGGTTTCTTTCGAGAAAACTCATTTTCTTCTATGTGCCATGCCGGCTGTAAGTAAAAGCACGGTAACAACAGTGCTTTGCAGGAAGCTTCGGGGCCGCATCAACGGAGCTTTCAAAACGCAAAAACAAGCCTTGTGCCATCAGTCTCTAATTTCTAGGTTGACACGCAGCATACACGCAGGAGCAGAGCTTCCTGGTTCTACGCAGTGTTCTGGTACTGAAACGGGTGCTGAAGCAAGTCCGCTAGGAGTGTTGAAAAGCTTACTACCTTGAAACTAAAGCAGAACAACGATGAAGGCCTCATGGAGCTGCTGCACGCCTCTCGTTTTGCAAGGATAATCAGGGCCTTATTTCGAAGCTTGGGCTCACGTTGACTTTCACTTTAGGTATAGTGCAGAGCAGGGTGAGCTTCCAACAAGGAACTGGAAACCCAAGGTTTCTTAGGAGAAAACTCATTTTCTTCTCAGAACCATGCCGGCAGTGAGGAAAACCCCGACAACAACAATCCTTTTCAGGTAGCTTCGGGGCCGCATGAACGGAGCTTTCATAATGGGAAAAGAAGCCTTATGCCATCAGTCTCCAATTTCTAGGTTGACACGCAGCATACACGCAGGACCAGAGCTTACTGTCTCTACGCAGTGTTCTGGTAATGAAACGGTTGCTTAAGCAAAGTCCATAGGAGTCTTGGAAAGCTTACTACCGTGAAACTAAAGCAGAACTGCGATGAAGGCCTCATGGAGCTGCTGCACGCCTCCCGTTTTGCCAGCATAATCAGGGCCTTACTTCGAGGCTAGTGCTCACATTGACTTTCACGTTTGGTATAGAGCAGAGCAGGGTGAGCTTCCAAATAGGAACTGGAAGCACAAGGTTTCTTTCGAGAAAACTCATTTTCTTCTATGTGCCATGCCGGCTGTAAGTAAAAGCACGGTAACAACAGTGTTTTGCAGGAAGCTTCGAGGCAGCATGAATGGAGCTTTCAAAACGGAAAAACAAGCCTTGTGCCATCAGTCTCTAATTTCTAGGTTGACACGCAGCATACACGCAGGAGCAGAGCTTCCTGGTTCTACGCAGTGTTCTGGTACTGAAACGGGTGCTGAAGCAAGTCCGCTAGGAGTGTTGAAAAGCTTACTACCTTGAAACTAAAGCAGAACAACGATGAAGGCCTCATGGAGCTGCTGCACGCCTCTCGTTTTGCAAGGATAATCAGGGCCTTACTTCGAAGCTTGGGCTCACGTTGACTTTCACTTTAGGTATAGCGCAGAGCAGGGTGAGCTTCCAACAAGGAACTGGAAACCCAAGGTTTCTTAGGAGAAAACTCATTTTCTTCTCAGAACCATGCCGGCAGTGAGGAAAACCCCGGCAACAACAATGTTTTTCAGGTAGCTTCGAGGCCGCATGAACGGAGCTTTCATAATGGGAAAAGAAGCCTTATGCCATCAGTCTCCAATTTCTAGGTTGACACGCAGCATACACGCAGGACCAGAGCTTACTGTCTCTACGCAGTGTTCTGGTACCGAAACGGTTGCCTAAGCAAAGTCCCTAGGAGTCTTGGAAAGCTTACTACCGTGAAACTAAAGCAGAACAGCGATGAAGGCCTCATGGAGCTGCTGCACGCCTCCCGTTTTGCCAGCATAATCAGGGCCTTACTTCGAGGCTAGTGCTCACATTGACTTTCACGTTTGGTATAGAGCAGAGCAGGGTGAGCTTCCAACTAGGAACTGGAAGCACAAGGTTTCTTTCGAGAAAACTCATTTTCTTCTATGTGCCATGCCGGCTGTAAGTAAAAGCACGGTAACAACAGTGCTTTTCAGGGAGCTTCGAGGCAGCATGAATGGAGCTTTCAAAACGGAAAAACAAGCCTTGTGCCATCAGTCTCTACTTTCTAGGTTGACACGCAGCATACACGCAGGAGCAGAGCTTCCTGGTTCTACGCAGTGTTCTGGTACTGAAACGGGTGCTGAAGCAAGGCCCCTAGGAGTGTTGAAAAGCTTACTACCTTGAAACTAAAGCAGAACAACGATGAAGGCCTCATGGAGCTGCTGCACGCCTCTCGTTTTGCAAGGATAATCAGGGCCTTACTTCGAAGCTTGGGCTCACGTTGACTTTGATTTTAGGTATAGCGCAGAGCAGGGTGAGCTTCCAACATGGAACTGGAAACCCAAGGTTTTTAGGAGAAAACTCATTTTCTTCTCAGAACCATGCCGGCAGTGAGGAAAACCCCGGCAACAACAATGCTTTTCAGGTAGCTTCGAGGCCGCATGAAAGGAGCTTTCATAATGGGAAAAGAAGCCTTATGCCATCAGTCTCCAATTTCTAGGTTGACACGCAGCATACACGCAGGACCAGAGCTTACTGTCTCTACGCAGTGTTCTGGTACCGAAACGGTTGCCTAAGCAAAGTCCCTAGGAGTCTTGGAAAGCTTACTACCGTGAAACTAAAGCAGAACAGCGATGAAGGCCTCATGGAGCTGCTGCACGCCTCCCGTTTTGCCAGCATAATCAGGGCCTTACTTCGAGGCTAGTGCTCACATTGACTTTCACGTTTGGTATAGAGCAGAGCAGGGTGAGCTTCCAACTAGGAACTGGAAGCACAAGGTTTCTTTCGAGAAAACTCATTTTCTTCTATGAACCATGCCGGCTCTAAGTAAAAGCACGGTAACAACAGTGCTTTTCAGGGAGCTTCGGGGCCGCATCAACGGAGCTTTCATTATGGGAAAACTAGCCTTGTGCCATCAGTCTCTAATTTCTAGGTTGACACGCAGCATACACGCAGGAGCAGAGCTTCCTGGTTCTACGCAGTGTTCTGGTACTGAAACGGGTGCTGAAGCATGTCCGCTAGGAGTGTTGAAAAGCTTACTACCTTGAAACTAAAGCAGAACAACGATGAAGGCCTCATGGAGCTGCTGCACGCCTCTCGTTTTGCAAGGATAATCAGGGCCTTATTTCGAAGCTTGGGCTCACGTTGACTTTCACTTTAGGTATAGCGCAGAGCAGGGTGAGCTTCCAACAAGGAACTGGAAACCCAAGGTTTCTTAGGAGAAAACTCATTTTCTTCTCAGAACCATGCCGGCAGTGAGGAAAACCCCGGCAACAACAATGCTTTTCAGGTAGCTTCGGGGCCGCATGAACGGAGCTTTCATAATGGGAAAAGAAGCCTTATGCCATCAGTCTCCAATTTCTAGGTTGATACGCAGCATACACGCAGGACCAGAGCTTACTGTCTCTACGCAGTGTTCTGGTACCGAAACGGTTGCTTAAGCAAAGTCCATAGGAGTCTTGGAAAGCTTACTACCGTGAAACTAAAGCAGAACATCTATGAAGGCCTCATGGAGCTGCTGCACGCCTCCCGTTTTGCCAGCATAATCAGGGCCTTACTTCGAGGCTAGTGCTCACATTGACTTTCACGTTTGGTATAGAGCAGAGCAGGGTGAGCTTCCAACTAGGAACTGGAAGCACAAGGTTTCTTTCGAGAAAACTCATTTTCTTCTATGTGCCATGCCGGCTGTAAGTAAAAGCACGGTAACAACAGTGCTTTGCAGGAAGCTTCGGGGCCGCATCAACGGAGCTTTCATAATGGGAAAACTAGCCTTGTGCCATCAGTCTCTACTTTCTAGGTTGACACGCAGCATACACGCAGGAGCAGAGCTTCCTGGTTCTACGCAGTGTTCTGGTACTGAAACGGGTGCTGAAGCAAGGCCCCTAGGAGTGTTGAAAAGCTTACTACCTTGAAACTAAAGCAGAACAACGATGAAGGCCTCATGGAGCTGCTGCACGCCTCTCGTTTTGCAAGGATAAACAGGGCCTTACTTCGAAGCTTGGGCTCACGTTGACTTTCACTTTAGGTATAGCGCAGAGCAGGGTGAGCTTCCAACAAGGAACTGGAAACCCAAGGTTTCTTAGGAGAAAACTCATTTTCTTCTCAGAACCATGCCGGCAGTGAGGAAAACCCCGGCAACAACAATGCTTTTCAGGTAGCTTCGAGGCCGCATGAAAGGAGCTTTCATAATGGGAAAAGAAGCCTTATGCCATCAGTCTCCAATTTCTAGGTTGACACGCAGCATACACGCAGGACCAGAGCTTACTGTCTCTACGCAGTGTTCTGGTACCGAAACGGTTGCTTAAGCAAAGTCCCTAGGAGTCTTGGAAAGCTTACTACCGTGAAACTAAAGCAGAACAGCGATGAAGGCCTCATGGAGCTGCTGCACGCCTCCCGTTTTGCCAGGATAATCAAGGCCTTACTTCGAGGCTAGTGCTCACATTGACTTTCACGTTTGGTATAGAGCAGAGCAGGGTGAGCTTCCAACTAGGAACTGGAAGCACAAGGTTTCTTTCGAGAAAACTCATTTTCTTCTATGAACCATGCCGGCTGTAAGTAAAAGCACGGTAACAACAGTGCTTTTCAGGGAGCTTCGGGGCCGCATCAACGGAGCTTTCATAATGGGAAAACTAGCCTTCTGCCATCAGTCTCTAATTTCTAGGTTGTCACGCTTCATACACGCAGGAGCAGAGCTTCCTGGTTCTACGCAGTGTTCTGGTACTGAAACGGGTGCTAAAGCAAGGCCCCTAGGAGTGTTGAAAAGCTTACTACCTTGAAACTAAAGCAGAACAACGATGAAGGCCTCATGGAGCTGCTGCACGCCTCTCGTTTTGCAAGGATAATCAGGGCCTTATTTCGAAGCTTGGGCTCACGTTGACTTTCACTTTAGGTATAGCGCAGAGCAGGGTGAGCTTCCAACAAGGAACTGGAAACCCAAGGTTTCTTAGGAGAAAACTCATTTTCTTCTCAGAACCATGCCGGCAGTGAGGAAAACCCCGGCAACAACAATGCTTTTCAGGTAGCTTCGGGGCCGCATGAACGGAGCTTTCATAATGGGAAAAGAAGCCTTATGCCATCAGTCTCCAATTTCTAGGTTGATACGCAGCATACACGCAGGACCAGAGCTTACTGTCTCTACGCAGTGTTCTGGTACTGAAACGGTTGCTTAAGCAAAGTCCATAGGAGTCTTGGAAAGCTTACTACTGTGAAACTAAAGCAGATCAGCGATGAAGGCCTCATGGAGCTGCTGCACGCCTCCCGTTTTGCCAGCATAATCAGGGCCTTACTTCGAGGCTAGTGCTCACATTGACTTTCACGTTTGGTATAGAGCAGAGCAGGGTGAGCTTCCAACTAGGAACTGGAAGCACAAGGTTTCTTTCGAGAAAACTCATTTTCTTCTATGTGCCATGCCGGCTGTAAGTAAAAGCACGGTAACAACAGTGCTTTGCAGGAAGCTTCGGGGCCGCATCAACGGAGCTTTCAAAACGCAAAAACAAGCCTTGTGCCATCAGTCTCTAATTTCTAGGTTGACACGCAGCATACACGCAGGAGCAGAGCTTCCTGGTTCTACGCAGTGTTCTGGTACTGAAACGGGTGCTG
The DNA here is from genome assembly GCF_028564815.1 of Eubalaena glacialis. NCBI lineage: Eukaryota > Metazoa > Chordata > Mammalia > Artiodactyla > Balaenidae > Eubalaena > Eubalaena glacialis. The sequence goes on from NC_083731.1 coordinate 49,762,988, forward strand.
AAGCAAGTCCGCTAGGAGTGTTGAAAAGCTTACTACCTTGAAACTAAAGCAGAACAACGATGAAGGCCTCATGGAGCTGCTGCACGCCTCTCGTTTTGCAAGGATAATCAGGGCCTTACTTCGAAGCTTGGGCTCACGTTGACTTTGATTTTAGGTATAGCGCAGAGCAGGGTGAGCTTCCAACATGGAACTGGAAACCCAAGGTTTTTAGGAGAAAACTCATTTTCTTCTCAGAACCATGCCGGCAGTGAGGAAAACCCCGGCAACAACAATGCTTTTCAGGTAGCTTCGAGGCCGCATGAAAGGAGCTTTCATAATGGGAAAAGAAGCCTTATGCCATCAGTCTCCAATTTCTAGGTTGACACGCAGCATACACGCAGGACCAGAGCTTACTGTCTCTACGCAGTGTTCTGGTACCGAAACGGTTGCCTAAGCAAAGTCCCTAGGAGTCTTGGAAAGCTTACTACCGTGAAACTAAAGCAGAACAGCGATGAAGGCCTCATGGAGCTGCTGCACGCCTCCCGTTTTGCCAGCATAATCAGGGCCTTACTTCGAGGCTAGTGCTCACATTGACTTTCACGTTTGGTATAGAGCAGAGCAGGGTGAGCTTCCAACTAGGAACTGGAAGCACAAGGTTTCTTTCGAGAAAACTCATTTTCTTCTATGAACCATGCCGGCTCTAAGTAAAAGCACGGTAACAACAGTGCTTTTCAGGGAGCTTCGGGGCCGCATCAACGGAGCTTTCATTATGGGAAAACTAGCCTTGTGCCATCAGTCTCTAATTTCTAGGTTGACACGCAGCATACACGCAGGAGCAGAGCTTCCTGGTTCTACGCAGTGTTCTGGTACTGAAACGGGTGCTGAAGCATGTCCGCTAGGAGTGTTGAAAAGCTTACTACCTTGAAACTAAAGCAGAACAACGATGAAGGCCTCATGGAGCTGCTGCACGCCTCTCGTTTTGCAAGGATAATCAGGGCCTTATTTCGAAGCTTGGGCTCACGTTGACTTTCACTTTAGGTATAGCGCAGAGCAGGGTGAGCTTCCAACAAGGAACTGGAAACCCAAGGTTTCTTAGGAGAAAACTCATTTTCTTCTCAGAACCATGCCGGCAGTGAGGAAAACCCCGGCAACAACAATGCTTTTCAGGTAGCTTCGGGGCCGCATGAACGGAGCTTTCATAATGGGAAAAGAAGCCTTATGCCATCAGTCTCCAATTTCTAGGTTGACACGCAGCATACACGCAGGACCAGAGCTTACTGTCTCTACGCAGTGTTCTGGTACTGAAACGGTTGCTTAAGCAAAGTCCATAGGAGTCTTGGAAAGCTTACTACCGTGAAACTAAAGCAGAACTGCGATGAAGGCCTCATGGAGCTGCTGCACGCCTCCCGTTTTGCCAGCATAATCAGGGCCTTACTTCGAGGCTAGTGCTCACATTGACTTTCACGTTTGGTATAGAGGAGAGCAGGGTGAGCTTCCAACTAGGAACTGGAAGCACAAGGTTTCTTTCGAGAAAACTCATTTTCTTCTATGTGCCATGCCGGCTGTAAGTAAAAGCACGGTAACAACAGTGCTTTGCAGGAAGCTTCGGGGCCGCATCAACGGAGCTTTCATAATGGGAAAACTAGCCTTGTGCCATCAGTCTCTACTTTCTAGGTTGACACGCAGCATACACGCAGGAGCAGAGCTTCCTGGTTCTACGCAGTGTTCTGGTACTGAAACGGGTGCTGAAGCAAGGCCCCTAGGAGTGTTGAAAAGCTTACTACCTTGAAACTAAAGCAAAACAACGATGAAGGCCTCATGGAGCTGCTGCACGCCTCTCGTTTTGCAAGGATAATCAGGGCCTTACTTCGAAGCTTGGGCTCACGTTGACTTTCACTTTAGGTATAGCGCAGAGCAGGGTGAGCTTCCAACAAGGAACTGGACACCCAAGGTTTCTTAGGAGAAAACTCATTTTCTTCTCAGAACCATGCCGGCAGTGAGGAAAACCCCGGCAACAACAATGCTTTTCAGGTAGCTTCGAGGCCGCATGAACGGAGCTTTCATAATGGGAAAAGAAGCCTTATGCCAGCAGTCTCCAATTTCTAGGTTGACACGCAGCATACACGCAGGACCAGAGCTTACTGTCTCTACGCAGTGTTCTGGTACCGAAACGGTTGCCTAAGCAATGTCCCTAGGAACGTTGGAAAGCTTACTACCCTGAAACTAAAGCAGAACAGCGATGAAGGCCTCATGGAGCTGCTGCACGCCTCCCGTTTTGCCAGCATAATCAGGGCCTTATTTCGAGGCTAGTGCTCACATTGACTTTCACGTTTGGTATAGAGCAGAGCAGGGTGAGCTTCCAACTAGGAACTGGAAGCACAAGGTTTCTTTCGAGAAAACTCATTTTCTTCTATGTGCCATGCCGGCTGTAAGTAAAAGCACGGTAACAACAGTGTTTTGCAGGAAGCTTCGAGGCAGCATGAATGGAGCTTTCAAAACGGAAAAACAAGCCTTGTGCCATCAGTCTCTAATTTCTAGGTTGACACGCAGCATACACGCAGGAGCAGAGCTTCCTGGTTCTACGCAGTGTTCTGGTACTGAAACGGGTGCTGAAGCAAGTCCGCTAGGAGTGTTGAAAAGCTTACTACCTTGAAACTAAAGCAGAACAACGATGAAGGCCTCATGGAGCTGCTGCACGACTCTCGTTTTGCAAGGATAATCAGGGCCTTACTTCGAAGCTTGGGCTCACGTTGACTTTGATTTTAGGTATACCGCAGAACAGGGTGAGCTTCCAACAAGGAACTGGAAACCCAAGGTTTCTTAGGAGAAAACTCATTTTCTTCTCAGAACCATGCCGGCAGTGAGGAAAACCCCAGCAACAACAATGCTTTTCAGGTAGCTTCGAGGCCGCATGAACGGAGCTTTCATAATGGGAAAAGAAGCCTTATGCCATCAGTCTTTAATTTCTAGGTTGACACGCAGCATACACGCAGGACCAGAGCTTACTGTCTCTACGCAGTGTTCTGGTACCGAAACGGTTGCTTAAGCAAAGTCCCTAGGAACGTTGGAAAGCTTACTACCATGAAACTAAAGCTGAACAGCGATGAAGGCCTCATGGAGCTGCTGCACGCCTCCCGTTTTGCCAGCATAATCAGGGCCTTACTTCGAGGCTAGTGCTCACATTGACTTTCACGTTTGGTATAGAGCAGAGCAGGGTGAGCTTCCAACTAGGAACTGGAAGCACAAGGTTTCTTTCGAGAAAACTCATTTTCTTCTATGAACCATGCCGGCTGTAAGTAAAAGCACGGTAACAACAGTGCTTTTCAGGGAGCTTCGGGGCCGCATCAACGGAGCTTTCATAATGGGAAAACTAGCCTTGTGCCATCAGTCTCTACTTTCTAGGTTGACACGCAGCATACACGCAGGAGCAGAGCTTCCTGGTTCTACGCAGTGTTCTGGTACTGAAACGGGTGCTGAAGCAAGGCCCCTAGGAGTGTTGAAAAGCTTACTACCTTGAAACTAAAGCAGAACAACGATGAAGGCCTCATGGAGCTGCTGCACGCCTCTCGTTTTGCAAGGATAATCAGGGCCTTATTTCGAAGCTTGGGCTCACGTTGACTTTCACTTTAGGTATAGCGCAGAGCAGGGTGAGCTTCCAACAAGGAACTGGAAACCCAAGGTTTCTTAGGAGAAAACTCATTTTCTTCTCAGAACCATGCCGGCAGTGAGGAAAACCCCGGCAACAACAATGCTTTTCAGGTAGCTTCGGGGCCGCATGAACGGAGCTTTCATAATGGGAAAAGAAGCCTTATGCCATCAGTCTCCAATTTCTAGGTTGATACGCAGCATACACGCAGGACCAGAGCTTACTGTCTCTACGCAGTGTTCTGGTACCGAAACGGTTGCTTAAGCAAAGTCCATAGGAGTCTTGGAAAGCTTACTACCGTGAAACTAAAGCAGAACATCTATGAAGGCCTCATGGAGCTGCTGCACGCCTCCCGTTTTGCCAGCATAATCAGGGCCTTACTTCGAGGCTAGTGCTCACATTGACTTTCACGTTTGGTATAGAGCAGAGCAGGGTGAGCTTCCAACTAGGAACTGGAAGCACAAGGTTTCTTTCGAGAAAACTCATTTTCTTCTATGTGCCATGCCGGCTGTAAGTAAAAGCACGGTAACAACAGTGCTTTGCAGGAAGCTTCGGGGCCGCATCAACGGAGCTTTCATAATGGGAAAACTAGCCTTGTGCCATCAGTCTCTACTTTCTAGGTTGACACGCAGCATACACGCAGGAGCAGAGCTTCCTGGTTCTACGCAGTGTTCTGGTACTGAAACGGGTGCTGAAGCAAGGCCCCTAGGAGTGTTGAAAAGCTTACTACCTTGAAACTAAAGCAGAACAACGATGAAGGCCTCATGGAGCTGCTGCACGCCTCTCGTTTTGCAAGGATAAACAGGGCCTTACTTCGAAGCTTGGGCTCACGTTGACTTTCACTTTAGGTATAGCGCAGAGCAGGGTGAGCTTCCAACAAGGAACTGGAAACCCAAGGTTTCTTAGGAGAAAACTCATTTTCTTCTCAGAACCATGCCGGCAGTGAGGAAAACCCCGGCAACAACAATGCTTTTCAGGTAGCTTCGAGGCCGCATGAAAGGAGCTTTCATAATGGGAAAAGAAGCCTTATGCCATCAGTCTCCAATTTCTAGGTTGACACGCAGCATACACGCAGGACCAGAGCTTACTGTCTCTACGCAGTGTTCTGGTACCGAAACGGTTGCTTAAGCAAAGTCCCTAGGAGTCTTGGAAAGCTTACTACCGTGAAACTAAAGCAGAACAGCGATGAAGGCCTCATGGAGCTGCTGCACGCCTCCCGTTTTGCCAGGATAATCAAGGCCTTACTTCGAGGCTAGTGCTCACATTGACTTTCACGTTTGGTATAGAGCAGAGCAGGGTGAGCTTCCAACTAGGAACTGGAAGCACAAGGTTTCTTTCGAGAAAACTCATTTTCTTCTATGAACCATGCCGGCTGTAAGTAAAAGCACGGTAACAACAGTGCTTTTCAGGGAGCTTCGGGGCCGCATCAACGGAGCTTTCATAATGGGAAAACTAGCCTTCTGCCATCAGTCTCTAATTTCTAGGTTGTCACGCTTCATACACGCAGGAGCAGAGCTTCCTGGTTCTACGCAGTGTTCTGGTACTGAAACGGGTGCTAAAGCAAGGCCCCTAGGAGTGTTGAAAAGCTTACTACCTTGAAACTAAAGCAGAACAACGATGAAGGCCTCATGGAGCTGCTGCACGCCTCTCGTTTTGCAAGGATAATCAGGGCCTTATTTCGAAGCTTGGGCTCACGTTGACTTTCACTTTAGGTATAGCGCAGAGCAGGGTGAGCTTCCAACAAGGAACTGGAAACCCAAGGTTTCTTAGGAGAAAACTCATTTTCTTCTCAGAACCATGCCGGCAGTGAGGAAAACCCCGGCAACAACAATGCTTTTCAGGTAGCTTCGGGGCCGCATGAACGGAGCTTTCATAATGGGAAAAGAAGCCTTATGCCATCAGTCTCCAATTTCTAGGTTGATACGCAGCATACACGCAGGACCAGAGCTTACTGTCTCTACGCAGTGTTCTGGTACCGAAACGGTTGCTTAAGCAAAGTCCATAGGAGTCTTGGAAAGCTTACTACCGTGAAACTAAAGCAGAACATCTATGAAGGCCTCATGGAGCTGCTGCACGCCTCCCGTTTTGCCAGCATAATCAGGGCCTTACTTCGAGGCTAGTGCTCACATTGACTTTCACGTTTGGTATAGAGCAGAGCAGGGTGAGCTTCCAACTAGGAACTGGAAGCACAAGGTTTCTTTCGAGAAAACTCATTTTCTTCTATGTGCCATGCCGGCTGTAAGTAAAAGCACGGTAACAACAGTGCTTTGCAGGAAGCTTCGGGGCCGCATCAACGGAGCTTTCATAATGGGAAAACTAGCCTTGTGCCATCAGTCTCTACTTTCTAGGTTGACACGCAGCATACACGCAGGAGCAGAGCTTCCTGGTTCTACGCAGTGTTCTGGTACTGAAACGGGTGCTGAAGCAAGGCCCCTAGGAGTGTTGAAAAGCTTACTACCTTGAAACTAAAGCAGAACAACGATGAAGGCCTCATGGAGCTGCTGCACGCCTCTCGTTTTGCAAGGATAAACAGGGCCTTACTTCGAAGCTTGGGCTCACGTTGACTTTCACTTTAGGTATAGCGCAGAGCAGGGTGAGCTTCCAACAAGGAACTGGAAACCCAAGGTTTCTTAGGAGAAAACTCATTTTCTTCTCAGAACCATGCCGGCAGTGAGGAAAACCCCGGCAACAACAATGCTTTTCAGGTAGCTTCGAGGCCGCATGAAAGGAGCTTTCATAATGGGAAAAGAAGCCTTATGCCATCAGTCTCCAATTTCTAGGTTGACACGCAGCATACACGCAGGACCAGAGCTTACTGTCTCTACGCAGTGTTCTGGTACCGAAACGGTTGCTTAAGCAAAGTCCCTAGGAGTCTTGGAAAGCTTACTACCGTGAAACTAAAGCAGAACAGCGATGAAGGCCTCATGGAGCTGCTGCACGCCTCCCGTTTTGCCAGGATAATCAAGGCCTTACTTCGAGGCTAGTGCTCACATTGACTTTCACGTTTGGTATAGAGCAGAGCAGGGTGAGCTTCCAACTAGGAACTGGAAGCACAAGGTTTCTTTCGAGAAAACTCATTTTCTTCTATGAACCATGCCGGCTGTAAGTAAAAGCACGGTAACAACAGTGCTTTTCAGGGAGCTTCGGGGCCGCATCAACGGAGCTTTCATAATGGGAAAACTAGCCTTCTGCCATCAGTCTCTAATTTCTAGGTTGTCACGCTTCATACACGCAGGAGCAGAGCTTCCTGGTTCTACGCAGTGTTCTGGTACTGAAACGGGTGCTAAAGCAAGGCCCCTAGGAGTGTTGAAAAGCTTACTACCTTGAAACTAAAGCAGAACAACGATGAAGGCCTCATGGAGCTGCTGCACGCCTCTCGTTTTGCAAGGATAATCAGGGCCTTATTTCGAAGCTTGGGCTCACGTTGACTTTCACTTTAGGTATAGCGCAGAGCAGGGTGAGCTTCCAACAAGGAACTGGAAACCCAAGGTTTCTTAGGAGAAAACTCATTTTCTTCTCAGAACCATGCCGGCAGTGAGGAAAACCCCGGCAACAACAATGCTTTTCAGGTAGCTTCGGGGCCGCATGAACGGAGCTTTCATAATGGGAAAAGAAGCCTTATGCCATCAGTCTCCAATTTCTAGGTTGATACGCAGCATACACGCAGGACCAGAGCTTACTGTCTCTACGCAGTGTTCTGGTACTGAAACGGTTGCTTAAGCAAAGTCCATAGGAGTCTTGGAAAGCTTACTACTGTGAAACTAAAGCAGATCAGCGATGAAGGCCTCATGGAGCTGCTGCACGCCTCCCGTTTTGCCAGCATAATCAGGGCCTTACTTCGAGGCTAGTGCTCACATTGACTTTCACGTTTGGTATAGAGCAGAGCAGGGTGAGCTTCCAACTAGGAACTGGAAGCACAAGGTTTCTTTCGAGAAAACTCATTTTCTTCTATGTGCCATGCCGGCTGTAAGTAAAAGCACGGTAACAACAGTGCTTTGCAGGAAGCTTCGGGGCCGCATCAACGGAGCTTTCATAATGGGAAAACTAGCCTTGTGCCATCAGTCTCTACTTTCTAGGTTGACACGCAGCATACACGCAGGAGCAGAGCTTCCTGGTTCTACGCAGTGTTCTGGTACTGAGACGGGTGCTGAAGCAAGGCCCCTAGGAGTGTTGAAAAGCTTACTACCTTGAAACTAAAGCAGAACAACGATGAAGGCCTCATGGAGCTGCTGCACGCCTCTCGTTTTGCAAGGATAATCAGGGCCTTACTTCGAATTTTGGGCTCACGTTGACTTTCACTTTAGGTATAGCGCAGAGCAGGGTGAGCTTCCAACAAGGAACTGGAAACCCAAGGTTTCTTAGGAGAAAACTCATTTTCTTCTCAGAACCATGCCGGCAGTGAGGAAAACCCCGGCAACAACAATGCTTTTCAGGTAGCTTCGAGGCCGCATGAACGGAGCTTTCATAATGGGAAAAGAAGCCTTATGCCATCAGTCTCCAATTTCTAGGTTGACACGCAGCATACACGCAGGACCAGAGCTTACTGTCTCTACGCAGTGTTCTGGTACCGAAACGGTTGCCTAAGCAAAGTCCCTAGGAACGTTGGAAAGCTTACTACCGTGAAACTAAAGCAGAACAGCGATGAAGGCCTCATGGAGCTGCTGCACGCCTCCCGTTTTGCCAGCATAATCAGGGCCTTACTTCGAGGCTAGTGCTCACATTGACTTTCACGTTTGGTATAGAGCAGAGCAGGGTGAGCTTCCAACTAGGAACTGGAAGCACAAGGTTTCTTTCGAGAAAACTCATTTTCTTCTATGTGCCATGCCGGCTGTAAGTAAAAGCACGGTAACAACAGTGCTTTGCAGGAAGCTTCGGGGCCGCATCAACGGAGCTTTCATAATGGGAAAACTAGCCTTGTGCCATCAGTCTCTACTTTCTAGGTTGACACGCAGCATACACGCAGGAGCAGAGCTTCCTGGTTCTACGCAGTGTTCTGGTACTGAGACGGGTGCTGAAGCAAGGCCCCTAGGAGTGTTGAAAAGCTTACTACCTTGAAACTAAAGCAGAACAACGATGAAGGCCTCATGGAGCTGCTGCACGCCTCTCGTTTTGCAAGGATAATCAGGGCCTTACTTCGAAGCTTGGGCTCACGTTGACTTTCACTTTAGGTATAGCGCAGAGCAGGGTGAGCTTCCAACAAGGAACTGGAAACCCAAGGTTTCTTAGGAGAAAACTCATTTTCTTCTCAGAACCATGCCGGCAGTGAGGAAAACCCCGGCAACAACAATGCTTTTCAGGTAGCTTCGAGGCCGCATGAACGGAGCTTTCATAATGGGAAAAGAAGCCTTATGCCATCAGTCTCCAATTTCTAGGTTGACACGCAGCATACACGCAGGACCAGAGCTTACTGTCTCTACGCAGTGTTCTGGTACCGAAACGGTTGCTTAAGCAAAGTCCCTAGGAACGTTGGAAAGCTTACTACCGTGAAACTAAAGCAGAACAGCGATGAAGGCCTCATGGAGCTGCTGCACGCCTCCCGTTTTGCCAGCATAATCAGGGCCTTACTTCGAGGCTAGTGCTCACATTGACTTTCACGTTTGGTATAGAGCAGAGCAGGGTGAGCTTCCAACTAGGAACTGGAAGCACAAGGTTTCTTTCGAGAAAACTCATTTTCTTCTATGTGCCATGCCGGCTGTAAGTAAAAGCACGGTAACAACAGTGTTTTGCAGGAAGCTTCGAGGCAGCATGAATGGAGCTTTCAAAACGGAAAAACAAGTCTTGTGCCATCAGTCTCTAATTTCTAGGTTGACACGCAGCATACACGCAGGAGCAGAGCTTCCTGGTTCTACGCAGTGTTCTGGTACTGAAACGGGTGCTGAAGCAAGGCCCCTAGGAGTGTTGAAAAGCTTACTACCTTGAAACTAAAGCAGAACAACGATGAAGGCCTCATGGAGCTGCTGCACGCCTCTCGTTTTGCAAGGATAATCAGGGCCTTATTTCGAAGCTTGGGCTCACGTTGACTTTCACTTTAGGTATAGCGCAGAGCAGGGTGAGCTTCCAACAAGGAACTGGAAACCCAAGGTTTCTTAGGAGAAAACCCATTTTCTTCTCAGAACCATGCCGGCAGTGAGGAAAACCCCGGCAACAACAATGCTTTTCAGGTAGCTTCGGGGCCGCATGAACGGAGCTTTCATAATGGGAAAAGAAGCCTTATGCCATCAGTCTCCAATTTCTAGGTTGACACGCAGCATACACGCATGACCAGAGCTTACTGTCTCTACGCAGTGTTCTGGTACTGAAACGGTTGCTTAAGCAAAGTCCATAGGAGTCTTGGAAAGCTTACTACCGTGAAACTAAAGCAGAACAACGATGAAGGCCTCATGGAGCTGCTGCACGCCTCCCGTTTTGCCAGCATAATCAGGGCCTTACTTCGAGGCTAGTGCTCACATTGACTTTCACGTTTGGTATAGAGCAGAGCAGGGTGAGCTTCCAACTAGGAACTGGAAGCACAAGGTTTCTTTCGAGAAAACTCATTTTCTTCTATGAACCATGCCGGCTGTAAGTAAAAGCACGGTAACAACAGTGCTTTTCAGGGAGCTTCGGGGCCGCATCAACGGAGCTTTCATAATGGGAAAACTAGCCTTCTGCCATCAGTCTCTAATTTCTAGGTTGTCACGCTTCATACACGCAGGAGCAGAGCTTCCTGGTTCTACGCAGTGTTCTGGTACTGAAACGGGTGCTGAAGCAAGGCCCCTAGGAGTGTTGAAAAGCTTACTACCTTGAAACTAAAGCAGAACAACGATGAAGGCCTCATGGAGCTGCTGCACGCCTCTCGTTTTGCAAGGATAATCAGGGCCTTATTTCGAAGCTTGGGCTCACGTTGACTTTCACTTTAGGTATAGCGCAGAGCAGGGTGAGCTTCCAACAAGGAACTGGAAACCCAAGGTTTCTTAGGAGAAAACTCATTTTCTTCTCAGAACCATGCCGGCAGTGAGGAAAACCCCGGCAACAACAATGCTTTTCAGGTAGCTTCGGGGCCGCATGAACGGAGCTTTCATAATGGGAAAAGAAGCCTTATGCCATCAGTCTCCAATTTCTAGGTTGATACGCAGCATACACGCAGGACCAGAGCTTACTGTCTCTACGCAGTGTTCTGGTACCGAAACGGTTGCTTAAGCAAAGTCCATAGGAGTCTTGGAAAGCTTACTACCGTGAAACTAAAGCAGAACATCTATGAAGGCCTCATGGAGCTGCTGCACGCCTCCCGTTTTGCCAGCATAATCAGGGCCTTACTTCGAGGCTAGTGCTCACATTGACTTTCACGTTTGGTATAGAGCAGAGCAGGGTGAGCTTCCAACTAGGAACTGGAAGCACAAGGTTTCTTTCGAGAAAACTCATTTTCTTCTATGTGCCATGCCGGCTGTAAGTAAAAGCACGGTAACAACAGTGCTTTGCAGGAAGCTTCGGGGCCGCATCAACGGAGCTTTCATAATGGGAAAACTAGCCTTGTGCCATCAGTCTCTACTTTCTAGGTTGACACGCAGCATACACGCAGGAGCAGAGCTTCCTGGTTCTACGCAGTGTTCTGGTACTGAAACGGGTGCTGAAGCAAGGCCCCTAGGAGTGTTGAAAAGCTTACTACCTTGAAACTAAAGCAGAACAACGATGAAGGCCTCATGGAGCTGCTGCACGCCTCTCGTTTTGCAAGGATAAACAGGGCCTTACTTCGAAGCTTGGGCTCACGTTGACTTTCACTTTAGGTATAGCGCAGAGCAGGGTGAGCTTCCAACAAGGAACTGGAAACCCAAGGTTTCTTAGGAGAAAACTCATTTTCTTCTCAGAACCATGCCGGCAGTGAGGAAAACCCCGGCAACAACAATGCTTTTCAGGTAGCTTCGAGGCCGCATGAAAGGAGCTTTCATAATGGGAAAAGAAGCCTTATGCCATCAGTCTCCAATTTCTAGGTTGACACGCAGCATACACGCAGGACCAGAGCTTACTGTCTCTACGCAGTGTTCTGGTACCGAAACGGTTGCTTAAGCAAAGTCCCTAGGAGTCTTGGAAAGCTTACTACCGTGAAACTAAAGCAGAACAGCGATGAAGGCCTCATGGAGCTGCTGCACGCCTCCCGTTTTGCCAGGATAATCAAGGCCTTACTTCGAGGCTAGTGCTCACATTGACTTTCACGTTTGGTATAGAGCAGAGCAGGGTGAGCTTCCAACTAGGAACTGGAAGCACAAGGTTTCTTTCGAGAAAACTCATTTTCTTCTATGAACCATGCCGGCTGTAAGTAAAAGCACGGTAACAACAGTGCTTTTCAGGGAGCTTCGGGGCCGCATCAACGGAGCTTTCATAATGGGAAAACTAGCCTTCTGCCATCAGTCTCTAATTTCTAGGTTGTCACGCTTCATACACGCAGGAGCAGAGCTTCCTGGTTCTACGCAGTGTTCTGGTACTGAAACGGGTGCTAAAGCAAGGCCCCTAGGAGTGTTGAAAAGCTTACTACCTTGAAACTAAAGCAGAACAACGATGAAGGCCTCATGGAGCTGCTGCACGCCTCTCGTTTTGCAAGGATAATCAGGGCCTTATTTCGAAGCTTGGGCTCACGTTGACTTTCACTTTAGGTATAGCGCAGAGCAGGGTGAGCTTCCAACAAGGAACTGGAAACCCAAGGTTTCTTAGGAGAAAACTCATTTTCTTCTCAGAACCATGCCGGCAGTGAGGAAAACCCCGGCAACAACAATGCTTTTCAGGTAGCTTCGGGGCCGCATGAACGGAGCTTTCATAATGGGAAAAGAAGCCTTATGCCATCAGTCTCCAATTTCTAGGTTGATACGCAGCATACACGCAGGACCAGAGCTTACTGTCTCTACGCAGTGTTCTGGTACTGAAACGGTTGCTTAAGCAAAGTCCATAGGAGTCTTGGAAAGCTTACTACTGTGAAACTAAAGCAGATCAGCGATGAAGGCCTCATGGAGCTGCTGCACGCCTCCCGTTTTGCCAGCATAATCAGGGCCTTACTTCGAGGCTAGTGCTCACATTGACTTTCACGTTTGGTATAGAGCAGAGCAGGGTGAGCTTCCAACTAGGAACTGGAAGCACAAGGTTTCTTTCGAGAAAACTCATTTTCTTCTATGTGCCATGCCGGCTGTAAGTAAAAGCACGGTAACAACAGTGCTTTGCAGGAAGCTTCGGGGCCGCATCAACGGAGCTTTCATAATGGGAAAACTAGCCTTGTGCCATCAGTCTCTACTTTCTAGGTTGACACGCAGCATACACGCAGGAGCAGAGCTTCCTGGTTCTACGCAGTGTTCTGGTACTGAGACGGGTGCTGAAGCAAGGCCCCTAGGAGTGTTGAAAAGCTTACTACCTTGAAACTAAAGCAGAACAACGATGAAGGCCTCATGGAGCTGCTGCACGCCTCTCGTTTTGCAAGGATAATCAGGGCCTTACTTCGAATTTTGGGCTCACGTTGACTTTCACTTTAGGTATAGCGCAGAGCAGGGTGAGCTTCCAACAAGGAACTGGAAACCCAAGGTTTCTTAGGAGAAAACTCATTTTCTTCTCAGAACCATGCCGGCAGTGAGGAAAACCCCAGCAACAACAATGCTTTTCAGGTAGCTTCGAGGCCGCATGAACGGAGCTTTCATAATGGGAAAAGAAGCCTTATGCCATCAGTCTCCAATTTCTAGGTTGACACGCAGCATACACGCAGGACCAGAGCTTACTGTCTCTACGCAGTGTTCTAGTACCGAAACGGTTGCCTAAGCAAAGTCCCTAGGAACGTTGGAAAGCTTACTACCGTGAAACTAAAGCAGAACAGCGATGAAGGCCTCATGGAGCTGCTGCACGCCTCCCGTTTTGCCAGCATAATCAGGGCCTTACTTCGAGGCTAGTGCTCACATTGACTTTCACGTTTGGTATAGAGCAGAGCAGGGTGAGCTTCCAACTAGGAACTGGAAGCACAAGGTTTCTTTCGAGAAAACTCATTTTCTTCTATGTGCCATGCCGGCTGTAAGTAAAAGCACGGTAACAACAGTGTTTTGCAGGAAGCTTCGAGGCAGCATGAATGGAGCTTTCAAAACGGAAAAACAAGTCTTGTGCCATCAGTCTCTAATTTCTAGGTTGACACGCAGCATACACGCAGGAGCAGAGCTTCCTGGTTCTACGCAGTGTTCTGGTACTGAAACGGGTGCTGAAGCAAGGCCCCTAGGAGTGTTGAAAAGCTTACTACCTTGAAACTAAAGCAGAACAACGATGAAGGCCTCATGGAGCTGCTGCACGCCTCTCGTTTTGCAAGGATAATCAGGGCCTTATTTCGAAGCTTGGGCTCACGTTGACTTTCACTTTAGGTATAGCGCAGAGCAGGGTGAGCTTCCAACAAGGAACTGGAAACCCAAGGTTTCTTAGGAGAAAACTCATTTTCTTCTCAGAACCATGCCGGCAGTGAGGAAAACCCCGGCAACAACAATGCTTTTCAGGTAGCTTCGGGGCCGCATGAACGGAGCTTTCATAATGGGAAAAGAAGCCTTATGCCATCAGTCTCCAATTTCTAGGTTGACACGCAGCATACACGCATGACCAGAGCTTACTGTCTCTACGCAGTGTTCTGGTACTGAAACGGTTGCTTAAGCAAAGTCCATAGGAGTCTTGGAAAGCTTACTACCGTGAAACTAAAGCAGAACAACGATGAAGGCCTCATGGAGCTGCTGCACGCCTCCCGTTTTGCCAGCATAATCAGGGCCTTACTTCGAGGCTAGTGCTCACATTGACTTTCACGTTTGGTATAGAGCAGAGCAGAGTGAGCTTCCAACTAGGAACTGGAAGCACAAGGTTTCTTTCGAGAAAACTCATTTTCTTCTATGTGCCATGCCGGCTGTAAGTAAAAGCACGGTAACAACAGTGCTTTGCAGGAAGCTTCGGGGCCGCATCAACGGAGCTTTCATAATGGGAAAACTAGCCTTGTGCCATCAGTCTCTAATTTCTAGGTTGACACGCAGCATACACGCAGGAGCAGAGCTTCCTGGTTCTACGCAGTGTTCTGGTACTGAAACGGGTGCTGAAGCAAGGCCCCTAGGAGTGTTGAAAAGCTTACTACCTTGAAACTAAAGCAGAACAACGATGAAGGCCTCATGGAGCTGCTGCACGCCTCTCGTTTTGCAAGGATAATCAGGGCCTTACTTCGAAGCTTGGGCTCACGTTGACTTTGATTTTAGGTATAGCGCAGAGCAGGGTGAGCTTCCAACAAGGAACTGGAAACCCAAGGTTTCTTAGGAGAAAGCTCATTTTCTTCTCAGAACCATGCCGGCAGTGAGGAATACCCCGGCAACAACAATGCTTTTCAGGTAGCTTCGAGGCCGCATGAACGGAGCTTTCATAATGGGAAAAGAAGCCTTATGCCATCAGTCTCCAATTTCTAGGTTGACACGCAGCATACACGCAGGACCAGAGCTTACTGTCTCTACGCAGTGTTCTGGTACCGAAACGGTTGCCTAAGCAAAGTCCCTAGGAACGTTGGAAAGCTTACTACCGTGAAACTAAAGCAGAACAGCGATGAAGGCCTCATGGAGCTGCTGCACGCCTCCCGTTTTGCCAGCATAATCAGGGCCTTACTTCGAGGCTAGTGCTCACATTGACTTTCACGTTTGGTATAGAGCAGAGCAGGGTGAGCTTCCAACTAGGAACTGGAAGCACAAGGTTTCTTTCGAGAAAACTCATTTTCTTCTATGTGCCATGCCGGCTGTAAGTAAAAGCACGGTAACAACAGTGTTTTGCAGGAAGCTTCGAGGCAGCATGAATGGAGCTTTCAAAACGGAAAAACATGTCTTGTGCCATCACTCTACTTTCTAGGTTGACACGCAGCATACACGCAGGAGCAGAGCTTCCTGGTTCTACGCAGTGTTCTGGTACTGAAACGGGTGCTGAAGCAAGGCCCCTAGGAGTGTTGAAAAGCTTACTACCTTGAAACTAAAGCAGAACAACGATGAAGGCCTCATGGAGCTGCTGCACGCCTCTCGTTTTGCAAGGATAATCAGGGCCTTATTTCGAAGCTTGGGCTCACGTTGACTTTCACTTTAGGTATAGCGCAGAGCAGGGTGAGCTTCCAACAAGGAACTGGAAACCCAAGGTTTCTTAGGAGAAAACTCATTTTCTTCTCAGAACCATGCCGGCAGTGAGGAAAACCCCGGCAACAACAATGCTTTTCAGGTAGCTTCGGGGCCGCATGAACGGAGCTTTCATAATGGGAAAAGAAGCCTTATGCCATCAGTCTCCAATTTCTAGGTTGACACGCAGCATACACGCATGACCAGAGCTTACTGTCTCTACGCAGTGTTCTGGTACTGAAACGGTTGCTTAAGCAAAGTCCATAGGAGTCTTGGAAAGCTTACTACCGTGAAACTAAAGCAGAACAACGATGAAGGCCTCATGGAGCTGCTGCACGCCTCCCGTTTTGCCAGCATAATCAGGGCCTTACTTCGAGGCTAGTGCTCACATTGACTTTCACGTTTGGTATAGAGCAGAGCAGAGTGAGCTTCCAACTAGGAACTGGAAGCACAAGGTTTCTTTCGAGAAAACTCATTTTCTTCTATGTGCCATGCCGGCTGTAAGTAAAAGCACGGTAACAACAGTGCTTTGCAGGAAGCTTCGGGGCCGCATCAACGGAGCTTTCATAATGGGAAAACTAGCCTTGTGCCATCAGTCTCTAATTTCTAGGTTGACACGCAGCATACACGCAGGAGCAGAGCTTCCTGGTTCTACGCAGTGTTCTGGTACTGAAACGGGTGCTGAAGCAAGGCCCCTAGGAGTGTTGAAAAGCTTACTACCTTGAAACTAAAGCAGAACAACGATGAAGGCCTCATGGAGCTGCTGCACGCCTCTCGTTTTGCAAGGATAATCAGGGCCTTACTTCGAAGCTTGGGCTCACGTTGACTTTGATTTTAGGTATAGCGCAGAGCAGGGTGAGCTTCCAACAAGGAACTGGAAACCCAAGGTTTCTTAGGAGAAAGCTCATATTCTCTTCAGAACCATGCCGGCAGTGAGGAATACCCCGGCAACAACAATGCTTTTCAGGTAGCTTCGAGGCCGCATGAACGGAGCTTTCATAATGGGAAAAGAAGCCTTATGCCATCAGTCTCCAATTTCTAGGTTGACACGCAGCATACACGCAGGACCAGAGCTTACTGTCTCTACGCAGTGTTCTGGTACCGAAACGGTTGCTTAAGCAAAGTCCATAGGAGTCTTGGAAAGCTTACTACCGTGAAACTAAAGCAGAACAGCGATGAAGGCCTCATGGAGCTGCTGCACGCCTCCCGTTTTGCCAGCATAATCAGGGCCTTACTTCGAGGCTAGTGCTCACATTGACTTTCACGTTTGGTATAGAGCAGAGCAGGGTGAGCTATCAACTAGGAACTGGAAGCACAAGGTTTCTTTCGAGAAAACTCATTTTCTTCTATGAACCATGCCGGCTGTAAGTAAAAGCACGGTAACAACAGTGCTTTTCAGGGAGCTTCGGGGCCGCATCAACGGAGCTTTCATAATGGGAAAACTAGCCTTCTGCCATCAGTCTCTAATTTCTAGGTTGACACGCAGCATACACGCAGGAGCAGAGCTTCCTGGTTCTACGCAGTGTTCTGGTACTGAAACGGGTGCTGAAGCAAGTCCGCTAGGAGTGTTGAAAAGCTTACTACCTTGAAACTAAAGCAGAACAACGATGAAGGCCTCATGGAGCTGCTGCACGCCTCTCGTTTTGCAAGGATAATCAGAGCCTTATTTCGAAGCTTGGGCTCACGTTGACTTTCACTTTAGGTATAGCGCAGAGCAGGGTGAGCTTCCAACAAGGAACTGGAAACCCAAGGTTTCTTAGGAGAAAACTCATTTTCTTCTCAGAACCATGCCGGCAGTGAGTTAAACCCCGGCAACAACAATGCTTTTCAGGTAGCTTCGGGGCCGCATGAACGGAGCTTTCATAATGGGAAAAGAAGCCTTATGCCATCAGTCTCCAATTTCTAGGTTGACACGCAGCATACACGCAGGACCAGAGCTTACTGTCTCTACGCAGTGTTCTGGTACTGAAACGGTTGCTTAAGCAAAGTCCATAGGAGTCTTGGAAAGCTTACTACCGTGAAACTAAAGCAGAACAGCGATGAAGGCCTCATGGAGCTGCTGCACGCCTCCCGTTTTGCCAGCATAATCAGGGCCTTTCTTCGAGGCTAGTGCTCACATTGACTTTCACGTTTGGTATAGAGCAGAGCAGGGTGAGCTTCCAACTAGGAACTGGAAGCACAAGGTTTCTTTCGAGAAAACTCATTTTCTTCTATGTGCCATGCCGGCTGTAAGTAAAAGCACGGTAACAACAGTGCTTTTCAGGGAGCTTCGGGGCCGCATCAACGGAGCTTTCATAATGGGAAAACTAGCCTTGTGCCATCAGTCTCTAATTTCTAGGTTGACACGCAGCATACACGCAGGAGCAGAGCTTCCTGGTTCTACGCAGTGTTCTGGTACTGAAACGGGTGCTGAAGCAAGTCCGCTAGGAGTTTGAAAAGCTTACTACCTTGAAACTAAAGCAGAACAACGATGAAGGCCTCATGGAGCTGCTGCACGCCTCTCGTTTTGCAAGGATAATCAGAGCCTTATTTCGAAGCTTGGGCTCACGTTGACTTTCACTTTAGGTATAGCGCAGAGCAGGGTGAGCTTCCAACAAGGAACTGGAAACCCAAGGTTTCTTAGGAGAAAACTCATTTTCTTCTCAGAACCATGCCGGCAGTGAGGAAAACCCCGGCAACAACAATGCTTTTCAGGTAGCTTCGGGGCCGCATGAACGGAGCTTTCATAATGGGAAAAGAAGCCTTATGCCATCAGTCTCCAATTTCTAGGTTGACACGCAGCATACACGCAGGACCAGAGCTTACTGTCTCTACGCAGTGTTCTGGTACTGAAACGGTTGCTTAAGCAAAGTCCATAGGAGTCTTGGAAAGCGTACTACCGTGAAACTAAAGCAGAACAGCGATGAAGGCCTCATGGAGCTGCTGCACGCCTCCCGTTTTGCCAGCATAATCAGGGCCTTACTTCGAGGCTAGTGCTCACATTGACTTTCACGTTTGGTATAGAGCAGAGCAGGGTGAGCTTCCAACTAGGAACTGGAAGCACAAGGTTTCTTTCGAGAAAACTCATTTTCTTCTATGTGCCATGCCGGCTGTAAGTAAAAGCACGGTAACAACAGTGCTTTGCAGGAAGCTTCGGGGCCGCATCAACGGAGCTTTCAAAACGGAAAAACAAGCCTTGTGCCATCAGTCTCTAATTTCTAGGTTGACACGCAGCATACACGCAGGAGCAGAGCTTCCTGGTTCTACGCAGTGTTCTGGTACTGAAACGGGTGCTGAAGCAAGTCCGCTAGGAGTGTTGAAAAGCTTACTACCTTGAAACTAAAGCAGAACAACGATGAAGGCCTCATGGAGCTGCTGCACGCCTCTCGTTTTGCAAGGATAATCAGGGCCTTATTTCGAAGCTTGGGCTCACGTTGACTTTCACTTTAGGTATAGTGCAGAGCAGGGTAAGCTTCCAACAAGGAACTGGAAACCCAAGGTTTCTTAGGAGAAAACTCATTTTCTTCTCAGAACCATGCCGGCAGTGAGGAAAACCCCGACAACAACAATGCTTTTCAGGTAGCTTCGGGGCCGCATGAACGGAGCTTTCATAATGGGAAAAGAAGCCTTATGCCATCAGTCTCCAATTTCTAGGTTGACACGCAGCATACACGCAGGACCAGAGCTTACTGTCTCTACGCAGTGTTCTGGTAATGAAACGGTTGCTTAAGCAAAGTCCATAGGAGTCTTGGAAAGCTTACTACCGTGAAACTAAAGCAGAACTGCGATGAAGGCCTCATGGAGCTGCTGCACGCCTCCCGTTTTGCCAGCATAATCAGGGACTTACTTCGAGGCTAGTGCTCACATTGACTTTCACGTTTGGTATAGAGCAGAGCAGGGTGAGCTTCCAACTAGGAACTGGAAGCACAAGGTTTCTTTCGAGAAAACTCATTTTCTTCTATGTGCCATGCCGGCTGTAAGTAAAAGCACGGTAACAACAGTGTTTTGCAGGAAGCTTCGAGGCAGCATGAATGGAGCTTTCAAAACGGAAAAACAAGCCTTGTGCCATCAGTCTCTAATTTCTAGGTTGACACGCAGCATACACGCAGGAGCAGAGCTTCCTGGTTCTACGCAGTGTTCTGGTACTGAAACGGGTGCTGAAGCAAGTCCGCTAGGAGTGTTGAAAAGCTTACTACCTTGAAACTAAAGCAGAACAACGATGAAGGCCTCATGGAGCTGCTGCACGCCTCTCGTTTTGCAAGGATAATCAGGGCCTTACTTCGAAGCTTGGGCTCACGTTGACTTTCACTTTAGGTATAGCGCAGAGCAGGGTGAGCTTCCAACAAGGAACTGGAAACCCAAGGTTTCTTAGGAGAAAACTCATTTTCTTCTCAGAACCATGCCGGCAGTGAGGAAAACCCCGGCAACAACAATGTTTTTCAGGTAGCTTCGAGGCCGCATGAACGGAGCTTTCATAATGGGAAAAGAAGCCTTATGCCATCAGTCTCCAATTTCTAGGTTGACACGCAGCATACACGCAGGACCAGAGCTTACTGTCTCTACGCAGTGTTCTGGTACCGAAACGGTTGCCTAAGCAAAGTCCCTAGGAGTCTTGGAAAGCTTACTACCGTGAAACTAAAGCAGAACAGCGATGAAGGCCTCATGGAGCTGCTGCACGCCTCCCGTTTTGCCAGCATAATCAGGGCCTTACTTCGAGGCTAGTGCTCACATTGACTTTCACGTTTGGTATAGAGCAGAGCAGGGTGAGCTTCCAACTAGGAACTGGAAGCACAAGGTTTCTTTCGAGAAAACTCATTTTCTTCTATGTGCCATGCCGGCTGTAAGTAAAAGCACGGTAACAACAGTGCTTTTCAGGGAGCTTCGGGGCCGCATCAACGGAGCTTTCATAATGGGAAAACTAGCCTTGTGACATCAGTCTGTAATTTCTAGGTTGACACGCAGCATACACGCAGGAGCAGAGCTTCCTGGTTCTACGCAGTGTTCTGGTACTGAAACGGGTGCTGAAGCAAGTCCGCTAGGAGTTTGAAAAGCTTACTACCTTGAAACTAAAGCAGAACAACGATGAAGGCCTCATGGAGCTGCTGCACGCCTCTCGTTTTGCAAGGATAATCAGAGCCTTATTTCGAAGCTTGGGCTCACGTTGACTTTCACTTTAGGTATAGCGCAGAGCAGGGTGAGCTTCCAACAAGGAACTGGAAACCCAAGGTTTCTTAGGAGAAAACTCATTTTCTTCTCAGAACCATGCCGGCAGTGAGGAAAACCCCGGCAACAACAATGCTTTTCAGGTAGCTTCGGGGCCGCATGAACGGAGCTTTCATAATGGGAAAAGAAGCCTTATGCCATCAGTCTCCAATTTCTAGGTTGACACGCAGCATACACGCAGGACCAGAGCTTACTGTCTCTACGCAGTGTTCTGGTACTGAAACGGTTGCTTAAGCAAAGTCCATAGGAGTCTTGGAAAGCGTACTACCGTGAAACTAAAGCAGAACAGCGATGAAGGCCTCATGGAGCTGCTGCACGCCTCCCGTTTTGCCAGCATAATCAGGGCCTTACTTCGAGGCTAGTGCTCACATTGACTTTCACGTTTGGTATAGAGCAGAGCAGGGTGAGCTTCCAACTAGGAACTGGAAGCACAAGGTTTCTTTCGAGAAAACTCATTTTCTTCTATGTGCCATGCCGGCTGTAAGTAAAAGCACGGTAACAACAGTGCTTTGCAGGAAGCTTCGGGGCCGCATCAACGGAGCTTTCAAAACGGAAAAACAAGCCTTGTGCCATCAGTCTCTAATTTCTAGGTTGACACGCAGCATACACGCAGGAGCAGAGCTTCCTGGTTCTACGCAGTGTTCTGGTACTGAAACGGGTGCTGAAGCAAGTCCGCTAGGAGTGTTGAAAAGCTTACTACCTTGAAACTAAAGCAGAACAACGATGAAGGCCTCATGGAGCTGCTGCACGCCTCTCGTTTTGCAAGGATAATCAGGGCCTTATTTCGAAGCTTGGGCTCACGTTGACTTTCACTTTAGGTATAGTGCAGAGCAGGGTAAGCTTCCAACAAGGAACTGGAAACCCAAGGTTTCTTAGGAGAAAACTCATTTTCTTCTCAGAACCATGCCGGCAGTGAGGAAAACCCCGACAACAACAATGCTTTTCAGGTAGCTTCGGGGCCGCATGAACGGAGCTTTCATAATGGGAAAAGAAGCCTTATGCCATCAGTCTCCAATTTCTAGGTTGACACGCAGCATACACGCAGGACCAGAGCTTACTGTCTCTACGCAGTGTTCTGGTAATGAAACGGTTGCTTAAGCAAAGTCCATAGGAGTCTTGGAAAGCTTACTACCGTGAAACTAAAGCAGAACTGCGATGAAGGCCTCATGGAGCTGCTGCACGCCTCCCGTTTTGCCAGCATAATCAGGGACTTACTTCGAGGCTAGTGCTCACATTGACTTTCACGTTTGGTATAGAGCAGAGCAGGGTGAGCTTCCAACTAGGAACTGGAAGCACAAGGTTTCTTTCGAGAAAACTCATTTTCTTCTATGTGCCATGCCGGCTGTAAGTAAAAGCACGGTAACAACAGTGTTTTGCAGGAAGCTTCGAGGCAGCATGAATGGAGCTTTCAAAACGGAAAAACAAGCCTTGTGCCATCAGTCTCTAATTTCTAGGTTGACACGCAGCATACACGCAGGAGCAGAGCTTCCTGGTTCTACGCAGTGTTCTGGTACTGAAACGGGTGCTGAAGCAAGTCCGCTAGGAGTGTTGAAAAGCTTACTACCTTGAAACTAAAGCAGAACAACGATGAAGGCCTCATGGAGCTGCTGCACGCCTCTCGTTTTGCAAGGATAATCAGGGCCTTACTTCGAAGCTTGGGCTCACGTTGACTTTCACTTTAGGTATAGCGCAGAGCAGGGTGAGCTTCCAACAAGGAACTGGAAACCCAAGGTTTCTTAGGAGAAAACTCATTTTCTTCTCAGAACCATGCCGGCAGTGAGGAAAACCCCGGCAACAACAATGTTTTTCAGGTAGCTTCGAGGCCGCATGAACGGAGCTTTCATAATGGGAAAAGAAGCCTTATGCCATCAGTCTCCAATTTCTAGGTTGACACGCAGCATACACGCAGGACCAGAGCTTACTGTCTCTACGCAGTGTTCTGGTACCGAAACGGTTGCCTAAGCAAAGTCCCTAGGAGTCTTGGAAAGCTTACTACCGTGAAACTAAAGCAGAACAGCGATGAAGGCCTCATGGAGCTGCTGCACGCCTCCCGTTTTGCCAGCATAATCAGGGCCTTACTTCGAGGCTAGTGCTCACATTGACTTTCACGTTTGGTATAGAGCAGAGCAGGGTGAGCTTCCAACTAGGAACTGGAAGCACAAGGTTTCTTTCGAGAAAACTCATTTTCTTCTATGTGCCATGCCGGCTGTAAGTAAAAGCACGGTAACAACAGTGCTTTTCAGGGAGCTTCGGGGCCGCATCAACGGAGCTTTCATAATGGGAAAACTAGCCTTGTGACATCAGTCTGTAATTTCTAGGTTGACACGCAGCATACACGCAGGAGCAGAGCTTCCTGGTTCTACGCAGTGTTCTGGTACTGAAACGGGTGCTGAAGCAAGTCCGCTAGGAGTGTTGAAAAGCTTACTACCTTGAAACTAAAGCAGAACAACGATGAAGGCCTCATGGAGCTGCTGCACGCCTCTCGTTTTGCAAGGATAATCAGAGCCTTATTTCGAAGCTTGGGCTCACGTTGACTTTCACTTTAGGTATAGCGCAGAGCAGGGTGAGCTTCCAACAAGGAACTGGAAACCCAAGGTTTCTTAGGAGAAAACTCATTTTCTTCTCAGAACCATGCCGGCAGTGAGGAAAACCCCGGCAACAACAATGCTTTTCAGGTAGCTTCGGGGCCGCATGAACGGAGCTTTCATAATGGGAAAAGAAGCCTTATGCCATCAGTCTCCAATTTCTAGGTTGACACTCAGCATACACGCAGGACCAGAGCTTACTGTCTCTACGCAGTGTTCTGGTACCGAAACGGTTGCTTAAGCAAAGTCCATAGGAGTCTTGGAAAGCTTACTACCGTGAAACTAAAGCAGAACAGCGATGAAGGCCTCATGGAGCTGCTGCACGCCTCCCGTTTTGCCAGCATAATCAGGGCCTTACTTCGAGGCTAGTGCTCACATTGACTTTCACGTTTGGTATAGAGCAGAGCAGGGTGAGCTATCAACTAGGAACTGGAAGCACAAGGTTTCTTTCGAGAAAACTCATTTTCTTCTATGAACCATGCCGGCTGTAAGTAAAAGCACGGTAACAACAGTGCTTTTCAGGGAGCTTCGGGGCCGCATCAACGGAGCTTTCATAATGGGAAAACTAGCCTTCTGCCATCAGTCTCTAATTTCTAGGTTGACACGCAGCATACACGCAGGAGCAGAGCTTCCTGGTTCTACGCAGTGTTCTGGTACTGAAACGGGTGCTGAAGCAAGTCCTGTAGGAGTGTTGAAAAGCTTACTACCTTGAAACTAAAGCAGAACAACGATGAAGGCCTCATGGAGCTGCTGCACGCCTCTCGTTTTGCAAGGATAATCAGAGCCTTATTTCGAAGCTTGGGCTCACGTTGACTTTCACTTTAGGTATAGCGCAGAGCAGGGTGAGCTTCCAACAAGGAACTGGAAACCCAAGGTTTCTTAGGAGAAAACTCATTTTCTTCTCAGAACCATGCCGGCAGTGAGTTAAACCCCGGCAACAACAATGCTTTTCAGGTAGCTTCGGGGCCGCATGAACGGAGCTTTCATAATGGGAAAAGAAGCCTTATGCCATCAGTCTCCAATTTCTAGGTTGACACGCAGCATACACGCAGGACCAGAGCTTACTGTCTCTACGCAGTGTTCTGGTACTGAAACGGTTGCTTAAGCAAAGTCCATAGGAGTCTTGGAAAGCGTACTACCGTGAAACTAAAGCAGAACAGCGATGAAGGCCTCATGGAGCTGCTGCACGCCTCCCGTTTTGCCAGCATAATCAGGGCCTTACTTCGAGGCTAGTGCTCACATTGACTTTCACGTTTGGTATAGAGCAGAGCAGGGTGAGCTTCCAACTAGGAACTGGAAGCACAAGGTTTCTTTCGAGAAAACTCATTTTCTTCTATGTGCCATGCCGGCTGTAAGTAAAAGCACGGTAACAACAGTGCTTTTCAGGGAGCTTCGGGGCCGCATCAACGGAGCTTTCATAATGGGAAAACTAGCCTTCTGCCATCAGTCTCTAATTTCTAGGTTGACACGCAGCATACACGCAGGAGCAGAGCTTCCTGGTTCTACGCAGTGTTCTGGTACTGAAACGGGTGCTGAAGCAAGTCCGCTAGGAGTGTTGAAAAGCTTACTACCTTGAAACTAAAGCAGAACAACGATGAAGGCCTCATGGAGCTGCTGCACGCCTCTCGTTTTGCAAGGATAATCAGAGCCTTATTTCGAAGCTTGGGCTCACGTTGACTTTCACTTTAGGTATAGCGCAGAGCAGGGTGAGCTTCCAACAAGGAACTGGAAACCCAAGGTTTCTTAGGAGAAAACTCATTTTCTTCTCAGAACCATGCCGGCAGTGAGGAAAACCCCGGCAACAACAATGCTTTTCAGGTAGCTTCGGGGCCGCATGAACGGAGCTTTCATAATGGGAAAAGAAGCCTTATGCCATCAGTCTCCAATTTCTAGGTTGACACGCAGCATACACGCAGGACCAGAGCTTACTGTCTCTACGCAGTGTTCTGGTACTGAAACGGTTGCTTAAGCAAAGTCCATAGGAGTCTTGGAAAGCGTACTACCGTGAAACTAAAGCAGAACAGCGATGAAGGCCTCATGGAGCTGCTGCACGCCTCCCGTTTTGCCAGCATAATCAGGGCCTTACTTCGAGGCTAGTGCTCACATTGACTTTCACGTTTGGTATAGAGCAGAGCAGGGTGAGCTTCCAACTAGGAACTGGAAGCACAAGGTTTCTTTCGAGAAAACTCATTTTCTTCTATGTGCCATGCCGGCTGTAAGTAAAAGCACGGTAACAACAGTGCTTTGCAGGAAGCTTCGGGGCCGCATCAACGGAGCTTTCAAAACGGAAAAACAAGCCTTGTGCCATCAGTCTCTAATTTCTAGGTTGACACGCAGCATACACGCAGGAGCAGAGCTTCCTGGTTCTACGCAGTGTTCTGGTACTGAAACGGGTGCTGAAGCAAGTCCGCTAGGAGTGTTGAAAAGCTTACTACCTTGAAACTAAAGCAGAACAACGATGAAGGCCTCATGGAGCTGCTGCACGCCTCTCGTTTTGCAAGGATAATCAGAGCCTTATTTCGAAGCTTGGGCTCACGTTGACTTTCACTTTAGGTATAGTGCAGAGCAGGGTGAGCTTCCAACAAGGAACTGGAAACCCAAGGTTTCTTAGGAGAAAACTCATTTTCTTCTCAGAACCATGCCGGCAGTGAGGAAAACCCCGGCAACAACAATGTTTTTCAGGTAGCTTCGAGGCCGCATGAACGGAGCTTTCATAATGGGAAAAGAAGCCTTATGCCATCAGTCTCCAATTTCTAGGTTGACACGCAGCATACACGCAGGACCAGAGCTTACTGTCTCTACGCAGTGTTCTGGTACCGAAACGGTTGCCTAAGCAAAGTCCCTAGGAGTCTTGGAAAGCTTACTACCGTGAAACTAAAGCAGAACAGCGATGAAGGCCTCATGGAGCTGCTGCACGCCTCCCGTTTTGCCAGCATAATCAGGGCCTTACTTCGAGGCTAGTGCTCACATTGACTTTCACGTTTGGTATAGAGCAGAGCAGGGTGAGCTTCCAACTAGGAACTGGAAGCACAAGGTTTCTTTCGAGAAAACTCATTTTCTTCTATGTGCCATGCCGGCTGTAAGTAAAAGCACGGTAACAACAGTGCTTTTCAGGGAGCTTCGGGGCCGCATCAACGGAGCTTTCATAATGGGAAAACTAGCCTTGTGACATCAGTCTATAATTTCTAGGTTGACACGCAGCATACACGCAGGAGCAGAGCTTCCTGGTTCTACGCAGTGTTCTGGTACTGAAACGGGTGCTGAAGCAAGTCCGCTAGGAGTGTTGAAAAGCTTACTACCTTGAAACTAAAGCAGAACAACGATGAAGGCCTCATGGAGCTGCTGCACGCCTCTCGTTTTGCAAGGATAATCAGAGCCTTATTTCGAAGCTTGGGCTCACGTTGACTTTCACTTTAGGTATAGCGCAGAGCAGGGTGAGCTTCCAACAAGGAACTGGAAACCCAAGGTTTCTTAGGAGAAAACTCATTTTCTTCTCAGAACCATGCCGGCAGTGAGGAAAACCCCGGCAACAACAATGCTTTTCAGGTAGCTTCGGGGCCGCATGAACGGAGCTTTCATAATGGGAAAAGAAGCCTTATGCCATCAGTCTCCAATTTCTAGGTTGACACTCAGCATACACGCAGGACCAGAGCTTACTGTCTCTACGCAGTGTTCTGGTACCGAAACGGTTGCTTAAGCAAAGTCCATAGGAGTCTTGGAAAGCTTACTACCGTGAAACTAAAGCAGAACAGCGATGAAGGCCTCATGGAGCTGCTGCACGCCTCCCGTTTTGCCAGCATAATCAGGGCCTTACTTCGAGGCTAGTGCTCACATTGACTTTCACGTTTGGTATAGAGCAGAGCAGGGTGAGCTATCAACTAGGAACTGGAAGCACAAGGTTTCTTTCGAGAAAACTCATTTTCTTCTATGAACCATGCCGGCTGTAAGTAAAAGCACGGTAACAACAGTGCTTTTCAGGGAGCTTCGGGGCCGCATCAACGGAGCTTTCATAATGGGAAAACTAGCCTTCTGCCATCAGTCTCTAATTTCTAGGTTGACACGCAGCATACACGCAGGAGCAGAGCTTCCTGGTTCTACGCAGTGTTCTGGTACTGAAACGGGTGCTGAAGCAAGTCCTGTAGGAGTGTTGAAAAGCTTACTACCTTGAAACTAAAGCAGAACAACGATGAAGGCCTCATGGAGCTGCTGCACGCCTCTCGTTTTGCAAGGATAATCAGGGCCTTATTTCGAAGCTTGGGCTCACGTTGACTTTCACTTTAGGTATAGCGCAGAGCAGGGTGAGCTTCCAACAAGGAACTGGAAACCCAAGGTTTCTTAGGAGAAAACTCATTTTCTTCTCAGAACCATGCCGGCAGTGAGGAAAACCCCGGCAACAACAATGCTTTTCAGGTAGCTTCGGGGCCGCATGAACGGAGCTTTCATAATGGGAAAAGAAGCCTTATGCCATCAGTCTCCAATTTCTAGGTTGACACGCAGCATACACGCAGGACCAGAGCTTACTGTCTCTACGCAGTGTTCTGGTACTGAAACGGTTGCTTAAGCAAAGTCCATAGGAGTCTTGGAAAGCGTACTACCGTGAAACTAAAGCAGAACAGCGATGAAGGCCTCATGGAGCTGCTGCACGCCTCCCGTTTTGCCAGCATAATCAGGGCCTTACTTCGAGGCTAGTGCTCACATTGACTTTCACGTTTGGTATAGAGCAGAGCAGGGTGAGCTTCCAACTAGGAACTGGAAGCACAAGGTTTCTTTCGAGAAAACTCATTTTCTTCTATGTGCCATGCCGGCTGTAAGTAAAAGCACGGTAACAACAGTGCTTTGCAGGAAGCTTCGGGGCCGCATCAACGGAGCTTTCAAAACGGAAAAACAAGCCTTGTGCCATCAGTCTCTAATTTCTAGGTTGACACGCAGCATACACGCAGGAGCAGAGCTTCCTGGTTCTACGCAGTGTTCTGGTACTGAAACGGGTGCTGAAGCAAGTCCGCTAGGAGTGTTGAAAAGCTTACTACCTTGAAACTAAAGCAGAACAACGATGAAAGCCTCATGGAGCTGCTGCACGCCTCTCGTTTTGCAAGGATAATCAGGGCCTTATTTCGAAGCTTGGGCTCACGTTGACTTTCACTTTAGGTATAGTGCAGAGCAGGGTGAGCTTCCAACAAGGAACTGGAAACCCAAGGTTTCTTAGGAGAAAACTCATTTTCTTCTCAGAACCATGCCGGCAGTGAGGAAAACCCCGGCAACAACAATGCTTTTCAGGTAGCTTCGGGGCCGCATGAACGGAGCTTTCATAATGGGAAAAGAAGCCTTATGCCATCAGTCTCCAATTTCTAGGTTGACACGCAGCATACACGCAGGACCAGAGCTTACTGTCTCTACGCAGTGTTCTGGTACTGAAACGGTTGCTTAAGCAAAGTCCATAGGAGTCTTGGAAAGCGTACTACCGTGAAACTAAAGCAGAACAGCGATGAAGGCCTCATGGAGCTGCTGCACGCCTCCCGTTTTGCCAGCATAATCAGGGCCTTACTTCGAGGCTAGTGCTCACATTGACTTTCACGTTTGGTATAGAGCAGAGCAGGGTGAGCTTCCAACTAGGAACTGGAAGCACAAGGTTTCTTTCGAGAAAACTCATTTTCTTCTATGTGCCATGCCGGCTGTAAGTAAAAGCACGGTAACAACAGTGCTTTGCAGGAAGCTTCGGGGCCGCATCAACGGAGCTTTCATAATGGGAAAACTAGCCTTGTGCCATCAGTCTCTACTTTCTAGGTTGACACGCAGCATACACGCAGGAGCAGAGCTTCCTGGTTCTACGCAGTGTTCTGGTACTGAAACGGGTGCTGAAGCAAGGCCCCTAGGAGTGTTGAAAAGCTTACTACCTTGAAACTAAAGCAGAACAACGATGAAGGCCTCATGGAGCTGCTGCACGCCTCTCGTTTTGCAAGGATAATCAGGGCCTTACTTCGAAGCTTGGGCTCACGTTGACTTTCACTTTAGCTATAGCGCAGAGCAGGGTGAGCTTCCAACAAGGAACTGGAAACCCAAGGTTTCTTAGGAGAAAACTCATTTTCTTCTCAGAACCATGCCGGCAGTGAGGAAAACCCCGGCAACAACAATGCTTTTCAGGTAGCTTCGAGGCCGCATGAACGGAGCTTTCATAATGGGAAAAGAAGCCTTATGCCATCAGTCTCCAATTTCTAGGTTGACACGCAGCATACACGCAGGACCAGAGCTTACTGTCTCTACGCAGTGTTCTGGTACCGAAACGGTTGCCTAAGCAATGTCCCTAGGAACGTTGGAAAGCTTACTACCCTGAAACTAAAGCAGAACAGCGATGAAGGCCTCATGGAGCTGCTGCACGCCTCCCGTTTTGCCAGCATAATCAGGGCCTTACTTCGAGGCTAGTGCTCACATTGACTTTCACGTTTGGTATAGAGCAGAGCAGGGTGAGCTTCCAACTAGGAACTGGAAGCACAAGGTTTCTTTCGAGAAAACTCATTTTCTTCTATGTGCCATGCCGGCTGTAAGTAAAAGCACGGTAACAACAGTGTTTTGCAGGAAGCTTCGAGGCAGCATGAATGGAGCTTTCAAAACGGAAAAACAAGCCTTGTGCCATCAGTCTCTAATTTCTAGGTTGACACGCAGCATACACGCAGGAGCAGAGCTTCCTGGTTCTACGCAGTGTTCTGGTACTGAAACGGGTGCTGAAGCATGTCCGCTAGGAGTGTTGAAAAGCTTACTACCTTGAAACTAAAGCAGAACAACGATGAAGGCCTCATGGAGCTGCTGCACGCCTCTCGTTTTGCAAGGATAATCAGGGCCTTATTTCGAAGCTTGGGCTCACGTTGACTTTCACTTTAGGTATAGCGCAGAGCAGGGTGAGCTTCCAACAAGGAACTGGAAACCCAAGGTTTCTTAGGAGAAAACCCATTTTCTTCTCAGAACCATGCCGGCAGTGAGGAAAACCCCGGCAACAACAATGCTTTTCAGGTAGCTTCGGGGCCGCATGAACGGAGCTTTCATAATGGGAAAAGAAGCCTTATGCCATCAGTCTCCAATTTCTAGGTTGACACGCAGCATACACGCAGGACCAGAGCTTACTGTCTCTACGCAGTGTTCTGGTACTGAAACGGTTGCTTAAGCAAAGTCCATAGGAGTCTTGGAAAGCTTACTACCGTGAAACTAAAGCAGAACTGCGATGAAGGCCTCATGGAGCTGCTGCACGCCTCCCGTTTTGCCAGCATAATCAGGGCCTTACTTCGAGGCTAGTGCTCACATTGACTTTCACGTTTGGTATAGAGCAGAGCAGGGTGAGCTTCCAACTAGGAACTGGAAGCACAAGGTTTCTTTCGAGAAAACTCATTTTCTTCTATGTGCCATGCCGGCTGTAAGTAAAAGCACGGTAACAACAGTGCTTTGCAGGAAGCTTCGGGGCCGCATCAACGGAGCTTTCATAATGGGAAAACTAGCCTTGTGCCATCAGTCTCTACTTTCTAGGTTGACACGCAGCATACACGCAGGAGCAGAGCTTCCTGGTTCTACGCAGTGTTCTGGTACTGAAACGGGTGCTGAAGCAAGGCCCCTAGGAGTGTTGAAAAGCTTACTACCTTGAAACTAAAGCAGAACAACGATGAAGGCCTCATGGAGCTGCTGCACGCCTCTCGTTTTGCAAGGATAATCAGGGCCTTACTTCGAAGCTTGGGCTCACGTTGACTTTCACTTTAGGTATAGCGCAGAGCAGGGTGAGCTTCCAACAAGGAACTGGAAACCCAAGGTTTCTTAGGAGAAAACTCATTTTCTTCTCAGAACCATGCCGGCAGTGAGGAAAACCCCGGCAACAACAATGCTTTTCAGGTAGCTTCGAGGCCGCATGAACGGAGCTTTCATAATGGGAAAAGAAGCCTTATGCCATCAGTCTCCAATTTCTAGGTTGACACGCAGCATACACGCAGGACCAGAGCTTACTGTCTCTACGCAGTGTTCTGGTACCGAAACGGTTGCCTAAGCAATGTCCCTAGGAACGTTGGAAAGCTTACTACCCTGAAACTAAAGCAGAACAGCGATGAAGGCCTCATGGAGCTGCTGCACGCCTCCCGTTTTGCCAGCATAATCAGGGCCTTACTTCGAGGCTAGTGCTCACATTGACTTTCACGTTTGGTATAGAGCAGAGCAGGGTGAGCTTCCAACTAGGAACTGGAAGCACAAGGTTTCTTTCGAGAAAACTCATTTTCTTCTATGTGCCATGCCGGCTGTAAGTAAAAGCACGGTAACAACAGTGTTTTGCAGGAAGCTTCGAGGCAGCATGAATGGAGCTTTCAAAACGGAAAAACAAGCCTTGTGCCATCAGTCTCTAATTTCTAGGTTGACACGCAGCATACACGCAGGAGCAGAGCTTCCTGGTTCTACGCAGTGTTCTGGTACTGAAACGGGTGCTGAAGCAAGTCCGCTAGGAGTGTTGAAAAGCTTACTACCTTGAAACTAAAGCAGAACAACGATGAAGGCCTCATGGAGCTGTTGCACGACTCTCGTTTTGCAAGGATAATCAGTGCCTTACTTCGAAGCTTGGGCTCACGTTGACTTTGATTTTAGGTATACCGCAGAGCAGGGTGAGCTTCCAACAAGGAACTGGAAACCCAAGGTTTCTTAGGAGAAAACTCATTTTCTTCTCAGAACCATGCCGGCAGTGAGGAAAACCCCAGCAACAACAATGCTTTTCAGGTAGCTTCGAGGCCGCATGAACGGAGCTTTCATAATGGGAAAAGAAGCCTTATGCCATCAGTCTTTAATTTCTAGGTTGACACGCAGCATACACGCAGGACCAGAGCTTACTGTCTCTACGCAGTGTTCTGGTACCGAAACGGTTGCTTAAGCAAAGTCCCTAGGAACGTTGGAAAGCTTACTACCGTGAAACTAAAGCAGAACAGCGATGAAGGCCTCATGGAGCTGCTGCACGCCTCCCGTTTTGCCAGCATAATCAGGGCCTTACTTCGAGGCTAGTGCTCACATTGACTTTCACGTTTGGTATAGAGCAGAGCAGGGTGAGCTTCCAACTAGGAACTGGAAGCACAAGGTTTCTTTCGAGAAAACTCATTTTCTTCTATGAACCATGCCGGCTGTAAGTAAAAGCACGGTAACAACAGTGCTTTTCAGGGAGCTTCGGGGCCGCATCAACGGAGCTTTCATAATGGGAAAACTAGCCTTGTGCCATCAGTCTCTACTTTCTAGGTTGACACGCAGCATACACGCAGGAGCAGAGCTTCCTGGTTCTACGCAGTGTTCTGGTACTGAAACGGGTGCTGAAGCAAGGCCCCTAGGAGTGTTGAAAAGCTTACTACCTTGAAACTAAAGCAGAACAACGATGAAGGCCTCATGGAGCTGCTGCACGCCTCTCGTTTTACAAGGGTAATCAGGGCCTTACTTCGAAGCTTGGGCTCACGTTGACTTTCACTTTAGGTATAGCGCAGAGCAGGGTGAGCTTCCAACAAGGAACTGGAAACCCAAGGTTTCTTAGGAGAAAACTCATTTTCTTCTCAGAACCATGCCGGCAGTGAGGAAAACCCCGGCAACAACAATGCTTTTCAGGTAGCTTCGAGGCCGCATGAACGGAGCTTTCATAATGGGAAAAGAAGCCTTATGCCATCAGTCTCCAATTTCTAGGTTGACACGCAGCATACACGCAGGACCAGAGCTTACTGTCTCTACGCAGTGTTCTGGTACCGAAACGGTTGCCTAAGCAATGTCCCTAGGAACGTTGGAAAGCTTACTACCCTGAAACTAAAGCAGAACAGCGATGAAGGCCTCATGGAGCTGCTGCACGCCTCCCGTTTTGCCAGCATAATCAGGGCCTTACTTCGAGGCTAGTGCTCACATTGACTTTCACGTTTGGTATAGAGCAGAGCAGGGTGAGCTTCCAACTAGGAACTGGAAGCACAAGGTTTCTTTCGAGAAAACTCATTTTCTTCTATGTGCCATGCCGGATGTAAGTAAAAGCACGGTAACAACAGTGTTTTGCAGGAAGCTTCGAGGCAGCATGAATGGAGCTTTCAAAACGGAAAAACAAGCCTTGTGCCATCAGTCTCTAATTTCTAGGTTGACACGCAGCATACACGCAGGAGCAGAGCTTCCTGGTTCTACGCAGTGTTCTGGTACTGAAACGGGTGCTGAAGCAAGTCCGCTAGGAGTGTTGAAAAGCTTACTACCTTGAAACTAAAGCAGAACAACGATGAAGGCCTCATGGAGCTGTTGCACGACTCTCGTTTTGCAAGGATAATCAGGGCCTTACTTCGAAGCTTGGGCTCACGTTGACTTTGATTTTAGGTATACCGCAGAGCAGGGTGAGCTTCCAACAAGGAACTGGAAACCCAAGGTTTCTTAGGAGAAAACTCATTTTCTTCTCAGAACCATGCCGGCAGTGAGGAAAACCCCAGCAACAACAATGCTTTTCAGGTAGCTTCGAGGCCGCATGAACGGAGCTTTCATAATGGGAAAAGAAGCCTTATGCCATCAGTCTTTAATTTCTAGGTTGACACGCAGCATACACGCAGGACCAGAGCTTACTGTCTCTACGCAGTGTTCTGGTACCGAAACGGTTGCTTAAGCAAAGTCCCTAGGAACGTTGGAAAGCTTACTACCGTGAAACTAAAGCAGAACAGCGATGAAGGCCTCATGGAGCTGCTGCACGCCTCCCGTTTTGCCAGCATAATCAGGGCCTTACTTCGAGGCTAGTGCTCACATTGACTTTCACGTTTGGTATAGAGCAGAGCAGGGTGAGCTTCCAACTAGGAACTGGAAGCACAAGGTTTCTTTCGAGAAAACTCATTTTCTTCTATGAACCATGCCGGCTGTAAGTAAAAGCACGGTAACAACAGTGCTTTTCAGGGAGCTTCGGGGCCGCATCAACGGAGCTTTCATAATGGGAAAACTAGCCTTGTGCCATCAGTCTCTACTTTCTAGGTTGACACGCAGCATACACGCAGGAGCAGAGCTTCCTGGTTCTACGCAGTGTTCTGGTACTGAAACGGGTGCTGAAGCAAGGCCCCTAGGAGTGTTGAAAAGCTTACTACCTTGAAACTAAAGCAGAACAACGATGAAGGCCTCATGGAGCTGCTGCACGCCTCTCGTTTTACAAGGGTAATCAGGGCCTTACTTCGAAGCTTGGGCTCACGTTGACTTTCACTTTAGGTATAGCGCAGAGCAGGGTGAGCTTCCAACAAGGAACTGGAAACCCAAGGTTTCTTAGGAGAAAACTCATTTTCTTCTCAGAACCATGCCGGCAGTGAGGAAAACCCCGGCAACAACAATGCTTTTCAGGTAGCTTCGAGGCCGCATGAACGGAGCTTTCATAATGGGAAAAGAAGCCTTATGCCATCAGTCTCCAATTTCTAGGTTGACAGGCAGCATACACGCAGGACCAGAGCTTACTGTCTCTACGCAGTGTTCTGGTACCGAAACGGTTGCTTAAGCAATGTCCATAGGAGTCTTGGAAAGCTTACTACCGTGAAACTAAAGCAGAACATCGATGAAGGCCTCATGGAGCTGCTGCACGCCTCCCGTTTTGCCAGCATAATCAGGGCCTTACTTCGAGGCTAGTGCTCACATTGACTTTCACGTTTGGTATAGAGCAGAGCAGGGTGCGCTTCCAACTAGGAACTGGAAGCACAAGGTTTCTTTCGAGAAAACTCATTTTCTTCTATGTGCCATGCCGGCTGTAAGTAAAAGCACGGTAACAACAGTGCTTTGCAGGAAGCTTCGGGGCCGCATCAACGGAGCTTTCATAATGGGAAAACTAGCCTTGTGCCATCAGTCTCTACTTTCTAGGTTGACACGCAGCATACACGCAGGAGCAGAGCTTCCTGGTTCTACGCAGTGTTCTGGTACTGAAACGGGTGCTGAAGCAAGGCCCCTAGGAGTGTTGAAAAGCTTACTACCTTGAAACTAAAGCAGAACAACGATGAAGGCCTCATGGAGCTGCTGCACGCCTCTCGTTTTGCAAGGATAATCAGGGCCTTACTTCGAAGCTTGGGCTCACGTTGACTTTCACTTTAGCTATAGCGCAGAGCAGGGTGAGCTTCCAACAAGGAACTGGAAACCCAAGGTTTCTTAGGAGAAAACTCATTTTCTTCTCAGAACCATGCCGGCAGTGAGGAAAACCCCGGCAACAACAATGCTTTTCAGGTAGCTTCGAGGCCGCATGAAAGGAGCTTTCATAATGGGAAAAGAAGCCTTATGCCATCAGTCTCCAATTTCTAGGTTGACACGCAGCATACACGCAGGACCAGAGCTTACTGTCTCTACGCAGTGTTCTGGTACCGAAACGGTTGCTTAAGCAAAGTCCCTAGGAGTCTTGGAAAGCTTACTACCGTGAAACTAAAGCAGAACAGCGATGAAGGCCTCATGGAGCTGCTGCACGCCTCCCGTTTTGCCAGCATAATCAGGGCCTTACTTCGAGGCTAGTGCTCACATTGACTTTCACGTTTGGTATAGAGCAGAGCAGGGTGAGCTTCCAACTAGGAACTGGAAGCACAAGGTTTCTTTCGAGAAAACTCATTTTCTTCTATGAACCATGCCGGCTGTAAGTAAAAGCACGGTAACAACAGTGCTTTTCAGGGAGCTTCGGGGCCGCATCAACGGAGCTTTCATAATGGGAAAACTAGCCTTCTGCCATCAGTCTCTAATTTCTAGGTTGTCACGCTTCATACACGCAGGAGCAGAGCTTCCTGGTTCTACGCAGTGTTCTGGTACTGAAACGGGTGCTGAAGCAAGGCCCCTAGGAGTGTTGAAAAGCTTACTACCTTGAAACTAAAGCAGAACAACGATGAAGGCCTCATGGAGCTGCTGCACGCCTCTCGTTTTGCAAGGATAATCAGGGCCTTATTTCGAAGCTTGGGCTCACGTTGACTTTCACTTTAGGTATAGCGCAGAGCAGGGTGAGCTTCCAACAAGGAACTGGAAACCCAAGGTTTCTTAGGAGAAAACTCATTTTCTTCTCAGAACCATGCCGGCAGTGAGGAAAACCCCGGCAACAACAATGCTTTTCAGGTAGCTTCGGGGCCGCATGAACGGAGCTTTCATAATGGGAAAAGAAGCCTTATGCCATCAGTCTCCAATTTCTAGGTTGACACGCAGCATACACGCAGGACCAGAGCTTACTGTCTCTACGCAGTGTTCTGGTACTGAAACGGTTGCTTAAGCAAAGTCCATAGGAGTCTTGGAAAGCTTACTACTGTGAAACTAAAGCAGATCAGCGATGAAGGCCTCATGGAGCTGCTGCACGCCTCCCGTTTTGCCAGCATAATCAGGGCCTTACTTCGAGGCTAGTGCTCACATTGACTTTCACGTTTGGTATAGAGCAGAGCAGGGTGAGCTTCCAACTAGGAACTGGAAGCACAAGGTTTCTTTCGAGAAAACTCATTTTCTTCTATGTGCCATGCCGGCTGTAAGTAAAAGCACGGTAACAACAGTGCTTTGCAGGAAGCTTCGGGGCCGCATCAACGGAGCTTTCATAATGGGAAAACTAGCCTTGTGCCATCAGTCTCTAATTTCTAGGTTGACACGCAGCATACACGCAGGAGCAGAGCTTCCTGGTTCTACGCAGTGTTCTGGTACTGAGACGGGTGCTGAAGCAAGGCCCCTAGGAGTGTTGAAAAGCTTACTACCTTGAAACTAAAGCAGAACAACGATGAAGGCCTCATGGAGCTGCTGCACGCCTCTCGTTTTGCAAGGATAATCAGGTCCTTACTTCGAAGCTTGGGCTCACGTTGACTTTCACTTTAGGTATAGCGCAGAGCAGGGTGAGCGTCCAACAAGGAACTGGAAACCCAAGGTTTCTTAGGAGAAAACTCATTTTCTTCTCAGAACCATGCCGGCAGTGAGGAAAACCCCGGCAACAACAATGCTTTTCAGGTAGCTTCGAGGCCGCATGAACGGAGCTTTCATAATGGGAAAAGAAGCCTTATGCCATCAGTCTCCAATTTCTAGGTTGACACGCAGCATACACGCAGGACCAGAGCTTACTGTCTCTACGCAGTGTTCTGGTACTGAAACGGTTGCTTAAGCAAAGTCCATAGGAGTCTTGGAAAGCTTACTACCGTGAAACTAAAGCAGAACAGCGATGAAGGCCTCATGGAGCTGCTGCACGCCTCCCGTTTTGCCAGCATAATCAGGGCCTTACTTCGAGGCTAGTGCTCACATTGACTTTCACGTTTGGTATAGAGCAGAGCAGGGTGAGCTTCCAACTAGGAACTGGAAGCACAAGGTTTCTTTCGAGAAAACTCATTTTCTTCTATGTGCCATGCCGGCTGTAAGTAAAAGCACGGTAACAACAGTGCTTTGCAGGAAGCTTCGGGGCCGCATCAACGGAGCTTTCATAATGGGAAAACTAGCCTTGTGCCATCAGTCTCTACTTTCTAGGTTGACACGCAGCATACACGCAGGAGCAGAGCTTCCTGGTTCTACGCAGTGTTCTGGTACTGAAACGGGTGCTGAAGCAAGGCCCCTAGGAGTGTTGAAAAGCTTACTACCTTGAAACTAAAGCAGAACAACGATGAAGGCCTCATGGAGCTGCTGCACGCCTCTCGTTTTGCAAGGATAATCAGGGCCTTACTTCGAAGCTTGGGCTCACGTTGACTTTCACTTTAGGTATAGCGCAGAGCAGGGTGAGCTTCCAACAAGGAACTGGAAACCCAAGGTTTCTTAGGAGAAAACTCATTTTCTTCTCAGAACCATGCCGGCAGTGAGGAAAACCCCGGCAACAACAATGCTTTTCAGGTAGCTTCGAGGCCGCATGAACGGAGCTTTCATAATGGGAAAAGAAGCCTTATGCCATCAGTCTCCAATTTCTAGGTTGACACGCAGCATACACGCAGGACCAGAGCTTACTGTCTCTACGCAGTGTTCTGGTACCGAAACGGTTGCCTAAGCAAAGTCCCTAGGAGTCTTGGAAAGCTTACTACCGTGAAACTAAAGCAGAACAGCGATGAAGGCCTCATGGAGCTGCTGCACGCCTCCCGTTTTGCCAGCATAATCAGGGCCTTACTTCGAGGCTAGTGCTCACATTGACTTTCACGTTTGGTATAGAGCAGAGCAGGGTGAGCTTCCAACTAGGAACTGGAAGCACAAGGTTTCTTTCGAGAAAACTCATTTTCTTCTATGAACCATGCCGGCTCTAAGTAAAAGCACGGTAACAACAGTGCTTTTCAGGGAGCTTCGGGGCCTCATCAACGGAGCTTTCATAATGGGAAAACTAGCCTTGTGCCATCAGTCTCTAATTTCTAGGTTGACACGCAGCATACACGCAGGAGCAGAGCTTCCTGGTTCTACGCAGTGTTCTGGTACTGAAACGGGTGCTGAAGCATGTCCGCTAGGAGTGTTGAAAAGCTTACTACCTTGAAACTAAAGCAGAACAACGATGAAGGCCTCATGGAGCTGCTGCACGCCTCTCGTTTTGCAAGGATAATCAGGGCCTTATTTCGAAGCTTGGGCTCACGTTGACTTTCACTTTAGGTATAGCGCAGAGCAGGGTGAGCTTCCAACAAGGAACTGGAAACCCAAGGTTTCTTAGGAGAAAACCCATTTTCTTCTCAGCACCATGCCGGCAGTGAGGAAAACCCCGGCAACAACAATGCTTTTCAGGTAGCTTCGGGGCCGCATGAACGGAGCTTTCATAATGGGAAAAGAAGCCTTATGCCATCAGTCTCCAATTTCTAGGTTGACACGCAGCATACACGCAGGACCAGAGCTTACTGTCTCTACGCAGTGTTCTGGTACTGAAACGGTTGCTTAAGCAAAGTCCATAGGAGTCTTGGAAAGCTTACTACCGTGAAACTAAAGCAGAACTGCGATGAAGGCCTCATGGAGCTGCTGCACGCCTCCCGTTTTGCCAGCATAATCAGGGCCTTACTTCGAGGCTAGTGCTCACATTGACTTTCACGTTTGGTATAGAGCAGAGCAGGGTGAGCTTCCAACTAGGAACTGGAAGCACAAGGTTTCTTTCGAGAAAACTCATTTTCTTCTATGTGCCATGCCGGCTGTAAGTAAAAGCACGGTAACAACAGTGCTTTGCAGGAAGCTTCGGGGCCGCATCAACGGAGCTTTCATAATGGGAAAACTAGCCTTGTGCCATCAGTCTCTACTTTCTAGGTTGACACGCAGCATACACGCAGGAGCAGAGCTTCCTGGTTCTACGCAGTGTTCTGGTACTGAAACGGGTGCTGAAGCAAGGCCCCTAGGAGTGTTGAAAAGCTTACTACCTTGAAACTAAAGCAGAACAACGATGAAGGCCTCATGGAGCTGCTGCACGCCTCTCGTTTTGCAAGGATAATCAGGGCCTTACTTCGAAGCTTGGGCTCACGTTGACTTTCACTTTAGCTATAGCGCAGAGCAGGGTGAGCTTCCAACAAGGAACTGGAAACCCAAGGTTTCTTAGGAGAAAACTCATTTTCTTCTCAGAACCATGCCGGCAGTGAGGAAAACCCCGGCAACAACAATGCTTTTCAGGTAGCTTCGAGGCCGCATGAAAGGAGCTTTCATAATGGGAAAAGAAGCCTTATGCCATCAGTCTCCAATTTCTAGGTTGACACGCAGCATACACGCAGGACCAGAGCTTACTGTCTCTACGCAGTGTTCTGGTACCGAAACGGTTGCTTAAGCAAAGTCCCTAGGAGTCTTGGAAAGCTTACTACCGTGAAACTAAAGCAGAACAGCGATGAAGGCCTCATGGAGCTGCTGCACGCCTCCCGTTTTGCCAGCATAATCAGGGCCTTACTTCGAGGCTAGTGCTCACATTGACTTTCACGTTTGGTATAGAGCAGAGCAGGGTGAGCTTCCAACTAGGAACTGGAAGCACAAGGTTTCTTTCGAGAAAACTCATTTTCTTCTATGAACCATGCCGGCTGTAAGTAAAAGCACGGTAACAACAGTGCTTTTCAGGGAGCTTCGGGGCCGCATCAACGGAGCTTTCATAATGGGAAAACTAGCCTTCTGCCATCAGTCTCTAATTTCTAGGTTGTCACGCTTCATACACGCAGGAGCAGAGCTTCCTGGTTCTACGCAGTGTTCTGGTACTGAAACGGGTGCTGAAGCAAGGCCCCTAGGAGTGTTGAAAAGCTTACTACCTTGAAACTAAAGCAGAACAACGATGAAGGCCTCATGGAGCTGCTGCACGCCTCTCGTTTTGCAAGGATAATCAGGGCCTTATTTCGAAGCTTGGGCTCACGTTGACTTTCACTTTAGGTATAGCGCAGAGCAGGGTGAGCTTCCAACAAGGAACTGGAAACCCAAGGTTTCTTAGGAGAAAACTCATTTTCTTCTCAGAACCATGCTGGCAGTGAGGAAAACCCCGGCAACAACAATGCTTTTCAGGTAGCTTCGGGGCCGCATGAACGGAGCTTTCATAATGGGAAAAGAAGCCTTATGCCATCAGTCTCCAATTTCTAGGTTGACACGCAGCATACACGCAGGACCAGAGCTTACTGTCTCTACGCAGTGTTCTGGTACTGAAACGGTTGCTTAAGCAAAGTCCATAGGAGTCTTGGAAAGCTTACTACTGTGAAACTAAAGCAGATCAGCGATGAAGGCCTCATGGAGCTGCTGCACGCCTCCCGTTTTGCCAGCATAATCAGGGCCTTACTTCGAGGCTAGTGCTCACATTGACTTTCACGTTTGGTATAGAGCAGAGCAGGGTGAGCTTCCAACTAGGAACTGGAAGCACAAGGTTTCTTTCGAGAAAACTCATTTTCTTCTATGTGCCATGCCGGCTGTAAGTAAAAGCACGGTAACAACAGTGCTTTGCAGGAAGCTTCGGGGCCGCATCAACGGAGCTTTCATAATGGGAAAACTAGCCTTGTGCCATCAGTCTCTAATTTCTAGGTTGACACGCAGCATACACGCAGGAGCAGAGCTTCCTGGTTCTACGCAGTGTTCTGGTACTGAGACGGGTGCTGAAGCAAGGCCCCTAGGAGTGTTGAAAAGCTTACTACCTTGAAACTAAAGCAGAACAACGATGAAGGCCTCATGGAGCTGCTGCACGCCTCTCGTTTTGCAAGGATAATCAGGGCCTTACTTCGAAGCTTGGGCTCACGTTGACTTTCACTTTAGGTATAGCGCAGAGCAGGGTGAGCGTCCAACAAGGAACTGGAAACCCAAGGTTTCTTAGGAGAAAACTCATTTTCTTCTCAGAACCATGCCGGCAGTGAGGAAAACCCCGGCAACAACAATGCTTTTCAGGTAGCTTCGAGGCCGCATGAACGGAGCTTTCATAATGGGAAAAGAAGCCTTATGCCATCAGTCTCCAATTTCTAGGTTGACACGCAGCATACACGCAGGACCAGAGCTTACTGTCTCTACGCAGTGTTCTGGTACCGAAACGGTTGCTTAAGCAAAGTCCCTAGGAACGTTGGAAAGCTTACTACCGTGAAACTAAAGCAGAACTGCGATGAAGGCCTCATGGAGCTGCTGCACGCCTCCCGTTTTGCCAGCATAATCAGGGCCTTACTTCGAGGCTAGTGCTCACATTGACTTTCACGTTTGGTATAGAGCAGAGCAGGGTGAGCTTCCAACTAGGAACTGGAAGCACAAGGTTTCTTTCGAGAAAACTCATTTTCTTCTATGAACCATGCCGGCTGTAAGTAAAAGCACGGTAACAACAGTGCTTTTCAGGGAGCTTCGGGGCCGCATCAACGGAGCTTTCATAATGGGAAAACTAGCCTTGTGCCATCAGTCTCTACTTTCTAGGTTGACACGCAGCATACACGCAGGAGCAGAGCTTCCTGGTTCTACGCAGTGTTCTGGTACTGAAACGGGTGCTGAAGCAAGGCCCCTAGGAGTGTTGAAAAGCTTACTACCTTGAAACTAAAGCAGAACAACGCTGAAGGCCTCATGGAGCTGCTGCACGCCTCTCGTTTTACAAGGGTAATCAGGGCCTTACTTCGAAGCTTGGGCTCACGTTGACTTTCACTTTAGGTATAGCGCAGAGCAGGGTGAGCTTCCAACAAGGAACTGGAAACCCAAGGTTTCTTAGGAGAAAACTCATTTTCTTCTCAGAACCATGCCGGCAGTGAGGAAAACCCCGGCAACAACAATGCTTTTCAGGTAGCTTCGGGGCCGCATGAACGGAGCTTTCATAATGGGAAAAGAAGCCTTATGCCATCAGTCTCCAATTTCTAGGTTGACACGCAGCATACACGCAGGACCAGAGCTTACTGTCTCTACGCAGTGTTCTGGTACTGAAACGGTTGCTTAAGCAAAGTCCATAGGAGTCTTGGAAAGCTTACTACCGTGAAACTAAAGCAGAACAGCGATGAAGGCCTCATGGAGCTGCTGCACGCCTCCCGTTTTGCCAGCATAATCAGGGCCTTACTTCGAGGCTAGTGCTCACATTGACTTTCACGTTTGGTATAGAGCAGAGCAGGGTGAGCTTCCAACTAGGAACTGGAAGCACAAGGTTTCTTTCGAGAAAACTCATTTTCTTCTATGTGCCATGCCGGCTGTAAGTAAAAGCACGGTAACAACAGTGCTTTGCAGGAAGCTTCGGGGCCGCATCAACGGAGCTTTCATAATGGGAAAACTAGCCTTGTGCCATCAGTCTCTACTTTCTAGGTTGACACGCAGCATACACGCAGGAGCAGAGCTTCCTGGTTCTACGCAGTGTTCTGGTACTGAAACGGGTGCTGAAGCAAGGCCCCTAGGAGTGTTGAAAAGCTTACTACCTTGAAACTAAAGCAGAACAACGATGAAGGCCTCATGGAGCTGCTGCACGCCTCTCGTTTTGCAAGGATAATCAGGGCCTTACTTCGAAGCTTGGGCTCACGTTGACTTTCACTTTAGGTATAGCGCAGAGCAGGGTGAGCTTCCAACAAGGAACTGGAAACCCAAGGTTTCTTAGGAGAAAACTCATTTTCTTCTCAGAACCATGCCGGCAGTGAGGAAAACCCCGGCAACAACAATGCTTTTCAGGTAGCTTCGAGGCCGCATGAACGGAGCTTTCATAATGGGAAAAGAAGCCTTATGCCATCAGTCTCCAATTTCTAGGTTGACACGCAGCATACACGCAGGACCAGAGCTTACTGTCTCTACGCAGTGTTCTGGTACCGAAACGGTTGCCTAAGCAAAGTCCCTAGGAGTCTTGGAAAGCTTACTACCGTGAAACTAAAGCAGAACAGCGATGAAGGCCTCATGGAGCTGCTGCACGCCTCCCGTTTTGCCAGCATAAT
Source organism: Eubalaena glacialis (assembly GCF_028564815.1). NCBI lineage: Eukaryota > Metazoa > Chordata > Mammalia > Artiodactyla > Balaenidae > Eubalaena > Eubalaena glacialis. Next base: position 49,806,723 of record NC_083731.1, read on the forward strand.
CAGGGCCTTACTTCGAGGCTAGTGCTCACATTGACTTTCACGTTTGGTATAGAGCAGAGCAGGGTGAGCTTCCAACTAGGAACTGGAAGCACAAGGTTTCTTTCGAGAAAACTCATTTTCTTCTATGAACCATGCCGGCTCTAAGTAAAAGCACGGTAACAACAGTGCTTTTCAGGGAGCTTCGGGGCCTCATCAACGGAGCTTTCATAATGGGAAAACTAGCCTTGTGCCATCAGTCTCTAATTTCTAGGTTGACACGCAGCATACACGCAGGAGCAGAGCTTCCTGGTTCTACGCAGTGTTCTGGTACTGAAACGGGTGCTGAAGCATGTCCGCTAGGAGTGTTGAAAAGCTTACTACCTTGAAACTAAAGCAGAACAACGATGAAGGCCTCATGGAGCTGCTGCACGCCTCTCGTTTTGCAAGGATAATCAGGGCCTTATTTCGAAGCTTGGGCTCACGTTGACTTTCACTTTAGGTATAGCGCAGAGCAGGGTGAGCTTCCAACAAGGAACTGGAAACCCAAGGTTTCTTAGGAGAAAACCCATTTTCTTCTCAGAACCATGCCGGCAGTGAGGAAAACCCCGGCAACAACAATGCTTTTCAGGTAGCTTCGGGGCCGCATGAACGGAGCTTTCATAATGGGAAAAGAAGCCTTATGCCATCAGTCTCCAATTTCTAGGTTGACACGCAGCATACACGCAGGACCAGAGCTTACTGTCTCTACGCAGTGTTCTGGTACTGAAACGGTTGCTTAAGCAAAGTCCATAGGAGTCTTGGAAAGCTTACTACCGTGAAACTAAAGCAGAACTGCGATGAAGGCCTCATGGAGCTGCTGCACGCCTCCCGTTTTGCCAGCATAATCAGGGCCTTACTTCGAGGCTAGTGCTCACATTGACTTTCACGTTTGGTATAGAGCAGAGCAGGGTGAGCTTCCAACTAGGAACTGGAAGCACAAGGTTTCTTTCGAGAAAACTCATTTTCTTCTATGTGCCATGCCGGCTGTAAGTAAAAGCACGGTAACAACAGTGCTTTGCAGGAAGCTTCGGGGCCGCATCAACGGAGCTTTCATAATGGGAAAACTAGCCTTGTGCCATCAGTCTCTACTTTCTAGGTTGACACGCAGCATACACGCAGGAGCAGAGCTTCCTGGTTCTACGCAGTGTTCTGGTACTGAAACGGGTGCTGAAGCAAGGCCCCTAGGAGTGTTGAAAAGCTTACTACCTTGAAACTAAAGCAGAACAACGATGAAGGCCTCATGGAGCTGCTGCACGCCTCTCGTTTTGCAAGGATAATCAGGGCCTTACTTCGAAGCTTGGGCTCACGTTGACTTTCACTTTAGCTATAGCGCAGAGCAGGGTGAGCTTCCAACAAGGAACTGGAAACCCAAGGTTTCTTAGGAGAAAACTCATTTTCTTCTCAGAACCATGCCGGCAGTGAGGAAAACCCCGGCAACAACAATGCTTTTCAGGTAGCTTCGAGGCCGCATGAACGGAGCTTTCATAATGGGAAAAGAAGCCTTATGCCATCAGTCTCCAATTTCTAGGTTGACACGCAGCATACACGCAGGACCAGAGCTTACTGTCTCTACGCAGTGTTCTGGTACCGAAACGGTTGCCTAAGCAATGTCCCTAGGAACGTTGGAAAGCTTACTACCCTGAAACTAAAGCAGAACAGCGATGAAGGCCTCATGGAGCTGCTGCACGCCTCCCGTTTTGCCAGCATAATCAGGGCCTTACTTCGAGGCTAGTGCTCACATTGACTTTCACGTTTGGTATAGAGCAGAGCAGGGTGAGCTTCCAACTAGGAACTGGAAGCACAAGGTTTCTTTCGAGAAAACTCATTTTCTTCTATGTGCCATGCCGGCTGTAAGTAAAAGCACGGTAACAACAGTGTTTTGCAGGAAGCTTCGAGGCAGCATGAATGGAGCTTTCAAAACGGAAAAACAAGCCTTGTGCCATCAGTCTCTAATTTCTAGGTTGACACGCAGCATACACGCAGGAGCAGAGCTTCCTGGTTCTACGCAGTGTTCTGGTACTGAAACGGGTGCTGAAGCAAGTCCGCTAGGAGTGTTGAAAAGCTTACTACCTTGAAACTAAAGCAGAACAACGATGAAGGCCTCATGGAGCTGCTGCACGCCTCTCGTTTTGCAAGGATAATCAGGGCCTTACTTCGAAGCTTGGGCTCACGTTGACTTTCACTTTAGGTATAGCGCAGAGCAGGGTGAGCGTCCAACAAGGAACTGGAAACCCAAGGTTTCTTAGGAGAAAACTCATTTTCTTCTCAGAACCATGCCGGCAGTGAGGAAAACCCCGGCAACAACAATGCTTTTCAGGTAGCTTCGAGGCCGCATGAACGGAGCTTTCATAATGGGAAAAGAAGCCTTATGCCATCAGTCTCCAATTTCTAGGTTGACACGCAGCATACACGCAGGACCAGAGCTTACTGTCTCTACGCAGTGTTCTGGTACCGAAACGGTTGCTTAAGCAAAGTCCCTAGGAACGTTGGAAAGCTTACTACCGTGAAACTAAAGCAGAACTGCGATGAAGGCCTCATGGAGCTGCTGCACGCCTCCCGTTTTGCCAGCATAATCAGGGCCTTACTTCGAGGCTAGTGCTCACATTGACTTTCACGTTTGGTATAGAGCAGAGCAGGGTGAGCTTCCAACTAGGAACTGGAAGCACAAGGTTTCTTTCGAGAAAACTCATTTTCTTCTATGAACCATGCCGGCTGTAAGTAAAAGCACGGTAACAACAGTGCTTTTCAGGGAGCTTCGGGGCCGCATCAACGGAGCTTTCATAATGGGAAAACTAGCCTTGTGCCATCAGTCTCTACTTTCTAGGTTGACACGCAGCATACACGCAGGAGCAGAGCTTCCTGGTTCTACGCAGTGTTCTGGTACTGAAACGGGTGCTGAAGCAAGGCCCCTAGGAGTGTTGAAAAGCTTACTACCTTGAAACTAAAGCAGAACAACGCTGAAGGCCTCATGGAGCTGCTGCACGCCTCTCGTTTTACAAGGGTAATCAGGGCCTTACTTCGAAGCTTGGGCTCACGTTGACTTTCACTTTAGGTATAGCGCAGAGCAGGGTGAGCTTCCAACAAGGAACTGGAAACCCAAGGTTTCTTAGGAGAAAACTCATTTTCTTCTCAGAACCATGCCGGCAGTGAGGAAAACCCCGGCAACAACAATGCTTTTCAGGTAGCTTCGGTGCCGCATGAACGGAGCTTTCATAATGGGAAAAGAAGCCTTATGCCATCAGTCTCCAATTTCTAGGTTGACACGCAGCATACACGCAGGACCAGAGCTTACTGTCTCTACGCAGTGTTCTGGTACTGAAACGGTTGCTTAAGCAAAGTCCATAGGAGTCTTGGAAAGCTTACTACCGTGAAACTAAAGCAGAACAGCGATGAAGGCCTCATGGAGCTGCTGCACGCCTCCCGTTTTGCCAGCATAATCAGGGCCTTACTTCGAGGCTAGTGCTCACATTGACTTTCACGTTTGGTATAGAGCAGAGCAGGGTGAGCTTCCAACTAGGAACTGGAAGCACAAGGTTTCTTTCGAGAAAACTCATTTTCTTCTATGTGCCATGCCGGCTGTAAGTAAAAGCACGGTAACAACAGTGCTTTGCAGGAAGCTTCGGGGCCGCATCAACGGAGCTTTCATAATGGGAAAACTAGCCTTGTGCCATCAGTCTCTACTTTCTAGGTTGACACGCAGCATACACGCAGGAGCAGAGCTTCCTGGTTCTACGCAGTGTTCTGGTACTGAAACGGGTGCTGAAGCAAGGCCCCTAGGAGTGTTGAAAAGCTTACTACCTTGAAACTAAAGCAGAACAACGATGAAGGCCTCATGGAGCTGCTGCACGCCTCTCGTTTTGCAAGGATAATCAGGGCCTTACTTCGAAGCTTGGGCTCACGTTGACTTTCACTTTAGGTATAGCGCAGAGCAGGGTGAGCTTCCAACAAGGAACTGGAAACCCAAGGTTTCTTAGGAGAAAACTCATTTTCTTCTCAGAACCATGCCGGCAGTGAGGAAAACCCCGGCAACAACAATGCTTTTCAGGTAGCTTCGAGGCCGCATGAACGGAGCTTTCATAATGGGAAAAGAAGCCTTATGCCATCAGTCTCCAATTTCTAGGTTGACACGCAGCATACACGCAGGACCAGAGCTTACTGTCTCTACGCAGTGTTCTGGTACCGAAACGGTTGCCTAAGCAAAGTCCCTAGGAGTCTTGGAAAGCTTACTACCGTGAAACTAAAGCAGAACAGCGATGAAGGCCTCATGGAGCTGCTGCACGCCTCCCGTTTTGCCAGCATAATCAGGGCCTTACTTCGAGGCTAGTGCTCACATTGACTTTCACGTTTGGTATAGAGCAGAGCAGGGTGAGCTTCCAACTAGGAACTGGAAGCACAAGGTTTCTTTCGAGAAAACTCATTTTCTTCTATGAACCATGCCGGCTGTAAGTAAAAGCACGGTAACAACAGTGCTTTTCAGGGAGCTTCGGGGCCGCATCAACGGAGCTTTCATAATGGGAAAACTAGCCTTGTGCCATCAGTCTCTAATTTCTAGGTTGACACGCAGCATACACGCAGGAGCAGAGCTTCCTGGTTCTACGCAGTGTTCTGGTACTGAAACGGGTGCTGAAGCATGTCCGCTAGGAGTGTTGAAAAGCTTACTACCTTGAAACTAAAGCAGAACAACGATGAAGGCCTCATGGAGCTGCTGCACGCCTCTCGTTTTGCAAGGATAATCAGGGCCTTATTTCGAAGCTTGGGCTCACGTTGACTTTCACTTTAGGTATAGCGCAGAGCAGGGTGAGCTTCCAACAAGGAACTGGAAACCCAAGGTTTCTTAGGAGAAAACCCATTTTCTTCTCAGAACCATGCCGGCAGTGAGGAAAACCCCGGCAACAACAATGCTTTTCAGGTAGCTTCGGGGCCGCATGAACGGAGCTTTCATAATGGGAAAAGAAGCCTTATGCCATCAGTCTCCAATTTCTAGGTTGACACGCAGCATACACGCAGGACCAGAGCTTACTGTCTCTACGCAGTGTTCTGGTACTGAAACGGTTGCTTAAGCAAAGTCCATAGGAGTCTTGGAAAGCTTACTACCGTGAAACTAAAGCAGAACTGCGATGAAGGCCTCATGGAGCTGCTGCACGCCTCCCGTTTTGCCAGCATAATCAGGGCCTTACTTCGAGGCTAGTGCTCACATTGACTTTCACGTTTGGTATAGAGCAGAGCAGGGTGAGCTTCCAACTAGGAACTGGAAGCACAAGGTTTCTTTCGAGAAAACTCATTTTCTTCTATGTGCCATGCCGGCTGTAAGTAAAAGCACGGTAACAACAGTGCTTTGCAGGAAGCTTCGGGGCCGCATCAACGGAGCTTTCATAATGGGAAAACTAGCCTTGTGCCATCAGTCTCTACTTTCTAGGTTGACACGCAGCATACACGCAGGAGCAGAGCTTCCTGGTTCTACGCAGTGTTCTGGTACTGAAACGGGTGCTGAAGCAAGGCCCCTAGGAGTGTTGAAAAGCTTACTACCTTGAAACTAAAGCAGAACAACGATGAAGGCCTCATGGAGCTGCTGCACGCCTCTCGTTTTGCAAGGATAATCAGGGCCTTACTTCGAAGCTTGGGCTCACGTTGACTTTCACTTTAGGTATAGCGCAGAGCAGGGTGAGCTTCCAACAAGGAACTGGAAACCCAAGGTTTCTTAGGAGAAAACTCATTTTCTTCTCAGAACCATGCCGGCAGTGAGGAAAACCCCGGCAACAACAATGCTTTTCAGGTAGCTTCGAGGCCGCATGAACGGAGCTTTCATAATGGGAAAAGAAGCCTTATGCCATCAGTCTCCAATTTCTAGGTTGACACGCAGCATACACGCAGGACCAGAGCTTACTGTCTCTACGCAGTGTTCTGGTACCGAAACGGTTGCCTAAGCAATGTCCCTAGGAACGTTGGAAAGCTTACTACCCTGAAACTAAAGCAGAACAGCGATGAAGGCCTCATGGAGCTGCTGCACGCCTCCCGTTTTGCCAGCATAATCAGGGCCTTACTTCGAGGCTAGTGCTCACATTGACTTTCACGTTTGGTATAGAGCAGAGCAGGGTGAGCTTCCAACTAGGAACTGGAAGCACAAGGTTTCTTTCGAGAAAACTCATTTTCTTCTATGTGCCATGCCGGCTGTAAGTAAAAGCACGGTAACAACAGTGTTTTGCAGGAAGCTTCGAGGCAGCATGAATGGAGCTTTCAAAACGGAAAAACAAGCCTTGTGCCATCAGTCTCTAATTTCTAGGTTGACACGCAGCATACACGCAGGAGCAGAGCTTCCTGGTTCTACGCAGTGTTCTGGTACTGAAACGGGTGCTGAAGCAAGTCCGCTAGGAGTGTTGAAAAGCTTACTACCTTGAAACTAAAGCAGAACAACGATGAAGGCCTCATGGAGCTGTTGCACGACTCTCGTTTTGCAAGGATAATCAGGGCCTTACTTCGAAGCTTGGGCTCACGTTGACTTTGATTTTAGGTATACCGCAGAGCAGGGTGAGCTTCCAACAAGGAACTGGAAACCCAAGGTTTCTTAGGAGAAAACTCATTTTCTTCTCAGAACCATGCCGGCAGTGAGGAAAACCCCAGCAACAACAATGCTTTTCAGGTAGCTTCGAGGCCGCATGAACGGAGCTTTCATAATGGGAAAAGAAGCCTTATGCCATCAGTCTTTAATTTCTAGGTTGACACGCAGCATACACGCAGGACCAGAGCTTACTGTCTCTACGCAGTGTTCTGGTACCGAAACGGTTGCTTAAGCAAAGTCCCTAGGAACGTTGGAAAGCTTACTACCGTGAAACTAAAGCAGAACAGCGATGAAGGCCTCATGGAGCTGCTGCACGCCTCCCGTTTTGCCAGCATAATCAGGGCCTTACTTCGAGGCTAGTGCTCACATTGACTTTCACGTTTGGTATAGAGCAGAGCAGGGTGAGCTTCCAACTAGGAACTGGAAGCACAAGGTTTCTTTCGAGAAAACTCATTTTCTTCTATGAACCATGCCGGCTGTAAGTAAAAGCACGGTAACAACAGTGCTTTTCAGGGAGCTTCGGGGCCGCATCAACGGAGCTTTCATAATGGGAAAACTAGCCTTGTGCCATCAGTCTCTACTTTCTAGGTTGACACGCAGCATACACGCAGGAGCAGAGCTTCCTGGTTCTACGCAGTGTTCTGGTACTGAAACGGGTGCTGAAGCAAGGCCCCTAGGAGTGTTGAAAAGCTTACTACCTTGAAACTAAAGCAGAACAACGATGAAGGCCTCATGGAGCTGCTGCACGCCTCTCGTTTTACAAGGGTAATCAGGGCCTTACTTCGAAGCTTGGGCTCACGTTGACTTTCACTTTAGGTATAGCGCAGAGCAGGGTGAGCTTCCAACAAGGAACTGGAAACCCAAGGTTTCTTAGGAGAAAACTCATTTTCTTCTCAGAACCATGCCGGCAGTGAGGAAAACCCCGGCAACAACAATGCTTTTCAGGTAGCTTCGAGGCCGCATGAACGGAGCTTTCATAATGGGAAAAGAAGCCTTATGCCATCAGTCTCCAATTTCTAGGTTGACACGCAGCATACACGCAGGACCAGAGCTTACTGTCTCTACGCAGTGTTCTGGTACCGAAACGGTTGCTTAAGCAATGTCCATAGGAGTCTTGGAAAGCTTACTACCGTGAAACTAAAGCAGAACATCGATGAAGGCCTCATGGAGCTGCTGCACGCCTCCCGTTTTGCCAGCATAATCAGGGCCTTACTTCGAGGCTAGTGCTCACATTGACTTTCACGTTTGGTATAGAGCAGAGCAGGGTGAGCTTCCAACTAGGAACTGGAAGCACAAGGTTTCTTTCGAGAAAACTCATTTTCTTCTATGTGCCATGCCGGCTGTAAGTAAAAGCACGGTAACAACAGTGCTTTGCAGGAAGCTTCGGGGCCGCATCAACGGAGCTTTCATAATGGGAAAACTAGCCTTGTGCCATCAGTCTCTACTTTCTAGGTTGACACGCAGCATACACGCAGGAGCAGAGCTTCCTGGTTCTACGCAGTGTTCTGGTACTGAAACGGGTGCTGAAGCAAGGCCCCTAGGAGTGTTGAAAAGCTTACTACCTTGAAACTAAAGCAGAACAACGATGAAGGCCTCATGGAGCTGCTGCACGCCTCTCGTTTTGCAAGGATAATCAGGGCCTTACTTCGAAGCTTGGGCTCACGTTGACTTTCACTTTAGCTATAGCGCAGAGCAGGGTGAGCTTCCAACAAGGAACTGGAAACCCAAGGTTTCTTAGGAGAAAACTCATTTTCTTCTCAGAACCATGCCGGCAGTGAGGAAAACCCCGGCAACAACAATGCTTTTCAGGTAGCTTCGAGGCCGCATGAAAGGAGCTTTCATAATGGGAAAAGAAGCCTTATGCCATCAGTCTCCAATTTCTAGGTTGACACGCAGCATACACGCAGGACCAGAGCTTACTGTCTCTACGCAGTGTTCTGGTACCGAAACGGTTGCTTAAGCAAAGTCCCTAGGAGTCTTGGAAAGCTTACTACCGTGAAACTAAAGCAGAACAGCGATGAAGGCCTCATGGAGCTGCTGCACGCCTCCCGTTTTGCCAGGATAATCAGGGCCTTACTTCGAGGCTAGTGCTCACATTGACTTTCACGTTTGGTATAGAGCAGAGCAGGGTGAGCTTCCAACTAGGAACTGGAAGCACAAGGTTTCTTTCGAGAAAACTCATTTTCTTCTATGAACCATGCCGGCTGTAAGTAAAAGCACGGTAACAACAGTGCTTTTCAGGGAGCTTCGGGGCCGCATCAACGGAGCTTTCATAATGGGAAAACTAGCCTTCTGCCATCAGTCTCTAATTTCTAGGTTGTCACGCTTCATACACGCAGGAGCAGAGCTTCCTGGTTCTACGCAGTGTTCTGGTACTGAAACGGGTGCTGAAGCAAGGCCCCTAGGAGTGTTGAAAAGCTTACTACCTTGAAACTAAAGCAGAACAACGATGAAGGCCTCATGGAGCTGCTGCACGCCTCTCGTTTTGCAAGGATAATCAGGGCCTTATTTCGAAGCTTGGGCTCACGTTGACTTTCACTTTAGGTATAGCGCAGAGCAGGGTGAGCTTCCAACAAGGAACTGGAAACCCAAGGTTTCTTAGGAGAAAACTCATTTTCTTCTCAGAACCATGCCGGCAGTGAGGAAAACCCCGGCAACAACAATGCTTTTCAGGTAGCTTCGGGGCCGCATGAACGGAGCTTTCATAATGGGAAAAGAAGCCTTATGCCATCAGTCTCCAATTTCTAGGTTGACACGCAGCATACACGCAGGACCAGAGCTTACTGTCTCTACGCAGTGTTCTGGTACTGAAACGGTTGCTTAAGCAAAGTCCATAGGAGTCTTGGAAAGCTTACTACTGTGAAACTAAAGCAGATCAGCGATGAAGGCCTCATGGAGCTGCTGCACGCCTCCCGTTTTGCCAGCATAATCAGGGCCTTACTTCGAGGCTAGTGCTCACATTGACTTTCACGTTTGGTATAGAGAAGAGCAGGGTGAGCTTCCAACTAGGAACTGGAAGCACAAGGTTTCTTTCGAGAAAACTCATTTTCTTCTATGTGCCATGCCGGCTGTAAGTAAAAGCACGGTAACAACAGTGTTTTGCAGGAAGCTTCGAGGCAGCATGAATGGAGCTTTCAAAACGGAAAAACAAGCCTTGTGCCATCAGTCTCTAATTTCTAGGTTGACACGCAGCATACACGCAGGAGCAGAGCTTCCTGGTTCTACGCAGTGTTCTGGTACTGAAACGGGTGCTGAAGCAAGGCCCCTAGGAGTGTTGAAAAGCTTACTACCTTGAAACTAAAGCAGAACAACGATGAAGGCCTCATGGAGCTGCTGCACGCCTCTCGTTTTGCAAGGATAATCAGGGCCTTACTTCGAAGCTTGGGCTCACGTTGACTTTCACTTTAGGTATAGCGCAGAGCAGGGTGAGCTTCCAACAAGGAACTGGAAACCCAAGGTTTCTTAGGAGAAAACTCATTTTCTTCTCAGAACCATGCCGGCAGTGAGGAAAACCCCGGCAACAACAATGCTTTTCAGGTAGCTTCGGGGCCGCATGAACGGAGCTTTCATAATGGGAAAAGAAGCCTTATGCCATCAGTCTCCAATTTCTAGGTTGACACGCAGCATACACGCAGGACCAGAGCTTACTGTCTCTACGCAGTGTTCTGGTACTGAAACGGTTGCTTAAGCAAAGTCCATAGGAGTCTTGGAAAGCTTACTACCGTGAAACTAAAGCAGAACAGCGATGAAGGCCTCATGGAGCTGCTGCACGCCTCCCGTTTTGCCAGCATAATCAGGGCCTTACTTCGAGGCTAGTGCTCACATTGACTTTCACGTTTGGTATAGAGCAGAGCAGGGTGAGCTTCCAACTAGGAACTGGAAGCACAAGGTTTCTTTCGAGAAAACTCATTTTCTTCTATGTGCCATGCCGGCTGTAAGTAAAAGCACGGTAACAACAGTGCTTTGCAGGAAGCTTCGAGGCCGCATCAACGGAGCTTTCATAATGGGAAAACTAGCCTTGTGCCATCAGTCTCTACTTTCTAGGTTGACACGCAGCATACACGCAGGAGCAGAGCTTCCTGGTTCTACGCAGTGTTCTGGTACTGAAACGGGTGCTGAAGCAAGGCCCCTAGGAGTGTTGAAAAGCTTACTACCTTGAAACTAAAGCAGAACAACGATGAAGGCCTCATGGAGCTGCTGCACGCCTCTCGTTTTGCAAGGATAATCAGGGCCTTACTTCGAAGCTTGGGCTCACGTTGACTTTCACTTTAGGTATAGCGCAGAGCAGGGTGAGCTTCCAACAAGGAACTGGAAACCCAAGGTTTCTTAGGAGAAAACTCATTTTCTTCTCAGAACCATGCCGGCAGTGAGGAAAACCCCGGCAACAACAATGCTTTTCAGGTAGCTTCGAGGCCGCATGAACGGAGCTTTCATAATGGGAAAAGAAGCCTTATGCCATCAGTCTCCAATTTCTAGGTTGACACGCAGCATACACGCAGGACCAGAGCTTACTGTCTCTACGCAGTGTTCTGGTACCGAAACGGTTGCCTAAGCAAAGTCCCTAGGAGTCTTGGAAAGCTTACTACCGTGAAACTAAAGCAGAACAGCGATGAAGGCCTCATGGAGCTGCTGCACGCCTCCCGTTTTGCCAGCATAATCAGGGCCTTACTTCGAGGCTAGTGCTCACATTGACTTTCACGTTTGGTATAGAGCAGAGCAGGGTGAGCTTCCAACTAGGAACTGGAAGCACAAGGTTTCTTTCGAGAAAACTCATTTTCTTCTATGAACCATGCCGGCTCTAAGTAAAAGCACGGTAACAACAGTGCTTTTCAGGGAGCTTCGGGGCCTCATCAACGGAGCTTTCATAATGGGAAAACTAGCCTTGTGCCATCAGTCTCTAATTTCTAGGTTGACACGCAGCATACACGCAGGAGCAGAGCTTCCTGGTTCTACGCAGTGTTCTGGTACTGAAACGGGTGCTGAAGCATGTCCGCTAGGAGTGTTGAAAAGCTTACTACCTTGAAACTAAAGCAGAACAACGATGAAGGCCTCATGGAGCTGCTGCACGCCTCTCGTTTTGCAAGGATAATCAGGGCCTTATTTCGAAGCTTGGGCTCACGTTGACTTTCACTTTAGGTATAGCGCAGAGCAGGGTGAGCTTCCAACAAGGAACTGGAAACCCAAGGTTTCTTAGGAGAAAACCCATTTTCTTCTCAGAACCATGCCGGCAGTGAGGAAAACCCCGGCAACAACAATGCTTTTCAGGTAGCTTCGGGGCCGCATGAACGGAGCTTTCATAATGGGAAAAGAAGCCTTATGCCATCAGTCTCCAATTTCTAGGTTGACACGCAGCATACACGCAGGACCAGAGCTTACTGTCTCTACGCAGTGTTCTGGTACTGAAACGGTTGCTTAAGCAAAGTCCATAGGAGTCTTGGAAAGCTTACTACCGTGAAACTAAAGCAGAACTGCGATGAAGGCCTCATGGAGCTGCTGCACGCCTCCCGTTTTGCCAGCATAATCAGGGCCTTACTTCGAGGCTAGTGCTCACATTGACTTTCACGTTTGGTATAGAGCAGAGCAGGGTGAGCTTCCAACTAGGAACTGGAAGCACAAGGTTTCTTTCGAGAAAACTCATTTTCTTCTATGTGCCATGCCGGCTGTAAGTAAAAGCACGGTAACAACAGTGCTTTGCAGGAAGCTTCGGGGCCGCATCAACGGAGCTTTCATAATGGGAAAACTAGCCTTGTGCCATCAGTCTCTACTTTCTAGGTTGACACGCAGCATACACGCAGGAGCAGAGCTTCCTGGTTCTACGCAGTGTTCTGGTACTGAAACGGGTGCTGAAGCAAGGCCCCTAGGAGTGTTGAAAAGCTTACTACCTTGAAACTAAAGCAGAACAACGATGAAGGCCTCATGGAGCTGCTGCACGCCTCTCGTTTTGCAAGGATAATCAGGGCCTTACTTCGAAGCTTGGGCTCACGTTGACTTTCACTTTAGCTATAGCGCAGAGCAGGGTGAGCTTCCAACAAGGAACTGGAAACCCAAGGTTTCTTAGGAGAAAACTCATTTTCTTCTCAGAACCATGCCGGCAGTGAGGAAAACCCCGGCAACAACAATGCTTTTCAGGTAGCTTCGAGGCCGCATGAACGGAGCTTTCATAATGGGAAAAGAAGCCTTATGCCATCAGTCTCCAATTTCTAGGTTGACACGCAGCATACACGCAGGACCAGAGCTTACTGTCTCTACGCAGTGTTCTGGTACCGAAACGGTTGCCTAAGCAATGTCCCTAGGAACGTTGGAAAGCTTACTACCCTGAAACTAAAGCAGAACAGCGATGAAGGCCTCATGGAGCTGCTGCACGCCTCCCGTTTTGCCAGCATAATCAGGGCCTTACTTCGAGGCTAGTGCTCACATTGACTTTCACGTTTGGTATAGAGCAGAGCAGGGTGAGCTTCCAACTAGGAACTGGAAGCACAAGGTTTCTTTCGAGAAAACTCATTTTCTTCTATGTGCCATGCCGGCTGTAAGTAAAAGCACGGTAACAACAGTGTTTTGCAGGAAGCTTCGAGGCAGCATGAATGGAGCTTTCAAAACGGAAAAACAAGCCTTGTGCCATCAGTCTCTAATTTCTAGGTTGACACGCAGCATACACGCAGGAGCAGAGCTTCCTGGTTCTACGCAGTGTTCTGGTACTGAAACGGGTGCTGAAGCAAGTCCGCTAGGAGTGTTGAAAAGCTTACTACCTTGAAACTAAAGCAGAACAACGATGAAGGCCTCATGGAGCTGCTGCACGCCTCTCGTTTTGCAAGGATAATCAGGGCCTTACTTCGAAGCTTGGGCTCACGTTGACTTTCACTTTAGGTATAGCGCAGAGCAGGGTGAGCTTCCAACAAGGAACTGGAAACCCAAGGTTTCTTAGGAGAAAACTCATTTTCTTCTCAGAACCATGCCGGCAGTGAGGAAAACCCCAGCAACAACAATGCTTTTCAGGTAGCTTCGAGGCCGCATGAACGGAGCTTTCATAATGGGAAAAGAAGCCTTATGCCATCAGTCTCCAATTTCTAGGTTGACACGCAGCATACACGCAGGACCAGAGCTTACTGTCTCTACGCAGTGTTCTGGTACCGAAACGGTTGCCTAAGCAAAGTCCCTAGGAGTCTTGGAAAGCTTACTACCGTGAAACTAAAGCAGAACAGCGATGAAGGCCTCATGGAGCTGCTGCACGCCTCCCGTTTTGCCAGCATAATCAGGGCCTTACTTCGAGGCTAGTGCTCACATTGACTTTCACGTTTGGTATAGAGCAGAGCAGGGTGAGCTTCCAACTAGGAACTGGAAGCACAAGGTTTCTTTCGAGAAAACTCATTTTCTTCTATGAACCATGCCGGCTCTAAGTAAAAGCACGGTAACAACAGTGCTTTTCAGGGAGCTTCGGGGCCGCATCAACGGAGCTTTCATAATGGGAAAACTAGCCTTGTGCCATCAGTCTCTAATTTCTAGGTTGACACGCAGCATACACGCAGGAGCAGAGCTTCCTGGTTCTACGCAGTGTTCTGGTACTGAAACGGGTGCTGAAGCATGTCCGCTAGGAGTGTTGAAAAGCTTACTACCTTGAAACTAAAGCAGAACAACGATGAAGGCCTCATGGAGCTGCTGCACGCCTCTCGTTTTGCAAGGATAATCAGGGCCTTATTTCGAAGCTTGGGCTCACGTTGACTTTCACTTTAGGTATAGCGCAGAGCAGGGTGAGCTTCCAACAAGGAACTGGAAACCCAAGGTTTCTTAGGAGAAAACCCATTTTCTTCTCAGAACCATGCCGGCAGTGAGGAAAACCCCGGCAACAACAATGCTTTTCAGGTAGCTTCGGGGCCGCATGAACGGAGCTTTCATAATGGGAAAAGAAGCCTTATGCCATCAGTCTCCAATTTCTAGGTTGACACGCAGCATACACGCAGGACCAGAGCTTACTGTCTCTACGCAGTGTTCTGGTACTGAAACGGTTGCTTAAGCAAAGTCCATAGGAGTCTTGGAAAGCTTACTACCGTGAAACTAAAGCAGAACTGCGATGAAGGCCTCATGGAGCTGCTGCACGCCTCCCGTTTTGCCAGCATAATCAGGGCCTTACTTCGAGGCTAGTGCTCACATTGACTTTCACGTTTGGTATAGAGCAGAGCAGGGTGAGCTTCCAACTAGGAACTGGAAGCACAAGGTTTCTTTCGAGAAAACTCATTTTCTTCTATGTGCCATGCCGGCTGTAAGTAAAAGCACGGTAACAACAGTGCTTTGCAGGAAGCTTCGGGGCCGCATCAACGGAGCTTTCATAATGGGAAAACTAGCCTTGTGCCATCAGTCTCTACTTTCTAGGTTGACACGCAGCATACACGCAGGAGCAGAGCTTCCTGGTTCTACGCAGTGTTCTGGTACTGAAACGGGTGCTGAAGCAAGGCCCCTAGGAGTGTTGAAAAGCTTACTACCTTGAAACTAAAGCAGAACAACGATGAAGGCCTCATGGAGCTGCTGCACGCCTCTCGTTTTGCAAGGATAATCAGGGCCTTACTTCGAAGCTTGGGCTCACGTTGACTTTCACTTTAGGTATAGCGCAGAGCAGGGTGAGCTTCCAACAAGGAACTGGAAACCCAAGGTTTCTTAGGAGAAAACTCATTTTCTTCTCAGAACCATGCCGGCAGTGAGGAAAACCCCGGCAACAACAATGCTTTTCAGGTAGCTTCGAGGCCGCATGAACGGAGCTTTCATAATGGGAAAAGAAGCCTTATGCCATCAGTCTCCAATTTCTAGGTTGACACGCAGCATACACGCAGGACCAGAGCTTACTGTCTCTACGCAGTGTTCTGGTACCGAAACGGTTGCCTAAGCAATGTCCCTAGGAACGTTGGAAAGCTTACTACCCTGAAACTAAAGCAGAACAGCGATGAAGGCCTCATGGAGCTGCTGCACGCCTCCCGTTTTGCCAGCATAATCAGGGCCTTACTTCGAGGCTAGTGCTCACATTGACTTTCACGTTTGGTATAGAGCAGAGCAGGGTGAGCTTCCAACTAGGAACTGGAAGCACAAGGTTTCTTTCGAGAAAACTCATTTTCTTCTATGTGCCATGCCGGCTGTAAGTAAAAGCACGGTAACAACAGTGTTTTGCAGGAAGCTTCGAGGCAGCATGAATGGAGCTTTCAAAACGGAAAAACAAGCCTTGTGCCATCAGTCTCTAATTTCTAGGTTGACACGCAGCATACACGCAGGAGCAGAGCTTCCTGGTTCTACACAGTGTTCTGGTACTGAAACGGGTGCTGAAGCAAGTCCGCTAGGAGTGTTGAAAAGCTTACTACCTTGAAACTAAAGCAGAACAACGATGAAGGCCTCATGGAGCTGTTGCACGACTCTCGTTTTGCAAGGATAATCAGGGCCTTACTTCGAAGCTTGGGCTCACGTTGACTTTGATTTTAGGTATACCGCAGAGCAGGGTGAGCTTCCAACAAGGAACTGGAAACCCAAGGTTTCTTAGGAGAAAACTCATTTTCTTCTCAGAACCATGCCGGCAGTGAGGAAAACCCCAGCAACAACAATGCTTTTCAGGTAGCTTCGAGGCCGCATGAACGGAGCTTTCATAATGGGAAAAGAAGCCTTATGCCATCAGTCTCCAATTTCTAGGTTGACACGCAGCATACACGCAGGACCAGAGCTTACTGTCTCTATGCAGTGTTCTGGTACCGAAACGGTTGCTTAAGCAAAGTCCCTAGGAGTCTTGGAAAGCTTACTACCGTGAAACTAAAGCAGAACAGCGATGAAGGCCTCATGGAGCTGCTGCACGCCTCCCGTTTTGCCAGGATAATCAGGGCCTTACTTCGAGGCTAGTGCTCACATTGACTTTCACGTTTGGTATAGAGAAGAGCAGGGTGAGCTTCCAACTAGGAACTGGAAGCACAAGGTTTCTTTCGAGAAAACTCATTTTCTTCTATGAACCATGCCGGCTGTAAGTAAAAGCACGGTAACAACAGTGCTTTTCAGGGAGCTTCGGGGCCGCATCAACGGAGCTTTCATAATGGGAAAACTAGCCTTCTGCCATCAGTCTCTAATTTCTAGGTTGTCACGCTTCATACACGCAGGAGCAGAGCTTCCTGGTTCTACGCAGTGTTCTGGTACTGAAACGGGTGCTGAAGCAAGGCCCCTAGGAGTGTTGAAAAGCTTACTACCTTGAAACTAAAGCAGAACAACGATGAAGGCCTCATGGAGCTGCTGCACGCCTCTCGTTTTGCAAGGATAATCAGGGCCTTACTTCGAAGCTTGGGCTCACGTTGACTTTCACTTTAGCTATAGCGCAGAGCAGGGTGAGCTTCCAACAAGGAACTGGAAACCCAAGGTTTCTTAGGAGAAAACTCATTTTCTTCTCAGAACCATGCCGGCAGTGAGGAAAACCCCGGCAACAACAATGCTTTTCAGGTAGCTTCGAGGCCGCATGAAAGGAGCTTTCATAATGGGAAAAGAAGCCTTATGCCATCAGTCTCCAATTTCTAGGTTGACACGCAGCATACACGCAGGACCAGAGCTTACTGTCTCTACGCAGTGTTCTGGTACTGAAACGGTTGCTTAAGCAAAGTCCCTAGGAGTCTTGGAAAGCTTACTACCGTGAAACTAAAGCAGAACAGCGATGAAGGCCTCATGGAGCTGCTGCACGCCTCCCGTTTTGCCAGCATAATCAGGGCCTTACTTCGAGGCTAGTGCTCACATTGACTTTCACGTTTGGTATAGAGCAGAGCAGGGTGAGCTTCCAACTAGGAACTGGAAGCACAAGGTTTCTTTCGAGAAAACTCATTTTCTTCTATGAACCATGCCGGCTGTAAGTAAAAGCACGGTAACAACAGTGCTTTTCAGGGAGCTTCGGGGCCGCATCAACGGAGCTTTCATAATGGGAAAACTAGCCTTCTGCCATCAGTCTCTAATTTCTAGGTTGTCACGCTTCATACACGCAGGAGCAGAGCTTCCTGGTTCTACGCAGTGTTCTGGTACTGAAACGGGTGCTGAAGCAAGGCCCCTAGGAGTGTTGAAAAGCTTACTACCTTGAAACTAAAGCAGAACAACGATGAAGGCCTCATGGAGCTGCTGCACGCCTCTCGTTTTGCAAGGATAATCAGGGCCTTATTTCGAAGCTTGGGCTCACGTTGACTTTCACTTTAGGTATAGCGCAGAGCAGGGTGAGCTTCCAACAAGGAACTGGAAACCCAAGGTTTCTTAGGAGAAAACTCATTTTCTTCTCAGAACCATGCCGGCAGTGAGGAAAACCCCGGCAACAACAATGCTTTTCAGGTAGCTTCGGGGCCGCATGAACGGAGCTTTCATAATGGGAAAAGAAGCCTTATGCCATCAGTCTCCAATTTCTAGGTTGACACGCAGCATACACGCAGGACCAGAGCTTACTGTCTCTACGCAGTGTTCTGGTACTGAAACGGTTGCTTAAGCAAAGTCCATAGGAGTCTTGGAAAGCTTACTACCGTGAAACTAAAGCAGAACTGCGATGAAGACCTCATGGAGCTGCTGCACGCCTCCCGTTTTGCCAGCATAATCAGGGCCTTACTTCGAGGCTAGTGCTCACATTGACTTTCACGTTTGGTATAGAGCAGAGCAGGGTGAGCTTCCAACTAGGAACTGGAAGCACAAGGTTTCTTTCGAGAAAACTCATTTTCTTCTATGTGCCATGCCGGCTGTAAGTAAAAGCACGGTAACAACAGTGCTTTGCAGGAAGCTTCGGGGCCGCATGAACGGAGCTTTCATAATGGGAAAACTAGCCTTGTGCCATCAGTCTCTACTTTCTAGGTTGACACGCAGCATACACGCAGGAGCAGAGCTTCCTGGTTCTACGCAGTGTTCTGGTACTGAAACGGGTGCTGAAGCAAGGCCCCTAGGAGTGTTGAAAAGCTTACTACCTTGAAACTAAAGCAGAACAACGATGAAGGCCTCATGGAGCTGCTGCACGCCTCTCGTTTTGCAAGGATAATCAGGGCCTTACTTCGAAGCTTGGGCTCACGTTGACTTTCACTTTAGCTATAGCGCAGAGCAGGGTGAGCTTCCAACAAGGAACTGGAAACCCAAGGTTTCTTAGGAGAAAACTCATTTTCTTCTCAGAACCATGCCGGCAGTGAGGAAAACCCCGGCAACAACAATGCTTTTCAGGTAGCTTCGAGGCCGCATGAACGGAGCTTTCATAATGGGAAAAGAAGCCTTATGCCATCAGTCTCCAATTTCTAGGTTGACACGCAGCATACACGCAGGACCAGAGCTTACTGTCTCTACGCAGTGTTCTGGTACCGAAACGGTTGCCTAAGCAATGTCCCTAGGAACGTTGGAAAGCTTACTACCCTGAAACTAAAGCAGAACAGCGATGAAGGCCTCATGGAGCTGCTGCACGCCTCCCGTTTTGCCAGCATAATCAGGGCCTTACTTCGAGGCTAGTGCTCACATTGACTTTCACGTTTGGTATAGAGCAGAGCAGGGTGAGCTTCCAACTAGGAACTGGAAGCACAAGGTTTCTTTCGAGAAAACTCATTTTCTTCTATGTGCCATGCCGGCTGTAAGTAAAAGCACGGTAACAACAGTGTTTTGCAGGAAGCTTCGAGGCAGCATGAATGGAGCTTTCAAAACGGAAAAACAAGCCTTGTGCCATCAGTCTCTAATTTCTAGGTTGACACGCAGCATACACGCAGGAGCAGAGCTTCCTGGTTCTACGCAGTGTTCTGGTACTGAAACGGGTGCTGAAGCAAGTCCGCTAGGAGTGTTGAAAAGCTTACTACCTTGAAACTAAAGCAGAACAACGATGAAGGCCTCATGGAGCTGCTGCACGCCTCTCGTTTTGCAAGGATAATCAGGGCCTTACTTCGAAGCTTGGGCTCACGTTGACTTTCACTTTAGGTATAGCGCAGAGCAGGGTGAGCTTCCAACAAGGAACTGGAAACCCAAGGTTTCTTAGGAGAAAACTCATTTTCTTCTCAGAACCATGCCGGCAGTGAGGAAAACCCCAGCAACAACAATGCTTTTCAGGTAGCTTCGAGGCCGCATGAACGGAGCTTTCATAATGGGAAAAGAAGCCTTATGCCATCAGTCTCCAATTTCTAGGTTGACACGCAGCATACACGCAGGACCAGAGCTTACTGTCTCTACGCAGTGTTCTGGTACCGAAACGGTTGCCTAAGCAAAGTCCCTAGGAGTCTTGGAAAGCTTACTACCGTGAAACTAAAGCAGAACAGCGATGAAGGCCTCATGGAGCTGCTGCACGCCTCCCGTTTTGCCAGCATAATCAGGGCCTTACTTCGAGGCTAGTGCTCACATTGACTTTCACGTTTGGTATAGAGCAGAGCAGGGTGAGCTTCCAACTAGGAACTGGAAGCACAAGGTTTCTTTCGAGAAAACTCATTTTCTTCTATGAACCATGCCGGCTCTAAGTAAAAGCACGGTAACAACAGTGCTTTTCAGGGAGCTTCGGGGCCGCATCAACGGAGCTTTCATAATGGGAAAACTAGCCTTGTGCCATCAGTCTCTAATTTCTAGGTTGACACGCAGCATACACGCAGGAGCAGAGCTTCCTGGTTCTACGCAGTGTTCTGGTACTGAAACGGGTGCTGAAGCATGTCCGCTAGGAGTGTTGAAAAGCTTACTACCTTGAAACTAAAGCAGAACAACGATGAAGGCCTCATGGAGCTGCTGCACGCCTCTCGTTTTGCAAGGATAATCAGGGCCTTATTTCGAAGCTTGGGCTCACGTTGACTTTCACTTTAGGTATAGCGCAGAGCAGGGTGAGCTTCCAACAAGGAACTGGAAACCCAAGGTTTCTTAGGAGAAAACCCATTTTCTTCTCAGAACCATGCCGGCAGTGAGGAAAACCCCGGCAACAACAATGCTTTTCAGGTAGCTTCGGGGCCGCATGAACGGAGCTTTCATAATGGGAAAAGAAGCCTTATGCCATCAGTCTCCAATTTCTAGGTTGACACGCAGCATACACGCAGGACCAGAGCTTACTGTCTCTACGCAGTGTTCTGGTACTGAAACGGTTGCTTAAGCAAAGTCCATAGGAGTCTTGGAAAGCTTACTACCGTGAAACTAAAGCAGAACTGCGATGAAGGCCTCATGGAGCTGCTGCACGCCTCCCGTTTTGCCAGCATAATCAGGGCCTTACTTCGAGGCTAGTGCTCACATTGACTTTCACGTTTGGTATAGAGCAGAGCAGGGTGAGCTTCCAACTAGGAACTGGAAGCACAAGGTTTCTTTCGAGAAAACTCATTTTCTTCTATGTGCCATGCCGGCTGTAAGTAAAAGCACGGTAACAACAGTGCTTTGCAGGAAGCTTCGGGGCCGCATCAACGGAGCTTTCATAATGGGAAAACTAGCCTTGTGCCATCAGTCTCTACTTTCTAGGTTGACACGCAGCATACACGCAGGAGCAGAGCTTCCTGGTTCTACGCAGTGTTCTGGTACTGAAACGGGTGCTGAAGCAAGGCCCCTAGGAGTGTTGAAAAGCTTACTACCTTGAAACTAAAGCAGAACAACGATGAAGGCCTCATGGAGCTGCTGCACGCCTCTCGTTTTGCAAGGATAATCAGGGCCTTACTTCGAAGCTTGGGCTCACGTTGACTTTCACTTTAGGTATAGCGCAGAGCAGGGTGAGCTTCCAACAAGGAACTGGAAACCCAAGGTTTCTTAGGAGAAAACTCATTTTCTTCTCAGAACCATGCCGGCAGTGAGGAAAACCCCGGCAACAACAATGCTTTTCAGGTAGCTTCGAGGCCGCATGAACGGAGCTTTCATAATGGGAAAAGAAGCCTTATGCCATCAGTCTCCAATTTCTAGGTTGACACGCAGCATACACGCAGGACCAGAGCTTACTGTCTCTACGCAGTGTTCTGGTACCGAAACGGTTGCCTAAGCAATGTCCCTAGGAACGTTGGAAAGCTTACTACCCTGAAACTAAAGCAGAACAGCGATGAAGGCCTCATGGAGCTGCTGCACGCCTCCCGTTTTGCCAGCATAATCAGGGCCTTACTTCGAGGCTAGTGCTCACATTGACTTTCACGTTTGGTATAGAGCAGAGCAGGGTGAGCTTCCAACTAGGAACTGGAAGCACAAGGTTTCTTTCGAGAAAACTCATTTTCTTCTATGTGCCATGCCGGCTGTAAGTAAAAGCACGGTAACAACAGTGTTTTGCAGGAAGCTTCGAGGCAGCATGAATGGAGCTTTCAAAACGGAAAAACAAGCCTTGTGCCATCAGTCTCTAATTTCTAGGTTGACACGCAGCATACACGCAGGAGCAGAGCTTCCTGGTTCTACACAGTGTTCTGGTACTGAAACGGGTGCTGAAGCAAGTCCGCTAGGAGTGTTGAAAAGCTTACTACCTTGAAACTAAAGCAGAACAACGATGAAGGCCTCATGGAGCTGTTGCAAGACTCTCGTTTTGCAAGGATAATCAGGGCCTTACTTCGAAGCTTGGGCTCACGTTGACTTTGATTTTAGGTATACCGCAGAGCAGGGTGAGCTTCCAACAAGGAACTGGAAACCCAAGGTTTCTTAGGAGAAAACTCATTTTCTTCTCAGAACCATGCCGGCAGTGAGGAAAACCCCAGCAACAACAATGCTTTTCAGGTAGCTTCGAGGCCGCATGAACGGAGCTTTCATAATGGGAAAAGAAGCCTTATGCCATCAGTCTCCAATTTCTAGGTTGACAAACAGCATACACGCAGGACCAGAGCTTACTGTCTCTACGCAGTGTTCTGGTACCGAAACGGTTGCTTAAGCAATGTCCATAGGAGTCTTGGAAAGCTTACTACCGTGAAACTAAAGCAGAACATCGATGAAGGCCTCATGGAGCTGCTGCACGCCTCCCGTTTTGCCAGCATAATCAGGGCCTTACTTCGAGGCTAGTGCTCACATTGACTTTCACGTTTGGTATAGAGCAGAGCAGGGTGCGCTTCCAACTAGGAACTGGAAGCACAAGGTTTCTTTCGAGAAAACTCATTTTCTTCTATGTGCCATGCCGGCTGTAAGTAAAAGCACGGTAACAACAGTGCTTTGCAGGAAGCTTCGGGGCCGCATCAACGGAGCTTTCATAATGGGAAAACTAGCCTTGTGCCATCAGTCTCTACTTTCTAGGTTGACACGCAGCATACACGCAGGAGCAGAGCTTCCTGGTTCTACGCAGTGTTCTGGTACTGAAACGGGTGCTGAAGCAAGGCCCCTAGGAGTGTTGAAAAGCTTACTACCTTGAAACTAAAGCAGAACAACGATGAAGGCCTCATGGAGCTGCTGCACGCCTCTCGTTTTGCAAGGATAATCAGGGCCTTACTTCGAAGCTTGGGCTCACGTTGACTTTCACTTTAGCTATAGCGCAGAGCAGGGTGAGCTTCCAACAAGGAACTGGAAACCCAAGGTTTCTTAGGAGAAAACTCATTTTCTTCTCAGAACCATGCCGGCAGTGAGGAAAACCCCGGCAACAACAATGCTTTTCAGGTAGCTTCGAGGCCGCATGAAAGGAGCTTTCATAATGGGAAAAGAAGCCTTATGCCATCAGTCTCCAATTTCTAGGTTGACACGCAGCATACACGCAGGACCAGAGCTTACTGTCTCTATGCAGTGTTCTGGTACCGAAACGGTTGCTTAAGCAAAGTCCCTAGGAGTCTTGGAAAGCTTACTACCGTGAAACTAAAGCAGAACAGCGATGAAGGCCTCATGGAGCTGCTGCACGCCTCCCGTTTTGCCAGGATAATCAGGGCCTTACTTCGAGGCTAGTGCTCACATTGACTTTCACGTTTGGTATAGAGCAGAGCAGGGTGAGCTTCCAACTAGGAACTGGAAGCACAAGGTTTCTTTCGAGAAAACTCATTTTCTTCTATGAACCATGCCGGCTGTAAGTAAAAGCACGGTAACAACAGTGCTTTTCAGGGAGCTTCGGGGCCGCATCAACGGAGCTTTCATAATGGGAAAACTAGCCTTCTGCCATCAGTCTCTAATTTCTAAGGTTGTCACGCTTCATACACGCAGGAGCAGAGCTTCCTGGTTCTACGCAGTGTTCTGGTACTGAAACGGGTGCTGAAGCAAGGCCCCTAGGAGTGTTGAAAAGCTTACTACCTTGAAACTAAAGCAGAACAACGATGAAGGCCTCATGGAGCTGCTGCACGCCTCTCGTTTTGCAAGGATAATCAGGGCCTTACTTCGAAGCTTGGGCTCACGTTGACTTTCACTTTAGCTATAGCGCAGAGCAGGGTGAGCTTCCAACAAGGAACTGGAAACCCAAGGTTTCTTAGGAGAAAACTCATTTTCTTCTCAGAACCATGCCGGCAGTGAGGAAAACCCCGGCAACAACAATGCTTTTCAGGTAGCTTCGAGGCCGCATGAAAGGAGCTTTCATAATGGGAAAAGAAGCCTTATGCCATCAGTCTCCAATTTCTAGGTTGACACGCAGCATACACGCAGGACCAGAGCTTACTGTCTCTACGCAGTGTTCTGGTACCGAAACGGTTGCTTAAGCAAAGTCCCTAGGAGTCTTGGAAAGCTTACTACCGTGAAACTAAAGCAGAACAGCGATGAAGGCCTCATGGAGCTGCTGCACGCCTCCCGTTTTGCCAGCATAATCAGGGCCTTACTTCGAGGCTAGTGCTCACATTGACTTTCACGTTTGGTATAGAGCAGAGCAGGGTGAGCTTCCAACTAGGAACTGGAAGCACAAGGTTTCTTTCGAGAAAACTCATTTTCTTCTATGAACCATGCCGGCTGTAAGTAAAAGCACGGTAACAACAGTGCTTTTCAGGGAGCTTCGGGGCCGCATCAACGGAGCTTTCATAATGGGAAAACTAGCCTTCTGCCATCAGTCTCTAATTTCTAGGTTGTCACGCTTCATACACGCAGGAGCAGAGCTTCCTGGTTCTACGCAGTGTTCTGGTACTGAAACGGGTGCTGAAGCAAGGCCCCTAGGAGTGTTGAAAAGCTTACTACCTTGAAACTAAAGCAGAACAACGATGAAGGCCTCATGGAGCTGCTGCACGCCTCTCGTTTTGCAAGGATAATCAGGGCCTTATTTCGAAGCTTGGGCTCACGTTGACTTTCACTTTAGGTATAGCGCAGAGCAGGGTGAGCTTCCAACAAGGAACTGGAAACCCAAGGTTTCTTAGGAGAAAACTCATTTTCTTCTCAGAACCATGCCGGCAGTGAGGAAAACCCCGGCAACAACAATGCTTTTCAGGTAGCTTCGGGGCCGCATGAACGGAGCTTTCATAATGGGAAAAGAAGCCTTATGCCATCAGTCTCCAATTTCTAGGTTGACACGCAGCATACACGCAGGACCAGAGCTTACTGTCTCTACGCAGTGTTCTGGTACTGAAACGGTTGCTTAAGCAAAGTCCATAGGAGTCTTGGAAAGCTTACTACTGTGAAACTAAAGCAGATCAGCGATGAAGGCCTCATGGAGCTGCTGCACGCCTCCCGTTTTGCCAGCATAATCAGGGCCTTACTTCGAGGCTAGTGCTCACATTGACTTTCACGTTTGGTATAGAGCAGAGCAGGGTGAGCTTCCAACTAGGAACTGGAAGCACAAGGTTTCTTTCGAGAAAACTCATTTTCTTCTATGTGCCATGCCGGCTGTAAGTAAAAGCACGGTAACAACAGTGCTTTGCAGGAAGCTTCGGGGCCGCATCAACGGAGCTTTCATAATGGGAAAACTAGCCTTGTGCCATCAGTCTCTAATTTCTAGGTTGACACGCAGCATACACGCAGGAGCAGAGCTTCCTGGTTCTACGCAGTGTTCTGGTACTGAGACGGGTGCTGAAGCAAGGCCCCTAGGAGTGTTGAAAAGCTTACTACCTTGAAACTAAAGCAGAACAACGATGAAGGCCTCATGGAGCTGCTGCACGCCTCTCGTTTTGCAAGGATAATCAGGGCCTTACTTCGAAGCTTGGGCTCACGTTGACTTTCACTTTAGGTATAGCGCAGAGCAGGGTGAGCGTCCAACAAGGAACTGGAAACCCAAGGTTTCTTAGGAGAAAACTCATTTTCTTCTCAGAACCATGCCGGCAGTGAGGAAAACCCCGGCAACAACAATGCTTTTCAGGTAGCTTCGAGGCCGCATGAACGGAGCTTTCATAATGGGAAAAGAAGCCTTATGCCATCAGTCTCCAATTTCTAGGTTGACACGCAGCATACACGCAGGACCAGAGCTTACTGTCTCTACGCAGTGTTCTGGTACTGAAACGGTTGCTTAAGCAAAGTCCATAGGAGTCTTGGAAAGCTTACTACCGTGAAACTAAAGCAGAACAGCGATGAAGGCCTCATGGAGCTGCTGCACGCCTCCCGTTTTGCCAGCATAATCAGGGCCTTACTTCGAGGCTAGTGCTCACATTGACTTTCACGTTTGGTATAGAGCAGAGCAGGGTGAGCTTCCAACTAGGAACTGGAAGCACAAGGTTTCTTTCGAGAAAACTCATTTTCTTCTATGTGCCATGCCGGCTGTAAGTAAAAGCACGGTAACAACAGTGCTTTGCAGGAAGCTTCGGGGCCGCATCAACGGAGCTTTCATAATGGGAAAACTAGCCTTGTGCCATCAGTCTCTACTTTCTAGGTTGACACGCAGCATACACGCAGGAGCAGAGCTTCCTGGTTCTACGCAGTGTTCTGGTACTGAAACGGGTGCTGAAGCAAGGCCCCTAGGAGTGTTGAAAAGCTTACTACCTTGAAACTAAAGCAGAACAACGATGAAGGCCTCATGGAGCTGCTGCACGCCTCTCGTTTTGCAAGGATAATCAGGGCCTTACTTCGAAGCTTGGGCTCACGTTGACTTTCACTTTAGGTATAGCGCAGAGCAGGGTGAGCTTCCAACAAGGAACTGGAAACCCAAGGTTTCTTAGGAGAAAACTCATTTTCTTCTCAGAACCATGCCGGCAGTGAGGAAAACCCCGGCAACAACAATGCTTTTCAGGTAGCTTCGAGGCCGCATGAACGGAGCTTTCATAATGGGAAAAGAAGCCTTATGCCATCAGTCTCCAATTTCTAGGTTGACACGCAGCATACACGCAGGACCAGAGCTTACTGTCTCTACGCAGTGTTCTGGTACCGAAACGGTTGCCTAAGCAAAGTCCCTAGGAGTCTTGGAAAGCTTACTACCGTGAAACTAAAGCAGAACAGCGATGAAGGCCTCATGGAGCTGCTGCACGCCTCCCGTTTTGCCAGCATAATCAGGGCCTTACTTCGAGGCTAGTGCTCACATTGACTTTCACGTTTGGTATAGAGCAGAGCACGGTGAGCTTCCAACTAGGAACTGGAAGCACAAGGTTTCTTTCGAGAAAACTCATTTTCTTCTATGAACCATGCCGGCTCTAAGTAAAAGCACGGTAACAACAGTGCTTTTCAGGGAGCTTCGGGGCCTCATCAACGGAGCTTTCATAATGGGAAAACTAGCCTTGTGCCATCAGTCTCTAATTTCTAGGTTGACACGCAGCATACACGCAGGAGCAGAGCTTCCTGGTTCTACGCAGTGTTCTGGTACTGAAACGGGTGCTGAAGCATGTCCGCTAGGAGTGTTGAAAAGCTTACTACCTTGAAACTAAAGCAGAACAACGATGAAGGCCTCATGGAGCTGCTGCACGCCTCTCGTTTTGCAAGGATAATCAGGGCATTATTTCGAAGCTTGGGCTCACGTTGACTTTCACTTTAGGTATAGCGCAGAGCAGGGTGAGCTTCCAACAAGGAACTGGAAACCCAAGGTTTCTTAGGAGAAAACCCATTTTCTTCTCAGAACCATGCCGGCAGTGAGGAAAACCCCGGCAACAACAATGCTTTTCAGGTAGCTTCGGGGCCGCATGAACGGAGCTTTCATAATGGGAAAAGAAGCCTTATGCCATCAGTCTCCAATTTCTAGGTTGACACGCAGCATACACGCAGGACCAGAGCTTACTGTCTCTACGCAGTGTTCTGGTACTGAAACGGTTGCTTAAGCAAAGTCCATAGGAGTCTTGGAAAGCTTACTACCGTGAAACTAAAGCAGAACTGCGATGAAGGCCTCATGGAGCTGCTGCACGCCTCCCGTTTTGCCAGCATAATCAGGGCCTTACTTCGAGGCTAGTGCTCACATTGACTTTCACGTTTGGTATAGAGCAGAGCAGGGTGAGCTTCCAACTAGGAACTGGAAGCACAAGGTTTCTTTCGAGAAAACTCATTTTCTTCTATGTGCCATGCCGGCTGTAAGTAAAAGCACGGTAACAACAGTGCTTTGCAGGAAGCTTCGGGGCCGCATCAACGGAGCTTTCATAATGGGAAAACTAGCCTTGTGCCATCAGTCTCTACTTTCTAGGTTGACACGCAGCATACACGCAGGAGCAGAGCTTCCTGGTTCTACGCAGTGTTCTGGTACTGAAACGGGTGCTGAAGCAAGGCCCCTAGGAGTGTTGAAAAGCTTACTACCTTGAAACTAAAGCAGAACAACGATGAAGGCCTCATGGAGCTGCTGCACGCCTCTCGTTTTGCAAGGATAATCAGGGCCTTACTTCGAAGCTTGGGCTCACGTTGACTTTCACTTTAGCTATAGCGCAGAGCAGGGTGAGCTTCCAACAAGGAACTGGAAACCCAAGGTTTCTTAGGAGAAAACTCATTTTCTTCTCAGAACCATGCCGGCAGTGAGGAAAACCCCGGCAACAACAATGCTTTTCAGGTAGCTTCGAGGCCGCATGAAAGGAGCTTTCATAATGGGAAAAGAAGCCTTATGCCATCAGTCTCCAATTTCTAGGTTGACACGCAGCATACACGCAGGACCAGAGCTTACTGTCTCTACGCAGTGTTCTGGTACCGAAACGGTTGCTTAAGCAAAGTCCCTAGGAGTCTTGGAAAGCTTACTACCGTGAAACTAAAGCAGAACAGCGATGAAGGCCTCATGGAGCTGCTGCACGCCTCCCGTTTTGCCAGCATAATCAGGACCTTACTTCGAGGCTAGTGCTCACATTGACTTTCACGTTTGGTATAGAGCAGAGCAGGGTGAGCTTCCAACTAGGAACTGGAAGCACAAGGTTTCTTTCGAGAAAACTCATTTTCTTCTATGAACCATGCCGGCTGTAAGTAAAAGCACGGTAACAACAGTGCTTTTCAGGGAGCTTCGGGGCCGCATCAACGGAGCTTTCATAATGGGAAAACTAGCCTTCTGCCATCAGTCTCTAATTTCTAGGTTTTCACGCTTCATACACGCAGGAGCAGAGCTTCCTGGTTCTACGCAGTGTTCTGGTACTGAAACGGGTGCTGAAGCAAGGCCCCTAGGAGTGTTGAAAAGCTTACTACCTTGAAACTAAAGCAGAACAACGATGAAGGCCTCATGGAGCTGCTGCACGCCTCTCGTTTTGCAAGGATAATCAGGGCCTTATTTCGAAGCTTGGGCTCACGTTGACTTTCACTTTAGGTATAGCGCAGAGCAGGGTGAGCTTCCAACAAGGAACTGGAAACCCAAGGTTTCTTAGGAGAAAACTCATTTTCTTCTCAGAACCATGCCGGCAGTGAGGAAAACCCCGGCAACAACAATGCTTTTCAGGTAGCTTCGGGGCCGCATGAACGGAGCTTTCATAATGGGAAAAGAAGCCTTATGCCATCAGTCTCCAATTTCTAGGTTGACACGCAGCATACACGCAGGACCAGAGCTTACTGTCTCTACGCAGTGTTCTGGTACTGAAACGGTTGCTTAAGCAAAGTCCATAGGAGTCTTGGAAAGCTTACTACTGTGAAACTAAAGCAGATCAGCGATGAAGGCCTCATGGAGCTGCTGCACGCCTCCCGTTTTGCCAGCATAATCAGGGCCTTACTTCGAGGCTAGTGCTCACATTGACTTTCACGTTTGGTATAGAGCAGAGCAGGGTGAGCTTCCAACTAGGAACTGGAAGCACAAGGTTTCTTTCGAGAAAACTCATTTTCTTCTATGTGCCATGCCGGCTGTAAGTAAAAGCACGGTAACAACAGTGCTTTGCAGGAAGCTTCGGGGCCGCATCAACGGAGCTTTCATAATGGGAAAACTAGCCTTGTGCCATCAGTCTCTAATTTCTAGGTTGACACGCAGCATACACGCAGGAGCAGAGCTTCCTGGTTCTACGCAGTGTTCTGGTACTGAGACGGGTGCTGAAGCAAGGCCCCTAGGAGTGTTGAAAAGCTTACTACCTTGAAACTAAAGCAGAACAACGATGAAGGCCTCATGGAGCTGCTGCACGCCTCTCGTTTTGCAAGGATAATCAGGGCCTTACTTCGAAGCTTGGGCTCACGTTGACTTTCACTTTAGGTATAGCGCAGAGCAGGGTGAGCGTCCAACAAGGAACTGGAAACCCAAGGTTTCTTAGGAGAAAACTCATTTTCTTCTCAGAACCATGCCGGCAGTGAGGAAAACCCCGGCAACAACAATGCTTTTCAGGTAGCTTCGAGGCCGCATGAACGGAGCTTTCATAATGGGAAAAGAAGCCTTATGCCATCAGTCTCCAATTTCTAGGTTGACACGCAGCATACACGCAGGACCAGAGCTTACTGTCTCTACGCAGTGTTCTGGTACCGAAACGGTTGCTTAAGCAAAGTCCCTAGGAACGTTGGAAAGCTTACTACCGTGAAACTAAAGCAGAACTGCGATGAAGGCCTCATGGAGCTGCTGCACGCCTCCCGTTTTGCCAGCATAATCAGGGCCTTACTTCGAGGCTAGTGCTCACATTGACTTTCACGTTTGGTATAGAGCAGAGCAGGGTGAGCTTCCAACTAGGAACTGGAAGCACAAGGTTTCTTTCGAGAAAACTCATTTTCTTCTATGAACCATGCCGGCTGTAAGTAAAAGCACGGTAACAACAGTGCTTTTCAGGGAGCTTCGGGGCCGCATCAACGGAGCTTTCATAATGGGAAAACTAGCCTTGTGCCATCAGTCTCTACTTTCTAGGTTGACACGCAGCATACACGCAGGAGCAGAGCTTCCTGGTTCTACGCAGTGTTCTGGTACTGAAACGGGTGCTGAAGCAAGGCCCCTAGGAGTGTTGAAAAGCTTACTACCTTGAAACTAAAGCAGAACAACGCTGAAGGCCTCATGGAGCTGCTGCACGCCTCTCGTTTTACAAGGGTAATCAGGGCCTTACTTCGAAGCTTGGGCTCACGTTGACTTTCACTTTAGGTATAGCGCAGAGCAGGGTGAGCTTCCAACAAGGAACTGGAAACCCAAGGTTTCTTAGGAGAAAACTCATTTTCTTCTCAGAACCATGCCGGCAGTGAGGAAAACCCCGGCAACAACAATGCTTTTCAGGTAGCTTCGGGGCCGCATGAACGGAGCTTTCATAATGGGAAAAGAAGCCTTATGCCATCAGTCTCCAATTTCTAGGTTGACACGCAGCATACACGCAGGACCAGAGCTTACTGTCTCTACGCAGTGTTCTGGTACTGAAACGGTTGCTTAAGCAAAGTCCATAGGAGTCTTGGAAAGCTTACTACCGTGAAACTAAAGCAGAACAGCGATGAAGGCCTCATGGAGCTGCTGCACGCCTCCCGTTTTGCCAGCATAATCAGGGCCTTACTTCGAGGCTAGTGCTCACATTGACTTTCACGTTTGGTATAGAGCAGAGCAGGGTGAGCTTCCAACTAGGAACTGGAAGCACAAGGTTTCTTTCGAGAAAACTCATTTTCTTCTATGTGCCATGCCGGCTGTAAGTAAAAGCACGGTAACAACAGTGCTTTGCAGGAAGCTTCGGGGCCGCATCAACGGAGCTTTCATAATGGGAAAACTAGCCTTGTGCCATCAGTCTCTACTTTCTAGGTTGACACGCAGCATACACGCAGGAGCAGAG
The DNA here is from genome assembly GCF_028564815.1 of Eubalaena glacialis. NCBI lineage: Eukaryota > Metazoa > Chordata > Mammalia > Artiodactyla > Balaenidae > Eubalaena > Eubalaena glacialis. The sequence continues at coordinate 49,838,109 of NC_083731.1, forward strand.
CTTCCTGGTTCTACGCAGTGTTCTGGTACTGAAACGGGTGCTGAAGCAAGGCCCCTAGGAGTGTTGAAAAGCTTACTACCTTGAAACTAAAGCAGAACAACGATGAAGGCCTCATGGAGCTGCTGCACGCCTCTCGTTTTGCAAGGATAATCAGGGCCTTACTTCGAAGCTTGGGCTCACGTTGACTTTCACTTTAGGTATAGCGCAGAGCAGGGTGAGCTTCCAACAAGGAACTGGAAACCCAAGGTTTCTTAGGAGAAAACTCATTTTCTTCTCAGAACCATGCCGGCAGTGAGGAAAACCCCGGCAACAACAATGCTTTTCAGGTAGCTTCGAGGCCGCATGAACGGAGCTTTCATAATGGGAAAAGAAGCCTTATGCCATCAGTCTCCAATTTCTAGGTTGACACGCAGCATACACGCAGGACCAGAGCTTACTGTCTCTACGCAGTGTTCTGGTACCGAAACGGTTGCCTAAGCAAAGTCCCTAGGAGTCTTGGAAAGCTTACTACCGTGAAACTAAAGCAGAACAGCGATGAAGGCCTCATGGAGCTGCTGCACGCCTCCCGTTTTGCCAGCATAATCAGGGCCTTACTTCGAGGCTAGTGCTCACATTGACTTTCACGTTTGGTATAGAGCAGAGCAGGGTGAGCTTCCAACTAGGAACTGGAAGCACAAGGTTTCTTTCGAGAAAACTCATTTTCTTCTATGAACCATGCCGGCTCTAAGTAAAAGCACGGTAACAACAGTGCTTTTCAGGGAGCTTCGGGGCCTCATCAACGGAGCTTTCATAATGGGAAAACTAGCCTTGTGCCATCAGTCTCTAATTTCTAGGTTGACACGCAGCATACACGCAGGAGCAGAGCTTCCTGGTTCTACGCAGTGTTCTGGTACTGAAACGGGTGCTGAAGCATGTCCGCTAGGAGTGTTGAAAAGCTTACTACCTTGAAACTAAAGCAGAACAACGATGAAGGCCTCATGGAGCTGCTGCACGCCTCTCGTTTTGCAAGGATAATCAGGGCCTTATTTCGAAGCTTGGGCTCACGTTGACTTTCACTTTAGGTATAGCGCAGAGCAGGGTGAGCTTCCAACAAGGAACTGGAAACCCAAGGTTTCTTAGGAGAAAACCCATTTTCTTCTCAGAACCATGCCGGCAGTGAGGAAAACCCCGGCAACAACAATGCTTTTCAGGTAGCTTCGGGGCCGCATGAACGGAGCTTTCATAATGGGAAAAGAAGCCTTATGCCATCAGTCTCCAATTTCTAGGTTGACACGCAGCATACACGCAGGACCAGAGCTTACTGTCTCTACGCAGTGTTCTGGTACTGAAACGGTTGCTTAAGCAAAGTCCATAGGAGTCTTGGAAAGCTTACTACCGTGAAACTAAAGCAGAACTGCGATGAAGGCCTCATGGAGCTGCTGCACGCCTCCCGTTTTGCCAGCATAATCAGGGCCTTACTTCGAGGCTAGTGCTCACATTGACTTTCACGTTTGGTATAGAGCAGAGCAGGGTGAGCTTCCAACTAGGAACTGGAAGCACAAGGTTTCTTTCGAGAAAACTCATTTTCTTCTATGTGCCATGCCGGCTGTAAGTAAAAGCACGGTAACAACAGTGCTTTGCAGGAAGCTTCGGGGCCGCATCAACGGAGCTTTCATAATGGGAAAACTAGCCTTGTGCCATCAGTCTCTACTTTCTAGGTTGACACGCAGCATACACGCAGGAGCAGAGCTTCCTGGTTCTACGCAGTGTTCTGGTACTGAAACGGGTGCTGAAGCAAGGCCCCTAGGAGTGTTGAAAAGCTTACTACCTTGAAACTAAAGCAGAACAACGATAAAGGCCTCATGGAGCTGCTGCACGCCTCTCGTTTTGCAAGGATAATCAGGGCCTTACTTCGAAGCTTGGGCTCACGTTGACTTTCACTTTAGCTATAGCGCAGAGCAGGGTGAGCTTCCAACAAGGAACTGGAAACCCAAGGTTTCTTAGGAGAAAACTCATTTTCTTCTCAGAACCATGCCGGCAGTGAGGAAAACCCCGGCAACAACAATGCTTTTCAGGTAGCTTCGAGGCCGCATGAACGGAGCTTTCATAATGGGAAAAGAAGCCTTATGCCATCAGTCTCCAATTTCTAGGTTGACACGCAGCATACACGCAGGACCAGAGCTTACTGTCTCTACGCAGTGTTCTGGTACCGAAACGGTTGCCTAAGCAATGTCCCTAGGAACGTTGGAAAGCTTACTACCCTGAAACTAAAGCAGAACAGCGATGAAGGCCTCATGGAGCTGCTGCACGCCTCCCGTTTTGCCAGCATAATCAGGGCCTTACTTCGAGGCTAGTGCTCACATTGACTTTCACGTTTGGTATAGAGCAGAGCAGGGTGAGCTTCCAACTAGGAACTGGAAGCACAAGGTTTCTTTCGAGAAAACTCATTTTCTTCTATGTGCCATGCCGGCTGTAAGTAAAAGCACGGTAACAACAGTGTTTTGCAGGAACCTTCGAGGCAGCATGAATGGAGCTTTCAAAACGGAAAAACAAGCCTTGTGCCATCAGTCTCTAATTTCTAGGTTGACACGCAGCATACACGCAGGAGCAGAGCTTCCTGGTTCTACGCAGTGTTCTGGTACTGAAACGGGTGCTGAAGCAAGTCCGCTAGGAGTGTTGAAAAGCTTACTACCTTGAAACTAAAGCAGAACAACGATGAAGGCCTCATGGAGCTGCTGCACGCCTCTCGTTTTGCAAGGATAATCAGGGCCTTACTTCGAAGCTTGGGCTCACGTTGACTTTCACTTTAGGTATAGCGCAGAGCAGGGTGAGCGTCCAACAAGGAACTGGAAACCCAAGGTTTCTTAGGAGAAAACTCATTTTCTTCTCAGAACCATGCCGGCAGTGAGGAAAACCCCGGCAACAACAATGCTTTTCAGGTAGCTTCGAGGCCGCATGAACGGAGCTTTCATAATGGGAAAAGAAGCCTTATGCCATCAGTCTCCAATTTCTAGGTTGACACGCAGCATACACGCAGGACCAGAGCTTACTGTCTCTACGCAGTGTTCTGGTACCGAAACGGTTGCTTAAGCAAAGTCCCTAGGAACGTTGGAAAGCTTACTACCGTGAAACTAAAGCAGAACTGCGATGAAGGCCTCATGGAGCTGCTGCACGCCTCCCGTTTTGCCAGCATAATCAGGGCCTTACTTCGAGGCTAGTGCTCACATTGACTTTCACGTTTGGTATAGAGCAGAGCAGGGTGAGCTTCCAACTAGGAACTGGAAGCACAAGGTTTCTTTCGAGAAAACTCATTTTCTTCTATGAACCATGCCGGCTGTAAGTAAAAGCACGGTAACAACAGTGCTTTTCAGGGAGCTTCGGGGCCGCATCAACGGAGCTTTCATAATGGGAAAACTAGCCTTGTGCCATCAGTCTCTACTTTCTAGGTTGACACGCAGCATACACGCAGGAGCAGAGCTTCCTGGTTCTACGCAGTGTTCTGGTACTGAAACGGGTGCTGAAGCAAGGCCCCTAGGAGTGTTGAAAAGCTTACTACCTTGAAACTAAAGCAGAACAACGCTGAAGGCCTCATGGAGCTGCTGCACGCCTCTCGTTTTACAAGGGTAATCAGGGCCTTACTTCGAAGCTTGGGCTCACGTTGACTTTCACTTTAGGTATAGCGCAGAGCAGGGTGAGCTTCCAACAAGGAACTGGAAACCCAAGGTTTCTTAGGAGAAAACTCATTTTCTTCTCAGAACCATGCCGGCAGTGAGGAAAACCCCGGCAACAACAATGCTTTTCAGGTAGCTTCGGGGCCGCATGAACGGAGCTTTCATAATGGGAAAAGAAGCCTTATGCCATCAGTCTCCAATTTCTAGGTTGACACGCAGCATACACGCAGGACCAGAGCTTACTGTCTCTACGCAGTGTTCTGGTACTGAAACGGTTGCTTAAGCAAAGTCCATAGGAGTCTTGGAAAGCTTACTACCGTGAAACTAAAGCAGAACAGCGATGAAGGCCTCATGGAGCTGCTGCACGCCTCCCGTTTTGCCAGCATAATCAGGGCCTTACTTCGAGGCTAGTGCTCACATTGACTTTCACGTTTGGTATAGAGCAGAGCAGGGTGAGCTTCCAACTAGGAACTGGAAGCACAAGGTTTCTTTCGAGAAAACTCATTTTCTTCTATGTGCCATGCCGGCTGTAAGTAAAAGCACGGTAACAACAGTGCTTTGCAGGAAGCTTCGGGGCCGCATCAACGGAGCTTTCATAATGGGAAAACTAGCCTTGTGCCATCAGTCTCTACTTTCTAGGTTGACACGCAGCATACACGCAGGAGCAGAGCTTCCTGGTTCTACGCAGTGTTCTGGTACTGAAACGGGTGCTGAAGCAAGGCCCCTAGGAGTGTTGAAAAGCTTACTACCTTGAAACTAAAGCAGAACAACGATGAAGGCCTCATGGAGCTGCTGCACGCCTCTCGTTTTGCAAGGATAATCAGGGCCTTACTTCGAAGCTTGGGCTCACGTTGACTTTCACTTTAGGTATAGCGCAGAGCAGGGTGAGCTTCCAACAAGGAACTGGAAACCCAAGGTTTCTTAGGAGAAAACTCATTTTCTTCTCAGAACCATGCCGGCAGTGAGGAAAACCCCGGCAACAACAATGCTTTTCAGGTAGCTTCGAGGCCGCATGAACGGAGCTTTCATAATGGGAAAAGAAGCCTTATGCCATCAGTCTCCAATTTCTAGGTTGACACGCAGCATACACGCAGGACCAGAGCTTACTGTCTCTACGCAGTGTTCTGGTACCGAAACGGTTGCCTAAGCAAAGTCCCTAGGAGTCTTGGAAAGCTTACTACCGTGAAACTAAAGCAGAACAGCGATGAAGGCCTCATGGAGCTGCTGCACGCCTCCCGTTTTGCCAGCATAATCAGGGCCTTACTTCGAGGCTAGTGCTCACATTGACTTTCACGTTTGGTATAGAGCAGAGCAGGGTGAGCTTCCAACTAGGAACTGGAAGCACAAGGTTTCTTTCGAGAAAACTCATTTTCTTCTATGAACCATGCCGGCTCTAAGTAAAAGCACGGTAACAACAGTGCTTTTCAGGGAGCTTCGGGGCCTCATCAACGGAGCTTTCATAATGGGAAAACTAGCCTTGTGCCATCAGTCTCTAATTTCTAGGTTGACACGCAGCATACACGCAGGAGCAGAGCTTCCTGGTTCTACGCAGTGTTCTGGTACTGAAACGGGTGCTGAAGCATGTCCGCTAGGAGTGTTGAAAAGCTTACTACCTTGAAACTAAAGCAGAACAACGATGAAGGCCTCATGGAGCTGCTGCACGCCTCTCGTTTTGCAAGGATAATCAGGGCCTTATTTCGAAGCTTGGGCTCACGTTGACTTTCACTTTAGGTATAGCGCAGAGCAGGGTGAGCTTCCAACAAGGAACTGGAAACCCAAGGTTTCTTAGGAGAAAACCCATTTTCTTCTCAGAACCATGCCGGCAGTGAGGAAAACCCCGGCAACAACAATGCTTTTCAGGTAGCTTCGGGGCCGCATGAACGGAGCTTTCATAATGGGAAAAGAAGCCTTATGCCATCAGTCTCCAATTTCTAGGTTGACACGCAGCATACACGCAGGACCAGAGCTTACTGTCTCTACGCAGTGTTCTGGTACCGAAACGGTTGCCTAAGCAATGTCCCTAGGAACGTTGGAAAGCTTACTACCCTGAAACTAAAGCAGAACAGCGATGAAGGCCTCATGGAGCTGCTGCACGCCTCCCGTTTTGCCAGCATAATCAGGGCCTTACTTCGAGGCTAGTGCTCACATTGACTTTCACGTTTGGTATAGAGCAGAGCAGGGTGAGCTTCCAACTAGGAACTGGAAGCACAAGGTTTCTTTCGAGAAAACTCATTTTCTTCTATGTGCCATGCCGGCTGTAAGTAAAAGCACGGTAACAACAGTGTTTTGCAGGAAGCTTCGAGGCAGCATGAATGGAGCTTTCAAAACGGAAAAACAAGCCTTGTGCCATCAGTCTCTAATTTCTAGGTTGACACGCAGCATACACGCAGGAGCAGAGCTTCCTGGTTCTACGCAGTGTTCTGGTACTGAAACGGGTGCTGAAGCAAGTCCGCTAGGAGTGTTGAAAAGCTTACTACCTTGAAACTAAAGCAGAACAACGATGAAGGCCTCATGGAGCTGCTGCACGACTCTCGTTTTGCAAGGATAATCAGGGCCTTACTTCGAAGCTTGGGCTCACGTTGACTTTGATTTTAGGTATACCGCAGAGCAGGGTGAGCTTCCAACAAGGAACTGGAAACCCAAGGTTTCTTAGGAGAAAACTCATTTTCTTCTCAGAACCATGCCGGCAGTGAGGAAAACCCCAGCAACAACAATGCTTTTCAGGTAGCTTCGAGGCCGCATGAACGGAGCTTTCATAATGGGAAAAGAAGCCTTATGCCATCAGTCTTTAATTTCTAGGTTGACACGCAGCATACACGCAGGACCAGAGCTTACTGTCTCTACGCAGTGTTCTGGTACCGAAACGGTTGCTTAAGCAAAGTCCCTAGGAACGTTGGAAAGCTTACTACCGTGAAACTAAAGCAGAACAGCGATGAAGGCCTCATGGAGCTGCTGCACGCCTCCCGTTTTGCCAGCATAATCAGGGCCTTACTTCGAGGCTAGTGCTCACATTGACTTTCACGTTTGGTATAGAGCAGAGCAGGGTGAGCTTCCAACTAGGAACTGGAAGCACAAGGTTTCTTTCGAGAAAACTCATTTTCTTCTATGAACCATGCCGGCTGTAAGTAAAAGCACGGTAACAACAGTGCTTTTCAGGGAGCTTCGGGGCCGCATCAACGGAGCTTTCATAATGGGAAAACTAGCCTTGTGCCATCAGTCTCTACTTTCTAGGTTGACACGCAGCATACACGCAGGAGCAGAGCTTCCTGGTTCTACGCAGTGTTCTGGTACTGAAACGGGTGCTGAAGCAAGGCCCCTAGGAGTGTTGAAAAGCTTACTACCTTGAAACTAAAGCAGAACAACGCTGAAGGCCTCATGGAGCTGCTGCACGCCTCTCGTTTTACAAGGGTAATCAGGGCCTTACTTCGAAGCTTGGGCTCACGTTGACTTTCACTTTAGGTATAGCGCAGAGCAGGGTGAGCTTCCAACAAGGAACTGGAAACCCAAGGTTTCTTAGGAGAAAACTCATTTTCTTCTCAGAACCATGCCGGCAGTGAGGAAAACCCCGGCAACAACAATGCTTTTCAGGTAGCTTCGGGGCCGCATGAACGGAGCTTTCATAATGGGAAAAGAAGCCTTATGCCATCAGTCTCCAATTTCTAGGTTGACACGCAGCATACACGCAGGACCAGAGCTTACTGTCTCTACGCAGTGTTCTGGTACTGAAACGGTTGCTTAAGCAAAGTCCATAGGAGTCTTGGAAAGCTTACTACCGTGAAACTAAAGCAGAACAGCGATGAAGGCCTCATGGAGCTGCTGCACGCCTCCCGTTTTGCCAGCATAATCAGGGCCTTACTTCGAGGCTAGTGCTCACATTGACTTTCACGTTTGGTATAGAGCAGAGCAGGGTGAGCTTCCAACTAGGAACTGGAAGCACAAGGTTTCTTTCGAGAAAACTCATTTTCTTCTATGTGCCATGCCGGCTGTAAGTAAAAGCACGGTAACAACAGTGCTTTGCAGGAAGCTTCGGGGCCGCATCAACGGAGCTTTCATAATGGGAAAACTAGCCTTGTGCCATCAGTCTCTACTTTCTAGGTTGACACGCAGCATACACGCAGGAGCAGAGCTTCCTGGTTCTACGCAGTGTTCTGGTACTGAAACGGGTGCTGAAGCAAGGCCCCTAGGAGTGTTGAAAAGCTTACTACCTTGAAACTAAAGCAGAACAACGATGAAGGCCTCATGGAGCTGCTGCACGCCTCTCGTTTTGCAAGGATAATCAGGGCCTTACTTCGAAGCTTGGGCTCACGTTGACTTTCACTTTAGGTATAGCGCAGAGCAGGGTGAGCTTCCAACAAGGAACTGGAAACCCAAGGTTTCTTAGGAGAAAACTCATTTTCTTCTCAGAACCATGCCGGCAGTGAGGAAAACCCCGGCAACAACAATGCTTTTCAGGTAGCTTCGAGGCCGCATGAACGGAGCTTTCATAATGGGAAAAGAAGCCTTATGCCATCAGTCTCCAATTTCTAGGTTGACACGCAGCATACACGCAGGACCAGAGCTTACTGTCTCTACGCAGTGTTCTGGTACCGAAACGGTTGCCTAAGCAAAGTCCCTAGGAGTCTTGGAAAGCTTACTACCGTGAAACTAAAGCAGAACAGCGATGAAGGCCTCATGGAGCTGCTGCACGCCTCCCGTTTTGCCAGCATAATCAGGGCCTTACTTCGAGGCTAGTGCTCACATTGACTTTCACGTTTGGTATAGAGCAGAGCAGGGTGAGCTTCCAACTAGGAACTGGAAGCACAAGGTTTCTTTCGAGAAAACTCATTTTCTTCTATGAACCATGCCGGCTGTAAGTAAAAGCACGGTAACAACAGTGCTTTTCAGGGAGCTTCGGGGCCGCATCAACGGAGCTTTCATAATGGGAAAACTAGCCTTGTGCCATCAGTCTCTAATTTCTAGGTTGACACGCAGCATACACGCAGGAGCAGAGCTTCCTGGTTCTACGCAGTGTTCTGGTACTGAAACGGGTGCTGAAGCATGTCCGCTAGGAGTGTTGAAAAGCTTACTACCTTGAAACTAAAGCAGAACAACGATGAAGGCCTCATGGAGCTGCTGCACGCCTCTCGTTTTGCAAGGATAATCAGGGCCTTATTTCGAAGCTTGGGCTCACGTTGACTTTCACTTTAGGTATAGCGCAGAGCAGGGTGAGCTTCCAACAAGGAACTGGAAACCCAAGGTTTCTTAGGAGAAAACCCATTTTCTTCTCAGAACCATGCCGGCAGTGAGGAAAACCCCGGCAACAACAATGCTTTTCAGGTAGCTTCGGGGCCGCATGAACGGAGCTTTCATAATGGGAAAAGAAGCCTTATGCCATCAGTCTCCAATTTCTAGGTTGACACGCAGCATACACGCAGGACCAGAGCTTACTGTCTCTACGCAGTGTTCTGGTACTGAAACGGTTGCTTAAGCAAAGTCCATAGGAGTCTTGGAAAGCTTACTACCGTGAAACTAAAGCAGAACTGCGATGAAGGCCTCATGGAGCTGCTGCACGCCTCCCGTTTTGCCAGCATAATCAGGGCCTTACTTCGAGGCTAGTGCTCACATTGACTTTCACGTTTGGTATAGAGCAGAGCAGGGTGAGCTTCCAACTAGGAACTGGAAGCACAAGGTTTCTTTCGAGAAAACTCATTTTCTTCTATGTGCCATGCCGGCTGTAAGTAAAAGCACGGTAACAACAGTGCTTTGCAGGAAGCTTCGGGGCCGCATCAACGGAGCTTTCATAATGGGAAAACTAGCCTTGTGCCATCAGTCTCTACTTTCTAGGTTGACACGCAGCATACACGCAGGAGCAGAGCTTCCTGGTTCTACGCAGTGTTCTGGTACTGAAACGGGTGCTGAAGCAAGGCCCCTAGGAGTGTTGAAAAGCTTACTACCTTGAAACTAAAGCAGAACAACGCTGAAGGCCTCATGGAGCTGCTGCACGCCTCTCGTTTTACAAGGGTAATCAGGGCCTTACTTCGAAGCTTGGGCTCACGTTGACTTTCACTTTAGGTATAGCGCAGAGCAGGGTGAGCTTCCAACAAGGAACTGGAAACCCAAGGTTTCTTAGGAGAAAACTCATTTTCTTCTCAGAACCATGCCGGCAGTGAGGAAAACCCCGGCAACAACAATGCTTTTCAGGTAGCTTCGGGGCCGCATGAACGGAGCTTTCATAATGGGAAAAGAAGCCTTATGCCATCAGTCTCCAATTTCTAGGTTGACACGCAGCATACACGCAGGACCAGAGCTTACTGTCTCTACGCAGTGTTCTGGTACTGAAACGGTTGCTTAAGCAAAGTCCATAGGAGTCTTGGAAAGCTTACTACCGTGAAACTAAAGCAGAACAGCGATGAAGGCCTCATGGAGCTGCTGCACGCCTCCCGTTTTGCCAGCATAATCAGGGCCTTACTTCGAGGCTAGTGCTCACATTGACTTTCACGTTTGGTATAGAGCAGAGCAGGGTGAGCTTCCAACTAGGAACTGGAAGCACAAGGTTTCTTTCGAGAAAACTCATTTTCTTCTATGTGCCATGCCGGCTGTAAGTAAAAGCACGGTAACAACAGTGCTTTGCAGGAAGCTTCGGGGCCGCATCAACGGAGCTTTCATAATGGGAAAACTAGCCTTGTGCCATCAGTCTCTACTTTCTAGGTTGACACGCAGCATACACGCAGGAGCAGAGCTTCCTGGTTCTACGCAGTGTTCTGGTACTGAAACGGGTGCTGAAGCAAGGCCCCTAGGAGTGTTGAAAAGCTTACTACCTTGAAACTAAAGCAGAACAACGATGAAGGCCTCATGGAGCTGCTGCACGCCTCTCGTTTTGCAAGGATAATCAGGGCCTTACTTCGAAGCTTGGGCTCACGTTGACTTTCACTTTAGGTATAGCGCAGAGCAGGGTGAGCTTCCAACAAGGAACTGGAAACCCAAGGTTTCTTAGGAGAAAACTCATTTTCTTCTCAGAACCATGCCGGCAGTGAGGAAAACCCCGGCAACAACAATGCTTTTCAGGTAGCTTCGAGGCCGCATGAACGGAGCTTTCATAATGGGAAAAGAAGCCTTATGCCATCAGTCTCCAATTTCTAGGTTGACACGCAGCATACACGCAGGACCAGAGCTTACTGTCTCTACGCAGTGTTCTGGTACCGAAACGGTTGCCTAAGCAAAGTCCCTAGGAGTCTTGGAAAGCTTACTACCGTGAAACTAAAGCAGAACAGCGATGAAGGCCTCATGGAGCTGCTGCACGCCTCCCGTTTTGCCAGCATAATCAGGGCCTTACTTCGAGGCTAGTGCTCACATTGACTTTCACGTTTGGTATAGAGCAGAGCAGGGTGAGCTTCCAACTAGGAACTGGAAGCACAAGGTTTCTTTCGAGAAAACTCATTTTCTTCTATGAACCATGCCGGCTCTAAGTAAAAGCACGGTAACAACAGTGCTTTTCAGGGAGCTTCGGGGCCTCATCAACGGAGCTTTCATAATGGGAAAACTAGCCTTGTGCCATCAGTCTCTAATTTCTAGGTTGACACGCAGCATACACGCAGGAGCAGAGCTTCCTGGTTCTACGCAGTGTTCTGGTACTGAAACGGGTGCTGAAGCATGTCCGCTAGGAGTGTTGAAAAGCTTACTACCTTGAAACTAAAGCAGAACAACGATGAAGGCCTCATGGAGCTGCTGCACGCCTCTCGTTTTGCAAGGATAATCAGGGCCTTATTTCGAAGCTTGGGCTCACGTTGACTTTCACTTTAGGTATAGCGCAGAGCAGGGTGAGCTTCCAACAAGGAACTGGAAACCCAAGGTTTCTTAGGAGAAAACCCATTTTCTTCTCAGAACCATGCCGGCAGTGAGGAAAACCCCGGCAACAACAATGCTTTTCAGGTAGCTTCGGGGCCGCATGAACGGAGCTTTCATAATGGGAAAAGAAGCCTTATGCCATCAGTCTCCAATTTCTAGGTTGACACGCAGCATACACGCAGGACCAGAGCTTACTGTCTCTACGCAGTGTTCTGGTACCGAAACGGTTGCCTAAGCAATGTCCCTAGGAACGTTGGAAAGCTTACTACCCTGAAACTAAAGCAGAACAGCGATGAAGGCCTCATGGAGCTGCTGCACGCCTCCCGTTTTGCCAGCATAATCAGGGCCTTACTTCGAGGCTAGTGCTCACATTGACTTTCACGTTTGGTATAGAGCAGAGCAGGGTGAGCTTCCAACTAGGAACTGGAAGCACAAGGTTTCTTTCGAGAAAACTCATTTTCTTCTATGTGCCATGCCGGCTGTAAGTAAAAGCACGGTAACAACAGTGTTTTGCAGGAAGCTTCGAGGCAGCATGAATGGAGCTTTCAAAACGGAAAAACAAGCCTTGTGCCATCAGTCTCTAATTTCTAGGTTGACACGCAGCATACACGCAGGAGCAGAGCTTCCTGGTTCTACGCAGTGTTCTGGTACTGAAACGGGTGCTGAAGCAAGTCCGCTAGGAGTGTTGAAAAGCTTACTACCTTGAAACTAAAGCAGAACAACGATGAAGGCCTCATGGAGCTGCTGCACGACTCTCGTTTTGCAAGGATAATCAGGGCCTTACTTCGAAGCTTGGGCTCACGTTGACTTTGATTTTAGGTATACCGCAGAGCAGGGTGAGCTTCCAACAAGGAACTGGAAACCCAAGGTTTCTTAGGAGAAAACTCATTTTCTTCTCAGAACCATGCCGGCAGTGAGGAAAACCCCAGCAACAACAATGCTTTTCAGGTAGCTTCGAGGCCGCATGAACGGAGCTTTCATAATGGGAAAAGAAGCCTTATGCCATCAGTCTTTAATTTCTAGGTTGACACGCAGCATACACGCAGGACCAGAGCTTACTGTCTCTACGCAGTGTTCTGGTACCGAAACGGTTGCTTAAGCAAAGTCCCTAGGAACGTTGGAAAGCTTACTACCGTGAAACTAAAGCAGAACAGCGATGAAGGCCTCATGGAGCTGCTGCACGCCTCCCGTTTTGCCAGCATAATCAGGGCCTTACTTCGAGGCTAGTGCTCACATTGACTTTCACGTTTGGTATAGAGCAGAGCAGGGTGAGCTTCCAACTAGGAACTGGAAGCACAAGGTTTCTTTCGAGAAAACTCATTTTCTTCTATGTGCCATGCCGGCTGTAAGTAAAAGCACGGTAACAACAGTGCTTTTCAGGGAGCTTCGGGGCCGCATCAACGGAGCTTTCATAATGGGAAAACTAGCCTTGTGCCATCAGTCTCTACTTTCTAGGTTGACACGCAGCATACACGCAGGAGCAGAGCTTCCTGGTTCTACGCAGTGTTCTGGTACTGAAACGGGTGCTGAAGCAAGGCCCCTAGGAGTGTTGAAAAGCTTACTACCTTGAAACTAAAGCAGAACAACGCTGAAGGCCTCATGGAGCTGCTGCACGCCTCTCGTTTTACAAGGGTAATCAGGGCCTTACTTCGAAGCTTGGGCTCACGTTGACTTTCACTTTAGGTATAGCGCAGAGCAGGGTGAGCTTCCAACAAGGAACTGGAAACCCAAGGTTTCTTAGGAGAAAACTCATTTTCTTCTCAGAACCATGCCGGCAGTGAGGAAAACCCCGGCAACAACAATGCTTTTCAGGTAGCTTCGGGGCCGCATTAACGGAGCTTTCATAATGGGAAAAGAAGCCTTATGCCATCAGTCTCCAATTTCTAGGTTGACACGCAGCATACACGCAGGACCAGAGCTTACTGTCTCTACGCAGTGTTCTGGTACTGAAACGGTTGCTTAAGCAAAGTCCATAGGAGTCTTGGAAAGCTTACTACCGTGAAACTAAAGCAGAACAGCGATGAAGGCCTCATGGAGCTGCTGCACGCCTCCCGTTTTGCCAGCATAATCAGGGCCTTACTTCGAGGCTAGTGCTCACATTGACTTTCACGTTTGGTATAGAGCAGAGCAGGGTGAGCTTCCAACTAGGAACTGGAAGCACAAGGTTTCTTTCGAGAAAACTCATTTTCTTCTATGTGCCATGCCGGCTGTAAGTAAAAGCACGGTAACAACAGTGCTTTGCAGGAAGCTTCGGGGCCGCATCAACGGAGCTTTCATAATGGGAAAACTAGCCTTGTGCCATCAGTCTCTACTTTCTAGGTTGACACGCAGCATACACGCAGGAGCAGAGCTTCCTGGTTCTACGCAGTGTTCTGGTACTGAAACGGGTGCTGAAGCAAGGCCCCTAGGAGTGTTGAAAAGCTTACTACCTTGAAACTAAAGCAGAACAACGATGAAGGCCTCATGGAGCTGCTGCACGCCTCTCGTTTTGCAAGGATAATCAGGGCCTTACTTCGAAGCTTGGGCTCACGTTGACTTTCACTTTAGGTATAGCGCAGAGCAGGGTGAGCTTCCAACAAGGAACTGGAAACCCAAGGTTTCTTAGGAGAAAACTCATTTTCTTCTCAGAACCATGCCGGCAGTGAGGAAAACCCCGGCAACAACAATGCTTTTCAGGTAGCTTCGAGGCCGCATGAACGGAGCTTTCATAATGGGAAAAGAAGCCTTATGCCATCAGTCTCCAATTTCTAGGTTGACACGCAGCATACACGCAGGACCAGAGCTTACTGTCTCTACGCAGTGTTCTGGTACCGAAACGGTTGCCTAAGCAAAGTCCCTAGGAGTCTTGGAAAGCTTACTACCGTGAAACTAAAGCAGAACAGCGATGAAGGCCTCATGGAGCTGCTGCACGCCTCCCGTTTTGCCAGCATAATCAGGGCCTTACTTCGAGGCTAGTGCTCACATTGACTTTCACGTTTGGTATAGAGCAGAGCAGGGTGAGCTTCCAACTAGGAACTGGAAGCACAAGGTTTCTTTCGAGAAAACTCATTTTCTTCTATGAACCATGCCGGCTGTAAGTAAAAGCACGGTAACAACAGTGCTTTTCAGGGAGCTTCGGGGCCGCATCAACGGAGCTTTCATAATGGGAAAACTAGCCTTGTGCCATCAGTCTCTAATTTCTAGGTTGACACGCAGCATACACGCAGGAGCAGAGCTTCCTGGTTCTACGCAGTGTTCTGGTACTGAAACGGGTGCTGAAGCATGTCCGCTAGGAGTGTTGAAAAGCTTACTACCTTGAAACTAAAGCAGAACAACGATGAAGGCCTCATGGAGCTGCTGCACGCCTCTCGTTTTGCAAGGATAATCAGGGCCTTATTTCGAAGCTTGGGCTCACGTTGACTTTCACTTTAGGTATAGCGCAGAGCAGGGTGAGCTTCCAACAAGGAACTGGAAACCCAAGGTTTCTTAGGAGAAAACCCATTTTCTTCTCAGAACCATGCCGGCAGTGAGGAAAACCCCGGCAACAACAATGCTTTTCAGGTAGCTTCGGGGCCGCATGAACGGAGCTTTCATAATGGGAAAAGAAGCCTTATGCCATCAGTCTCCAATTTCTAGGTTGACACGCAGCATACACGCAGGACCAGAGCTTACTGTCTCTACGCAGTGTTCTGGTACTGAAACGGTTGCTTAAGCAAAGTCCATAGGAGTCTTGGAAAGCTTACTACCGTGAAACTAAAGCAGAACTGCGATGAAGGCCTCATGGAGCTGCTGCACGCCTCCCGTTTTGCCAGCATAATCAGGGCCTTACTTCGAGGCTAGTGCTCACATTGACTTTCACGTTTGGTATAGAGCAGAGCAGGGTGAGCTTCCAACTAGGAACTGGAAGCACAAGGTTTCTTTCGAGAAAACTCATTTTCTTCTATGTGCCATGCCGGCTGTAAGTAAAAGCACGGTAACAACAGTGCTTTGCAGGAAGCTTCGGGGCCGCATCAACGGAGCTTTCATAATGGGAAAACTAGCCTTGTGCCATCAGTCTCTACTTTCTAGGTTGACACGCAGCATACACGCAGGAGCAGAGCTTCCTGGTTCTACGCAGTGTTCTGGTACTGAAACGGGTGCTGAAGCAAGGCCCCTAGGAGTGTTGAAAAGCTTACTACCTTGAAACTAAAGCAGAACAACGATGAAGGCCTCATGGAGCTGCTGCACGCCTCTCGTTTTGCAAGGATAATCAGGGCCTTACTTCGAAGCTTGGGCTCACGTTGACTTTCACTTTAGGTATAGCGCAGAGCAGGGTGAGCTTCCAACAAGGAACTGGAAACCCAAGGTTTCTTAGGAGAAAACTCATTTTCTTCTCAGAACCATGCCGGCAGTGAGGAAAACCCCGGCAACAACAATGCTTTTCAGGTAGCTTCGAGGCCGCATGAACGGAGCTTTCATAATGGGAAAAGAAGCCTTATGCCATCAGTCTCCAATTTCTAGGTTGACACGCAGCATACACGCAGGACCAGAGCTTACTGTCTCTACGCAGTGTTCTGGTACCGAAACGGTTGCCTAAGCAATGTCCCTAGGAACGTTGGAAAGCTTACTACCCTGAAACTAAAGCAGAACAGCGATGAAGGCCTCATGGAGCTGCTGCACGCCTCCCGTTTTGCCAGCATAATCAGGGCCTTACTTCGAGGCTAGTGCTCACATTGACTTTCACGTTTGGTATAGAGCAGAGCAGGGTGAGCTTCCAACTAGGAACTGGAAGCACAAGGTTTCTTTCGAGAAAACTCATTTTCTTCTATGTGCCATGCCGGCTGTAAGTAAAAGCACGGTAACAACAGTGTTTTGCAGGAAGCTTCGAGGCAGCATGAATGGAGCTTTCAAAACGGAAAAACAAGCCTTGTGCCATCAGTCTCTAATTTCTAGGTTGACACGCAGCATACACGCAGGAGCAGAGCTTCCTGGTTCTACGCAGTGTTCTGGTACTGAAACGGGTGCTGAAGCAAGTCCGCTAGGAGTGTTGAAAAGCTTACTACCTTGAAACTAAAGCAGAACAACGATGAAGGCCTCATGGAGCTGCTGCACGACTCTCGTTTTGCAAGGATAATCAGGGCCTTACTTCGAAGCTTGGGCTCACGTTGACTTTGATTTTAGGTATACCGCAGAGCAGGGTGAGCTTCCAACAAGGAACTGGAAACCCAAGGTTTCTTAGGAGAAAACTCATTTTCTTCTCAGAACCATGCCGGCAGTGAGGAAAACCCCAGCAACAACAATGCTTTTCAGGTAGCTTCGAGGCCGCATGAACGGAGCTTTCATAATGGGAAAAGAAGCCTTATGCCATCAGTCTTTAATTTCTAGGTTGACACGCAGCATACACGCAGGACCAGAGCTTACTGTCTCTACGCAGTGTTCTGGTACCGAAACGGTTGCTTAAGCAAAGTCCCTAGGAACGTTGGAAAGCTTACTACCGTGAAACTAAAGCAGAACAGCGATGAAGGCCTCATGGAGCTGCTGCACGCCTCCCGTTTTGCCAGCATAATCAGGGCCTTACTTCGAGGCTAGTGCTCACATTGACTTTCACGTTTGGTATAGAGCAGAGCAGGGTGAGCTTCCAACTAGGAACTGGAAGCACAAGGTTTCTTTCGAGAAAACTCATTTTCTTCTATGAACCATGCCGGCTGTAAGTAAAAGCACGGTAACAACAGTGCTTTTCAGGGAGCTTCGGGGCCGCATCAACGGAGCTTTCATAATGGGAAAACTAGCCTTGTGCCATCAGTCTCTACTTTCTAGGTTGACACGCAGCATACACGCAGGAGCAGAGCTTCCTGGTTCTACGCAGTGTTCTGGTACTGAAACGGGTGCTGAAGCAAGGCCCCTAGGAGTGTTCAAAAGCTTACTACCTTGAAACTAAAGCAGAACAACGATGAAGGCCTCATGGAGCTGCTGCACGCCTCTCGTTTTACAAGGGTAATCAGGGCCTTACTTCGAAGCTTGGGCTCACGTTGACTTTCACTTTAGGTATAGCGCAGAGCAGGGTGAGCTTCCAACAAGGAACTGGAAACCCAAGGTTTCTTAGGAGAAAACTCATTTTCTTCTCAGAACCATGCCGGCAGTGAGGAAAACCCCGGCAACAACAATGCTTTTCAGGTAGCTTCGAGGCCGCATGAACGGAGCTTTCATAATGGGAAAAGAAGCCTTATGCCATCAGTCTCCAATTTCTAGGTTGACACGCAGCATACACGCAGGACCAGAGCTTACTGTCTCTACGCAGTGTTCTGGTACCGAAACGGTTGCCTAAGCAATGTCCCTAGGAACGTTGGAAAGCTTACTACCCTGAAACTAAAGCAGAACAGCGATGAAGGCCTCATGGAGCTGCTGCACGCCTCCCGTTTTGCCAGCATAATCAGGGCCTTACTTCGAGGCTAGTGCTCACATTGACTTTCACGTTTGGTATAGAGCAGAGCAGGGTGAGCTTCCAACTAGGAACTGGAAGCACAAGGTTTCTTTCGAGAAAACTCATTTTCTTCTATGTGCCATGCCGGCTGTAAGTAAAAGCACGGTAACAACAGTGTTTTGCAGGAAGCTTCGAGGCAGCATGAATGGAGCTTTCAAAACGGAAAAACAAGCCTTGTGCCATCAGTCTCTAATTTCTAGGTTGACACGCAGCATACACGCAGGAGCAGAGCTTCCTGGTTCTACGCAGTGTTCTGGTACTGAAACGGGTGCTGAAGCAAGTCCGCTAGGAGTGTTGAAAAGCTTACTACCTTGAAACTAAAGCAGAACAACGATGAAGGCCTCATGGAGCTGTTGCACGACTCTCGTTTTGCAAGGATAATCAGGGCCTTACTTCGAAGCTTGGGCTCACGTTGACTTTCACTTTAGGTATACCGCAGAGCAGGGTGAGCTTCCAACAAGGAACTGGAAACCCAAGGTTTCTTAGGAGAAAACTCATTTTCTTCTCAGAACCATGCCGGCAGTGAGGAAAACCCCAGCAACAACAATGCTTTTCAGGTAGCTTCGAGGCCGCATGAACGGAGCTTTCATAATGGGAAAAGAAGCCTTATGCCATCAGTCTTTAATTTCTAGGTTGACACGCAGCATACACGCAGGACCAGAGCTTACTGTCTCTACGCAGTGTTCTGGTACCGAAACGGTTGCTTAAGCAAAGTCCCTAGGAACGTTGGAAAGCTTACTACCGTGAAACTAAAGCAGAACAGCGATGAAGGCCTCATGGAGCTGCTGCACGCCTCCCGTTTTGCCAGCATAATCAGGGCCTTACTTCGAGGCTAGTGCTCACATTGACTTTCACGTTTGGTATAGAGCAGAGCAGGGTGAGCTTCCAACTAGGAACTGGAAGCACAAGGTTTCTTTCGAGAAAACTCATTTTCTTCTATGAACCATGCCGGCTGTAAGTAAAAGCACGGTAACAACAGTGCTTTTCAGGGAGCTTCGGGGCCGCATCAACGGAGCTTTCATAATGGGAAAACTAGCCTTGTGCCATCAGTCTCTACTTTCTAGGTTGACACGCAGCATACACGCAGGAGCAGAGCTTCCTGGTTCTACGCAGTGTTCTGGTACTGAAACGGGTGCTGAAGCAAGGCCCCTAGGAGTGTTGAAAAGCTTACTACCTTGAAACTAAAGCAGAACAACGATGAAGGCCTCATGGAGCTGCTGCACGCCTCTCGTTTTACAAGGGTAATCAGGGCCTTACTTCGAAGCTTGGGCTCACGTTGACTTTCACTTTAGGTATAGCGCAGAGCAGGGTGAGCTTCCAACAAGGAACTGGAAACCCAAGGTTTCTTAGGAGAAAACTCATTTTCTTCTCAGAACCATGCCGGCAGTGAGGAAAACCCCGGCAACAACAATGCTTTTCAGGTAGCTTCGAGGCCGCATGAACGGAGCTTTCATAATGGGAAAAGAAGCCTTATGCCATCAGTCTCCAATTTCTAGGTTGACACGCAGCATACACGCAGGACCAGAGCTTACTGTCTCTACGCAGTGTTCTGGTACCGAAACGGTTGCTTAAGCAATGTCCATAGGAGTCTTGGAAAGCTTACTACCGTGAAACTAAAGCAGAACATCGATGAAGGCCTCATGGAGCTGCTGCACGCCTCCCGTTTTGCCAGCATAATCAGGGCCTTACTTCGAGGCTAGTGCTCACATTGACTTTCACGTTTGGTATAGAGCAGAGCAGGGTGAGCTTCCAACTAGGAACTGGAAGCACAAGGTTTCTTTCGAGAAAACTCATTTTCTTCTATGTGCCATGCCGGCTGTAAGTAAAAGCACGGTAACAACAGTGCTTTGCAGGAAGCTTCGGGGCCGCATCAACGGAGCTTTCATAATGGGAAAACTAGCCTTGTGCCATCAGTCTCTACTTTCTAGGTTGACACGCAGCATACACGCAGGAGCAGAGCTTCCTGGTTCTACGCAGTGTTCTGGTACTGAAACGGGTGCTGAAGCAAGGCCCCTAGGAGTGTTGAAAAGCTTACTACCTTGAAACTAAAGCAGAACAACGATGAAGGCCTCATGGAGCTGCTGCACGCCTCTCGTTTTGCAAGGATAATCAGGGCCTTACTTCGAAGCTTGGGCTCACGTTGACTTTCACTTTAGCTATAGCGCAGAGCAGGGTGAGCTTCCAACAAGGAACTGGAAACCCAAGGTTTCTTAGGAGAAAACTCATTTTCTTCTCAGAACCATGCCGGCAGTGAGGAAAACCCCGGCAACAACAATGCTTTTCAGGTAGCTTCGAGGCCGCATGAAAGGAGCTTTCATAATGGGAAAAGAAGCCTTATGCCATCAGTCTCCAATTTCTAGGTTGACACGCAGCATACACGCAGGACCAGAGCTTACTGTCTCTACGCAGTGTTCTGGTACCGAAACGGTTGCTTAAGCAAAGTCCCTAGGAGTCTTGGAAAGCTTACTACCGTGAAACTAAAGCAGAACAGCGATGAAGGCCTCATGGAGCTGCTGCACGCCTCCCGTTTTGCCAGGATAATCAGGGCCTTACTTCGAGGCTAGTGCTCACATTGACTTTCACGTTTGGTATAGAGCAGAGCAGGGTGAGCTTCCAACTAGGAACTGGAAGCACAAGGTTTCTTTCTAGAAAACTCATTTTCTTCTATGAACCATGCCGGCTGTAAGTAAAAGCACGGTAACAACAGTGCTTTTCAGGGAGCTTCGGGGCCGCATCAACGGAGCTTTCATAATGGGAAAACTAGCCTTCTGCCATCAGTCTCTAATTTCTAGGTTGTCACGCTTCATACACGCAGGAGCAGAGCTTCCTGGTTCTACGCAGTGTTCTGGTACTGAAACGGGTGCTGAAGCAAGGCCCCTAGGAGTGTTGAAAAGCTTACTACCTTGAAACTAAAGCAGAACAATGATGAAGGCCTCATGGAGCTGCTGCACGCCTCTCGTTTTGCAAGGATAATCAGGGCCTTATTTCGAAGCTTGGGCTCACGTTGACTTTCACTTTAGGTATAGCGCAGAGCAGGGTGAGCTTCCAACAAGGAACTGGAAACCCAAGGTTTCTTAGGAGAAAACTCATTTTCTTCTCAGAACCATGCCGGCAGTGAGGAAAACCCCGGCAACAACAATGCTTTTCAGGTAGCTTCGGGGCCGCATGAACGGAGCTTTCATAATGGGAAAAGAAGCCTTATGCCATCAGTCTCCAATTTCTAGGTTGACACGCAGCATACACGCAGGACCAGAGCTTACTGTCTCTACGCAGTGTTCTGGTACTGAAACGGTTGCTTAAGCAAAGTCCATAGGAGTCTTGGAAAGCTTACTACTGTGAAACTAAAGCAGATCAGCGATGAAGACCTCATGGAGCTGCTGCACGCCTCCCGTTTTGCCAGCATAATCAGGGCCTTACTTCGAGGCTAGTGATCACATTGACTTTCACGTTTGGTATAGAGAAGAGCAGGGTGAGCTTCCAACTAGGAACTGGAAGCACAAGGTTTCTTTCGAGAAAACTCATTTTCTTCTATGTGCCATGCCGGCTGTAAGTAAAAGCACGGTAACAACAGTGTTTTGCAGGAAGCTTCGAGGCAGCATGAATGGAGCTTTCAAAACGGAAAAACAAGCCTTGTGCCATCAGTCTCTAATTTCTAGGTTGACACGCAGCATACACGCAGGAGCAGAGCTTCCTGGTTCTACGCAGTGTTCTGGTACTGAAACGGGTGCTGAAGCAAGGCCCCTAGGAGTGTTGAAAAGCTTACTACCTTGAAACTAAAGCAGAACAACGATGAAGGCCTCATGGAGCTGCTGCACGCCTCTCGTTTTGCAAGGATAATCAGGGCCTTACTTCGAAGCTTGGGCTCACGTTGACTTTCACTTTAGGTATAGCGCAGAGCAGGGTGAGCTTCCAACAAGGAACTGGAAACCCAAGGTTTCTTAGGAGAAAACTCATTTTCTTCTCAGAACCATGCCGGCAGTGAGGAAAACCCCGGCAACAACAATGCTTTTCAGGTAGCTTCGGGGCCGCATGAACGGAGCTTTCATAATGGGAAAAGAAGCCTTATGCCATCAGTCTCCAATTTCTAGGTTGACACGCAGCATACACGCAGGACCAGAGCTTACTGTCTCTACGCAGTGTTCTGGTACTGAAACGGTTGCTTAAGCAAAGTCCATAGGAGTCTTGGAAAGCTTACTACCGTGAAACTAAAGCAGAACAGCGATGAAGGCCTCATGGAGCTGCTGCACGCCTCCCGTTTTGCCAGCATAATCAGGGCCTTACTTCGAGGCTAGTGCTCACATTGACTTTCACGTTTGGTATAGAGCAGAGCAGGGTGAGCTTCCAACTAGGAACTGGAAGCACAAGGTTTCTTTCGAGAAAACTCATTTTCTTCTATGTGCCATGCCGGCTGTAAGTAAAAGCACGGTAACAACAGTGCTTTGCAGGAAGCTTCGAGGCCGCATCAACGGAGCTTTCATAATGGGAAAACTAGCCTTGTGCCATCAGTCTCTACTTTCTAGGTTGACACGCAGCATACACGCAGGAGCAGAGCTTCCTGGTTCTACGCAGTGTTCTGGTACTGAAACGGGTGCTGAAGCAAGGCCCCTAGGAGTGTTGAAAAGCTTACTACCTTGAAACTAAAGCAGAACAACGATGAAGGCCTCATGGAGCTGCTGCACGCCTCTCGTTTTGCAAGGATAATCAGGGCCTTACTTCGAAGCTTGGGCTCACGTTGACTTTCACTTTAGGTATAGCGCAGAGCAGGGTGAGCTTCCAACAAGGAACTGGAAACCCAAGGTTTCTTAGGAGAAAACTCATTTTCTTCTCAGAACCATGCCGGCAGTGAGGAAAACCCCGGCAACAACAATGCTTTTCAGGTAGCTTCGAGGCCGCATGAACGGAGCTTTCATAATGGGAAAAGAAGCCTTATGCCATCAGTCTCCAATTTCTAGGTTGACACGCAGCATACACGCAGGACCAGAGCTTACTGTCTCTACGCAGTGTTCTGGTACCGAAACGGTTGCTTAAGCAAAGTCCCTAGGAGTCTTGGAGAGCTTACTACCGTGAATCTAAAGCAGAACAGCGATGAAGGCCTCATGGAGCTGCTGCACGCCTCCCGTTTTGCCAGGATAATCAGGGCCTTACTTCGAGGCTAGTGCTCACATTGACTTTCACGTTTGGTATAGAGCAGAGCAGGGTGAGCTTCCAACTAGGAACTGGAAGCACAAGGTTTCTTTCGAGAAAACTCATTTTCTTCTATGAACCATGCCGGCTGTAAGTAAAAGCACGGTAACAACAGTGCTTTTCAGGGAGCTTCGGGGCCGCATCAACGGAGCTTTCATAATGGGAAAACTAGCCTTGTGCCATCAGTCTCTACTTTCTAGGTTGACACGCAGCATACACGCAGGAGCAGAGCTTCCTGGTTCTACGCAGTGTTCTGGTACTGAAACGGGTCCTGAAGCAAGGCCCCTAGGAGTGTTGAAAAGCTTACTACCTTGAAACTAAAGCAGAACAACGATGAAGGCCTCATGGAGCTGCTGCACGCCTCTCGTTTTGCAAGGATAATCAGGGCCTTACTTCGAAACTTGGGCTCACGTTGACTTTCACTTTAGGTATAGCGCAGAGCAGGGTGAGCTTCCAACAAGGAACTGGAAACCCAAGGTTTCTTAGGAGAAAACTCATTTTCTTCTCAGAACCATGCCGGCAGTGAGGAAAACCCCGGCAACAACAATGCTTTTCAGGTAGCTTCGAGGCCGCATGAAAGGAGCTTTCATAATGGGAAAAGAAGCCTTATGCCATCAGTCTCCAATTTCTAGGTTGACACGCAGCATACACGCAGGACCAGAGCTTACTGTCTCTACGCAGTGTTCTGGTACCGAAACGGTTGCCTAAGCAAAGTCCCTAGGAACGTTGGAAAGCTTACTACCGTGAAACTAAAGCAGAACAGCGATGAAGGCCTCATGGAGCTGCTGCACGCCTCCCGTTTTGCCAGCATAATCAGGGCCTTACTTCGAGGCTAGTGCTCACATTGACTTTCACGTTTGGTATAGAGCAGAGCAGGGTGAGCTTCCAACTAGGAACTGGAAGCACAAGGTTTCTTTCGAGAAAACTCATTTTCTTCTATGTGCCATGCCGGCTGTAAGTAAAAGCACGGTAACAACAGTGTTTTGCAGGAAGCTTCGAGGCAGCATGAATGGAGCTTTCAAAACGGAAAAACAATTCTTGTGCCATCAGTCTCTAATTTCTAGGTTGACACGCAGCATACACGCAGGAGCAGAGCTTCCTGGTTCTACGCAGTGTTCTGGTACTGAAACGGGTGCTGAAGCAAGGCCCCTAGGAGTGTTCAAAAGCTTACTACCTTGAAACTAAAGCAGAACAACGATGAAGGCCTCATGGAGCTGCTGCACGCCTCTCGTTTTACAAGGGTAATCAGGGCCTTACTTCGAAGCTTGGGCTCACGTTGACTTTCACTTTAGGTATAGCGCAGAGCAGGGTGAGCTTCCAACAAGGAACTGGAAACCCAAGGTTTCTTAGGAGAAAACTCATTTTCTTCTCAGAACCATGCCGGCAGTGAGGAAAACCCCGGCAACAACAATGCTTTTCAGGTAGCTTCGAGGCCGCATGAACGGAGCTTTCATAATGGGAAAAGAAGCCTTATGCCATCAGTCTCCAATTTCTAGGTTGACACGCAGCATACACGCAGGACCAGAGCTTACTGTCTCTACGCAGTGTTCTGGTACCGAAACGGTTGCCTAAGCAATGTCCCTAGGAACGTTGGAAAGCTTACTACCCTGAAACTAAAGCAGAACAGCGATGAAGGCCTCATGGAGCTGCTGCACGCCTCCCGTTTTGCCAGCATAATCAGGGCCTTACTTCGAGGCTAGTGCTCACATTGACTTTCACGTTTGGTATAGAGCAGAGCAGGGTGAGCTTCCAACTAGGAACTGGAAGCACAAGGTTTCTTTCGAGAAAACTCATTTTCTTCTATGTGCCATGCCGGCTGTAAGTAAAAGCACGGTAACAACAGTGTTTTGCAGGAAGCTTCGAGGCAGCATGAATGGAGCTTTCAAAACGGAAAAACAAGCCTTGTGCCATCAGTCTCTAATTTCTAGGTTGACACGCAGCATACACGCAGGAGCAGAGCTTCCTGGTTCTACGCAGTGTTCTGGTACTGAAACGGGTGCTGAAGCAAGTCCGCTAGGAGTGTTGAAAAGCTTACTACCTTGAAACTAAAGCAGAACAACGATGAAGGCCTCATGGAGCTGTTGCACGACTCTCGTTTTGCAAGGATAATCAGGGCCTTACTTCGAAGCTTGGGCTCACGTTGACTTTCACTTTAGGTATACCGCAGAGCAGGGTGAGCTTCCAACAAGGAACTGGAAACCCAAGGTTTCTTAGGAGAAAACTCATTTTCTTCTCAGAACCATGCCGGCAGTGAGGAAAACCCCAGCAACAACAATGCTTTTCAGGTAGCTTCGAGGCCGCATGAACGGAGCTTTCATAATGGGAAAAGAAGCCTTATGCCATCAGTCTTTAATTTCTAGGTTGACACGCAGCATACACGCAGGACCAGAGCTTACTGTCTCTACGCAGTGTTCTGGTACTGAAACGGTTGCTTAAGCAAAGTCCCTAGGAACGTTGGAAAGCTTACTACCGTGAAACTAAAGCAGAACAGCGATGAAGGCCTCATGGAGCTGCTGCACGCCTCCCGTTTTGCCAGCATAATCAGGGCCTTACTTCGAGGCTAGTGCTCACATTGACTTTCACGTTTGGTATAGAGCAGAGCAGGGTGAGCTTCCAACTAGGAACTGGAAGCACAAGGTTTCTTTCGAGAAAACTCATTTTCTTCTATGAACCATGCCGGCTGTAAGTAAAAGCACGGTAACAACAGTGCTTTTCAGGGAGCTTCGGGGCCGCATCAACGGAGCTTTCATAATGGGAAAACTAGCCTTGTGCCATCAGTCTCTACTTTCTAGGTTGACACGCAGCATACACGCAGGAGCAGAGCTTCCTGGTTCTACGCAGTGTTCTGGTACTGAAACGGGTGCTGAAGCAAGGCCCCTAGGAGTGTTGAAAAGCTTACTACCTTGAAACTAAAGCAGAACAACGATGAAGGCCTCATGGAGCTGCTGCACGCCTCTCGTTTTACAAGGGTAATCAGGGCCTTACTTCGAAGCTTGGGCTCACGTTGACTTTCACTTTAGGTATAGCGCAGAGCAGGGTGAGCTTCCAACAAGGAACTGGAAACCCAAGGTTTCTTAGGAGAAAACTCATTTTCTTCTCAGAACCATGCCGGCAGTGAGGAAAACCCCGGCAACAACAATGCTTTTCAGGTAGCTTCGAGGCCGCATGAACGGAGCTTTCATAATGGGAAAAGAAGCCTTATGCCATCAGTCTCCAATTTCTAGGTTGACACGCAGCATACACGCAGGACCAGAGCTTACTGTCTCTACGCAGTGTTCTGGTACCGAAACGGTTGCTTAAGCAATGTCCATAGGAGTCTTGGAAAGCTTACTACCGTGAAACTAAAGCAGAACATCGATGAAGGCCTCATGGAGCTGCTGCACGCCTCCCGTTTTGCCAGCATAATCAGGGCCTTACTTCGAGGCTAGTGCTCACATTGACTTTCACGTTTGGTATAGAGCAGAGCAGGGTGAGCTTCCAACTAGGAACTGGAAGCACAAGGTTTCTTTCGAGAAAACTCATTTTCTTCTATGTGCCATGCCGGCTGTAAGTAAAAGCACGGTAACAACAGTGCTTTGCAGGAAGCTTCGGGGCCGCATCAACGGAGCTTTCATAATGGGAAAACTAGCCTTGTGCCATCAGTCTCTACTTTCTAGGTTGACACGCAGCATACACGCAGGAGCAGAGCTTCCTGGTTCTACGCAGTGTTCTGGTACTGAAACGGGTGCTGAAGCAAGGCCCCTAGGAGTGTTGAAAAGCTTACTACCTTGAAACTAAAGCAGAACAACGATGAAGGCCTCATGGAGCTGCTGCACGCCTCTCGTTTTGCAAGGATAATCAGGGCCTTACTTCGAAGCTTGGGCTCACGTTGACTTTCACTTTAGCTATAGCGCAGAGCAGGGTGAGCTTCCAACAAGGAACTGGAAACCCAAGGTTTCTTAGGAGAAAACTCATTTTCTTCTCAGAACCATGCCGGCAGTGAGGAAAACCCCGGCAACAACAATGCTTTTCAGGTAGCTTCGAGGCCGCATGAAAGGAGCTTTCATAATGGGAAAAGAAGCCTTATGCCATCAGTCTCCAATTTCTAGGTTGACACGCAGCATACACGCAGGACCAGAGCTTACTGTCTCTACGCAGTGTTCTGGTACCGAAACGGTTGCTTAAGCAAAGTCCCTAGGAGTCTTGGAAAGCTTACTACCGTGAAACTAAAGCAGAACAGCGATGAAGGCCTCATGGAGCTGCTGCACGCCTCCCGTTTTCCCAGGATAATCAGGGCCTTACTTCGAGGCTAGTGCTCACATTGACTTTCACGTTTGGTATAGAGCAGAGCAGGGTGAGCTTCCAACTAGGAACTGGAAGCACAAGGTTTCTTTCGAGAAAACTCATTTTCTTCTATGAACCATGCCGGCTGTAAGTAAAAGCACGGTAACAACAGTGCTTTTCAGGGAGCTTCGGGGCCGCATCAACGGAGCTTTCATAATGGGAAAACTAGCCTTCTGCCATCAGTCTCTAATTTCTAGGTTGTCACGCTTCATACACGCAGGAGCAGAGCTTCCTGGTTCTACGCAGTGTTCTGGTACTGAAACGGGTGCTGAAGCAAGGCCCCTAGGAGTGTTGAAAAGCTTACTACCTTGAAACTAAAGCAGAACAACGATGAAGGCCTCATGGAGCTGCTGCACGCCTCTCGTTTTGCAAGGATAATCAGGGCCTTATTTCGAAGCTTGGGCTCACGTTGACTTTCACTTTAGGTATAGCGCAGAGCAGGGTGAGCTTCCAACAAGGAACTGGAAACCCAAGGTTTCTTAGGAGAAAACTCATTTTCTTCTCAGAACCATGCCGGCAGTGAGGAAAACCCCGGCAACAACAATGCTTTTCAGGTAGCTTCGGGGCCGCATGAACGGAGCTTTCATAATGGGAAAAGAAGCCTTATGCCATCAGTCTCCAATTTCTAGGTTGACACGCAGCATACACGCAGGACCAGAGCTTACTGTCTCTACGCAGTGTTCTGGTACTGAAACGGTTGCTTAAGCAAAGTCCATAGGAGTCTTGGAAAGCTTACTACTGTGAAACTAAAGCAGATCAGCGATGAAGGCCTCATGGAGCTGCTGCACGCCTCCCGTTTTGCCAGCATAATCAGGGCCTTACTTCGAGGCTAGTGCTCACATTGACTTTCACGTTTGGTATAGAGAAGAGCAGGGTGAGCTTCCAACTAGGAACTGGAAGCACAAGGTTTCTTTCGAGAAAACTCATTTTCTTCTATGTGCCATGCCGGCTGTAAGTAAAAGCACGGTAACAACAGTGTTTTGCAGGAAGCTTCGAGGCAGCATGAATGGAGCTTTCAAAACGGAAAAACAAGCCTTGTGCCATCAGTCTCTAATTTCTAGGTTGACACGCAGCATACACGCAGGAGCAGAGCTTCCTGGTTCTACGCAGTGTTCTGGTACTGAAACGGGTGCTGAAGCAAGGCCCCTAGGAGTGTTGAAAAGCTTACTACCTTGAAACTAAAGCAGAACAACGATGAAGGCCTCATGGAGCTGCTGCACGCCTCTCGTTTTGCAAGGATAATCAGGGCCTTACTTCGAAGCTTGGGCTCACGTTGACTTTCACTTTAGGTATAGCGCAGAGCAGGGTGAGCTTCCAACAAGGAACTGGAAACCCAAGGTTTCTTAGGAGAAAACTCATTTTCTTCTCAGAACCATGCCGGCAGTGAGGAAAACCCCGGCAACAACAATGCTTTTCAGGTAGCTTCGGGGCCGCATGAACGGAGCTTTCATAATGGGAAAAGAAGCCTTATGCCATCAGTCTCCAATTTCTAGGTTGACACGCAGCATACACGCAGGACCAGAGCTTACTGTCTCTACGCAGTGTTCTGGTACTGAAACGGTTGCTTAAGCAAAGTCCATAGGAGTCTTGGAAAGCTTACTACCGTGAAACTAAAGCAGAACAGCGATGAAGGCCTCATGGAGCTGCTGCACGCCTCCCGTTTTGCCAGCATAATCAGGGCCTTACTTCGAGGCTAGTGCTCACATTGACTTTCACGTTTGGTATAGAGCAGAGCAGGGTGAGCTTCCAACTAGGAACTGGAAGCACAAGGTTTCTTTCGAGAAAACTCATTTTCTTCTATGTGCCATGCCGGCTGTAAGTAAAAGCACGGTAACAACAGTGCTTTGCAGGAAGCTTCGAGGCCGCATCAACGGAGCTTTCATAATGGGAAAACTAGCCTTGTGCCATCAGTCTCTACTTTCTAGGTTGACACGCAGCATACACGCAGGAGCAGAGCTTCCTGGTTCTACGCAGTGTTCTGGTACTGAAACGGGTGCTGAAGCAAGGCCCCTAGGAGTGTTGAAAAGCTTACTACCTTGAAACTAAAGCAGAACAACGATGAAGGCCTCATGGAGCTGCTGCACGCCTCTCGTTTTGCAAGGATAATCAGGGCCTTACTTCGAAGCTTGGGCTCACGTTGACTTTCACTTTAGGTATAGCGCAGAGCAGGGTGAGCTTCCAACAAGGAACTGGAAACCCAAGGTTTCTTAGGAGAAAACTCATTTTCTTCTCAGAACCATGCCGGCAGTGAGGAAAACCCCAGCAACAACAATGCTTTTCAGGTAGCTTCGAGGCCGCATGAACGGAGCTTTCATAATGGGAAAAGAAGCCTTATGCCATCAGTCTCCAATTTCTAGGTTGACACGCAGCATACACGCAGGACCAGAGCTTACTGTCTCTACGCAGTGTTCTGGTACCGAAACGGTTGCCTAAGCAAAGTCCCTAGGAGTCTTGGAAAGCTTACTACCGTGAAACTAAAGCAGAACAGCGATGAAGGCCTCATGGAGCTGCTGCACGCCTCCCGTTTTGCCAGCATAATCAGGGCCTTACTTCGAGGCTAGTGCTCACATTGACTTTCACGTTTGGTATAGAGCAGAGCAGGGTGAGCTTCCAACTAGGAACTGGAAGCACAAGGTTTCTTTCGAGAAAACTCATTTTCTTCTATGAACCATGCCGGCTCTAAGTAAAAGCACGGTAACAACAGTGCTTTTCAGGGAGCTTCGGGGCCGCATCAACGGAGCTTTCATAATGGGAAAACTAGCCTTGTGCCATCAGTCTCTAATTTCTAGGTTGACACGCAGCATACACGCAGGAGCAGAGCTTCCTGGTTCTACGCAGTGTTCTGGTACTGAAACGGGTGCTGAAGCATGTCCGCTAGGAGTGTTGAAAAGCTTACTACCTTGAAACTAAAGCAGAACAACGATGAAGGCCTCATGGAGCTGCTGCACGCCTCTCGTTTTGCAAGGATAATCAGGGCCTTATTTCGAAGCTTGGGCTCACGTTGACTTTCACTTTAGGTATAGCGCAGAGCAGGGTGAGCTTCCAACAAGGAACTGGAAACCCAAGGTTTCTTAGGAGAAAACCCATTTTCTTCTCAGAACCATGCCGGCAGTGAGGAAAACCCCGGCAACAACAATGCTTTTCAGGTAGCTTCGGGGCCGCATGAACGGAGCTTTCATAATGGGAAAAGAAGCCTTATGCCATCAGTCTCCAATTTCTAGGTTGACACGCAGCATACACGCAGGACCAGAGCTTACTGTCTCTACGCAGTGTTCTGGTACTGAAACGGTTGCTTAAGCAAAGTCCATAGGAGTCTTGGAAAGCTTACTACCGTGAAACTAAAGCAGAACTGCGATGAAGGCCTCATGGAGCTGCTGCACGCCTCCCGTTTTGCCAGCATAATCAGGGCCTTACTTCGAGGCTAGTGCTCACATTGACTTTCACGTTTGGTATAGAGCAGAGCAGGGTGAGCTTCCAACTAGGAACTGGAAGCACAAGGTTTCTTTCGAGAAAACTCATTTTCTTCTATGTGCCATGCCGGCTGTAAGTAAAAGCACGGTAACAACAGTGCTTTGCAGGAAGCTTCGGGGCCGCATCAACGGAGCTTTCATAATGGGAAAACTAGCCTTGTGCCATCAGTCTCTACTTTCTAGGTTGACACGCAGCATACACGCAGGAGCAGAGCTTCCTGGTTCTACGCAGTGTTCTGGTACTGAAACGGGTGCTGAAGCAAGGCCCCTAGGAGTGTTGAAAAGCTTACTACCTTGAAACTAAAGCAGAACAACGATGAAGGCCTCATGGAGCTGCTGCACGCCTCTCGTTTTGCAAGGATAATCAGGGCCTTACTTCGAAGCTTGGGCTCACGTTGACTTTCACTTTAGGTATAGCGCAGAGCAGGGTGAGCTTCCAACAAGGAACTGGAAACCCAAGGTTTCTTAGGAGAAAACTCATTTTCTTCTCAGAACCATGCCGGCAGTGAGGAAAACCCCGGCAACAACAATGCTTTTCAGGTAGCTTCGAGGCCGCATGAACGGAGCTTTCATAATGGGAAAAGAAGCCTTATGCCATCAGTCTCCAATTTCTAGGTTGACACGCAGCATACACGCAGGACCAGAGCTTACTGTCTCTACGCAGTGTTCTGGTACCGAAACGGTTGCCTAAGCAATGTCCCTAGGAACGTTGGAAAGCTTACTACCCTGAAACTAAAGCAGAACAGCGATGAAGGCCTCATGGAGC
Organism: Eubalaena glacialis; assembly: GCF_028564815.1. Taxonomy (NCBI): domain Eukaryota; kingdom Metazoa; phylum Chordata; class Mammalia; order Artiodactyla; family Balaenidae; genus Eubalaena; species Eubalaena glacialis. The sequence continues at coordinate 49,869,765 of NC_083731.1, forward strand.
TGCTGCACGCCTCCCGTTTTGCCAGCATAATCAGGGCCTTACTTCGAGGCTAGTGCTCACATTGACTTTCACGTTTGGTATAGAGCAGAGCAGGGTGAGCTTCCAACTAGGAACTGGAAGCACAAGGTTTCTTTCGAGAAAACTCATTTTCTTCTATGTGCCATGCCGGCTGTAAGTAAAAGCACGGTAACAACAGTGTTTTGCAGGAAGCTTCGAGGCAGCATGAATGGAGCTTTCAAAACGGAAAAACAAGCCTTGTGCCATCAGTCTCTAATTTCTAGGTTGACACGCAGCATACACGCAGGAGCAGAGCTTCCTGGTTCTACACAGTGTTCTGGTACTGAAACGGGTGCTGAAGCAAGTCCGCTAGGAGTGTTGAAAAGCTTACTACCTTGAAACTAAAGCAGAACAACGATGAAGGCCTCATGGAGCTGTTGCACGACTCTCGTTTTGCAAGGATAATCAGGGCCTTACTTCGAAGCTTGGGCTCACGTTGACTTTGATTTTAGGTATACCGCAGAGCAGGGTGAGCTTCCAACAAGGAACTGGAAACCCAAGGTTTCTTAGGAGAAAACTCATTTTCTTCTCAGAACCATGCCGGCAGTGAGGAAAACCCCAGCAACAACAATGCTTTTCAGGTAGCTTCGAGGCCGCATGAACGGAGCTTTCATAATGGGAAAAGAAGCCTTATGCCATCAGTCTCCAATTTCTAGGTTGACAAACAGCATACACGCAGGACCAGAGCTTACTGTCTCTACGCAGTGTTCTGGTACCGAAACGGTTGCTTAAGCAATGTCCATAGGAGTCTTGGAAAGCTTACTACCGTGAAACTAAAGCAGAACATCGATGAAGGCCTCATGGAGCTGCTGCACGCCTCCCGTTTTGCCAGCATAATCAGGGCCTTACTTCGAGGCTAGTGCTCACATTGACTTTCACGTTTGGTATAGAGCAGAGCAGGGTGAGCTTCCAACTAGGAACTGGAAGCACAAGGTTTCTTTCGAGAAAACTCATTTTCTTCTATGTGCCATGCCGGCTGTAAGTAAAAGCACGGTAACAACAGTGCTTTGCAGGAAGCTTCGGGGCCGCATCAACGGAGCTTTCATAATGGGAAAACTAGCCTTGTGCCATCAGTCTCTACTTTCTAGGTTGACACGCAGCATACACGCAGGAGCAGAGCTTCCTGGTTCTACGCAGTGTTCTGGTACTGAAACGGGTGCTGAAGCAAGGCCCCTAGGAGTGTTGAAAAGCTTACTACCTTGAAACTAAAGCAGAACAACGATGAAGGCCTCATGGAGCTGCTGCACGCCTCTCGTTTTGCAAGGATAATCAGGGCCTTACTTCGAAGCTTGGGCTCACGTTGACTTTCACTTTAGCTATAGCGCAGAGCAGGGTGAGCTTCCAACAAGGAACTGGAAACCCAAGGTTTCTTAGGAGAAAACTCATTTTCTTCTCAGAACCATGCCGGCAGTGAGGAAAACCCCGGCAACAACAATGCTTTTCAGGTAGCTTCGAGGCCGCATGAAAGGAGCTTTCATAATGGGAAAAGAAGCCTTATGCCATCAGTCTCCAATTTCTAGGTTGACACGCAGCATACACGCAGGACCAGAGCTTACTGTCTCTACGCAGTGTTCTGGTACCGAAACGGTTGCTTAAGCAAAGTCCCTAGGAGTCTTGGAAAGCTTACTACCGTGAAACTAAAGCAGAACAGCGATGAAGGCCTCATGGAGCTGCTGCACGCCTCCCGTTTTGCCAGGATAATCAGGGCCTTACTTCGAGGCTAGTGCTCACATTGACTTTCACGTTTGGTATAGAGCAGAGCAGGGTGAGCTTCCAACTAGGAACTGGAAGCACAAGGTTTCTTTCGAGAAAACTCATTTTCTTCTATGAACCATGCCGGCTGTAAGTAAAAGCACGGTAACAACAGTGCTTTTCAGGGAGCTTCGGGGCCGCATCAACGGAGCTTTCATAACGGGAAAACTAGCCTTCTGCCATCAGTCTCTAATTTCTAGGTTGTCACGCTTCATACACGCAGGAGCAGAGCTTCCTGGTTCTACGCAGTGTTCTGGTACTGAAACGGGTGCTGAAGCAAGGCCCCTAGGAGTGTTGAAAAGCTTACTACCTTGAAACTAAAGCAGAACAACGATGAAGGCCTCATGGAGCTGCTGCACGCCTCTCGTTTTGCAAGGATAATCAGGGCCTTATTTCGAAGCTTGGGCTCACGTTGACTTTCACTTTAGGTATAGCGCAGAGCAGGGTGAGCTTCCAACAAGGAACTGGAAACCCAAGGTTTCTTAGGAGAAAACTCATTTTCTTCTCAGAACCATGCCAGCAGTGAGGAAAACCCCGGCAACAACAATGCTTTTCAGGTAGCTTCGGGGCCGCATGAACGGAGCTTTCATAATGGGAAAAGAAGCCTTATGCCATCAGTCTCCAATTTCTAGGTTGACACGCAGCATACACGCAGGACCAGAGCTTACTGTCTCTACGCAGTGTTCTGGTACTGAAACGGTTGCTTAAGCAAAGTCCCTAGGAGTCTTGGAAAGCTTACTACCGTGAAACTAAAGCAGAACAGCGATGAAGGCCTCATGGAGCTGCTGCACGCCTCCCGTTTTGCCAGCATAATCAGGGCCTTACTTCGAGGCTAGTGCTCACATTGACTTTCACGTTTGGTATAGAGCAGAGCAGGGTGAGCTTCCAACTAGGAACTGGAAGCACAAGGTTTCTTTCGAGAAAACTCATTTTCTTCTATGTGCCATGCCGGCTGTAAGTAAAAGCACGGTAACAACAGTGTTTTGCAGGAAGCTTCGAGGCAGCATGAATGGAGCTTTCAAAACGGAAAAACAAGCCTTGTGCCATCGGTCTCTACTTTCTAGGTTGACACGCAGCATACACGCAGGAGCAGAGCTTCCTGGTTCTACGCAGTGTTCTGGTACTGAAACGGGTGCTGAAGCAAGTCCGCTAGGAGTGTTGAAAAGCTTACTACCTTGAAACTAAAGCAGAACAACGATGAAGGCCTCATGGAGCTGCTGCACGCCTCTCGTTTTGCAAGGATAATCAGGGCCTTACTTCGAAGCTTGGGCTCATGTTGACTTTGATTTTAGGTATAGCGCAGAGCAGGGTGAGCTTCCAACATGGAACTGGAAACCCAGGGTTTTTAGGAGAAAACTCATTTTCTTCTCAGAACCATGCCGGCAGTGAGGAAAACCCCGGCAACAACAATGCTTTTCAGGTAGCTTCGAGGCCGCATGAAAGGAGCTTTCATAATGGGAAAAGAAGCCTTATGCCATCAGTCTCCAATTTCTAGGTTGACACGCAGCATACACGCAGGACCAGAGCTTACTGTCTCTACGCAGTGTTCTGGTACCGAAACGGTTGCCTAAGCAAAGTCCCTAGGAGTCTTGGAAAGCTTACTACCGTGAAACTAAAGCAGAACAGCGATGAAGGCCTCATGGAGCTGCTGCACGCCTCCCGTTTTGCCAGCATAATCAGGGCCTTACTTCGAGGCTAGTGCTCACATTGACTTTCACGTTTGGTATAGAGCAGAGCAGGGTGAGCTTCCAACTAGGAACTGGAAGCACAAGGTTTCTTTCGAGAAAACTCATTTTCTTCTATGTGCCATGCCGGCTGTAAGTAAAAGCACGGTAACAACAGTGCTTTGCAGGAAGCTTCGGGGCCGCATCAACGGAGCTTTCATAATGGGAAAACTAGCCTTGTGCCATCAGTCTCTACTTTCTAGGTTGACACGCAGCATACACGCAGGAGCAGAGCTTCCTGGTTCTACGCAGTGTCCTGGTACTGAAACGGGTGCTGAAGCAAGGCCCCTAGGAGTGTTGAAAAGCTTACTACCTTGAAACTAAAGCAGAACAACGATGAAGGCCTCATGGAGCTGCTGCATGCCTCTCGTTTTGCAAGGATAATCAGGGCCTTACTTCGAAGCTTGGGCTCACGTTGACTTTCACTTTAGGTATAGCGCAGAGCAGGGTGAGCTTCCAACAAGGAACTGGAAACCCAAGGTTTCTTAGGAGAAAACTCATTTTCTTCTCAGAACCATGCCGGCAGTGAGGAAAACCCCGGCAACAACAATGCTTTTCAGGTAGCTTCGGGGCCGCATGAACGGAGCTTTCATAATGGGAAAAGAAGCCTTATGCCATCAGTCTCCAATTTCTAGGTTGACACGCAGCATACACGCAGGACCAGAGCTTACTGTCTCTACGCAGTGTTCTGGTACTGAAACGGTTGCTTAAGCAAAGTCCATAGGAGTCTTGGAAAGCTTACTACCGTGAAACTAAAGCAGAACAGCGATGAAGGCCTCATGGAGCTGCTGCACGCCTCCCGTTTTGCCAGCATAATCAGGGCCTTACTTCGAGGCTAGTGCTCACATTGACTTTCACGTTTGGTATAGAGCAGAGCAGGGTGAGCTTCCAACTAGGAACTGGAAGCACAAGGTTTCTTTCGAGAAAACTCATTTTCTTCTATGTGCCATGCCGGCTGTAAGTAAAAGCACGGTAACAACAGTGCTTTGCAGGAAGCTTCGGGGCCGCATCAACGGAGCTTTCATAATGGGAAAACTAGCCTTGTGCCATCAGTCTCTACTTTCTAGGTTGACACGCAGCATACACGCAGGAGCAGAGCTTCCTGGTTCTACGCAGTGTTCTGGTACTGAAACGGGTGCTGAAGCAAGGCCCCTAGGAGTGTTGAAAAGCTTACTACCTTGAAACTAAAGCAGAACAACGATGAAGGCCTCATGGAGCTGCTGCACGCCTCTCGTTTTGCAAGGATAATCAGGGCCTTACTTCGAAGCTTGGGCTCACGTTGACTTTCACTTTAGCTATAGCGCAGAGCAGGGTGAGCTTCCAACAAGGAACTGGAAACCCAAGGTTTCTTAGGAGAAAACTCATTTTCTTCTCAGAACCATGCCGGCAGTGAGGAAAACCCCGGCAACAACAATGCTTTTCAGGTAGCTTCGAGGCCGCATGAACGGAGCTTTCATAATGGGAAAAGAAGCCTTATGCCATCAGTCTCCAATTTCTAGGTTGACACGCAGCATACACGCAGGACCAGAGCTTACTGTCTCTACGCAGTGTTCTGGTACCGAAACGGTTGCCTAAGCAAAGTCCCTAGGAGTCTTGGAAAGCTTACTACCGTGAAACTAAAGCAGAACAGCGATGAAGGCCTCATGGAGCTGCTGCACGCCTCCCGTTTTGCCAGCATAATCAGGGCCTTACTTCGAGGCTAGTGCTCACATTGACTTTCACGTTTGGTATAGAGCAGAGCAGGGTGAGCTTCCAACTAGGAACTGGAAGCACAAGGTTTCTTTCGAGAAAACTCATTTTCTTCTATGAACCATGCCGGCTCTAAGTAAAAGCACGGTAACAACAGTGCTTTTCAGGGAGCTTCGGGGCCGCATCAACGGAGCTTTCATAATGGGAAAACTAGCCTTGTGCCATCAGTCTCTAATTTCTAGGTTGACACGCAGCATACACGCAGGAGCAGAGCTTCCTGGTTCTACGCAGTGTTCTGGTACTGAAACGGGTGCTGAAGCATGTCCGCTAGGAGTGTTGAAAAGCTTACTACCTTGAAACTAAAGCAGAACAACGATGAAGGCCTCATGGAGCTGCTGCACGCCTCTCGTTTTGCAAGGATAATCAGGGCCTTATTTCGAAGCTTGGGCTCACGTTGACTTTCACTTTAGGTATAGCGCAGAGCAGGGTGAGCTTCCAACAAGGAACTGGAAACCCAAGGTTTCTTAAGAGAAAACCCATTTTCTTCTCAGAACCATGCCGGCAGTGAGGAAAACCCCGGCAACAACAATGCTTTTCAGGTAGCTTCGGGGCCGCATGAACGGAGCTTTCATAATGGGAAAAGAAGCCTTATGCCATCAGTCTCCAATTTCTAGGTTGACACGCAGCATACACGCAGGACCAGAGCTTACTGTCTCTACGCAGTGTTCTGGTACTGAAACGGTTGCTTAAGCAAAGTCCATAGGAGTCTTGGAAAGCTTACTACCGTGAAACTAAAGCAGAACTGCGATGAAGGCCTCATGGAGCTGCTGCACGCCTCCCGTTTTGCCAGCATAATCAGGGCCTTACTTCGAGGCTAGTGCTCACATTGACTTTCACGTTTGGTATAGAGCAGAGCAGGGTGAGCTTCCAACTAGGAACTGGAAGCACAAGGTTTCTTTCGAGAAAACTCATTTTCTTCTATGTGCCATGCCGGCTGTAAGTAAAAGCACGGTAACAACAGTGCTTTGCAGGAAGCTTCGGGGCCGCATCAACGGAGCTTTCATAATGGGAAAACTAGCCTTGTGCCATCAGTCTCTACTTTCTAGGTTGACACGCAGCATACACGCAGGAGCAGAGCTTCCTGGTTCTACGCAGTGTTCTGGTACTGAAACGGGTGCTGAAGCAAGGCCCCTAGGAGTGTTGAAAAGCTTACTACCTTGAAACTAAAGCAGAACAACGATGAAGGCCTCATGGAGCTGCTGCACGCCTCTCGTTTTGCAAGGATAATCAGGGCCTTACTTCGAAGCTTAGGCTCACGTTGACTTTCACTTTAGCTATAGCGCAGAGCAGGGTGAGCTTCCAACAAGGAACTGGAAACCCAAGGTTTCTTAGGAGAAAACTCATTTTCTTCTCAGAACCATGCCGGCAGTGAGGAAAACCCCGGCAACAACAATGCTTTTCAGGTAGCTTCGAGGCCGCATGAACGGAGCTTTCATAATGGGAAAAGAAGCCTTATGCCATCAGTCTCCAATTTCTAGGTTGACACGCAGCATACACGCAGGACCAGAGCTTACTGTCTCTACGCAGTGTTCTGGTACCGAAACGGTTGCCTAAGCAATGTCCCTAGGAACGTTGGAAAGCTTACTACCCTGAAACTAAAGCAGAACAGCGATGAAGGCCTCATGGAGCTGCTGCACGCCTCCCGTTTTGCCAGCATAATCAGGGCCTTACTTCGAGGCTAGTGCTCACATTGACTTTCACGTTTGGTATAGAGCAGAGCAGGGTGAGCTTCCAACTAGGAACTGGAAGCACAAGGTTTCTTTCGAGAAAACTCATTTTCTTCTATGTGCCATGCCGGCTGTAAGTAAAAGCACGGTAACAACAGTGTTTTGCAGGAAGCTTCGAGGCAGCATGAATGGAGCTTTCAAAACGGAAAAACAAGCCTTGTGCCATCAGTCTCTAATTTCTAGGTTGACACGCAGCATACACGCAGGAGCAGAGCTTCCTGGTTCTACGCAGTGTTCTGGTACTGAAACGGGTGCTGAAGCAAGGCCGCTAGGAGTGTTGAAAAGCTTACTACCTTGAAACTAAAGCAGAACAACGATGAAGGCCTCATGGAGCTGCTGCACGCCTCTCGTTTTGCAAGGATAATCAGGGCCTTACTTCGAAGCTTGGGCTCACGTTGACTTTCACTTTAGGTATAGCGCAGAGCAGGGTGAGCTTCCAACAAGGAACTGGAAACCCAAGGTTTCTTAGGAGAAAACTCATTTTCTTCTCAGAACCATGCCGGCAGTGAGGAAAACCCCGGCAACAACAATGCTTTTCAGGTAGCTTCGAGGCCGCATGAACGGAGCTTTCATAATGGGAAAAGAAGCCTTATGCCATCAGTCTCCAATTTCTAGGTTGACACGCAGCATACACGCAGGACCAGAGCTTACTGTCTCTACGCAGTGTTCTGGTACCGAAACGGTTGCCTAAGCAAAGTCCCTAGGAGTCTTGGAAAGCTTACTACCGTGAAACTAAAGCAGAACAGCGATGAAGGCCTCATGGAGCTGCTGCACGCCTCCCGTTTTGCCAGCATAATCAGGGCCTTACTTCGAGGCTAGTGCTCACATTGACTTTCACGTTTGGTATAGAGCAGAGCAGGGTGAGCTTCCAACTAGGAACTGGAAGCACAAGGTTTCTTTCGAGAAAACTCATTTTCTTCTATGAACCATGCCGGCTCTAAGTAAAAGCACGGTAACAACAGTGCTTTTCAGGGAGCTTCGGGGCCGCATCAACGGAGCTTTCATAATGGGAAAACTAGCCTTGTGCCATCAGTCTCTAATTTCTAGGTTGACACGCAGCATACACGCAGGAGCAGAGCTTCCTGGTTCTACGCAGTGTTCTGGTACTGAAACGGGTGCTGAAGCATGTCCGCTAGGAGTGTTGAAAAGCTTACTACCTTGAAACTAAAGCAGAACAACGATGAAGGCCTCATGGAGCTGCTGCACGCCTCTCGTTTTGCAAGGATAATCAGGGCCTTATTTCGAAGCTTGGGCTCACGTTGACTTTCACTTTAGGTATAGCGCAGAGCAGGGTGAGCTTCCAACAAGGAACTGGAAACCCAAGGTTTCTTAGGAGAAAACCCATTTTCTTCTCAGAACCATGCCGGCAGTGAGGAAAATCCCGGCAACAACAATGCTTTTCAGGTAGCTTCGGGGCCGCATGAACGGAGCTTTCATAATGGGAAAAGAAGCCTTATGCCATCAGTCTCCAATTTCTAGGTTGACACGCAGCATACACGCAGGACCAGAGCTTACTGTCTCTACGCAGTGTTCTGGTACTAAAACGGTTGCTTAAGCAAAGTCCATAGGAGTCTTGGAAAGCTTACTACCGTGAAACTAAAGCAGAACTGCGATGAAGGCCTCATGGAGCTGCTGCACGCCTCCCGTTTTGCCAGCATAATCAGGGCCTTACTTCGAGGCTAGTGCTCACATTGACTTTCACGTTTGGTATAGAGCAGAGCAGGGTGAGCTTCCAACTAGGAAGTGGAAGCACAAGGTTTCTTTCGAGAAAACTCATTTTCTTCTATGTGCCATGCCGGCTGTAAGTAAAAGCACGGTAACAACAGTGCTTTGCAGGAAGCTTCGGGGCCGCATCAACGGAGCTTTCATAATGGGAAAACTAGCCTTGTGCCATCAGTCTCTACTTTCTAGGTTGACACGCAGCATACACGCAGGAGCAGAGCTTCCTGGTTCTACGCAGTGTTCTGGTACTGAAACGGGTGCTGAAGCAAGGCCCCTAGGAGTGTTGAAAAGCTTACTACCTTGAAACTAAAGCAGAACAACGATTAAGGCCTCATGGAGCTGCTGCACGCCTCTCGTTTTGCAAGGATAATCAGGGCCTTACTTCGAAGCTTGGGCTCACGTTGACTTTCACTTTAGCTATAGCGCAGAGCAGGGTGAGCTTCCAACAAGGAACTGGAAACCCAAGGTTTCTTAGGAGAAAACTCATTTTCTTCTCAGAACCATGCCGGCAGTGAGGAAAACCCCGGCAACAACAGTGCTTTTCAGGTAGCTTCGAGGCCGCATGAACGGAGCTTTCATAATGGGAAAAGAAGCCTTATGCCATCAGTCTCCAATTTCTAGGTTGACACGCAGCATACACGCAGGACCAGAGCTTACTGTCTCTACGCAGTGTTCTGGTACCGAAACGGTTGCCTAAGCAATGTCCCTAGGAACGTTGGAAAGCTTACTACCCTGAAACTAAAGCAGAACAGCGATGAAGGCCTCATGGAGCTGCTGCACGCCTCCCGTTTTGCCAGCATAATCAGGGCCTTACTTCGAGGCTAGTGCTCACATTGACTTTCACGTTTGGTATAGAGCAGAGCAGGGTGAGCTTCCAACTAGGAACTGGAAGCACAAGGTTTCTTTCGAGAAAACTCATTTTCTTCTATGTGCCATGCCGGCTGTAAGTAAAAGCACGGTAACAACAGTGTTTTGCAGGAAGCTTCGAGGCAGCATGAATGGAGCTTTCAAAACGGAAAAACAAGCCTTGTGCCATCAGTCTCTAATTTCTAGGTTGACACGCAGCATACACGCAGGAGCAGAGCTTCCTGGTTCTACGCAGTGTTCTGGTACTGAAACGGGTGCTGAAGCAAGTCCGCTAGGAGTGTTGAAAAGCTTACTACCTTGAAACTAAAGCAGAACAACGATGAAGGCCTCATGGAGCTGTTGCACGACTCTCGTTTTGCAAGGATAATCAGGGCCTTACTTCGAAGCTTGGGCTCACGTTGACTTTGATTTTAGGTATACCGCAGAGCAGGGTGAGCTTCCAACAAGGAACTGGAAACCCAAGGTTTCTTAGGAGAAAACTCATTTTCTTCTCAGAACCATGCCGGCAGTGAGGAAAACCCCAGCAACAACAATGCTTTTCAGGTAGCTTCGAGGCCGCATGAACGGAGCTTTCATAATGGGAAAAGAAGCCTTATGCCATCAGTCTTTAATTTCTAGGTTGACACGCAGCATACACGCAGGACCAGAGCTTTCTGTCTCTACGCAGTGTTCTGGTACCGAAACGGTTGCTTAAGCAAAGTCCCTAGGAACGTTGGAAAGCTTACTACCGTGAAACTAAAGCAGAACAGCGATGAAGGCCTCATGGAGCTGCTGCACGCCTCCCGTTTTGCCAGCATAATCAGGGCCTTACTTCGAGGCTAGTGCTCACATTGACTTTCACGTTTGGTATAGAGCAGAGCAGGGTGAGCTTCCAACTAGGAACTGGAAGCACAAGGTTTCTTTCGAGAAAACTCATTTTCTTCTATGAACCATGCCGGCTGTAAGTAAAAGCACGGTAACAACAGTGCTTTTCAGGGAGCTTCGGGGCCGCATCAACGGAGCTTTCATAATGGGAAAACTAGCCTTGTGCCATCAGTCTCTACTTTCTAGGTTGACACGCAGCATACACGCAGGAGCAGAGCTTCCTGGTTCTACGCAGTGTTCTGGTACTGAAACGGGTGCTGAAGCAAGGCCCCTAGGAGTGTTGAAAAGCTTACTACCTTGAAACTAAAGCAGAACAACGATGAAGGCCTCATGGAGCTGCTGCACGCCTCTCGTTTTACAAGGGTAATCAGGGCCTTACTTCGAAGCTTGGGCTCACGTTGACTTTCACTTTAGGTATAGCGCAGAGCAGGGTGAGCTTCCAACAAGGAACTGGAAACCCAAGGTTTCTTAGGAGAAAACTCATTTTCTTCTCAGAACCATGCCGACAGTGAGGAAAACCCCGGCAACAACAATGCTTTTCAGGTAGCTTCGAGGCCGCATGAACGGAGCTTTCATAATGGGAAAAGAAGCCTTATGCCATCAGTCTCCAATTTCTAGGTTGACACGCAGCATACACGCAGGACCAGAGCTTACTGTCTCTACGCAGTGTTCTGGTACCGAAACGGTTGCTTAAGCAATGTCCATAGGAGTCTTGGAAAGCTTACTACCGTGAAACTAAAGCAGAACATCGATGAAGGCCTCATGGAGCTGCTGCACGCCTCCCGTTTTGCCAGCATAATCAGGGCCTTACTTCGAGGCTAGTGCTCACATTGACTTTCACGTTTGGTATAGAGCAGAGCAGGGTGAGCTTCCAACTAGGAACTGGAAGCACAAGGTTTCTTTCGAGAAAACTCATTTTCTTCTATGTGCCATGCCGGCTGTAAGTAAAAGCACGGTAACAACAGTGCTTTGCAGGAAGCTTCGGGGCCGCATCAACGGAGCTTTCATAATGGGAAAACTAGCCTTGTGCCATCAGTCTCTACTTTCTAGGTTGACACGCAGCATACACGCAGGAGCAGAGCTTCCTGGTTCTACGCAGTGTTCTGGTACTGAAACGGGTGCTGAAGCAAGGCCCCTAGGAGTGTTGAAAAGCTTACTACCTTGAAACTAAAGCAGAACAACGATGAAGGCTTCATGGAGCTGCTGCACGCCTCTCGTTTTGCAAGGATAATCAGGGCCTTACTTCGAAGCTTGGGCTCACGTTGACTTTCACTTTAGCTATAGCGCAGAGCAGGGTGAGCTTCCAACAAGGAACTGGAAACCCAAGGTTTCTTAGGAGAAAACTCATTTTCTTCTCAGAACCATGCCGGCAGTGAGGAAAACCCCGGCAACAACAATGCTTTTCAGGTAGCTTCGAGGCCGCATGAAAGGAGCTTTCATAATGGGAAAAGAAGCCTTATGCCATCAGTCTCCAATTTCTAGGTTGACACGCAGCATACACGCAGGACCAGAGCTTACTGTCTCTACGCAGTGTTCTGGTACCGAAACGGTTGCTTAAGCAAAGTCCCTAGGAGTCTTGGAAAGCTTACTACCGTGAAACTAAAGCAGAACAGCGATGAAGGCCTCATGGAGCTGTTGCACGACTCTCGTTTTGCAAGGATAATCAGGGCCTTACTTCGAAGCTTGGGCTCACGTTGACTTTGATTTTAGGTATACCGCAGAGCAGGGTGAGCTTCCAACAAGGAACTGGAAACCCAAGGTTTCTTAGGAGAAAACTCATTTTCTTCTCAGAACCATGCCGGCAGTGAGGAAAACCCCAGCAACAACAATGCTTTTCAGGTAGCTTCGAGGCCGCATGAACGGAGCTTTCATAATGGGAAAAGAAGCCTTATGCCATCAGTCTCCAATTTCTAGGTTGACAAACAGCATACACGCAGGACCAGAGCTTACTGTCTCTACGCAGTGTTCTGGTACCGAAACGGTTGCTTAAGCAATGTCCATAGGAGTCTTGGAAAGCTTACTACCGTGAAACTAAAGCAGAACATCGATGAAGGCCTCATGGAGCTGCTGCACGCCTCCCGTTTTGCCAGCATAATCAGGGCCTTACTTCGAGGCTAGTGCTCACATTGACTTTCACGTTTGGTATAGAGCAGAGCAGGGTGAGCTTCCAACTAGGAACTGGAAGCACAAGGTTTCTTTCGAGAAAACTCATTTTCTTCTATGTGCCATGCCGGCTGTAAGTAAAAGCACGGTAACAACAGTGCTTTGCAGGAAGCTTCGGGGCCGCATCAACGGAGCTTTCATAATGGGAAAACTAGCCTTGTGCCATCAGTCTCTACTTTCTAGGTTGACACGCAGCATACACGCAGGAGCAGAGCTTCCTGGTTCTACGCAGTGTTCTGGTACTGAAACGGGTGCTGAAGCAAGGCCCCTAGGAGTGTTGAAAAGCTTACTACCTTGAAACTAAAGCAGAACAACGATGAAGGCCTCATGGAGCTGCTGCACGCCTCTCGTTTTGCAAGGATAATCAGGGCCTTACTTCGAAGCTTGGGCTCACGTTGACTTTCACTTTAGCTATAGCGCAGAGCAGGGTGAGCTTCCAACAAGGAACTGGAAACCCAAGGTTTCTTAGGAGAAAACTCATTTTCTTCTCAGAACCATGCCGGCAGTGAGGAAAACCCCGGCAACAACAATGCTTTTCAGGTAGCTTCGAGGCCGCATGAAAGGAGCTTTCATAATGGGAAAAGAAGCCTTATGCCATCAGTCTCCAATTTCTAGGTTGACACGCAGCATACACGCAGGACCAGAGCTTACTGTCTCTACGCAGTGTTCTGGTACCGAAACGGTTGCTTAAGCAAAGTCCCTAGGAGTCTTGGAAAGCTTACTACCGTGAAACTAAAGCAGAACAGCGATGAAGGCCTCATGGAGCTGCTGCACGCCTCCCGTTTTGCCAGGATAATCAGGGCCTTACTTCGAGGCTAGTGCTCACATTGACTTTCACGTTTGGTATAGAGCAGAGCAGGGTGAGCTTCCAACTAGGAACTGGAAGCACAAGGTTTCTTTCGAGAAAACTCATTTTCTTCTATGAACCATGCCGGCTGTAAGTAAAAGCACGGTAACAACAGTGCTTTTCAGGGAGCTTCGGGGCCGCATCAACGGAGCTTTCATAACGGGAAAACTAGCCTTCTGCCATCAGTCTCTAATTTCTAGGTTGTCACGCTTCATACACGCAGGAGCAGAGCTTCCTGGTTCTACGCAGTGTTCTGGTACTGAAACGGGTGCTGAAGCAAGGCCCCTAGGAGTGTTGAAAAGCTTACTACCTTGAAACTAAAGCAGAACAACGATGAAGGCCTCATGGAGCTGCTGCACGCCTCTCGTTTTGCAAGGATAATCAGGGCCTTATTTCGAAGCTTGGGCTCACGTTGACTTTCACTTTAGGTATAGCGCAGAGCAGGGTGAGCTTCCAACAAGGAACTGGAAACCCAAGGTTTCTTAGGAGAAAACTCATTTTCTTCTCAGAACCATGCCAGCAGTGAGGAAAACCCCGGCAACAACAATGCTTTTCAGGTAGCTTCGGGGCCGCATGAACGGAGCTTTCATAATGGGAAAAGAAGCCTTATGCCATCAGTCTCCAATTTCTAGGTTGACACGCAGCATACACGCAGGACCAGAGCTTACTGTCTCTACGCAGTGTTCTGGTACTGAAACGGTTGCTTAAGCAAAGTCCCTAGGAGTCTTGGAAAGCTTACTACCGTGAAACTAAAGCAGAACAGCGATGAAGGCCTCATGGAGCTGCTGCACGCCTCCCGTTTTGCCAGCATAATCAGGGCCTTACTTCGAGGCTAGTGCTCACATTGACTTTCACGTTTGGTATAGAGCAGAGCAGGGTGAGCTTCCAACTAGGAACTGGAAGCACAAGGTTTCTTTCGAGAAAACTCATTTTCTTCTATGTGCCATGCCGGCTGTAAGTAAAAGCACTGTAACAACAGTGTTTTGCAGGAAGCTTCGAGGCAGCATGAATGGAGCTTTCAAAACGGAAAAACAAGCCGTGTGCCATCGGTCTCTACTTTCTAGGTTGACACGCAGCATACACGCAGGAGCAGAGCTTCCTGGTTCTACGCAGTGTTCTGGTACTGAAACGGGTGCTGAAGCAAGTCCGCTAGGAGTGTTGAAAAGCTTACTACCTTGAAACTAAAGCAGAACAACGATGAAGGCCTCATGGAGCTGCTGCACGCCTCTCGTTTTGCAAGGATAATCAGGGCCTTACTTCGAAGCTTGGGCTCATGTTGACTTTGATTTTAGGTATAGCGCAGAGCAGGGTGAGCTTCCAACATGGAACTGGAAACCCAGGGTTTTTAGGAGAAAACTCATTTTCTTCTCAGAACCATGCCGGCAGTGAGGAAAACCCCGGCAACAACAATGCTTTTCAGGTAGCTTCGAGGCCGCATGAAAGGAGCTTTCATAATGGGAAAAGAAGCCTTATGCCATCAGTCTCCAATTTCTAGGTTGACACGCAGCATACACGCAGGACCAGAGCTTACTGTCTCTACGCAGTGTTCTGGTACCGAAACGGTTGCCTAAGCAAAGTCCCTAGGAGTCTTGGAAAGCTTACTACCGTGAAACTAAAGCAGAACAGCGATGAAGGCCTCATGGAGCTGCTGCACGCCTCCCGTTTTGCCAGCATAATCAGGGCCTTACTTCGAGGCTAGTGCTCACATTGACTTTCACGTTTGGTATAGAGCAGAGCAGGGTGAGCTTCCAACTAGGAACTGGAAGCACAAGGTTTCTTTCGAGAAAACTCATTTTCTTCTATGTGCCATGCCGGCTGTAAGTAAAAGCACGGTAACAACAGTGCTTTGCAGGAAGCTTCGGGGCCGCATCAACGGAGCTTTCATAATGGGAAAACTAGCCTTGTGCCATCAGTCTCTACTTTCTAGGTTGACACGCAGCATACACGCAGGAGCAGAGCTTCCTGGTTCTACGCAGTGTCCTGGTACTGAAACGGGTGCTGAAGCAAGGCCCCTAGGAGTGTTGAAAAGCTTACTACCTTGAAACTAAAGCAGAACAACGATGAAGGCCTCATGGAGCTGCTGCATGCCTCTCGTTTTGCAAGGATAATCAGGGCCTTACTTCGAAGCTTGGGCTCACGTTGACTTTCACTTTAGGTATAGCGCAGAGCAGGGTGAGCTTCCAACAAGGAACTGGAAACCCAAGGTTTCTTAGGAGAAAACTCATTTTCTTCTCAGAACCATGCCGGCAGTGAGGAAAACCCCGGCAACAACAATGCTTTTCAGGTAGCTTCGAGGCCGCATGAACGGAGCTTTCATAATGGGAAAAGAAGCCTTATGCCATCAGTCTCCAATTTCTAGGTTGACACGCAGCATACACGCAGGACCAGAGCTTACTGTCTCTACGCAGTGTTCTGTTACCGAAACGGTTGCTTAAGCAAAGTCCCTAGGAGTCTTGGAAAGCTTACTACCGTGAAACTAAAGCAGAACAGCGATGAAGGGCTCATGGAGCTGCTGCACGCCTCCCGTTTTGCCAGCATAATCAGGGCCTTACTTCGAGGCTAGGGCTCACATTGACTTTCACGTTTGGTATAGAGCAGAGCAGGGTGAGCTTCCAACTAGGAACTGGAAGCACAAGGTTTCTTTCGAGAAAACTCATTTTCTTCTATGTGCCATGCCGGCTGTAAGTAAAAGCACGGTAACAACAGTGCTTTGCAGGAATCTTCGGGGCCGCATCAACGGAGCTTTCATAATGGGAAAACTAGCCTTGTGCCATCAGTCTCTACTTTCTAGGTTGACACGCAGCATACACGCAGGAGCAGAGCTTCCTGGTTCTACGCAGTGTTCTGGTACTGAAACGGGTGCTGAAGCAAGGCCCCTAGGAGTGTTGAAAAGCTTACTACCTTGAAACTAAAGCAGAACAACGATGAAGGCCTCATGGAGCTGCTGCACGCCTCTCGTTTTGCAAGGATAATCAGGGCCTTACTTCGAAGCTTGGGCTCACGTTGACTTTCACTTTAGGTATAGCGCAGAGCAGGGTGAGCTTCCAACAAGGAACTGGAAACCCAAGGTTTCTTAGGAGAAAACTCATTTTCTTCTCAGAACCATGCCGGCAGTGAGGAAAACCCCGGCAACAACAATGCTTTTCAGGTAGCTTCGAGGCCGCATGAACGGAGCTTTCATAATGGGAAAAGAAGCCTTATGCCATCAGTCTCCAATTTCTAGGTTGACACGCAGCATACACGCAGGACCAGAGCTTACTGTCTCTACGCAGTGTTCTGGTACCGAAACGGTTGCCTAAGCAAAGTCCCTAGGAGTCTTGGAAAGCTTACTACCGTGAAACTAAAGCAGAACAGCGATGAAGGCCTCATGGAGCTGCTGCACGCCTCCCGTTTTGCCAGCATAATCAGGGCCTTACTTCGAGGCTAGTGCTCACATTGACTTTCACGTTTGGTATAGAGCAGAGCAGGGTGAGCTTCCAACTAGGAACTGGAAGCACAAGGTTTCTTTCGAGAAAACTCATTTTCTTCTATGAACCATGCCGGCTGTAAGTAAAAGCACGGTAACAACAGTGCTTTTCAGGGAGCTTCGGGGCCGCATCAACGGAGCTTTCATAATGGGAAAACTAGCCTTCTGCCATCAGTCTCTAATTTCTAGTTGACACGCAGCATACACGCAGGAGCAGAGCTTCCTGGTTCTACGCAGTGTTCTGGTACTGAAACGGGTGCTGAAGCAAGTCCTCTAGGAGTGTTGAAAGGCTTACTACCTTGAAACTAAAGCAGAACAACGATGAAGGCCTCATGGAGCTGCTGCACGCCTCTCGTTTTGCAAGGATAATCAGGGCCTTATTTCGAAGCTTGGGCTCACGTTGACTTTCACTTTAGGTATAGCGCAGAGCAGGGTGAGCTTCCAACAAGGAACTGGAAACCCAAGGTTTCTTAGGAGAAAACTCATTTTCTTCTCAGAACCATGCCGGCAGTGAGGAAAACCCCGGCAACAACAATGCTTTTCAGGTAGCTTCGGGGCCGCATGAACGGAGCTTTCATAATGGGAAAAGAAGCCTTATGCCATCAGTCTCCAATTTCTAGGTTGACACGCAGCATACACGCAGGACCAGAGCTTACTGTCTCTACGCAGTGTTCTGGTACTGAAACGGTTGCTTAAGCAAAGTCCATAGGAGTCTTGGAAAGCTTACTACCGTGAAACTAAAGCAGAACAGCGATGAAGGCCTCATGGAGCTGCTGCACGCCTCCCGTTTTGCCAGCATAATCAGGGCCTTACTTCGAGGCTAGTGCTCACATTGACTTTCACGTTTGGTATAGAGCAGAGCAGGGTGAGCTTCCAACTAGGAACTGGAAGCACAAGGTTTCTTTCGAGAAAACTCATTTTCTTCTATGTGCCATGCCGGCTGTAAGTAAAAGCACGGTAACAACAGTGCTTTGCAGGAAGCTTCGGGGCCGCATCAACGGAGCTTTCATAATGGGAAAACTAGCCTTGTGCCATCAGTCTCTACTTTCTAGGTTGACACGCAGCATACACGCAGGAGCAGAGCTTCCTGGTTCTACGCAGTGTTCTGGTACTGAAACGGGTGCTGAAGCAAGGCCCCTAGGAGTGTTGAAAAGCTTACTACCTTGAAACTAAAGCAGAACAACGATGAAGGCCTCATGGAGCTGCTGCACGCCTCTCGTTTTGCAAGGATAATCAGGGCCTTACTTCGAAGCTTGGGCTCACGTTGACTTTCACTTTAGCTATAGCGCAGAGCAGGGTGAGCTTCCAACAAGGAACTGGAAACCCAAGGTTTCTTAGGAGAAAACTCATTTTCTTCTCAGAACCATGCCGGCAGTGAGGAAAACCCCGGCAACAACAATGCTTTTCAGGTAGCTTCGAGGCCGCATGAACGGAGCTTTCATAATGGGAAAAGAAGCCTTATGCCATCAGTCTCCAATTTCTAGGTTGACACGCAGCATACACGCAGGACCAGAGCTTACTGTCTCTACGCAGTGTTCTGGTACCGAAACGGTTGCCTAAGCAAAGTCCCTAGGAGTCTTGGAAAGCTTACTACCGTGAAACTAAAGCAGAACAGCGATGAAGGCCTCATGGAGCTGCTGCACGCCTCCCGTTTTGCCAGCATAATCAGGGCCTTACTTCGAGGCTAGTGCTCACATTGACTTTCACGTTTGGTATAGAGCAGAGCAGGGTGAGCTTCCAACTAGGAACTGGAAGCACAAGGTTTCTTTCGAGAAAACTCATTTTCTTCTATGAACCATGCCGGCTCTAAGTAAAAGCACGGTAACAACAGTGCTTTTCAGGGAGCTTCGGGGCCGCATCAACGGAGCTTTCATAATGGGAAAACTAGCCTTGTGCCATCAGTCTCTAATTTCTAGGTTGACACGCAGCATACACGCAGGAGCAGAGCTTCCTGGTTCTACGCAGTGTTCTGGTACTGAAACGGGTGCTGAAGCATGTCCGCTATGAGTGTTGAAAAGCTTACTACCTTGAAACTAAAGCAGAACAACGATGAAGGCCTCATGGAGCTGCTGCACGCCTCTCGTTTTGCAAGGATAATCAGGGCCTTATTTCGAAGCTTGGGCTCACGTTGACTTTCACTTTAGGTATAGCGCAGAGCAGGGTGAGCTTCCAACAAGGAACTGGAAACCCAAGGTTTCTTAAGAGAAAACCCATTTTCTTCTCAGAACCATGCCGGCAGTGAGGAAAACCCCGGCAACAACAATGCTTTTCAGGTAGCTTCGGGGCCGCATGAACGGAGCTTTCATAATGGGAAAAGAAGCCTTATGCCATCAGTCTCCAATTTCTAGGTTGACACGCAGCATACACGCAGGACCAGAGCTTACTGTCTCTACGCAGTGTTCTGGTACTGAAACGGTTGCTTAAGCAAAGTCCATAGGAGTCTTGGAAAGCTTACTACCGTGAAACTAAAGCAGAACTGCGATGAAGGCCTCATGGAGCTGCTGCACGCCTCCCGTTTTGCCAGCATAATCAGGGCCTTACTTCGAGGCTAGTGCTCACATTGACTTTCACGTTTGGTATAGAGCAGAGCAGGGTGAGCTTCCAACTAGGAACTGGAAGCACAAGGTTTCTTTCGAGAAAACTCATTTTCTTCTATGTGCCATGCCGGCTGTAAGTAAAAGCACGGTAACAACAGTGCTTTGCAGGAAGCTTCGGGGCCGCATCAACGGAGCTTTCATAATGGGAAAACTAGCCTTGTGCCATCAGTCTCTACTTTCTAGGTTGACACGCAGCATACACGCAGGAGCAGAGCTTCCTGGTTCTACGCAGTGTTCTGGTACTGAAACGGGTGCTGAAGCAAGGCCCCTAGGAGTGTTGAAAAGCTTACTACCTTGAAACTAAAGCAGAACAACGATGAAGGCCTCATGGAGCTGCTGCACGCCTCTCGTTTTGCAAGGATAATCAGGGCCTTACTTCGAAGCTTAGGCTCACGTTGACTTTCACTTTAGCTATAGCGCAGAGCAGGGTGAGCTTCCAACAAGGAACTGGAAACCCAAGGTTTCTTAGGAGAAAACTCATTTTCTTCTCAGAACCATGCCGGCAGTGAGGAAAACCCCGGCAACAACAATGCTTTTCAGGTAGCTTCGAGGCCGCATGAACGGAGCTTTCATAATGGGAAAAGAAGCCTTATGCCATCAGTCTCCAATTTCTAGGTTGACACGCAGCATACACGCAGGACCAGAGCTTACTGTCTCTACGCAGTGTTCTGGTACCGAAACGGTTGCCTAAGCAATGTCCCTAGGAACGTTGGAAAGCTTACTACCCTGAAACTAAAGCAGAACAGCGATGAAGGCCTCATGGAGCTGCTGCACGCCTCCCGTTTTGCCAGCATAATCAGGGCCTTACTTCGAGGCTAGTGCTCACATTGACTTTCACGTTTGGTATAGAGCAGAGCAGGGTGAGCTTCCAACTAGGAACTGGAAGCACAAGGTTTCTTTCGAGAAAACTCATTTTCTTCTATGTGCCATGCCGGCTGTAAGTAAAAGCACGGTAACAACAGTGTTTTGCAGGAAGCTTCGAGGCAGCATGAATGGAGCTTTCAAAACGGAAAAACAAGCCTTGTGCCATCAGTCTCTAATTTCTAGGTTGACACGCAGCATACACGCAGGAGCAGAGCTTCCTGGTTCTACGCAGTGTTCTGGTACTGAAACGGGTGCTGAAGCAAGGCCGCTAGGAGTGTTGAAAAGCTTACTACCTTGAAACTAAAGCAGAACAACGATGAAGGCCTCATGGAGCTGCTGCACGCCTCTCGTTTTGCAAGGATAATCAGGGCCTTACTTCGAAGCTTGGGCTCACGTTGACTTTCACTTTAGGTATAGCGCAGAGCAGGGTGAGCTTCCAACAAGGAACTGGAAACCCAAGGTTTCTTAGGAGAAAACTCATTTTCTTCTCAGAACCATGCCGGCAGTGAGGAAAACCCCGGCAACAACAATGCTTTTCAGGTAGCTTCGAGGCCGCATGAACGGAGCTTTCATAATGGGAAAAGAAGCCTTATGCCATCAGTCTCCAATTTCTAGGTTGACACGCAGCATACACGCAGGACCAGAGCTTACTGTCTCTACGCAGTGTTCTGGTACCGAAACGGTTGCCTAAGCAAAGTCCCTAGGAGTCTTGGAAAGCTTACTACCGTGAAACTAAAGCAGAACAGCGATGAAGGCCTCATGGAGCTGCTGCACGCCTCCCGTTTTGCCAGCATAATCAGGGCCTTACTTCGAGGCTAGTGCTCACATTGACTTTCACGTTTGGTATAGAGCAGAGCAGGGTGAGCTTCCAACTAGGAACTGGAAGCACAAGGTTTCTTTCGAGAAAACTCATTTTCTTCTATGAACCATGCCGGCTCTAAGTAAAAGCACGGTAACAACAGTGCTTTTCAGGGAGCTTCGGGGCCGCATCAACGGAGCTTTCATAATGGGAAAACTAGCCTTGTGCCATCAGTCTCTAATTTCTAGGTTGACACGCAGCATACACGCAGGAGCAGAGCTTCCTGGTTCTACGCAGTGTTCTGGTACTGAAACGGGTGCTGAAGCATGTCCGCTAGGAGTGTTGAAAAGCTTACTACCTTGAAACTAAAGCAGAACAACGATGAAGGCCTCATGGAGCTGCTGCACGCCTCTCGTTTTGCAAGGATAATCAGGGCCTTATTTCGAAGCTTGGGCTCACGTTGACTTTCACTTTAGGTATAGCGCAGAGCAGGGTGAGCTTCCAACAAGGAACTGGAAACCCAAGGTTTCTTAGGAGAAAACCCATTTTCTTCTCAGAACCATGCCGGCAGTGAGGAAAATCCCGGCAACAACAATGCTTTTCAGGTAGCTTCGGGGCCGCATGAACGGAGCTTTCATAATGGGAAAAGAAGCCTTATGCCATCAGTCTCCAATTTCTAGGTTGACACGCAGCATACACGCAGGACCAGAGCTTACTGTCTCTACGCAGTGTTCTGGTACTAAAACGGTTGCTTAAGCAAAGTCCATAGGAGTCTTGGAAAGCTTACTACCGTGAAACTAAAGCAGAACTGCGATGAAGGCCTCATGGAGCTGCTGCACGCCTCCCGTTTTGCCAGCATAATCAGGGCCTTACTTCGAGGCTAGTGCTCACATTGACTTTCACGTTTGGTATAGAGCAGAGCAGGGTGAGCTTCCAACTAGGAAGTGGAAGCACAAGGTTTCTTTCGAGAAAACTCATTTTCTTCTATGTGCCATGCCGGCTGTAAGTAAAAGCACGGTAACAACAGTGCTTTGCAGGAAGCTTCGGGGCCGCATCAACGGAGCTTTCATAATGGGAAAACTAGCCTTGTGCCATCAGTCTCTACTTTCTAGGTTGACACGCAGCATACACGCAGGAGCAGAGCTTCCTGGTTCTACGCAGTGTTCTGGTACTGAAACGGGTGCTGAAGCAAGGCCCCTAGGAGTGTTGAAAAGCTTACTACCTTGAAACTAAAGCAGAACAACGATTAAGGCCTCATGGAGCTGCTGCACGCCTCTCGTTTTGCAAGGATAATCAGGGCCTTACTTCGAAGCTTGGGCTCACGTTGACTTTCACTTTAGCTATAGCGCAGAGCAGGGTGAGCTTCCAACAAGGAACTGGAAACCCAAGGTTTCTTAGGAGAAAACTCATTTTCTTCTCAGAACCATGCCGGCAGTGAGGAAAACCCCGGCAACAACAGTGCTTTTCAGGTAGCTTCGAGGCCGCATGAACGGAGCTTTCATAATGGGAAAAGAAGCCTTATGCCATCAGTCTCCAATTTCTAGGTTGACACGCAGCATACACGCAGGACCAGAGCTTACTGTCTCTACGCAGTGTTCTGGTACCGAAACGGTTGCCTAAGCAATGTCCCTAGGAACGTTGGAAAGCTTACTACCCTGAAACTAAAGCAGAACAGCGATGAAGGCCTCATGGAGCTGCTGCACGCCTCCCGTTTTGCCAGCATAATCAGGGCCTTACTTCGAGGCTAGTGCTCACATTGACTTTCACGTTTGGTATAGAGCAGAGCAGGGTGAGCTTCCAACTAGGAACTGGAAGCACAAGGTTTCTTTCGAGAAAACTCATTTTCTTCTATGTGCCATGCCGGCTGTAAGTAAAAGCACGGTAACAACAGTGTTTTGCAGGAAGCTTCGAGGCAGCATGAATGGAGCTTTCAAAACGGAAAAACAAGCCTTGTGCCATCAGTCTCTAATTTCTAGGTTGACACGCAGCATACACGCAGGAGCAGAGCTTCCTGGTTCTACGCAGTGTTCTGGTACTGAAACGGGTGCTGAAGCAAGTCCGCTAGGAGTGTTGAAAAGCTTACTACCTTGAAACTAAAGCAGAACAACGATGAAGGCCTCATGGAGCTGCTGCACGACTCTCGTTTTGCAAGGATAATCAGGGCCTTACTTCGAAGCTTGGGCTCACGTTGACTTTGATTTTAGGTATACCGCAGAGCAGGGTGAGCTTCCAACAAGGAACTGGAAACCCAAGGTTTCTTAGGAGAAAACTCATTTTCTTCTCAGAACCATGCCGGCAGTGAGGAAAACCCCAGCAACAACAATGCTTTTCAGGTAGCTTCGAGGCCGCATGAACGGAGCTTTCATAATGGGAAAAGAAGCCTTATGCCATCAGTCTTTAATTTCTAGGTTGACACGCAGCATACACGCAGGACCAGAGCTTTCTGTCTCTACGCAGTGTTCTGGTACCGAAACGGTTGCTTAAGCAAAGTCCCTAGGAACGTTGGAAAGCTTACTACCGTGAAACTAAAGCAGAACAGCGATGAAGGCCTCATGGAGCTGCTGCACGCCTCCCGTTTTGCCAGCATAATCAGGGCCTTACTTCGAGGCTAGTGCTCACATTGACTTTCACGTTTGGTATAGAGCAGAGCAGGGTGAGCTTCCAACTAGGAACTGGAAGCACAAGGTTTCTTTCGAGAAAACTCATTTTCTTCTATGAACCATGCCGGCTGTAAGTAAAAGCACGGTAACAACAGTGCTTTTCAGGGAGCTTCGGGGCCGCATCAACGGAGCTTTCATAATGGGAAAACTAGCCTTGTGCCATCAGTCTCTACTTTCTAGGTTGACACGCAGCATACACGCAGGAGCAGAGCTTCCTGGTTCTACGCAGTGTTCTGGTACTGAAACGGGTGCTGAAGCAAGGCCCCTAGGAGTGTTGAAAAGCTTACTACCTTGAAACTAAAGCAGAACAACGATGAAGGCCTCATGGAGCTGCTGCACGCCTCTCGTTTTACAAGGGTAATCAGGGCCTTACTTCGAAGCTTGGGCTCACGTTGACTTTCACTTTAGGTATAGCGCAGAGCAGGGTGAGCTTCCAACAAGGAACTGGAAACCCAAGGTTTCTTAGGAGAAAACTCATTTTCTTCTCAGAACCATGCCGACAGTGAGGAAAACCCCGGCAACAACAATGCTTTTCAGGTAGCTTCGAGGCCGCATGAACGGAGCTTTCATAATGGGAAAAGAAGCCTTATGCCATCAGTCTCCAATTTCTAGGTTGACACGCAGCATACACGCAGGACCAGAGCTTACTGTCTCTACGCAGTGTTCTGGTACCGAAACGGTTGCTTAAGCAATGTCCATAGGAGTCTTGGAAAGCTTACTACCGTGAAACTAAAGCAGAACATCGATGAAGGCCTCATGGAGCTGCTGCACGCCTCCCGTTTTGCCAGCATAATCAGGGCCTTACTTCGAGGCTAGTGCTCACATTGACTTTCACGTTTGGTATAGAGCAGAGCAGGGTGAGCTTCCAACTAGGAACTGGAAGCACAAGGTTTCTTTCGAGAAAACTCATTTTCTTCTATGTGCCATGCCGGCTGTAAGTAAAAGCACGGTAACAACAGTGCTTTGCAGGAAGCTTCGGGGCCGCATCAACGGAGCTTTCATAATGGGAAAACTAGCCTTGTGCCATCAGTCTCTACTTTCTAGGTTGACACGCAGCATACACGCAGGAGCAGAGCTTCCTGGTTCTACGCAGTGTTCTGGTACTGAAACGGGTGCTGAAGCAAGGCCCCTAGGAGTGTTGAAAAGCTTACTACCTTGAAACTAAAGCAGAACAACGATGAAGGCTTCATGGAGCTGCTGCACGCCTCTCGTTTTGCAAGGATAATCAGGGCCTTACTTCGAAGCTTGGGCTCACGTTGACTTTCACTTTAGCTATAGCGCAGAGCAGGGTGAGCTTCCAACAAGGAACTGGAAACCCAAGGTTTCTTAGGAGAAAACTCATTTTCTTCTCAGAACCATGCCGGCAGTGAGGAAAACCCCGGCAACAACAATGCTTTTCAGGTAGCTTCGAGGCCGCATGAAAGGAGCTTTCATAATGGGAAAAGAAGCCTTATGCCATCAGTCTCCAATTTCTAGGTTGACACGCAGCATACACGCAGGACCAGAGCTTACTGTCTCTACGCAGTGTTCTGGTACCGAAACGGTTGCTTAAGCAAAGTCCCTAGGAGTCTTGGAAAGCTTACTACCGTGAAACTAAAGCAGAACAGCGATGAAGGCCTCATGGAGCTGCTGCACGCCTCCCGTTTTGCCAGGATAAACAGGGCCTTACTTCGAGGCTAGTGCTCACATTGACTTTCACGTTTGGTATAGAGCAGAGCAGGGTGAGCTTCCAACTAGGAACTGGAAGCACAAGGTTTCTTTCGAGAAAACTCATTTTCTTCTATGAACCATGCCGGCTGTAAGTAAAAGCACGGTAACAACAGTGCTTTTCAGGGAGCTTCGGGGCCGCATCAACGGAGCTTTCATAATGGGAAAACTAGCCTTCTGCCATCAGTCTCTAATTTCTAGGTTGTCACGCTTCATAAACGCAGGAGCAGAGCTTCCTGGTTCTACGCAGTGTTCTGGTACTGAAACGGGTGCTGAAGCAAGGCCCCTAGGAGTGTTGAAAAGCTTACTACCTTGAAACTAAAGCAGAACAACGATGAAGGCCTCATGGAGCTGCTGCACGCCTCTCGTTTTGCAAGGATAATCAGGGCCTTATTTCGAAGCTTGGGCTCACGTTGACTTTCACTTTAGGTATAGCGCAGAGCAGGGTGAGCTTCCAACAAGGAACTGGAAACCCAAGGTTTCTTAGGAGAAAACTCATTTTCTTCTCAGAACCATGCCGGCAGTGAGGAAAACCCCGGCAACAACAATGCTTTTCAGGTAGCTTCGGGGCCGCATGAACGGAGCTTTCATAATGGGAAAAGAAGCCTTATGCCATCAGTCTCCAATTTCTAGGTTGACACGCAGCATACACGCAGGACCAGAGCTTACTGTCTCTACGCAGTGTTCTGGTACTGAAACGGTTGCTTAAGCAAAGTCCATAGGAGTCTTGGAAAGCTTACTACTGTGAAACTAAAGCAGATCAGCGATGAAGGCCTCATGGAGCTGCTGCACGCCTCCCGTTTTGCCAGCATAATCAGGGCCTTACTTCGAGGCTAGTGCTCACATTGACTTTCACGTTTGGTATAGAGCAGAGCAGGGTGAGCTTCCAACTAGGAACTGGAAGCACAAGGTTTCTTTCGAGAAAACTCATTTTCTTCTATGTGCCATGCCGGCTGTAAGTAAAAGCACGGTAACAACAGTGCTTTGCAGGAAGCTTCGGGGCCGCATCAACGGAGCTTTCATAATGGGAAAACTAGCCTTGTGCCATCAGTCTCTAATTTCTAGGTTGACACGCAGCATACACGCAGGAGCAGAGCTTCCTGGTTCTACGCAGTGTTCTGGTACTGAGACGGGTGCTGAAGCAAGGCCCCTAGGAGTGTTGAAAAGCTTACTACCTTGAAACTAAAGCAGAACAACGATGAAGGCCTCATGGAGCTGCTGCACGCCTCTCGTTTTGCAAGGATAATCAGGGCCTTACTTCGAAGCTTGGGCTCACGTTGACTTTCACTTTAGGTATAGCGCAGAGCAGGGTGAGCGTCCAACAAGGAACTGGAAACCCAAGGTTTCTTAGGAGAAAACTCATTTTCTTCTCAGAACCATGCCGGCAGTGAGGAAAAGCCCGGCAACAACAATGCTTTTCAGGTAGCTTCGAGGCCGCATGAACGGAGCTTTCATAATGGGAAAAGAAGCCTTATGCCATCAGTCTCCAATTTCTAGGTTGACACGCAGCATACACGCAGGACCAGAGCTTACTGTCTCTACGCAGTGTTCTGGTACCGAAACGGTTGCCTAAGCAAAGTCCCTAGGAACGTTGGAAAGCTTACTACCGTGAAACTAAAGCAGAACAGCGATGAAGGCCTCATGGAGCTGCTGCACGCCTCCCGTTTTGCCAGCATAATCAGGGCCTTACTTCGAGGCTAGTGCTCACATTGACTTTCACGTTTGGTATAGAGCAGAGCAGGGTGAGCTTCCAACTAGGAACTGGAAGCACAAGGTTTCTTTCGAGAAAACTCATTTTCTTCTATGTGCCATGCCGGCTGTAAGTAAAAGCACGGTAACAACAGTGTTTTGCAGGAAGCTTCGAGGCAGCATGAATGGAGCTTTCAAAACGGAAAAACAAGTCTTGTGCCATCAGTCTCTAATTTCTAGGTTGACACGCAGCATACACGCAGGAGCAGAGCTTCCTGGTTCTACGCAGTGTTCTGGTACTGAAACGGGTGCTGAAGCAAGGCCCCTAGGAGTGTTGAAAAGCTTACTACCTTGAAACTAAAGCAGAACAACGATGAAGGCCTCATGGAGCTGCTGCACGCCTCTCGTTTTGCAAGGATAATCAGGGCCTTATTTCGAAGCTTGGGCTCACGTTGACTTTCACTTTAGGTATAGCGCAGAGCAGGGTGAGCTTCCAACAAGGAACTGGAAACCCAAGGTTTCTTAGGAGAAAACTCATTTTCTTCTCAGAACCATGCCGGCAGTGAGGAAAACCCCGGCAACAACAATGCTTTTCAGGTAGCTTCGGGGCCGCATGAACGGAGCTTTCATAATGGGAAAAGAAGCCTTATGCCATCAGTCTCCAATTTCTAGGTTGACACGCAGCATACACGCATGACCAGAGCTTACTGTCTCTACGCAGTGTTCTGGTACTGAAACGGTTGCTTAAGCAAAGTCCATAGGAGTCTTGGAAAGCTTACTACCGTGAAACTAAAGCAGAACAACGATGAAGGCCTCATGGAGCTGCTGCACGCCTCCCGTTTTGCCAGCATAATCAGGGCCTTACTTCGAGGCTAGTGCTCACATTGACTTTCACGTTTGGTATAGAGCAGAGCAGAGTGAGCTTCCAACTAGGAACTGGAAGCACAAGGTTTCTTTCGAGAAAACTCATTTTCTTCTATGTGCCATGCCGGCTGTAAGTAAAAGCACGGTAACAACAGTGCTTTGCAGGAAGCTTCGGGGCCGCATCAACGGAGCTTTCATAATGGGAAAACTAGCCTTGTGCCATCAGTCTCTACTTTCTAGGTTGACACGCAGCATACACGCAGGAGCAGAGCTTCCTGGTTCTACGCAGTGTTCTGGTACTGAAACGGGTGCTGAAGCAAGGCCCCTAGGAGTGTTGTAAAGCTTACTACCTTGAAACTAAAGCAGAACAACGCTGAAGGCCTCATGGAGCTGCTGCACGCCTCTCGTTTTGCAAGGATAATCAGGGCCTTACTTCGAAGCTTGGGCTCACGTTGACTTTGATTTTAGGTATAGCGCAGAGCAGGGTGAGCTTCCAACAAGGAACTGGAAACGCAAGGTTTCTTAGGAGAAAACTCATTTTCTTCTCAGAACCATGCCGGCAGTGAGGAAAACCCCGGCAACAACAATGCTTTTCAGGTAGCTTCGAGGCCGCATGAACGGAGCTTTCATAATGGGAAAAGAAGCCTTATGCCATCAGTCTCCAATTTCTAGGTTGACACGCAGCATACACGCAGGACCAGAGCTTACTGTCTCTACGCAGTGTTCTGGTACCGAAACGGTTGCCTAAGCAAAGTCCCTAGGAGTCTTGGAAAGCTTACTACCGTGAAACTAAAGCAGAACAGCGATGAAGGCCTCATGGAGCTGCTGCACGCCTCCCGTTTTGCCAGCATAATCAGGGCCTTACTTCGAGGCTAGTGCTCACATTGACTTTCACGTTTGGTATAGAGCAGAGCAGGGTGAGCTTCCAACTAGGAACTGGAAGCACAAGGTTTCTTTCGAGAAAACTCATTTTCTTCTATGAACCATGCCGGCTCTAAGTAAAAGCACGGTAACAACAGTGCTTTTCAGGGAGCTTCGGGGCCGCATCAACGGAGCTTTCATAATGGGAAAACTAGCCTTGTGCCATCAGTCTCTAATTTCTAGGTTGACACGCAGCATACACGCAGGAGCAGAGCTTCCTGGTTCTACGCAGTGTTCTGGTACTGAAACGGGTGCTGAAGCATGTCCGCTAGGAGTGTTGAAAAGCTTACTACCTTGAAACTAAAGCAGAACAACGATGAAGGCCTCATGGAGCTGCTGCACGCCTCTCGTTTTGCAAGGATAATCAGGGCCTTATTTCGAAGCTTGGGCTCAAGTTGACTTTCACTTTAGGTATAGCGCAGAGCAGGGTGAGCTTCCAACAAGGAACTGGAAACCCAAGGTTTCTTAGGAGAAAACTCATTTTCTTCTCAGAACCATGCCGGCAGTGAGGAAAACCCCGGCAACAACAATGCTTTTCAGGTAGCTTCGGGGCCGCATGAACGGAGCTTTCATAATGGGAAAAGAAGCCTTATGCCATCAGTCTCCAATTTCTAGGTTGACACGCAGCATACACGCAGGACCAGAGCTTACTGTCTCTACGCAGTGTTCTGGTACCGAAACGGTTGCTTAAGCAAAGTCCCTAGGAGTCTTGGAAAGCTTACTACTGTGAAACTAAAGCAGATCAGCGATGAAGGCCTCATGGAGCTGCTGCACGCCTCCCGTTTTGCCAGCATAATCAGGGCCTTACTTCGAGGCTAGTGCTCACATTGACTTTCACGTTTGGTATAGAGCAGAGCAGGGTGAGCTTCCAACTAGGAACTGGAAGCACAAGGTTTCTTTCGAGAAAACTCATTTTCTTCTATGAACCATGCCGGCTCTAAGTAAAAGCACGGTAACAACAGTGCTTTTCAGGGAGCTTCGGGGCCGCATCAACGGAGCTTTCATAATGGGAAAACTAGCCTTGTGCCATCAGTCTCTAATTTCTAGGTTGACACGCAGCATACACGCAGGAGCAGAGCTTCCTGGTTCTACGCAGTGTTCTGGTACTGAAACGGGTGCTGAAGCATGTCCGCTAGGAGTGTTGAAAAGCTTACTACCTTGAAACTAAAGCAGAACAACGATGAAGGCCTCATGGAGCTGCTGCACGCCTCTCGATTTGCAAGGATAATCAGGGCCTTATTTCGAAGCTTGGGCTCACGTTGACTTTCACTTTAGGTATAGCGCAGAGCAGGGTGAGCTTCCAACAAGGAACTGGAAACCCAAGGTTTCTTAGGAGAAAACCCATTTTCTTCTCAGAACCATGCCGGCAGTGAGGAAAACCCCGGCAACAACAATGCTTTTCAGGTAGCTTCGGGGCCGCATGAACGGAGCTTTCATAATGGGAAAAGAAGCCTTATGCCATCAGTCTCCAATTTCTAGGTTGACACGCAGCATACACGCAGGACCAGAGCTTACTGTCTCTACGCAGTGTTCAGGTACTGAAACTGTTGCTTAAGCAAAGTCCCTAGGAGTCTTGGAAAGCTTACTACCGTGAAACTAAAGCAGAACTGCGATGAAGGCCTCATGGAGCTGCTGCACGCCTCCCGTTTTGCCAGCATAATCAGGGCCTTACTTCGAGGCTAGTGCTCACATTGACTTTCACGTTTGGTATAGAGCAGAGCAGGGTGAGCTTCCAACTAGGAACTGGAAGCACAAGGTTTCTTTCGAGAAAACTCATTTTCTTCTATGTGCCATGCCGGCTGTAAGTAAAAGCACGGTAACAACAGTGCTTTGCAGGAAGCTTCGGGGCCGCATCAACGGAGCTTTCATAATGGGAAAACTAGCCTTGTGCCATCAGTCTCTACTTTCTAGGTTGACACGCAGCATACACGCAGGAGCAGAGCTTCCTGGTTCTACGCAGTGTTCTGGTACTGAAACGGGTGCTGAAGCAAGGCCCCTAGGAGTGTTGAAAAGCTTACTACCTTGAAACTAAAGCAGAACAACGATGAAGGCCTCATGGAGCTGCTGCACGCCTCTCGTTTTGCAAGGATAATCAGGGCCTTACTTCGAAGCTTGGGCTCACGTTGACTTTCACTTTAGCTATAGCGCAGAGCAGGGTGAGCTTCCAACAAGGAACTGGAAACCCAAGGTTTCTTAGGAGAAAACTCATTTTCTTCTCAGAACCATGCCGGCAGTGAGGAAAACCCCGGCAACAACAATGCTTTTCAGGTAGCTTCGAGGCCGCATGAACGGAGCTTTCATAATGGGAAAAGAAGCCTTATGCCATCAGTCTCCAATTTCTAGGTTGACACGCAGCATACACGCAGGACCAGAGCTTACTGTCTCTACGCAGTGTTCTGGTACCGAAACGGTTGCCTAAGCAATGTCCCTAGGAACGTTGGAAAGCTTACTACCCTGAAACTAAAGCAGAACAGCGATGAAGGCCTCATGGAGCTGCTGCACGCCTCCCGTTTTGCCAGCATAATCAGAGCCTTACTTCGAGGCTAGTGCTCACATTGACTTTCACGTTTGGTATAGAGCAGAGCAGGGTGAGCTTCCAACTAGGAACTGGAAGCACAAGGTTTCTTTCGAGAAAACTCATTTTCTTCTATGTGCCATGCCGGCTGTAAGTAAAAGCACGGTAACAACAGTGTTTTGCAGGAAGCTTCGAGGCAGCATGAATGGAGCTTTCAAAACGGAAAAACAAGCCTTGTGCCATCAGTCTCTAATTTCTAGGTTGACACGCAGCATACACGCAGGAGCAGAGCTTCCTGGTTCTACGCAGTGTTCTGGTACTGAAACGGGTGCTGAAGCAAGTCCGCTAGGAGTGTTGAAAAGCTTACTACCTTGAAACTAAAGCAGAACAACGATGAAGGCCTCATGGAGCTGCTGCACGACTCTCGTTTTGCAAGGATAATCAGGGCCTTACTTCGAAGCTTGGGCTCACGTTGACTTTGATTTTAGGTATACCGCAGAGCAGGGTGAGCTTCCAACAAGGAACTGGAAACCCAAGGTTTCTTAGGAGAAAACTCATTTTCTTCTCAGAACCATGCCGGCAGTGAGGAAAACCCCAGCAACAACAATGCTTTTCAGTTAGCTTCGAGGCCGCATGAACGGAGCTTTCATAATGGGAAAAGAAGCCTTATGCCATCAGTCTTTAATTTCTAGGTTGACACGCAGCATACACGCAGGACCAGAGCTTACTGTCTCTACGCAGTGTTCTGGTACCGAAACGGTTGCTTAAGCAAAGTCCCTAGGAACGTTGGAAAGCTTACTACCGTGAAACTAAAGCAGAACAGCGATGAAGGCCTCATGGAGCTGCTGCACGCCTCCCGTTTTGCCAGCATAATCAGGGCCTTACTTCGAGGCTAGTGCTCACATTGACTTTCACGTTTGGTATAGAGCAGAGCAGGGTGAGCTTCCAACTAGGAACTGGAAGCACAAGGTTTCTTTCGAGAAAACTCATTTTCTTCTATGAACCATGCCGGCTGTAAGTAAAAGCACGGTAACAACAGTGCTTTTCAGGGAGCTTCGGGGCCGCATCAACGGAGCTTTCATAATGGGAAAACTAGCCTTGTGCCATCAGTCTCTACTTTCTAGGTTGACACGCAGCATACACGCAGGAGCAGAGCTTCCTGGTTCTACGCAGTGTTCTGGTACTGAAACGGGTGCTGAAGCAAGGCCCCTAGGAGTGTTGAAAAGCTTACTACCTTGAAACTAAAGCAGAACAACGCTGAAGGCCTCACGGAGCTGCTGCACGCCTCTCGTTTTACAAGGGTAATCAGGGCCTTACTTCGAAGCTTGGGCTCACGTTGACTTTCACTTTAGGTATAGCGCAGAGCAGGGTGAGCTTCCAACAAGGAACTGGAAACCCAAGGTTTCTTAGGAGAAAACTCATTTTCTTCTCAGAACCATGCCGGCAGTGAGGAAAACCCCGGCAACAACAATGCTTTTCAGGTAGCTTCGAGGCCGCATGAACGGAGCTTTCATAATGGGAAAAGAAGCCTTATGCCATCAGTCTCCAATTTCTAGGTTGACACGCAGCATACACGCAGGACCAGAGCTTACTGTCTCTACGCAGTGTTCTGGTACCGAAACGGTTGCTTAAGCAATATCCATAGGAGTCTTGGAAAGCTTACTACCGTGAAACTAAAGCAGAACATCGATGAAGGCCTCATGGAGCTGCTGCACGCCTCCCGTTTTGCCAGCATAATCAGGGCCTTACTTCGAGGCTAGTGCTCACATTGACTTTCACGTTTGGTATAGAGCAGAGCAGGGTGAGCTTCCAACTAGGAACTGGAAGCACAAGGTTTCTTTCGAGAAAACTCATTTTCTTCTATGTGCCATGCCGGCTGTAAGTAAAAGCACGGTAACAACAGTGCTTTGCAGGAAGCTTCGGGGCCGCATCAACGGAGCTTTCATAATGGGAAAACTAGCCTTGTGCCATCAGTCTCTACTTTCTAGGTTGACACGCAGCATACACGCAGGAGCAGAGCTTCCTGGTTCTACGCAGTGTTCTGGTACTGAAACGGGTGCTGAAGCAAGGCCCCTAGGAGTGTTGAAAAGCTTACTACCTTGAAACTAAAGCAGAACAACGATGAAGGCCTCATGGAGCTGCTGCACGCCTCTCGTTTTGCAAGGATAATCAGGGCCTTACTTCGAAGCTTGGGCTCACGTTGACTTTCACTTTAGCTATAGCGCAGAGCAGGGTGAGCTTCCAACAAGGAACTGGAAACCCAAGGTTTCTTAGGAGAAAACTCATTTTCTTCTCAGAACCATGCCGGCAGTGAGGAAAACCCCGGCAACAACAATGCTTTTCAGGTAGCTTCGAGGCCGCATGAAAGGAGCTTTCATAATGGGAAAAGAAGCCTTATGCCATCAGTCTCCAATTTCTAGGTTGACACGCAGCATACACGCAGGACCAGAGCTTACTGTCTCTACGCAGTGTTCTGGTACCGAAACGGTTGCTTAAGCAAAGTCCCTAGGAGTCTTGGAAAGCTTACTACCGTGAAACTAAAGCAGAACAGCGATGAAGGCCTCATGGAGCTGCTGCACGCCTCCCGTTTTGCCAGGATAATCAGGGCCTTACTTCGAGGCTAGTGCTCACATTGACTTTCACGTTTGGTATAGAGCAGAGCAGGGTGAGCTTCCAACTAGGAACTGGAAGCACAAGGTTTCTTTCGAGAAAACTCATTTTCTTCTATGAACCATGCCGGCTGTAAGTAAAAGCACGGTAACAACAGTGCTTTTCAGGGAGCTTCGGGGCCGCATCAACGGAGCTTTCATAATGGGAAAAGAAGCCTTATGCCATCAGTCTCCAATTTCTAGGTTGACACGCAGCATACACGCAGGACCAGAGCTTCCTGGTTCTACGCAGTGTTCTGGTACTGAAACGGGTGCTGAAGCAAGGCCCCTAGGAGTGTTGAAAAGCTTACTACCTTGAAACTAAAGCAGAACAACGATGAAGGCCTCATGGAGCTGCTGCACGCCTCCCGTTTTGCCAGCATAATCAGGGCCTTACTTCGAGGCTAGTGCTCACATTGACTTTCACGTTTGGTATAGAGCAGAGCAGGGTGAGCTTCCAACTAGGAACTGGAAGCACAAGGTTTCTTTCGAGAAAACTCATTTTCTTCTATGTGCCATGCCGGCTGTAAGTAAAAGCACGGTAACAACAGTGTTTTGCAGGAAGCTTCGAGGCAGCATGAATGGAGCTTTCAAAACGGAAAAACAAGCCTTGTGCCATCAGTCTCTAATTTCTAGGTTGACACGCAGCATACACGCAGGAGCAGAGCTTCCTGGTTCTACGCAGTGTTCTGGTACTGAAACGGGTGCTGAAGCAAGGCCCCTAGGAGTGTTGAAAAGCTTACTACCTTGAAACTAAAGCAGAACAACGATGAAGGCCTCATGGAGCTGCTGCACGACTCTCGTTTTGCAAGGATAATCAGGGCCTTACTTCGAAGCTTGGGCTCACGTTGACTTTGATTTTAGGTATACCGCAGAGCAGGGTGAGCTTCCAACAAGGAACTGGAAACCCAAGGTTTCTTAGGAGAAAACTCATTTTCTTCTCAGAACCATGCCGGCAGTGAGGAAAACCCCAGCAACAACAATGCTTTTCAGGTAGCTTCGAGGCCGCATGAACGGAGCTTTCATAATGGGAAAAGAAGCCTTATGCCATCAGTCTTTAATTTCTAGGTTGACACGCAGCATACACGCAGGACCAGAGCTTACTGTCTCTACGCAGTGTTCTGGTACCGAAACGGTTGTTTAAGCAAAGTCCCTAGGAACGTTGGAAAGCTTACTACCGTGAAACTAAAGCAGAACAGCGATGAAGGCCTCATGGAGCTGCTGCACGCCTCCCGTTTTGCCAGCATAATCAGGGCCTTACTTCGAGGTTAGTGCTCACATTGACTTTCACGTTTGGTATAGAGCAGAGCAGGGTGAGCTTCCAACTAGGAACTGGAAGCACAAGGTTTCTTTCGAGAAAACTCATTTTCTTCTATGAACCATGCCGGCTGTAAGTAAAAGCACGGTAACAACAGTGCTTTTCAGGGAGCTTCGGGGCCGCATCAACGGAGCTTTCATAATGGGAAAACTAGCCTTGTGCCATCAGTCTCTACTTTCTAGGTTGACACGCAGCATACACGCAGGAGCAGAGCTTCCTGGTTCTACGCAGTGTTCTGGTACTGAAACGGGTGCTGAAGCAAGGCCCCTAGGAGTGTTGAAAAGCTTACTACCTTGAAACTAAAGCAGAACAACGCTGAAGGCCTCATGGAGCTGCTGCACGCCTCTCGTTTTACAAGGGTAATCAGGGCCTTACTTCGAAGCTTGGGCTCACGTTGACTTTCACTTTAGGTATAGCGCAGAGCAGGGTGAGCTTCCAACAAGGAACTGGAAACCCAAGGTTTCTTAGGAGAAAACTCATTTTCTTCTCAGAACCATGCCGGCAGTGAGGAAAACCCCGGCAACAACAATGCTTTTCAGGTAGCTTCGAGGCCGCATGAACGGAGCTTTCATAATGGGAAAAGAAGCCTTATGCCATCAGTCTCCAATTTCTAGGTTGACACGCAGCATACACGCAGGACCAGAGCTTACTGTCTCTACGCAGTGTTCTGGTACCGAAACGGTTGCTTAAGCAATGTCCATAGGAGTCTTGGAAAGCTTACTACCGTGAAACTAAAGCAGAACATCGATGAAGGCCTCATGGAGCTGCTGCACGCCTCCCGTTTTGCCAGCATAATCAGGGCCTTACTTCGAGGCTAGTGCTCACATTGACTTTCACGTTTGGTATAGAGCAGAGCAGGGTGAGCTTCCAACTAGGAACTGGAAGCACAAGGTTTCTTTCGAGAAAACTCATTTTCTTCTATGTGCCATGCCGGCTGTAAGTAAAAGCACGGTAACAACAGTGCTTTGCAGGAAGCTTCGGGGCCGCATCAACGGAGCTTTCATAATGGGAAAACTAGCCTTGTGCCATCAGTCTCTACTTTCTAGGTTGACACGCAGCATACACGCAGGAGCAGAGCTTCCTGGTTCTACGCAGTGTTCTGGTACTGAAACGGGTGCTGAAGCAAGGCCCCTAGGAGTGTTGAAAAGCTTACTACCTTGAAACTAAAGCAGAACAACGATGAAGGCCTCATGGAGCTGCTGCACGCCTCTCGTTTTGCAAGGATAATCAGGGCCTTACTTCGAAGATTGGGCTCACGTTGACTTTCACTTTAGCTATAGCGCAGAGCAGGGTGAGCTTCCAACAAGGAACTGGAAACCCAAGGTTTCTTAGGAGAAAACTCATTTTCTTCTCAGAACCATGCCGGCAGTGAGGAAAACCCCGGCAACAACAATGCTTTTCAGGTAGCTTCGAGGCCGCATGAAAGGAGCTTTCATAATGGGAAAAGAAGCCTTATGCCATCAGTCTCCAATTTCTAGGTTGACACGCAGCATACACGCAGGACCAGAGCTTACTGTCTCTACGCAGTGTTCTGGTACCGAAACGGTTGCTTAAGCAAAGTCCCTAGGAGTCTTGGAAAGCTTACTACCGTGAAACTAAAGCAGAACAGCGATGAAGGCCTCATGGAGCTGCTGCACGCCTCCCGTTTTGCCAGGATAATCAGGGCCTTACTTCGAGGCTAGTGCTCACATTGACTTTCACGTTTGGTATAGAGCAGAGCAGGGTGAGCTTCCAACTAGGAACTGGAAGCACAAGGTTTCTTTCGAGAAAACTCATTTTCTTCTATGAACCATGCCGGCTGTAAGTAAAAGCACGGTAACAACAGTGCTTTTCAGGGAGCTTCGGGGCCGCATCAACGGAGCTTTCATAATGGGAAAACTAGCCTTCTGCCATCAGTCTCTAATTTCTAGGTTGTCACGCTTCATAAACGCAGGAGCAGAGCTTCCTGGTTCTACGCAGTGTTCTGGTACTGAAACGGGTGCTGAAGCAAGGCCCCTAGGAGTGTTGAAAAGCTTACTACCTTGAAACTAAAGCAGAACAACGATGAAGGCCTCATGGAGCTGCTGCACGCCTCTCGTTTTGCAAGGATAATCAGGGCCTTATTTCGAAGCTTGGGCTCACGTTGACTTTCACTTTAGGTATAGCGCAGAGCAGGGTGAGCTTCCAACAAGGAACTGGAAACCCAAGGTTTCTTAGGAGAAAACTCATTTTCTTCTCAGAACCATGCCGGCAGTGAGGAAAACCCCGGCAACAACAATGCTTTTCAGGTAGCTTCGGGGCCGCATGAACGGAGCTTTCATAATGGGAAAAGAAGCCTTATGCCATCAGTCTCCAATTTCTAGGTTGACACGCAGCATACACGCAGGACCAGAGCTTACTGTCTCTACGCAGTGTTCTGGTACTGAAACGGTTGCTTAAGCAAAGTCCCTAGGAGTCTTGGAAAGCTTACTACCGTGAAACTAAAGCAGAACTGCGATGAAGGCCTCATGGAGCTGCTGCACGCCTCCCGTTTTGCCAGCATAATCAGGGCCTTACTTCGAGGCTAGTGCTCACATTGACTTTCACGTTTGGTATAGAGCAGAGCAGGGTGAGCTTCCAACTAGGAACTGGAAGCACAAGGTTTCTTTCGAGAAAACTCATTTTCTTCTATGTGCCATGCCGGCTGTAAGTAAAAGCACGGTAACAACAGTGCTTTTCAGGGAGCTTCGGGGCCGCATCAACGGAGCTTTCATAATGGGAAAACTAGGCTTGTGCCATCAGTCTCTAATTTCTAGGTTGACACGCAGCATACACGCATGACCAGAGCTTACTGTCTCTACGCAGTGTTCTGGTACTGAAACGGTTGCTTAAGCAAAGTCCATAGGAGTCTTGGAAAGCTTACTACCGTGAAACTAAAGCAGAACAACGATGAAGGCCTCATGGAGCTGCTGCACGCCTCCCGTTTTGCCAGCATAATCAGGGCCTTACTTCGAGGCTAGTGCTCACATTGACTTTCACGTTTGGTATAGAGCAGAGCAGAGTGAGCTTCCAACTAGGAACTGGAAGCACAAGGTTTCTTTCGAGAAAACTCATTTTCTTCTATGTGCCATGCCGGCTGTAAGTAAAAGCACGGTAACAACAGTGCTTTGCAGGAAGCTTCGGGGCCGCATCAACGGAGCTTTCATAATGGGAAAACTAGCCTTGTGCCATCAGTCTCTAATTTCTAGGTTGACACGCAGCATACACGCAGGAGCAGAGCTTCCTGGTTCTACGCAGTGTTCTGGTACTGAAACGGGTGCTGAAGCAAGGCCCCTAGGAGTGTTGTAAAGCTTACTACCTTGAAACTAAAGCAGAACAACGCTGAAGGCCTCATGGAGCTGCTGCACGCCTCTCGTTTTGCAAGGATAATCAGGGCCTTACTTCGAAGCTTGGGCTCACGTTGACTTTGATTTTAGGTATAGCGCAGAGCAGGGTGAGCTTCCAACAAGGAACTGGAAACGCAAGGTTTCTTAGGAGAAAACTCATTTTCTTCTCAGAACCATGCCGGCAGTGAGGAAAACCCCGGCAACAACAATGCTTTTCAGGTAGCTTCGAGGCCGCATGAACGGAGCTTTCATAATGGGAAAAGAAGCCTTATGCCATCAGTCTCCAATTTCTAGGTTGACACGCAGCATACACGCAGGACCAGAGCTTACTGTCTCTACGCAGTGTTCTGGTACCGAAACGGTTGCCTAAGCAAAGTCCCTAGGAGTCTTGGAAAGCTTACTACCGTGAAACTAAAGCAGAACAGCGATGAAGGCCTCATGGAGCTGCTGCACGCCTCCCGTTTTGCCAGCATAATCAGGGCCTTACTTCGAGGCTAGTGCTCACATTGACTTTCACGTTTGGTATAGAGCAGAGCAGGGTGAGCTTCCAACTAGGAACTGGAAGCACAAGGTTTCTTTCGAGAAAACTCATTTTCTTCTATGAACCATGCCGGCTCTAAGTAAAAGCACGGTAACAACAGTGCTTTTCAGGGAGCTTCGGGGCCGCATCAACGGAGCTTTCATAATGGGAAAACTAGCCTTGTGCCATCAGTCTCTAATTTCTAGGTTGACACGCAGCATACACGCAGGAGCAGAGCTTCCTGGTTCTACGCAGTGTTCTGGTACTGAAACGGGTGCTGAAGCATGTCCGCTAGGAGTGTTGAAAAGCTTACTACCTTGAAACTAAAGCAGAACAACGATGAAGGCCTCATGGAGCTGCTGCACGCCTCTCGTTTTGCAAGGATAATCAGGGCCTTATTTCGAAGCTTGGGCTCACGTTGACTTTCACTTTAGGTATAGCGCAGAGCAGGGTGAGCTTCCAACAAGGAACTGGAAACCCAAGGTTTCTTAGGAGAAAACTCATTTTCTTCTCAGAACCATGCCGGCAGTGAGGAAAACCCCGGCAACAACAATGCTTTTCAGGTAGCTTCGGGGCCGCATGAACGGAGCTTTCATAATGGGAAAAGAAGCCTTATGCCATCAGTCTCCAATTTCTAGGTTGACACGCAGCATACACGCAGGACCAGAGCTTACTGTCTCTACGCAGTGTTCTGGTACTGAAACGGTTGCTTAAGCAAAGTCCATAGGAGTCTTGGAAAGCTTACTACTGTGAAACTAAAGCAGATCAGCGATGAAGGCCTCATGGAGCTGCTGCACGCCTCCCGTTTTGCCAGCATAATCAGGGCCTTACTTCGAGGCTAGTGCTCACATTGACTTTCACGTTTGGTATAGAGCAGAGCAGGGTGAGCTTCCAACTAGGAACTGGAAGCACAAGGTTTCTTTCGAGAAAACTCATTTTCTTCTATGTGCCATGCCGGCTGTAAGTAAAAGCACGGTAACAACAGTGCTTTGCAGGAAGCTTCGGGGCCGCATCAACGGAGCTTTCATAATGGGAAAACTAGCCTTGTGCCATCAGTCTCTAATTTCTAGGTTGACACGCAGCATACACGCAGGAGCAGAGCTTCCTGGTTCTACGCAGTGTTCTGGTACTGAGACGGGTGCTGAAGCAAGGCCCCTAGGAGTGTTGAAAAGCTTACTACCTTGAAACTAAAGCAGAACAACGATGAAGGCCTCATGGAGCTGCTGCACGCCTCTCGTTTTGCAAGGATAATCAGGGCCTTACTTCGAAGCTTGGGCTCACGTTGACTTTCACTTTAGGTATAGCGCAGAGCAGGGTGAGCGTCCAACAAGGAACTGGAAACCCAAGGTTTCTTAGGAGAAAACTCATTTTCTTCTCAGAACCATGCCGGCAGTGAGGAAAACCCCGGCAACAACAATGCTTTTCAGGTAGCTTCGAGGCCGCATGAACGGAGCTTTCATAATGGGAAAAGAAGCCTTATGCCATCAGTCTCCAATTTCTAGGTTGACACGCAGCATACACGCAGGACCAGAGCTTACTGTCTCTACGCAGTGTTCTGGTACCGAAACGGTTGCCTAAGCAAAGTCCCTAGGAACGTTGGAAAGCTTACTACCGTGAAACTAAAGCAGAACAGCGATGAAGGCCTCATGGAGCTGCTGCACGCCTCCCGTTTTGCCAGCATAATCAGGGCCTTACTTCGAGGCTAGTGCTCACATTGACTTTCACGTTTGGTATAGAGCAGAGCAGGGTGAGCTTCCAACTAGGAACTGGAAGCACAAGGTTTCTTTCGAGAAAACTCATTTTCTTCTATGTGCCATGCCGGCTGTAAGTAAAAGCACGGTAACAACAGTGCTTTGCAGGAAGCTTCGGGGCCGCATCAACGGAGCTTTCATAATGGGAAAACTAGCCTTGTGCCATCAGTCTCTAATTTCTAGGTTGACACGCAGCATACACGCAGGAGCAGAGCTTCCTGGTTCTACGCAGTGTTCTGGTACTGAGACGGGTGCTGAAGCAAGGCCCCTAGGAGTGTTGAAAAGCTTACTACCTTGAAACTAAAGCAGAACAACGATGAAGGCCTCATGGAGCTGCTGCACGCCTCTCGTTTTGCAAGGATAATCAGGGCCTTACTTCGAAGCTTGGGCTCACGTTGACTTTCACTTTAGGTATAGCGCAGAGCAGGGTGAGCGTCCAACAAGGAACTGGAAACCCAAGGTTTCTTAGGAGAAAACTCATTTTCTTCTCAGAACCATGCCGGCAGTGAGGAAAACCCCGGCAACAACAATGCTTTTCAGGTAGCTTCGAGGCCGCATGAACGGAGCTTTCATAATGGGAAAAGAAGCCTTATGCCATCAGTCTCCAATTTCTAGGTTGACACGCAGCATACACGCAGGACCAGAGCTTACTGTCTCTACGCAGTGTTCTGGTACCGAAACGGTTGCCTAAGCAAAGTCCCTAGGAACGTTGGAAAGCTTACTACCGTGAAACTAAAGCAGAACAGCGATGAAGGCCTCATGGAGCTGCTGCACGCCTCCCGTTTTGCCAGCATAATCAGGGCCTTACTTCGAGGCTAGTGCTCACATTGACTTTCACGTTTGGTATAGAGCAGAGCAGGGTGAGCTTCCAACTAGGAACTGGAAGCACAAGGTTTCTTTCGAGAAAACTCATTTTCTTCTATGTGCCATGCCGGCTGTAAGTAAAAGCACGGTAACAACAGTGTTTTGCAGGAAGCTTCGAGGCAGCATGAATGGAGCTTTCAAAACGGAAAAACAAGTCTTGTGCCATCAGTCTCTAATTTCTAGGTTGACACGCAGCATACACGCAGGAGCAGAGCTTCCTGGTTCTACGCAGTGTTCTGGTACTGAAACGGGTGCTGAAGCAAGGCCCCTAGGA
This sequence comes from Eubalaena glacialis, assembly GCF_028564815.1. Lineage (NCBI taxonomy): Eukaryota > Metazoa > Chordata > Mammalia > Artiodactyla > Balaenidae > Eubalaena > Eubalaena glacialis. The sequence continues at coordinate 49,912,038 of NC_083731.1, forward strand.
GTGTTGAAAAGCTTACTACCTTGAAACTAAAGCAGAACAACGATGAAGGCCTCATGGAGCTGCTGCACGCCTCTCGTTTTGCAAGGATAATCAGGGCCTTATTTCGAAGCTTGGGCTCACGTTGACTTTCACTTTAGGTATAGCGCAGAGCAGGGTGAGCTTCCAACAAGGAACTGGAAACCCAAGGTTTCTTAGGAGAAAACTCATTTTCTTCTCAGAACCATGCCGGCAGTGAGGAAAACCCCGGCAACAACAATGCTTTTCAGGTAGCTTCGGGGCCGCATGAACGGAGCTTTCATAATGGGAAAAGAAGCCTTATGCCATCAGTCTCCAATTTCTAGGTTGACACGCAGCATACACGCATGACCAGAGCTTACTGTCTCTACGCAGTGTTCCGGTACTGAAACGGTTGCTTAAGCAAAGTCCATAGGAGTCTTGGAAAGCTTACTACCGTGAAACTAAAGCAGAACAACGATGAAGGCCTCATGGAGCTGCTGCACGCCTCCCGTTTTGCCAGCATAATCAGGGCCTTACTTCGAGGCTAGTGCTCACATTGACTTTCACGTTTGGTATAGAGCAGAGCAGAGTGAGCTTCCAACTAGGAACTGGAAGCACAAGGTTTCTTTCGAGAAAACTCATTTTCTTCTATGTGCCATGCCGGCTGTAAGTAAAAGCACGGTAACAACAGTGCTTTGCAGGAAGCTTCGGGGCCGCATCAACGGAGCTTTCATAATGGGAAAACTAGCCTTGTGCCATCAGTCTCTAATTTCTAGGTTGACACGCAGCATACACGCAGGAGCAGAGCTTCCTGGTTCTACGCAGTGTTCTGGTACTGAAACGGGTGCTGAAGCAAGGCCCCTAGGAGTGTTGTAAAGCTTACTACCTTGAAACTAAAGCAGAACAACGCTGAAGGCCTCATGGAGCTGCTGCACGCCTCTCGTTTTGCAAGGATAATCAGGGCCTTACTTCGAAGCTTGGGCTCACGTTGACTTTGATTTTAGGTATAGCGCAGAGCAGGGTGAGCTTCCAACAAGGAACTGGAAACGCAAGGTTTCTTAGGAGAAAACTCATTTTCTTCTCAGAACCATGCCGGCAGTGAGGAAAACCCCGGCAACAACAATGCTTTTCAGGTAGCTTCGAGGCCGCATGAACGGAGCTTTCATAATGGGAAAAGAAGCCTTATGCCATCAGTCTCCAATTTCTAGGTTGACACGCAGCATACACGCAGGACCAGAGCTTACTGTCTCTACGCAGTGTTCTGGTACCGAAACGGTTGCCTAAGCAAAGTCCCTAGGAGTCTTGGAAAGCTTACTACCGTGAAACTAAAGCAGAACAGCGATGAAGGCCTCATGGAGCTGCTGCACGCCTCCCGTTTTGCCAGCATAATCAGGGCCTTACTTCGAGGCTAGTGCTCACATTGACTTTCACGTTTGGTATAGAGCAGAGCAGGGTGAGCTTCCAACTAGGAACTGGAAGCACAAGGTTTCTTTCGAGAAAACTCATTTTCTTCTATGAACCATGCCGGCTCTAAGTAAAAGCACGGTAACAACAGTGCTTTTCAGGGAGCTTCGGGGCCGCATCAACGGAGCTTTCATAATGGGAAAACTAGCCTTGTGCCATCAGTCTCTAATTTCTAGGTTGACACGCAGCATACACGCAGGAGCAGAGCTTCCTGGTTCTACGCAGTGTTCTGGTACTGAAACGGGTGCTGAAGCATGTCCGCTAGGAGTGTTGAAAAGCTTACTACCTTGAAACTAAAGCAGAACAACGATGAAGGCCTCATGGAGCTGCTGCACGCCTCTCGTTTTGCAAGGATAATCAGGGCCTTATTTCGAAGCTTGGGCTCACGTTGACTTTCACTTTAGGTATAGCGCAGAGCAGGGTGAGCTTCCAACAAGGAACTGGAAACCCAAGGTTTCTTAGGAGAAAACCCATTTTCTTCTCAGAACCATGCCGGCAGTGAGGAAAACCCCGGCAACAACAATGCTTTTCAGGTAGCTTCGGGGCCGCATGAACGGAGCTTTCATAATGGGAAAAGAAGCCTTATGCCATCAGTCTCCAATTTCTAGGTTGACACGCAGCATACACGCAGGACCAGAGCTTACTGTCTCTACGCAGTGTTCTGGTACTGAAACGGTTGCTTAAGCAAAGTCCCTAGGAGTCTTGGAAAGCTTACTACCGTGAAACTAAAGCAGAACTGCGATGAAGGCCTCATGGAGCTGCTGCACGCCTCCCGTTTTGCCAGCATAATCAGGGCCTTACTTCGAGGCTAGTGCTCACATTGACTTTCACGTTTGGTATAGAGCAGAGCAGGGTGAGCTTCCAACTAGGAACTGGAAGCACAAGGTTTCTTTCGAGAAAACTCATTTTCTTCTATGTGCCATGCCGGCTGTAAGTAAAAGCACGGTAACAACAGTGCTTTTCAGGGAGCTTCGGGGCCGCATCAACGGAGCTTTCATAATGGGAAAACTAGGCTTGTGCCATCAGTCTCTAATTTCTAGGTTGACACGCAGCATACACGCATGACCAGAGCTTACTGTCTCTACGCAGTGTTCTGGTACTGAAACGGTTGCTTAAGCAAAGTCCATAGGAGTCTTGGAAAGCTTACTACCGTGAAACTAAAGCAGAACAACGATGAAGGCCTCATGGAGCTGCTGCACGCCTCCCGTTTTGCCAGCATAATCAGGGCCTTACTTCGAGGCTAGTGCTCACATTGACTTTCACGTTTGGTATAGAGCAGAGCAGAGTGAGCTTCCAACTAGGAACTGGAAGCACAAGGTTTCTTTCGAGAAAACTCATTTTCTTCTATGTGCCATGCCGGCTGTAAGTAAAAGCACGGTAACAACAGTGCTTTGCAGGAAGCTTCGGGGCCGCATCAACGGAGCTTTCATAATGGGAAAACTAGCCTTGTGCCATCAGTCTCTAATTTCTAGGTTGACACGCAGCATACACGCAGGAGCAGAGCTTCCTGGTTCTACGCAGTGTTCTGGTACTGAAACGGGTGCTGAAGCAAGGCCCCTAGGAGTGTTGTAAAGCTTACTACCTTGAAACTAAAGCAGAACAACGCTGAAGGCCTCATGGAGCTGCTGCACGCCTCTCGTTTTGCAAGGATAATCAGGGCCTTACTTCGAAGCTTGGGCTCACGTTGACTTTGATTTTAGGTATAGCGCAGAGCAGGGTGAGCTTCCAACAAGGAACTGGAAACGCAAGGTTTCTTAGGAGAAAACTCATTTTCTTCTCAGAACCATGCCGGCAGTGAGGAAAACCCCGGCAACAACAATGCTTTTCAGGTAGCTTCGAGGCCGCATGAACGGAGCTTTCATAATGGGAAAAGAAGCCTTATGCCATCAGTCTCCAATTTCTAGGTTGACACGCAGCATACACGCAGGACCAGAGCTTACTGTCTCTACGCAGTGTTCTGGTACCGAAACGGTTGCCTAAGCAAAGTCCCTAGGAGTCTTGGAAAGCTTACTACCGTGAAACTAAAGCAGAACAGCGATGAAGGCCTCATGGAGCTGCTGCACGCCTCCCGTTTTGCCAGCATAATCAGGGCCTTACTTCGAGGCTAGTGCTCACATTGACTTTCACGTTTGGTATAGAGCAGAGCAGGGTGAGCTTCCAACTAGGAACTGGAAGCACAAGGTTTCTTTCGAGAAAACTCATTTTCTTCTATGAACCATGCCGGCTCTAAGTAAAAGCACGGTAACAACAGTGCTTTTCAGGGAGCTTCGGGGCCGCATCAACGGAGCTTTCATAATGGGAAAACTAGCCTTGTGCCATCAGTCTCTAATTTCTAGGTTGACACGCAGCATACACGCAGGAGCAGAGCTTCCTGGTTCTACGCAGTGTTCTGGTACTGAAACGGGTGCTGAAGCATGTCCGCTAGGAGTGTTGAAAAGCTTACTACCTTGAAACTAAAGCAGAACAACGATGAAGGCCTCATGGAGCTGCTGCACGCCTCTCGTTTTGCAAGGATAATCAGGGCCTTATTTCGAAGCTTGGGCTCACGTTGACTTTCACTTTAGGTATAGCGCAGAGCAGGGTGAGCTTCCAACAAGGAACTGGAAACCCAAGGTTTCTTAGGAGAAAACTCATTTTCTTCTCAGAACCATGCCGGCAGTGAGGAAAACCCCGGCAACAACAATGCTTTTCAGGTAGCTTCGGGGCCGCATGAACGGAGCTTTCATAATGGGAAAAGAAGCCTTATGCCATCAGTCTCCAATTTCTAGGTTGACACGCAGCATACACGCAGGACCAGAGCTTACTGTCTCTACGCAGTGTTCTGGTACTGAAACGGTTGCTTAAGCAAAGTCCATAGGAGTCTTGGAAAGCTTACTACTGTGAAACTAAAGCAGATCAGCGATGAAGGCCTCATGGAGCTGCTGCACGCCTCCCGTTTTGCCAGCATAATCAGGGCCTTACTTCGAGGCTAGTGCTCACATTGACTTTCACGTTTGGTATAGAGCAGAGCAGGGTGAGCTTCCAACTAGGAACTGGAAGCACAAGGTTTCTTTCGAGAAAACTCATTTTCTTCTATGTGCCATGCCGGCTGTAAGTAAAAGCACGGTAACAACAGTGCTTTGCAGGAAGCTTCGGGGCCGCATCAACGGAGCTTTCATAATGGGAAAACTAGCCTTGTGCCATCAGTCTCTAATTTCTAGGTTGACACGCAGCATACACGCAGGAGCAGAGCTTCCTGGTTCTACGCAGTGTTCTGGTACTGAGACGGGTGCTGAAGCAAGGCCCCTAGGAGTGTTGAAAAGCTTACTACCTTGAAACTAAAGCAGAACAACGATGAAGGCCTCATGGAGCTGCTGCACGCCTCTCGTTTTGCAAGGATAATCAGGGCCTTACTTCGAAGCTTGGGCTCACGTTGACTTTCACTTTAGGTATAGCGCAGAGCAGGGTGAGCGTCCAACAAGGAACTGGAAACCCAAGGTTTCTTAGGAGAAAACTCATTTTCTTCTCAGAACCATGCCGGCAGTGAGGAAAACCCCGGCAACAACAATGCTTTTCAGGTAGCTTCGAGGCCGCATGAACGGAGCTTTCATAATGGGAAAAGAAGCCTTATGCCATCAGTCTCCAATTTCTAGGTTGACACGCAGCATACACGCAGGACCAGAGCTTACTGTCTCTACGCAGTGTTCTGGTACCGAAACGGTTGCCTAAGCAAAGTCCCTAGGAACGTTGGAAAGCTTACTACCGTGAAACTAAAGCAGAACAGCGATGAAGGCCTCATGGAGCTGCTGCACGCCTCCCGTTTTGCCAGCATAATCAGGGCCTTACTTCGAGGCTAGTGCTCACATTGACTTTCACGTTTGGTATAGAGCAGAGCAGGGTGAGCTTCCAACTAGGAACTGGAAGCACAAGGTTTCTTTCGAGAAAACTCATTTTCTTCTATGTGCCATGCCGGCTGTAAGTAAAAGCACGGTAACAACAGTGTTTTGCAGGAAGCTTCGAGGCAGCATGAATGGAGCTTTCAAAACGGAAAAACAAGTCTTGTGCCATCAGTCTCTAATTTCTAGGTTGACACGCAGCATACACGCAGGAGCAGAGCTTCCTGGTTCTACGCAGTGTTCTGGTACTGAAACGGGTGCTGAAGCAAGGCCCCTAGGAGTGTTGAAAAGCTTACTACCTTGAAACTAAAGCAGAACAACGATGAAGGCCTCATGGAGCTGCTGCACGCCTCTCGTTTTGCAAGGATAATCAGGGCCTTATTTCGAAGCTTGGGCTCACGTTGACTTTCACTTTAGGTATAGCGCAGAGCAGGGTGAGCTTCCAACAAGGAACTGGAAACCCAAGGTTTCTTAGGAGAAAACTCATTTTCTTCTCAGAACCATGCCGGCAGTGAGGAAAACCCCGGCAACAACAATGCTTTTCAGGTAGCTTCGGGGCCGCATGAACGGAGCTTTCATAATGGGAAAAGAAGCCTTATGCCATCAGTCTCCAATTTCTAGGTTGACACGCAGCATACACGCATGACCAGAGCTTACTGTCTCTACGCAGTGTTCCGGTACTGAAACGGTTGCTTAAGCAAAGTCCATAGGAGTCTTGGAAAGCTTACTACCGTGAAACTAAAGCAGAACAACGATGAAGGCCTCATGGAGCTGCTGCACGCCTCCCGTTTTGCCAGCATAATCAGGGCCTTACTTCGAGGCTAGTGCTCACATTGACTTTCACGTTTGGTATAGAGCAGAGCAGAGTGAGCTTCCAACTAGGAACTGGAAGCACAAGGTTTCTTTCGAGAAAACTCATTTTCTTCTATGTGCCATGCCGGCTGTAAGTAAAAGCACGGTAACAACAGTGCTTTGCAGGAAGCTTCGGGGCCGCATCAACGGAGCTTTCATAATGGGAAAACTAGCCTTGTGCCATCAGTCTCTAATTTCTAGGTTGACACGCAGCATACACGCAGGAGCAGAGCTTCCTGGTTCTACGCAGTGTTCTGGTACTGAAACGGGTGCTGAAGCAAGGCCCCTAGGAGTGTTGTAAAGCTTACTACCTTGAAACTAAAGCAGAACAACGCTGAAGGCCTCATGGAGCTGCTGCACGCCTCTCGTTTTGCAAGGATAATCAGGGCCTTACTTCGAAGCTTGGGCTCACGTTGACTTTGATTTTAGGTATAGCGCAGAGCAGGGTGAGCTTCCAACAAGGAACTGGAAACGCAAGGTTTCTTAGGAGAAAACTCATTTTCTTCTCAGAACCATGCCGGCAGTGAGGAAAACCCCGGCAACAACAATGCTTTTCAGGTAGCTTCGAGGCCGCATGAACGGAGCTTTCATAATGGGAAAAGAAGCCTTATGCCATCAGTCTCCAATTTCTAGGTTGACACGCAGCATACACGCAGGACCAGAGCTTACTGTCTCTACGCAGTGTTCTGGTACCGAAACGGTTGCCTAAGCAAAGTCCCTAGGAGTCTTGGAAAGCTTACTACCGTGAAACTAAAGCAGAACAGCGATGAAGGCCTCATGGAGCTGCTGCACGCCTCCCGTTTTGCCAGCATAATCAGGGCCTTACTTCGAGGCTAGTGCTCACATTGACTTTCACGTTTGGTATAGAGCAGAGCAGGGTGAGCTTCCAACTAGGAACTGGAAGCACAAGGTTTCTTTCGAGAAAACTCATTTTCTTCTATGAACCATGCCGGCTCTAAGTAAAAGCACGGTAACAACAGTGCTTTTCAGGGAGCTTCGGGGCCGCATCAACGGAGCTTTCATAATGGGAAAACTAGCCTTGTGCCATCAGTCTCTAATTTCTAGGTTGACACGCAGCATACACGCAGGAGCAGAGCTTCCTGGTTCTACGCAGTGTTCTGGTACTGAAACGGGTGCTGAAGCATGTCCGCTAGGAGTGTTGAAAAGCTTACTACCTTGAAACTAAAGCAGAACAACGATGAAGGCCTCATGGAGCTGCTGCACGCCTCTCGTTTTGCAAGGATAATCAGGGCCTTATTTCGAAGCTTGGGCTCACGTTGACTTTCACTTTAGGTATAGCGCAGAGCAGGGTGAGCTTCCAACAAGGAACTGGAAACCCAAGGTTTCTTAGGAGAAAACCCATTTTCTTCTCAGAACCATGCCGGCAGTGAGGAAAACCCCGGCAACAACAATGCTTTTCAGGTAGCTTCGGGGCCGCATGAACGGAGCTTTCATAATGGGAAAAGAAGCCTTATGCCATCAGTCTCCAATTTCTAGGTTGACACGCAGCATACACGCAGGACCAGAGCTTACTGTCTCTACGCAGTGTTCTGGTACTGAAACGGTTGCTTAAGCAAAGTCCCTAGGAGTCTTGGAAAGCTTACTACCGTGAAACTAAAGCAGAACTGCGATGAAGGCCTCATGGAGCTGCTGCACGCCTCCCGTTTTGCCAGCATAATCAGGGCCTTACTTCGAGGCTAGTGCTCACATTGACTTTCACGTTTGGTATAGAGCAGAGCAGGGTGAGCTTCCAACTAGGAACTGGAAGCACAAGGTTTCTTTCGAGAAAACTCATTTTCTTCTATGTGCCATGCCGGCTGTAAGTAAAAGCACGGTAACAACAGTGCTTTTCAGGGAGCTTCGGGGCCGCATCAACGGAGCTTTCATAATGGGAAAACTAGGCTTGTGCCATCAGTCTCTAATTTCTAGGTTGACACGCAGCATACACGCATGACCAGAGCTTACTGTCTCTACGCAGTGTTCTGGTACTGAAACGGTTGCTTAAGCAAAGTCCATAGGAGTCTTGGAAAGCTTACTACCGTGAAACTAAAGCAGAACAACGATGAAGGCCTCATGGAGCTGCTGCACGCCTCCCGTTTTGCCAGCATAATCAGGGCCTTACTTCGAGGCTAGTGCTCACATTGACTTTCACGTTTGGTATAGAGCAGAGCAGAGTGAGCTTCCAACTAGGAACTGGAAGCACAAGGTTTCTTTCGAGAAAACTCATTTTCTTCTATGTGCCATGCCGGCTGTAAGTAAAAGCACGGTAACAACAGTGCTTTGCAGGAAGCTTCGGGGCCGCATCAACGGAGCTTTCATAATGGGAAAACTAGCCTTGTGCCATCAGTCTCTAATTTCTAGGTTGACACGCAGCATACACGCAGGAGCAGAGCTTCCTGGTTCTACGCAGTGTTCTGGTACTGAAACGGGTGCTGAAGCAAGGCCCCTAGGAGTGTTGTAAAGCTTACTACCTTGAAACTAAAGCAGAACAACGCTGAAGGCCTCATGGAGCTGCTGCACGCCTCTCGTTTTGCAAGGATAATCAGGGCCTTACTTCGAAGCTTGGGCTCACGTTGACTTTGATTTTAGGTATAGCGCAGAGCAGGGTGAGCTTCCAACAAGGAACTGGAAACGCAAGGTTTCTTAGGAGAAAACTCATTTTCTTCTCAGAACCATGCCGGCAGTGAGGAAAACCCCGGCAACAACAATGCTTTTCAGGTAGCTTCGAGGCCGCATGAACGGAGCTTTCATAATGGGAAAAGAAGCCTTATGCCATCAGTCTCCAATTTCTAGGTTGACACGCAGCATACACGCAGGACCAGAGCTTACTGTCTCTACGCAGTGTTCTGGTACCGAAACGGTTGCCTAAGCAAAGTCCCTAGGAGTCTTGGAAAGCTTACTACCGTGAAACTAAAGCAGAACAGCGATGAAGGCCTCATGGAGCTGCTGCACGCCTCCCGTTTTGCCAGCATAATCAGGGCCTTACTTCGAGGCTAGTGCTCACATTGACTTTCACGTTTGGTATAGAGCAGAGCAGGGTGAGCTTCCAACTAGGAACTGGAAGCACAAGGTTTCTTTCGAGAAAACTCATTTTCTTCTATGAACCATGCCGGCTCTAAGTAAAAGCACGGTAACAACAGTGCTTTTCAGGGAGCTTCGGGGCCGCATCAACGGAGCTTTCATAATGGGAAAACTAGCCTTGTGCCATCAGTCTCTAATTTCTAGGTTGACACGCAGCATACACGCAGGAGCAGAGCTTCCTGGTTCTACGCAGTGTTCTGGTACTGAAACGGGTGCTGAAGCATGTCCGCTAGGAGTGTTGAAAAGCTTACTACCTTGAAACTAAAGCAGAACAACGATGAAGGCCTCATGGAGCTGCTGCACGCCTCTCGTTTTGCAAGGATAATCAGGGCCTTATTTCGAAGCTTGGGCTCACGTTGACTTTCACTTTAGGTATAGCGCAGAGCAGGGTGAGCTTCCAACAAGGAACTGGAAACCCAAGGTTTCTTAGGAGAAAACTCATTTTCTTCTCAGAACCATGCCGGCAGTGAGGAAAACCCCGGCAACAACAATGCTTTTCAGGTAGCTTCGGGGCCGCATGAACGGAGCTTTCATAATGGGAAAAGAAGCCTTATGCCATCAGTCTCCAATTTCTAGGTTGACACGCAGCATACACGCAGGACCAGAGCTTACTGTCTCTACGCAGTGTTCTGGTACTGAAACGGTTGCTTAAGCAAAGTCCATAGGAGTCTTGGAAAGCTTACTACTGTGAAACTAAAGCAGATCAGCGATGAAGGCCTCATGGAGCTGCTGCACGCCTCCCGTTTTGCCAGCATAATCAGGGCCTTACTTCGAGGCTAGTGCTCACATTGACTTTCACGTTTGGTATAGAGCAGAGCAGGGTGAGCTTCCAACTAGGAACTGGAAGCACAAGGTTTCTTTCGAGAAAACTCATTTTCTTCTATGTGCCATGCCGGCTGTAAGTAAAAGCACGGTAACAACAGTGCTTTGCAGGAAGCTTCGGGGCCGCATCAACGGAGCTTTCATAATGGGAAAACTAGCCTTGTGCCATCAGTCTCTAATTTCTAGGTTGACACGCAGCATACACGCAGGAGCAGAGCTTCCTGGTTCTACGCAGTGTTCTGGTACTGAGACGGGTGCTGAAGCAAGGCCCCTAGGAGTGTTGAAAAGCTTACTACCTTGAAACTAAAGCAGAACAACGATGAAGGCCTCATGGAGCTGCTGCACGCCTCTCGTTTTGCAAGGATAATCAGGGCCTTACTTCGAAGCTTGGGCTCACGTTGACTTTCACTTTAGGTATAGCGCAGAGCAGGGTGAGCGTCCAACAAGGAACTGGAAACCCAAGGTTTCTTAGGAGAAAACTCATTTTCTTCTCAGAACCATGCCGGCAGTGAGGAAAACCCCGGCAACAACAATGCTTTTCAGGTAGCTTCGAGGCCGCATGAACGGAGCTTTCATAATGGGAAAAGAAGCCTTATGCCATCAGTCTCCAATTTCTAGGTTGACACGCAGCATACACGCAGGACCAGAGCTTACTGTCTCTACGCAGTGTTCTGGTACCGAAACGGTTGCCTAAGCAAAGTCCCTAGGAACGTTGGAAAGCTTACTACCGTGAAACTAAAGCAGAACAGCGATGAAGGCCTCATGGAGCTGCTGCACGCCTCCCGTTTTGCCAGCATAATCAGGGCCTTACTTCGAGGCTAGTGCTCACATTGACTTTCACGTTTGGTATAGAGCAGAGCAGGGTGAGCTTCCAACTAGGAACTGGAAGCACAAGGTTTCTTTCGAGAAAACTCATTTTCTTCTATGTGCCATGCCGGCTGTAAGTAAAAGCACGGTAACAACAGTGTTTTGCAGGAAGCTTCGAGGCAGCATGAATGGAGCTTTCAAAACGGAAAAACAAGTCTTGTGCCATCAGTCTCTAATTTCTAGGTTGACACGCAGCATACACGCAGGAGCAGAGCTTCCTGGTTCTACGCAGTGTTCTGGTACTGAAACGGGTGCTGAAGCAAGGCCCCTAGGAGTGTTGAAAAGCTTACTACCTTGAAACTAAAGCAGAACAACGATGAAGGCCTCATGGAGCTGCTGCACGCCTCTCGTTTTGCAAGGATAATCAGGGCCTTATTTCGAAGCTTGGGCTCACGTTGACTTTCACTTTAGGTATAGCGCAGAGCAGGGTGAGCTTCCAACAAGGAACTGGAAACCCAAGGTTTCTTAGGAGAAAACTCATTTTCTTCTCAGAACCATGCCGGCAGTGAGGAAAACCCCGGCAACAACAATGCTTTTCAGGTAGCTTCGGGGCCGCATGAACGGAGCTTTCATAATGGGAAAAGAAGCCTTATGCCATCAGTCTCCAATTTCTAGGTTGACACGCAGCATACACGCATGACCAGAGCTTACTGTCTCTACGCAGTGTTCTGGTACTGAAACGGTTGCTTAAGCAAAGTCCATAGGAGTCTTGGAAAGCTTACTACCGTGAAACTAAAGCAGAACAACGATGAAGGCCTCATGGAGCTGCTGCACGCCTCCCGTTTTGCCAGCATAATCAGGGCCTTACTTCGAGGCTAGTGCTCACATTGACTTTCACGTTTGGTATAGAGCAGAGCAGAGTGAGCTTCCAACTAGGAACTGGAAGCACAAGGTTTCTTTCGAGAAAACTCATTTTCTTCTATGTGCCATGCCGGCTGTAAGTAAAAGCACGGTAACAACAGTGCTTTGCAGGAAGCTTCGGGGCCGCATCAACGGAGCTTTCATAATGGGAAAACTAGCCTTGTGCCATCAGTCTCTAATTTCTAGGTTGACACGCAGCATACACGCAGGAGCAGAGCTTCCTGGTTCTACGCAGTGTTCTGGTACTGAAACGGGTGCTGAAGCAAGGCCCCTAGGAGTGTTGTAAAGCTTACTACCTTGAAACTAAAGCAGAACAACGCTGAAGGCCTCATGGAGCTGCTGCACGCCTCTCGTTTTGCAAGGATAATCAGGGCCTTACTTCGAAGCTTGGGCTCACGTTGACTTTGATTTTAGGTATAGCGCAGAGCAGGGTGAGCTTCCAACAAGGAACTGGAAACGCAAGGTTTCTTAGGAGAAAACTCATTTTCTTCTCAGAACCATGCCGGCAGTGAGGAAAACCCCGGCAACAACAATGCTTTTCAGGTAGCTTCGAGGCCGCATGAACGGAGCTTTCATAATGGGAAAAGAAGCCTTATGCCATCAGTCTCCAATTTCTAGGTTGACACGCAGCATACACGCAGGACCAGAGCTTACTGTCTCTACGCAGTGTTCTGGTACCGAAACGGTTGCCTAAGCAAAGTCCCTAGGAGTCTTGGAAAGCTTACTACCGTGAAACTAAAGCAGAACAGCGATGAAGGCCTCATGGAGCTGCTGCACGCCTCCCGTTTTGCCAGCATAATCAGGGCCTTACTTCGAGGCTAGTGCTCACATTGACTTTCACGTTTGGTATAGAGCAGAGCAGGGTGAGCTTCCAACTAGGAACTGGAAGCACAAGGTTTCTTTCGAGAAAACTCATTTTCTTCTATGAACCATGCCGGCTCTAAGTAAAAGCACGGTAACAACAGTGCTTTTCAGGGAGCTTCGGGGCCGCATCAACGGAGCTTTCATAATGGGAAAACTAGCCTTGTGCCATCAGTCTCTAATTTCTAGGTTGACACGCAGCATACACGCAGGAGCAGAGCTTCCTGGTTCTACGCAGTGTTCTGGTACTGAAACGGGTGCTGAAGCATGTCCGCTAGGAGTGTTGAAAAGCTTACTACCTTGAAACTAAAGCAGAACAACGATGAAGGCCTCATGGAGCTGCTGCACGCCTCTCGTTTTGCAAGGATAATCAGGGCCTTATTTCGAAGCTTGGGCTCACGTTGACTTTCACTTTAGGTATAGCGCAGAGCAGGGTGAGCTTCCAACAAGGAACTGGAAACCCAAGGTTTCTTAGGAGAAAACCCATTTTCTTCTCAGAACCATGCCGGCAGTGAGGAAAACCCCGGCAACAACAATGCTTTTCAGGTAGCTTCGGGGCCGCATGAACGGAGCTTTCATAATGGGAAAAGAAGCCTTATGCCATCAGTCTCCAATTTCTAGGTTGACACGCAGCATACACGCAGGACCAGAGCTTACTGTCTCTACGCAGTGTTCTGGTACTGAAACGGTTGCTTAAGCAAAGTCCCTAGGAGTCTTGGAAAGCTTACTACCGTGAAACTAAAGCAGAACTGCGATGAAGGCCTCATGGAGCTGCTGCACGCCTCCCGTTTTGCCAGCATAATCAGGGCCTTACTTCGAGGCTAGTGCTCACATTGACTTTCACGTTTGGTATAGAGCAGAGCAGGGTGAGCTTCCAACTAGGAACTGGAAGCACAAGGTTTCTTTCGAGAAAACTCATTTTCTTCTATGTGCCATGCCGGCTGTAAGTAAAAGCACGGTAACAACAGTGCTTTTCAGGGAGCTTCGGGGCCGCATCAACGGAGCTTTCATAATGGGAAAACTAGGCTTGTGCCATCAGTCTCTACTTTCTAGGTTGACACGCAGCATACACGCATGACCAGAGCTTACTGTATCTACGCAGTGTTCTGGTACTGAAACGGGTGCTGAAGCAAGGCCCCTAGGAGTGTTGTAAAGCTTACTACCTTGAAACTAAAGCAGAACAACGCTGAAGGCCTCATGGAGCTGCTGCACGCCTCTCGTTTTGCAAGGATAATCAGGGCCTTACTTCGAAGCTTGGGCTCACGTTGACTTTGATTTTAGGTATAGCGCAGAGCAGGGTGAGCTTCCAACAAGGAACTGGAAACGCAAGGTTTCTTAGGAGAAAACTCATTTTCTTCTCAGAACCATGCCGGCAGTGAGGAAAACCCCGGCAACAACAATGCTTTTCAGGTAGCTTCGAGGCCGCATGAACGGAGCTTTCATAATGGGAAAAGAAGCCTTATGCCATCAGTCTCCAATTTCTAGGTTGACACGCAGCATACACGCAGGACCAGAGCTTACTGTCTCTACGCAGTGTTCTGGTACCGAAACGGTTGCCTAAGCAAAGTCCCTAGGAGTCTTGGAAAGCTTACTACCGTGAAACTAAAGCAGAACAGCGATGAAGGCCTCATGGAGCTGCTGCACGCCTCCCGTTTTGCCAGCATAATCAGGGCCTTACTTCGAGGCTAGTGCTCACATTGACTTTCACGTTTGGTATAGAGCAGAGCAGGGTGAGCTTCCAACTAGGAACTGGAAGCACAAGGTTTCTTTCGAGAAAACTCATTTTCTTCTATGTGCCATGCCGGCTGTAAGTAAAAGCACGGTAACAACAGTGCTTTGCAGGAAGCTTCGGGGCCGCATCAACGGAGCTTTCATAATGGGAAAACTAGCCTTGTGCCATCAGTCTCTACTTTCTAGGTTGACACGCAGCATACACGCAGGAGCAGAGCTTCCTGGTTCTACGCAGTGTTCTGGTACTGAAACGGGTGCTGAAGCAAGGCCCCTAGGAGTGTTGAAAAGCTTACTACCTTGAAACTAAAGCAGAACAACGATGAAGGCCTCATGGAGCTGCTGCACGCCTCTCGTTTTGCAAGGATAATCAGGGCCTTACTTCGAAGCTTGGGCTCACGTTGACTTTCACTTTAGGTATAGCGCAGAGCAGGGTGAGCTTCCAACAAGGAACTGGAAACCCAAGGTTTCTTAGGAGAAAACTCATTTTCTTCTCAGAACCATGCCGGCAGTGAGGAAAACCCCGGCAACAACAATGCTTTTCAGGTAGCTTCGAGGCCGCATGAACGGAGCTTTCATAATGGGAAAAGAAGCCTTATGCCATCAGTCTCCAATTTCTAGGTTGACACGCAGCATACACGCAGGACCAGAGCTTACTGTCTCTACGCAGTGTTCTGGTACCGAAACGGTTGCCTAAGCAATGTCCCTAGGAACGTTGGAAAGCTTACTACCCTGAAACTAAAGCAGAACAGCGATGAAGGCCTCATGGAGCTGCTGCACGCCTCCCGTTTTGCCAGCATAATCAGGGCCTTACTTCGAGGCTAGTGCTCACATTGACTTTCACGTTTGGTATAGAGCAGAGCAGGGTGAGCTTCCAACTAGGAACTGGAAGCACAAGGTTTCTTTCGAGAAAACTCATTTTCTTCTATGTGCCATGCCGGCTGTAAGTAAAAGCACGGTAACAACAGTGCTTTGCAGGAAGCTTCGGGGCCGCATCAACGGAGCTTTCATAATGGGAAAACTAGCCTTGTGCCATCAGTCTCTAATTTCTAGGTTGACACGCAGCATACACGCAGGAGCAGAGCTTCCTGGTTCTACGCAGTGTTCTGGTACTGAGACGGGTGCTGAAGCAAGGCCCCTAGGAGTGTTGAAAAGCTTACTACCTTGAAACTAAAGCAGAACAACGATGAAGGCCTCATGGAGCTGCTGCACGCCTCTCGTTTTGCAAGGATAATCAGGGCCTTACTTCGAAGCTTGGGCTCACGTTGACTTTCACTTTAGGTATAGCGCAGAGCAGGGTGAGCGTCCAACAAGGAACTGGAAACCCAAGGTTTCTTAGGAGAAAACTCATTTTCTTCTCAGAACCATGCCGGCAGTGAGGAAAACCCCGGCAACAACAATGCTTTTCAGGTAGCTTCGAGGCCGCATGAACGGAGCTTTCATAATGGGAAAAGAAGCCTTATGCCATCAGTCTCCAATTTCTAGGTTGACACGCAGCATACACGCAGGACCAGAGCTTACTGTCTCTACGCAGTGTTCTGGTACCGAAACGGTTGCCTAAGCAAAGTCCCTAGGAGTCTTGGAAAGCTTACTACCGTGAAACTAAAGCAGAACAGCGATGAAGGCCTCATGGAGCTGCTGCACGCCTCCCGTTTTGCCAGCATAATCAGGGCCTTACTTCGAGGCTAGTGCTCACATTGACTTTCACGTTTGGTATAGAGCAGAGCAGGGTGAGCTTCCAACTAGGAACTGGAAGCACAAGGTTTCTTTCGAGAAAACTCATTTTCTTCTATGAACCATGCCGGCTCTAAGTAAAAGCACGGTAACAACAGTGCTTTTCAGGGAGCTTCGGGGCCGCATCAACGGAGCTTTCATAATGGGAAAACTAGCCTTGTGCCATCAGTCTCTAATTTCTAGGTTGACACGCAGCATACACGCAGGAGCAGAGCTTCCTGGTTCTACGCAGTGTTCTGGTACTGAAACGGGTGCTGAAGCATGTCCGCTAGGAGTGTTGAAAAGCTTACTACCTTGAAACTAAAGCAGAACAACGATGAAGGCCTCATGGAGCTGCTGCACGCCTCTCGTTTTGCAAGGATAATCAGGGCCTTATTTCGAAGCTTGGGCTCACGTTGACTTTCACTTTAGGTATAGCGCAGAGCAGGGTGAGCTTCCAACAAGGAACTGGAAACCCAAGGTTTCTTAGGAGAAAACCCATTTTCTTCTCAGAACCATGCCGGCAGTGAGGAAAACCCCGGCAACAACAATGCTTTTCAGGTAGCTTCGGGGCCGCATGAACGGAGCTTTCATAATGGGAAAAGAAGCCTTATGCCATCAGTCTCCAATTTCTAGGTTGACACGCAGCATACACGCAGGACCAGAGCTTACTGTCTCTACGCAGTGTTCTGGTACTGAAATGGTTGCTTAAGCAAAGTCCATAGGAGTCTTGGAAAGCTTACTACCGTGAAACTAAAGCAGAACTGCGATGAAGGCCTCATGGAGCTGCTGCACGCCTCCCGTTTTGCCAGCATAATCAGGGTCTTACTTCGAGGCTAGTGCTCACATTGACTTTCACGTTTGGTATAGAGCAGAGCAGGGTGAGCTTCCAACTAGGAACTGGAAGCACAAGGTTTCTTTCGAGAAAACTCATTTTCTTCTATGTGCCATGCCGGCTGTAAGTAAAAGCACGGTAACAACAGTGCTTTGCAGGAAGCTTCGGGGCCGCATCAACGGAGCTTTCATAATGGGAAAACTAGCCTTGTGCCATCAGTCTCTACTTTCTAGGTTGACACGCAGCATACACGCAGGAGCAGAGCTTCCTGGTTCTACGCAGTGTTCTGGTACTGAAACGGGTGCTGAAGCAAGGCCCCTAGGAGTGTTGAAAAGCTTACTACCTTGAAACTAAAGCAGAACAACGATGAAGGCCTCATGGAGCTGCTGCACGCCTCTCGTTTTGCAAGGATAATCAGGGCCTTACTTCGAAGCTTGGGCTCACGTTGACTTTCACTTTAGCTATAGCGCAGAGCAGGGTGAGCTTCCAACAAGGAACTGGAAACCCAAGGTTTCTTAGGAGAAAACTCATTTTCTTCTCAGAACCATGCCGGCAGTGAGGAAAACCCCGGCAACAACAATGCTTTTCAGGTAGCTTCGAGGCCGCATGAACGGAGCTTTCATAATGGGAAAAGAAGCCTTATGCCATCAGTCTCCAATTTCTAGGTTGACACGCAGCATACACGCAGGACCAGAGCTTACTGTCTCTACGCAGTGTTCTGGTACCGAAACGGTTGCCTAAGCAATGTCCCTAGGAACGTTGGAAAGCTTACTACCCTGAAACTAAAGCAGAACAGCGATGAAGGCCTCATGGAGCTGCTGCACGCCTCCCGTTTTGCCAGCATAATCAGGGCCTTACTTCGAGGCTAGTGCTCACATTGACTTTCACGTTTGGTATAGAGCAGAGCAGGGTGAGCTTCCAACTAGGAACTGGAAGCACAAGGTTTCTTTCGAGAAAACTCATTTTCTTCTATGTGCCATGCCGGCTGTAAGTAAAAGCACGGTAACAACAGTGCTTTGCAGGAAGCTTCGAGGCAGCATGAATGGAGCTTTCAAAACGGAAAAACAAGCCTTGTGCCATCAGTCTCTAATTTCTAGGTTGACACGCAGCATACACGCAGGAGCAGAGCTTCCTGGTTCTACGCAGTGTTCTGGTACTGAAACGGGTGCTGAAGCAAGTCCGCTAGGAGTGTTGAAAAGCTTACTACCTTGAAACTAAAGCAGAACAACGATGAAGGCCTCATGGAGCTGCTGCACGCCTCTCGTTTTGCAAGGATAATCAGGGCCTTACTTCGAAGCTTGGGCTCACGTTGACTTGATTTTAGGTATACCGCAGAGCAGGGTGAGCTTCCAACAAGGAACTGGAAACCCAAGGTTTCTTAGGAGAAAACTCATTTTCTTCTCAGAACCATGCCGGCAGTGAGGAAAACCCCAGCAACAACAATGCTTTTCAGGTAGCTTCGAGGCCGCATGAACGGAGCTTTCATAATGGGAAAAGAAGCCTTATGCCATCAGTCTTTAATTTCTAGGTTGACACGCAGCATACACGCAGGACCAGAGCTTACTGTCTCTACGCAGTGTTCTGGTACCGAAACGGTTGCTTAAGCAAAGTCCCTAGGAACGTTGGAAAGCTTACTACCGTGAAACTAAAGCAGAACAGCGATGAAGGCCTCATGGAGCTGCTGCACGCCTCCCGTTTTGCCAGCATAATCAGGGCCTTACTTCGAGGCTAGTGCTCACATTGACTTTCACGTTTGGTATAGAGCAGAGCAGGGTGAGCTTCCAACTAGGAACTGGAAGCACAAGGTTTCTTTGGAGAAAACTCATTTTCTTCTATGAACCATGCCGGCTGTAAGTAAAAGCACGGTAACAACAATGCTTTTCAGGGAGCTTCGGGGCCGCATCAACGGAGCTTTCATAATGGGAAAACTAGCCTTGTGCCATCAGTCTCTACTTTCTAGGTTGACACGCAGCATACACGCAGGAGCAGAGCTTCCTGGTTCTACGCAGTGTTCTGGTACTGAAACGGGTGCTGAAGCAAGGCCCCTAGGAGTGTTGAAAAGCTTACTACCTTGAAACTAAAGCAGAACAACGCTAAAGGCCTCACGGAGCTGCTGCACGCCTCTCGTTTTACAAGGGTAATCAGGGCCTTACTTCGAAGCTTGGGCTCACGTTGACTTTCACTTTAGGTATAGCGCAGAGCAGGGTGAGCTTCCAACAAGGAACTGGAAACCCAAGGTTTCTTAGGAGAAAACTCATTTTCTTCTCAGAACCATGCCGGCAGTGAGGAAAACCCCGGCAACAACAATGCTTTTCAGGTAGCTTCGAGGCCGCATGAACGGAGCTTTCATAATGGGAAAAGAAGCCTTATGCCATCAGTCTCCAATTTCTAGGTTGACACGCAGCATACACGCAGGACCAGAGCTTACTGTCTCTACGCAGTGTTCTGGTACCGAAACGGTTGCTTAAGCAATGTCCATAGGAGTCTTGGAAAGCTTACTACCGTGAAACTAAAGCAGAACATCGATGAAGGCCTCATGGAGCTGCTGCACGCCTCCCGTTTTGCCAGCATAATCAGGGCCTTACTTCGAGGCTAGTGCTCACATTGACTTTCACGTTTGGTATAGAGCAGAGCAGGGTGAGCTTCCAAGTAGGAACTGGAAGCACAAGGTTTCTTTCGAGAAAACTCATTTTCTTCTATGTGCCATGCCGGCTGTAAGTAAAAGCACGGTAACAACAGTGCTTTGCAGGAAGCTTCGGGGCCGCATCAACGGAGCTTTCATAATGGGAAAACTAGCCTTGTGCCATCAGTCTCTAATTTCTAGGTTGACACGCAGCATACACGCAGGAGCAGAGCTTCCTGGTTCTACGCAGTGTTCTGGTACTGAAACGGGTGCTGAAGCAAGGCCCCTAGGAGTGTTGAAAAGCTTACTACCTTGAAACTAAAGCAGAACAACGATGAAGGCCTCATGGAGCTGCTGCACGCCTCTTGTTTTGCAAGGATAATCAGGGCCTTACTTCGAAGCTTGGGCTCACGTTGACTTTCACTTTAGCTATAGCGCAGAGCAGGGTGAGCTTCCAACAAGGAACTGGAAACCCAAGGTTTCTTAGGAGAAAACTCATTTTCTTCTCAGAACCATGCCGGCAGTGAGGAAAACCCCGGCAACAACAATGCTTTTCAGGTAGCTTCGAGGCCGCATGAAAGGAGCTTTCATAATGGGAAAAGAAGCCTTATGCCATCAGTCTCCAATTTCTAGGTTGACACGCAGCATACACGCAGGACCAGAGCTTACTGTCTCTACGCAGTGTTCTGGTACCGAAACGGTTGCTTAAGCAAAGTCCCTAGGAGTCTTGGAAAGCTTACTACCGTGAAACTAAAGCAGAACAGCGATGAAGGCCTCATGGAGCTGCTGCACGCCTCCCGTTTTGCCAGGATAATCAGGGCCTTACTTCGAGGCTAGTGCTCACATTGACTTTCACGTTTGGTATAGAGCAGAGCAGGGTGAGCTTCCAACTAGGAACTGGAAGCACAAGGTTTCTTTCGAGAAAACTCATTTTCTTCTATGAACCATGCCGGCTGTAAGTAAAAGCACGGTAACAACAGTGCTTTTCAGGGAGCTTCGGGGCCGCATCAACGGAGCTTTCATAATGGGAAAACTAGCCTTCTGCCATCAGTCTCTAATTTCTAGGTTGTCACGCTTCATACACGCAGGAGCAGAGCTTCCTGGTTCTACGCAGTGTTCTGGTACTGAAACGGGTGCTGAAGCAAGGCCCCTAGGAGTGTTGAAAAGCTTACTACCTTGAAACTAAAGCAGAACAACGATGAAGGCCTCATGGAGCTGCTGCACGCCTCTCGTTTTGCAAGGATAATCAGGGCCTTATTTCGAAGCTTGGGCTCACGTTGACTTTCACTTTAGGTATAGCGCAGAGCAGGGTGAGCTTCCAACAAGGAACTGGAAACCCAAGGTTTCTTAGGAGAAAACTCATTTTCTTCTCAGAACCATGCCGGCAGTGAGGAAAACCCCGGCAACAACAATGCTTTTCAGGTAGCTTCGGGGCCGCATGAACGGAGCTTTCATAATGGGAAAAGAAGCCTTATGCCATCAGTCTCCAATTTCTAGGTTGACACGCAGCATACACGCAGGACCAGAGCTTACTGTCTCTACGCAGTGTTCTGGTACTGAAACGGTTGCTTAAGCAAAGTCCATAGGAGTCTTGGAAAGCTTACTACTGTGAAACTAAAGCAGATCAGCGATGAAGGCCTCATGGAGCTGCTGCACGCCTCCCGTTTTGCCAGCATAATCAGGGCCTTACTTCGAGGCTAGTGCTCACATTGACTTTCACGTTTGGTATAGAGCAGAGCAGGGTGAGCTTCCAACTAGGAACTGGAAGCACAAGGTTTCTTTCGAGAAAACTCATTTTCTTCTATGTGCCATGCCGGCTGTAAGTAAAAGCACGGTAACAACAGTGTTTTGCAGGAAGCTTCGAGGCAGCATGAATGGAGCTTTCAAAACGGAAAAACAAGCCTTGTGCCATCAGTCTCTAATTTCTAGGTTGACACGCAGCATACACGCAGGAGCAGAGCTTCCTGGTTCTACGCAGTGTTCTGGTACTGAAACGGGTGCTGAAGCAAGGCCCCTAGGAGTGTTGAAAAGCTTACTACCTTGAAACTAAAGCAGAACAACGATGAAGGCCTCATGGAGCTGCTACACGCCTCTCGTTTTGCAAGGATAATCAGGGCCTTATTTCGAAGCTTGGGCTCACGTTGACTTTCACTTTAGGTATAGCGCAGAGCAGGGTGAGCTTCCAACAAGGAACTGGAAACCCAAGGTTTCTTAGGAGAAAACTCATTTTCTTCTCAGAACCATGCCGGCAGTGAGGAAAACCCCGGCAACAACAATGCTTTTCAGGTAGCTTCGGGGCCGCATGAACGGAGCTTTCATAATGGGAAAAGAAGCCTTATGCCATCAGTCTCCAATTTCTAGGTTGACACGCAGCATACACGCAGGACCAGAGCTTACTGTCTCTACGCAGTGTTCTGGTAATGAAACGGTTGCTTAAGCAAAGTCCATAGGAGTCTTGGAAAGCTTACTACCGTGAAACTAAAGCAGAACAACGATGAAGGCCTCATGGAGCTGCTGCACGCCTCCCGTTTTGCCAGCATAATCAGGGCCTTACTTCGAGGCTAGTGCTCACATTGACTTTCACGTTTGGTATAGAGCAGAGCAGAGTGAGCTTCCAACTAGGAACTGGAAGCACAAGGTTTCTTTCGAGAAAACTCATTTTCTTCTATGTGCCATGCCGGCTGTAAGTAAAAGCACGGTAACAACAGTGCTTTTCAGGGAGCTTCGGGGCCGCATCAACGGAGCTTTCATAATGGGAAAACTAGCCTTCTGCCATCAGTCTCTAATTTCTAGGTTGTCACGCTTCATACACGCAGGAGCAGAGCTTCCTGGTTCTACGCAGTGTTCTGGTACTGAAACGGGTGCTGAAGCAAGGCCCCTAGGAGTGTTGAAAAGCTTACTACCTTGAAACTAAAGCAGAACAACGATGAAGGCCTCATGGAGCTGCTGCACGCCTCTCGTTTTGCAAGGATAATCAGGGCCTTATTTCGAAGCTTGGGCTCACGTTGACTTTCACTTTAGGTATAGCGCAGAGCAGGGTGAGCTTCCAACAAGGAACTGGAAACCCAAGGTTTCTTAGGAGAAAACTCATTTTCTTCTCAGAACCATGCCGGCAGTGAGGAAAACCCCGGCAACAACAATGCTTTTCAGGTAGCTTCGGGGCCGCATGAACGGAGCTTTCATAATGGGAAAAGAAGCCTTATGCCATCAGTCTCCAATTTCTAGGTTGACACGCAGCATACACGCAGGACCAGAGCTTACTGTCTCTACGCAGTGTTCTGGTACTGAAACGGTTGCTTAAGCAAAGTCCATAGGAGTCTTGGAGAGCTGACTACCGTTCAACTAAAGCAGAACAGCGATGAAGGCCTCATGGAGCTGCTGCACGCCTCCCGTTTTGCCAGCATAATCAGGGCCTTACTTCGAGGCTAGTGCTCACATTGACTTTCACGTTTGGTATAGAGCAGAGCAGGGTGAGGTCCAAGTAGGAACTGGAAGCACAAGGTTTCTTTCGAGAAAACTCATTTTCTTCTATGTGCCATGCCGGCTGTAAGTAAAAGCACGGTAACAACAGTGCTTTGCAGGAAGCTTCGGGGCCGCATCAACGGAGCTTTCATAATGGGAAAACTAGCCTTGTGCCATCAGTCTCTAATTTCTAGGTTGACACGCAGCATACACGCAGGAGCAGAGCTTCCTGGTTCTACGCAGTGTTCTGGTACTGAAACGGGTGCTGAAGCAAGGCCCCTAGGAGTGTTGAAAAGCTTACTACCTTGAAACTAAAGCAGAACAACGATGAAGGCCTCATGGAGCTGCTGCACGCCTCTCGTTTTGCAAGGATAATCAGGGCCTTACTTCGAAGCTTGGGCTCACGTTGACTTTGATTTTAGGTATAGCGCAGAGCAGGGTGAGCTTCCAACATGGAACTGGAAACCCAAGGTTTCTTAGGAGAAAGCTCATTTTCTTCTCAGAACCATGCCGGCAGTGAGGAATACCCCGGCAACAACAATGCTTTTCAGGTAGCTTCGAGGCCGCATGAACGGAGCTTTCATAATGGGAAAAGAAGCCTTATGCCATCAGTCTCCAATTTCTAGGTTGACACGCAGCATGCACGCAGGACCAGAGCTTACTGTCTCTACGCAGTGTTCTGGTACCGAAACGGTTGCTTAAGCAAAGTCCATAGGAGTCTTGGAAAGCTTACTACCGTGAAACTAAAGCAGAACAGCGATGAAGGCCTCATGGAGCTGCTGCACGCCTCCCGTTTTGCCAGCATAATCAGGGCCTTACTTCGAGGCTAGTGCTCACATTGACTTTCACGTTTGGTATAGAGCAGAGCAGGGTGAGCTTCCAACTAGGAACTGGAAGCACAAGGTTTCTTTCGAGAAAACTCATTTTCTTCTATGAACCATGCCGGCTGTAAGTAAAAGCACGGTAACAACAGTGCTTTTCAGGGAGCTTCGGGGCCGCATCAACGGAGCTTTCATAATGGGAAAACTAGCCTTCTGCCATCAGTCTCTAATTTCTAGGTTGACACGCAGCATACACGCAGGAGCAGAGCTTCCTGGTTCTACGCAGTGTTCTGGTACTGAAACGGGTGCTGAAGCAAGTCCTGTAGGAGTGTTGAAAAGCTTACTACCTTGAAACTAAAGCAGAACAACGATGAAGGCCTCATGGAGCTGCTGCACGCCTCTCGTTTTGCAAGGATAATCAGGGCCTTATTTCGAAGCTTGGGGTCACGTTGACTTTCACTTTAGGTATAGCGCAGAGCAGGGTGAGCTTCCAACAAGGAACTGGAAACCCAAGGTTTCTTAGGAGAAAACTCATTTTCTTCTCAGAACCATGCCGGCAGTGAGGAAAACCCCGGCAACAACAATGCTTTTCAGGTAGTTTCGGGGCCGCATGAACGGAGCTTTCATAATGGGAAAAGAAGCCTTATGCCATCAGTCTCCAATTTCTAGGTTGACACGCAGCATACACGCAGGACCAGAGCTTACTGTCTCTACGCAGTGTTCTGGTACTGAAACGGTTGCTTAAGCAAAGTCCATAGGAGTCTTGGAAAGCTTACTACCGTGAAACTAAAGCAGAACAGCGATGAAGGCCTCATGGAGCTGCTGCACGCCTCCCGTTTTGCCAGCATAATCAGGGCCTTACTTCGAGGCTAGTGCTCACATTGACTTTCACGTTTGGTTTAGAGCAGAGCAGGGTGAGCTTCCAACTAGGAACTGGAAGCACAAGGTTTCTTTCGAGAAAACTCATTTTCTTCTATGTGCCATGCCGGCTGTAAGTAAAAGCACGGTAACAACAGTGCTTTGCAGGAAGCTTCGGGGCCGCATCAACGGAGCTTTCATAATGGGAAAACTAGCCTTGTGCCATCAGTCTCTAATTTCTAGGTTGACACGCAGCATACACGCAGGAGCAGAGCTTCCTGGTTCTACGCAGTGTTCTGGTACTGAGACGGGTGCTGAAGCAAGGCCCCTAGGAGTGTTGAAAAGCTTACTACCTTGAAACTAAAGCAGAACAACGATGAAGGCCTCATGGAGCTGCTGCACGCCTCTCGTTTTGCTAGGATAATCAGGGCCTTACTTCGAAGCTTGGGCTCACGTTGACTTTCACTTTAGGTATAGCGCAGAGCAGGGTGAGCGTCCAACAAGGAACTGGAAACCCAAGGTTTCTTAGGAGAAAACTCATTTTCTTCTCAGAACCATGCCGGCAGTGAGGAAAACCCCGGCAACAACAATGCTTTTCAGGTAGCTTCGAGGCCGCATGAACGGAGCTTTCATAATGGGAAAAGAAGCCTTATGCCATCAGTCTCCAATTTCTAGGTTGACACGCAGCATACACGCAGGACCAGAGCTTACTGTCTCTACGCAGTGTTCTGGTACTGAAACGGTTGCCTAAGCAAAGTCCCTAGGAACGTTGGAAAGCTTACTACCGTGAAACTAAAGCAGAACAGCGATGAAGGCCTCATGGAGCTGCTGCACGCCTCCCGTTTTGCCAGCATAATCAGGGCCTTACTTCGAGGCTAGGGCTCACATTGACTTTCACGTTTGGTATAGAGCAGAGCAGGGTGAGCTTCCAACTAGGAACTGGAAGCACAAGGTTTCTTTCGAGAAAACTCATTTTCTTCTATGTGCCATGCCGGCTGTAAGTAAAAGCACGGTAACAACAGTGTTTTGCAGGAAGCTTCGAGGCAGCATGAATGGAGCTTTCAAAACGGAAAAACAAGTCTTGTGCCATCAGTCTCTAATTTCTAGGTTGACACGCAGCATACACGCAGGAGCAGAGCTTCCTGGTTCTACGCAGTGTTCTGGTACTGAAACGGGTGCTGAAGCAAGGCCCCTAGGAGTGTTGAAAAGCTTACTACCTTGAAACTAAAGCAGAACAACGATGAAGGCCTCATGGAGCTGCTGCACGCCTCTCGTTTTGCAAGGATAATCAGGGCCTTATTTCGAAGCTTGGGCTCACGTTGACTTTCACTTTAGGTATAGCGCAGAGCAGGGTGAGCTTCCAACAAGGAACTGGAAACCCAAGGTTTCTTAGGAGAAAACTCATTTTCTTCTCAGAACCATGCCGGCAGTGAAGAAAACCCCGGCAACAACAATGCTTTTCAGGTAGCTTCGGGGCCGCATGAACGGAGCTTTCATAATGGGAAAAGAAGCCTTATGCCATCAGTCTCCAATTTCTAGGTTGACACGCAGCATACACGCAGGACCAGAGCTTACTGTCTCTACGCAGTGTTCTGGTAATGAAACGGTTGCTTAAGCAAAGTCCATAGGAGTCTTGGAAAGCTTACTACCGTGAAACTAAAGCAGAACAACGATGAAGGCCTCATGGAGCTGCTGCACGCCTCCCGTTTTGCCAGCATAATCAGGGCCTTACTTCGAGGCTAGTGCTCACATTGACTTTCACGTTTGGTATAGAGCAGAGCAGAGTGAGCTTCCAACTAGGAACTGGAAGCACAAGGTTTCTTTCGAGAAAACTCATTTTCTTCTATGTGCCATGCCGGCTGTAAGTAAAAGCACGGTAACAACAGTGCTTTGCAGGAAGCTTCGGGGCCGCATCAACGGAGCTTTCATAATGGGAAAACTAGCCTTGTGCCATCAGTCTCTAATTTCTAGGTTGACACGCAGCATACACGCAGGAGCAGAGCTTCCTGGTTCTACGCAGTGTTCTGGTACTGAAACGGGTGCTGAAGCAAGGCCCCTAGGAGTGTTGAAAAGCTTACTACCTTGAA
Organism: Eubalaena glacialis; assembly: GCF_028564815.1. Taxonomy (NCBI): domain Eukaryota; kingdom Metazoa; phylum Chordata; class Mammalia; order Artiodactyla; family Balaenidae; genus Eubalaena; species Eubalaena glacialis. The sequence continues at coordinate 49,938,845 of NC_083731.1, forward strand.
ACTAAAGCAGAACAACGATGAAGGCCTCATGGAGCTGCTGCACGCCTCTCGTTTTGCAAGGATAATCAGGGCCTTACTTCGAAGCTTGGGCTCACGTTGACTTTGATTTTAGGTATAGCGCAGAGCAGGGTGAGCTTCCAACATGGAACTGGAAACCCAAGGTTTCTTAGGAGAAAGCTCATTTTCTTCTCAGAACCATGCCGGCAGTGAGGAATACCCCGGCAACAACAATGCTTTTCAGGTAGCTTCGAGGCCGCATGAACGGAGCTTTCATAATGGGAAAAGAAGCCTTATGCCATCAGTCTCCAATTTCTAGGTTGACACGCAGCATGCACGCAGGACCAGAGCTTACTGTCTCTACGCAGTGTTCTGGTACCGAAACGGTTGCTTAAGCAAAGTCCATAGGAGTCTTGGAAAGCTTACTACCGTGAAACTAAAGCAGAACAGCGATGAAGGCCTCATGGAGCTGCTGCACGCCTCCCGTTTTGCCAGCATAATCAGGGCCTTACTTCGAGGCTAGTGCTCACATTGACTTTCACGTTTGGTATAGAGCAGAGCAGGGTGAGCTTCCAACTAGGAACTGGAAGCACAAGGTTTCTTTCGAGAAAACTCATTTTCTTCTATGAACCATGCCGGCTGTAAGTAAAAGCACGGTAACAACAGTGCTTTTCAGGGAGCTTCGGGGCCGCATCAACGGAGCTTTCATAATGGGAAAACTAGCCTTGTGCCATCAGTCTCTACTTTCTAGGTTGACACGCAGCATACACGCAGGAGCAGAGCTTCCTGGTTCTACGCAGTGTTCTGGTACTGAAACGGGTGCTGAAGCAAGTCCTGTAGGAGTGTTGAAAAGCTTACTACCTTGAAACTAAAGCAGAACAACGATGAAGGCCTCATGGAGCTGCTGCACGCCTCTCGTTTTGCAAGGATAATCAGGGCCTTATTTCGAAGCTTGGGGTCACGTTGACTTTCACTTTAGGTATAGCGCAGAGCAGGGTGAGCTTCCAACAAGGAACTGGAAACCCAAGGTTTCTTAGGAGAAAACTCATTTTCTTCTCAGAACCATGCCGGCAGTGAGGAAAACCCCGGCAACAACAATGCTTTTCAGGTAGTTTCGGGGCCGCATGAACGGAGCTTTCATAATGGGAAAAGAAGCCTTATGCCATCAGTCTCCAATTTCTAGGTTGACACGCAGCATACACGCAGGAGCAGAGCTTCCTGGTTCTACGCAGTGTTCTGGTACTGAAACGGGTGCTGAAGCAAGTCCTGTAGGAGTGTTGAAAAGCTTACTACCTTGAAACTAAAGCAGAACAACGATGAAGGCCTCATGGAGCTGCTGCACGCCTCTCGTTTTGCAAGGATAATCAGGGCCTTATTTCGAAGCTTGGGGTCACGTTGACTTTCACTTTAGGTATAGCGCAGAGCAGGGTGAGCTTCCAACAAGGAACTGGAAACCCAAGGTTTCTTAGGAGAAAACTCATTTTCTTCTCAGAACCATGCCGGCAGTGAGGAAAACCCCGGCAACAACAATGCTTTTCAGGTAGTTTCGGGGCCGCATGAACGGAGCTTTCATAATGGGAAAAGAAGCCTTATGCCATCAGTCTCCAATTTCTAGGTTGACACGCAGCATACACGCAGGACCAGAGCTTACTGTCTCTACGCAGTGTTCTGGTACTGAAACGGTTGCTTAAGCAAAGTCCATAGGAGTCTTGGAAAGCTTACTACCGTGAAACTAAAGCAGAACAGCGATGAAGGCCTCATGGAGCTGCTGCACGCCTCCCGTTTTGCCAGCATAATCAGGGCCTTACTTCGAGGCTAGTGCTCACATTGACTTTCACGTTTGGTTTAGAGCAGAGCAGGGTGAGCTTCCAACTAGGAACTGGAAGCACAAGGTTTCTTTCGAGAAAACTCATTTTCTTCTATGTGCCATGCCGGCTGTAAGTAAAAGCACGGTAACAACAGTGCTTTGCAGGAAGCTTCGGGGCCGCATCAACGGAGCTTTCATAATGGGAAAACTAGCCTTGTGCCATCAGTCTCTAATTTCTAGGTTGACACGCAGCATACACGCAGGAGCAGAGCTTCCTGGTTCTACGCAGTGTTCTGGTACTGAGACGGGTGCTGAAGCAAGGCCCCTAGGAGTGTTGAAAAGCTTACTACCTTGAAACTAAAGCAGAACAACGATGAAGGCCTCATGGAGCTGCTGCACGCCTCTCGTTTTGCTAGGATAATCAGGGCCTTACTTCGAAGCTTGGGCTCACGTTGACTTTCACTTTAGGTATAGCGCAGAGCAGGGTGAGCGTCCAACAAGGAACTGGAAACCCAAGGTTTCTTAGGAGAAAACTCATTTTCTTCTCAGAACCATGCCGGCAGTGAGGAAAACCCCGGCAACAACAATGCTTTTCAGGTAGCTTCGAGGCCGCATGAACGGAGCTTTCATAATGGGAAAAGAAGCCTTATGCCATCAGTCTCCAATTTCTAGGTTGACACGCAGCATACACGCAGGACCAGAGCTTACTGTCTCTACGCAGTGTTCTGGTACTGAAACGGTTGCCTAAGCAAAGTCCCTAGGAACGTTGGAAAGCTTACTACCGTGAAACTAAAGCAGAACAGCGATGAAGGCCTCATGGAGCTGCTGCACGCCTCCCGTTTTGCCAGCATAATCAGGGCCTTACTTCGAGGCTAGTGCTCACATTGACTTTCACGTTTGGTATAGAGCAGAGCAGGGTGAGCTTCCAACTAGGAACTGGAAGCACAAGGTTTCTTTCGAGAAAACTCATTTTCTTCTATGTGCCATGCCGGCTGTAAGTAAAAGCACGGTAACAACAGTGTTTTGCAGGAAGCTTCGAGGCAGCATGAATGGAGCTTTCAAAACGGAAAAACAAGTCTTGTGCCATCAGTCTCTAATTTCTAGGTTGACACGCAGCATACACGCAGGAGCAGAGCTTCCTGGTTCTACGCAGTGTTCTGGTACTGAAACGGGTGCTGAAGCAAGGCCCCTAGGAGTGTTGAAAAGCTTACTACCTTGAAACTAAAGCAGAACAACGATGAAGGCCTCATGGAGCTGCTGCACGCCTCTCGTTTTGCAAGGATAATCAGGGCCTTATTTCGAAGCTTGGGCTCACGTTGACTTTCACTTTAGGTATAGCGCAGAGCAGGGTGAGCTTCCAACAAGGAACTGGAAACCCAAGGTTTCTTAGGAGAAAACTCATTTTCTTCTCAGAACCATGCCGGCAGTGAGGAAAACCCCGGCAACAACAATGCTTTTCAGGTAGCTTCGGGGCCGCATGAACGGAGCTTTCATAATGGGAAAAGAAGCCTTATGCCATCAGTCTCCAATTTCTAGGTTGACACGCAGCATACACGCAGGACCAGAGCTTACTGTCTCTACGCAGTGTTCTGGTAATGAAACGGTTGCTTAAGCAAAGTCCATAGGAGTCTTGGAAAGCTTACTACCGTGAAACTAAAGCAGAACAACGATGAAGGCCTCATGGAGCTGCTGCACGCCTCCCGTTTTGCCAGCATAATCAGGGCCTTACTTCGAGGCTAGTGCTCACATTGACTTTCACGTTTGGTATAGAGCAGAGCAGAGTGAGCTTCCAACTAGGAACTGGAAGCACAAGGTTTCTTTCGAGAAAACTCATTTTCTTCTATGTGCCATGCCGGCTGTAAGTAAAAGCACGGTAACAACAGTGCTTTGCAGGAAGCTTCGGGGCCGCATCAACGGAGCTTTCATAATGGGAAAACTAGCCTTGTGCCATCAGTCTCTAATTTCTAGGTTGACACGCAGCATACACGCAGGAGCAGAGCTTCCTGGTTCTACGCAGTGTTCTGGTACTGAAACGGGTGCTGAAGCAAGGCCCCTAGGAGTGTTGAAAAGCTTACTACCTTGAAACTAAAGCAGAACAACGATGAAGGCCTCATGGAGCTGCTGCACGCCTCTCGTTTTGCAAGGATAATCAGGGCCTTACTTCGAAGCTTGGGCTCACGTTGACTTTGATTTTAGGTATAGCGCAGAGCAGGGTGAGCTTCCAACATGGAACTGGAAACCCAAGGTTTCTTAGGAGAAAGCTCATTTTCTTCTCAGAACCATGCCGGCAGTGAGGAATACCCCGGCAACAACAATGCTTTTCAGGTAGCTTCGAGGCCGCATGAACGGAGCTTTCATAATGGGAAAAGAAGCCTTATGCCATCAGTCTCCAATTTCTAGGTTGACACGCAGCATGCACGCAGGACCAGAGCTTACTGTCTCTACGCAGTGTTCTGGTACCGAAACGGTTGCTTAAGCAAAGTCCATAGGAGTCTTGGAAAGCTTACTACCGTGAAACTAAAGCAGAACAGCGATGAAGGCCTCATGGAGCTGCTGCACGCCTCCCGTTTTGCCAGCATAATCAGGGCCTTACTTCGAGGCTAGTGCTCACATTGACTTTCACGTTTGGTATAGAGCAGAGCAGGGTGAGCTTCCAACTAGGAACTGGAAGCACAAGGTTTCTTTCGAGAAAACTCATTTTCTTCTATGAACCATGCCGGCTGTAAGTAAAAGCACGGTAACAACAGTGCTTTTCAGGGAGCTTCGGGGCCGCATCAACGGAGCTTTCATAATGGGAAAACTAGCCTTGTGCCATCAGTCTCTACTTTCTAGGTTGACACGCAGCATACACGCAGGAGCAGAGCTTCCTGGTTCTACGCAGTGTTCTGGTACTGAAACGGGTGCTGAAGCAAGTCCTGTAGGAGTGTTGAAAAGCTTACTACCTTGAAACTAAAGCAGAACAACGATGAAGGCCTCATGGAGCTGCTGCACGCCTCTCGTTTTGCAAGGATAATCAGGGCCTTATTTCGAAGCTTGGGGTCACGTTGACTTTCACTTTAGGTATAGCGCAGAGCAGGGTGAGCTTCCAACAAGGAACTGGAAACCCAAGGTTTCTTAGGAGAAAACTCATTTTCTTCTCAGAACCATGCCGGCAGTGAGGAAAACCCCGGCAACAACAATGCTTTTCAGGTAGTTTCGGGGCCGCATGAACGGAGCTTTCATAATGGGAAAAGAAGCCTTATGCCATCAGTCTCCAATTTCTAGGTTGACACGCAGCATACACGCAGGACCAGAGCTTACTGTCTCTACGCAGTGTTCTGGTACTGAAACGGTTGCTTAAGCAAAGTCCATAGGAGTCTTGGAAAGCTTACTACCGTGAAACTAAAGCAGAACAGCGATGAAGGCCTCATGGAGCTGCTGCACGCCTCCCGTTTTGCCAGCATAATCAGGGCCTTACTTCGAGGCTAGTGCTCACATTGACTTTCACGTTTGGTATAGAGCAGAGCAGGGTGAGCTTCCAACTAGGAACTGGAAGCACAAGGTTTCTTTCGAGAAAACTCATTTTCTTCTATGTGCCATGCCGGCTGTAAGTAAAAGCACGGTAACAACAGTGCTTTGCAGGAAGCTTCGGGGCCGCATCAACGGAGCTTTCATAATGGGAAAAGTAGCCTTGTGCCATCAGTCTCTACTTTCTAGGTTGACACGCAGCATACACGCAGGAGCAGAGCTTCCTGGTTCTACGCAGTGTTCTGGTACTGAAACGGGTGCTGAAGCAAGTCCGCTAGGAGTGTTGAAAAGCTTACTACCTTGAAACTAAAGCAGAACAACGATGAAGGCCTCATGGAGCTGCTGCACGCCTCTCGTTTTGCAAGGATAATCAGGGCCTTACTTCGAAGCTTGGGCTCACGTTGACTTTCACTTTAGGTATAGCGCAGAGCAGGGTGAGCTTCCAACAAGGAACTGGAAACCCAAGGTTTCTTAGGAGAAAACTCATTTTCTTCTCAGAACCATGCCTGCAGTGAGGAAAACCCCGGCAACAACAATGCTTTTCAGGTAGCTTCGAGGCCGCATGAACGGAGCTTTCATAATGGGAAAAGAAGCCTTATGCCATCAGTCTCCAATTTCTAGGTTGACACGCAGCATACACGCAGGACCAGAGCTTACTGTCTCTACGCAGTGTTCTGGTACTGAAACGGTTGCCTAAGCAAAGTCCCTAGGAGTCTTGGAAAGCTTACTACCGTGAAACTAAAGCAGAACAGCGATGAAAGCCTCATGGAGCTGCTGCACGCCTCCCGTTTTGCCAGCATAATCAGGGCCTTACTTCGAGGCTAGTGCTCACATTGACTTTCACGTTTGGTATAGAGCAGAGCAGGGTGAGCTTCCAACTAGGAACTGGAAGCACAAGGTTTCTTTCGAGAAAACTCATTTTCTTCTATGTGCCATGCCGGCTGTAAGTAAAAGCACGGTAACAACAGTGTTTTGCAGGAAGCTTCGAGGCAGCATGAATGGAGCTTTCAAAACGGAAAAACAAGCCTTGTGCCATCAGTCTCTAATTTCTAGGTTGACACGCAGCATACACGCAGGAGCAGAGCTTCCTGGTTCTACGCAGTGTTCTGGTACTGAAACGGGTGCTGAAGCAAGTCCGCTAGGAGTGTTGAAAAGCTTACTACCTTGAAACTAAAGCAGAACAACGATGAAGGCCTCATGGAGCTGCTGCACGCCTCTCGTTTTGCAAGGATAATCAGGGCCTTACTTCGAAGCTTGGGCTCACGTTGACTTTCACTTTAGGTATAGCGCAGAGCAGGGTGAGCTTCCAACAAGGAACTGGAAACCCAAGGTTTCTTAGGAGAAAACTCATTTTCTTCTCAGAACCATGCCGGCAGTGAGGAAAACCCCGGCAACAACAATGTTTTTCAGGTAGCTTCGAGGCCGCATGAACGGAGCTTTCATAATGGGAAAAGAAGCCTTATGCCATCAGTCTCCAATTTCTAGGTTGACACGCAGCATACACGCAGGACCAGAGCTTACTGTCTCTACGCAGTGTTCTGGTACCGAAACGGTTGCCTAAGCAAAGTCCCTAGGAGTCTTGGAAAGCTTACTACCGTGAAACTAAAGCAGAACAGCGATGAAGGCCTCATGGAGCTGCTGCACGCCTCCCGTTTTGCCAGCATAATCAGGGCCTTACTTCGAGGCTAGTGCTCACATTGACTTTCACGTTTGGTATAGAGCAGAGCAGGGTGAGCTTCCAACTAGGAACTGGAAGCACAAGGTTTCTTTCGAGAAAACTCATTTTCTTCTATGTGCCATGCCGGCTGTAAGTAAAAGCACGGTAACAACAGTGCTTTTCAGGGAGCTTCGGGGCCGCATCAACGGAGCTTTCATAATGGGAAAACTAGCCTTGTGACATCAGTCTATAATTTCTAGGTTGACACGCAGCATACACGCAGGAGCAGAGCTTCCTGGTTCTACGCAGTGTTCTGGTACTGAAACGGGTGCTGAAGCAAGTCCGCTAGGAGTGTTGAAAAGCTTACTACCTTGAAACTAAAGCAGAACAACGATGAAGGCCTCATGGAGCTGCTGCACGCCTCTCGTTTTGCAAGGATAATCAGAGCCTTATTTCGAAGCTTGGGCTCACGTTGACTTTCACTTTAGGTATAGCGCAGAGCAGGGTGAGCTTCCAACAAGGAACTGGAAACCCAAGGTTTCTTAGGAGAAAACCATTTTCTTCTCAGAACCATGCCGGCAGTGAGGAAAACCCCGGCAACAACAATGCTTTTCAGGTAGCTTCGGGGCCGCATGAACGGAGCTTTCATAATGGGAAAAGAAGCCTTATGCCATCAGTCTCCAATTTCTAGGTTGACACGCAGCATACACGCAGGACCAGAGCTTACTGTCTCTACGCAGTGTTCTGGTACTGAAACGGTTGCTTAAGCAAAGTCCATAGGAGTCTTGGAAAGCGTACTACCGTGAAACTAAAGCAGAACAGCGATGAAGGCCTCATGGAGCTGCTGCACGCCTCCCGTTTTGCCAGCATAATCAGGGCCTTACTTCGAGGCTAGTGCTCACATTGACTTTCACGTTTGGTATAGAGCAGAGCAGGGTGAGCTTCCAACTAGGAACTGGAAGCACAAGGTTTCTTTCGAGAAAACTCATTTTCTTCTATGTGCCATGCCGGCTGTAAGTAAAAGCACGGTAACAACAGTGCTTTGCAGGAAGCTTCGGGGCCGCATTAACGGAGCTTTCAAAACGGAAAAACAAGCCTTGTGCCATCAGTCTCTAATTTCTAGGTTGACACGCAGCATACACGCAGGAGCAGAGCTTCCTGGTTCTACGCAGTGTTCTGGTACTGAAACGGGTGCTGAAGCAAGTCCGCTAAGAGTGTTGAAAAGCTTACTACCTTGAAACTAAAGCAGAACAACGATGAAGGCCTCATGGAGCTGCTGCACGCCTCTCGTTTTGCAAGGATAATCAGGGCCTTATTTCGAAGCTTGGGCTCACGTTGACTTTCACTTTAGGTATAGCGCAGAGCAGGGTGAGCTTCCAACAAGGAACTGGAAACCCAAGGTTTCTTAGGAGAAAACTCATTTTCTTCTCAGAACCATGCCGGCAGTGAGGAAAACCCCGGCAACAACAATGCTTTTCAGGTAGCTTCGGGGCCGCATGAACGGAGCTTTCATAATGGGAAAAGAAGCCTTATGCCATCAGTCTCCAATTTCTAGGTTGACATGCAGCATACACGCAGGACCAGAGCTTACTGTCTCTACGCAGTGTTCTGGTAATGAAACGGTTGCTTAAGCAAAGTCCATAGGAGTCTTGGAAAGCTTACTACCGTGAAACTAAAGCAGAACAACGATGAAGGCCTCATGGAGCTGCTGCACGCCTCCCGTTTTGCCAGCATAATCAGGGCCTTACTTCGAGGCTAGTGCTCACATTGACTTTCACGTTTGGTATAGAGCAGAGCAGAGTGAGCTTCCAACTAGGAACTGGAAGCACAAGGTTTCTTTCGAGAAAACTCATTTTCTTCTATGTGCCATGCCGGCTGTAAGTAAAAGCACGGTAACAACAGTGCTTTGCAGGAAGCTTCGGGGCCGCATCAACGGAGCTTTCATAATGGGAAAACTAGCCTTGTGCCATCAGTCTCTAATTTCTAGGTTGACACGCAGCATACACGCAGGAGCAGAGCTTCCTGGTTCTACGCAGTGTTCTGGTACTGAAACGGGTGCTGAAGCAAGGCCCCTAGGAGTGTTGAAAAGCTTACTACCTTGAAACTAAAGCAGAACAACGATGAAGGCCTCATGGAGCTGCTGCACGCCTCTCGTTTTGCAAGGATAATCAGGGCCTTACTTCGAAGCTTGGGCTCACGTTGACTTTGATTTTAGGTATAGCGCAGAGCAGGGTGAGCTTCCAACATGGAACTGGAAACCCAAGGTTTCTTAGGAGAAAGCTCATTTTCTTCTCAGAACCATGCCGGCAGTGAGGAATACCCCGGCAACAACAATGCTTTTCAGGTAGCTTCGAGGCCGCATGAACGGAGCTTTCATAATGGGAAAAGAAGCCTTATGCCATCAGTCTCCAATTTCTAGGTTGACACGCAGCATGCACGCAGGACCAGAGCTTACTGTCTCTACGCAGTGTTCTGGTACCGAAACGGTTGCTTAAGCAAAGTCCATAGGAGTCTTGGAAAGCTTACTACCGTGAAACTAAAGCAGAACAGCGATGAAGGCCTCATGGAGCTGCTGCACGCCTCCCGTTTTGCCAGCATAATCAGGGCCTTACTTCGAGGCTAGTGCTCACATTGACTTTCACGTTTGGTATAGAGCAGAGCAGGGTGAGCTTCCAACTAGGAACTGGAAGCACAAGGTTTCTTTCGAGAAAACTCATTTTCTTCTATGACCCATGCCGGCTGTAAGTAAAAGCACGGTAACAACAGTGCTTTTCAGGGAGCTTCGGGGCCGCATCAACGGAGCTTTCATAATGGGAAAACTAGCCTTCTGCCATCAGTCTCTAATTTCTAGGTTGACACGCAGCATACACGCAGGAGCAGAGCTTCCTGGTTCTACGCAGTGTTCTGGTACTGAAACGGGTGCTGAAGCAAGTCCTGTAGGAGTGTTGAAAAGCTTACTACCTTGAAACTAAAGCAGAACAACGATGAAGGCCTCATGGAGCTGCTGCACGCCTCTCGTTTTGCAAGGATAATCAGGGCCTTATTTCGAAGCTTGGGGTCACGTTGACTTTCACTTTAGGTATAGCGCAGAGCAGGGTGAGCTTCCAACAAGGAACTGGAAACCCAAGGTTTCTTAGGAGAAAACTCATTTTCTTCTCAGAACCATGCCGGCAGTGAGGAAAACCCCGGCAACAACAATGCTTTTCAGGTAGTTTCGGGGCCGCATGAACGGAGCTTTCATAATGGGAAAAGAAGCCTTATGCCATCAGTCTCCAATTTCTAGGTTGACACGCAGCATACACGCAGGACCAGAGCTTACTGTCTCTACGCAGTGTTCTGGTACTGAAACGGTTGCCTAAGCAAAGTCCCTAGGAGTCTTGGAAAGCTTACTACCGTGAAACTAAAGCAGAACAGCGATGAAGGCCTCATGGAGCTGCTGCACGCCTCCCGTTTTGCCAGCATAATCAGGGCCTTACTTCGAGGCTAGTGCTCACATTGACTTTCACGTTTGGTATAGAGCAGAGCAGGGTGAGCTTCCAACTAGGAACTGGAAGCACAAGGTTTCTTTCGAGAAAACTCATTTTCTTCTATGTGCCATGCCGGCTGTAAGTAAAAGCACGGTAACAACAGTGTTTTGCAGGAAGCTTCGAGGCAGCATGAATGGAGCTTTCAAAACGGAAAAACAAGCCTTGTGCCATCAGTCTCTAATTTCTAGGTTGACACGCAGCATACACGCAGGAGCAGAGCTTCCTGGTTCTACGCAGTGTTCTGGTACTGAAACGGGTGCTGAAGCAAGTCCGCTAGGAGTGTTGAAAAGCTTACTACCTTGAAACTAAAGCAGAACAACGATGAAGGCCTCATGGAGCTGCTGCACGCCTCTCGTTTTGCAAGGATAATCAGGGCCTTACTTCGAAGCTTGGGCTCACGTTGACTTTCACTTTAGGTATAGCGCAGAGCAGGGTGAGCTTCCAACAAGGAACTGGAAACCCAAGGTTTCTTAGGAGAAAACTCATTTTCTTCTCAGAACCATGCCGGCAGTGAGGAATACCCCGGCAACAACAATGTTTTTCAGGTAGCTTCGAGGCCGCATGAACGGAGCTTTCATAATGGGAAAAGAAGCCTTATGCCATCAGTCTCCAATTTCTAGGTTGACACGCAGCATACACGCAGGACCAGAGCTTACTGTCTCTACGCAGTGTTCTGGTACCGAAACGGTTGCCTAAGCAAAGTCCCTAGGAGTCTTGGAAAGCTTACTACCGTGAAACTAAAGCAGAACAGCGATGAAGGCCTCATGGAGCTGCTGCACGCCTCCCGTTTTGCCAGCATAATCAGGGCCTTACTTCGAGGCTAGTGCTCACATTGACTTTCACGTTTGGTATAGAGCAGAGCAGGGTGAGCTTCCAACTAGGAACTGGAAGCACAAGGTTTCTTTCGAGAAAACTCATTTTCTTCTATGTGCCATGCCGGCTGTAAGTAAAAGCACGGTAACAACAGTGCTTTTCAGGGAGCTTCGGGGCCGCATCAACGGAGCTTTCATAGTGGGAAAACTAGCCTTGTGACATCAGTCTATAATTTCTAGGTTGACACGCAGCATACACGCAGGAGCAGAGCTTCCTGGTTCTACGCAGTGTTCTGGTACTGAAACGGGTGCTGAAGCAAGTCCGCTAGGAGTGTTGAAAAGCTTACTACCTTGAAACTAAAGCAGAACAACGATGAAGGCCTCATGGAGCTGCTGCACGCCTCTCGTTTTGCAAGGATAATCAGAGCCTTATTTCGAAGCTTGGGCTCACGTTGACTTTCACTTTAGGTATAGCGCAGAGCAGGGTGAGCTTCCAACAAGGAACTGGAAACCCAAGGTTTCTTAGGAGAAAACCATTTTCTTCTCAGAACCATGCCGGCAGTGAGGAAAACCCCGGCAACAACAATGCTTTTCAGGTAGCTTCGGGGCCGCATGAACGGAGCTTTCATAATGGGAAAAGAAGCCTTATGCCATCAGTCTCCAATTTCTAGGTTGACACGCAGCATACACGCAGGACCAGAGCTTACTGTCTCTACGCAGTGTTCTGGTACTGAAACGGTTGCTTAAGCAAAGTCCATAGGAGTCTTGGAAAGCGTACTAACGTGAAACTAAAGCAGAACAGCGATGAAGGCCTCATGGAGCTGCTGCACGCCTCCCGTTTTGCCAGCATAATCAGGGCCTTACTTCGAGGCTAGTGCTCACATTGACTTTCACGTTTGGTATAGAGCAGAGCAGGGTGAGCTTCCAACTAGGAACTGGAAGCACAAGGTTTCTTTCGAGAAAACTCATTTTCTTCTATGTGCCATGCCGGCTGTAAGTAAAAGCACGGTAACAACAGTGCTTTGCAGGAAGCTTCGGGGCCGCATTAACGGAGCTTTCAAAACGGAAAAACAAGCCTTGTGCCATCAGTCTCTAATTTCTAGGTTGACACGCAGCATACACGCAGGAGCAGAGCTTCCTGGTTCTACGCAGTGTTCTGGTACTGAAACGGGTGCTGAAGCAAGTCCGCTAAGAGTGTTGAAAAGCTTACTACCTTGAAACTAAAGCAGAACAACGATGAAGGCCTCATGGAGCTGCTGCACGCCTCTCGTTTTGCAAGGATAATCAGGGCCTTATTTCGAAGCTTGGGCTCACGTTGACTTTCACTTTAGGTATAGTGCAGAGCAGGGTGAGCTTCCAACAAGGAACTGGAAACCCAAGGTTTCTTAGGAGAAAACTCATTTTCTTCTCAGAACCATTCCGGCAGTGAGGAAAACCCCGGCAACAACAATGCTTTTCAGGTAGCTTCGGGGCCGCATGAACGGAGCTTTCATAATGGGAAAAGAAGCCTTATGCCATCAGTCTCCAATTTCTAGGTTGACACGCAGCATACACGCAGGACCAGAGCTTACTGTCTCTACGCAAGGTTCTGGTAATGAAACGGTTGCTTAAGCAAAGTCCATAGGAGTCTTGGAAAGCTTACTACCGTGAAACTAAAGCAGAACAGCGATGAAGGCCTCATGGAGCTGCTGCACGCCTCCCGTTTTGCCAGCATAATCAGGGCCTTACTTCGAGGCTAGTGCTCACATTGACTTTCACGTTTGGTATAGAGCAGAGCAGGGTGAGCTTCCAACTAGGAACTGGAAGCACAAGGTTTCTTTCGAGAAAACTCATTTTCTTCTATGAACCATGCCGGCTGTAAGTAAAAGCACGGTAACAACAGTCCTTTTCAGGGAGCTTCGGGGCCGCATCAACGGAGCTTTCATAATGGGAAAACTAGCCTTCTGCCATCAGTCTCTAATTTCTAGGTTGACACGCAGCATACACGCAGGAGCAGAGCTTCCTGGTTCTACGCAGTGTTCTGGTACTGAAACGGGTGCTGAAGCAAGTCCTGTAGGAGTGTTGAAAAGCTTACTACCTTGAAACTAAAGCAGAACAACGATGAAGGCCTCATGGAGCTGCTGCACGCCTCTCGTTTTGCAAGGATAATCAGGGCCTTATTTCGAAGCTTGGGCTCACGTTGACTTTCACTTTAGGTATAGTGCAGAGCAGGGTGAGCTTCCAACAAGGAACTGGAAACCCAAGGTTTCTTAGGAGAAAACTCATTTTCTTCTCAGAACCATGCCGGCAGTGAGGAAAACCCCGGCAACAACAATGCTTTTCAGGTAGCTTCGAGGCCGCATGAACGGAGCTTTCATAATGGGAAAAGAAGCCTTATGCCATCAGTCTCCAATTTCTAGGTTGACACGCAGCATACACGCAGGACCAGAGCTTACTGTCTCTACGCAGTGTTCTGGTACCGAAACGGTTGCTTAAGCAAAGTCCATAGGAGTCTTGGAAAGCTTACTACCGTGAAACTAAAGCAGAACAGCGATGAAGGCCTCATGGAGCTGCTGCACGCCTCCCGTTTTGCCAGCATAATCAGGGCCTTACTTCGAGGCTAGTGCTCACATTGACTTTCACGTTTGGTATAGAGCAGAGCAGGGTGAGCTTCCAACTAGGAACTGGAAGCACAAGGTTTCTTTCGAGAAAACTCATTTTCTTCTATGAACCATGCCGGCTGTAAGTAAAAGCACGGTAACAACAGTGCTTTTCAGGGAGCTTCGGGGCCGCATCAACGGAGCTTTCATAATGGGAAAACTAGCCTTCTGCCATCAGTCTCTAATTTCTAGGTTGACACGCAGCATACACGCAGGAGCAGAGCTTCCTGGTTCTACGCAGTGTTCTGGTACTGAAACGGGTGCTGAAGCAAGTCCTGTAGGAGTGTTGAAAAGCTTACTACCTTGAAACTAAAGCAGAACAACGATGAAGGCCTCATGGAGCTGCTGCACGCCTCTCGTTTTGCAAGGATAATCAGGGCCTTATTTCGAAGCTTGGGGTCACGTTGACTTTCACTTTAGGTATAGCGCAGAGCAGGGTGAGCTTCCAACAAGGAACTGGAAACCCAAGGTTTCTTAGGAGAAAACTCATTTTCTTCTCAGAACCATGCCGGCAGTGAGGAAAACCCCGGCAACAACAATGCTTTTCAGGTAGTTTCGGGGCCGCATGAACGGAGCTTTCATAATGGGAAAAGAAGCCTTATGCCATCAGTCTCCAATTTCTAGGTTGACACGCAGCATACACGCAGGACCAGAGCTTACTGTCTCTACGCAGTGTTCTGGTACTGAAACGGTTGCCTAAGCAAAGTCCCTAGGAGTCTTGGAAAGCTTACTACCGTGAAACTAAAGCAGAACAGCGATGAAGGCCTCATGGAGCTGCTGCACGCCTCCCGTTTTGCCAGCATAATCAGGGCCTTACTTCGAGGCTAGTGCTCACATTGACTTTCACGTTTGGTATAGAGCAGAGCAGGGTGAGCTTCCAACTAGGAACTGGAAGCACAAGGTTTCTTTCGAGAAAACTCATTTTCTTCTATGTGCCATGCCGGCTGTAAGTAAAAGCACGGTAACAACAGTGTTTTGCAGGAAGCTTCGAGGCAGCATGAATGGAGCTTTCAAAACGGAAAAACAAGCCTTGTGCCATCAGTCTCTAATTTCTAGGTTGACACGCAGCATACACGCAGGAGCAGAGCTTCCTGGTTCTACGCAGTGTTCTGGTACTGAAACGGGTGCTGAAGCAAGTCCGCTAGGAGTGTTGAAAAGCTTACTACCTTGAAACTAAAGCAGAACAACGATGAAGGCCTCATGGAGCTGCTGCACGCCTCTCGTTTTGCAAGGATAATCAGGGCCTTACTTCGAAGCTTGGGCTCACGTTGACTTTCACTTTAGGTATAGCGCAGAGCAGGGTGAGCTTCCAACAAGGAACTGGAAACCCAAGGTTTCTTAGGAGAAAACTCATTTTCTTCTCAGAACCATGCCGGCAGTGAGGAATACCCCGGCAACAACAATGTTTTTCAGGTAGCTTCGAGGCCGCATGAACGGAGCTTTCATAATGGGAAAAGAAGCCTTATGCCATCAGTCTCCAATTTCTAGGTTGACACGCAGCATACACGCAGGACCAGAGCTTACTGTCTCTACGCAGTGTTCTGGTACCGAAACGGTTGCCTAAGCAAAGTCCCTAGGAGTCTTGGAAAGCTTACTACCGTGAAACTAAAGCAGAACAGCGATGAAGGCCTCATGGAGCTGCTGCACGCCTCCCGTTTTGCCAGCATAATCAGGGCCTTACTTCGAGGCTAGTGCTCACATTGACTTTCACGTTTGGTATAGAGCAGAGCAGGGTGAGCTTCCAACTAGGAACTGGAAGCACAAGGTTTCTTTCGAGAAAACTCATTTTCTTCTATGTGCCATGCCGGCTGTAAGTAAAAGCACGGTAACAACAGTGCTTTTCAGGGAGCTTCGGGGCCGCATCAACGGAGCTTTCATAGTGGGAAAACTAGCCTTGTGACATCAGTCTCTAATTTCTAGGTTGACACGCAGCATACACGCAGGAGCAGAGCTTCCTGGTTCTACGCAGTGTTCTGGTACTGAAACGGGTGCTGAAGCAAGTCCTGTAGGAGTGTTGAAAAGCTTACTACCTTGAAACTAAAGCAGAACAACGATGAAGGCCTCATGGAGCTGCTGCACGCCTCTCGTTTTGCAAGGATAATCAGGGCCTTATTTCGAAGCTTGGGGTCACGTTGACTTTCACTTTAGGTATAGCGCAGAGCAGGGTGAGCTTCCAACAAGGAACTGGAAACCCAAGGTTTCTTAGGAGAAAACTCATTTTCTTCTCAGAACCATGCCGGCAGTGAGGAAAACCCCGGCAACAACAATGCTTTTCAGGTAGTTTCGGGGCCGCATGAACGGAGCTTTCATAATGGGAAAAGAAGCCTTATGCCATCAGTCTCCAATTTCTAGGTTGACACGCAGCATACACGCAGGACCAGAGCTTACTGTCTCTACGCAGTGTTCTGGTACTGAAACGGTTGCCTAAGCAAAGTCCCTAGGAGTCTTGGAAAGCTTACTACCGTGAAACTAAAGCAGAACAGCGATGAAGGCCTCATGGAGCTGCTGCACGCCTCCCGTTTTGCCAGCATAATCAGGGCCTTACTTCGAGGCTAGTGCTCACATTGACTTTCACGTTTGGTATAGAGCAGAGCAGGGTGAGCTTCCAACTAGGAACTGGAAGCACAAGGTTTCTTTCGAGAAAACTCATTTTCTTCTATGTGCCATGCCGGCTGTAAGTAAAAGCACGGTAACAACAGTGTTTTGCAGGAAGCTTCGAGGCAGCATGAATGGAGCTTTCAAAACGGAAAAACAAGCCTTGTGCCATCAGTCTCTAATTTCTAGGTTGACACGCAGCATACACGCAGGAGCAGAGCTTCCTGGTTCTACGCAGTGTTCTGGTACTGAAACGGGTGCTGAAGCAAGTCCGCTAGGAGTGTTGAAAAGCTTACTACCTTGAAACTAAAGCAGAACAACGATGAAGGCCTCATGGAGCTGCTGCACGCCTCTCGTTTTGCAAGGATAATCAGGGCCTTACTTCGAAGCTTGGGCTCACGTTGACTTTCACTTTAGGTATAGCGCAGAGCAGGGTGAGCTTCCAACAAGGAACTGGAAACCCAAGGTTTCTTAGGAGAAAACTCATTTTCTTCTCAGAACCATGCCGGCAGTGAGGAATACCCCGGCAACAACAATGTTTTTCAGGTAGCTTCGAGGCCGCATGAACGGAGCTTTCATAATGGGAAAAGAAGCCTTATGCCATCAGTCTCCAATTTCTAGGTTGACACGCAGCATACACGCAGGACCAGAGCTTACTGTCTCTACGCAGTGTTCTGGTACCGAAACGGTTGCCTAAGCAAAGTCCCTAGGAGTCTTGGAAAGCTTACTACCGTGAAACTAAAGCAGAACAGCGATGAAGGCCTCATGGAGCTGCTGCACGCCTCCCGTTTTGCCAGCATAATCAGGGCCTTACTTCGAGGCTAGTGCTCACATTGACTTTCACGTTTGGTATAGAGCAGAGCAGGGTGAGCTTCCAACTAGGAACTGGAAGCACAAGGTTTCTTTCGAGAAAACTCATTTTCTTCTATGTGCCATGCCGGCTGTAAGTAAAAGCACGGTAACAACAGTGCTTTTCAGGGAGCTTCGGGGCCGCATCAACGGAGCTTTCATAGTGGGAAAACTAGCCTTGTGACATCAGTCTCTAATTTCTAGGTTGACACGCAGCATACACGCAGGAGCAGAGCTTCCTGGTTCTACGCAGTGTTCTGGTACTGAAACGGGTGCTGAAGCAAGTCCTGTAGGAGTGTTGAAAAGCTTACTACCTTGAAACTAAAGCAGAACAACGATGAAGGCCTCATGGAGCTGCTGCACGCCTCTCGTTTTGCAAGGATAATCAGGGCCTTATTTCGAAGCTTGGGCTCACGTTGACTTTCACTTTAGGTATAGTGCAGAGCAGGGTGAGCTTCCAACAAGGAACTGGAAACCCAAGGTTTCTTAGGAGAAAACTCATTTTCTTCTCAGAACCATGCCGGCAGTGAGGAAAACCCCGGCAACAACAATGCTTTTCAGGTAGCTTCGAGGCCGCATGAACGGAGCTTTCATAATGGGAAAAGAAGCCTTATGCCATCAGTCTCCAATTTCTAGGTTGACACGCAGCATGCACGCAGGACCAGAGCTTACTGTCTCTACGCAGTGTTCTGGTACCGAAACGGTTGCTTAAGCAAAGTCCATAGGAGTCTTGGAAAGCTTACTACCGTGAAACTAAAGCAGA
Source organism: Eubalaena glacialis (assembly GCF_028564815.1). Lineage (NCBI taxonomy): Eukaryota > Metazoa > Chordata > Mammalia > Artiodactyla > Balaenidae > Eubalaena > Eubalaena glacialis. The sequence goes on from NC_083731.1 coordinate 49,956,998, forward strand.
ACAGCGATGAAGGCCTCATGGAGCTGCTGCACGCCTCCCGTTTTGCCAGCATAATCAGGGCCTTACTTCGAGGCTAGTGCTCACATTGACTTTCACGTTTGGTATAGAGCAGAGCAGGGTGAGCTTCCAACTAGGAACTGGAAGCACAAGGTTTCTTTCGAGAAAACTCATTTTCTTCTATGAACCATGCCGGCTGTAAGTAAAAGCACGGTAACAACAGTGCTTTTCAGGGAGCTTCGGGGCCGCATCAACGGAGCTTTCATAATGGGAAAACTAGCCTTCTGCCATCAGTCTCTAATTTCTAGGTTGACACGCAGCATACACGCAGGAGCAGAGCTTCCTGGTTCTACGCAGTGTTCTGGTACTGAAACGGGTGCTGAAGCAAGTCCTGTAGGAGTGTTGAAAAGCTTACTACCTTGAAACTAAAGCAGAACAACGATGAAGGCCTCATGGAGCTGCTGCACGCCTCTCGTTTTGCAAGGATAATCAGGGCCTTATTTCGAAGCTTGGGGTCACGTTGACTTTCACTTTAGGTATAGCGCAGAGCAGGGTGAGCTTCCAACAAGGAACTGGAAACCCAAGGTTTCTTAGGAGAAAACTCATTTTCTTCTCAGAACCATGCCGGCAGTGAGGAAAACCCCGGCAACAACAATGCTTTTCAGGTAGTTTCGGGGCCGCATGAACGGAGCTTTCATAATGGGAAAAGAAGCCTTATGCCATCAGTCTCCAATTTCTAGGTTGACACGCAGCATACACGCAGGACCAGAGCTTACTGTCTCTACGCAGTGTTCTGGTACTGAAACGGTTGCCTAAGCAAAGTCCCTAGGAGTCTTGGAAAGCTTACTACCGTGAAACTAAAGCAGAACAGCGATGAAGGCCTCATGGAGCTGCTGCACGCCTCCCGTTTTGCCAGCATAATCAGGGCCTTACTTCGAGGCTAGTGCTCACATTGACTTTCACGTTTGGTATAGAGCAGAGCAGGGTGAGCTTCCAACTAGGAACTGGAAGCACAAGGTTTCTTTCGAGAAAACTCATTTTCTTCTATGTGCCATGCCGGCTGTAAGTAAAAGCACGGTAACAACAGTGTTTTGCAGGAAGCTTCGAGGCAGCATGAATGGAGCTTTCAAAACGGAAAAACAAGCCTTGTGCCATCAGTCTCTAATTTCTAGGTTGACACGCAGCATACACGCAGGAGCAGAGCTTCCTGGTTCTACGCAGTGTTCTGGTACTGAAACGGGTGCTGAAGCAAGTCCGCTAGGAGTGTTGAAAAGCTTACTACCTTGAAACTAAAGCAGAACAACGATGAAGGCCTCATGGAGCTGCTGCACGCCTCTCGTTTTGCAAGGATAATCAGGGCCTTACTTCGAAGCTTGGGCTCACGTTGACTTTCACTTTAGGTATAGCGCAGAGCAGGGTGAGCTTCCAACAAGGAACTGGAAACCCAAGGTTTCTTAGGAGAAAACTCATTTTCTTCTCAGAACCATGCCGGCAGTGAGGAATACCCCGGCAACAACAATGTTTTTCAGGTAGCTTCGAGGCCGCATGAACGGAGCTTTCATAATGGGAAAAGAAGCCTTATGCCATCAGTCTCCAATTTCTAGGTTGACACGCAGCATACACGCAGGACCAGAGCTTACTGTCTCTACGCAGTGTTCTGGTACCGAAACGGTTGCCTAAGCAAAGTCCCTAGGAGTCTTGGAAAGCTTACTACCGTGAAACTAAAGCAGAACAGCGATGAAGGCCTCATGGAGCTGCTGCACGCCTCCCGTTTTGCCAGCATAATCAGGGCCTTACTTCGAGGCTAGTGCTCACATTGACTTTCACGTTTGGTATAGAGCAGAGCAGGGTGAGCTTCCAACTAGGAACTGGAAGCACAAGGTTTCTTTCGAGAAAACTCATTTTCTTCTATGTGCCATGCCGGCTGTAAGTAAAAGCACGGTAACAACAGTGCTTTTCAGGGAGCTTCGGGGCCGCATCAACGGAGCTTTCATAGTGGGAAAACTAGCCTTGTGACATCAGTCTATAATTTCTAGGTTGACACGCAGCATACACGCAGGAGCAGAGCTTCCTGGTTCTACGCAGTGTTCTGGTACTGAAACGGGTGCTGAAGCAAGTCCGCTAGGAGTGTTGAAAAGCTTACTACCTTGAAACTAAAGCAGAACAACGATGAAGGCCTCATGGAGCTGCTGCACGCCTCTCGTTTTGCAAGGATAATCAGAGCCTTATTTCGAAGCTTGGGCTCACGTTGACTTTCACTTTAGGTATAGCGCAGAGCAGGGTGAGCTTCCAACAAGGAACTGGAAACCCAAGGTTTCTTAGGAGAAAACCATTTTCTTCTCAGAACCATGCCGGCAGTGAGGAAAACCCCGGCAACAACAATGCTTTTCAGGTAGCTTCGGGGCCGCATGAACGGAGCTTTCATAATGGGAAAAGAAGCCTTATGCCATCAGTCTCCAATTTCTAGGTTGACACGCAGCATACACGCAGGACCAGAGCTTACTGTCTCTACGCAGTGTTCTGGTACTGAAACGGTTGCTTAAGCAAAGTCCATAGGAGTCTTGGAAAGCGTACTAACGTGAAACTAAAGCAGAACAGCGATGAAGGCCTCATGGAGCTGCTGCACGCCTCCCGTTTTGCCAGCATAATCAGGGCCTTACTTCGAGGCTAGTGCTCACATTGACTTTCACGTTTGGTATAGAGCAGAGCAGGGTGAGCTTCCAACTAGGAACTGGAAGCACAAGGTTTCTTTCGAGAAAACTCATTTTCTTCTATGTGCCATGCCGGCTGTAAGTAAAAGCACGGTAACAACAGTGCTTTGCAGGAAGCTTCGGGGCCGCATTAACGGAGCTTTCAAAACGGAAAAACAAGCCTTGTGCCATCAGTCTCTAATTTCTAGGTTGACACGCAGCATACACGCAGGAGCAGAGCTTCCTGGTTCTACGCAGTGTTCTGGTACTGAAACGGGTGCTGAAGCAAGTCCGCTAAGAGTGTTGAAAAGCTTACTACCTTGAAACTAAAGCAGAACAACGATGAAGGCCTCATGGAGCTGCTGCACGCCTCTCGTTTTGCAAGGATAATCAGGGCCTTATTTCGAAGCTTGGGCTCACGTTGACTTTCACTTTAGGTATAGTGCAGAGCAGGGTGAGCTTCCAACAAGGAACTGGAAACCCAAGGTTTCTTAGGAGAAAACTCATTTTCTTCTCAGAACCATTCCGGCAGTGAGGAAAACCCCGGCAACAACAATGCTTTTCAGGTAGCTTCGGGGCCGCATGAACGGAGCTTTCATAATGGGAAAAGAAGCCTTATGCCATCAGTCTCCAATTTCTAGGTTGACACGCAGCATACACGCAGGACCAGAGCTTACTGTCTCTACGCAAGGTTCTGGTAATGAAACGGTTGCTTAAGCAAAGTCCATAGGAGTCTTGGAAAGCTTACTACCGTGAAACTAAAGCAGAACTGCGATGAAGGCCTCATGGAGCTGCTGCACGCCTCCCGTTTTGCCAGCATAATCAGGGCCTTACTTCGAGGCTAGTGCTCACATTGACTTTCACGTTTGGTATAGAGCAGAGCAGGGTGAGCTTCCAACTAGGAACTGGAAGCACAAGGTTTCTTTCGAGAAAACTCATTTTCTTCTATGAACCATGCCGGCTGTAAGTAAAAGCACGGTAACAACAGTCCTTTTCAGGGAGCTTCGGGGCCGCATCAACGGAGCTTTCATAATGGGAAAACTAGCCTTCTGCCATCAGTCTCTAATTTCTAGGTTGACACGCAGCATACACGCAGGAGCAGAGCTTCCTGGTTCTACGCAGTGTTCTGGTACTGAAACGGGTGCTGAAGCAAGTCCTGTAGGAGTGTTGAAAAGCTTACTACCTTGAAACTAAAGCAGAACAACGATGAAGGCCTCATGGAGCTGCTGCACGCCTCTCGTTTTGCAAGGATAATCAGGGCCTTACTTCGAAGCTTGGGCTCACGTTGACTTTCACTTTAGGTATAGTGCAGAGCAGGGTGAGCTTCCAACAAGGAACTGGAAACCCAAGGTTTCTTAGGAGAAAACTCATTTTCTTCTCAGAACCATGCCGGCAGTGAGGAAAACCCCGGCAACAACAATGCTTTTCAGGTAGCTTCGAGGCCGCATGAACGGAGCTTTCATAATGGGAAAAGAAGCCTTATGCCATCAGTCTCCAATTTCTAGGTTGACACGCAGCATGCACGCAGGACCAGAGCTTACTGTCTCTACGCAGTGTTCTGGTACCGAAACGGTTGCTTAAGCAAAGTCCATAGGAGTCTTGGAAAGCTTACTACCGTGAAACTAAAGCAGAACAGCGATGAAGGCCTCATGGAGCTGCTGCACGCCTCCCGTTTTGCCAGCATAATCAGGGCCTTACTTCGAGGCTAGTGCTCACATTGACTTTCACGTTTGGTATAGAGCAGAGCAGGGTGAGCTTCCAACTAGGAACTGGAAGCACAAGGTTTCTTTCGAGAAAACTCATTTTCTTCTATGAACCATGCCGGCTGTAAGTAAAAGCACGGTAACAACAGTCCTTTTCAGGGAGCTTCGGGGCCGCATCAACGGAGCTTTCATAATGGGAAAACTAGCCTTCTGCCATCAGTCTCTAATTTCTAGGTTGACACGCAGCATACACGCAGGAGCAGAGCTTCCTGGTTCTACGCAGTGTTCTGGTACTGAAACGGGTGCTGAAGCAAGTCCTGTAGGAGTGTTGAAAAGCTTACTACCTTGAAACTAAAGCAGAACAACGATGAAGGCCTCATGGAGCTGCTGCACGCCTCTCGTTTTGCAAGGATAATCAGGGCCTTATTTCGAAGCTTGGGGTCACGTTGACTTTCACTTTAGGTATAGCGCAGAGCAGGGTGAGCTTCCAACAAGGAACTGGAAACCCAAGGTTTCTTAGGAGAAAACTCATTTTCTTCTCAGAACCATGCCGGCAGTGAGGAAAACCCCGGCAACAACAATGCTTTTCAGGTAGTTTCGGGGCCGCATGAACGGAGCTTTCATAATGGGAAAAGAAGCCTTATGCCATCAGTCTCCAATTTCTAGGTTGACACGCAGCATACACGCAGGACCAGAGCTTACTGTCTCTACGCAGTGTTCTGGTACTGAAACGGTTGCCTAAGCAAAGTCCCTAGGAGTCTTGGAAAGCTTACTACCGTGAAACTAAAGCAGAACAGCGATGAAGGCCTCATGGAGCTGCTGCACGCCTCCCGTTTTGCCAGCATAATCAGGGCCTTACTTCGAGGCTAGTGCTCACATTGACTTTCACGTTTGGTATAGAGCAGAGCAGGGTGAGCTTCCAACTAGGAACTGGAAGCACAAGGTTTCTTTCGAGAAAACTCATTTTCTTCTATGTGCCATGCCGGCTGTAAGTAAAAGCACGGTAACAACAGTGTTTTGCAGGAAGCTTCGAGGCAGCATGAATGGAGCTTTCAAAACGGAAAAACAAGCCTTGTGCCATCAGTCTCTAATTTCTAGGTTGACACGCAGCATACACGCAGGAGCAGAGCTTCCTGGTTCTACGCAGTGTTCTGGTACTGAAACGGGTGCTGAAGCAAGTCCGCTAGGAGTGTTGAAAAGCTTACTACCTTGAAACTAAAGCAGAACAACGATGAAGGCCTCATGGAGCTGCTGCACGCCTCTCGTTTTGCAAGGATAATCAGGGCCTTACTTCGAAGCTTGGGCTCACGTTGACTTTCACTTTAGGTATAGCGCAGAGCAGGGTGAGCTTCCAACAAGGAACTGGAAACCCAAGGTTTCTTAGGAGAAAACTCATTTTCTTCTCAGAACCATGCCGGCAGTGAGGAATACCCCGGCAACAACAATGTTTTTCAGGTAGCTTCGAGGCCGCATGAACGGAGCTTTCATAATGGGAAAAGAAGCCTTATGCCATCAGTCTCCAATTTCTAGGTTGACACGCAGCATACACGCAGGAGCAGAGCTTACTGTCTCTACGCAGTGTTCTGGTACCGAAACGGTTGCCTAAGCAAAGTCCCTAGGAGTCTTGGAAAGCTTACTACCGTGAAACTAAAGCAGAACAGCGATGAAGGCCTCATGGAGCTGCTGCACGCCTCCCGTTTTGCCAGCATAATCAGGGCCTTACTTCGAGGCTAGTGCTCACATTGACTTTCACGTTTGGTATAGAGCAGAGCAGGGTGAGCTTCCAACTAGGAACTGGAAGCACAAGGTTTCTTTCGAGAAAACTCATTTTCTTCTATGTGCCATGCCGGCTGTAAGTAAAAGCACGGTAACAACAGTGCTTTGCAGGAAGCTTCGGGGCCGCATTAACGGAGCTTTCAAAACGGAAAAACAAGCCTTGTGCCATCAGTCTCTAATTTCTAGGTTGACACGCAGCATACACGCAGGAGCAGAGCTTCCTGGTTCTACGCAGTGTTCTGGTACTGAAACGGGTGCTGAAGCAAGTCCGCTAAGAGTGTTGAAAAGCTTACTACCTTGAAACTAAAGCAGAACAACGATGAAGGCCTCATGGAGCTGCTGCACGCCTCTCGTTTTGCAAGGATAATCAGGGCCTTATTTCGAAGCTTGGGCTCACGTTGACTTTCACTTTAGGTATAGTGCAGAGCAGGGTGAGCTTCCAACAAGGAACTGGAAACCCAAGGTTTCTTAGGAGAAAACTCATTTTCTTCTCAGAACCATTCCGGCAGTGAGGAAAACCCCGGCAACAACAATGCTTTTCAGGTAGCTTCGGGGCCGCATGAACGGAGCTTTCATAATGGGAAAAGAAGCCTTATGCCATCAGTCTCCAATTTCTAGGTTGACACGCAGCATACACGCAGGACCAGAGCTTACTGTCTCTACGCAAGGTTCTGGTAATGAAACGGTTGCTTAAGCAAAGTCCAAAGGAGTCTTGGAAAGCTTACTACCGTGAAACTAAAGCAGAACAACGATGAAGGCCTCATGGAGCTGCTGCACGCCTCCCGTTTTGCCAGCATAATCAGGGCCTTACTTCGAGGCTAGTGCTCACATTGACTTTCACGTTTGGTATAGAGCAGAGCAGAGTGAGCTTCCAACTAGGAACTGGAAGCACAAGGTTTCTTTCGAGAAAACTCATTTTCTTCTATGTGCCATGCCGGCTGTAAGTAAAAGCACGGTAACAACAGTGCTTTGCAGGAAGCTTCGGGGCCGCATCAACGGAGCTTTCATAATGGGAAAACTAGCCTTGTGCCATCAGTCTCTAATTTCTAGGTTGACACGCAGCATACACGCAGGAGCAGAGCTTCCTGGTTCTACGCAGTGTTCTGGTACTGAAACGGGTGCTGAAGCAAGGCCCCTAGGAGTGTTGAAAAGCTTACTACCTTGAAACTAAAGCAGAACAACGATGAAGGCCTCATGGAGCTGCTGCACGCCTCTCGTTTTGCAAGGATAATCAGGGCCTTACTTCGAAGCTTGGGCTCACGTTGACTTTGATTTTAGGTATAGCGCAGAGCAGGGTGAGCTTCCAACATGGAACTGGAAACCCAAGGTTTCTTAGGAGAAAGCTCATTTTCTTCTCAGAACCATGCCGGCAGTGAGGAATACCCCGGCAACAACAATGCTTTTCAGGTAGCTTCGAGGCCGCATGAACGGAGCTTTCATAATGGGAAAAGAAGCCTTATGCCATCAGTCTCCAATTTCTAGGTTGACACGCAGCATGCACGCAGGACCAGAGCTTACTGTCTCTACGCAGTGTTCTGGTACCGAAACGGTTGCTTAAGCAAAGTCCATAGGAGTCTTGGAAAGCTTACTACCGTGAAACTAAAGCAGAACAGCGATGAAGGCCTCATGGAGCTGCTGCACGCCTCCCGTTTTGCCAGCATAATCAGGGCCTTACTTCGAGGCTAGTGCTCACATTGACTTTCACGTTTGGTATAGAGCAGAGCAGGGTGAGCTTCCAACTAGGAACTGGAAGCACAAGGTTTCTTTCGAGAAAACTCATTTTCTTCTATGAACCATGCCGGCTGTAAGTAAAAGCACGGTAACAACAGTCCTTTTCAGGGAGCTTCGGGGCCGCATCAACGGAGCTTTCATAATGGGAAAACTAGCCTTCTGCCATCAGTCTCTAATTTCTAGGTTGACACGCAGCATACACGCAGGAGCAGAGCTTCCTGGTTCTACGCAGTGTTCTGGTACTGAAACGGGTGCTGAAGCAAGTCCTGTAGGAGTGTTGAAAAGCTTACTACCTTGAAACTAAAGCAGAACAACGATGAAGGCCTCATGGAGCTGCTGCACGCCTCTCGTTTTGCAAGGATAATCAGGGCCTTATTTCGAAGCTTGGGCTCACGTTGACTTTCACTTTAGGTATAGTGCAGAGCAGGGTGAGCTTCCAACAAGGAACTGGAAACCCAAGGTTTCTTAGGAGAAAACTCATTTTCTTCTCAGAACCATGCCGGCAGTGAGGAAAACCCCGGCAACAACAATGCTTTTCAGGTAGTTTCGGGGCCGCATGAACGGAGCTTTCATAATGGGAAAAGAAGCCTTATGCCATCAGTCTCCAATTTCTAGGTTGACACGCAGCATACACGCAGGACCAGAGCTTACTGTCTCTACGCAGTGTTCTGGTACTGAAACGGTTGCTTAAGCAAAGTCCATAGGAGTCTTGGAAAGCTTACTACCGTGAAACTAAAGCAGAACAGCGATGAAGGCCTCATGGAGCTGCTGCACGCCTCCCGTTTTGCCAGCATAATCAGGGCCTTACTTCGAGGCTAGTGCTCACATTGACTTTCACGTTTGGTATAGAGCAGAGCAGGGTGAGCTTCCAACTAGGAACTGGAAGCACAAGGTTTCTTTCGAGAAAACTCATTTTCTTCTATGTGCCATGCCGGCTGTAAGTAAAAGCACGGTAACAACAGTGCTTTGCAGGAAGCTTCGGGGCCGCATCAACGGAGCTTTCATAATGGGAAAAGTAGCCTTGTGCCATCAGTCTCTACTTTCTAGGTTGACACGCAGCATACACGCAGGAGCAGAGCTTCCTGGTTCTACGCAGTGTTCTGGTACTGAAACGGGTGCTGAAGCAAGTCCGCTAGGAGTGTTGAAAAGCTTACTACCTTGAAACTAAAGCAGAACAACGATGAAGGCCTCATGGAGCTGCTGCACGCCTCTCGTTTTGCAAGGATAATCAGGGCCTTACTTCGAAGCTTGGGCTCACGTTGACTTTCACTTTAGGTATAGCGCAGAGCAGGGTGAGCTTCCAACAAGGAACTGGAAACCCAAGGTTTCTTAGGAGAAAACTCATTTTCTTCTCAGAACCATGCCTGCAGTGAGGAAAACCCCGGCAACAACAATGCTTTTCAGGTAGCTTCGAGGCCGCATGAACGGAGCTTTCATAATGGGAAAAGAAGCCTTATGCCATCAGTCTCCAATTTCTAGGTTGACACGCAGCATACACGCAGGACCAGAGCTTACTGTCTCTACGCAGTGTTCTGGTACTGAAACGGTTGCCTAAGCAAAGTCCCTAGGAGTCTTGGAAAGCTTACTACCGTGAAACTAAAGCAGAACAGCGATGAAAGCCTCATGGAGCTGCTGCACGCCTCCCGTTTTGCCAGCATAATCAGGGCCTTACTTCGAGGCTAGTGCTCACATTGACTTTCACGTTTGGTATAGAGCAGAGCAGGGTGAGCTTCCAACTAGGAACTGGAAGCACAAGGTTTCTTTCGAGAAAACTCATTTTCTTCTATGTGCCATGCCGGCTGTAAGTAAAAGCACGGTAACAACAGTGCTTTTCAGGGAGCTTCGGGGCCGCATCAACGGAGCTTTCATAATGGGAAAACTAGCCTTGTGACATCAGTCTATAATTTCTAGGTTGACACGCAGCATACACGCAGGAGCAGAGCTTCCTGGTTCTACGCAGTGTTCTGGTACTGAAACGGGTGCTGAAGCAAGTCCGCTAGGAGTGTTGAAAAGCTTACTACCTTGAAACTAAAGCAGAACAACGATGAAGGCCTCATGGAGCTGCTGCACGCCTCTCGTTTTGCAAGGATAATCAGAGCCTTATTTCGAAGCTTGGGCTCACGTTGACTTTCACTTTAGGTATAGCGCAGAGCAGGGTGAGCTTCCAACAAGGAACTGGAAACCCAAGGTTTCTTAGGAGAAAACCATTTTCTTCTCAGAACCATGCCGGCAGTGAGGAAAACCCCGGCAACAACAATGCTTTTCAGGTAGCTTCGGGGCCGCATGAACGGAGCTTTCATAATGGGAAAAGAAGCCTTATGCCATCAGTCTCCAATTTCTAGGTTGACACGCAGCATACACGCAGGACCAGAGCTTACTGTCTCTACGCAGTGTTCTGGTACTGAAACGGTTGCTTAAGCAAAGTCCATAGGAGTCTTGGAAAGCGTACTACCGTGAAACTAAAGCAGAACAGCGATGAAGGCCTCATGGAGCTGCTGCACGCCTCCCGTTTTGCCAGCATAATCAGGGCCTTACTTCGAGGCTAGTGCTCACATTGACTTTCACGTTTGGTATAGAGCAGAGCAGGGTGAGCTTCCAACTAGGAACTGGAAGCACAAGGTTTCTTTCGAGAAAACTCATTTTCTTCTATGTGCCATGCCGGCTGTAAGTAAAAGCACGGTAACAACAGTGCTTTGCAGGAAGCTTCGGGGCCGCATCAACGGAGCTTTCATAATGGGAAAACTAGCCTTGTGCCATCAGTCTCTACTTTCTAGGTTGACACGCAGCATACACGCAGGAGCAGAGCTTCCTGGTTCTACGCAGTGTTCTGGTACTGAAACGGGTGCTGAAGCAAGGCCCCTAGGAGTGTTGAAAAGCTTACTACCTTGAAACTAAAGCAGAACAACGATGAAGGCCTCATGGAGCTGCTGCACGCCTCTCGTTTTGCAAGGATAATCAGGGCCTTACTTCGAAGCTTGGGCTCACGTTGACTTTCACTTTAGGTATAGCGCAGAGCAGGGTGAGCTTCCAACAAGGAACTGGAAACCCAAGGTTTCTTAGGAGAAAACTCATTTTCTTCTCAGAACCATGCCGGCAGTGAGGAATACCCCGGCAACAACAATGTTTTTCAGGTAGCTTCGAGGCCGCATGAACGGAGCTTTCATAATGGGAAAAGAAGCCTTATGCCATCAGTCTCCAATTTCTAGGTTGACACGCAGCATACACGCAGGACCAGAGCTTACTGTCTCTACGCAGTGTTCTGGTACCGAAACGGTTGCCTAAGCAAAGTCCCTAGGAGTCTTGGAAAGCTTACTACCGTGAAACTAAAGCAGAACAGCGATGAAGGCCTCATGGAGCTGCTGCACGCCTCCCGTTTTGCCAGCATAATCAGGGCCTTACTTCGAGGCTAGTGCTCACATTGACTTTCACGTTTGGTATAGAGCAGAGCAGGGTGAGCTTCCAACTAGGAACTGGAAGCACAAGGTTTCTTTCGAGAAAACTCATTTTCTTCTATGTGCCATGCCGGCTGTAAGTAAAAGCACGGTAACAACAGTGCTTTTCAGGGAGCTTCGGGGCCGCATCAACGGAGCTTTCATAGTGGGAAAACTAGCCTTGTGACATCAGTCTATAATTTCTAGGTTGACACGCAGCATACACGCAGGAGCAGAGCTTCCTGGTTCTACGCAGTGTTCTGGTACTGAAACGGGTGCTGAAGCAAGTCCGCTAGGAGTGTTGAAAAGCTTACTACCTTGAAACTAAAGCAGAACAACGATGAAGGCCTCATGGAGCTGCTGCACGCCTCTCGTTTTGCAAGGATAATCAGAGCCTTATTTCGAAGCTTGGGCTCACGTTGACTTTCACTTTAGGTATAGCGCAGAGCAGGGTGAGCTTCCAACAAGGAACTGGAAACCCAAGGTTTCTTAGGAGAAAACCATTTTCTTCTCAGAACCATGCCGGCAGTGAGGAAAACCCCGGCAACAACAATGCTTTTCAGGTAGCTTCGGGGCCGCATGAACGGAGCTTTCATAATGGGAAAAGAAGCCTTATGCCATCAGTCTCCAAATTCTAGGTTGACACGCAGCATACACGCAGGACCAGAGCTTACTGTCTCTACGCAGTGTTCTGGTACTGAAACGGTTGCTTAAGCAAAGTCCATAGGAGTCTTGGAAAGCGTACTAACGTGAAACTAAAGCAGAACAGCGATGAAGGCCTCATGGAGCTGCTGCACGCCTCCCGTTTTGCCAGCATAATCAGGGCCTTACTTCGAGGCTAGTGCTCACATTGACTTTCACGTTTGGTATAGAGCAGAGCAGGGTGAGCTTCCAACTAGGAACTGGAAGCACAAGGTTTCTTTCGAGAAAACTCATTTTCTTCTATGTGCCATGCCGGCTGTAAGTAAAAGCACGGTAACAACAGTGCTTTGCAGGAAGCTTCGGGGCCGCATTAACGGAGCTTTCAAAACGGAAAAACAAGCCTTGTGCCATCAGTCTCTAATTTCTAGGTTGACACGCAGCATACACGCAGGAGCAGAGCTTCCTGGTTCTACGCAGTGTTCTGGTACTGAAACGGGTGCTGAAGCAAGTCCGCTAAGAGTGTTGAAAAGCTTACTACCTTGAAACTAAAGCAGAACAACGATGAAGGCCTCATGGAGCTGCTGCACGCCTCTCGTTTTGCAAGGATAATCAGGGCCTTATTTCGAAGCTTGGGCTCACGTTGACTTTCACTTTAGGTATAGTGCAGAGCAGGGTGAGCTTCCAACAAGGAACTGGAAACCCAAGGTTTCTTAGGAGAAAACTCATTTTTTTCTCAGAACCATTCCGGCAGTGAGGAAAACCCCGGCAACAACAATGCTTTTCAGGTAGCTTCGGGGCCGCATGAACGGAGCTTTCATAATGGGAAAAGAAGCCTTATGCCATCAGTCTCCAATTTCTAGGTTGACACGCAGCATACACGCAGGACCAGAGCTTACTGTCTCTACGCAGTGTTCTGGTAATGAAACGGTTGCTTAAGCAAAGTCCATAGGAGTCTTGGAAAGCTTACTACCGTGAAACTAAAGCAGAACTGCGATGAAGGCCTCATGGAGCTGCTGCACGCCTCCCGTTTTGCCAGCATAATCAGGGCCTTACTTCGAGGCTAGTGCTCACATTGACTTTCACGTTTGGTATAGAGCAGAGCAGGGTGAGCTTCCAAGTAGGAACTGGAAGCACAAGGTTTCTTTCGAGAAAACTCATTTTCTTCTATGTGCCATGCCGGCTGTAAGTAAAAGCACGGTAACAACAGTGCTTTGCAGGAAGCTTCGGGGCCGCATCAACGGAGCTTTCATAATGGGAAAACTAGCCTTGTGCCATCAGTCTCTACTTTCTAGGTTGACACGCAGTATACACGCAGGAGCAGAGCTTCCTGGTTCTACGCAGTGTTCTGGTACTGAAACGGGTGCTGAAGCAAGGCCCCTAGGAGTGTTGAAAAGCTTACTACCTTGAAACTAAAGCAGAACAACGATGAAGGCCTCATGGAGCTGCTGCACGCCTCTCGTTTTGCAAGGATAATCAGGGCCTTACTTCGAAGCTTGGGCTCACGTTGACTTTCACTTTAGGTATAGCGCAGAGCAGGGTGAGCTTCCAACAAGGAACTGGAAACCCAAGGTTTCTTAGGAGAAAACTCATTTTCTTCTCAGAACCATGCCGGCAGTGAGGAAAACCCTGGCAACAACAATGCTTTTCAGGTAGCTTCGAGGCCGCATGAACGGAGCTTTCATAATGGGAAAAGAAGCCTTATGCCATCAGTCTCCAATTTCTAGGTTGACACGCAGCATACACGCAGGACCAGAGCTTACTGTCTCTACGCAGTGTTCTGGTACCGAAACGGTTGCTTAAGCAAAGTCTCTAGGAACGTTGGAAAGCTTACTACCCTGAAACTAAAGCAGAACAGCGATGAAGGCCTCATGGAGCTGCTGCACGCCTCCCGTTTTGCCAGCATAATCAGGGCCTTACTTCGAGGCTAGTGCTCACATTGACTTTCACGTTTGGTATAGAGCAGAGCAGGGTGAGCTTCCAACTAGGAACTGGAAGCACAAGGTTTCTTTCGAGAAAACTCATTTTCTTCTATGAACCATGCCGGCTGTAAGTAAAAGCACGGTAACAACAGTGCTTTTCAGGGAGCTTCGGGCCCGCATCAACGGAGCTTTCATTATGGGAAAACTAGCCTTGTGCCATCAGTCTCTAATTTCTAGGTTGACACGCAGCATACACGCAGGAGCAGAGCTTCCTGGTTCTACGCAGTGTTCTGGTACTGAAACGGGTGCTGAAGCAAGGCCCCTAGGAGTGTTGAAAAGCTTACTACCTTGAAACTAAAGCAGAACAACGATGTAGGCCTCATGGAGCTGCTGCACGCCTCTCGTTTTACAAGGGTAATCAGGGCCTTACTTCGAAGCTTGGGCTCACGTTGACTTTCACTTTAGGTATAGCGCAGAGCAGGGTGAGCTTCCAACAAGGAACTGGAAACCCAAGGTTTTTAGGAGAAAACTCATTTTTTTCTCAGAACCATGCTGGCAGTGAGGAAAACCCCGGCAACAACAATGCTTTTCAGGTAGCTTCGAGGCCGCATGAACGGAGCTTTCATAATGGCAAAAGAAGCCTTATGCCATCAGTCTCCAATTTCTAGGTTGACACGCAGCATACACGCAGGACCAGAGCTTACTGTCTCTACGCAGTGTTCTGGTATCGAAACGGTTGCTTAAGCAAAGTCCCTAGGAACGTTGGAAAGCTTACTACCGTGAAACTAAAGCAGAACAGCGATGAAGGCCGCATGGAGCTGCTGCACGCCTCCCGTTTTGCCAGCATAATCAGGGCCTTACTTCGAGGCTAGTGCTCACATTGACTTTCACGTTTGGTATAGAGCAGAGCAGGGTGAGGTTCCAAGTAGGAACTGGAAGCACAAGGTTTCTTTCGAGAAAACTCATTTTCTTCTATGTGCCATGCCGGCTGTAAGTAAAAGCACGGTAACAACAGTGTTTTGCAGGAAGCTTCGAGGCAGCATGAATGGAGCTTTCAAAACGGAAAAACAAGCCTTGTGCCATCAGTCTCTAATTTCTAGGTTGACACGCAGCATACACGCAGGAGCAGAGCTTCCTGGTTCTACGCAGTGTTCTGGTACTGAAACGGGTGCTGAAGCAAGTCCTCTAGGAGTGTTGAAAAGCTTACTACCTTGAAACTAAAGCAGAACAACGATGAAGGCCTCATGGAGCTGCTGCACGCCTCTCGTTTTGCAAGGATAATCAGGACCTTACTTCGAAGCTTGGGCTCACGTTGACTTTGATTTTAGGTATAGCGCAGAGCAGGGTGAGCTTCCAACAAGGAACTGGAAACCCAAGGTTTCTTAGGAGAAAGCTCATTTTCTTCTCAGAACCATGCCGGCAGTGAGGAAAACCCCGGCAACAACAATGCTTTTCAGGTAGCTTCGAGGACGCATGAACGGAGCTTTCATAATGGGAAAAGAAGCCTTATGCCTTCAGTCTCTAATTTCTAGGTTGACACGCAGCATACACGCAGACCAGAGCTTACTGTCTCTACGCAGTGTTCTGGTACCGAAACGGTTGCTTAAGCAAAGTCCCTAGGAACGTTGGAAAGCTTACTACCGTGAAACTAAAGCAGAACAGCGATGAAGGCCTCATGGAGCTGCTGCTCGCCTCCCGTTTTGCCAGTATAATCAGGGCCTTACTTCGAGGCTAGTGCTCACATTGACTTTCACGTTTGGTATAGAGCAGAGCAGGGTGAGCTTCCAACTAGGAACTGGAAGCACAAGGTTTCTTTCGAGAAAACTCATTTTCTTCTATGAACCATGCCGACTGTAAGTAAAAGCACGGTAACAACAGTGCTTTTCAGGGAGCTTCGGGGCCGCATCAACGGAGCTTTCATTATGGGAAAACTAGCCTTGTGCCATCAGTCTCTAATTTCTAGGTTGACACGCAGCATACACGCAGGAGCAGAGCTTCCTGGTTCTACGCAGTGTTCTGGTACTGAAACGGGTGCTGAAGCAAGTCCGCTAGGAGTGTTGAAAAGCTTACTACCTTGAAACTAAAGCAGAACAACGATGAAGGCCTCATGGAGCTGCTGCACGCCTCTCGTTTTGCAAGGATAATCAGGGCCTTACTTCGAAGCTTGGGCTCACGTTGACTTTCACTTTAGGTATAGCGCAGAGCAGGGTGAGCTTCCAACAAGGAACTGGAAACCCAAGGTTTCTTAGGAGAAAACTCATTTTCTTCTCAGAACCATGCCGGCAGTGAGGAATACCCCGGCAACAACAATGTTTTTCAGGTAGCTTCGAGGCCGCATGAACGGAGCTTTCATAATGGGAAAAGAAGCCTTATGCCATCAGTCTCCAATTTCTAGGTTGACACGCAGCATACACGCAGGACCAGAGCTTACTGTCTCTACGCAGTGTTCTGGTACCGAAACGGTTGCCTAAGCAAAGTCCCTAGGAGTCTTGGAAAGCTTACTACCGTGAAACTAAAGCAGAACAGCGATGAAGGCCTCATGGAGCTGCTGCACGCCTCCCGTTTTGCCAGCATAATCAGGGCCTTACTTCGAGGCTAGTGCTCACATTGACTTTCACGTTTGGTATAGAGCAGAGCAGGGTGAGCTTCCAACTAGGAACTGGAAGCACAAGGTTTCTTTCGAGAAAACTCATTTTCTTCTATGAACCATGCCGGCTGTAAGTAAAAGCACGGTAACAACAGTGCTTTTCAGGGAGCTTCGGGGCCACATCAACGGAGCTTTCATAATGGGAAAACTAGCCTTGTGCCATCAGTCTCTAATTTCTAGGTTGACACGCAGCATACACGCAGGAGCAGAGCTTCCTGGTTCTACGCAGTGTTCTGGTACTGAAACGGGTGCTGAAGCAAGTCCTCTAGGAGTGTTGAAAAGCTTACTACCTTGAAACTAAAGCAGAACAACGATGAAGGCCTCATGGAGCTGCTGCACGCCTCTCGTTTTGCAAGGATAATCAGAGCCTTATTTCGAAGCTTGGGCTCACGTTGACTTTCACTTTAGGTATAGCGCAGAGCAGGGTGAGCTTCCAACAAGGAACTGGAAACCCAAGGTTTCTTAGGAGAAAACTCATTTTCTTCTCAGAACCATGCCGGCAGTGAGGAAAACCCCGGCAACAACAATGCTTTTCAGGTAGCTTCGGGGCCGCATGAACGGAGCTTTCATAATGGGAAAAGAAGCCTTATGCCATCAGTCTCCAATTTCTAGGTTGACACGCAGCATACACGCAGGACCAGAGCTTACTGTCTCTACGCAGTGTTCTGGTACTGAAACGGTTGCTTAAGCAAAGTCCATAGGAGTCTTGGAAAGCTTACTACCGTGAAACTAAAGCAGAACAGCGATGAAGGCCTCATGGAGCTGCTGCACGCCTCCCGTTTTGCCAGCATAATCAGGGCCTTACTTCGAGGCTAGTGCTCACATTGACTTTCACGTTTGGTATAGAGCAGAGCAGGGTGAGCTTCCAACTAGGAACTGGAAGCACAAGGTTTCTTTCGAGAAAACTCATTTTCTTCTATGTGCCATGCCGGCTGTAAGTAAAAGCACGGTAACAACAGTGCTTTGCAGGAAGCTTCGGGGCCGCATCAACGGAGCATTCAAAACGGAAAAACAAGCCTTGTGCCATCAGTCTCTAATTTCTAGGTTGACACGCAGCATACACGCAGGAGCAGAGCTTCCTAGTTCTACGCAGTGTTCTGGTACTGAAACGGGTGCTGAAGCAAGTCCGCTAGGAGTGTTGAAAAGCTTACTACCTTGAAACTAAAGCACAACAACGATGAAGGCCTCATGGAGCTGCTGCACGCCTCTCGTTTTGCAAGGATAATCAGGGCCTTACTTCGAAGCTTGGGCTCATGTTGACTTTGATTTTAGGTATAGCGCAGAGCAGGGTGAGCTTCCAACAAGGAACTGGAAACCCAAGGTTTCTTAGGAGAAAGCTCATTTTCTTCTCAGAACCATGCCGGCAGTGAGGAAAACCCCGGCAACAACAATGCTTTTCAGGTAGCTTCGAGGCCGCATGAACGGAGCTTTCATAATGGGAAAAGAAGCCTTATGCCTTCAGTCTCTAATTTCTAGGTTGACACGCAGCATACACGCAGGACCAGAGCTTACTGTCTCTACGCAGTGTTCTGGTACCGAAACGGTTGCTTAAGCAAAGTCCCTAGGAACGTTGGAAAGCTTACTACCGTGAAACTAAAGCAGAACAGCGATGAAGGCCTCATGGAGCTGCTGCTCGCCTCCCGTTTTGCCAGCATAATCAGGGCCTTACTTCGAGGCTAGTGCTCACATTGACTTTCACGTTTGGTATAGAGCAGAGCAGGGTGAGCTTCCAACTAGGAACTGGAAGCACAAGGTTTCTTTCGAGAAAACTCATTTTCTTCTATGAACCATGCCGGCTGTAAGTAAAAGCACGGTAACAACAGTGCTTTTCAGGGAGCTTCGGGGCCGCATCAACGGAGCTTTCATTATGGGAAAACTAGCCTTGTGCCATCAGTCTCTACTTTCTAGGTTGACACGCAGCATACACGCAGGAGCAGAGCTTCCTGGTTCTACGCAGTGTTCTGGTACTGAAACGGGTGCTGAAGCAAGGCCCCTAGGAGTGTTGAAAAGCTTACTACCTTGAAACTAAAGCAGAACAACGATGAAGGCCTCATGGAGCTGCTGCACGCCTCTCGTTTTGCAAGGATAATCAGGGCCTTACTTCGAAGCTTGGGCTCACGTTGACTTTCACTTTAGGTATAGCGCAGAGCAGGGTGAGCTTCCAACAAGGAACTGGAAACCCAAGGTTTCTTAGGAGAAAACTCATTTTCTTCTCAGAACCATGCCGGCAGTGAGGAAAACCCCGGCAACAACAATGCTTTTCAGGTAGCTTCGAGGCCGCATGAACGGAGCTTTCATAATGGGAAAAGAAGCCTTATGCCATCAGTCTCCAATTTCTAGGTTGACACGCAGCATACACGCAGGACCAGAGCTTACTGTCTCTACGCAGTGTTCTGGTACCGAAACGGTTGCTTAAGCAAAGTCCCTAGGAACGTTGGAAAGCTTACTACCCTGAAACTAAAGCAGAACAGCGATGAAGGCCTCATGGAGCTGCTGCACGCCTCCCGTTTTGCCAGCATAATCAGGGCCTTACTTCGAGGCTAGTGCTCACATTGACTTTCACGTTTGGTATAGAGCAGAGCAGGGTGAGCTTCCAACTAGGAACTGGAAGCACAAGGTTTCTTTCGAGAAAACTCATTTTCTTCTATGAACCATGCCGGCTGTAAGTAAAAGCACGGTAACAACAGTGCTTTTCAGGGAGCTTCGGGGCCGCATCAACGGAGCTTTCATTATGGGAAAACTAGCCTTGTGCCATCAGTCTCTAATTTCTAGGTTGACACGCAGCATACACGCAGGAGCAGAGCTTCCTGGTTCTACGCAGTGTTCTGGTACTGAAACGGGTGCTGAAGCAAGGCCCCTAGGAGTGTTGAAAAGCTTACTACCTTGAAACTAAAGCAGAACAACGATGTAGGCCTCATGGAGCTGCTGCACGCCTCTCGTTTTACAAGGGTAATCAGGGCCTTACTTCGAAGCTTGGGCTCACGTTGACTTTCACTTTAGGTATAGCGCAGAGCAGGGTGAGCTTCCAACAAGGAACTGGAAACCCAAGGTTTTTAGGAGAAAACTCATTTTTTTCTCAGAACCATGCTGGCAGTGAGGAAAACCCCGGCAACAACAATGCTTTTCAGGTAGCTTCGAGGCCGCATGAACGGAGCTTTCATAATGGCAAAAGAAGCCTTATGCCATCAGTCTCCAATTTCTAGGTTGACACGCAGCATACACGCAGGACCAGAGCTTACTGTCTCTACGCAGTGTTCTGGTATCGAAACGGTTGCTTAAGCAAAGTCCCTAGGAACGTTGGAAAGCTTACTACCGTGAAACTAAAGCAGAACAGCGATGAAGGCCGCATGGAGCTGCTGCACGCCTCCCGTTTTGCCAGCATAATCAGGGCCTTACTTCGAGGCTAGTGCTCACATTGACTTTCACGTTTGGTATAGAGCAGAGCAGGGTGAGGTTCCAAGTAGGAACTGGAAGCACAAGGTTTCTTTCGAGAAAACTCATTTTCTTCTATGTGCCATGCCGGCTGTAAGTAAAAGCACGGTAACAACAGTGTTTTGCAGGAAGCTTCGAGGCAGCATGAATGGAGCTTTCAAAACGGAAAAACAAGCCTTGTGCCATCAGTCTCTAATTTCTAGGTTGACACGCAGCATACACGCAGGAGCAGAGCTTCCTAGTTCTACGCAGTGTTCTGGTACTGAAACGGGTGCTGAAGCAAGTCCTCTAGGAGTGTTGAAAAGCTTACTACCTTGAAACTAAAGCAGAACAACGATGAAGGCCTCATGGAGCTGCTGCACGCCTCTCGTTTTGCAAGGATAATCAGGACCTTACTTCGAAGCTTGGGCTCACGTTGACTTTGATTTTAGGTATTGCGCAGAGCAGGGTGAGCTTCCAACAAGGAACTGGAAACCCAAGGTTTCTTAGGAGAAAGCTCATTTTCTTCTCAGAACCATGCCGGCAGTGAGGAAAACCCCGGCAACAACAATGCTTTTCAGGTAGCTTCGAGGACGCATGAACGGAGCTTTCATAATGAGAAAAGAAGCCTTATGCCTTCAGTCTCTAATTTCTAGGTTGACACGCAGCATACACGCAGGACCAGAGCTTACTGTCTCTACGCAGTGTTCTGGTACCGAAACGGTTGCTTAAGCAAAGTCCCTAGGAACGTTGGAAAGCTTACTACCGTGAAACTAAAGCAGAACAGCGATGAAGGCCTCATGGAGCTGCTGCTCGCCTCCCGTTTTGCCAGCATAATCAGGGCCTTACTTCGAGGCTAGTGCTCACATTGACTTTCACGTTTGGTATAGAGCAGAGCAGGGTGAGCTTCCAACTAGGAACTGGAAGCACAAGGTTTCTTTCGAGAAAACTCATTTTCTTCTATGAACCATGCCGACTGTAAGTAAAAGCACGGTAACAACAGTGCTTTTCAGGGAGCTTCGGGGCCGCATCAACGGAGCTTTCATTATGGGAAAACTAGCCTTGTGCCATCAGTCTCTAATTTCTAGGTTGACACGCAGCATACACGCAGGAGCAGAGCTTCCTGGTTCTACGCAGTGTTCTGGTACTGAAACGGGTGCTGAAGCAAGTCCGCTAGGAGTGTTGAAAAGCTTACTACCTTGAAACTAAAGCAGAACAACGATGAAGGCCTCATGGAGCTGCTGCACGCCTCTCGTTTTGCAAGGATAATCAGGGCCTTACTTCGAAGCTTGGGCTCACGTTGACTTTCACTTTAGGTATAGCGCAGAGCAGGGTGAGCTTCCAACAAGGAACTGGAAACCCAAGGTTTCTTAGGAGAAAACTCATTTTCTTCTCAGAACCATGCCGGCAGTGAGGAAAACCCCGGCAACAACAATGTTTTTCAGGTAGCTTCGAGGCCGCATGAACGGAGCTTTCATAATGGGAAAAGAAGCCTTATGCCATCAGTCTCCAATTTCTAGGTTGACACGCAGCATACACGCAGGACCAGAGCTTACTGTCTCTACGCAGTGTTCTGGTACCGAAACGGTTGCCTAAGCAAAGTCCCTAGGAGTCTTGGAAAGCTTACTACCGTGAAACTAAAGCAGAACAGCGATGAAGGCCTCATGGAGCTGCTGCACGCCTCCCGTTTTGCCAGCATAATCAGGGCCTTACTTCGAGGCTAGTGCTCACATTGACTTTCACGTTTGGTATAGAGCAGAGCAGGGTGAGCTTCCAACTAGGAACTGGAAGCACAAGGTTTCTTTCGAGAAAACTTATTTTCTTCTATGAACCATGCCGGCTGTAAGTAAAAGCACGGTAACAACAGTGCTTTTCAGGGAGCTTCGGGGCCACATCAACGGAGCTTTCATAATGGGAAAACTAGCCTTGTGCCATCAGTCTCTAATTTCTAGGTTGACACGCAGCATACACGCAGGAGCAGAGCTTCCTGGTTCTACGCAGTGTTCTGGTACTGAAACGGGTGCTGAAGCAAGTCCGCTAGGAGTGTTGAAAAGCTTACTACCTTGAAACTAAAGCAGAACAACGATGAAGGCCTCATGGAGCTGCTGCACGCCTCTCGTTTTGCAAGGATAATCAGAGCCTTATTTCGAAGCTTGGGCTCACGTTGACTTTCACTTTAGGTATAGCGCAGAGCAGGGTGAGCTTCCAACAAGGAACTGGAAACCCAAGGTTTCTTAGGAGAAAACTCATTTTCTTCTCAGAACCATGCCGGCAGTGAGGAAAACCCCGGCAACAACAATGCTTTTCAGGTAGCTTCGGGGCCGCATGAACGGAGCTTTCATAATGGGAAAAGAAGCCTTATGCCATCAGTCTCCAATTTCTAGGTTGACACGCAGCATACACGCAGGACCAGAGCTTACTGTCTCTACGCAGTGTTCTGGTACTGAAACGGTTGCTTAAGCAAAGTCCATAGGAGTCTTGGAAAGCTTACTACCGTGAAACTAAAGCAGAACAGCGATGAAGGCCTCATGGAGCTGCTGCACGCCTCCCGTTTTGCCAGCATAATCAGGGCCTTACTTCGAGGCTAGTGCTCACATTGACTTTCACGTTTGGTATAGAGCAGAGCAGGGTGAGCTTCCAACTAGGAACTGGAAGCACAAGGTTTCTTTCGAGAAAACTCATTTTCTTCTATGTGCCATGCCGGCTGTAAGTAAAAGCACGGTAACAACAGTGCTTTGCAGGAAGCTTCGGGGCCGCATCAACGGAGCTTTCAAAACGGAAAAACAAGCCTTGTGCCATCAGTCTCTAATTTCTAGGTTGACACGCAGCATACACGCAGGAGCAGAGCTTCCTGGTTCTACGCAGTGTTCTGGTACTGAAACGGGTGCTGAAGCAAGTCCGCTAGGAGTGTTGAAAAGCTTACTACCTTGAAACTAAAGCACAACAACGATGAAGGCCTCATGGAGCTGCTGCACGCCTCTCGTTTTGCAAGGATAATCAGGGCCTTACTTCGAAGCTTGGGCTCATGTTGACTTTGATTTTAGGTATAGCGCAGAGCAGGGTGAGCTTCCAACAAGGAACTGGAAACCCAAGGTTTCTTAGGAGAAAGCTCATTTTCTTCTCAGAACCATGCCGGCAGTGAGGAAAACCCCGGCAACAACAATGCTTTTCAGGTAGCTTCGAGGCCGCATGAACGGAGCTTTCATAATGGGAAAAGAAGCCTTATGCCTTCAGTCTCTAATTTCTAGGTTGACACGCAGCATACACGCAGGACCAGAGCTTACTGTCTCTACGCAGTGTTCTGGTACCGAAACGGTTGCTTAAGCAAAGTCCCTAGGAACGTTGGAAAGCTTACTACCGTGAAACTAAAGCAGAACAGCGATGAAGGCCTCATGGAGCTGCTGCTCGCCTCCCGTTTTGCCAGCATAATCAGGGCCTTACTTCGAGGCTAGTGCTCACATTGACTTTCACGTTTGGTATAGAGCAGAGCAGGGTGAGCTTCCAACTAGGAACTGGAAGCACAAGGTTTCTTTCGAGAAAACTCATTTTCTTCTATGAACCATGCCGGCTGTAAGTAAAAGCACGGTAACAACAGTGCTTTTCAGGGAGCTTCGGGGCCGCATCAACGGAGCTTTCATTATGGGAAAACTAGCCTTGTGCCATCAGTCTCTACTTTCTAGGTTGACACGCAGCATACACGCAGGAGCAGAGCTTCCTGGTTCTACGCAGTGTTCTGGTACTGAAACGGGTGCTGAAGCAAGGCCCCTAGGAGTGTTGAAAAGCTTACTACCTTGAAACTAAAGCAGAACAACGATGAAGGCCTCATGGAGCTGCTGCACGCCTCTCGTTTTACAAGGATAATCAGGGCCTTACTTCGAAGCTTGGGCTCACGTTGACTTTCACTTTAGGTATAGCGCAGAGCAGGGTGAGCTTCCAACAAGGAACTGGAAACCCAAGGTTTCTTAGGAGAAAACTCATTTTCTTCTCAGAACCATGCCGGCAGTGAGGAAAACCCCGGCAACAACAATGTTTTTCAGGTAGCTTCGAGGCCACATGAACGGAGCTTTCATAATGGGAAAAGAAGCCTTATGCCATCAGTCTCCAATTTCTAGGTTGACACGCAGCATACACGCAGGACCAGAGCTTACTGTCTCTACGCAGTGTTCTGGTACTGAAACGGTTGCTTAAGCAAAGTCCCTAGGAGTCTTGGAAAGCTTACTACCGTGAAACTAAAGCAGAACAGCGATGAAGGCCTCATGGAGCTGCTGCACGCCTCCCGTTTTGCCAGCATAATCAGGGCCTTACTTCGAGGCTAGTGCTCACATTGACTTTCACGTTTGGTATAGAGCAGAGCAGGGTGAGCTTCCAACTAGGAACTGGAAGCACAAGGTTTCTTTCGAGAAAACTCATTTTCTTCTATGGGCCATGCCGGCTGTAAGTAAAAGCACGGTAACAACAGTGCTTTTCAGGGAGCTTCGGGGCCGCATCAACGGAGCTTTCATTATGGGAAAACTAGCCTTGTGCCATCAGTCTCTAATTTCTAGGTTGACACGCAGCATACACGCAGGAGCAGAGCTTCCTGGTTCTACGCAGTGTTCTGGTACTGAAACGGGTGCTGAAGCAAGGCCCCTAGGAGTGTTGAAAAGCTTACTACCTTGAAACTAAAGCAGAACAACGATGTAGGCCTCATGGAGCTGCTGCACGCCTCTCGTTTTACAAGGGTAATCAGGGCCTTACTTCGAAGCTTGGGCTCACGTTGACTTTCACTTTAGGTATAGCGCAGAGCAGGGTGAGCTTCCAACAAGGAACTGGAAACCCAAGGTTTCTTAGGAGAAAACTCATTTTCTTCTCAGAACCATGCCGGCAGTGAGGAAAACCCCGGCAACAACAATGCTTTTCAGGTAGCTTCGAGGCCGCATGAACGGAGCTTTCATAATGGGAAAAGAAGCCTTATGCCATCAGTCTCCAATTTCTAGGTTGACACGCAGCATACACGCAGGACCAGAGCTTACTGTCTCTACGCAGTGTTCTGGTACCGAAACGGTTGCTTAAGCAAAGTCCCTAGGAACGTTGGAAAGCTTACTACCCTGAAACTAAAGCAGAACAGCGATGAAGGCCTCATGGAGCTGCTGCACGCCTCCCGTTTTGCCAGCATAATCAGGGCCTTACTTCGAGGCTAGTGCTCACATTGACTTTCACGTTTGGTATAGAGCAGAGCAGGGTGAGCTTCCAACTAGGAACTGGAAGCACAAGGTTTCTTTCGAGAAAACTCATTTTCTTCTATGAACCATGCCGGCTGTAAGTAAAAGCACGGTAACAACAGTGCTTTTCAGGGAGCTTCGGGGCCGCATCAACGGAGCTTTCATTATGGGAAAACTAGCCTTGTGCCATCAGTCTCTAATTTCTAGGTTGACACGCAGCATACACGCAGGAGCAGAGCTTCCTGGTTCTACGCAGTGTTCTGGTACTGAAACGGGTGCTGAAGCAAGGCCCCTAGGAGTGTTGAAAAGCTTACTACCTTGAAACTAAAGCAGAACAACGATGTAGGCCTCATGGAGCTGCTGCACGCCTCTCGTTTTACAAGGGTAATCAGGGCCTTACTTCGAAGCTTGGGCTCACGTTGACTTTCACTTTAGGTATAGCGCAGAGCAGGGTGAGCTTCCAACAAGGAACTGGAAACCCAAGGTTTTTAGGAGAAAACTCATTTTTTTCTCAGAACCATGCTGGCAGTGAGGAAAACCCCGGCAACAACAATGCTTTTCAGGTAGCTTCGAGGCCGCATGAACGGAGCTTTCATAATGGCAAAAGAAGCCTTATGCCATCAGTCTCCAATTTCTAGGTTGACACGCAGCATACACGCAGGACCAGAGCTTACTGTCTCTACGCAGTGTTCTGGTATCGAAACGGTTGCTTAAGCAAAGTCCCTAGGAACGTTGGAAAGCTTACTACCGTGAAACTAAAGCAGAACAGCGATGAAGGCCGCATGGAGCTGCTGCACGCCTCCCGTTTTGCCAGCATAATCAGGGCCTTACTTCGAGGCTAGTGCTCACATTGACTTTCACGTTTGGTATAGAGCAGAGCAGGGTGAGGTTCCAAGTAGGAACTGGAAGCACAAGGTTTCTTTCGAGAAAACTCATTTTCTTCTATGTGCCATGCCGGCTGTAAGTAAAAGCACGGTAACAACAGTGTTTTGCAGGAAGCTTCGAGGCAGCATGAATGGAGCTTTCAAAACGGAAAAACAAGCCTTGTGCCATCAGTCTCTAATTTCTAGGTTGACACGCAGCATACACGCAGGAGCAGAGCTTCCTAGTTCTACGCAGTGTTCTGGTACTGAAACGGGTGCTGAAGCAAGTCCTCTAGGAGTGTTGAAAAGCTTACTACCTTGAAACTAAAGCAGAACAACGATGAAGGCCTCATGGAGCTGCTGCACGCCTCTCGTTTTGCAAGGATAATCAGGACCTTACTTCGAAGCTTGGGCTCACGTTGACTTTGATTTTAGGTATAGCGCAGAGCAGGGTGAGCTTCCAACAAGGAACTGGAAACCCAAGGTTTCTTAGGAGAAAGCTCATTTTCTTCTCAGAACCATGCCGGCAGTGAGGAAAACCCCGGCAACAACAATGCTTTTCAGGTAGCTTCGAGGACGCATGAACGGAGCTTTCATAATGGGAAAAGAAGCCTTATGCCTTCAGTCTCTAATTTCTAGGTTGACACGCAGCATACACGCAGGACCAGAGCTTACTGTCTCTACGCAGTGTTCTGGTACCGAAACGGTTGCTTAAGCAAAGTCCCTAGGAACGTTGGAAAGCTTACTACCGTGAAACTAAAGCAGAACAGCGATGAAGGCCTCATGGAGCTGCTGCTCGCCTCCCGTTTTGCCAGCATAATCAGGGCCTTACTTCGAGGCTAGTGCTCACATTGACTTTCACGTTTGGTATAGAGCAGAGCAGGGTGAGCTTCCAACTAGGAACTGGAAGCACAAGGTTTCTTTCGAGAAAACTCATTTTCTTCTATGAACCATGCCGACTGTAAGTAAAAGCACGGTAACAACAGTGCTTTTCAGGGAGCTTCGGGGCCGCATCAACGGAGCTTTCATTATGGGAAAACTAGCCTTGTGCCATCAGTCTCTAATTTCTAGGTTGACACGCAGCATACACGCAGGAGCAGAGCTTCCTGGTTCTACGCAGTGTTCTGGTACTGAAACGGGTGCTGAAGCAAGTCCGCTAGGAGTGTTGAAAAGCTTACTACCTTGAAACTAAAGCAGAACAACGATGAAGGCCTCATGGAGCTGCTGCACGCCTCTCGTTTTGCAAGGATAATCAGGGCCTTACTTCGAAGCTTGGGCTCACGTTGACTTTCACTTTAGGTATAGCGCAGAGCAGGGTGAGCTTCCAACAAGGAACTGGAAACCCAAGGTTTCTTAGGAGAAAACTCATTTTCTTCTCAGAACCATGCCGGCAGTGAGGAAAACCCCGGCAACAACAATGTTTTTCAGGTAGCTTCGAGGCCGCATGAACGGAGCTTTCATAATGGGAAAAGAAGCCTTATGCCATCAGTCTCCAATTTCTAGGTTGACACGCAGCATACACGCAGGACCAGAGCTTACTGTCTCTACGCAGTGTTCTGGTACCGAAACGGTTGCCTAAGCAAAGTCCCTAGGAGTCTTGGAAAGCTTACTACCGTGAAACTAAAGCAGAACAGCGATGAAGGCCTCATGGAGCTGCTGCACGCCTCCCGTTTTGCCAGCATAATCAGGGCCTTACTTCGAGGCTAGTGCTCACATTGACTTTCACGTTTGGTATAGAGCAGAGCAGGGTGAGCTTCCAACTAGGAACTGGAAGCACAAGGTTTCTTTCGAGAAAACTCATTTTCTTCTATGAACCATGCCGGCTGTAAGTAAAAGCACGGTAACAACAGTGCTTTTCAGGGAGCTTCGGGGCCGCATCAACGGAGCTTTCATTATGGGAAAACTAGCCTTGTGCCATCAGTCTCTAATTTCTAGGTTGACACGCAGCATACACGCAGGAGCAGAGCTTCCTGGTTCTACGCAGTGTTCTGGTACTGAAACGGGTGCTGAAGCAAGGCCCCTAGGAGTGTTGAAAAGCTTACTACCTTGAAACTAAAGCAGAACAACGATGTAGGCCTCATGGAGCTGCTGCACGCCTCTCGTTTTACAAGGGTAATCAGGGCCTTACTTCGAAGCTTGGGCTCACGTTGACTTTCACTTTAGGTATAGCGCAGAGCAGGGTGAGCTTCCAACAAGGAACTGGAAACCCAAGGTTTTTAGGAGAAAACTCATTTTTTTCTCAGAACCATGCTGGCAGTGAGGAAAACCCCGGCAACAACAATGCTTTTCAGGTAGCTTCGAGGCCGCATGAACGGAGCTTTCATAATGGCAAAAGAAGCCTTATGCCATCAGTCTCCAATTTCTAGGTTGACACGCAGCATACACGCAGGACCAGAGCTTACTGTCTCTACGCAGTGTTCTGGTATCGAAACGGTTGCTTAAGCAAAGTCCCTAGGAACGTTGGAAAGCTTACTACCGTGAAACTAAAGCAGAACAGCGATGAAGGCCGCATGGAGCTGCTGCACGCCTCCCGTTTTGCCAGCATAATCAGGGCCTTACTTCGAGGCTAGTGCTCACATTGACTTTCACGTTTGGTATAGAGCAGAGCAGGGTGAGGTTCCAAGTAGGAACTGGAAGCACAAGGTTTCTTTCGAGAAAACTCATTTTCTTCTATGTGCCATGCCGGCTGTAAGTAAAAGCACGGTAACAACAGTGTTTTGCAGGAAGCTTCGAGGCAGCATGAATGGAGCTTTCAAAACGGAAAAACAAGCCTTGTGCCATCAGTCTCTAATTTCTAGGTTGACACGCAGCATACACGCAGGAGCAGAGCTTCCTAGTTCTACGCAGTGTTCTGGTACTGAAACGGGTGCTGAAGCAAGTCCTCTAGGAGTGTTGAAAAGCTTACTACCTTGAAACTAAAGCAGAACAACGATGAAGGCCTCATGGAGCTGCTGCACGCCTCTCGTTTTGCAAGGATAATCAGGACCTTACTTCGAAGCTTGGGCTCACGTTGACTTTGATTTTAGGTATAGCGCAGAGCAGGGTGAGCTTCCAACAAGGAACTGGAAACCCAAGGTTTCTTAGGAGAAAGCTCATTTTCTTCTCAGAACCATGCCGGCAGTGAGGAAAACCCCGGCAACAACAATGCTTTTCAGGTAGCTTCGAGGACGCATGAACGGAGCTTTCATAATGGGAAAAGAAGCCTTATGCCTTCAGTCTCTAATTTCTAGGTTGACACGCAGCATACACGCAGGACCAGAGCTTACTGTCTCTACGCAGTGTTCTGGTACCGAAACGGTTGCTTAAGCAAAGTCCCTAGGAACGTTGGAAAGCTTACTACCGTGAAACTAAAGCAGAACAGCGATGAAGGCCTCATGGAGCTGCTGCTCGCCTCCCGTTTTGCCAGCATAATCAGGGCCTTACTTCGAGGCTAGTGCTCACATTGACTTTCACGTTTGGTATAGAGCAGAGCAGGGTGAGCTTCCAACTAGGAACTGGAAGCACAAGGTTTCTTTCGAGAAAACTCATTTTCTTCTATGAACCATGCCGACTGTAAGTAAAAGCACGGTAACAACAGTGCTTTTCAGGGAGCTTCGGGGCCGCATCAACGGAGCTTTCATTATGGGAAAACTAGCCTTGTGCCATCAGTCTCTAATTTCTAGGTTGACACGCAGCATACACGCAGGAGCAGAGCTTCCTGGTTCTACGCAGTGTTCTGGTACTGAAACGGGTGCTGAAGCAAGTCCGCTAGGAGTGTTGAAAAGCTTACTACCTTGAAACTAAAGCAGAACAACGATGAAGGCCTCATGGAGCTGCTGCACGCCTCTCGTTTTGCAAGGATAATCAGGGCCTTACTTCGAAGCTTGGGCTCACGTTGACTTTCACTTTAGGTATAGCGCAGAGCAGGGTGAGCTTCCAACAAGGAACTGGAAACCCAAGGTTTCTTAGGAGAAAACTCATTTTCTTCTCAGAACCATGCCGGCAGTGAGGAAAACCCCGGCAACAACAATGTTTTTCAGGTAGCTTCGAGGCCGCATGAACGGAGCTTTCATAATGGGAAAAGAAGCCTTATGCCATCAGTCTCCAATTTCTAGGTTGACACGCAGCATACACGCAGGACCAGAGCTTACTGTCTCTACGCAGTGTTCTGGTACCGAAACGGTTGCCTAAGCAAAGTCCCTAGGAGTCTTGGAAAGCTTACTACCGTGAAACTAAAGCAGAACAGCGATGAAGGCCTCATGGAGCTGCTGCACGCCTCCCGTTTTGCCAGCATAATCAGGGCCTTACTTCGAGGCTAGTGCTCACATTGACTTTCACGTTTGGTATAGAGCAGAGCAGGGTGAGCTTCCAACTAGGAACTGGAAGCACAAGGTTTCTTTCGAGAAAACTCATTTTCTTCTATGAACCATGCCGGCTGTAAGTAAAAGCACGGTAACAACAGTGCTTTTCAGGGAGCTTCGGGGCCGCATCAACGGAGCTTTCATTATGGGAAAACTAGCCTTGTGCCATCAGTCTCTAATTTCTAGGTTGACACGCAGCATACACGCAGGAGCAGAGCTTCCTGGTTCTACGCAGTGTTCTGGTACTGAAACGGGTGCTGAAGCAAGGCCCCTAGGAGTGTTGAAAAGCTTACTACCTTGAAACTAAAGCAGAACAACGATGTAGGCCTCATGGAGCTGCTGCACGCCTCTCGTTTTACAAGGGTAATCAGGGCCTTACTTCGAAGCTTGGGCTCACGTTGACTTTCACTTTAGGTATAGCGCAGAGCAGGGTGAGCTTCCAACAAGGAACTGGAAACCCAAGGTTTCTTAGGAGAAAACTCATTTTCTTCTCAGAACCATGCCGGCAGTGAGGAAAACCCCGGCAACAACAATGCTTTTCAGGTAGCTTCGAGGCCGCATGAACGGAGCTTTCATAATGGGAAAAGAAGCCTTATGCCATCAGTCTCCAATTTCTAGGTTGACACGCAGCATACACGCAGGACCAGAGCTTACTGTCTCTACGCAGTGTTCTGGTACCGAAACGGTTGCTTAAGCAAAGTCCCTAGGAACGTTGGAAAGCTTACTACCCTGAAACTAAAGCAGAACAGCGATGAAGGCCTCATGGAGCTGCTGCACGCCTCCCGTTTTGCCAGCATAATCAGGGCCTTACTTCGAGGCTAGTGCTCACATTGACTTTCACGTTTGGTATAGAGCAGAGCAGGGTGAGCTTCCAACTAGGAACTGGAAGCACAAGGTTTCTTTCGAGAAAACTCATTTTCTTCTATGAACCATGCCGGCTGTAAGTAAAAGCACGGTAACAACAGTGCTTTTCAGGGAGCTTCGGGGCCGCATCAACGGAGCTTTCATTATGGGAAAACTAGCCTTGTGCCATCAGTCTCTAATTTCTAGGTTGACACGCAGCATACACGCAGGAGCAGAGCTTCCTGGTTCTACGCAGTGTTCTGGTACTGAAACGGGTGCTGAAGCAAGGCCCCTAGGAGTGTTGAAAAGCTTACTACCTTGAAACTAAAGCAGAACAACGATGTAGGCCTCATGGAGCTGCTGCACGCCTCTCGTTTTACAAGGGTAATCAGGGCCTTACTTCGAAGCTTGGGCTCACGTTGACTTTCACTTTAGGTATAGCGCAGAGCAGGGTGAGCTTCCAACAAGGAACTGGAAACCCAAGGTTTTTAGGAGAAAACTCATTTTTTTCTCAGAACCATGCTGGCAGTGAGGAAAACCCCGGCAACAACAATGCTTTTCAGGTAGCTTCGAGGCCGCATGAACGGAGCTTTCATAATGGCAAAAGAAGCCTTATGCCATCAGTCTCCAATTTCTAGGTTGACACGCAGCATACACGCAGGACCAGAGCTTACTGTCTCTACGCAGTGTTCTGGTATCGAAACGGTTGCTTAAGCAAAGTCCCTAGGAACGTTGGAAAGCTTACTACCGTGAAACTAAAGCAGAACAGCGATGAAGGCCGCATGGAGCTGCTGCACGCCTCCCGTTTTGCCAGCATAATCAGGGCCTTACTTCGAGGCTAGTGCTCACATTGACTTTCACGTTTGGTATAGAGCAGAGCAGGGTGAGGTTCCAAGTAGGAACTGGAAGCACAAGGTTTCTTTCGAGAAAACTCATTTTCTTCTATGTGCCATGCCGGCTGTAAGTAAAAGCACGGTAACAACAGTGTTTTGCAGGAAGCTTCGAGGCAGCATGAATGGAGCTTTCAAAACGGAAAAACAAGCCTTGTGCCATCAGTCTCTAATTTCTAGGTTGACACGCAGCATACACGCAGGAGCAGAGCTTCCTAGTTCTACGCAGTGTTCTGGTACTGAAACGGGTGCTGAAGCAAGTCCTCTAGGAGTGTTGAAAAGCTTACTACCTTGAAACTAAAGCAGAACAACGATGAAGGCCTCATGGAGCTGCTGCACGCCTCTCGTTTTGCAAGGATAATCAGGACCTTACTTCGAAGCTTGGGCTCACGTTGACTTTGATTTTAGGTATAGCGCAGAGCAGGGTGAGCTTCCAACAAGGAACTGGAAACCCAAGGTTTCTTAGGAGAAAGCTCATTTTCTTCTCAGAACCATGCCGGCAGTGAGGAAAACCCCGGCAACAACAATGCTTTTCAGGTAGCTTCGAGGACGCATGAACGGAGCTTTCATAATGGGAAAAGAAGCCTTATGCCTTCAGTCTCTAATTTCTAGGTTGACACGCAGCATACACGCAGGACCAGAGCTTACTGTCTCTACGCAGTGTTCTGGTACCGAAACGGTTGCTTAAGCAAAGTCCCTAGGAACGTTGGAAAGCTTACTACCGTGAAACTAAAGCAGAACAGCGATGAAGGCCTCATGGAGCTGCTGCTCGCCTCCCGTTTTGCCAGCATAATCAGGGCCTTACTTCGAGGCTAGTGCTCACATTGACTTTCACGTTTGGTATAGAGCAGAGCAGGGTGAGCTTCCAACTAGGAACTGGAAGCACAAGGTTTCTTTCGAGAAAACTCATTTTCTTCTATGAACCATGCCGGCTGTAAGTAAAAGCACGGTAACAACAGTGCTTTTCAGGGAGCTTCGGGGCCGCATCAACGGAGCTTTCATTATGGGAAAACTAGCCTTGTGCCATCAGTCTCTACTTTCTAGGTTGACACGCAGCATACACGCAGGAGCAGAGCTTCCTGGTTCTACGCAGTGTTCTGGTACTGAAACGGGTGCTGAAGCAAGTCCGCTAGGAGTGTTGAAAAGCTTACTACCTTGAAACTAAAGCAGAACAACGATGAAGGCCTCATGGAGCTGCTGCACGCCTCTCGTTTTGCAAGGATAATCAGGGCCTTACTTCGAAGCTTGGGCTCACGTTGACTTTCACTTTAGGTATAGCGCAGAGCAGGGTGAGCTTCCAACAAGGAACTGGAAACCCAAGGTTTCTTAGGAGAAAACTCATTTTCTTCTCAGAACCATGCCGGCAGTGAGGAAAACCCCGGCAACAACAATGTTTTTCAGGTAGCTTCGAGGCCGCATGAACGGAGCTTTCATAATGGGAAAAGAAGCCTTATGCCATCAGTCTCCAATTTCTAGGTTGACACGCAGCATACACGCAGGACCAGAGCTTACTGTCTCTACGCAGTGTTCTGGTACCGAAACGGTTGCCTAAGCAAAGTCCCTAGGAGTCTTGGAAAGCTTACTACCGTGAAACTAAAGCAGAACAGCGATGAAGGCCTCATGGAGCTGCTGCACGCCTCCCGTTTTGCCAGCATAATCAGGGCCTTACTTCGAGGCTAGTGCTCACATTGACTTTCACGTTTGGTATAGAGCAGAGCAGGGTGAGCTTCCAACTAGGAACTGGAAGCACAAGGTTTCTTTCGAGAAAACTCATTTTCTTCTATGAACCATGCCGGCTGTAAGTAAAAGCACGGTAACAACAGTGCTTTTCAGGGAGCTTCGGGGCCGCATCAACGGAGCTTTCATTATGGGAAAACTAGCCTTGTGCCATCAGTCTCTAATTTCTAGGTTGACACGCAGCATACACGCAGGAGCAGAGCTTCCTGGTTCTACGCAGTGTTCTGGTACTGAAACGGGTGCTGAAGCAAGGCCCCTAGGAGTGTTGAAAAGCTTACTACCTTGAAACTAAAGCAGAACAACGATGTAGGCCTCATGGAGCTGCTGCACGCCTCTCGTTTTACAAGGGTAATCAGGGCCTTACTTCGAAGCTTGGGCTCACGTTGACTTTCACTTTAGGTATAGCGCAGAGCAGGGTGAGCTTCCAACAAGGAACTGGAAACCCAAGGTTTTTAGGAGAAAACTCATTTTTTTCTCAGAACCATGCTGGCAGTGAGGAAAACCCCGGCAACAACAATGCTTTTCAGGTAGCTTCGAGGCCGCATGAACGGAGCTTTCATAATGGCAAAAGAAGCCTTATGCCATCAGTCTCCAATTTCTAGGTTGACACGCAGCATACACGCAGGACCAGAGCTTACTGTCTCTACGCAGTGTTCTGGTATCGAAACGGTTGCTTAAGCAAAGTCCCTAGGAACGTTGGAAAGCTTACTACCGTGAAACTAAAGCAGAACAGCGATGAAGGCCGCATGGAGCTGCTGCACGCCTCCCGTTTTGCCAGCATAATCAGGGCCTTACTTCGAGGCTAGTGCTCACATTGACTTTCACGTTTGGTATAGAGCAGAGCAGGGTGAGGTTCCAAGTAGGAACTGGAAGCACAAGGTTTCTTTCGAGAAAACTCATTTTCTTCTATGTGCCATGCCGGCTGTAAGTAAAAGCACGGTAACAACAGTGTTTTGCAGGAAGCTTCGAGGCAGCATGAATGGAGCTTTCAAAACGGAAAAACAAGCCTTGTGCCATCAGTCTCTAATTTCTAGGTTGACACGCAGCATACACGCAGGAGCAGAGCTTCCTAGTTCTACGCAGTGTTCTGGTACTGAAACGGGTGCTGAAGCAAGTCCTCTAGGAGTGTTGAAAAGCTTACTACCTTGAAACTAAAGCAGAACAACGATGAAGGCCTCATGGAGCTGCTGCACGCCTCTCGTTTTGCAAGGATAATCAGGACCTTACTTCGAAGCTTGGGCTCACGTTGACTTTGATTTTAGGTATAGCGCAGAGCAGGGTGAGCTTCCAACAAGGAACTGGAAACCCAAGGTTTCTTAGGAGAAAGCTCATTTTCTTCTCAGAACCATGCCGGCAGTGAGGAAAACCCCGGCAACAACAATGCTTTTCAGGTAGCTTCGAGGACGCATGAACGGAGCTTTCATAATGGGAAAAGAAGCCTTATGCCTTCAGTCTCTAATTTCTAGGTTGACACGCAGCATACACGCAGGACCAGAGCTTACTGTCTCTACGCAGTGTTCTGGTACCGAAACGGTTGCTTAAGCAAAGTCCCTAGGAACGTTGGAAAGCTTACTACCGTGAAACTAAAGCAGAACAGCGATGAAGGCCTCATGGAGCTGCTGCTCGCCTCCCGTTTTGCCAGCATAATCAGGGCCTTACTTCGAGGCTAGTGCTCACATTGACTTTCACGTTTGGTATAGAGCAGAGCAGGGTGAGCTTCCAACTAGGAACTGGAAGCACAAGGTTTCTTTCGAGAAAACTCATTTTCTTCTATGAACCATGCCGACTGTAAGTAAAAGCACGGTAACAACAGTGCTTTTCAGGGAGCTTCGGGGCCGCATCAACGGAGCTTTCATTATGGGAAAACTAGCCTTGTGCCATCAGTCTCTAATTTCTAGGTTGACACGCAGCATACACGCAGGAGCAGAGCTTCCTGGTTCTACGCAGTGTTCTGGTACTGAAACGGGTGCTGAAGCAAGTCCGCTAGGAGTGTTGAAAAGCTTACTACCTTGAAACTAAAGCAGAACAACGATGAAGGCCTCATGGAGCTGCTGCACGCCTCTCGTTTTGCAAGGATAATCAGGGCCTTACTTCGAAGCTTGGGCTCACGTTGACTTTCACTTTAGGTATAGCGCAGAGCAGGGTGAGCTTCCAACAAGGAACTGGAAACCCAAGGTTTCTTAGGAGAAAACTCATTTTCTTCTCAGAACCATGCCGGCAGTGAGGAAAACCCCGGCAACAACAATGTTTTTCAGGTAGCTTCGAGGCCGCATGAACGGAGCTTTCATAATGGGAAAAGAAGCCTTATGCCATCAGTCTCCAATTTCTAGGTTGACACGCAGCATACACGCAGGACCAGAGCTTACTGTCTCTACGCAGTGTTCTGGTACCGAAACGGTTGCCTAAGCAAAGTCCCTAGGAGTCTTGGAAAGCTTACTACCGTGAAACTAAAGCAGAACAGCGATGAAGGCCTCATGGAGCTGCTGCACGCCTCCCGTTTTGCCAGCATAATCAGGGCCTTACTTCGAGGCTAGTGCTCACATTGACTTTCACGTTTGGTATAGAGCAGAGCAGGGTGAGCTTCCAACTAGGAACTGGAAGCACAAGGTTTCTTTCGAGAAAACTCATTTTCTTCTATGAACCATGCCGGCTGTAAGTAAAAGCACGGTAACAACAGTGCTTTTCAGGGAGCTTCGGGGCCGCATCAACGGAGCTTTCATTATGGGAAAACTAGCCTTGTGCCATCAGTCTCTAATTTCTAGGTTGACACGCAGCATACACGCAGGAGCAGAGCTTCCTGGTTCTACGCAGTGTTCTGGTACTGAAACGGGTGCTGAAGCAAGGCCCCTAGGAGTGTTGAAAAGCTTACTACCTTGAAACTAAAGCAGAACAACGATGTAGGCCTCATGGAGCTGCTGCACGCCTCTCGTTTTGCAAGGATAATCAGAGCCTTACTTCGAAGCTTGGGCTCACGTTGACTTTCACTTTAGGTATAGCGCAGAGCAGGGTGAGCTTCCAACAAGGAACTGGAAACCCAAGGTTTTTAGGAGAAAACTCATTTTTTTCTCAGAACCATGCTGGCAGTGAGGAAAACCCCGGCAACAACAATGCTTTTCAGGTAGCTTCGAGGCCGCATGAACGGAGCTTTCATAATGGCAAAAGAAGCCTTATGCCATCAGTCTCCAATTTCTAGGTTGACACGCAGCATACACGCAGGACCAGAGCTTACTGTCTCTACGCAGTGTTCTGGTATCGAAACGGTTGCTTAAGCAAAGTCCCTAGGAACGTTGGAAAGCTTACTACCGTGAAACTAAAGCAGAACAGCGATGAAGGCCGCATGGAGCTGCTGCACGCCTCCCGTTTTGCCAGCATAATCAGGGCCTTACTTCGAGGCTAGTGCTCACATTGACTTTCACGTTTGGTATAGAGCAGAGCAGGGTGAGGTTCCAAGTAGGAACTGGAAGCACAAGGTTTCTTTCGAGAAAACTCATTTTCTTCTATGTGCCATGCCGGCTGTAAGTAAAAGCACGGTAACAACAGTGTTTTGCAGGAAGCTTCGAGGCAGCATGAATGGAGCTTTCAAAACGGAAAAACAAGCCTTGTGCCATCAGTCTCTAATTTCTAGGTTGACACGCAGCATACACGCAGGAGCAGAGCTTCCTAGTTCTACGCAGTGTTCTGGTACTGAAACGGGTGCTGAAGCAAGTCCTCTAGGAGTGTTGAAAAGCTTACTACCTTGAAACTAAAGCAGAACAACGATGAAGGCCTCATGGAGCTGCTGCACGCCTCTCGTTTTGCAAGGATAATCAGGACCTTACTTCGAAGCTTGGGCTCACGTTGACTTTGATTTTAGGTATAGCGCAGAGCAGGGTGAGCTTCCAACAAGGAACTGGAAACCCAAGGTTTCTTAGGAGAAAGCTCATTTTCTTCTCAGAACCATGCCGGCAGTGAGGAAAACCCCGGCAACAACAATGCTTTTCAGGTAGCTTCGAGGACGCATGAACGGAGCTTTCATAATGGGAAAAGAAGCCTTATGCCTTCAGTCTCTAATTTCTAGGTTGACACGCAGCATACACGCAGGACCAGAGCTTACTGTCTCTACGCAGTGTTCTGGTACCGAAACGGTTGCTTAAGCAAAGTCCCTAGGAACGTTGGAAAGCTTACTACCGTGAAACTAAAGCAGAACAGCGATGAAGGCCTCATGGAGCTGCTGCTCGCCTCCCGTTTTGCCAGCATAATCAGGGCCTTACTTCGAGGCTAGTGCTCACATTGACTTTCACGTTTGGTATAGAGCAGAGCAGGGTGAGCTTCCAACTAGGAACTGGAAGCACAAGGTTTCTTTCGAGAAAACTCATTTTCTTCTATGAACCATGCCGACTGTAAGTAAAAGCACGGTAACAACAGTGCTTTTCAGGGAGCTTCGGGGCCGCATCAACGGAGCTTTCATTATGGGAAAACTAGCCTTGTGCCATCAGTCTCTAATTTCTAGGTTGACACGCAGCATACACGCAGGAGCAGAGCTTCCTGGTTCTACGCAGTGTTCTGGTACTGAAACGGGTGCTGAAGCAAGTCCGCTAGGAGTGTTGAAAAGCTTACTACCTTGAAACTAAAGCAGAACAACGATGAAGGCCTCATGGAGCTGCTGCACGCCTCTCGTTTTGCAAGGATAATCAGGGCCTTACTTCGAAGCTTGGGCTCACGTTGACTTTCACTTTAGGTATAGCGCAGAGCAGGGTGAGCTTCCAACAAGGAACTGGAAACCCAAGGTTTCTTAGGAGAAAACTCATTTTCTTCTCAGAACCATGCCGGCAGTGAGGAAAACCCCGGCAACAACAATGTTTTTCAGGTAGCTTCGAGGCCGCATGAACGGAGCTTTCATAATGGGAAAAGAAGCCTTATGCCATCAGTCTCCAATTTCTAGGTTGACACGCAGCATACACGCAGGACCAGAGCTTACTGTCTCTACGCAGTGTTCTGGTACCGAAACGGTTGCCTAAGCAAAGTCCCTAGGAGTCTTGGAAAGCTTACTACCGTGAAACTAAAGCAGAACAGCGATGAAGGCCTCATGGAGCTGCTGCACGCCTCCCGTTTTGCCAGCATAATCAGGGCCTTACTTCGAGGCTAGTGCTCACATTGACTTTCACGTTTGGTATAGAGCAGAGCAGGGTGAGCTTCCAACTAGGAACTGGAAGCACAAGGTTTCTTTCGAGAAAACTCATTTTCTTCT
The DNA here is from genome assembly GCF_028564815.1 of Eubalaena glacialis. NCBI lineage: Eukaryota > Metazoa > Chordata > Mammalia > Artiodactyla > Balaenidae > Eubalaena > Eubalaena glacialis. Next base: position 49,996,046 of record NC_083731.1, read on the forward strand.
ATGAACCATGCCGGCTGTAAGTAAAAGCACGGTAACAACAGTGCTTTTCAGGGAGCTTCGGGGCCACATCAACGGAGCTTTCATAATGGGAAAACTAGCCTTGTGCCATCAGTCTCTAATTTCTAGGTTGACACGCAGCATACACGCAGGAGCAGAGCTTCCTGGTTCTACGCAGTGTTCTGGTACTGAAACGGGTGCTGAAGCAAGTCCGCTAGGAGTGTTGAAAAGCTTACTACCTTGAAACTAAAGCAGAACAACGATGAAGGCCTCATGGAGCTGCTGCACGCCTCTCGTTTTGCAAGGATAATCAGAGCCTTATTTCGAAGCTTGGGCTCACGTTGACTTTCACTTTAGGTATAGCGCAGAGCAGGGTGAGCTTCCAACAAGGAACTGGAAACCCAAGGTTTCTTAGGAGAAAACTCATTTTCTTCTCAGAACCATGCCGGCAGTGAGGAAAACCCCGGCAACAACAATGCTTTTCAGGTAGCTTCGGGGCCGCATGAACGGAGCTTTCATAATGGGAAAAGAAGCCTTATGCCATCAGTCTCCAATTTCTAGGTTGACACGCAGCATACACGCAGGACCAGAGCTTACTGTCTCTACGCAGTGTTCTGGTACTGAAACGGTTGCTTAAGCAAAGTCCATAGGAGTCTTGGAAAGCTTACTACCGTGAAACTAAAGCAGAACAGCGATGAAGGCCTCATGGAGCTGCTGCACGCCTCCCGTTTTGCCAGCATAATCAGGGCCTTACTTCGAGGCTAGTGCTCACATTGACTTTCACGTTTGGTATAGAGCAGAGCAGGGTGAGCTTCCAACTAGGAACTGGAAGCACAAGGTTTCTTTCGAGAAAACTCATTTTCTTCTATGTGCCATGCCGGCTGTAAGTAAAAGCACGGTAACAACAGTGCTTTGCAGGAAGCTTCGGGGCCGCATCAACGGAGCTTTCAAAACGGAAAAACAAGCCTTGTGCCATCAGTCTCTAATTTCTAGGTTGACACGCAGCATACACGCAGGAGCAGAGCTTCCTGGTTCTACGCAGTGTTCTGGTACTGAAACGGGTGCTGAAGCAAGGCCCCTAGGAGTGTTGAAAAGCTTACTACCTTGAAACTAAAGCAGAACAACGATGTAGGCCTCATGGAGCTGCTGCACGCCTCTCGTTTTGCAAGGATAATCAGGGCCTTACTTCGAAGCTTGGGCTCACGTTGACTTTCACTTTAGGTATAGCGCAGAGCAGGGTGAGCTTCCAACAAGGAACTGGAAACCCAAGGTTTTTAGGAGAAAACTCATTTTTTTCTCAGAACCATGCTGGCAGTGAGGAAAACCCCGGCAACAACAATGCTTTTCAGGTAGCTTCGAGGCCGCATGAACGGAGCTTTCATAATGGCAAAAGAAGCCTTATGCCATCAGTCTCCAATTTCTAGGTTGACACGCAGCATACACGCAGGACCAGAGCTTACTGTCTCTACGCAGTGTTCTGGTATCGAAACGGTTGCTTAAGCAAAGTCCCTAGGAACGTTGGAAAGCTTACTACCGTGAAACTAAAGCAGAACAGCGATGAAGGCCGCATGGAGCTGCTGCACGCCTCCCGTTTTGCCAGCATAATCAGGGCCTTACTTCGAGGCTAGTGCTCACATTGACTTTCACGTTTGGTATAGAGCAGAGCAGGGTGAGGTTCCAAGTAGGAACTGGAAGCACAAGGTTTCTTTCGAGAAAACTCATTTTCTTCTATGTGCCATGCCGGCTGTAAGTAAAAGCACGGTAACAACAGTGTTTTGCAGGAAGCTTCGAGGCAGCATGAATGGAGCTTTCAAAACGGAAAAACAAGCCTTGTGCCATCAGTCTCTAATTTCTAGGTTGACACGCAGCATACACGCAGGAGCAGAGCTTCCTAGTTCTACGCAGTGTTCTGGTACTGAAACGGGTGCTGAAGCAAGTCCTCTAGGAGTGTTGAAAAGCTTACTACCTTGAAACTAAAGCAGAACAACGATGAAGGCCTCATGGAGCTGCTGCACGCCTCTCGTTTTGCAAGGATAATCAGGACCTTACTTCGAAGCTTGGGCTCACGTTGACTTTGATTTTAGGTATAGCGCAGAGCAGGGTGAGCTTCCAACAAGGAACTGGAAACCCAAGGTTTCTTAGGAGAAAGCTCATTTTCTTCTCAGAACCATGCCGGCAGTGAGGAAAACCCCGGCAACAACAATGCTTTTCAGGTAGCTTCGAGGACGCATGAACGGAGCTTTCATAATGGGAAAAGAAGCCTTATGCCTTCAGTCTCTAATTTCTAGGTTGACACGCAGCATACACGCAGGACCAGAGCTTACTGTCTCTACGCAGTGTTCTGGTACCGAAACGGTTGCTTAAGCAAAGTCCCTAGGAACGTTGGAAAGCTTACTACCGTGAAACTAAAGCAGAACAGCGATGAAGGCCTCATGGAGCTGCTGCTCGCCTCCCGTTTTGCCAGCATAATCAGGGCCTTACTTCGAGGCTAGTGCTCACATTGACTTTCACGTTTGGTATAGAGCAGAGCAGGGTGAGCTTCCAACTAGGAACTGGAAGCACAAGGTTTCTTTCGAGAAAACTCATTTTCTTCTATGAACCATGCCGACTGTAAGTAAAAGCACGGTAACAACAGTGCTTTTCAGGGAGCTTCGGGGCCGCATCAACGGAGCTTTCATTATGGGAAAACTAGCCTTGTGCCATCAGTCTCTAATTTCTAGGTTGACACGCAGCATACACGCAGGAGCAGAGCTTCCTGGTTCTACGCAGTGTTCTGGTACTGAAACGGGTGCTGAAGCAAGTCCGCTAGGAGTGTTGAAAAGCTTACTACCTTGAAACTAAAGCAGAACAACGATGAAGGCCTCATGGAGCTGCTGCACGCCTCTCGTTTTGCAAGGATAATCAGGGCCTTACTTCGAAGCTTGGGCTCACGTTGACTTTCACTTTAGGTATAGCGCAGAGCAGGGTGAGCTTCCAACAAGGAACTGGAAACCCAAGGTTTCTTAGGAGAAAACTCATTTTCTTCTCAGAACCATGCCGGCAGTGAGGAAAACCCCGGCAACAACAATGTTTTTCAGGTAGCTTCGAGGCCGCATGAACGGAGCTTTCATAATGGGAAAAGAAGCCTTATGCCATCAGTCTCCAATTTCTAGGTTGACACGCAGCATACACGCAGGACCAGAGCTTACTGTCTCTACGCAGTGTTCTGGTACCGAAACGGTTGCCTAAGCAAAGTCCCTAGGAGTCTTGGAAAGCTTACTACCGTGAAACTAAAGCAGAACAGCGATGAAGGCCTCATGGAGCTGCTGCACGCCTCCCGTTTTGCCAGCATAATCAGGGCCTTACTTCGAGGCTAGTGCTCACATTGACTTTCACGTTTGGTATAGAGCAGAGCAGGGTGAGCTTCCAACTAGGAACTGGAAGCACAAGGTTTCTTTCGAGAAAACTCATTTTCTTCTATGAACCATGCCGGCTGTAAGTAAAAGCACGGTAACAACAGTGCTTTTCAGGGAGCTTCGGGGCCGCATCAACGGAGCTTTCATAATGGGAAAACTAGCCTTGTGCCATCAGTCTCTAATTTCTAGGTTGACACGCAGCATACACGCAGGAGCAGAGCTTCCTGGTTCTACGCAGTGTTCTGGTACTGAAACGGGTGCTGAAGCAAGTCCGCTAGGAGTGTTGAAAAGCTTACTACCTTGAAACTAAAGCAGAACAACGATGAAGGCCTCATGGAGCTGCTGCACGCCTCTCGTTTTGCAAGGATAATCAGAGCCTTATTTCGAAGCTTGGGCTCACGTTGACTTTCACTTTAGGTATAGCGCAGAGCAGGGTGAGCTTCCAACAAGGAACTGGAAACCCAAGGTTTCTTAGGAGAAAACTCATTTTCTTCTCAGAACCATGCCGGCAGTGAGGAAAACCCCGGCAACAACAATGCTTTTCAGGTAGCTTCGGGGCCGCATGAACGGAGCTTTCATAATGGGAAAAGAAGCCTTATGCCATCAGTCTCCAATTTCTAGGTTGACACGCAGCATACACGCAGGACCAGAGCTTACTGTCTCTACGCAGTGTTCTGGTACTGAAACGGTTGCTTAAGCAAAGTCCATAGGAGTCTTGGAAAGCTTACTACCGTGAAACTAAAGCAGAACAGCGATGAAGGCCTCATGGAGCTGCTGCACGCCTCCCGTTTTGCCAGCATAATCAGGGCCTTACTTCGAGGCTAGTGCTCACATTGACTTTCACGTTTGGTATAGAGCAGAGCAGGGTGAGCTTCCAACTAGGAACTGGAAGCACAAGGTTTCTTTCGAGAAAACTCATTTTCTTCTATGTGCCATGCCGGCTGTAAGTAAAAGCACGGTAACAACAGTGCTTTGCAGGAAGCTTCGGGGCCGCATCAACGGAGCTTTCAAAACGGAAAAACAAGCCTTGTGCCATCAGTCTCTAATTTCTAGGTTGACACGCAGCATACACGCAGGAGCAGAGCTTCCTGGTTCTACGCAGTGTTCTGGTACTGAAACGGGTGCTGAAGCAAGGCCCCTAGGAGTGTTGAAAAGCTTACTACCTTGAAACTAAAGCAGAACAACGATGTAGGCCTCATGGAGCTGCTGCACGCCTCTCGTTTTGCAAGGATAATCAGGGCCTTACTTCGAAGCTTGGGCTCACGTTGACTTTCACTTTAGGTATAGCGCAGAGCAGGGTGAGCTTCCAACAAGGAACTGGAAACCCAAGGTTTTTAGGAGAAAACTCATTTTTTTCTCAGAACCATGCTGGCAGTGAGGAAAACCCCGGCAACAACAATGCTTTTCAGGTAGCTTCGAGGCCGCATGAACGGAGCTTTCATAATGGCAAAAGAAGCCTTATGCCATCAGTCTCCAATTTCTAGGTTGACACGCAGCATACACGCAGGACCAGAGCTTACTGTCTCTACGCAGTGTTCTGGTATCGAAACGGTTGCTTAAGCAAAGTCCCTAGGAACGTTGGAAAGCTTACTACCGTGAAACTAAAGCAGAACAGCGATGAAGGCCGCATGGAGCTGCTGCACGCCTCCCGTTTTGCCAGCATAATCAGGGCCTTACTTCGAGGCTAGTGCTCACATTGACTTTCACGTTTGGTATAGAGCAGAGCAGGGTGAGGTTCCAAGTAGGAACTGGAAGCACAAGGTTTCTTTCGAGAAAACTCATTTTCTTCTATGTGCCATGCCGGCTGTAAGTAAAAGCACGGTAACAACAGTGTTTTGCAGGAAGCTTCGAGGCAGCATGAATGGAGCTTTCAAAACGGAAAAACAAGCCTTGTGCCATCAGTCTCTAATTTCTAGGTTGACACGCAGCATACACGCAGGAGCAGAGCTTCCTAGTTCTACGCAGTGTTCTGGTACTGAAACGGGTGCTGAAGCAAGTCCTCTAGGAGTGTTGAAAAGCTTACTACCTTGAAACTAAAGCAGAACAACGATGAAGGCCTCATGGAGCTGCTGCACGCCTCTCGTTTTGCAAGGATAATCAGGACCTTACTTCGAAGCTTGGGCTCACGTTGACTTTGATTTTAGGTATAGCGCAGAGCAGGGTGAGCTTCCAACAAGGAACTGGAAACCCAAGGTTTCTTAGGAGAAAGCTCATTTTCTTCTCAGAACCATGCCGGCAGTGAGGAAAACCCCGGCAACAACAATGCTTTTCAGGTAGCTTCGAGGACGCATGAACGGAGCTTTCATAATGGGAAAAGAAGCCTTATGCCTTCAGTCTCTAATTTCTAGGTTGACACGCAGCATACACGCAGGACCAGAGCTTACTGTCTCTACGCAGTGTTCTGGTACCGAAACGGTTGCTTAAGCAAAGTCCCTAGGAACGTTGGAAAGCTTACTACCGTGAAACTAAAGCAGAACAGCGATGAAGGCCTCATGGAGCTGCTGCTCGCCTCCCGTTTTGCCAGCATAATCAGGGCCTTACTTCGAGGCTAGTGCTCACATTGACTTTCACGTTTGGTATAGAGCAGAGCAGGGTGAGCTTCCAACTAGGAACTGGAAGCACAAGGTTTCTTTCGAGAAAACTCATTTTCTTCTATGAACCATGCCGACTGTAAGTAAAAGCACGGTAACAACAGTGCTTTTCAGGGAGCTTCGGGGCCGCATCAACGGAGCTTTCATTATGGGAAAACTAGCCTTGTGCCATCAGTCTCTAATTTCTAGGTTGACACGCAGCATACACGCAGGAGCAGAGCTTCCTGGTTCTACGCAGTGTTCTGGTACTGAAACGGGTGCTGAAGCAAGTCCGCTAGGAGTGTTGAAAAGCTTACTACCTTGAAACTAAAGCAGAACAACGATGAAGGCCTCATGGAGCTGCTGCACGCCTCTCGTTTTGCAAGGATAATCAGGGCCTTACTTCGAAGCTTGGGCTCACGTTGACTTTCACTTTAGGTATAGCGCAGAGCAGGGTGAGCTTCCAACAAGGAACTGGAAACCCAAGGTTTCTTAGGAGAAAACTCATTTTCTTCTCAGAACCATGCCGGCAGTGAGGAAAACCCCGGCAACAACAATGTTTTTCAGGTAGCTTCGAGGCCGCATGAACGGAGCTTTCATAATGGGAAAAGAAGCCTTATGCCATCAGTCTCCAATTTCTAGGTTGACACGCAGCATACACGCAGGACCAGAGCTTACTGTCTCTACGCAGTGTTCTGGTACCGAAACGGTTGCCTAAGCAAAGTCCCTAGGAGTCTTGGAAAGCTTACTACCGTGAAACTAAAGCAGAACAGCGATGAAGGCCTCATGGAGCTGCTGCACGCCTCCCGTTTTGCCAGCATAATCAGGGCCTTACTTCGAGGCTAGTGCTCACATTGACTTTCACGTTTGGTATAGAGCAGAGCAGGGTGAGCTTCCAACTAGGAACTGGAAGCACAAGGTTTCTTTCGAGAAAACTCATTTTCTTCTATGAACCATGCCGGCTGTAAGTAAAAGCACGGTAACAACAGTGCTTTTCAGGGAGCTTCGGGGCCGCATCAACGGAGCTTTCATAATGGGAAAACTAGCCTTGTGCCATCAGTCTCTAATTTCTAGGTTGACACGCAGCATACACGCAGGAGCAGAGCTTCCTGGTTCTACGCAGTGTTCTGGTACTGAAACGGGTGCTGAAGCAAGTCCGCTAGGAGTGTTGAAAAGCTTACTACCTTGAAACTAAAGCAGAACAACGATGAAGGCCTCATGGAGCTGCTGCACGCCTCTCGTTTTGCAAGGATAATCAGAGCCTTATTTCGAAGCTTGGGCTCACGTTGACTTTCACTTTAGGTATAGCGCAGAGCAGGGTGAGCTTCCAACAAGGAACTGGAAACCCAAGGTTTCTTAGGAGAAAACTCATTTTCTTCTCAGAACCATGCCGGCAGTGAGGAAAACCCCGGCAACAACAATGCTTTTCAGGTAGCTTCGGGGCCGCATGAACGGAGCTTTCATAATGGGAAAAGAAGCCTTATGCCATCAGTCTCCAATTTCTAGGTTGACACGCAGCATACACGCAGGACCAGAGCTTACTGTCTCTACGCAGTGTTCTGGTACTGAAACGGTTGCTTAAGCAAAGTCCATAGGAGTCTTGGAAAGCTTACTACCGTGAAACTAAAGCAGAACAGCGATGAAGGCCTCATGGAGCTGCTGCACGCCTCCCGTTTTGCCAGCATAATCAGGGCCTTACTTCGAGGCTAGTGCTCACATTGACTTTCACGTTTGGTATAGAGCAGAGCAGGGTGAGCTTCCAACTAGGAACTGGAAGCACAAGGTTTCTTTCGAGAAAACTCATTTTCTTCTATGTGCCATGCCGGCTGTAAGTAAAAGCACGGTAACAACAGTGCTTTGCAGGAAGCTTCGGGGCCGCATCAACGGAGCTTTCAAAACGGAAAAACAAGCCTTGTGCCATCAGTCTCTAATTTCTAGGTTGACACGCAGCATACACGCAGGAGCAGAGCTTCCTGGTTCTACGCAGTGTTCTGGTACTGAAACGGGTGCTGAAGCAAGTCCGCTAGGAGTGTTGAAAAGCTTACTACCTTGAAACTAAAGCACAACAACGATGAAGGCCTCATGGAGCTGCTGCACGCCTCTCGTTTTGCAAGGATAATCAGGGCCTTACTTCGAAGCTTGGGCTCATGTTGACTTTGATTTTAGGTATAGCGCAGAGCAGGGTGAGCTTCCAACAAGGAACTGGAAACCCAAGGTTTCTTAGGAGAAAGCTCATTTTCTTCTCAGAACCATGCCGGCAGTGAGGAAAACCCCGGCAACAACAATGCTTTTCAGGTAGCTTCGAGGCCGCATGAACGGAGCTTTCATAATGGGAAAAGAAGCCTTATGCCTTCAGTCTCTAATTTCTAGGTTGACACGCAGCATACACGCAGGACCAGAGCTTACTGTCTCTACGCAGTGTTCTGGTACCGAAACGGTTGCTTAAGCAAAGTCCCTAGGAACTTTGGAAAGCTTACTACCGTGAAACTAAAGCAGAACAGCGATGAAGGCCTCATGGAGCTGCTGCTCGCCTCCCGTTTTGCAGGCATAATCAGGGCCTTACTTCGAGGCTAGTGCTCACATTGACTTTCACGTTTGGTATAGAGCAGAGCAGGGTGAGCTTCCAACTAGGAACTGGAAGCACAAGGTTTCTTTCGAGAAACTCATTTTCTTCTATGAACCATGCCGGCTGTAAGTAAAAGCACGGTAACAACAGTGCTTTTCAGGGAGCTTCGGGGCCGCATCAACGGAGCTTTCATTATGGGAAAACTAGCCTTGTGCCATCAGTCTCTACTTTCTAGGTTGACACGCAGCATACACGCAGGAGCAGAGCTTCCTGGTTCTACGCAGTGTTCTGGTACTGAAACGGGTGCTGAAGCAAGGCCCCTAGGAGTGTTGAAAAGCTTACTACCTTGAAACTAAAGCAGAACAACGATGAAGGCCTCATGGAGCTGCTGCACGCCTCTCGTTTTGCAAGGATAATCAGGGCCTTACTTCGAAGCTTGGGCTCACGTTGACTTTCACTTTAGGTATAGCGCAGAGCAGGGTGAGCTTCCAACAAGGAACTGGAAACCCAAGGTTTCTTAGGAGAAAACTCATTTTCTTCTCAGAACCATGCCGGCAGTGAGGAAAACCCCGGCAACAACAATGTTTTTCAGGTAGCTTCGAGGCCGCATGAACGGAGCTTTCATAATGGGAAAAGAAGCCTTATGCCATCAGTCTCCAATTTCTAGGTTGACACGCAGCATACACGCAGGACCAGAGCTTACTGTCTCTACGCAGTGTTCTGGTACTGAAACGGTTGCTTAAGCAAAGTCCCTAGGAGTCTTGGAAAGCTTACTACCGTGAAACTAAAGCAGAACAGCGATGAAGGCCTCATGGAGCTGCTGCACGCCTCCCGTTTTGCCAGCATAATCAGGGCCTTACTTCGAGGCTAGTGCTCACATTGACTTTCACGTTTGGTATAGAGCAGAGCAGGGTGAGCTTCCAACTAGGAACTGGAAGCACAAGGTTTCTTTCGAGAAAACTCATTTTCTTCTATGTGCCATGCCGGCTGTAAGTAAAAGCACGGTAACAACAGTGCTTTGCAGGAAGCTTCGGGGCCGCATCAACGGAGCTTTCAAAACGGAAAAACAAGCCTTGTGCCATCAGTCTCTAATTTCTAGGTTGACACGCAGCATACACGCAGGAGCAGAGCTTCCTGGTTCTACGCAGTGTTCTGGTACTGAAACGGGTGCTGAAGCAAGTCCGCTAGGAGTGTTGAAAAGCTTACTACCTTGAAACTAAAGCAGAACAACGATGAAGGCCTCATGGAGCTGCTGCACGCCTCTCTTTTTGCAAGGATAATCAGGGCCTTACTTCGAAGCTTGGGCTCACGTTGACTTTCACTTTAGGTATAGCGCAGAGCAGGGTGAGCTTCCAACAAGGAACTGGAAACCCAAGGTTTCTTAGGAGAAAACTCATTTTCTTCTCAGAACCATGCCGGCAGTGAGGAAAACCCCGGCAACAACAATGTTTTTCAGGTAGCTTCGAGGCCGCATGAACAGAGCTTTCATAATGGGAAAAGAAGCCTTATGCCATCAGTCTCCAATTTCTAGGTTGACACGCAGCATACACGCAGGACCAGAGCTTACTGTCTCTACGCAGTGTTCTGGTACCGAAACGGTTGCCTAAGCAAAGTCCCTAGGAGTCTTGGAAAGCTTACTACCGTGAAACTAAAGCAGAACAGCGATGAAGGCCTCATGGAGCTGCTGCACGCCTCCCGTTTTGCCAGCATAATCAGGGCCTTACTTCGAGGCTAGTGCTCACATTGACTTTCACGTTTGGTATAGAGCAGAGCAGGGTGAGCTTCCAACTAGGAACTGGAAGCACAAGGTTTCTTTCGAGAAAACTCATTTTCTTCTATGAACCATGCCGGCTGTAAGTAAAAGCACGGTAACAACAGTGCTTTTCAGGGAGCTTCGGGGCCGCATCAACGGAGCTTTCATAATGGGAAAACTAGCCTTGTGCCATCAGTCTCTACTTTCTAGGTTGACACGCAGCATACACGCAGGAGCAGAGCTTCCTGGTTCTACGCAGTGTTCTGGTACTGAAACGGGTGCTGAAGCAAGTCCGCTAGGAGTGTTGAAAAGCTTACTACCTTGAAACTAAAGCACAACAACGATGAAGGCCTCATGGAGCTGCTGCACGCCTCTCGTTTTGCAAGGATAATCAGGGCCTTACTTCGAAGCTTGGGCTCATGTTGACTTTGATTTTAGGTATAGCGCAGAGCAGGGTGAGCTTCCAACAAGGAACTGGAAACCCAAGGTTTCTTAGGAGAAAGCTCATTTTCTTCTCAGAACCATGCCGGCAGTGAGGAAAACCCCGGCAACAACAATGCTTTTCAGGTAGCTTCGAGGCCGCATGAACGGAGCTTTCATAATGGGAAAAGAAGCCTTATGCCTTCAGTCTCTAATTTCTAGGTTGACACGCAGCATACACGCAGGACCAGAGCTTACTGTCTCTACGCAGTGTTCTGGTACCGAAACGGTTGCTTAAGCAAAGTCCCTAGGAACGTTGGAAAGCTTACTACCGTGAAACTAAAGCAGAACAGCGATGAAGGCCTCATGGAGCTGCTGCTCGCCTCCCGTTTTGCCAGCATAATCAGGGCCTTACTTCGAGGCTAGTGCTCACATTGACTTTCACGTTTGGTATAGAGCAGAGCAGGGTGAGCTTCCAACTAGGAACTGGAAGCACAAGGTTTCTTTCGAGAAAACTCATTTTCTTCTATGAACCATGCCGGCTGTAAGTAAAAGCACGGTAACAACAGTGCTTTTCAGGGAGCTTCGGGGCCGCATCAACGGAGCTTTCATTATGGGAAAACTAGCCTTGTGCCATCAGTCTCTACTTTCTAGGTTGACACGCAGCATACACGCAGGAGCAGAGCTTCCTGGTTCTACGCAGTGTTCTGGTACTGAAACGGGTGCTGAAGCAAGTCCGCTAGGAGTGTTGAAAAGCTTACTACCTTGAAACTAAAGCAGAACAACGATGAAGGCCTCATGGAGCTGCTGCACGCCTCTCGTTTTGCAAGGATAATCAGGGCCTTACTTCGAAGCTTGGGCTCACGTTGACTTTCACTTTAGGTATAGCGCAGAGCAGGGTGAGCTTCCAACAAGGAACTGGAAACCCAAGGTTTCTTAGGAGAAAACTCATTTTCTTCTCAGAACCATGCCGGCAGTGAGGAAAACCCCGGCAACAACAATGTTTTTCAGGTAGCTTCGAGGCCGCATGAACGGAGCTTTCATAATGGGAAAAGAAGCCTTATGCCATCAGTCTCCAATTTCTAGGTTGACACGCAGCATACACGCAGGACCAGAGCTTACTGTCTCTACGCAGTGTTCTGGTACTGAAACGGTTGCTTAAGCAAAGTCCATAGGAGTCTTGGAAAGCTTACTACCGTGAAACTAAAGCAGAACAGCGATGAAGGCCTCATGGAGCTGCTGCACGCCTCCCGTTTTGCCAGCATAATCAGGGCCTTACTTCGAGGCTAGTGCTCACATTGACTTTCACGTTTGGTATAGAGCAGAGCAGGGTGAGCTTCCAACTAGGAACTGGAAGCACAAGGTTTCTTTCGAGAAAACTCATTTTCTTCTATGTGCCATGCCGGCTGTAAGTAAAAGCACGGTAACAACAGTGCTTTGCAGGAAGCTTCGGGGCCGCATCAACGGAGCTTTCAAAACGGAAAAACAAGCCTTGTGCCATCAGTCTCTAATTTCTAGGTTGACACGCAGCATACACGCAGGAGCAGAGCTTCCTGGTTCTACGCAGTGTTCTGGTACTGAAACGGGTGCTGAAGCAAGTCCGCTAGGAGTGTTGAAAAGCTTACTACCTTGAAACTAAAGCACAACAACGATGAAGGCCTCATGGAGCTGCTGCACGCCTCTCGTTTTGCAAGGATAATCAGGGCCTTACTTCGAAGCTTGGGCTCATGTTGACTTTGATTTTAGGTATAGCGCAGAGCAGGGTGAGCTTCCAACAAGGAACTGGAAACCCAAGGTTTCTTAGGAGAAAGCTCATTTTCTTCTCAGAACCATGCCGGCAGTGAGGAAAACCCCGGCAACAACAATGCTTTTCAGGTAGCTTCGAGGCCGCATGAACGGAGCTTTCATAATGGGAAAAGAAGCCTTATGCCTTCAGTCTCTAATTTCTAGGTTGACACGCAGCATACACGCAGGACCAGAGCTTACTGTCTCTACGCAGTGTTCTGGTACCGAAACGGTTGCTTAAGCAAAGTCCCTAGGAACGTTGGAAAGCTTACTACCGTGAAACTAAAGCAGAACAGCGATGAAGGCCTCATGGAGCTGCTGCTCGCCTCCCGTTTTGCCAGCATAATCAGGGCCTTACTTCGAGGCTAGTGCTCACATTGACTTTCACGTTTGGTATAGAGCAGAGCAGGGTGAGCTTCCAACTAGGAACTGGAAGCACAAGGTTTCTTTCGAGAAAACTCATTTTCTTCTATGAACCATGCCGGCTGTAAGTAAAAGCACGGTAACAACAGTGCTTTTCAGGGAGCTTCGGGGCCGCATCAACGGAGCTTTCATTATGGGAAAACTAGCCTTGTGCCATCAGTCTCTACTTTCTAGGTTGACACGCAGCATACACGCAGGAGCAGAGCTTCCTGGTTCTACGCAGTGTTCTGGTACTGAAACGGGTGCTGAAGCAAGGCCCCTAGGAGTGTTGAAAAGCTTACTACCTTGAAACTAAAGCAGAACAACGATGAAGGCCTCATGGAGCTGCTGCACGCCTCTCGTTTTGCAAGGATAATCAGGGCCTTACTTCGAAGCTTGGGCTCACGTTGACTTTCACTTTAGGTATAGCGCAGAGCAGGGTGAGCTTCCAACAAGGAACTGGAAACCCAAGGTTTCTTAGGAGAAAACTCATTTTCTTCTCAGAACCATGCCGGCAGTGAGGAAAACCCCGGCAACAACAATGTTTTTCAGGTAGCTTCGAGGCCGCATGAACGGAGCTTTCATAATGGGAAAAGAAGCCTTATGCCATCAGTCTCCAATTTCTAGGTTGACACGCAGCATACACGCAGGACCAGAGCTTACTGTCTCTACGCAGTGTTCTGGTACTGAAACGGTTGCTTAAGCAAAGTCCCTAGGAGTCTTGGAAAGCTTACTACCGTGAAACTAAAGCAGAACAGCGATGAAGGCCTCATGGAGCTGCTGCACGCCTCCCGTTTTGCCAGCATAATCAGGGCCTTACTTCGAGGCTAGTGCTCACATTGACTTTCACGTTTGGTATAGAGCAGAGCAGGGTGAGCTTCCAACTAGGAACTGGAAGCACAAGGTTTCTTTCGAGAAAACTCATTTTCTTCTATGTGCCATGCCGGCTGTAAGTAAAAGCACGGTAACAACAGTGCTTTGCAGGAAGCTTCGGGGCCGCATCAACGGAGCTTTCAAAACGGAAAAACAAGCCTTGTGCCATCAGTCTCTAATTTCTAGGTTGACACGCAGCATACACGCAGGAGCAGAGCTTCCTGGTTCTACGCAGTGTTCTGGTACTGAAACGGGTGCTGAAGCAAGGCCCCTAGGAGTGTTGAAAAGCTTACTACCTTGAAACTAAAGCAGAACAACGATGTAGGCCTCATGGAGCTGCTGCACGCCTCTCGTTTTACAAGGGTAATCAGGGCCTTACTTCGAAGCTTGGGCTCACGTTGACTTTCACTTTAGGTATAGCGCAGAGCAGGGTGAGCTTCCAACAAGGAACTGGAAACCCAAGGTTTTTAGGAGAAAACTCATTTTTTTCTCAGAACCATGCTGGCAGTGAGGAAAACCCCGGCAACAACAATGCTTTTCAGGTAGCTTCGAGGCCGCATGAACGGAGCTTTCATAATGGCAAAAGAAGCCTTATGCCATCAGTCTCCAATTTCTAGGTTGACACGCAGCATACACGCAGGACCAGAGCTTACTGTCTCTACGCAGTGTTCTGGTATCGAAACGGTTGCTTAAGCAAAGTCCCTAGGAACGTTGGAAAGCTTACTACCGTGAAACTAAAGCAGAACAGCGATGAAGGCCGCATGGAGCTGCTGCACGCCTCCCGTTTTGCCAGCATAATCAGGGCCTTACTTCGAGGCTAGTGCTCACATTGACTTTCACGTTTGGTATAGAGCAGAGCAGGGTGAGGTTCCAAGTAGGAACTGGAAGCACAAGGTTTCTTTCGAGAAAACTCATTTTCTTCTATGTGCCATGCCGGCTGTAAGTAAAAGCACGGTAACAACAGTGTTTTGCAGGAAGCTTCGAGGCAGCATGAATGGAGCTTTCAAAACGGAAAAACAAGCCTTGTGCCATCAGTCTCTAATTTCTAGGTTGACACGCAGCATACACGCAGGAGCAGAGCTTCCTAGTTCTACGCAGTGTTCTGGTACTGAAACGGGTGCTGAAGCAAGTCCTCTAGGAGTGTTGAAAAGCTTACTACCTTGAAACTAAAGCAGAACAACGATGAAGGCCTCATGGAGCTGCTGCACGCCTCTCGTTTTGCAAGGATAATCAGGACCTTACTTCGAAGCTTGGGCTCACGTTGACTTTGATTTTAGGTATAGCGCAGAGCAGGGTGAGCTTCCAACAAGGAACTGGAAACCCAAGGTTTCTTAGGAGAAAGCTCATTTTCTTCTCAGAACCATGCCGGCAGTGAGGAAAACCCCGGCAACAACAATGCTTTTCAGGTAGCTTCGAGGACGCATGAACGGAGCTTTCATAATGGGAAAAGAAGCCTTATGCCTTCAGTCTCTAATTTCTAGGTTGACACGCAGCATACACGCAGGACCAGAGCTTACTGTCTCTACGCAGTGTTCTGGTACCGAAACGGTTGCTTAAGCAAAGTCCCTAGGAACGTTGGAAAGCTTACTACCGTGAAACTAAAGCAGAACAGCGATGAAGGCCTCATGGAGCTGCTGCTCGCCTCCCGTTTTGCCAGCATAATCAGGGCCTTACTTCGAGGCTAGTGCTCACATTGACTTTCACGTTTGGTATAGAGCAGAGCAGGGTGAGCTTCCAACTAGGAACTGGAAGCACAAGGTTTCTTTCGAGAAAACTCATTTTCTTCTATGAACCATGCCGACTGTAAGTAAAAGCACGGTAACAACAGTGCTTTTCAGGGAGCTTCGGGGCCGCATCAACGGAGCTTTCATTATGGGAAAACTAGCCTTGTGCCATCAGTCTCTAATTTCTAGGTTGACACGCAGCATACACGCAGGAGCAGAGCTTCCTGGTTCTACGCAGTGTTCTGGTACTGAAACGGGTGCTGAAGCAAGTCCGCTAGGAGTGTTGAAAAGCTTACTACCTTGAAACTAAAGCAGAACAACGATGAAGGCCTCATGGAGCTGCTGCACGCCTCTCGTTTTGCAAGGATAATCAGGGCCTTACTTCGAAGCTTGGGCTCACGTTGACTTTCACTTTAGGTATAGCGCAGAGCAGGGTGAGCTTCCAACAAGGAACTGGAAACCCAAGGTTTCTTAGGAGAAAACTCATTTTCTTCTCAGAACCATGCCGGCAGTGAGGAAAACCCCGGCAACAACAATGTTTTTCAGGTAGCTTCGAGGCCGCATGAACGGAGCTTTCATAATGGGAAAAGAAGCCTTATGCCATCAGTCTCCAATTTCTAGGTTGACACGCAGCATACACGCAGGACCAGAGCTTACTGTCTCTACGCAGTGTTCTGGTACCGAAACGGTTGCCTAAGCAAAGTCCCTAGGAGTCTTGGAAAGCTTACTACCGTGAAACTAAAGCAGAACAGCGATGAAGGCCTCATGGAGCTGCTGCACGCCTCCCGTTTTGCCAGCATAATCAGGGCCTTACTTCGAGGCTAGTGCTCACATTGACTTTCACGTTTGGTATAGAGCAGAGCAGGGTGAGCTTCCAACTAGGAACTGGAAGCACAAGGTTTCTTTCGAGAAAACTCATTTTCTTCTATGAACCATGCCGGCTGTAAGTAAAAGCACGGTAACAACAGTGCTTTTCAGGGAGCTTCGGGGCCGCATCAACGGAGCTTTCATAATGGGAAAACTAGCCTTGTGCCATCAGTCTCTAATTTCTAGGTTGACACGCAGCATACACGCAGGAGCAGAGCTTCCTGGTTCTACGCAGTGTTCTGGTACTGAAACGGGTGCTGAAGCAAGTCCGCTAGGAGTGTTGAAAAGCTTACTACCTTGAAACTAAAGCAGAACAACGATGAAGGCCTCATGGAGCTGCTGCACGCCTCTCGTTTTGCAAGGATAATCAGAGCCTTATTTCGAAGCTTGGGCTCACGTTGACTTTCACTTTAGGTATAGCGCAGAGCAGGGTGAGCTTCCAACAAGGAACTGGAAACCCAAGGTTTCTTAGGAGAAAACTCATTTTCTTCTCAGAACCATGCCGGCAGTGAGGAAAACCCCGGCAACAACAATGCTTTTCAGGTAGCTTCGGGGCCGCATGAACGGAGCTTTCATAATGGGAAAAGAAGCCTTATGCCATCAGTCTCCAATTTCTAGGTTGACACGCAGCATACACGCAGGACCAGAGCTTACTGTCTCTACGCAGTGTTCTGGTACTGAAACGGTTGCTTAAGCAAAGTCCATAGGAGTCTTGGAAAGCTTACTACCGTGAAACTAAAGCAGAACAGCGATGAAGGCCTCATGGAGCTGCTGCACGCCTCCCGTTTTGCCAGCATAATCAGGGCCTTACTTCGAGGCTAGTGCTCACATTGACTTTCACGTTTGGTATAGAGCAGAGCAGGGTGAGCTTCCAACTAGGAACTGGAAGCACAAGGTTTCTTTCGAGAAAACTCATTTTCTTCTATGTGCCATGCCGGCTGTAAGTAAAAGCACGGTAACAACAGTGCTTTGCAGGAAGCTTCGGGGCCGCATCAACGGAGCTTTCAAAACGGAAAAACAAGCCTTGTGCCATCAGTCTCTAATTTCTAGGTTGACACGCAGCATACACGCAGGAGCAGAGCTTCCTGGTTCTACGCAGTGTTCTGGTACTGAAACGGGTGCTGAAGCAAGTCCGCTAGGAGTGTTGAAAAGCTTACTACCTTGAAACTAAAGCACAACAACGATGAAGGCCTCATGGAGCTGCTGCACGCCTCTCGTTTTGCAAGGATAATCAGGGCCTTACTTCGAAGCTTGGGCTCATGTTGACTTTGATTTTAGGTATAGCGCAGAGCAGGGTGAGCTTCCAACAAGGAACTGGAAACCCAAGGTTTCTTAGGAGAAAGCTCATTTTCTTCTCAGAACCATGCCGGCAGTGAGGAAAACCCCGGCAACAACAATGCTTTTCAGGTAGCTTCGAGGCCGCATGAACGGAGCTTTCATAATGGGAAAAGAAGCCTTATGCCTTCAGTCTCTAATTTCTAGGTTGACACGCAGCATACACGCAGGACCAGAGCTTACTGTCTCTACGCAGTGTTCTGGTACCGAAACGGTTGCTTAAGCAAAGTCCCTAGGAACTTTGGAAAGCTTACTACCGTGAAACTAAAGCAGAACAGCGATGAAGGCCTCATGGAGCTGCTGCTCGCCTCCCGTTTTGCAGGCATAATCAGGGCCTTACTTCGAGGCTAGTGCTCACATTGACTTTCACGTTTGGTATAGAGCAGAGCAGGGTGAGCTTCCAACTAGGAACTGGAAGCACAAGGTTTCTTTCGAGAAACTCATTTTCTTCTATGAACCATGCCGGCTGTAAGTAAAAGCACGGTAACAACAGTGCTTTTCAGGGAGCTTCGGGGCCGCATCAACGGAGCTTTCATTATGGGAAAACTAGCCTTGTGCCATCAGTCTCTACTTTCTAGGTTGACACGCAGCATACACGCAGGAGCAGAGCTTCCTGGTTCTACGCAGTGTTCTGGTACTGAAACGGGTGCTGAAGCAAGGCCCCTAGGAGTGTTGAAAAGCTTACTACCTTGAAACTAAAGCAGAACAACGATGAAGGCCTCATGGAGCTGCTGCACGCCTCTCGTTTTGCAAGGATAATCAGGGCCTTACTTCGAAGCTTGGGCTCACGTTGACTTTCACTTTAGGTATAGCGCAGAGCAGGGTGAGCTTCCAACAAGGAACTGGAAACCCAAGGTTTCTTAGGAGAAAACTCATTTTCTTCTCAGAACCATGCCGGCAGTGAGGAAAACCCCGGCAACAACAATGTTTTTCAGGTAGCTTCGAGGCCGCATGAACGGAGCTTTCATAATGGGAAAAGAAGCCTTATGCCATCAGTCTCCAATTTCTAGGTTGACACGCAGCATACACGCAGGACCAGAGCTTACTGTCTCTACGCAGTGTTCTGGTACTGAAACGGTTGCTTAAGCAAAGTCCCTAGGAGTCTTGGAAAGCTTACTACCGTGAAACTAAAGCAGAACAGCGATGAAGGCCTCATGGAGCTGCTGCACGCCTCCCGTTTTGCCAGCATAATCAGGGCCTTACTTCGAGGCTAGTGCTCACATTGACTTTCACGTTTGGTATAGAGCAGAGCAGGGTGAGCTTCCAACTAGGAACTGGAAGCACAAGGTTTCTTTCGAGAAAACTCATTTTCTTCTATGTGCCATGCCGGCTGTAAGTAAAAGCACGGTAACAACAGTGCTTTGCAGGAAGCTTCGGGGCCGCATCAACGGAGCTTTCAAAACGGAAAAACAAGCCTTGTGCCATCAGTCTCTAATTTCTAGGTTGACACGCAGCATACACGCAGGAGCAGAGCTTCCTGGTTCTACGCAGTGTTCTGGTACTGAAACGGGTGCTGAAGCAAGTCCGCTAGGAGTGTTGAAAAGCTTACTACCTTGAAACTAAAGCAGAACAACGATGAAGGCCTCATGGAGCTGCTGCACGCCTCTCTTTTTGCAAGGATAATCAGGGCCTTACTTCGAAGCTTGGGCTCACGTTGACTTTCACTTTAGGTATAGCGCAGAGCAGGGTGAGCTTCCAACAAGGAACTGGAAACCCAAGGTTTCTTAGGAGAAAACTCATTTTCTTCTCAGAACCATGCCGGCAGTGAGGAAAACCCCGGCAACAACAATGTTTTTCAGGTAGCTTCGAGGCCGCATGAACAGAGCTTTCATAATGGGAAAAGAAGCCTTATGCCATCAGTCTCCAATTTCTAGGTTGACACGCAGCATACACGCAGGACCAGAGCTTACTGTCTCTACGCAGTGTTCTGGTACCGAAACGGTTGCCTAAGCAAAGTCCCTAGGAGTCTTGGAAAGCTTACTACCGTGAAACTAAAGCAGAACAGCGATGAAGGCCTCATGGAGCTGCTGCACGCCTCCCGTTTTGCCAGCATAATCAGGGCCTTACTTCGAGGCTAGTGCTCACATTGACTTTCACGTTTGGTATAGAGCAGAGCAGGGTGAGCTTCCAACTAGGAACTGGAAGCACAAGGTTTCTTTCGAGAAAACTCATTTTCTTCTATGAACCATGCCGGCTGTAAGTAAAAGCACGGTAACAACAGTGCTTTTCAGGGAGCTTCGGGGCCGCATCAACGGAGCTTTCATAATGGGAAAACTAGCCTTGTGCCATCAGTCTCTACTTTCTAGGTTGACACGCAGCATACACGCAGGAGCAGAGCTTCCTGGTTCTACGCAGTGTTCTGGTACTGAAACGGGTGCTGAAGCAAGTCCGCTAGGAGTGTTGAAAAGCTTACTACCTTGAAACTAAAGCAGAACAACGATGAAGGCCTCATGGAGCTGCTGCACGCCTCTCGTTTTGCAAGGATAATCAGGACCTTACTTCGAAGCTTGGGCTCACGTTGACTTTGATTTTAGGTATAGCGCAGAGCAGGGTGAGCTTCCAACAAGGAACTGGAAACCCAAGGTTTCTTAGGAGAAAGCTCATTTTCTTCTCAGAACCATGCCGGCAGTGAGGAAAACCCCGGCAACAACAATGCTTTTCAGGTAGCTTCGAGGACGCATGAACGGAGCTTTCATAATGGGAAAAGAAGCCTTATGCCTTCAGTCTCTAATTTCTAGGTTGACACGCAGCATACACGCAGGACCAGAGCTTACTGTCTCTACGCAGTGTTCTGGTACCGAAACGGTTGCTTAAGCAAAGTCCCTAGGAACGTTGGAAAGCTTACTACCGTGAAACTAAAGCAGAACAGCGATGAAGGCCTCATGGAGCTGCTGCTCGCCTCCCGTTTTGCCAGCATAATCAGGGCCTTACTTCGAGGCTAGTGCTCACATTGACTTTCACGTTTGGTATAGAGCAGAGCAGGGTGAGCTTCCAACTAGGAACTGGAAGCACAAGGTTTCTTTCGAGAAAACTCATTTTCTTCTATGAACCATGCCGACTGTAAGTAAAAGCACGGTAACAACAGTGCTTTTCAGGGAGCTTCGGGGCCGCATCAACGGAGCTTTCATTATGGGAAAACTAGCCTTGTGCCATCAGTCTCTAATTTCTAGGTTGACACGCAGCATACACGCAGGAGCAGAGCTTCCTGGTTCTACGCAGTGTTCTGGTACTGAAACGGGTGCTGAAGCAAGTCCGCTAGGAGTGTTGAAAAGCTTACTACCTTGAAACTAAAGCAGAACAACGATGAAGGCCTCATGGAGCTGCTGCACGCCTCTCGTTTTGCAAGGATAATCAGGGCCTTACTTCGAAGCTTGGGCTCACGTTGACTTTCACTTTAGGTATAGCGCAGAGCAGGGTGAGCTTCCAACAAGGAACTGGAAACCCAAGGTTTCTTAGGAGAAAACTCATTTTCTTCTCAGAACCATGCCGGCAGTGAGGAAAACCCCGGCAACAACAATGTTTTTCAGGTAGCTTCGAGGCCGCATGAACGGAGCTTTCATAATGGGAAAAGAAGCCTTATGCCATCAGTCTCCAATTTCTAGGTTGACACGCAGCATACACGCAGGACCAGAGCTTACTGTCTCTACGCAGTGTTCTGGTACCGAAACGGTTGCCTAAGCAAAGTCCCTAGGAGTCTTGGAAAGCTTACTACCGTGAAACTAAAGCAGAACAGCGATGAAGGCCTCATGGAGCTGCTGCACGCCTCCCGTTTTGCCAGCATAATCAGGGCCTTACTTCGAGGCTAGTGCTCACATTGACTTTCACGTTTGGTATAGAGCAGAGCAGGGTGAGCTTCCAACTAGGAACTGGAAGCACAAGGTTTCTTTCGAGAAAACTCATTTTCTTCTATGAACCATGCCGGCTGTAAGTAAAAGCACGGTAACAACAGTGCTTTTCAGGGAGCTTCGGGGCCGCATCAACGGAGCTTTCATAATGGGAAAACTAGCCTTGTGCCATCAGTCTCTAATTTCTAGGTTGACACGCAGCATACACGCAGGAGCAGAGCTTCCTGGTTCTACGCAGTGTTCTGGTACTGAAACGGGTGCTGAAGCAAGTCCGCTAGGAGTGTTGAAAAGCTTACTACCTTGAAACTAAAGCAGAACAACGATGAAGGCCTCATGGAGCTGCTGCACGCCTCTCGTTTTGCAAGGATAATCAGAGCCTTATTTCGAAGCTTGGGCTCACGTTGACTTTCACTTTAGGTATAGCGCAGAGCAGGGTGAGCTTCCAACAAGGAACTGGAAACCCAAGGTTTCTTAGGAGAAAACTCATTTTCTTCTCAGAACCATGCCGGCAGTGAGGAAAACCCCGGCAACAACAATGCTTTTCAGGTAGCTTCGGGGCCGCATGAACGGAGCTTTCATAATGGGAAAAGAAGCCTTATGCCATCAGTCTCCAATTTCTAGGTTGACACGCAGCATACACGCAGGACCAGAGCTTACTGTCTCTACGCAGTGTTCTGGTACTGAAACGGTTGCTTAAGCAAAGTCCATAGGAGTCTTGGAAAGCTTACTACCGTGAAACTAAAGCAGAACAGCGATGAAGGCCTCATGGAGCTGCTGCACGCCTCCCGTTTTGCCAGCATAATCAGGGCCTTACTTCGAGGCTAGTGCTCACATTGACTTTCACGTTTGGTATAGAGCAGAGCAGGGTGAGCTTCCAACTAGGAACTGGAAGCACAAGGTTTCTTTCGAGAAAACTCATTTTCTTCTATGTGCCATGCCGGCTGTAAGTAAAAGCACGGTAACAACAGTGCTTTGCAGGAAGCTTCGGGGCCGCATCAACGGAGCTTTCAAAACGGAAAAACAAGCCTTGTGCCATCAGTCTCTAATTTCTAGGTTGACACGCAGCATACACGCAGGAGCAGAGCTTCCTGGTTCTACGCAGTGTTCTGGTACTGAAACGGGTGCTGAAGCAAGTCCGCTAGGAGTGTTGAAAAGCTTACTACCTTGAAACTAAAGCACAACAACGATGAAGGCCTCATGGAGCTGCTGCACGCCTCTCGTTTTGCAAGGATAATCAGGGCCTTACTTCGAAGCTTGGGCTCATGTTGACTTTGATATTAGGTATAGCGCAGAGCAGGGTGAGCTTCCAACAAGGAACTGGAAACCCAAGGTTTCTTAGGAGAAAGCTCATTTTCTTCTCAGAACCATGCCGGCAGTGAGGAAAACCCCGGCAACAACAATGCTTTTCAGGTAGCTTCGAGGCCGCATGAACGGAGCTTTCATAATGGGAAAAGAAGCCTTATGCCTTCAGTCTCTAATTTCTAGGTTGACACGCAGCATACACGCAGGACCAGAGCTTACTGTCTCTACGCAGTGTTCTGGTACCGAAACGGTTGCTTAAGCAAAGTCCCTAGGAACTTTGGAAAGCTTACTACCGTGAAACTAAAGCAGAACAGCGATGAAGGCCTCATGGAGCTGCTGCTCGCCTCCCGTTTTGCAGGCATAATCAGGGCCTTACTTCGAGGCTAGTGCTCACATTGACTTTCACGTTTGGTATAGAGCAGAGCAGGGTGAGCTTCCAAATAGGAACTGGAAGCACAAGGTTTCTTTCGAGAAACTCATTTTCTTCTATGAACCATGCCGGCTGTAAGTAAAAGCACGGTAACAACAGTGCTTTTCAGGGAGCTTCGGGGCCGCATCAACGGAGCTTTCATTATGGGAAAACTAGCCTTGTGCCATCAGTCTCTACTTTCTAGGTTGACACGCAGCATACACGCAGGAGCAGAGCTTCCTGGTTCTACGCAGTGTTCTGGTACTGAAACGGGTGCTGAAGCAAGGCCCCTAGGAGTGTTGAAAAGCTTACTACCTTGAAACTAAAGCAGAACAACGATGAAGGCCTCATGGAGCTGCTGCACGCCTCTCGTTTTGCAAGGATAATCAGGGCCTTACTTCGAAGCTTGGGCTCACGTTGACTTTCACTTTAGGTATAGCGCAGAGCAGGGTGAGCTTCCAACAAGGAACTGGAAACCCAAGGTTTCTTAGGAGAAAACTCATTTTCTTCTCAGAACCATGCCGGCAGTGAGGAAAACCCCGGCAACAACAATGTTTTTCAGGTAGCTTCGAGGCCGCATGAACGGAGCTTTCATAATGGGAAAAGAAGCCTTATGCCATCAGTCTCCAATTTCTAGGTTGACACGCAGCATACACGCAGGACCAGAGCTTACTGTCTCTACGCAGTGTTCTGGTACTGAAACGGTTGCTTAAGCAAAGTCCCTAGGAGTCTTGGAAAGCTTACTACCGTGAAACTAAAGCAGAACAGCGATGAAGGCCTCATGGAGCTGCTGCACGCCTCCCGTTTTGCCAGCATAATCAGGGCCTTACTTCGAGGCTAGTGCTCACATTGACTTTCACGTTTGGTATAGAGCAGAGCAGGGTGAGCTTCCAACTAGGAACTGGAAGCACAAGGTTTCTTTCGAGAAAACTCATTTTCTTCTATGTGCCATGCCGGCTGTAAGTAAAAGCACGGTAACAACAGTGCTTTGCAGGAAGCTTCGGGGCCGCATCAACGGAGCTTTCAAAACGGAAAAACAAGCCTTGTGCCATCAGTCTCTAATTTCTAGGTTGACACGCAGCATACACGCAGGAGCAGAGCTTCCTGGTTCTACGCAGTGTTCTGGTACTGAAACGGGTGCTGAAGCAAGTCCGCTAGGAGTGTTGAAAAGCTTACTACCTTGAAACTAAAGCAGAACAACGATGAAGGCCTCATGGAGCTGCTGCACGCCTCTCTTTTTGCAAGGATAATCAGGGCCTTACTTCGAAGCTTGGGCTCACGTTGACTTTCACTTTAGGTATAGCGCAGAGCAGGGTGAGCTTCCAACAAGGAACTGGAAACCCAAGGTTTCTTAGGAGAAAACTCATTTTCTTCTCAGAACCATGCCGGCAGTGAGGAAAACCCCGGCAACAACAATGTTTTTCAGGTAGCTTCGAGGCCGCATGAACAGAGCTTTCATAATGGGAAAAGAAGCCTTATGCCATCAGTCTCCAATTTCTAGGTTGACACGCAGCATACACGCAGGACCAGAGCTTACTGTCTCTACGCAGTGTTCTGGTACCGAAACGGTTGCCTAAGCAAAGTCCCTAGGAGTCTTGGAAAGCTTACTACCGTGAAACTAAAGCAGAACAGCGATGAAGGCCTCATGGAGCTGCTGCACGCCTCCCGTTTTGCCAGCATAATCAGGGCCTTACTTCGAGGCTAGTGCTCACATTGACTTTCACGTTTGGTATAGAGCAGAGCAGGGTGAGCTTCCAACTAGGAACTGGAAGCACAAGGTTTCTTTCGAGAAAACTCATTTTCTTCTATGAACCATGCCGGCTGTAAGTAAAAGCACGGTAACAACAGTGCTTTTCAG
Source organism: Eubalaena glacialis (assembly GCF_028564815.1). Lineage (NCBI taxonomy): Eukaryota > Metazoa > Chordata > Mammalia > Artiodactyla > Balaenidae > Eubalaena > Eubalaena glacialis. The sequence goes on from NC_083731.1 coordinate 50,021,147, forward strand.
GGAGCTTCGGGGCCGCATCAACGGAGCTTTCATAATGGGAAAACTAGCCTTGTGCCATCAGTCTCTACTTTCTAGGTTGACACGCAGCATACACGCAGGAGCAGAGCTTCCTGGTTCTACGCAGTGTTCTGGTACTGAAACGGGTGCTGAAGCAAGTCCGCTAGGAGTGTTGAAAAGCTTACTACCTTGAAACTAAAGCACAACAACGATGAAGGCCTCATGGAGCTGCTGCACGCCTCTCGTTTTGCAAGGATAATCAGGGCCTTACTTCGAAGCTTGGGCTCATGTTGACTTTGATTTTAGGTATAGCGCAGAGCAGGGTGAGCTTCCAACAAGGAACTGGAAACCCAAGGTTTCTTAGGAGAAAGCTCATTTTCTTCTCAGAACCATGCCGGCAGTGAGGAAAACCCCGGCAACAACAATGCTTTTCAGGTAGCTTCGAGGCCGCATGAACGGAGCTTTCATAATGGGAAAAGAAGCCTTATGCCTTCAGTCTCTAATTTCTAGGTTGACACGCAGCATACACGCAGGACCAGAGCTTACTGTCTCTACGCAGTGTTCTGGTACCGAAACGGTTGCTTAAGCAAAGTCCCTAGGAACGTTGGAAAGCTTACTACCGTGAAACTAAAGCAGAACAGCGATGAAGGCCTCATGGAGCTGCTGCTCGCCTCCCGTTTTGCCAGCATAATCAGGGCCTTACTTCGAGGCTAGTGCTCACATTGACTTTCACGTTTGGTATAGAGCAGAGCAGGGTGAGCTTCCAACTAGGAACTGGAAGCACAAGGTTTCTTTCGAGAAAACTCATTTTCTTCTATGAACCATGCCGGCTGTAAGTAAAAGCACGGTAACAACAGTGCTTTTCAGGGAGCTTCGGGGCCGCATCAACGGAGCTTTCATTATGGGAAAACTAGCCTTGTGCCATCAGTCTCTACTTTCTAGGTTGACACGCAGCATACACGCAGGAGCAGAGCTTCCTGGTTCTACGCAGTGTTCTGGTACTGAAACGGGTGCTGAAGCAAGTCCGCTAGGAGTGTTGAAAAGCTTACTACCTTGAAACTAAAGCAGAACAACGATGAAGGCCTCATGGAGCTGCTGCACGCCTCTCGTTTTGCAAGGATAATCAGGGCCTTACTTCGAAGCTTGGGCTCACGTTGACTTTCACTTTAGGTATAGCGCAGAGCAGGGTGAGCTTCCAACAAGGAACTGGAAACCCAAGGTTTCTTAGGAGAAAACTCATTTTCTTCTCAGAACCATGCCGGCAGTGAGGAAAACCCCGGCAACAACAATGTTTTTCAGGTAGCTTCGAGGCCGCATGAACGGAGCTTTCATAATGGGAAAAGAAGCCTTATGCCATCAGTCTCCAATTTCTAGGTTGACACGCAGCATACACGCAGGACCAGAGCTTACTGTCTCTACGCAGTGTTCTGGTACTGAAACGGTTGCTTAAGCAAAGTCCCTAGGAGTCTTGGAAAGCTTACTACCGTGAAACTAAAGCAGAACAGCGATGAAGGCCTCATGGAGCTGCTGCACGCCTCCCGTTTTGCCAGCATAATCAGGGCCTTACTTCGAGGCTAGTGCTCACATTGACTTTCACGTTTGGTATAGAGCAGAGCAGGGTGAGCTTCCAACTAGGAACTGGAAGCACAAGGTTTCTTTCGAGAAAACTCATTTTCTTCTATGTGCCATGCCGGCTGTAAGTAAAAGCACGGTAACAACAGTGCTTTGCAGGAAGCTTCGGGGCCGCATCAACGGAGCTTTCAAAACGGAAAAACAAGCCTTGTGCCATCAGTCTCTAATTTCTAGGTTGACACGCAGCATACACGCAGGAGCAGAGCTTCCTGGTTCTACGCAGTGTTCTGGTACTGAAACGGGTGCTGAAGCAAGTCCGCTAGGAGTGTTGAAAAGCTTACTACCTTGAAACTAAAGCACAACAACGATGAAGGCCTCATGGAGCTGCTGCACGCCTCTCGTTTTGCAAGGATAATCAGGGCCTTACTTCGAAGCTTGGGCTCACGTTGACTTTCACTTTAGGTATAGCGCAGAGCAGGGTGAGCTTCCAACAAGGAACTGGAAACCCAAGGTTTCTTAGGAGAAAACTCATTTTCTTCTCAGAACCATGCCGGCAGTGAGGAAAACCCCGGCAACAACAATGTTTTTCAGGTAGCTTCGAGGCCGCATGAACGGAGCTTTCAAAATGGGAAAAGAAGCCTTATGCCATCAGTCTCCAATTTCTAGGTTGACACGCAGCATACACGCAGGACCAGAGCTTACTGTCTCTACGCAGTGTTCTGGTACCGAAACGGTTGCCTAAGCAAAGTCCCTAGGAGTCTTGGAAAGCTTACTACCGTGAAACTAAAGCAGAACAGCGATGAAGGCCTCATGGAGCTGCTGCACGCCTCCCGTTTTGCCAGCATAATCAGGGCCTTACTTCGAGGCTAGTGCTCACATTGACTTTCACGTTTGGTATAGAGCAGAGCAGGGTGAGCTTCCAACTAGGAACTGGAAGCACAAGGTTTCTTTCGAGAAAACTCATTTTCTTCTATGAACCATGCCGGCTGTAAGTAAAAGCACGGTAACAACAGTGCTTTTCAGGGAGCTTCGGGGCCGCATCAACGGAGCTTTCATAATGGGAAAACTAGCCTTGTGCCATCAGTCTCTAATTTCTAGGTTGACACGCAGCATACACGCAGGAGCAGAGCTTCCTGGTTCTACGCAGTGTTCTGGTACTGAAACGGGTGCTGAAGCAAGTCCGCTAGGAGTGTTGAAAAGCTTACTACCTTGAAACTAAAGCACAACAACGATGAAGGCCTCATGGAGCTGCTGCACGCCTCTCGTTTTGCAAGGATAATCAGGGCCTTACTTCGAAGCTTGGGCTCATGTTGACTTTGATTTTAGGTATAGCGCAGAGCAGGGTGAGCTTCCAACAAGGAACTGGAAACCCAAGGTTTCTTAGGAGAAAGCTCATTTTCTTCTCAGAACCATGCCGGCAGTGAGGAAAACCCCGGCAACAACAATGCTTTTCAGGTAGCTTCGAGGACGCATGAACGGAGCTTTCATAATGGGAAAAGAAGCCTTATGCCTTCAGTCTCTAATTTCTAGGTTGACACGCAGCATACACGCAGGACCAGAGCTTACTGTCTCTACGCAGTGTTCTGGTACCGAAACGGTTGCTTAAGCAAAGTCCCTAGGAACGTTGGAAAGCTTACTACCGTGAAACTAAAGCAGAACAGCGATGAAGGCCTCATGGAGCTGCTGCTCGCCTCCCGTTTTGCCAGCATAATCAGGGCCTTACTTCGAGGCTAGTGCTCACATTGACTTTCACGTTTGGTATAGAGCAGAGCAGGGTGAGCTTCCAACTAGGAACTGGAAGCACAAGGTTTCTTTCGAGAAAACTCATTTTCTTCTATGAACCATGCCGGCTGTAAGTAAAAGCACGGTAACAACAGTGCTTTTCAGGGAGCTTCGGGGCCGCATCAACGGAGCTTTCATTATGGGAAAACTAGCCTTGTGCCATCAGTCTCTACTTTCTAGGTTGACACGCAGCATACACGCAGGAGCAGAGCTTCCTGGTTCTACGCAGTGTTCTGGTACTGAAACGGGTGCTGAAGCAAGTCCGCTAGGAGTGTTGAAAAGCTTACTACCTTGAAACTAAAGCAGAACAACGATGAAGGCCTCATGGAGCTGCTGCACGCCTCTCGTTTTGCAAGGATAATCAGGGCCTTACTTCGAAGCTTGGGCTCACGTTGACTTTCACTTTAGGTATAGCGCAGAGCAGGGTGAGCTTCCAACAAGGAACTGGAAACCCAAGGTTTCTTAGGAGAAAACTCATTTTCTTCTCAGAACCATGCCGGCAGTGAGGAAAACCCCGGCAACAACAATGTTTTTCAGGTAGCTTCGAGGCCGCATGAACGGAGCTTTCATAATGGGAAAAGAAGCCTTATGCCATCAGTCTCCAATTTCTAGGTTGACACGCAGCATACACGCAGGACCAGAGCTTACTGTCTCTACGCAGTGTTCTGGTACTGAAACGGTTGCTTAAGCAAAGTCCCTAGGAGTCTTGGAAAGCTTACTACCGTGAAACTAAAGCAGAACAGCGATGAAGGCCTCATGGAGCTGCTGCACGCCTCCCGTTTTGCCAGCATAATCAGGGCCTTACTTCGAGGCTAGTGCTCACATTGACTTTCACGTTTGGTATAGAGCAGAGCAGGGTGAGCTTCCAACTAGGAACTGGAAGCACAAGGTTTCTTTCGAGAAAACTCATTTTCTTCTATGTGCCATGCCGGCTGTAAGTAAAAGCACGGTAACAACAGTGCTTTGCAGGAAGCTTCGGGGCCGCATCAACGGAGCTTTCAAAACGGAAAAACAAGCCTTGTGCCATCAGTCTCTAATTTCTAGGTTGACACGCAGCATACACGCAGGAGCAGACCATCCTGGTTCTACGCAGTGTTCTGGTACTGAAACGGGTGCTGAAGCAAGTCCGCTAGGAGTGTTGAAAAGCTTACTACCTTGAAACTAAAGCACAACAACGATGAAGGCCTCATGGAGCTGCTGCACGCCTCTCGTTTTGCAAGGATAATCAGGGCCTTACTTCGAAGCTTGGGCTCACGTTGACTTTCACTTTAGGTATAGCGCAGAGCAGGGTGAGCTTCCAACAAGGAACTGGAAACCCAAGGTTTCTTAGGAGAAAACTCATTTTCTTCTCAGAACCATGCCGGCAGTGAGGAAAACCCCGGCAACAACAATGTTTTTCAGGTAGCTTCGAGGCCGCATGAACGGAGCTTTCATAATGGGAAAAGAAGCCTTATGCCATCAGTCTCCAATTTCTAGGTTGACACGCAGCATACACGCAGGACCAGAGCTTACTGTCTCTACGCAGTGTTCTGGTACCGAAACGGTTGCCTAAGCAAAGTCCCTAGGAGTCTTGGAAAGCTTACTACCGTGAAACTAAAGCAGAACAGCGATGAAGGCCTCATGGAGCTGCTGCACGCCTCCCGTTTTGCCAGCATAATCAGGGCCTTACTTCGAGGCTAGTGCTCACATTGACTTTCACGTTTGGTATAGAGCAGAGCAGGGTGAGCTTCCAACTAGGAACTGGAAGCACAAGGTTTCTTTCGAGAAAACTCATTTTCTTCTATGAACCATGCCGGCTGTAAGTAAAAGCACGGTAACAACAGTGCTTTTCAGGGAGCTTCGGGGCCGCATCAACGGAGCTTTCATAATGGGAAAACTAGCCTTGTGCCATCAGTCTCTAATTTCTAGGTTGACACGCAGCATACACGCAGGAGCAGAGCTTCCTGGTTCTACGCAGTGTTCTGGTACTGAAACGGGTGCTGAAGCAAGTCCGCTAGGAGTGTTGAAAAGCTTACTACCTTGAAACTAAAGCAGAACAACGATGAAGGCCTCATGGAGCTGCTGCACGCCTCTCGTTTTGCAAGGATAATCAGGGCCTTACTTCGAAGCTTGGGCTCATGTTGACTTTGATTTTAGGTATAGCGCAGAGCAGGGTGAGCTTCCAACAAGGAACTGGAAACCCAAGGTTTCTTAGGAGAAAGCTCATTTTCTTCTCAGAACCATGCCGGCAGTGAGGAAAACCCCGGCAACAACAATGCTTTTCAGGTAGCTTCGAGGCCGCATGAACGGAGCTTTCATAATGGGAAAAGAAGCCTTATGCCATCAGTCTCCAATTTCTAGGTTGACACGCAGCATACACGCAGGACCAGAGCTTACTGTCTCTACGCAGTGTTCTGGTACCGAAACGGTTGCCTAAGCAAAGTCCCTAGGAGTCTTGGAAAGCTTACTACCGTGAAACTAAAGCAGAACAGCGATGAAGGCCTCATGGAGCTGCTGCACGCCTCCCGTTTTGCCAGCATAATCAGGGCCTTACTTCGAGGCTAGTGCTCACATTGACTTTCACGTTTGGTATAGAGCAGAGCAGGGTGAGCTTCCAACTAGGAACTGGAAGCACAAGGTTTCTTTCGAGAAAACTCATTTTCTTCTATGAACCATGCCGGCTGTAAGTAAAAGCACGGTAACAACAGTGCTTTTCAGGGAGCTTCGGGGCCGCATCAACGGAGCTTTCATAATGGGAAAACTAGCCTTGTGCCATCAGTCTCTAATTTCTAGGTTGACACGCAGCATACACGCAGGAGCAGAGCTTCCTGGTTCTACGCAGTGTTCTGGTACTGAAACGGGTGCTGAAGCAAGTCCGCTAGGAGTGTTGAAAAGCTTACTACCTTGAAACTAAAGCACAACAACGATGAAGGCCTCATGGAGCTGCTGCACGCCTCTCGTTTTGCAAGGATAATCAGGGCCTTACTTCGAAGCTTGGGCTCATGTTGACTTTGATTTTAGGTATAGCGCAGAGCAGGGTGAGCTTCCAACAAGGAACTGGAAACCCAAGGTTTCTTAGGAGAAAGCTCATTTTCTTCTCAGAACCATGCCGGCAGTGAGGAAAACCCCGGCAACAACAATGCTTTTCAGGTAGCTTCGAGGCCGCATGAACGGAGCTTTCATAATGGGAAAAGAAGCCTTATGCCTTCAGTCTCTAATTTCTAGGTTGACACGCAGCATACACGCAGGACCAGAGCTTACTGTCTCTACGCAGTGTTCTGGTACCGAAACGGTTGCTTAAGCAAAGTCCCTAGGAACGTTGGAAAGCTTACTACCGTGAAACTAAAGCAGAACAGCGATGAAGGCCTCATGGAGCTGCTGCTCGCCTCCCGTTTTGCCAGCATAATCAGGGCCTTACTTCGAGGCTAGTGCTCACATTGACTTTCACGTTTGGTATAGAGCAGAGCAGGGTGAGCTTCCAACTAGGAACTGGAAGCACAAGGTTTCTTTCGAGAAAACTCATTTTCTTCTATGAACCATGCCGGCTGTAAGTAAAAGCACGGTAACAACAGTGCTTTTCAGGGAGCTTCGGGGCCGCATCAACGGAGCTTTCATTATGGGAAAACTAGCCTTGTGCCATCAGTCTCTACTTTCTAGGTTGACACGCAGCATACACGCAGGAGCAGAGCTTCCTGGTTCTACGCAGTGTTCTGGTACTGAAACGGGTGCTGAAGCAAGTCCGCTAGGAGTGTTGAAAAGCTTACTACCTTGAAACTAAAGCAGAACAACGATGAAGGCCTCATGGAGCTGCTGCACGCCTCTCGTTTTGCAAGGATAATCAGGGCCTTATTTCGAAGCTTGGGCTCACGTTGACTTTCACTTTAGGTATAGCGCAGAGCAGGGTGAGCTTCCAACAAGGAACTGGAAACCCAAGGTTTCTTAGGAGAAAACTCATTTTCTTCTCAGAACCATGCCGGCAGTGAGGAAAACCCCGGCAACAACAATGTTTTTCAGGTAGCTTCGAGGCCGCATGAACGGAGCTTTCATAATGGGAAAAGAAGCCTTATGCCATCAGTCTCCAATTTCTAGGTTGACACGCAGCATACACGCAGGACCAGAGCTTACTGTCTCTACGCAGTGTTCTGGTACTGAAACGGTTGCTTAAGCAAAGTCCCTAGGAGTCTTGGAAAGCTTACTACCGTGAAACTAAAGCAGAACAGCGATGAAGGCCTCATGGAGCTGCTGCACGCCTCCCGTTTTGCCAGCATAATCAGGGCCTTACTTCGAGGCTAGTGCTCACATTGACTTTCACGTTTGGTATAGAGCAGAGCAGGGTGAGCTTCCAACTAGGAACTGGAAGCACAAGGTTTCTTTCGAGAAAACTCATTTTCTTCTATGTGCCATGCCGGCTGTAAGTAAAAGCACGGTAACAACAGTGCTTTGCAGGAAGCTTCGGGGCCGCATCAACGGAGCTTTCAAAACGGAAAAACAAGCCTTGTGCCATCAGTCTCTAATTTCTAGGTTGACACGCAGCATACACGCAGGAGCAGAGCTTCCTGGTTCTACGCAGTGTTCTGGTACTGAAACGGGTGCTGAAGCAAGTCCGCTAGGAGTGTTGAAAAGCTTACTACCTTGAAACTAAAGCACAACAACGATGAAGGCCTCATGGAGCTGCTGCACGCCTCTCGTTTTGCAAGGATAATCAGGGCCTTACTTCGAAGCTTGGGCTCACGTTGACTTTCACTTTAGGTATAGCGCAGAGCAGGGTGAGCTTCCAACAAGGAACTGGAAACCCAAGGTTTCTTAGGAGAAAACTCATTTTCTTCTCAGAACCATGCCGGCAGTGAGGAAAACCCCGGCAACAACAATGTTTTTCAGGTAGCTTCGAGGCCGCATGAACGGAGCTTTCATAATGGGAAAAGAAGCCTTATGCCATCAGTCTCCAATTTCTAGGTTGACACGCAGCATACACGCAGGACCAGAGCTTACTGTCTCTACGCAGTGTTCTGGTACCGAAACGGTTGCCTAAGCAAAGTCCCTAGGAGTCTTGGAAAGCTTACTACCGTGAAACTAAAGCAGAACAGCGATGAAGGCCTCATGGAGCTGCTGCACGCCTCCCGTTTTGCCAGCATAATCAGGGCCTTACTTCGAGGCTAGTGCTCACATTGACTTTCACGTTTGGTATAGAGCAGAGCAGGGTGAGCTTCCAACTAGGAACTGGAAGCACAAGGTTTCTTTCGAGAAAACTCATTTTCTTCTATGAACCATGCCGGCTGTAAGTAAAAGCACGGTAACAACAGTGCTTTTCAGGGAGCTTCGGGGCCGCATCAACGGAGCTTTCATAATGGGAAAACTAGCCTTGTGCCATCAGTCTCTAATTTCTAGGTTGACACGCAGCATACACGCAGGAGCAGAGCTTCCTGGTTCTACGCAGTGTTCTGGTACTGAAACGGGTGCTGAAGCAAGTCCGCTAGGAGTGTTGAAAAGCTTACTACCTTGAAACTAAAGCAGAACAACGATGAAGGCCTCATGGAGCTGCTGCACGCCTCTCGTTTTGCAAGGATAATCAGAGCCTTATTTCGAAGCTTGGGCTCACGTTGACTTTCACTTTAGTTATAGCGCAGAGCAGGGTGAGCTTCCAACAAGGAACTGGAAACCCAAGGTTTCTTAGGAGAAAACTCATTTTCTTCTCAGAACCATGCCGGCAGTGAGGAAAACCCCGGCAACAACAATGCTTTTCAGGTAGCTTCGGGGCCGCATGAACGGAGCTTTCATAATGGGAAAAGAAGCCTTATGCCATCAGTCTCCAATTTCTAGGTTGACACGCAGCATACACGCAGGACCAGAGCTTACTGTCTCTACGCAGTGTTCTGGTACTGAAACGGTTGCTTAAGCAAAGTCCCTAGGAGTCTTGGAAAGCTTACTACCGTGAAACTAAAGCAGAACAGCGATGAAGGCCTCATGGAGCTGCTGCACGCCTCCCGTTTTGCCAGCATAATCAGGGCCTTACTTCGAGGCTAGTGCTCACATTGACTTTCACGTTTGGTATAGAGCAGAGCAGGGTGAGCTTCCAACTAGGAACTGGAAGCACAAGGTTTCTTTCGAGAAAACTCATTTTCTTCTATGTGCCATGCCGGCTGTAAGTAAAAGCACGGTAACAACAGTGCTTTGCAGGAAGCTTCGGGGCCGCATCAACGGAGCTTTCAAAACGGAAAAACAAGCCTTGTGCCATCAGTCTCTAATTTCTAGGTTGACACGCAGCATACACGCAGGAGCAGAGCTTCCTGGTTCTACGCAGTGTTCTGGTACTGAAACGGGTGCTGAAGCAAGTCCGCTAGGAGTGTTGAAAAGCTTACTACCTTGAAACTAAAGCAGAACAACGATGAAGGCCTCATGGAGCTGCTGCACGCCTCTCTTTTTGCAAGGATAATCAGGGCCTTACTTCGAAGCTTGGGCTCACGTTGACTTTCACTTTAGGTATAGCGCAGAGCAGGGTGAGCTTCCAACAAGGAACTGGAAACCCAAGGTTTCTTAGGAGAAAACTCATTTTCTTCTCAGAACCATGCCGGCAGTGAGGAAAACCCCGGCAACAACAATGTTTTTCAGGTAGCTTCGAGGCCGCATGAACAGAGCTTTCATAATGGGAAAAGAAGCCTTATGCCATCAGTCTCCAATTTCTAGGTTGACACGCAGCATACACGCAGGACCAGAGCTTACTGTCTCTACGCAGTGTTCTGGTACCGAAACGGTTGCCTAAGCAAAGTCCCTAGGAGTCTTGGAAAGCTTACTACCGTGAAACTAAAGCAGAACAGCGATGAAGGCCTCATGGAGCTGCTGCACGCCTCCCGTTTTGCCAGCATAATCAGGGCCTTACTTCGAGGCTAGTGCTCACATTGACTTTCACGTTTGGTATAGAGCAGAGCAGGGTGAGCTTCCAACTAGGAACTGGAAGCACAAGGTTTCTTTCGAGAAAACTCATTTTCTTCTATGAACCATGCCGGCTGTAAGTAAAAGCACGGTAACAACAGTGCTTTTCAGGGAGCTTCGGGGCCGCATCAACGGAGCTTTCATAATGGGAAAACTAGCCTTGTGCCATCAGTCTCTAATTTCTAGGTTGACACGCAGCATACACGCAGGAGCAGAGCTTCCTGGTTCTACGCAGTGTTCTGGTACTGAAACGGGTGCTGAAGCAAGTCCGCTAGGAGTGTTGAAAAGCTTACTACCTTGAAACTAAAGCACAACAACGATGAAGGCCTCATGGAGCTGCTGCACGCCTCTCGTTTTGCAAGGATAATCAGGGCCTTACTTCGAAGCTTGGGCTCATGTTGACTTTGATTTTAGGTATAGCGCAGAGCAGGGTGAGCTTCCAACAAGGAACTGGAAACCCAAGGTTTCTTAGGAGAAAGCTCATTTTCTTCTCAGAACCATGCCGGCAGTGAGGAAAACCCCGGCAACAACAATGCTTTTCAGGTAGCTTCGAGGCCGCATGAACGGAGCTTTCATAATGGGAAAAGAAGCCTTATGCCTTCAGTCTCTAATTTCTAGGTTGACACGCAGCATACACGCAGGACCAGAGCTTACTGTCTCTACGCAGTGTTCTGGTACCGAAACGGTTGCTTAAGCAAAGTCCCTAGGAACGTTGGAAAGCTTACTACCGTGAAACTAAAGCAGAACAGCGATGAAGGCCTCATGGAGCTGCTGCTCGCCTCCCGTTTTGCCAGCATAATCAGGGCCTTACTTCGAGGCTAGTGCTCACATTGACTTTCACGTTTGGTATAGAGCAGAGCAGGGTGAGCTTCCAACTAGGAACTGGAAGCACAAGGTTTCTTTCGAGAAAACTCATTTTCTTCTATGTGCCATGCCGGCTGTAAGTAAAAGCACGGTAACAACAGTGCTTTGCAGGAAGCTTCGGGGCCGCATCAACGGAGCTTTCAAAACGGAAAAACAAGCCTTGTGCCATCAGTCTCTAATTTCTAGGTTGACACGCAGCATACACGCAGGAGCAGAGCTTCCTGGTTCTACGCAGTGTTCTGGTACTGAAACGGGTGCTGAAGCAAGTCCGCTAGGAGTGTTGAAAAGCTTACTACCTTGAAACTAAAGCACAACAACGATGAAGGCCTCATGGAGCTGCTGCACGCCTCTCGTTTTGCAAGGATAATCAGGGCCTTACTTCGAAGCTTGGGCTCACGTGACTTTCACTTTAGGTATAGCGCAGAGCAGGGTGAGCTTCCAACAAGGAACTGGAAACCCAAGGTTTCTTAGGAGAAAACTCATTTTCTTCTCAGAACCATGCCGGCAGTGAGGAAAACCCCGGCAACAACAATGTTTTTCAGGTAGCTTCGAGGCCGCATGAACGGAGCTTTCATAATGGGAAAAGAAGCCTTATGCCATCAGTCTCCAATTTCTAGGTTGACACGCAGCATACACGCAGGACCAGAGCTTACTGTCTCTACGCAGTGTTCTGGTACCGAAACGGTTGCCTAAGCAAAGTCCCTAGGAGTCTTGGAAAGCTTACTACCGTGAAACTAAAGCAGAACAGCGATGAAGGCCTCATGGAGCTGCTGCACGCCTCCCGTTTTGCCAGCATAATCAGGGCCTTACTTCGAGGCTAGTGCTCACATTGACTTTCACGTTTGGTATAGAGCAGAGCAGGGTGAGCTTCCAACTAGGAACTGGAAGCACAAGGTTTCTTTCGAGAAAACTCATTTTCTTCTATGAACCATGCCGGCTGTAAGTAAAAGCACGGTAACAACAGTGCTTTTCAGGGAGCTTCGGGGCCGCATCAACGGAGCTTTCATAATGGGAAAACTAGCCTAGTGCCATCAGTCTCTAATTTCTAGGTTGACACGCAGCATACACGCAGGAGCAGAGCTTCCTGGTTCTACGCAGTGTTCTGGTACTGAAACGGGTGCTGAAGCAAGTCCGCTAGGAGTGTTGAAAAGCTTACTACCTTGAAACTAAAGCAGAACAACGATGAAGGCCTCATGGAGCTGCTGCACGCCTCTCGTTTTGCAAGGATAATCAGGGCCTTACTTCGAAGCTTGGGCTCATGTTGACTTTGATTTTAGGTATAGCGCAGAGCAGGGTGAGCTTCCAACAAGGAACTGGAAACCCAAGGTTTCTTAGGAGAAAGCTCATTTTCTTCTCAGAACCATGCCGGCAGTGAGGAAAACCCCGGCAACAACAATGCTTTTCAGGTAGCTTCGAGGCCGCATGAACGGAGCTTTCATAATGGGAAAAGAAGCCTTATGCCATCAGTCTCCAATTTCTAGGTTGACACGCAGCATACACGCAGGACCAGAGCTTACTGTCTCTACGCAGTGTTCTGGTACCGAAACGGTTGCCTAAGCAAAGTCCCTAGGAGTCTTGGAAAGCTTACTACCGTGAAACTAAAGCAGAACAGCGATGAAGGCCTCATGGAGCTGCTGCACGCCTCCCGTTTTGCCAGCATAATCAGGGCCTTACTTCGAGGCTAGTGCTCACATTGACTTTCACGTTTGGTATAGAGCAGAGCAGGGTGAGCTTCCAACTAGGAACTGGAAGCACAAGGTTTCTTTCGAGAAAACTCATTTTCTTCTATGAACCATGCCGGCTGTAAGTAAAAGCACGGTAACAACAGTGCTTTTCAGGGAGCTTCGGGGCCGCATCAACGGAGCTTTCATAATGGGAAAACTAGCCTTGTGCCATCAGTCTCTAATTTCTAGGTTGACACGCAGCATACACGCAGGAGCAGAGCTTCCTGGTTCTACGCAGTGTTCTGGTACTGAAACGGGTGCTGAAGCAAGTCCGCTAGGAGTGTTGAAAAGCTTACTACCTTGAAACTAAAGCAGAACAACGATGAAGGCCTCATGGAGCTGCTGCACGCCTCTCGTTTTGCAAGGATAATCAGAGCCTTATTTCGAAGCTTGGGCTCACGTTGACTTTCACTTTAGTTATAGCGCAGAGCAGGGTGAGCTTCCAACAAGGAACTGGAAACCCAAGGTTTCTTAGGAGAAAACTCATTTTCTTCTCAGAACCATGCCGGCAGTGAGGAAAACCCCAGCAACAACAATGCTTTTCAGGTAGCTTCGGGGCCGCATGAACGGAGCTTTCATAATGGGAAAAGAAGCCTTATGCCATCAGTCTCCAATTTCTAGGTTGACACGCAGCATACACGCAGGACCAGAGCTTACTGTCTCTACGCAGTGTTCTGGTACTGAAACGGTTGCTTAAGCAAAGTCCATAGGAGTCTTGGAAAGCTTACTACCGTGAAACTAAAGCAGAACAGCGATGAAGGCCTCATGGAGCTGCTGCACGCCTCCCGTTTTGCCAGCATAATCAGGGCCTTACTTCGAGGCTAGTGCTCACATTGACTTTCACGTTTGGTATAGAGCAGAGCAGGGTGAGCTTCCAACTAGGAACTGGAAGCACAAGGTTTCTTTCGAGAAAACTCATTTTCTTCTATGTGCCATGCCGGCTGTAAGTAAAAGCACGGTAACAACAGTGCTTTGCAGGAAGCTTCGGGGCCGCATCAACGGAGCTTTCAAAACGGAAAAACAAGCCTTGTGCCATCAGTCTCTAATTTCTAGGTTGACACGCAGCATACACGCAGGAGCAGAGCTTCCTGGTTCTACGCAGTGTTCTGGTACTGAAACGGGTGCTGAAGCAAGTCCGCTAGGAGTGTTGAAAAGCTTACTACCTTGAAACTAAAGCAGAACAACGATGAAGGCCTCATGGAGCTGCTGCACGCCTCTCGTTTTGCACGGATTATCAGGGCCTTACTTCGAAGCTTGGGCTCACGTTGACTTTCACTTTAGGTATAGCGCAGAGCAGGGTGAGCTTCCAACAAGGAACTGGAAACCCAAGGTTTCTTAGGAGAAAACTCATTTTCTTCTCAGAACCATGCCGGCAGTGAGGAAAACCCCGGCAACAACAATGTTTTTCAGGTAGCTTCGAGGCCGCATGAACGGAGCTTTCATAATGGGAAAAGAAGCCTTATGCCATCAGTCTCCAATTTCTAGGTTGACACGCAGCATACACGCAGGACCAGAGCTTACTGTCTCTACGCAGTGTTCTGGTACTGAAACGGTTGCTTAAGCAAAGTCCCTAGGAGTCTTGGAAAGCTTACTACCGTGAAACTAAAGCAGAACAGCGATGAAGGCCTCATGGAGCTGCTGCACGCCTCCCGTTTTGCCAGCATAATCAGGGCCTTACTTCGAGGCTAGTGCTCACATTGACTTTCACGTTTGGTATAGAGCAGAGCAGGGTGAGCTTCCAACTAGGAACTGGAAGCACAAGGTTTCTTTCGAGAAAACTCATTTTCTTCTATGTGCCATGCCGGCTGTAAGTAAAAGCACGGTAACAACAGTGCTTTGCAGGAAGCTTCGGGGCCGCATCAACGGAGCTTTCAAAACGGAAAAACAAGCCTTGTGCCATCAGTCTCTAATTTCTAGGTTGACACGCAGCATACACGCAGGAGCAGAGCTTCCTGGTTCTACGCAGTGTTCTGGTACTGAAACGGGTGCTGAAGCAAGTCCGCTAGGAGTGTTGAAAAGCTTACTACCTTGAAACTAAAGCAGAACAACGATGAAGGCCTCATGGAGCTGCTGCACGCCTCTCGTTTTGCAAGGATAATCAGGGCCTTATTTCGAAGCTTGGGCTCACGTTGACTTTCACGTTTGGTATAGAGCAGAGCAGGGTGAGCTTCCAACTAGGAACTGGAAGCACAAGGTTTCTTTCGAGAAAACTCATTTTCTTCTATGAACCATGCCGGCTGTAAGTAAAAGCACGGTAACAACAGTGCTTTTCAGGGAGCTTCGGGGCCGCATCAACGGAGCTTTCATTATGGGAAAACTAGCCTTGTGCCATCAGTCTCTAATTTCTAGGTTGACACGCAGCATACACGCAGGAGCAGACCATCCTGGTTCTACGCAGTGTTCTGGTACTGAAACGGGTGCTGAAGCAAGGCCCCTAGGAGTGTTGAAAAGCTTACTACCTTGAAACTAAAGCAGAACAACGATGAAGGCCTCATGGAGCTGCTGCACGCCTCTCGTTTTACAAGGGTAATCAGGGCCTTACTTCGAAGCTTGGGCTCACGTTGACTTTCACTTTAGGTATAGCGCAGAGCAGGGTGAGCTTCCAACAAGGAACTGGAAACCCAAGGTTTTTAGGAGAAAACTCATTTTCTTCTCAGAACCATGCCGGCAGTGAGGAAAATCCCGGCAACAACAATGCTTTTCAGGTAGCTTCGAGGCCGCATGAACGGAGCTTTCATAATGGGAAAAGAAGCCTTATGCCATCAGTCTCCAATTTCTAGGTTGACACGCAGCATACACGCAGGACCAGAGCTTACTGTCTCTACGCAGTGTTCTGGTACCGAAACGGTTGCTTCAGCAAAGTCCCTAGGAACGTTGGAAAGCTTACTACCGTGAAACTAAAGCAGAACAGCGATGAAGGCCTCATGGAGCTGCTGCACGCCTCCCGTTTTGCCAGCATAATCAGGGCCTTACTTCGAGGCTAGTGCTCACATTGACTTTCACGTTTGGTATAGAGCAGAGCAGGGTGAGCTTCCAACTAGGAACTGGAAGCACAAGGTTTCTTTCGAGAAAACTCATTTTCTTCTATGAACCATGCCGGCTGTAAGTAAAAGCACGGTAACAACAGTGCTTTTCAGGGAGCTTCGGGGCCGCATCAACGGAGCTTTCATTATGGGAAAACTAGCCTTGTGCCATCAGTCTCTAATTTCTAGGTTGACACGCAGCATACACGCAGGAGCAGAGCTTCCTGGTTCTACGCAGTGTTCTGGTACTGAAACGGGTGCTGAAGCAAAGCCCCTAGGAGTGTTGAAAAGCTTACTACCTTGAAACTAAAGCAGAACAACGATGAAGGCCTCATGGAGCTGCTGCACGCCTCTCGTTTTACAAGGGTAATCAGGGCCTTACTTCGAAGCTTGGGCTCACGTTGACTTTCACTTTAGGTATAGCGCAGAGCAGGGTGAGCTTCCAACAAGGAACTGGAAACCCAAGGTTTCTTAGGAGAAAACTCATTTTCTTCTCAGAACCATGCCGGCAGTGAGGAAAACCCCGGCAACAACAATGTTTTTCAGGTAGCTTCGAGGCCGCATGAACGGAGCTTTCATAATGGGAAAAGAAGCCTTATGCCATCAGTCTCCAATTTCTAGGTTGACACGCAGCATACACGCAGGACCAGAGCTTACTGTCTCTACGCAGTGTTCTGGTACCGAAACGGTTGCCTAAGCAAAGTCCCTAGGAACGTTGGAAAGCTTACTACCCTGAAACTAAAGCAGAACAGCGATGAAGGCCTCATGGAGCTGCTGCACGCCTCCCGTTTTGCCAGCATAATCAGGGCCTTACTTCGAGGCTAGTGCTCACATTGACTTTCACGTTTGGTATAGAGCAGAGCAGGGTGAGCTTCCAACTAGGAACTGGAAGCACAAGGTTTCTTTCAAGAAAACTCATTTTCTTCTATGTGCCATGCCGGCTGTAAGTAAAAGCACGGTAACAACAGTGTTTTGCAGGAAGCTTCGAGGCAGCATGAATGGAGCTTTCAAAACGGAAAAACAAGCCTTGTGCCATCAGTCTCTAATTTCTAGGTTGACACGCAGCATACACGCAGGAGCAGAGCTTCCTGGTTCTACGCAGTGTTCTGGTACTGAAACGGGTGCTGAAGCAAGTCCGCTAGGAGTGTTGAAAAGCTTACTACCTTGAAACTAAAGCAGAACAACGATGAAGGCCTCATGGAGCTGCTGCACGCCTCTCGTTTTGCAAGGATAATCAGGTCCTTACTTCGAAGCTTGGGCTCACGTTGACTTTGATTTTAGGTATAGCGCAGAGCAGGGTGAGCTTCCAACAAGGAACTGGAAACCCAAGGTTTCTTAGGAGAAAACTCATTTTCTTCTCAGAACCATGCCGGCAGTGAGGAAAACCCCAGCAACAACAATGCTTTTTAGGTAGCTTCGAGGCCGCATGAACGGAGCTTTCATAATGGGAAAAGAAGCCTTATGCCATCAGTCTCCAATTTCTAGGTTGACACGCAGCATACACGCAGGACCAGAGCTTACTGTCTCTACGCAGTGTTCTGGTACCGAAACGGTTGCTTAAGCAAAGTCCCTAGGAGTCTTGGAAAGCTTACTACCGTGAAACTAAAGCAGAACAGCGATGAAGGCCTCATGGAGCTGCTGCACGCCTCCCGTTTTGCCAGCATAATCAGGGCCTTACTTCGAGGCTAGTGCTCACATTGACTTTCACGTTTGGTATAGAGCAGAGCAGGGTGAGCTTCCAACTAGGAACTGGAAGCACAAGGTTTCTTTCGAGAAAACTCATTTTCTTCTATGTGCCATGCCGGCTGTAAGTAAAAGCACGGTAACAACGGTGCTTTTCAGGGAGCTTCGGGGCCGCATCAACGGAGCTTTCATTATGGGAAAACTAGCCTTGTGCCATCAGTCTCTAATTTCTAGGTTGACACGCAGCATACACGCAGGAGCAGAGCTTCCTGGTTCTACGCAGTGTTCTGGTACTGAAACGGGTGCTGAAGCAAGGCCCCTAGGAGTGTTGAAAAGCTTACTACCTTGAAACTAAAGCAGAACAACGATGAAGGCCTCATGGAGCTGCTGCACGCCTCTCGTTTTGCAAGGATAATCAGGGCCTTACTTCGAAGCTTGGGCTCACGTTGACTTTCACGTTTGGTATAGAGCAGAGCAGGGTGAGCTTCCAACTAGGAACTGGAAGCACAAGGTTTCTTTCGAGAAAACTCATTTTCTTCTCAGAACCATGCCGGCAGTGAGGAAAACCCCGGCAACAACAATGCTTTTCAGGTAGCTTCGAGGCCGCATGAACGGAGCTTTCATAATGGGAAAAGAAGCCTTATGCCATCAGTCTCCAATTTCTAGGTTGACACGCAGCATACACGCAGGACCAGAGCTTACTGTCTCTACGCAGTGTTCTCGTAATGAAACGGTTGCTTAAGCAAAGTCCATAGGAGTCTTGGAAAGCTTACTACCGTGAAACTAAAGCAGAACTGCGATGAAGGCCTCATGGAGCTGCTGCACGCCTCCCGTTTTGCCAGCATAATTAGGGCCTTACTTCGAGGCTAGTGCTCACATTGACTTTCACGTTTGGTATAGAGCAGAGCACGGTGAGCTTCCAACTAGGAACTGGAAGCACAAGGTTTCTTTCGAGAAAACTCATTTTCTTCTATGTGCCATGCCGGCTGTAAGTAAAAGCACGGTAACAACAGTGTTTTGCAGGAAGCTTCGAGGCAGCATGAATGGAGCTTTCAAAACGGAAAAACAAGCCTTGTGCCATCAGTCTCTAATTTCTAGGTTGACACGCAGCATACACGCAGGAGCAGAGCTTCCTGGTTCTACGCAGTGTTCTGGTACTGAAACGGGTGCTGAAGCAAGTCCGCTAGGAGTGTTGAAAAGCTTACTACCTTGAAACTAAAGCAGAACAACGATGAAGGCCTCATGGAGCTGCTGCACGCCTCTCGTTTTGCAAGGATAATCAGGTCCTTACTTCGAAGCTTGGGCTCACGTTGACTTTGATTTTAGGTATAGCGCAGAGCAGGGTGAGCTTCCAACAAGGAACTGGAAACCCAAGGTTTCTTAGGAGAAAACTCATTTTCTTCTCAGAACCATGCCGGCAGTGAGGAAAACCCCAGCAACAACAATGCTTTTTAGGTAGCTTCGAGACCGCATGAACGGAGCTTTCATAATGGGAAAAGAAGCCTTATGCCATCAGTCTCTAATTTATAGGTTGACACGCAGCATACACGCAGGACCAGAGCTTACTGTCTCTACGCAGTGTTCTGGTACCGAAACGGTTTCTTCAGCAAAGTCCCTAGGAACGTTGGAAAGCTTACTACCGTGAAACTAAAGCAGAACAGCGATGAAGGCCTCATGGAGCTGCTGCACGCCTCCCGTTTTGCCAGCATAATCAGGGCCTTACTTCGAGGCTAGTGCTCACATTGACTTTCACGTTTGGTATAGAGCAGAGCAGGGTGAGCTTCCAACTAGGAACTGGAAGCACAAGGTTTCTTTCGAGAAAACTCATTTTCTTCTATGAACCATGCCGGCTGTAAGTAAAAGCACGGTAACAACAGTGCTTTTCAGGGAGCTTCGGGGCCGCATCAACGGAGCTTTCATTATGGGAAAACTAGCCTTGTGCCATCAGTCTCTAATTTCTAGGTTGACACGCAGCATACACGCAGGAGCAGAGCTTCCTGGTTCTACGCAGTGTTCTGGTACTGAAACGGGTGCTGAAGCAAAGCCCCTAGGAGTGTTGAAAAGCTTACTACCTTGAAACTAAAGCAGAACAACGATGAAGGCCTCATGGAGCTGCTGCACGCCTCTCGTTTTACAAGGGTAATCAGGGCCTTACTTCGAAGCTTGGGCTCACGTTGACTTTCACTTTAGGTATAGCGCAGAGCAGGGTGAGCTTCCAACAAGGAACTGGAAACCCAAGGTTTCTTAGGAGAAAACTCATTTTCTTCTCAGAACCATGCCGGCAGTGAGGAAAACCCCGGCAACAACAATGTTTTTCAGGTAGCTTCGAGGCCGCATGAACGGAGCTTTCATAATGGGAAAAGAAGCCTTATGCCATCAGTCTCCAATTTCTAGGTTGACACGCAGCATACACGCAGGACCAGAGCTTACTGTCTCTACGCAGTGTTCTGGTACCGAAACGGTTGCCTAAGCAAAGTCCCTAGGAACGTTGGAAAGCTTACTACCCTGAAACTAAAGCAGAACAGCGATGAAGGCCTCATGGAGCTGCTGCACGCCTCCCGTTTTGCCAGCATAATCAGGGCCTTACTTCGAGGCTAGTGCTCACATTGACTTTCACGTTTGGTATAGAGCAGAGCAGGGTGAGCTTCCAACTAGGAACTGGAAGCACAAGGTTTCTTTCAAGAAAACTCATTTTCTTCTATGTGCCATGCCGGCTGTAAGTAAAAGCACGGTAACAACAGTGTTTTGCAGGAAGCTTCGAGGCAGCATGAATGGAGCTTTCAAAACGGAAAAACAAGCCTTGTGCCATCAGTCTCTAATTTCTAGGTTGACACGCAGCATACACGCAGGAGCAGAGCTTCCTGGTTCTACGCAGTGTTCTGGTACTGAAACGGGTGCTGAAGCAAGTCCGCTAGGAGTGTTGAAAAGCTTACTACCGTGAAACTAAAGCAGAACAACGATGAAGGCCTCATGGAGCTGCTGCACGCCTCTCGTTTTGCAAGGATAATCAGGGCTTTATTTCGAAGCTTGGGCTCACGTTGACTTTCACTTTAGGTATAGTGCAGAGCAGGGTGAGCTTACAACAAGGAACTGGAAACCCAAGGTTTCTTAGGAGAAAACTCATTTTCTTCTCAGAACCATGCCGGCAGTGAGGAAAACCCCGGCAACAACAATGCTTTTCAGGTAGCTTCGGGGCCGCATGAACGGAGCTTTCATAATGGGAAAAGAAGCCTTATGCCATCAGTCTCCAATTTCTAGGTTGACACGCAGCATACACGCAGGACCAGAGCTTACTGTCTCTACGCAGTGTTCTGGTACCGAAACGGTTGCTTAAGCAAAGTCCCTAGGAGTCTTGGAAAGCTTACTACCGTGAAACTAAAGCAGAACAGCGATGAAGGCCTCATGGAGCTGCTGCACGCCTCCCGTTTTGCCAGCATAATCAGGGCCTTACTTCGAGGCTAGTGCTCACATTGACTTTCACGTTTGGTATAGAGCAGAGCAGGGTGAGCTTCCAACTAGGAACTGGAAGCACAAGGTTTCTTTCGAGAAAACTCATTTTCTTCTATGAACCATGCCGGCTGTAAGTAAAAGCACGGTAACAACAGTGCTTTGCAGGAAGCTTCGGGGCCGCATCAACGGAGCTTTTATAATGGGAAAACTAGCCTTGTGCCATCAGTCTCTACTTTCTAGGTTGACACGCAGCATACACGCAGGAGCAGAGCTTCCTGGTTCTACGCAGTGTTCTGGTACTGAAACGGGTGCTGATGCAAGGCCCCTAGGAGTGTTGAAAAGCTTACTACCTTGAAACTAAAGCAGAACAACGATGAAGGCCTCATGGAGCTGCTGCACGCCTCTCGTTTTGCAAGGATAATCAGGGCCTTACTTCGAAGGTTGGGCTCACGTTGACTTTCACTTTAGGTATAGCGCAGAGCAGGGTGAGCTTCCAACAAGGAACTGGAAACCCAAGGTTTCTTAGGAGAAAACTCATTTTCTTCTCAGAACCATGCCGGCAGTGAGGAAAACCCCGGCAACAACAATGCTTTTCAGGTAGCTTCGAGGCCGCATGAACGGAGCTTTCATAATGGGAAAAGAAGCCTTATGCCATCAGTCTCCAATTTCTAGGTTGACACGCAGCATACACGCAGGACCAGAGCTTACTGTCTCTACGCAGTGTTCTGGTACCGAAACGGTTGCCTAAGCAAAGTCCCTAGGAACGTTGGAAAGCTTACTACCCTGAAACTAAAGCAGAACAGCGATGAAGGCCTCATGGAGCTGCTGCACGCCTCCCGTTTTGCCAGCATAATCAGGGCCTTACTTCGAGGCTAGTGCTCACATTGACTTTCACGTTTGGTATAGAGCAGAGCAGGGTGAGGTTCCAAGTAGGAACTGGAAGCACAAGGTTTCTTTCGAGAAAACTCATTTTCTTCTATGTGCCATGCCGGCTGTAAGTAAAAGCACGGTAACAACAGTGTTTTGCAGGAAGCTTCGAGGCAGCATGAATGGAGCTTTCAAAACGGAAAAACAAGCCTTGTGCCATCAGTCTCTAATTTCTAGGTTGACACGCAGCATACACGCAGGAGCACAGCTTCCTGGTTCTACGCAGTGTTCTGGTACTGAAACGGGTGCTGAAGCAAGTCCGCTAGGAGTGTTGAAAAGCTTACTACCTTGAAACTAAAGCAGAACAACGATGAAGGCCTCATGGAGCTGCTGCACGCCTCTCGTTTTGCAAGGATAATCAGGGCCTTACTTCGAAGCTTGGGCTCACGTTGACTTTGATTTTAGGTATAGCGCAGAGCAGGGTGAGCTTCCAACAAGGAACTGGAAACCCAAGATTTCTTAGGAGAAAACTCATTTTCTTCTCAGAACCATGCCGGCAGTGAGGAAAACCCCAGCAACAACAATGCTTTTTAGGTAGCTTCGAGGCCGCATGAACGGAGCTTTCATAATGGGAAAAGAAGCCTTATGCCATCAGTCTCTAATTTCTAGGTTGACACGCAGCATACACGCAGGACCAGAGCTTACTGTCTCTACGCAGTGTTCTGGTACCGAAACGGTTGCTTAAGCAAAGTCCCTAGGAACGTTGGAAAGCTTACTACCGTGAAACTAAAGCAGAACAGCGATGAAGGCCTCATGGAGCTGCTGCACGCCTCCCTTTTTGCCAGCATAATCAGGGCCTTACTTCGAGGCTAGTGCTCACATTGACTTTCACGTTTGGTATAGAGCAGAGCAGGGTGAGCTTCCAACTAGGAACTGGAAGCACAAGGTTTCTTTCGAGAAAACTCATTTTCTTCTATGAACCATGCCGGCTGTAAGTAAAAGCACGGTAACAACAGTGCTTTTCAGGGAGCTTCGGGGCCGCATCAACGGAGCTTTCATTATGGGAAAACTAGCCTTGTGCCATCAGTCTCTAATTTCTAGGTTGACACGCAGCATACACGCAGGAGCAGAGCTTCCTGGTTCTACGCAGTGTTCTGGTACTGAAACGGGTGCTGAAGCAAGGCCCCTAGGAGTGTTGAAAAGCTTACTACCTTGAAACTAAAGCAGAACAACGATGAAGGCCTCATGGAGCTGCTGCACGCCTCTCGTTTTACAAGGGTAATCAGGGCCTTACTTCGAAGCTTGGGCTCACGTTGACTTTCACTTTAGGTATAGCGCAGAGCAGGGTGAGCTTCCAACAAGGAACTGGAAACCCAAGGTTTCTTAGGAGAAAACTCATTTTCTTCTCAGAACCATGCCGGCAGTGAGGAAAACCCCGGCAACAACAATGCTTTTCAGGTAGCTTCGAGGCCGCATGAACGGAGCTTTCATAATGGGAAAAGAAGCCTTATGCCATCAGTCTCCAATTTCTAGGTTGACACGCAGCATACACGCAGGACCAGAGCTTACTGTCTCTACGCAGTGTTCTGGTACCGAAACGGTTGCCTAAGCAAAGTCCCTAGGAACGTTGGAAAGCTTACTACCCTGAAACTAAAGCAGAACAGCGATGAAGGCCTCATGGAGCTGCTGCACGCCTCCCGTTTTGCCAGCATAATCAGGGCCTTACTTCGAGGCTAGTGCTCACATTGACTTTCACGTTTGGTATAGAGCAGAGCAGGGTGAGGTTCCAAGTAGGAACTGGAAGCACAAGGTTTCTTTCGAGAAAACTCATTTTCTTCTATGTGCCATGCCGGCTGTAAGTAAAAGCACGGTAACAACAGTGTTTTGCAGGAAGCTTCGAGGCAGCATGAATGGAGCTTTCAAAACGGAAAAACAAGCCTTGTGCCATCAGTCTCTAATTTCTAGGTTGACACGCAGCATACACGCAGGAGCACAGCTTCCTGGTTCTACGCAGTGTTCTGGTACTGAAACGGGTGCTGAAGCAAGTCCGCTAGGAGTGTTGAAAAGCTTACTACCTTGAAACTAAAGCAGAACAACGATGAAGGCCTCATGGAGCTGCTGCACGCCTCTCGTTTTGCAAGGATAATCAGGGCCTTACTTCGAAGCTTGGGCTCACGTTGACTTTCACTTTAGGTATAGCGCAGAGCAGGGTGAGCTTCCAACAAGGAACTGGAAACCCAAGATTTCTTAGGAGAAAACTCATTTTCTTCTCAGAACCATGCCGGCAGTGAGGAAAACCCCAGCAACAACAATGCTTTTTAGGTAGCTTCGAGGCCGCATGAACGGAGCTTTCATAATGGGAAAAGAAGCCTTATGCCATCAGTCTCTAATTTCTAGGTTGACACGCAGCATACACGCAGGACCAGAGCTTACTGTCTCTACGCAGTGTTCTGGTACCGAAACGGTTGCTTAAGCAAAGTCCCTAGGAACGTTGGAAAGCTTACTACCGTGAAACTAAAGCAGAACAGCGATGAAGGCCTCATGGAGCTGCTGCACGCCTCCCTTTTTGCCAGCATAATCAGGGCCTTACTTCGAGGCTAGTGCTCACATTGACTTTCACGTTTGGTATAGAGCAGAGCAGGGTGAGCTTCCAACTAGGAACTGGAAGCACAAGGTTTCTTTCGAGAAAACTCATTTTCTTCTATGAACCATGCCGGCTGTAAGTAAAAGCACGGTAACAACAGTGCTTTTCAGGGAGCTTCGGGGCCGCATCAACGGAGCTTTCATTATGGGAAAACTAGCCTTGTGCCATCAGTCTCTAATTTCTAGGTTGACACGCAGCATACACGCAGGAGCAGAGCTTCCTGGTTCTACGCAGTGTTCTGGTACTGAAACGGGTGCTGAAGCAAGGCCCCTAGGAGTGTTGAAAAGCTTACTACCTTGAAACTAAAGCAGAACAACGATGAAGGCCTCATGGAGCTGCTGCACGCCTCTCGTTTTACAAGGGTAATCAGGGCCTTACTTCGAAGCTTGGGCTCACGTTGACTTTCACTTTAGGTATAGCGCAGAGCAGGGTGAGCTTCCAACAAGGAACTGGAAACCCAAGGTTTCTTAGGAGAAAACTCATTTTCTTCTCAGAACCATGCCGGCAGTGAGGAAAACCCCGGCAACAACAATGCTTTTCAGGTAGCTTCGAGGCCGCATGAACGGAGCTTTCATAATGGGAAAAGAAGCCTTATGCCATCAGTCTCCAATTTCTAGGTTGACACGCAGCATACACGCAGGACCAGAGCTTACTGTCTCTACGCAGTGTTCTGGTACCGAAACGGTTGCCTAAGCAAAGTCCCTAGGAACGTTGGAAAGCTTACTACCCTGAAACTAAAGCAGAACAGCGATGAAGGCCTCATGGAGCTGCTGCACGCCTCCCGTTTTGCCAGCATAATCAGGGCCTTACTTCGAGGCTAGTGCTCACATTGACTTTCACGTTTGGTATAGAGCAGAGCAGGGTGAGGTTCCAAGTAGGAACTGGAAGCACAAGGTTTCTTTCGAGAAAACTCATTTTCTTCTATGTGCCATGCCGGCTGTAAGTAAAAGCACGGTAACAACAGTGTTTTGCAGGAAGCTTCGAGGCAGCATGAATGGAGCTTTCAAAACGGAAAAACAAGCCTTGTGCCATCAGTCTCTAATTTCTAGGTTGACACGCAGCATACACGCAGGAGCACAGCTTCCTGGTTCTACGCAGTGTTCTGGTACTGAAACGGGTGCTGAAGCAAGTCCGCTAGGAGTGTTGAAAAGCTTACTACCTTGAAACTAAAGCAGAACAACGATGAAGGCCTCATGGAGCTGCTGCACGCCTCTCGTTTTGCAAGGATAATCAGGGCCTTACTTCGAAGCTTGGGCTCACGTTGACTTTGATTTTAGGTATAGCGCAGAGCAGGGTGAGCTTCCAACAAGGAACTGGAAACCCAAGATTTCTTAGGAGAAAACTCATTTTCTTCTCAGAACCATGCCGGCAGTGAGGAAAACCCCAGCAACAACAATGCTTTTTAGGTAGCTTCGAGGCCGCATGAACGGAGCTTTCATAATGGGAAAAGAAGCCTTATGCCATCAGTCTCTAATTTCTAGGTTGACACGCAGCATACACGCAGGACCAGAGCTTACTGTCTCTACGCAGTGTTCTGGTACCGAAACGGTTGCTTAAGCAAAGTCCCTAGGAACGTTGGAAAGCTTACTACCGTGAAACTAAAGCAGAACAGCGATGAAGGCCTCATGGAGCTGCTGCACGCCTCCCTTTTTGCCAGCATAATCAGGGCCTTACTTCGAGGCTAGTGCTCACATTGACTTTCACGTTTGGTATAGAGCAGAGCAGGGTGAGCTTCCAACTAGGAACTGGAAGCACAAGGTTTCTTTCGAGAAAACTCATTTTCTTCTATGAACCATGCCGGCTGTAAGTAAAAGCACGGTAACAACAGTGCTTTTCAGGGAGCTTCGGGGCCGCATCAACGGAGCTTTCATTATGGGAAAACTAGCCTTCTGCCATCAGTCTCTAATTTCTAGTTGACACACAGCATACACGCAGGAGCAGAGCTTCCTGGTTCTACGCAGTGTTCTGGTACTGAAACGGGTGCTGAAGCAAGTCCTCTAGGAGTGTTGAAAAGCTTACTACCTTGAAACTAAAGCAGAAAAACGATGAAGGCCTCATGGAGCTGCTGCACGCCTCTCGTTTTGCAAGGATAATCAGGGCCTTATTTCGAAGCTTGGGCTCACGTTGACTTTCACTTTAGGTATAGCGCAGAGCAGGGTGAGCTTCCAACAAGGAACTGGAAACCCAAGGTTTCTTAGGAGAAAACTCATTTTCTTCTCAGAACCATGCCGGCAGTGAGGAAAACCCCGGCAACAACAATGCTTTTCAGGTAGCTTCAGGGCCGCATGAACGGAGCTTTCATAATGGGAAAAGAAGCCTTATGCCATCAGTCTCCAATTTCTAGGTTGACACGCAGCATACACGCAGGACCAGAGCTTACTCTCTCTACGCAGTGTTCTGGTACTGAAACGGTTGCTTAAGCAAAGTCCATAGGAGTCTTGGAAAGCTTACTACCGTGAAACTAAAGCAGAACAGCGATGAAGGCCTCAAGGAGCTGCTGCACGCCTCCCGTTTTGCCAGCATAATCAGGACCTTACTTCGAGGCTAGTGCTCACATTGACTTTCACGTTTGGTATAGAGCAGAGCAGGGTGAGCTTCCAACTAGGAACTGAGAGCACAAGGTTTCTTTGGAGAAAACTCATTTTCTTCTATGAACCATGCCGGCTGTAAGTAAAAGCACGGTAACAACAGTGCTTTTCAGGGAGCTTCGGGGCCGCATCAACGGAGCTTTCATTATGGGAAAACTAGCCTTGTGCCATCAGTCTCTACTTTCTAGGTTGACACGCAGCATACACGCAGGAGCAGAGCTTCCTGGTTCTACGCAGTGTTCTGGTACTGAAACGGGTGCTGAAGCAAGGCCCCTAGGAGTGTTGAAAAGCTTACTACCTTGAAACTAAAGCAGAACAACGATGAAGGCCTCATGGAGCTGCTGCACGCCTCTCGTTTTGCAAGGATAATCAGGGCCTTACTTCGAAGCTTGGGCTCACGTTGACTTTGATTTTAGGTATAGCGCAGAGCAGGGTGAGCTTCCAACAAGGAACTGGAAACCCAAGGTTTCTTAGGAGAAAGCTCATTTTCTTCTCAGAACCATGCCGGCAGTGAGGAAAACCCCGGCAACAACAATGCTTTTTAGGTAGCTTCGAGGCCGCATGAACGGAGCTTTCATAATGGGAAAAGAAGCCTTATGCCATCAGTCTCTAATTTCTAGGTTGACACGCAGCATACACGCAGGACCAGAGCTTACTGTCTCTACGCAGTGTTCTGGTACCGAAACGGTTGCTTAAGCAAACTCCCTAGGAACGTTGGAAAGCTTACTACCGTGAAACTAAAGCAGAACAGCGATGAAGGCCTCATGGAGCTGCTGCACGCCTCCCGTTTTGCCAGCATAATCAGGGCCTTAATTCGAGGCTAGTGCTCACATTGACTTTCACGTTTGGTATAGAGCAGAGCAGGGTGAGCTTCCAACTAGGAACTGGAAGCACAAGGTTTCTTTCGAGAAAACTCATTTTCTTCTATGAACCATGCCGGCTGTAAGTAAAAGCACGGTAACAACAGTGATTTTCAGGGAGCTTCGGGGCCGCATCAACGGAGCTTTCATTATGGGAAAACTAGCCTTGTGCCATCAGTCTCTAATTTCTAGGTTGACACGCAGCATACACGCAGGAGCAGAGCTTCCTGGTTCTACGCAGTGTTCTGGTACTGAAACGGGTGCTGAAGCAAAGCCCCTAGGAGTGTTGAAAAGCTTACTACCTTGAAACTAAAGCAGAACAACGATGAAGGCCTCATGGAGCTGCTGCACGCCTCTCGTTTTACAAGGGTAATCAGGGCCTTACTTCGAAGCTTGGGCTCACGTTGACTTTCACTTTAGGTATAGCGCAGAGCAGGGTGAGCTTCCAACAAGGAACTGGAAACCCAAGGTTTCTTAGGAGAAAACTCATTTTCTTCTCAGAACCATGCCGGCAGTGAGGAAAACCCCGGCAACAACAATGCTTTTCAGGTAGCTTCGAGGCCGCATGAACGGAGCTTTCATAATGGGAAAAGAAGCCTTATGCCATCAGTCTCCAATTTCTAGGTTGACACGCAGCATACACGCAGGACCAGAGCTTACTGTCTCTACGCAGTGTTCTGGTACCGAAACGGTTGCTTAAGCAAAGTCCCTAGGAACGTTGGAAAGCTTACTACCCTGAAACTAAAGCAGAACAGCGATGAAGGCCTCATGGAGCTGCTGCACGCCTCCCGTTTTGCCAGCATAATCAGGGCCTTACTTCGAGGCTAGTGCTCACATTGACTTTCACGTTTGGTATAGAGCAGAGCAGGGTGAGCTTCCAACTAGGAACTGGAAGCACAAGGTTTCTTTCGAGAAAACTCATTTTCTTCTATGTGCCATGCCGGCTGTAAGTAAAAGCACGGTAACAACAGTGTTTTGCAGGAAGCTTCGAGGCAGCATGAATCGAGCTTTCAAAACGGAAAAACAAGCCTTGTGCCATCAGTCTCTAATTTCTAGGTTGACACGCAGCATACACGCAGGAGCAGAGCTTCCTGGTTCTACGCAGTGTTCTGGTACTGAAACGGGTGCTGAAGCAAGTCCGCTAGGAGTGTTGAAAAGCTTACTACCTTGAAACTAAAGCAGAACAACGATGAAGGCCTCATGGAGCTGCTGCACGCCTCTCGTTTTGCAAGGATAATCAGGTCCTTACTTCGAAGCTTGGGCTCACGTTGACTTTGATTTTAGGTATAGCGCAGAGCAGGGTGAGCTTCCAACAAGGAACTGGAAACCCAAGGTTTCTTAGGAGAAAACTCATTTTCTTCCCAGAACCATGCCGGCAGTGAGGAAAACCCCAGCAACAACAATGCTTTTTAGGTAGCTTCGAGGCCGCATGAACGGAGCTTTCATAACGGGAAAAGAAGCCTTATGCCATCAGTCTCTAATTTCTAGGTTGACACGCAGCATACACGCAGGACCAGAGCTTACTGTCTCTACGCAGTGTTCTGGTACCGAAACGGTTGCTTAAGCAAACTCCCTAGGAACGTTGGAAAGCTTACTACCCTGAAACTAAAGCAGAACAGCGATGAAGGCCTCAGGGAGCTGCTGCACGCCTCCCGTTTTGCCAGCATAATCAGGGCCTTACTTCGAGGCTAGTGCTCACATTGACTTTCACGTTTGGTATAGAGCAGAGCAGGGTGAGCTTCCAACTAGGAACTGGAAGCACAAGGTTTCTTTCGAGAAAACTCATTTTCTTCTATGAACCATGCCGGCTGTAAGTAAAAGCACGGTAACAACAGTGCTTTTCAGGGAGCTTCGGGGCCGCATCAACGGAGCTTTCATTATGGGAAAACTAGCCTTGTGCCATCAGTCTCTAATTTCTAGGTTGACACGCAGCATACACGCAGGAGCAGAGCTTCCTGGTTCTACGCAGTGTTCTGGTACTGAAACGGGTGCTGAAGCAAAGCCCCTAGGAGTGTTGAAAAGCTTACTACCTTGAAACTAAAGCAGAACAACGATGAAGGCCTCATGGAGCTGCTGCACGCCTCTCGTTTTACAAGGGTAATCAGGGCCTTACTTCGAAGCTTGGGCTCACGTTGACTTTCACTTTAGGTATAGCGCAGAGCAGGGTGAGCTTCCAACAAGGAACTGGAAACCCAAGTTTTCTTAGGAGAAAACTCATTTTCTTCTCAGAACCATGCCGGCAGTGAGGAAAACCCCGGCAACAACAATGCTTTTCAGGTAGCTTCGAGGCCGCATGAACGGAGCTTTCATAATGGGAAAAGAAGCCTTATGCCATCAGTCTCCAATTTCTAGGTTGACACGCAGCATACACGCAGGACCAGAGCTTACTGTCTCTACGCAGTGTTCTGGTATCGAAACGGTTGCTTAAGCAAAGTCCCTAGGAACGTTGGAAAGCTTACTACCCTGAAACTAAAGCAGAACAGCGATGAAGGCCGCATGTAGCTGCTGCACGCCTCCCGTTTTGCCAGCATAATCAGGGCCTTACTTCGAGGCTAGTGCTCACATTGACTTTCACGTTTGGTATAGAGCAGAGCAGGGTGAGCTTCCAACTAGGAACTGGAAGCACAAGGTTTCTTTCGAGAAAACTCATTTTCTTCTATGTGCCATGCCGGCTGTAAGTAAAAGCACGGTAACAACAGTGTTTTGCAGGAAGCTTCGAGGCAGCATGAATGGAGCTTTCAAAACGGAAAAACAAGCCTTGTGCCATCAGTCTCTAATTTCTAGGTTGACACGCAGCATACACGCAGGAGCAGAGCTTCCTGGTTCTACGCAGTGTTCTGGTACTGAAACGGGTGCTGAAGCAAGTCCGCTAGGAGTGTTGAAAAGCTTACTACCTTGAAACTAAAGCAGAACAACGATGAAGGCCTCATGGAGCTGCTGCACGCCTCTCGTTTTGCAAGGATAATCAGGGCCTTACTTCGAAGCTTGGGCTCACGTTGACTTTCACTTTAGGTATAGCGCAGAGCAGGGTGAGCTTCCAACAAGGAACTGGAAACCCAAGGTTTCTTAGGAGAAAGCTCATTTTCTTCTCAGAACCATGCCGGCAGTGAGGAAAACCCCGGCAACAACAATGCTTTTCAGGTAGCTTCGAGGCCGCATGAACGGAGCTTTCATAATGGGAAAAGAAGCCTTATGCCTTCAGTCTCTAATTTCTAGGTTGACACGCAGCATACACGCAGGACCAGAGCTTACTGTCTCTACGCAGTGTTCTGGTACCGAAACGGTTGCTTAAGCAAAGTCCCTAGGAACGTTGGAAAGCTTACTACCGTGAAACTAAAGCAGAACAGCGATGAAGGCCTCATGGAGCTGCTGCTCGCCTCCCGTTTTGTCTGCATAATCAGGGCCTTACTTCGAGGCTAGTGCTCACATTGACTTTCACGTTTGGTATAGAGCAGAGCAGGGTGAGCTTCCAACTAGGAACTGGAAGCACAAGGTTTCTTTCGAGAAAACTCATTTTCTTCTATGAACCATGCCGGCTGTAAGTAAAAGCACGGTAACAACAGTGCTTTTCAGGGAGCTTCGGGGCCGCATCAACGGAGCTTTCATTATGGGAAAACTAGCCTTGTGCCATCAGTCTCTAATTTCTAGGTTGACACGCAGCATACACGCAGGAGCAGTGCTTCCTGGTTCTACGCAGTGTTCTGGTACTGACACGGGTGCTGAAGCAAGGCCCCTAGGAGTGTTGAAAAGCTTACTACCTTGAAACTAAAGCAGAACAACGATGAAGGCCTCATGGAGCTGATGCACGCCTCTCGTTTTACAAGGGTAATCAGGGCCTTACTTCGAAGCTTGGGCTCACGTTGACTTTCACTTTAGGTATAGCGCAGAGCAGGGTGAGCTTCCAACAAGGAACTGGAAACCCAAGGTTTTTAGGAGAAAACTCATTTTCTTCTCAGAACCATGCCGGCAGTGAGGAAAACCCCGGCAACAACAATGCTTTTCAGGTAGCTTCGAGGCCGCATGAACGGAGCTTTCATAATGGGAAAAGAAGCCTTATGCCATCAGTCTCCAATTTCTAGGTTGACACGCAGCATACACGCAGGACCAGAGCTTACTGTCTCTACGCAGTGTTCTGGTACCAAAACGGTTGCTTAAGCAAAGTCCCTAGGAGTCTTGGAAAGCTTACTACCGTGAAACTAAAGCAGAACAGCGATGAAGGCCTCATGGAGCTGCTGCACGCCTCCCGTTTTGCCAGCATAATCAGGGCCTTACTTCGAGGCTAGTGCTCACATTGACTTTCACGTTTGGTATAGAGCAGAGCAGGGTGAGCTTCCAACTAGGAACTGGAAGCACAAGGTTTCTTTCGAGAAAACTCATTTTCTTCTAGGTGCCATGCCGGCTGTAAGTAAAAGCACGGTAACAACAGTGCTTTCAGGGAGCTTCGGGGCCGCATCAACGGATCTTTCATTATGGGAAAACTAGCCTTGTGCCATCAGTCTCTACTTTGTAGGTTGACACGCAGCATACACGCAGGAGCAGAGCTTCCTGGTTCTACGCAGTGCTCTGGTACTGAAACGGGTGCTGAAGGAAGTCCGCTAGGAGTGTTGAAAAGCTTACTACCTTGAAACTAAAGCAGAACAACGATGAAGGCCTCATGGAGCTGCTGCACGCCTCTCGTTTTGCAAGGATAATCAGGGCCTTACTTCGAAGCTTGGGCTCACGTTGACTTTCACTTTAGGTATAGCGCAGAGCAGGGTGAGCTTCCAACAAGGAACTGGAAACCCAAGGTTTCTTAGGAGAAAACTCATTTTCTTCTCAGAACCATGCCGGCAGTGAGGAAAACCCCGGCAACAACAATGCTTTTCAGGTAGCTTCGAGGCCGCATGAACGGAGCTTTCATAATGGGAAAAGAAGCCTTATGCCATCAGTCTCCAATTTCTAGGTTGACACGCAGCATACACGCAGGACCAGAGCTTACTGTCTCTACGCAGTGTTCTGGTACCGAAACGGTTGCTTAAGCAAAGTCCATAGGAGTCTTGGAAAGCTTACTACCCTGAAACTAAAGCAGAACAGCGATGAAGGCCTCATGGAGCTGCTGCACGCCTCCCGTTTTGCCAGCATAATCAGGGCCTTACTTCGAGGCTAGTGCTCACATTGACTTTCACGTTTGGTATAGAGCAGAGCAGGGTGAGCTTCCAACTAGGAACTGGAAGCACAAGGTTTCTTTCGAGAAAACTCATTTTCTTCTATGTGCCATGCCGGCTGTAAGTAAAAGCACGGTAACAACAGTGCTTTTCAGGTAGCTTCGGGGCCGCATCAACGGATCTTTCATTATGGGAAAACTAGCCTTGTGCCATCAGTCTCTACTTTCTAGGTTGACACGCAGCATACACGCAGGAGCAGAGCTTCCTGGTTCTACGCAGTGTTCTGGTACTGAAACGGGTGCTGAAGCAAGGCCCCTAGGAGTGTTGAAAAGCTTACTACCTTGAAACTAAAGCAGAACAACGATGAAGGCCTCATGGAGCTGCTGCACGCCTCTCGTTTTGCAAGGATAATCAGGGCCTTACTTCGAAGCTTGGGCTCACGTTGACTTTCACTTTAGGTATAGCGCAGAGCAGGGTGAGCTTCCAACAAGGAACTGGAAACCCAAGGTTTTTAGGAGAAAACTCATTTTCTTCTCAGAACCATGCCGGCAGTGAGGAAAACCCCGGCAACAACAATGCTTTTCAGGTAGCTTCGAGGCCGCATGAAAGGAGCTTTCATAATGGGTAAAGAAGCCTTATGCCATCAGTCTCCAATTTCTAGGTTGACACGCAGCATACACGCAGGACCAGAGCTTACTGTGTCTACGCAGTGTTCTGGTACCGAAACGGTTGCCTAAGCAAAGTCCCTAGGAGTCTTGGAAAGCTTACTACCGTGAAACTAAAGCAGAACAGCGATGAAGGCCTCATGGAGCTGCTGCACGCCTCCTGTTTTGCCAGCATAATCAGGGCCTTACTTCGAGGCTAGTGCTCACATTGACTTTCACGTTTGGTATAGAGCAGAGCAGGGTGAGCTTCCAACTAGGAACTGGAAGCACAAGGTTTCTTTCGAGAAAACTCATTTTCTTCTATGAACCATGCCGGCTGTAAGTAAAAGCACGGTAACAACAGTGCTTTTCAGGGAGCTTCGGTGCCGCATCAACGGAGCTTTCATAATGGGAAAACTAGCCTTCTGCCATCAGTCTCTAATTTCTAGTTGACACACAGCATACACGCAGGAGCAGAGCTTCCTGGTTCTACGCAGTGTTCTGGTACTGAAACGGGTGCTGAAGCAAGTCCTCTAGGAGTGTTGAAAAGCTTACTACCTTGAAACTAAAGCAGAAAAACGATGAAGGCCTCATGGAGCTGCTGCACGCCTCTCGTTTTGCAAGGATAATCAGGGCCTTATTTCGAAGCTTGGGCTCACGTTGACTTTGATTTTAGGTATAGCGCAGAGCAGGGTGAGCTTCCAACAAGGAACTGGAAACCCAAGGTTTCTTAGGAGAAAACTCATTTTCTTCTCAGAACCATGCCGGCAGTGAGGAAAACCCCGGCAACAACAATGCTTTTCAGGTAGCTTCAGGGCCGCATGAACGGAGCTTTCATAATGGGAAAAGAAGCCTTATGCCATCAGTCTCCAATTTCTAGGTTGACACGCAGCATACACGCAGGACCAGAGCTTACTGTCTCTTCGCAGTGTTCTGGTACTGAAACGGTTGCTTAAGCAAAGTCCATAGGAGTCTTGGAAAGCTTACTACCGTGAAACTAAAGCAGAACAGCGATGAAGGCCTCAAGGAGCTGCTGCACGCCTCCCGTTTTGCCAGCATAATCAGGGCCTTACTTCGAGGCTAGTGCTCACATTGACTTTCACGTTTGGTATAGAGCAGAGCAGGGTGAGCTTCCAACTAGGAACTGGAAGCACAAGGTTTCTTTGGAGAAAACTCATTTTCTTCTATGAACCATGCCGGCTGTAAGTAAAAGCACGGTAACAACAGTGCTTTTCAGGGAGCTTCGGGGCCGCATCAACGGAGCTTTCATTATGGGAAAACTAGCCTTGTGCCATCAGTCTCTACTTTCTAGGTTGACACGCAGCATACACGCAGGAGCAGAGCTTCCTGGTTCTACGCAGTGTTCTGGTACTGAAACGGGTGCTGAAGCAAGGCCCCTAGGAGTGTTGAAAAGCTTACTACCTTGAAACTAAAGCAGAACAACGATGAAGGCCTCATGGAGCTGCTGCACGCCTCTCGTTTTGCAAGGATAATCAGGGCCTTACTTCGAAGCTTGGGCTCACGTTGACTTTGATTTTAGGTATAGCGCAGAGCAGGGTGAGCTTCCAACAAGGAACTGGAAACCCAAGGTTTCTTAGGAGAAAGCTCATTTTCTTCTCAGAACCATGCCGGCAGTGAGGAAAACCCCGGCAACAACAATGCTTTTCAGGTAGCTTCGAGGCCGCATGAACGGAGCTTTCATAATGGGAAAAGAAGCCTTATGCCTTCAGTCTCTAATTTCTAGGTTGACACGCAGCATACACGCAGGACCAGAGCTTACTGTCTCTACGCAGTGTTCTGGTACCGAAACGGTTGCTTAAGCAAAGTCCCTAGGAACGTTGGAAAGCTTACTACCGTGAAACTAAAGCAGAACAGCGATGAAGGCCTCATGGAGCTGCTGCTCGCCTCCCGTTTTGCCAGCATAATCAGGGCCTTACTTCGAGGCTAGTGCTCACATTGACTTTCACGTTTGGTATAGAGCAGAGCAGGGTGAGCTTCCAACTAGGAACTGGAAGCACAAGGTTTCTTTCGAGAAAACTCATTTTCTTCTATGAACCATGCCGGCTGTAAGTAAAAGCACGGTAACAACAGTGCTTTTCAGGGAGCTTCGGGGCCGCATCAACGGAGCTTTCATTATGGGAAAACTAGCCTTGTGCCATCAGTCTCTAATTTCTAGGTTGACACGCAGCATACACGCAGGAGCAGAGCTTCCTGGTTCTACGCAGTGTTCTGGTACTGAAACGGGTGCTGAAGCAAGGCCCCTAGGAGTGTTGAAAAGCTTACTACCTTGAAACTAAAGCAGAACAACGATGAAGGCCTCATGGAGCTGCTGCACGCCTCTCGTTTTACAAGGGTAATCAGGGCCTTACTTCGAAGCTTGGGCTCACGTTGACTTTCACTTTAGGTATAGCGCAGAGCAGGGTGAGCTTCCAACAAGGAACTGGAAACCCAAGGTTTCTTAGGAGAAAACTCATTTTCTTCTCAGAACCATGCCGGCAGTGAGGAAAACCCCGGCAACAACAATGCTTTTCAGGTAGCTTCGAGGCCGCATGAACGGAGCTTTCATAATGGGAAAAGAAGCCTTATGCCATCAGTCTCCAATTTCTAGGTTGACACGCAGCATACACGCAGGACCAGAGCTTACTGTCTCTACGCAGTGTTCTGGTACCGAAACGGTTGCTTAAGCAAAGTCCATAGGAGTCTTGGAAAGCTTACTACCCTGAAACTAAAGCAGAACAGCGATGAAGGCCTCATGGAGCTGCTGCACGCCTCCCGTTTTGCCAGCATAATCAGGGCCTTACTTCGAGGCTAGTGCTCACATTGACTTTCACGTTTGGTATAGAGCAGAGCAGGGTGAGCTTCCAACTAGGAACTGGAAGCACAAGGTTTCTTTCGAGAAAACTCATTTTCTTCTATGTGCCATGCCGGCTGTAAGTAAAAGCACGGTAACAACAGTGCTTTGCAGGAAGCTTCGGGGCCGCATCAACGGAGCTTTCATAATGGGAAAACTAGCCTTGTGCCATCAGTCTCTACTTTCTAGGTTGACACGCAGCATACACGCAGGAGCAGAGCTTCCTGGTTCTACGCAGTGTTCTGGTACTGAAACGGGTGCTGAAGCAAGGCCCCTAGGAGTGTTGAAAAGCTTACTACCTTGAAACTAAAGCAGAACAACGATGAAGGCCTCATGGAGCTGCTGCACGCCTCTCGTTTTGCAAGGATAATCAGGGCCTTACTTCGAAGCTTGGGCTCACGTTGACTTTCACTTTAGGTATAGCGCAGAGCAGGGTGAGCTTCCAACAAGGAACTGGACACCCAAGGTTTTTAGGAGAAAACTCATTTTCTTCTCAGAACCATGCCGGCAGTGAGGAAAACCCCGGCAACAACAATGCTTTTCAGGTAGCTTCGAGGCCGCATGAAAGGAGCTTTCATAATGGGAAAAGAAGCCTTATGCCATCAGTCTCCAATTTCTAGGTTGACACGCAGCATACACGCAGGACCAGAGCTTACTGTCTCTACGCAGTGTTCTGGTACTGAAACGGTTGCTTAAGCAAAGTCCCTAGGAGTCTTGGAAAGCTTACTACCGTGAAACTAAAGCAGAACAACGATGAAGGCCTCATGGAGCTGCTGCTCGCCTCCCGTTTTGCCAGCATAATCAGGGCCTTACTTCGAGGCTAGTGCTCACATTGACTTTCACGTTTGGTATAGAGCAGAGCAGGGTGAGCTTCCAACTAGGAACTGGAAGCACAAGGTTTCTTTCGAGAAAACTCATTTTCTTCTATGTGCCATGCCGGCTGTAAGTAAAAGCACGGTAACAACAGTGCTTTGCAGGGAGCTTCGGGGCCGCATCAACGGAGCTTTCATAATGGGAAAACTAGCCTTGTGCCATCAGTCTCTACTTTCTAGGTTGACACGCAGCATACACGCAGGAGCAGAGCTTCCTGGTTCTACGCAGTGTTCTGGTACTGAAACGGGTGCTGAAGCAAGGCCCCTAGGAGTGTTGAAAAGCTTACTACCTTGAAACTAAAGCAGAACAACGATGAAGGCCTCATGGAGCTGCTGCACGCCTCTCGTTTTGCAAGGATAATCAGGGCCTTACTTCGAAGCTTGGGCTCACGTTGACTTTCACTTTAGGTATAGCGCAGAGCAGGGTGAGCTTCCAACAAGGAACTGGAAACCCAAGGTTTTTAGGAGAAAACTCATTTTCTTCTCAGAACCATGCCGGCAGTGAGGAAAACCCCGGCAACAACAATGCTTTTCAGGTAGCTTCGAGGCCGCATGAAAGGAGCTTTCATAATGGGTAAAGAAGCCTTATGCCATCAGTCTCCAATTTCAGGTTGACACGCAGCATACACGCAGGACCAGAGCTTACTGTGTCTACGCAGTGTTCTGGTACCGAAACGGTTGCCTAAGCAAAGTCCCTAGGAGTCTTGGAAAGCTTACTACCGTGAAACTAAAGCAGAACAGCGATGAAGGCCTCATGGAGCTGCTGCACTCCTCCTGTTTTGCCAGCATAATCAGGGCCTTACTTCGAGGCTAGTGCTCACATTGACTTTCACGTTTGGTATAGAGCAGAGCAGGGTGAGCTTCCAACTAGGAACTGGAAGCACAAGGTTTCTTTCGAGAAAACTCATTTTCTTCTATGAACCATGCCGGCTGTAAGTAAAAGCACGGTAACAACAGTGCTTTTCAGGGAGCTTCGGTGCCGCATCAACGGAGCTTTCATAATGGGAAAACTAGCCTTGTGCCATCAGTCTCTAATTTCTAGTTGACACACAGCATACACGCAGGAGCAGAGCTTCCTGGTTCTACGCAGTGTTCTGGTACTGAAACGGGTGCTGAAGCAAGTCCTCTAGGAGTGTTGAAAAGCTTACTACCTTGAAACTAAAGCAGAAAAACGATGAAGGCCTCATGGAGCTGCTGCACGCCTCTCGTTTTGCAAGGATAATCAGGGCCTTATTTCGAAGCTTGGGCTCACGTTGACTTTGATTTTAGGTATAGCGCAGAGCAGGGTGAGCTTCCAACAAGGAACTGGAAACCCAAGGTTTCTTAGGAGAAAACTCATTTTCTTCTCAGAACCATGCCGGCAGTGAGGAAAACCCCGGCAACAACAATGCTTTTCAGGTAGCTTCAGGGCCGCATGAACGGAGCTTTCATAATGGGAAAAGAAGCCTTATGCCTTCAGTCTCTAATTTCTAGGTTGACACGCAGCATACACGCAGGACCAGAGCTTACTGTCTCTACGCAGTGTTCTGGTACCGAAACGGTTGCTTAAGCAAAGTCCCTAGGAACGTTGGAAAGCTTACTACCGTGAAACTAAAGCAGAACAGCGATGAAGGCCTCATGGAGCTGCTGCTCGCCTCCCGTTTTGCCAGCATAATCAGGGCCTTACTTCGAGGCTAGTGCTCACATTGACTTTCACGTTTGGTATAG
Organism: Eubalaena glacialis; assembly: GCF_028564815.1. Classification (NCBI taxonomy): domain Eukaryota; kingdom Metazoa; phylum Chordata; class Mammalia; order Artiodactyla; family Balaenidae; genus Eubalaena; species Eubalaena glacialis. The sequence continues at coordinate 50,060,325 of NC_083731.1, forward strand.
AGCAGAGCAGGGTGAGCTTCCAACTAGGAACTGGAAGCACAAGGTTTCTTTCGAGAAAACTCATTTTCTTCTATGAACCATGCCGGCTGTAAGTAAAAGCACGGTAACAACAGTGCTTTTCAGGGAGCTTCGGGGCCGCATCAACGGAGCTTTCATTATGGGAAAACTAGCCTTGTGCCATCAGTCTCTAATTTCTAGGTTGACACGCAGCATACACGCAGGAGCAGAGCTTCCTGGTTCTACGCAGTGTTCTGGTACTGAAACGGGTGCTGAAGCAAGGCCCCTAGGAGTGTTGAAAAGCTTACTACCTTGAAACTAAAGCAGAACAACGATGAAGGCCTCATGGAGCTGCTGCACGCCTCTCGTTTTACAAGGGTAATCAGGGCCTTACTTCGAAGCTTGGGCTCACGTTGACTTTCACTTTAGGTATAGCGCAGAGCAGGGTGAGCTTCCAACAAGGAACTGGAAACCCAAGGTTTCTTAGGAGAAAACTCATTTTCTTCTCAGAACCATGCCGGCAGTGAGGAAAACCCCGGCAACAACAATGCTTTTCAGGTAGCTTCGAGGCCGCATGAACGGAGCTTTCATAATGGGAAAAGAAGCCTTATGCCATCAGTCTCCAATTTCTAGGTTGACACGCAGCATACACGCAGGACCAGAGCTTACTGTCTCTACGCAGTGTTCTGGTACCGAAACGGTTGCTTAAGCAAAGTCCATAGGAGTCTTGGAAAGCTTACTACCCTGAAACTAAAGCAGAACAGCGATGAAGGCCTCATGGAGCTGCTGCACGCCTCCCGTTTTGCCAGCATAATCAGGGCCTTACTTCGAGGCTAGTGCTCACATTGACTTTCACGTTTGGTATAGAGCAGAGCAGGGTGAGCTTCCAACTAGGAACTGGAAGCACAAGGTTTCTTTCGAGAAAACTCATTTTCTTCTATGTGCCATGCCGGCTGTAAGTAAAAGCACGGTAACAACAGTGCTTTGCAGGAAGCTTCGGGGCCGCATCAACGGAGCTTTCATAATGGGAAAACTAGCCTTGTGCCATCAGTCTCTACTTTCTAGGTTGACACGCAGCATACACGCAGGAGCAGAGCTTCCTGGTTCTACGCAGTGTTCTGGTACTGAAACGGGTGCTGAAGCAAGGCCCCTAGGAGTGTTGAAAAGCTTACTACCTTGAAACTAAAGCAGAACAACGATGAAGGCCTCATGGAGCTGCTGCACGCCTCTCGTTTTGCAAGGATAATCAGGGCCTTACTTCGAAGCTTGGGCTCACGTTGACTTTCACTTTAGGTATAGCGCAGAGCAGGGTGAGCTTCCAACAAGGAACTGGAAACCCAAGGTTTCTTAGGAGAAAACTCATTTTCTTCTCAGAACCATGCCGGCAGTGAGGAAAACCCCGGCAACAACAATGCTTTTCAGGTAGCTTCGAGGCCGCATGAACGGAGCTTTCATAATGGGAAAAGAAGCCTTATGCCATCAGTCTCCAATTTCTAGGTTGACACGCAGCATACACGCAGGACCAGAGCTTACTGTCTCTACGCAGTGTTCTGGTACCGAAACGGTTGCTTAAGCAAAGTCCATAGGAGTCTTGGAAAGCTTACTACCATGAAACTAAAGCAGAACAGCGATGAAGGCCTCATGGAGCTGCTGCACGCCTCCCGTTTTGCCAGCATAATCAGGGCCTTACTTCGAGGCTAGTGCTCACATTGACTTTCACGTTTGGTATAGAGCAGAGCAGGGTGAGCTTCCAACTAGGAACTGGAAGCACAAGGTTTCTTTCGAGAAAACTCATTTTCTTCTATGTGCCATGCCGGCTGTAAGTAAAAGCACGGTAACAACAGTGCTTTTCAGGTAGCTTCGGGGCCGCATCAACGGATCTTTCATTATGGGAAAACTAGCCTTGTGCCATCAGTCTCTACTTTCTAGGTTGACACGCAGCATACACGCAGGAGCAGAGCTTCCTGGTTCTACGCAGTGTTCTGGTACTGAAACGGGTGCTGAAGCAAGGCCCCTAGGAGTGTTGAAAAGCTTACTACCTTGAAACTAAAGCAGAACAACGATGAAGGCCTCATGGAGCTGCTGCACGCCTCTCGTTTTGCAAGGATAATCAGGGCCTTACTTCGAAGCTTGGGCTCACGTTGACTTTCACTTTAGGTATAGCGCAGAGCAGGGTGAGCTTCCAACAAGGAACTGGAAACCCAAGGTTTTTAGGAGAAAACTCATTTTCTTCTCAGAACCATGCCGGCAGTGAGGAAAACCCCGGCAACAACAATGCTTTTCAGGTAGCTTCGAGGCCGCATGAAAGGAGCTTTCATAATGGGTAAAGAAGCCTTATGCCATCAGTCTCCAATTTCTAGGTTGACACGCAGCATACACGCAGGACCAGAGCTTACTGTCTCTACGCAGTGTTCTGGTACCGAAACGGTTGCCTAAGCAAAGTCCCTAGGAACGTTGGAAAGCTTACTACCGTGAAACTAAAGCAGAACAGCGATGAAGGCCTCATGGAGCTGCTGCACGCCTCCCGTTTTGCCAGCATAATCAGGGCCTTACTTCGAGGCTAGTGCTCACATTGACTTTCACGTTTGGTATAGAGCAGAGCAGGGTGAGCTTCCAACTAGGAACTGGAAGCACAAGGTTTCTTTCGAGAAAACTCGTTTTCTTCTATGAACCATGCCGGCTGTAAGTAAAAGCACGGTAACAACAGTGCTTTTCAGGGAGCTTCGGTGCCGCATCAACGGAGCTTTCATAATGGGAAAACTAGCCTTCTGCCATCAGTCTCTAATTTCTAGTTGACACACAGCATACACGCAGGAGCAGAGCTTCCTGGTTCTACGCAGTGTTCTGGTACTGAAACGGGTGCTGAAGCAAGTCCTCTAGGAGTGTTGAAAAGCTTACTACCTTGAAACTAAAGCAGAAAAACGATGAAGGCCTCATGGAGCTGCTGCACGCCTCTCGTTTTGCAAGGATAATCAGGGCCTTATTTCGAAGCTTGGGCTCACGTTGACTTTCACTTTAGGTATAGCGCAGAGCAGGGTGAGCTTCCAACAAGGAACTGGAAACCCAAGGTTTCTTAGGAGAAAACTCATTTTCTTCTCAGAACCATGCCGGCAGTGAGGAAAACCCCGGCAACAACAATGCTTTTCAGGTAGCTTCGAGGCCGCATGAACGGAGCTTTCATAATGGGAAAAGAAGCCTTATGCCATCAGTCTCCAATTTCTAGGTTGACACGCAGCATACACGCAGGACCAGAGCTTACTGTCTCTACGCAGTGTTCTGGTACTGAAACGGTTGCTTAAGCAAAGTCCATAGGAGTCTTGGAAAGCTTACTACCGTGAAACTAAAGCAGAACAGCGATGAAGGCCTCAGGGAGCTGCTGCACGCCTCCCGTTTTGCCAGCATAATCAGGGCCTTACTTCGAGGCTAGTGCTCACATTGACTTTCACGTTTGGTATAGAGCAGAGCAGGGTGAGCTTCCAACTAGGAACTGGAAGCACAAGGTTTCTTTCGAGAAAACTCATTTTCTTCTATGTGCCATGCCGGCTGTAAGTAAAAGCACGGTAACAACAGTGCTTTGCAGGAAGCTTCGGGGCCGCATCAACGGAGCTTTCATAATGGGAAAACTAGCCTTGTGCCATCAGTCTCTACTTTCTAGGTTGACACGCAGCATACACGCAGGAGCAGAGCTTCCTGGTTCTACGCAGTGTTCTGGTACTGAAACGGGTGCTGAAGCAAGGCCCCTAGGAGTGTTGAAAAGCTTACTACCTTGAAACTAAAGCAGAACAACGATGAAGGCCTCATGGAGCTGCTGCACGCCTCTCGTTTTGCAAGGATAATCAGGGCCTTACTTCGAAGCTTGGGCTCACGTTGACTTTCACTTTAGGTATAGCGCAGAGCAGGGTGAGCTTCCAACAAGGAACTGGAAACCCAAGGTTTTTAGGAGAAAACTCATTTTCTTCTCAGAACCATGCCGGCAGTGAGGAAAACCCCGGCAACAACAATGCTTTTCAGGTAGCTTCGAGGCCGCATGAAAGGAGCTTTCATAATGGGAAAAGAAGCCTTATGCCATCAGTCTCCAATTTCTAGGTTGACACGCAGCATACACGCAGGACCAGAGCTTACTGTCTCTACGCAGTGTTCTGGTACTGAAACGGTTGCTTAAGCAAAGTCCATAGGAGTCTTGGAAAGCTTACTACCGTGAAACTAAAGCAGAACAACGATGAAGGCCTCATGGAGCTGCTGCTCGCCTCCCGTTTTGCCAGCATAATCAGGGCCTTACTTCGAGGCTAGTGCTCACATTGACTTTCACGTTTGGTATAGAGCAGAGCAGGGTGAGCTTCCAACTAGGAACTGGAAGCACAAGGTTTCTTTCGAGAAAACTCATTTTCTTCTATGAACCATGCCGGCTGTAAGTAAAAGCACGGTAACAACAGTGCTTTTCAGGGAGCTTCGGGGCCGCATCAACGGAGCTTTCATTATGGGAAAACTAGCCTTGTGCCATCAGTCTCTAATTTCTAGGTTGACACACAGCATACACGCAGGAGCAGAGCTTCCTGGTTCTACGCAGTGTTCTGGTACTGAAACGGGTGCTGAAGCAAGGCCCCTAGGAGTGTTGAAAAGCTTACTACCTTGAAACTAAAGCAGAACAACGATGAAGGCCTCATGGAGCTGCTGCACGCCTCTCGTTTTGCAAGGATAATCAGGGCCTTACTTCGAAGCTTGGGCTCACGTTGACTTTGATTTTAGGTATAGCGCAGAGCAGGGTGAGCTTCCAACAAGGAACTGGAAACCCAAGGTTTCTTAGGAGAAAGCTCATTTTCTTCTCAGAACCATGCCGGCAGTGAGGAAAACCCCGGCAACAACAATGCTTTTCAGGTAGCTTCGAGGCCGCATGAACGGAGCTTTCATAATGGGAAAAGAAGCCTTATGCCTTCAGTCTCTAATTTCTAGGTTGACACGCAGCATACACGCAGGACCAGAGCTTACTGTCTCTACGCAGTGTTCTGGTACCGAAACGGTTGCTTAAGCAAAGTCCCTAGGAACGTTGGAAAGCTTACTACCGTGAAACTAAAGCAGAACAGCGATGAAGGCCTCATGGAGCTGCTGCTCGCCTCCCGTTTTGCCAGCATAATCAGGGCCTTACTTCGAGGCTAGTGCTCACATTGACTTTCACGTTTGGTATAGAGCAGAGCAGGGTGAGCTTCCAACTAGGAACTGGAAGCACAAGGTTTCTTTCGAGAAAACTCATTTTCTTCTATGAACCATGCCGGCTGTAAGTAAAAGCACGGTAACAACAGTGCTTTTCAGGGAGCTTCGGGGCCGCATCAACGGAGCTTTCATTATGGGAAAACTAGCCTTGTGCCATCAGTCTCTAATTTCTAGGTTGACACGCAGCATACACGCAGGAGCAGAGCTTCCTGGTTCTACGCAGTGTTCTGGTACTGAAACGGGTGCTGAAGCAAGGCCCCTAGGAGTGTTGAAAAGCTTACTACCTTGAAACTAAAGCAGAACAACGATGAAGGCCTCATGGAGCTGCTGCACGCCTCTCGTTTTACAAGGGTAATCAGGGCCTTACTTCGAAGCTTGGGCTCACGTTGACTTTCACTTTAGGTATAGCGCAGAGCAGGCTGAGCTTCCAACAAGGAACTGGAAACCCAAGGTTTCTTAGGAGAATACTCATTTTCTTCTCAGAACCATGCCGGCAGTGAGGAAAACCCCGGCAACAACAATGCTTTTCAGGTAGCTTCGAGGCCGCATGAACGGAGCTTTCATAATGGGAAAAGAAGCCTTATGCCATCAGTCTCCAATTTCTAGGTTGACACGCAGCATACACGCAGGACCAGAGCTTACTGTCTCTACGCAGTGTTCTGGTACCGAAACGGTTGCTTAAGCAAAGTCCATAGGAGTCTTGGAAAGCTTACTACCCTGAAACTAAAGCAGAACAGCGATGAAGGCCTCATGGAGCTGCTGCACGCCTCCCGTTTTGCCAGCATAATCAGGGCCTTACTTCGAGGCTAGTGCTCACATTGACTTTCACGTTTGGTATAGAGCAGAGCAGGGTGAGCTTCCAACTAGGAACTGGAAGCACAAGGTTTCTTTCGAGAAAACTCATTTTCTTCTATGTGCCATGCCGGCTGTAAGTAAAAGCACGGTAACAACAGTGCTTTGCAGGGAGCTTCGGGGCCGCATCAACGGAGCTTTCATAATGGGAAAACTAGCCTTGTGCCATCAGTCTCTACTTTCTAGGTTGACACGCAGCATACACGCAGGAGCAGAGCTTCCTGGTTCTACGCAGTGTTCTGGTACTGAAACGGGTGCTGAAGCAAGGCCCCTAGGAGTGTTGAAAAGCTTACTACCTTGAAACTAAAGCAGAACAACGATGAAGGCCTCATGGAGCTGCTGCACGCCTCTCGTTTTGCAAGGATAATCAGGGCCTTACTTCGAAGCTTGGGCTCACGTTGACTTTCACTTTAGGTATAGCGCAGAGCAGGGTGAGCTTCCAACAAGGAACTGGACACCCAAGGTTTTTAGGAGAAAACTCATTTTCTTCTCAGAACCATGCCGGCAGTGAGGAAAACCCCGGCAACAACAATGCTTTTCAGGTAGCTTCGAGGCCGCATGAAAGGAGCTTTCATAATGGGAAAAGAAGCCTTATGCCATCAGTCTCCAATTTCTAGGTTGACACGCAGCATACACGCAGGACCAGAGCTTACTGTCTCTACGCAGTGTTCTGGTACTGAAACGGTTGCTTAAGCAAAGTCCATAGGAGTCTTGGAAAGCTTACTACCGTGAAACTAAAGCAGAACAACGATGAAGGCCTCATGGAGCTGCTGCTCGCCTCCCGTTTTGCCAGCATAATCAGGGCCTTACTTCGAGGCTAGTGCTCACATTGACTTTCACGTTTGGTATAGAGCAGAGCAGGGTGAGCTTCCAACTAGGAACTGGAAGCACAAGGTTTCTTTCGAGAAAACTCATTTTCTTCTATGTGCCATGCCGGCTGTAAGTAAAAGCACGGTAACAACAGTGCTTTGCAGGGAGCTTCGGGGCCGCATCAACGGAGCTTTCATAATGGGAAAACTAGCCTTGTGCCATCAGTCTCTACTTTCTAGGTTGACACGCAGCATACACGCAGGAGCAGAGCTTCCTGGTTCTACGCAGTGTTCTGGTACTGAAACGGGTGCTGAAGCAAGGCCCCTAGGAGTGTTGAAAAGCTTACTACCTTGAAACTAAAGCAGAACAACGATGAAGGCCTCATGGAGCTGCTGCACGCCTCTCGTTTTGCAAGGATAATCAGGGCCTTACTTCGAAGCTTGGGCTCACGTTGACTTTGATTTTAGGTATAGCGCAGAGCAGGGTGAGCTTCCAACATGGAACTGGAAACCCAAGGTTTCTTAGGAGAAAACTCATTTTCTTCTCAGAACCATGCCGGCAGTGAGGAAAACCCCGGCAACAACAATGCTTTTCAGGTAGCTTCGAGGCCGCATGAACGGAGCTTTCATAATGGGAAAAGAAGCCTTATGCCATCAGTCTCTAATTTCTAGGTTGACACGCAGCATACACGCAGGACCAGAGCTTACTGTCTCTACGCAGTGTTCTGGTACCGAAACGGTTGCTTAAGCAAAGTCCCTAGGAACGTTGGAAAGCTTACTACCGTGAAACTAAAGCAGAACAGCGATGAAGGCCTCATGGAGCTGCTGCTCGCCTCCCGTTTTGCCAGCATAATCAGGGCCTTACTTCGAGGCTAGTGCTCACATTGACTTTCACGTTTGGTATAGAGCAGAGCAGGGTGAGCTTCCAACTAGGAACTGGAAGCACAAGGTTTCTTTCGAGAAAACTCATTTTCTTCTATGAACCATGCCGGCTGTAAGTAAAAGCACGGTAACAACAGTGCTTTTCAGGGAGCTTCGGGGCCGCATCAACGGAGCTTTCATTATGGGAAAACTAGCCTTGTGCCATCAGTCTCTAATTTCTAGGTTGACACGCAGCATACACGCAGGAGCAGAGCTTCCTGGTTCTACGCAGTGTTCTGGTACTGAAACGGGTGCTGAAGCAAGGCCCCTAGGAGTGTTGAAAAGCTTACTACCTTGAAACTAAAGCAGAACAACGATGAAGGCCTCATGGAGCTGCTGCACGCCTCTCGTTTTACAAGGGTAATCAGGGCCTTACTTCGAAGCTTGGGCTCACGTTGACTTTCACTTTAGGTATAGCGCAGAGCAGGGTGAGCTTCCAACAAGGAACTGGAAACCCAAGGTTTTTAGGAGAAAACTCATTTTCTTCTCAGAACCATGCCGGCAGTGAGGAAAACCCCGGCAACAACAATGCTTTTCAGGTAGCTTCGAGGCCGCATGAACGGAGCTTTCATAATGGGAAAAGAAGCCTTATGCCATCAGTCTCCAATTTCTAGGTTGACACGCAGCATACACGCAGGACCAGAGCTTACTGTCTCTACGCAGTGTTCTGGTACCGAAACGGTTGCTTAAGCAAAGTCCCTAGGAGTCTTGGAAAGCTTACTACCGTGAAACTAAAGCAGAACAGCGATGAAGGCCTCAGGGAGCTGCTGCACGCCTCCCGTTTTGCCAGCATAATCAGGGCCTTACTTCGAGGCTAGTGCTCACATTGACTTTCACGTTTGGTATAGAGCAGAGCAGGGTGAGCTTCCAACTAGGAACTGGAAGCACAAGGTTTCTTTCGAGAAAACTCATTTTCTTCTATGAACCATGCCGGCTGTAAGTAAAAGCACGGTAACAACAGTGCTTTTCAGGGAGCTTCGGGGCCGCATCAACGGATCTTTCATTATGGGAAAACTAGCCTTGTGCCATCAGTCTCTACTTTCTAGGTTGACACGCAGCATACACGCAGGAGCAGAGCTTCCTGGTTCTACGCAGTGTTTTGGTACTGAAACGGGTGCTGAAGGAAGTCCGCTAGGAGTGTTGAAAAGCTTACTACCTTGAAACTAAAGCAGAACAACGATGAAGGCCTCATGGAGCTGCTGCACGCCTCTCGTTTTGCAAGGATAATCAGGGCCTTACTTCGAAGCTTGGGCTCACGTTGACTTTCACTTTAGGTATAGCGCAGAGCAGGGTGAGCTTCCAACAAGGAACTGGAAACCCAAGGTTTCTTAGGAGAAAACTCATTTTCTTCTCAGAACCATGCCGGCAGTGAGGAAAACCCCGGCAACAACAATGCTTTTCAGGTAGCTTCGAGGCCGCATGAACGGAGCTTTCATAATGGGAAAAGAAGCCTTATGCCATCAGTCTCCAATTTCTAGGTTGACACGCAGCATACACGCAGGACCAGAGCTTACTGTCTCTACGCAGTGTTCTGGTACCGAAACGGTTGCTTAAGCAAAGTCCATAGGAGTCTTGGAAAGCTTACTACCATGAAACTAAAGCAGAACAGCGATGAAGGCCTCATGGAGCTGCTGCACGCCTCCCGTTTTGCCAGCATAATCAGGGCCTTACTTCGAGGCTAGTGCTCACATTGACTTTCACGTTTGGTATAGAGCAGAGCAGGGTGAGCTTCCAACTAGGAACTGGAAGCACAAGGTTTCTTTCGAGAAAACTCATTTTCTTCTATGTGCCATGCCGGCTGTAAGTAAAAGCACGGTAACAACAGTGCTTTTCAGGTAGCTTCGGGGCCGCATCAACGGATCTTTCATTATGGGAAAACTAGCCTTGTGCCATCAGTCTCTACTTTCTAGGTTGACACGCAGCATACACGCAGGAGCAGAGCTTCCTGGTTCTACGCAGTGTTCTGGTACTGAAACGGGTGCTGAAGCAAGGCCCCTAGGAGTGTTGAAAAGCTTACTACCTTGAAACTAAAGCAGAACAACGATGAAGGCCTCATGGAGCTGCTGCACGCCTCTCGTTTTGCAAGGATAATCAGGGCCTTACTTCGAAGCTTGGGCTCACGTTGACTTTCACTTTAGGTATAGCGCAGAGCAGGGTGAGCTTCCAACAAGGAACTGGAAACCCAAGGTTTCTTAGGAGAAAACTCATTTTCTTCTCAGAACCATGCCGGCAGTGAGGAAAACCCCGGCAACAACAATGCTTTTCAGGTAGCTTCGAGGCCGCATGAACGGAGCTTTCATAATGGGAAAAGAAGCCTTATGCCATCAGTCTCCAATTTCTAGGTTGACACGCAGCATACACGCAGGACCAGAGCTTACTGTCTCTACGCAGTGTTCTGGTACCGAAACGGTTGCTTAAGCAAAGTCCATAGGAGTCTTGGAAAGCTTACTACCATGAAACTAAAGCAGAACAGCGATGAAGGCCTCATGGAGCTGCTGCACGCCTCCCGTTTTGCCAGCATAATCAGGGCCTTACTTCGAGGCTAGTGCTCACATTGACTTTCACGTTTGGTATAGAGCAGAGCAGGGTGAGCTTCCAACTAGGAACTGGAAGCACAAGGTTTCTTTCGAGAAAACTCATTTTCTTCTATGTGCCATGCCGGCTGTAAGTAAAAGCACGGTAACAACAGTGCTTTTCAGGTAGCTTCGGGGCCGCATCAACGGATCTTTCATTATGGGAAAACTAGCCTTGTGCCATCAGTCTCTACTTTCTAGGTTGACACGCAGCATACACGCAGGAGCAGAGCTTCCTGGTTCTACGCAGTGTTCTGGTACTGAAACGGGTGCTGAAGCAAGGCCCCTAGGAGTGTTGAAAAGCTTACTACCTTGAAACTAAAGCAGAACAACGATGAAGGCCTCATGGAGCTGCTGCACGCCTCTCGTTTTGCAAGGATAATCAGGGCCTTACTTCGAAGCTTGGGCTCACGTTGACTTTCACTTTAGGTATAGCGCAGAGCAGGGTGAGCTTCCAACAAGGAACTGGAAACCCAAGGTTTCTTAGGAGAAAACTCATTTTCTTCTCAGAACCATGCCGGCAGTGAGGAAAACCCCGGCAACAACAATGCTTTTCAGGTAGCTTCGAGGCCGCATGAACGGAGCTTTCATAATGGGAAAAGAAGCCTTATGCCATCAGTCTCCAATTTCTAGGTTGACACGCAGCATACACGCAGGACCAGAGCTTACTGTCTCTACGCAGTGTTCTGGTACCGAAACGGTTGCTTAAGCAAAGTCCATAGGAGTCTTGGAAAGCTTACTACCGTGAAACTAAAGCAGAACAGCGATGAAGGCCTCATGGAGCTGCTGCACGCCTCCCGTTTTGCCAGCATAATCAGGGCCTTACTTCGAGGCTAGTGCTCACATTGACTTTCACGTTTGGTATAGAGCAGAGCAGGGTGAGCTTCCAACTAGGAACTGGAAGCACAAGGTTTCTTTCGAGAAAACTCATTTTCTTCTATGTGCCATGCCGGCTGTAAGTAAAAGCACGGTAACAACAGTGCTTTTCAGGTAGCTTCGGGGCCGCATCAACGGATCTTTCATTATGGGAAAACTAGCCTTGTGCCATCAGTCTCTACTTTCTAGGTTGACACGCAGCATACACGCAGGAGCAGAGCTTCCTGGTTCTACGCAGTGTTCTGGTACTGAAACGGGTGCTGAAGCAAGGCCCCTAGGAGTGTTGAAAAGCTTACTACCTTGAAACTAAAGCAGAACAACGATGAAGGCCTCATGGAGCTGCTGCACGCCTCTCGTTTTGCAAGGATAATCAGGGCCTTACTTCGAAGCTTGGGCTCACGTTGACTTTCACTTTAGGTATAGCGCAGAGCAGGGTGAGCTTCCAACAAGGAACTGGAAACCCAAGGTTTTTAGGAGAAAACTCATTTTCTTCTCAGAACCATGCCGGCAGTGAGGAAAACCCCGGCAACAACAATGCTTTTCAGGTAGCTTCGAGGCCGCATGAAAGGAGCTTTCATAATGGGTAAAGAAGCCTTATGCCATCAGTCTCCAATTTCTAGGTTGACACGCAGCATACACGCAGGACCAGAGCTTACTGTCTCTACGCAGTGTTCTGGTACCGAAACGGTTGCCTAAGCAAAGTCCCTAGGAGTCTTGGAAAGCTTACTACCGTGAAACTAAAGCAGAACAGCGATGAAGGCCTCATGGAGCTGCTGCACGCCTCCTGTTTTGCCAGCATAATCAGGGCCTTACTTCGAGGCTAGTGCTCACATTGACTTTCACGTTTGGTATAGAGCAGAGCAGGGTGAGCTTCCAACTAGGAACTGGAAGCACAAGGTTTCTTTCGAGAAAACTCGTTTTCTTCTATGAACCATGCCGGCTGTAAGTAAAAGCACGGTAACAACAGTGCTTTTCAGGGAGCTTCGGGGCCGCATCAACGGATCTTTCATTATGGGAAAACTAGCCTTGTGCCATCAGTCTCTACTTTCTAGGTTGACACGCAGCATACACGCAGGAGCAGAGCTTCCTGGTTCTACGCAGTGTTCTGGTACTGAAACGGGTGCTGAAGGAAGTCCGCTAGGAGTGTTGAAAAGCTTACTACCTTGAAACTAAAGCAGAACAACGATGAAGGCCTCATGGAGCTGCTGCACGCCTCTCGTTTTGCAAGGATAATCAGGGCCTTACTTCGAAGCTTGGGCTCACGTTGACTTTCACTTTAGGTATAGCGCAGAGCAGGGTGAGCTTCCAACAAGGAACTGGAAACCCAAGGTTTCTTAGGAGAAAACTCATTTTCTTCTCAGAACCATGCCGGCAGTGAGGAAAACCCCGGCAACAACAATGCTTTTCAGGTAGCTTCGAGGCCGCATGAACGGAGCTTTCATAATGGGAAAAGAAGCCTTATGCCATCAGTCTCCAATTTCTAGGTTGACACGCAGCATACACGCAGGACCAGAGCTTACTGTCTCTACGCAGTGTTCTGGTACCGAAACGGTTGCTTAAGCAAAGTCCATAGGAGTCTTGGAAAGCTTACTACCGTGAAACTAAAGCAGAACAGCGATGAAGGCCTCATGGAGCTGCTGCACGCCTCCCGTTTTGCCAGCATAATCAGGGCCTTACTTCGAGGCTAGTGCTCACATTGACTTTCACGTTTGGTATAGAGCAGAGCAGGGTGAGCTTCCAACTAGGAACTGGAAGCACAAGGTTTCTTTCGAGAAAACTCATTTTCTTCTATGTGCCATGCCGGCTGTAAGTAAAAGCACGGTAACAACAGTGCTTTTCAGGTAGCTTCGGGGCCGCATCAACGGATCTTTCATTATGGGAAAACTAGCCTTGTGCCATCAGTCTCTACTTTCTAGGTTGACACGCAGCATACACGCAGGAGCAGAGCTTCCTGGTTCTACGCAGTGTTCTGGTACTGAAACGGGTGCTGAAGCAAGGCCCCTAGGAGTGTTGAAAAGCTTACTACCTTGAAACTAAAGCAGAACAACGATGAAGGCCTCATGGAGCTGCTGCACGCCTCTCGTTTTGCAAGGATAATCAGGGCCTTACTTCGAAGCTTGGGCTCACGTTGACTTTCACTTTAGGTATAGCGCAGAGCAGGGTGAGCTTCCAACAAGGAACTGGAAACCCAAGGTTTCTTAGGAGAAAACTCATTTTCTTCTCAGAACCATGCCGGCAGTGAGGAAAACCCCGGCAACAACAATGCTTTTCAGGTAGCTTCGAGGCCGCATGAACGGAGCTTTCATAATGGGAAAAGAAGCCTTATGCCATCAGTCTCCAATTTCTAGGTTGACACGCAGCATACACGCAGGACCAGAGCTTACTGTCTCTACGCAGTGTTCTGGTACCGAAACGGTTGCTTAAGCAAAGTCCATAGGAGTCTTGGAAAGCTTACTACCGTGAAACTAAAGCAGAACAGCGATGAAGGCCTCATGGAGCTGCTGCACGCCTCCCGTTTTGCCAGCATAATCAGGGCCTTACTTCGAGGCTAGTGCTCACATTGACTTTCACGTTTGGTATAGAGCAGAGCAGGGTGAGCTTCCAACTAGGAACTGGAAGCACAAGGTTTCTTTCGAGAAAACTCATTTTCTTCTATGTGCCATGCCGGCTGTAAGTAAAAGCACGGTAACAACAGTGCTTTTCAGGTAGCTTCGGGGCCGCATCAACGGATCTTTCATTATGGGAAAACTAGCCTTGTGCCATCAGTCTCTACTTTCTAGGTTGACACGCAGCATACACGCAGGAGCAGAGCTTCCTGGTTCTACGCAGTGTTCTGGTACTGAAACGGGTGCTGAAGCAAGGCCCCTAGGAGTGTTGAAAAGCTTACTACCTTGAAACTAAAGCAGAACAACGATGAAGGCCTCATGGAGCTGCTGCACGCCTCTCGTTTTGCAAGGATAATCAGGGCCTTACTTCGAAGCTTGGGCTCACGTTGACTTTCACTTTAGGTATAGCGCAGAGCAGGGTGAGCTTCCAACAAGGAACTGGAAACCCAAGGTTTTTAGGAGAAAACTCATTTTCTTCTCAGAACCATGCCGGCAGTGAGGAAAACCCCGGCAACAACAATGCTTTTCAGGTAGCTTCGAGGCCGCATGAAAGGAGCTTTCATAATGGGTAAAGAAGCCTTATGCCATCAGTCTCCAATTTCTAGGTTGACACGCAGCATACACGCAGGACCAGAGCTTACTGTCTCTACGCAGTGTTCTGGTACCGAAACGGTTGCCTAAGCAAAGTCCCTAGGAGTCTTGGAAAGCTTACTACCGTGAAACTAAAGCAGAACAGCGATGAAGGCCTCATGGAGCTGCTGCACGCCTCCTGTTTTGCCAGCATAATCAGGGCCTTACTTCGAGGCTAGTGCTCACATTGACTTTCACGTTTGGTATAGAGCAGAGCAGGGTGAGCTTCCAACTAGGAACTGGAAGCACAAGGTTTCTTTCGAGAAAACTCGTTTTCTTCTATGAACCATGCCGGCTGTAAGTAAAAGCACGGTAACAACAGTGCTTTTCAGGGAGCTTCGGTGCCGCATCAACGGAGCTTTCATAATGGGAAAACTAGCCTTCTGCCATCAGTCTCTAATTTCTAGTTGACACACAGCATACACGCAGGAGCAGAGCTTCCTGGTTCTACGCAGTGTTCTGGTACTGAAACGGGTGCTGAAGCAAGTCCTCTAGGAGTGTTGAAAAGCTTACTACCTTGAAACTAAAGCAGAAAAACGATGAAGGCCTCATGGAGCTGCTGCACGCCTCTCGTTTTGCAAGGATAATCAGGGCCTTATTTCGAAGCTTGGGCTCACGTTGACTTTCACTTTAGGTATAGCGCAGAGCAGGGTGAGCTTCCAACAAGGAACTGGAAACCCAAGGTTTCTTAGGAGAAAACTCATTTTCTTCTCAGAACCATGCCGGCAGTGAGGAAAACCCCGGCAACAACAATGCTTTTCAGGTAGCTTCGAGGCCGCATGAACGGAGCTTTCATAATGGGAAAAGAAGCCTTATGCCATCAGTCTCCAATTTCTAGGTTGACACGCAGCATACACGCAGGACCAGAGCTTACTGTCTCTACGCAGTGTTCTGGTACCGAAACGGTTGCTTAAGCAAAGTCCATAGGAGTCTTGGAAAGCTTACTACCGTGAAACTAAAGCAGAACAGCGATGAAGGCCTCATGGAGCTGCTGCACGCCTCCCGTTTTGCCAGCATAATCAGGGCCTTACTTCGAGGCTAGTGCTCACATTGACTTTCACGTTTGGTATAGAGCAGAGCAGGGTGAGCTTCCAACTAGGAACTGGAAGCACAAGGTTTCTTTCGAGAAAACTCATTTTCTTCTATGTGCCATGCCGGCTGTAAGTAAAAGCACGGTAACAACAGTGCTTTGCAGGAAGCTTCGGGGCCGCATCAACGGAGCTTTCATAATGGGAAAACTAGCCTTGTGCCATCAGTCTCTACTTTCTAGGTTGACACGCAGCATACACGCAGGAGCAGAGCTTCCTGGTTCTACGCAGTGTTCTGGTACTGAAACGGGTGCTGAAGCAAGGCCCCTAGGAGTGTTGAAAAGCTTACTACCTTGAAACTAAAGCAGAACAACGATGAAGGCCTCATGGAGCTGCTGCACGCCTCTCGTTTTGCAAGGATAATCAGGGCCTTACTTCGAAGCTTGGGCTCACGTTGACTTTCACTTTAGGTATAGCGCAGAGCAGGGTGAGCTTCCAACAAGGAACTGGACACCCAAGGTTTTTAGGAGAAAACTCATTTTCTTCTCAGAACCATGCCGGCAGTGAGGAAAACCCCGGCAACAACAATGCTTTTCAGGTAGCTTCGAGGCCGCATGAAAGGAGCTTTCATAATGGGAAAAGAAGCCTTATGCCATCAGTCTCCAATTTCTAGGTTGACACGCAGCATACACGCAGGACCAGAGCTTACTGTCTCTACGCAGTGTTCTGGTACTGAAACGGTTGCTTAAGCAAAGTCCATAGGAGTCTTGGAAAGCTTACTACCGTGAAACTAAAGCAGAACAACGATGAAGGCCTCATGGAGCTGCTGCTCGCCTCCCGTTTTGCCAGCATAATCAGGGCCTTACTTCGAGGCTAGTGCTCACATTGACTTTCACGTTTGGTATAGAGCAGAGCAGGGTGAGCTTCCAACTAGGAACTGGAAGCACAAGGTTTCTTTCGAGAAAACTCATTTTCTTCTATGAACCATGCCGGCTGTAAGTAAAAGCACGGTAACAACAGTGCTTTTCAGGGAGCTTCGGGGCCGCATCAACGGAGCTTTCATTATGGGAAAACTAGCCTTGTGCCATCAGTCTCTAATTTCTAGGTTGACACGCAGCATACACGCAGGAGCAGAGCTTCCTGGTTCTACGCAGTGTTCTGGTACTGAAACGGGTGCTGAAGCAAGGCCCCTAGGAGTGTTGAAAAGCTTACTACCTTGAAACTAAAGCAGAACAACGATGAAGGCCTCATGGAGCTGCTGCACGCCTCTCGTTTTACAAGGGTAATCAGGGCCTTACTTCGAAGCTTGGGCTCACGTTGACTTTCACTTTAGGTATAGCGCAGAGCAGGGTGAGCTTCCAACAAGGAACTGGAAACCCAAGGTTTTTAGGAGAAAACTCATTTTCTTCTCAGAACCATGCCGGCAGTGAGGAAAACCCCGGCAACAACAATGCTTTTCAGGTAGCTTCGAGGCCGCATGAACGGAGCTTTCATAATGGGAAAAGAAGCCTTATGCCATCAGTCTCCAATTTCTAGGTTGACACGCAGCATACACGCAGGACCAGAGCTTACTGTCTCTACGCAGTGTTCTGGTACCGAAACGGTTGCTTAAGCAAAGTCCATAGGAGTCTTGGAAAGCTTACTACCGTGAAACTAAAGCAGAACAGCGATGAAGGCCTCATGGAGCTGCTGCACGCCTCCCGTTTTGCCAGCATAATCAGGGCCTTACTTCGAGGCTAGTGCTCACATTGACTTTCACGTTTGGTATAGAGCAGAGCAGGGTGAGCTTCCAACTAGGAACTGGAAGCACAAGGTTTCTTTCGAGAAAACTCATTTTCTTCTATGTGCCATGCCGGCTGTAAGTAAAAGCACGGTAACAACAGTGCTTTGCAGGAAGCTTCGGGGCCGCATCAACGGAGCTTTCATAATGGGAAAACTAGCCTTGTGCCATCAGTCTCTACTTTCTAGGTTGACACGCAGCATACACGCAGGAGCAGAGCTTCCTGGTTCTACGCAGTGTTCTGGTACTGAAACGGGTGCTGAAGCAAGGCCCCTAGGAGTGTTGAAAAGCTTACTACCTTGAAACTAAAGCAGAACAACGATGAAGGCCTCATGGAGCTGCTGCACGCCTCTCGTTTTGCAAGGATAATCAGGGCCTTACTTCGAAGCTTGGGCTCACGTTGACTTTCACTTTAGGTATAGCGCAGAGCAGGGTGAGCTTCCAACAAGGAACTGGAAACCCAAGGTTTTTAGGAGAAAACTCATTTTCTTCTCAGAACCATGCCGGCAGTGAGGAAAACCCCGGCAACAACAATGCTTTTCAGGTAGCTTCGAGGCCGCATGAAAGGAGCTTTCATAATGGGTAAAGAAGCCTTATGCCATCAGTCTCCAATTTCTAGGTTGACACGCAGCATACACGCAGGACCAGAGCTTACTGTCTCTACGCAGTGTTCTGGTACCGAAACGGTTGCCTAAGCAAAGTCCCTAGGAGTCTTGGAAAGCTTACTACCGTGAAACTAAAGCAGAACAGCGATGAAGGCCTCATGGAGCTGCTGCACGCCTCCTGTTTTGCCAGCATAATCAGGGCCTTATTTCGAGGCTAGTGCTCACATTGACTTTCACGTTTGGTATAGAGCAGAGCAGGGTGAGCTTCCAACTAGGAACTGGAAGCACAAGGTTTCTTTCGAGAAAACTCGTTTTCTTCTATGAACCATGCCGGCTGTAAGTAAAAGCACGGTAACAACAGTGCTTTTCAGGGAGCTTCGGTGCCGCATCAACGGAGCTTTCATAATGGGAAAACTAGCCTTCTGCCATCAGTCTCTAATTTCTAGTTGACACACAGCATACACGCAGGAGCAGAGCTTCCTGGTTCTACGCAGTGTTCTGGTACTGAAACGGGTGCTGAAGCAAGTCCTCTAGGAGTGTTGAAAAGCTTACTACCTTGAAACTAAAGCAGAAAAACGATGAAGGCCTCATGGAGCTGCTGCACGCCTCTCGTTTTGCAAGGATAATCAGGGCCTTATTTCGAAGCTTGGGCTCACGTTGACTTTCACTTTAGGTATAGCGCAGAGCAGGGTGAGCTTCCAACAAGGAACTGGAAACCCAAGGTTTCTTAGGAGAAAACTCATTTTCTTCTCAGAACCATGCCGGCAGTGAGGAAAACCCCGGCAACAACAATGCTTTTCAGGTAGCTTCAGGGCCGCATGAACGGAGCTTTCATAATGGGAAAAGAAGCCTTATGCCATCAGTCTCCAATTTCTAGGTTGACACGCAGCATACACGCAGGACCAGAGCTTACTGTCTCTACGCAGTGTTCTGGTACTGAAACGGTTGCTTAAGCAAAGTCCATAGGAGTCTTGGAAAGCTTACTACCGTGAAACTAAAGCAGAACAGCGATGAAGGCCTCATGGAGCTGCTGCACGCCTCCCGTTTTGCCAGCATAATCAGGACCTTACTTCGAGGCTAGTGCTCACATTGACTTTCACGTTTGGTATAGAGCAGAGCAGGGTGAGCTTCCAACTAGGAACTGGAAGCACAAGGTTTCTTTCGAGAAAACTCATTTTCTTCTATGAACCATGCCGGCTGTAAGTAAAAGCACGGTAACAACAGTGCTTTTCAGGGAGCTTCGGGGCCGCATCAACGGAGCTTTCATTATGGGAAAACTAGCCTTGTGCCATCAGTCTCTACTTTCTAGGTTGACACGCAGCATACACGCAGGAGCAGAGCTTCCTGGTTCTACGCAGTGTTCTGGTACTGAAACGGGTGCTGAAGCAAGGCCCCTAGGAGTGTTGAAAAGCTTACTACCTTGAAACTAAAGCAGAACAACGATGAAGGCCTCATGGAGCTGCTGCACGCCTCTCGTTTTGCAAGGATAATCAGGGCCTTACTTCGAAGCTTGGGCTCACGTTGACTTTGATTTTAGGTATAGCGCAGAGCAGGGTGAGCTTCCAACAAGGAACTGGAAACCCAAGGTTTCTTAGGAGAAAGCTCATTTTCTTCTCAGAACCATGCCGGCAGTGAGGAAAACCCCGGCAACAACAATGCTTTTCAGGTAGCTTCGAGGCCGCATGAACGGAGCTTTCATAATGGGAAAAGAAGCCTTATGCCTTCAGTCTCTAATTTCTAGGTTGACACGCAGCATACACGCAGGACCAGAGCTTACTGTCTCTACGCAGTGTTCTGGTACCGAAACGGTTGCTTAAGCAAAGTCCCTAGGAACGTTGGAAAGCTTACTACCGTGAAACTAAAGCAGAACAGCGATGAAGGCCTCATGGAGCTGCTGCTCGCCTCCCGTTTTGCCAGCATAATCAGGGCCTTACTTCGAGGCTAGTGCTCACATTGACTTTCACGTTTGGTATAGAGCAGAGCAGGGTGAGCTTCCAACTAGGAACTGGAAGCACAAGGTTTCTTTCGAGAAAACTCATTTTCTTCTATGAACCATGCCGGCTGTAAGTAAAAGCACGGTAACAACAGTGCTTTTCAGGGAGCTTCGGGGCCGCATCAACGGAGCTTTCATTATGGGAAAACTAGCCTTGTGCCATCAGTCTCTAATTTCTAGGTTGACACGCAGCATACACGCAGGAGCAGAGCTTCCTGGTTCTACGCAGTGTTCTGGTACTGAAACGGGTGCTGAAGCAAGGCCCCTAGGAGTGTTGAAAAGCTTACTACCTTGAAACTAAAGCAGAACAACGATGAAGGCCTCATGGAGCTGCTGCACGCCTCTCGTTTTACAAGGGTAATCAGGGCCTTACTTCGAAGCTTGGGCTCACGTTGACTTTCACTTTAGGTATAGCGCAGAGCAGGGTGAGCTTCCAACAAGGAACTGGAAACCCAAGGTTTTTAGGAGAAAACTCATTTTCTTCTCAGAACCATGCCGGCAGTGAGGAAAACCCCGGCAACAACAATGCTTTTCAGGTAGCTTCGAGGCCGCATGAACGGAGCTTTCATAATGGGAAAAGAAGCCTTATGCCATCAGTCTCCAATTTCTAGGTTGACACGCAGCATACACGCAGGACCAGAGCTTACTGTCTCTACGCAGTGTTCTGGTACCGAAACGGTTGCTTAAGCAAAGTCCATAGGAGTCTTGGAAAGCTTACTACCGTGAAACTAAAGCAGAACAGCGATGAAGGCCTCATGGAGCTGCTGCACGCCTCCCGTTTTGCCAGCATAATCAGGGCCTTACTTCGAGGCTAGTGCTCACATTGACTTTCACGTTTGGTATAGAGCAGAGCAGGGTGAGCTTCCAACTAGGAACTGGAAGCACAAGGTTTCTTTCGAGAAAACTCATTTTCTTCTATGTGCCATGCCGGCTGTAAGTAAAAGCACGGTAACAACAGTCCTTTTCAGGGAGCTTCGGGGCCGCATCAACGGAGCTTTCATAATGGGAAAACTAGCCTTGTGCCATCAGTCTCTAATTTCTAGGTTGACACGCAGCATACACGCAGGAGCAGAGCTTCCTGGTTCTACGCAGTGTTCTGGTACTGAAACGGGTGCTGAAGCAAGTCCGCTAGGAGTGTTGAAAAGCTTACTACCTTGAAACTAAAGCAGAACAACGATGAAGGCCTCATGGAGCTGCTGCACGCCTCTCGTTTTGCAAGGATAATCAGGGCCTTATTTCGAAGCTTGGGCTCACGTTGACTTTCACTTTAGGTATAGCGCAGAGCAGGGTGAGCTTCCAACAAGGAACTGGAAACCCAAGGTTTCTTAGGAGAAAACTCATTTTCTTCTCAGAACCATGCCGGCAGTGAGGAAAACCCCGGCAACAACAATGCTTTTCAGGTAGCTTCGAGGCCGCATGAACGGAGCTTTCATAATGGGAAAAGAAGCCTTATGCCTTCAGTCTCTAATTTCTAGGTTGACACGCAGCATACACGCAGGACCAGAGCTTACTGTCTCTACGCAGTGTTCTGGTACCGAAACGGTTGCTTAAGCAAAGTCCCTAGGAACGTTGGAAAGCTTACTACCGTGAAACTAAAGCAGAACAGCGATGAAGGCCTCATGGAGCTGCTGCTCGCCTCCCGTTTTGCCAGCATAATCAGGGCCTTACTTCGAGGCTAGTGCTCACATTGACTTTCACGTTTGGTATAGAGCAGAGCAGGGTGAGCTTCCAACTAGGAACTGGAAGCACAAGGTTTCTTTCGAGAAAACTCATTTTCTTCTATGAACCATGCCGGCTGTAAGTAAAAGCACGGTAACAACAGTGCTTTTCAGGGAGCTTCGGGGCCGCATCAACGGAGCTTTCATTATGGGAAAACTAGCCTTGTGCCATCAGTCTCTAATTTCTAGGTTGACACGCAGCATACACGCAGGAGCAGAACTTCCTGGTTCTACGCAGTGTTCTGGTACTGAAACGGGTGCTGAAGCAAGGCCCCTAGGAGTGTTGAAAAGCTTACTACCTTGAAACTAAAGCAGAACAACGATGAAGGCCTCATGGAGCTGCTGCACGCCTCTCGTTTTACAAGGGTAATCAGGGCCTTACTTCGAAGCTTGGGCTCACGTTGACTTTCACTTTAGGTATAGCGCAGAGCAGGGTGAGCTTCCAACAAGGAACTGGAAACCCAAGGTTTTTAGGAGAAAACTCATTTTCTTCTCAGAACCATGCCGGCAGTGAGGAAAACCCCGGCAACAACAATGCTTTTCAGGTAGCTTCGAGGCCGCATGAACGGAGCTTTCATAATGGGAAAAGAAGCCTTATGCCATCAGTCTCCAATTTCTAGGTTGACACGCAGCATACACGCAGGACCAGAGCTTACTGTCTCTACGCAGTGTTCTGGTACCGAAACGGTTGCTTAAGCAAAGTCCATAGGAGTCTTGGAAAGCTTACTACCGTGAAACTAAAGCAGAACAGCGATGAAGGCCTCATGGAGCTGCTGCACGCCTCCCGTTTTGCCAGCATAATCAGGGCCTTACTTCGAGGCTAGTGCTCACATTGACTTTCACGTTTGGTATAGAGCAGAGCAGGGTGAGCTTCCAACTAGGAACTGGAAGCACAAGGTTTCTTTCGAGAAAACTCATTTTCTTCTATGTGCCATGCCGGCTGTAAGTAAAAGCACGGTAACAACAGTGCTTTGCAGGAAGCTTCGGGGCCGCATCAACGGAGCTTTCATAATGGGAAAACTAGCCTTGTGCCATCAGTCTCTACTTTCTAGGTTGACACGCAGCATACACGCAGGAGCAGAGCTTCCTGGTTCTACGCAGTGTTCTGGTACTGAAACGGGTGCTGAAGCAAGGCCCCTAGGAGTGTTGAAAAGCTTACTACCTTGAAACTAAAGCAGAACAACGATGAAGGCCTCATGGAGCTGCTGCACGCCTCTCGTTTTGCAAGGATAATCAGGGCCTTACTTCGAAGCTTGGGCTCACGTTGACTTTCACTTTAGGTATAGCGCAGAGCAGGCTGAGCTTCCAACAAGGAACTGGAAACCCAAGGTTTCTTAGGAGAAAACTCATTTTCTTCTCAGAACCATGCCGGCAGTGAGGAAAACCCCGGCAACAACAATGCTTTTCAGGTAGCTTCGAGGCCGCATGAACGGAGCTTTCATAATGGGAAAAGAAGCCTTATGCCATCAGTCTCCAATTTCTAGGTTGACACGCAGCATACACGCAGGACCAGAGCTTACTGTCTCTACGCAGTGTTCTGGTACCGAAACGGTTGCTTAAGCAAAGTCCATAGGAGTCTTGGAAAGCTTACTACCGTGAAACTAAAGCAGAACAGCGATGAAGGCCTCATGGAGCTGCTGCACGCCTCCCGTTTTGCCAGCATAATCAGGGCCTTACTTCGAGGCTAGTGCTCACATTGACTTTCACGTTTGGTATAGAGCAGAGCAGGGTGAGCTTCCAACTAGGAACTGGAAGCACAAGGTTTCTTTCGAGAAAACTCATTTTCTTCTATGTGCCATGCCGGCTGTAAGTAAAAGCACGGTAACAACAGTGTTTTGCAGGAAGCTTCGAGGCAGCATGAATCGAGCTTTCAAAACGGAAAAACAAGCCTTGTGCCATTAGTCTCTAATTTCTAGGTTGACACGCAGCATACACGCAGGAGCAGAGCTTCCTGGTTCTACGCAGTGTTCTGGTACTGAAACGGGTGCTGAAGCAAGTCCGCTAGGAGTGTTGAAAAGCTTACTACCTTGAAACTAAAGCAGAACAACGATGAAGGCCTCATGGAGCTGCTGCACGCCTCTCGTTTTGCAAGGGTAATCAGGGCCTTACTTCGAAGCTTGGGCTCACGTTGACTTTCACTTTAGGTATAGCGCAGAGCAGGGTGAGCTTCCAACAAGGAACTGGAAACCCAAGGTTTTTAGGAGAAAACTCATTTTCTTCTCAGAACCATGCCGGCAGTAGGAAAACCCCGGCAACAACAATGCTTTTCAGGTAGCTTCGAGGCCGCATGAACGGAGCTTTCATAATGGGAAAAGAAGCCTTATGCCATCAGTCTCCAATTTCTAGGTTGACACGCAGCATACACGCAGGACCAGAGCTTACTGTCTCTACGCAGTGTTCTGGTACCGAAACGGTTGCTTAAGCAAAGTCCCTAGGAGTCTTGGAAAGCTTACTACCGTGAAACTAAAGCAGAACAGCGATGAAGGCCTCATGGAGCTGCTGCACGCCTCCCGTTTTGCCAGCATAATCAGGGCCTTACTTCGAGGCTAGTGCTCACATTGACTTTCACGTTTGGTATAGAGCAGAGCAGGGTGAGCTTCCAACTAGGAACTGGAAGCACAAGGTTTCTTTCGAGAAAACTCATTTTCTTCTATGAACCATGCCGGCTGTAAGTAAAAGCACGGTAACAACAGTGCTTTTCAGGGAGCTTCGGGGCCGCATCAACGGAGCTTTCATTATGGGAAAACTAGCCTTGTGCCATCAGTCTCTAATTTCTAGGTTGACACGCAGCATACACGCAGGAGCAGAGCTTCCTGGTTCTACGCAGTGTTCTGGTACTGAAACGGGTGCTGAAGCAAGGCCCCTAGGAGTGTTGAAAAGCTTACTACCTTGAAACTAAAGCAGAACAACGATGAAGGCCTCATGGAGCTGCTGCACGCCTCTCGTTTTACAAGGGTAATCAGGGCCTTACTTCGAAGCTTGGGCTCACGTTGACTTTCACTTTAGGTATAGCGCAGAGCAGGGTGAGCTTCCAACAAGGAACTGGAAACCCAAGGTTTTTAGGAGAAAACTCATTTTCTTCTCAGAACCATGCCGGCAGTAGGAAAACCCCGGCAACAACAATGCTTTTCAGGTAGCTTCGAGGCCGCATGAACGGAGCTTTCATAATGGGAAAAGAAGCCTTATGCCATCAGTCTCCAATTTCTAGGTTGACACGCAGCATACACGCAGGACCAGAGCTTACTGTCTCTACGCAGTGTTCTGGTACCGAAACGGTTGCTTAAGCAAAGTCCCTAGGAGTCTTGGAAAGCTTACTACCGTGAAACTAAAGCAGAACAGCGATGAAGGCCTCATGGAGCTGCTGCACGCCTCCCGTTTTGCCAGCATAATCAGGGCCTTACTTCGAGGCTAGTGCTCACATTGACTTTCACGTTTGGTATAGAGCAGAGCAGGGTGAGCTTCCAACTAGGAACTGGAAGCACAAGGTTTCTTTCGAGAAAACTCATTTTCTTCTATGAACCATGCCGGCTGTAAGTAAAAGCACGGTAACAACAGTGCTTTTCAGGTAGCTTCGGGGCCGAATCAACGGATCTTTCATTATGGGAAAACTAGCCTTGTGCCATCAGTCTCTACTTTCTAGGTTGACACGCAGCATACACGCAGGAGCAGAGCTTCCTGGTTCTACGCAGTGTTCTGGTACTGAAACGGGTCCTGAAGCAAGGCCCCTAGGAGTGTTGAAAAGCTTACTACCTTGAAACTAAAGCAGAACAACGATGAAGGCCTCATGGAGCTGCTGCACGCCTCTCGTTTTGCAAGGATAATCAGGGCCTTACTTCGAAGCTTGGGCTCACGTTGACTTTCACTTTAGGTATAGCGCAGAGCAGGGTGAGCTTCCAACAAGGAACTGGAAACCAAGGTTTCTTAGGAGAAAACTCATTTTCTTCTCAGAACCATGCCGGCAGTGAGGAAAACCCCGGCAACAACAATGCTTTTCAGGTAGCTTCGAGGCCGCATGAACGGAGCTTTCATAATGGGAAAAGAAGCCTTATGCCATCAGTCTCCAATTTCTAGGTTGACACGCAGCATACACGCAGGACCAGAGCTTACTGTCTCTACGCAGTGTTCTGGTACCGAAACGGTTGCTTCAGCAAAGTCCCTAGGACCGTTGGAAAGCTTACTACCGTGAAACTAAAGCAGAACAGCGATGAAGGCCTCATGGAGCTGCTGCACGCCTCCCGTTTTGCCAGCATAATCAGGGCCTTACTTCGAGGCTAGTGCTCACATTGACTTTCACGTTTGGTATAGAGCAGAGCAGGGTGAGCTTCCAACTAGGAACTGGAAGCACAAGGTTTCTTTCGAGAAAACTCATTTTCTTCTATGTGCCATGCCGGCTGTAAGTAAAAGCACGGTAACAACAGTGCTTTGCAGGAAGCTTCGGGGCCGCATCAACGGAGCTTTCATAATGGGAAAACTAGCCTTGTGCCATCAGTCTCTACTTTCTAGGTTGACACGCAGCATACACGCAGGAGCAGAGCTTCCTGGTTCTACGCAGTGTTCTGGTACTGAAACGGGTGCTGAAGCAAGGCCCCTAGGAGTGTTGAAAAGCTTACTACCTTGAAACTAAAGCAGAACAACGATGAAGGCCTCATGGAGCTGCTGCACGCCTCTCGTTTTGCAAGGATAATCAGGGCCTTACTTCGAAGCTTGGGCTCACGTTGACTTTCACTTTAGGTATAGCGCAGAGCAGGCTGAGCTTCCAACAAGGAACTGGAAACCCAAGGTTTCTTAGGAGAAAACTCATTTTCTTCTCAGAACCATGCCGGCAGTGAGGAAAACCCCGGCAACAACAATGCTTTTCAGGTAGCTTCGAGGCCGCATGAACGGAGCTTTCATAATGGGAAAAGAAGCCTTATGCCATCAGTCTCCAATTTCTAGGTTGACACGCAGCATACACGCAGGACCAGAGCTTACTGTCTCTACGCAGTGTTCTGGTACCGAAACGGTTGCTTAAGCAAAGTCCCTAGGAGTCTTGGAAAGCTTACTACCGTGAAACTAAAGCAGAACAGCGATGAAGGCCTCATGGAGCTGCTGCACGCCTCCCGTTTTGCCAGCATAATCAGGGCCTTACTTCGAGGCTAGTGCTCACATTGACTTTCACGTTTGGTATAGAGCAGAGCAGGGTGAGCTTCCAACTAGGAACTGGAAGCACAAGGTTTCTTTCGAGAAAACTCATTTTCTTCTATGTGCCATGCCGGCTGTAAGTAAAAGCACGGTAACAACAGTGCTTTGCAGGAAGCTTCGGGGCCGCATCAACGGAGCTTTCATAATGGGAAAACTAGCCTTGTGCCATCAGTCTCTACTTTCTAGGTTGACACGCAGCATACACGCAGGAGCAGAGCTTCCTGGTTCTACGCAGTGTTCTGGTACTGAAACGGGTGCTGAAGCATGGCCCCTAGGAGTGTTGAAAAGCTTACTACCTTGAAACTAAAGCAGAACAACGATGAAGGCCTCATGGAGCTGCTGCACGCCTCTCGTTTTGCAAGGATAATCAGGGCCTTACTTCGAAGCTTAGGCTCACGTTGACTTTCACTTTAGGTATAGCGCAGAGCAGGGTGAGCTTCCAACAAGGAACTGGACACCCAAGGTTTTTAGGAGAAAACTCATTTTCTTCTCAGAACCATGCCGGCAGTGAG
The DNA here is from genome assembly GCF_028564815.1 of Eubalaena glacialis. Classification (NCBI taxonomy): domain Eukaryota; kingdom Metazoa; phylum Chordata; class Mammalia; order Artiodactyla; family Balaenidae; genus Eubalaena; species Eubalaena glacialis. Next base: position 50,087,614 of record NC_083731.1, read on the forward strand.
GAAAACCCCGGCAACAACAATGCTTTTCAGGTAGCTTCGAGGCCGCATGAAAGGAGCTTTCATAATGGGAAAAGAAGCCTTATGCCATCAGTCTCCAATTTCTAGGTTGACACGCAGCATACACGCAGGACCAGAGCTTACTGTCTCTACGCAGTGTTCTGGTACTGAAACGGTTGCTTAAGCAAAGTCCATAGGAGTCTTGGAAAGCTTACTACCGTGAAACTAAAGCAGAACAACGATGAAGGCCTCATGGAGCTGCTGCTCGCCTCCCGTTTTGCCAGCATAATCAGGGCCTTACTTCGAGGCTAGTGCTCACATTGACTTTCACGTTTGGTATAGAGCAGAGCAGGGTGAGCTTCCAACTAGGAACTGGAAGCACAAGGTTTCTTTCGAGAAAACTCATTTTCTTCTATGTGCCATGCCGGCTGTAAGTAAAAGCACGGTAACAACAGTGCTTTGCAGGGAGCTTCGGGGCCGCATCAACGGAGCTTTCATAATGGGAAAACTAGCCTTGTGCCATCAGTCTCTACTTTCTAGGTTGACACGCAGCATACACGCAGGAGCAGAGCTTCCTGGTTCTACGCAGTGTTCTGGTACTGAAACGGGTGCTGAAGCAAGGCCCCTAGGAGTGTTGAAAAGCTTACTACCTTGAAACTAAAGCAGAACAACGATGAAGGCCTCATGGAGCTGCTGCACGCCTCTCGTTTTGCAAGGATAATCAGGGCCTTACTTCGAAGCTTGGGCTCACGTTGACTTTGATTTTAGGTATAGCGCAGAGCAGGGTGAGCTTCCAACAAGGAACTGGAAACCCAAGGTTTCTTAGGAGAAAACTCATTTTCTTCTCAGAACCATGCCGGCAGTGAGGAAAACCCCGGCAACAACAATGCTTTTCAGGTAGCTTCGAGGCCGCATGAACGGAGCTTTCATAATGGGAAAAGAAGCCTTATGCCATCAGTCTCTAATTTCTAGGTTGACACGCAGCATACACGCAGGACCAGAGCTTACTGTCTCTACGCAGTGTTCTGGTACCGAAACGGTTGCTTAAGCAAAGTCCCTAGGAACGTTGGAAAGCTTACTACCGTGAAACTAAAGCAGAACAGCGATGAAGGCCTCATGGAGCTGCTGCTCGCCTCCCGTTTTGCCAGCATAATCAGGGCCTTACTTCGAGGCTAGTGCTCACATTGACTTTCACGTTTGGTATAGAGCAGAGCAGGGTGAGCTTCCAACTAGGAACTGGAAGCACAAGGTTTCTTTCGAGAAAACTCATTTTCTTCTATGAACCATGCCGGCTGTAAGTAAAAGCACGGTAACAACAGTGCTTTTCAGGGAGCTTCGGGGCCGCATCAACGGAGCTTTCATTATGGGAAAACTAGCCTTGTGCCATCAGTCTCTAATTTCTAGGTTGACACACAGCATACACGCAGGAGCAGAGCTTCCTGGTTCTACGCAGTGTTCTGGTACTGAAACGGGTGCTGAAGCAAGGCCCCTAGGAGTGTTGAAAAGCTTACTACCTTGAAACTAAAGCAGAACAACGATGAAGGCCTCATGGAGCTGCTGCACGCCTCTCGTTTTACAAGGGTAATCAGGGCCTTACTTCGAAGCTTGGGCTCACGTTGACTTTCACTTTAGGTATAGCGCAGAGCAGGGTGAGCTTCCAACAAGGAACTGGAAACCCAAGGTTTTTAGGAGAAAACTCATTTTCTTCTCAGAACCATGCCGGCAGTGAGGAAAACCCCGGCAACAACAATGCTTTTCAGGTAGCTTCGAGGCCGCATGAACGGAGCTTTCATAATGGGAAAAGAAGCCTTATGCCATCAGTCTCCAATTTCTAGGTTGACACGCAGCATACACGCAGGACCAGAGCTTACTGTCTCTACGCAGTGTTCTCGTACCGAAACGGTTGCTTAAGCAAAGTCCCTAGGAGTCTTGGAAAGCTTACTACCGTGAAACTAAAGCAGAACAGCGATGAAGGCCTCATGGAGCTGCTGCACGCCTCCCGTTTTGCCAGCATAATCAGGGCCTTACTTCGAGGCTAGTGCTCACATTGACTTTCACGTTTGGTATAGAGCAGAGCAGGGTGAGCTTCCAACTAGGAACTGGAAGCACAAGGTTTCTTTCGAGAAAACTCATTTTCTTCTATGTGCCATGCCGGCTGTAAGTAAAAGCACGGTAACAACAGTGCTTTTCAGGGAGCTTCGGGGCCGCATCAACGGATCTTTCATTATGGGAAAACTAGCCTTGTGCCATCAGTCTCTACTTTGTAGGTTGACACGCAGCATACACGCAGGAGCAGAGCTTCCTGGTTCTACGCAGTGTTCTGGTACTGAAACGGGTGCTGAAGGAAGTCCGCTAGGAGTGTTGAAAAGCTTACTACCTTGAAACTAAAGCAGAACAACGATGAAGGCCTCATGGAGCTGCTGCACGCCTCTCGTTTTGCAAGGATAATCAGGGCCTTACTTCGAAGCTTGGGCTCACGTTGACTTTCACTTTAGGTATAGCGCAGAGCAGGGTGAGCTTCCAACAAGGAACTGGAAACCCAAGGTTTCTTAGGAGAAAACTCATTTTCTTCTCAGAACCATGCCGGCAGTGAGGAAAACCCCGGCAACAACAATGCTTTTCAGGTAGCTTCGAGGCCGCATGAACGGAGCTTTCATAATGGGAAAAGAAGCCTTATGCCATCAGTCTCCAATTTCTAGGTTGACACGCAGCATACACGCAGGACCAGAGCTTACTGTCTCTACGCAGTGTTCTGGTACCGAAACGGTTGCTTAAGCAAAGTCCATAGGAGTCTTGGAAAGCTTACTACCATGAAACTAAAGCAGAACAGCGATGAAGGCCTCATGGAGCTGCTGCACGCCTCCCGTTTTGCCAGCATAATCAGGGCCTTACTTCGAGGCTAGTGCTCACATTGACTTTCACGTTTGGTATAGAGCAGAGCAGGGTGAGCTTCCAACTAGGAACTGGAAGCACAAGGTTTCTTTCGAGAAAACTCATTTTCTTCTATGTGCCATGCCGGCTGTAAGTAAAAGCACGGTAACAACAGTGCTTTTCAGGTAGCTTCGGGGTCGCATCAACGGATCTTTCATTATGGGAAAACTAGCCTTGTGCCATCAGTCTCTACTTTCTAGGTTGACACGCAGCATACACGCAGGAGCAGAGCTTCCTGGTTCTACGCAGTGTTCTGGTACTGAAACGGGTGCTGAAGCAAGGCCCCTAGGAGTGTTGAAAAGCTTACTACCTTGAAACTAAAGCAGAACAACGATGAAGGCCTCATGGAGCTGCTGCACGCCTCTCGTTTTGCAAGGATAATCAGGGCCTTACTTCGAAGCTTGGGCTCACGTTGACTTTCACTTTAGGTATAGCGCAGAGCAGGGTGAGCTTCCAACAAGGAACTGGAAACCCAAGGTTTTTAGGAGAAAACTCATTTTCTTCTCAGAACCATGCCGGCAGTGAGGAAAACCCCGGCAACAACAATGCTTTTCAGGTAGCTTCGAGGCCGCATGAAAGGAGCTTTCATAATGGGTAAAGAAGCCTTATGCCATCAGTCTCCAATTTCTAGGTTGACACGCAGCATACACGCAGGACCAGAGCTTACTGTCTCTACGCAGTGTTCTGGTACCGAAACGGTTGCCTAAGCAAAGTCCCTAGGAGTCTTGGAAAGCTTACTACCGTGAAACTAAAGCAGAACAGCGATGAAGGCCTCATGGAGCTGCTGCACGCCTCCTGTTTTGCCAGCATAATCAGGGCCTTACTTCGAGGCTAGTGCTCACATTGACTTTCACGTTTGGTATAGAGCAGAGCAGGGTGAGCTTCCAACTAGGAACTGGAAGCACAAGGTTTCTTTCGAGAAAACTCGTTTTCTTCTATGAACCATGCCGGCTGTAAGTAAAAGCACGGTAACAACAGTGCTTTTCAGGGAGCTTCGGTGCCGCATCAACGGAGCTTTCATAATGGGAAAACTAGCCTTCTGCCATCAGTCTCTAATTTCTAGTTGACACACAGCATACACGCAGGAGCAGAGCTTCCTGGTTCTACGCAGTGTTCTGGTACTGAAACGGGTGCTGAAGCAAGTCCTCTAGGAGTGTTGAAAAGCTTACTACCTTGAAACTAAAGCAGAAAAACGATGAAGGCCTCATGGAGCTGCTGCACGCCTCTCGTTTTGCAAGGATAATCAGGGCCTTATTTCGAAGCTTGGGCTCACGTTGACTTTCACTTTAGGTATAGCGCAGAGCAGGGTGAGCTTCCAACAAGGAACTGGAAACCCAAGGTTTCTTAGGAGAAAACTCATTTTCTTCTCAGAACCATGCCGGCAGTGAGGAAAACCCCGGCAACAACAATGCTTTTCAGGTAGCTTCAGGGCCGCATGAACGGAGCTTTCATAATGGGAAAAGAAGCCTTATGCCATCAGTCTCCAATTTCTAGGTTGACACGCAGCATACACGCAGGACCAGAGCTTACTGTCTCTACGCAGTGTTCTGGTACTGAAACGGTTGCTTAAGCAAAGTCCATAGGAGTCTTGGAAAGCTTACTACCGTGAAACTAAAGCAGAACAGCGATGAAGGCCTCATGGAGCTGCTGCACGCCTCCCGTTTTGCCAGCATAATCAGGACCTTACTTCGAGGCTAGTGCTCACATTGACTTTCACGTTTGGTATAGAGCAGAGCAGGGTGAGCTTCCAACTAGGAACTGGAAGCACAAGGTTTCTTTGGAGAAAACTCATTTTCTTCTATGAACCATGCCGGCTGTAAGTAAAAGCACGGTAACAACAGTGCTTTTCAGGGAGCTTCGGGGCCGCATCAACGGAGCTTTCATTATGGGAAAACTAGCCTTGTGCCATCAGTCTCTACTTTCTAGGTTGACACGCAGCATACACGCAGGAGCAGAGCTTCCTGGTTCTACGCAGTGTTCTGGTACTGAAACGGGTGCTGAAGCAAGGCCCCTAGGAGTGTTGAAAAGCTTACTACCTTGAAACTAAAGCAGAACAACGATGAAGGCCTCATGGAGCTGCTGCACGCCTCTCGTTTTGCAAGGATAATCAGGGCCTTACTTCGAAGCTTGGGCTCACGTTGACTTTGATTTTAGGTATAGCGCAGAGCAGGGTGAGCTTCCAACAAGGAACTGGAAACCCAAGGTTTCTTAGGAGAAAGCTCATTTTCTTCTCAGAACCATGCCGGCAGTGAGGAAAACCCCGGCAACAACAATGCTTTTCAGGTAGCTTCGAGGCCGCATGAACGGAGCTTTCATAATGGGAAAAGAAGCCTTATGCCTTCAGTCTCTAATTTCTAGGTTGACACGCAGCATACACGCAGGACCAGAGCTTACTGTCTCTACGCAGTGTTCTGGTACCGAAACGGTTGCTTAAGCAAAGTCCCTAGGAACGTTGGAAAGCTTACTACCGTGAAACTAAAGCAGAACAGCGATGAAGGCCTCATGGAGCTGCTGCTCGCCTCCCGTTTTGCCAGCATAATCAGGGCCTTACTTCGAGGCTAGTGCTCACATTGACTTTCACGTTTGGTATAGAGCAGAGCAGGGTGAGCTTCCAACTAGGAACTGGAAGCACAAGGTTTCTTTCGAGAAAACTCATTTTCTTCTATGAACCATGCCGGCTGTAAGTAAAAGCACGGTAACAACAGTGCTTTTCAGGGAGCTTCGGGGCCGCATCAACGGAGCTTTCATTATGGGAAACTAGCCTTGTGCCATCAGTCTCTAATTTCTAGGTTGACACGCAGCATACACGCAGGAGCAGAGCTTCCTGGTTCTACGCAGTGTTCTGGTACTGAATCGGGTCCTGAAGCAAGGCCCCTAGGAGTGTTGAAAAGCTTACTACCTTGAAACTAAAGCAGAACAACGATGAAGGCCTCATGGAGCTGCTGCACGCCTCTCGTTTTACAAGGGTAATCAGGGCCTTACTTCGAAGCTTGGGCTCACGTTGACTTTCACTTTAGGTATAGCGCAGAGCAGGGTGAGCTTCCAACAAGGAACTGGAAACCCAAGGTTTTTAGGAGAAAACTCATTTTCTTCTCAGAACCATGCCGGCAGTGAGGAAAACCCCGGCAACAACAATGCTTTTCAGGTAGCTTCGAGGCCGCATGAACGGAGCTTTCATAATGGGAAAAGAAGCCTTATGCCATCAGTCTCCAATTTCTAGGTTGACACGCAGCATACACGCAGGACCAGAGCTTACTGTCTCTACGCAGTGTTCTGGTACCGAAACGGTTGCTTAAGCAAAGTCCATAGGAGTCTTGGAAAGCTTACTACCGTGAAACTAAAGCAGAACAGCGATGAAGGCCTCATGGAGCTGCTGCACGCCTCCCGTTTTGCCAGCATAATCAGGGCCTTACTTCGAGGCTAGTGCTCACATTGACTTTCACGTTTGGTATAGAGCAGAGCAGGGTGAGCTTCCAACTAGGAACTGGAAGCACAAGGTTTCTTTCGAGAAAACTCATTTTCTTCTATGTGCCATGCCGGCTGTAAGTAAAAGCACGGTAACAACAGTGCTTTGCAGGAAGCTTCGGGGCCGCATCAACGGAGCTTTCATAATGGGAAAACTAGCCTTGTGCCATCAGTCTCTACTTTCTAGGTTGACACGCAGCATACACGCAGGAGCAGAGCTTCCTGGTTCTACGCAGTGTTCTGGTACTGAAACGGGTGCTGAAGCAAGGCCCCTAGGAGTGTTGAAAAGCTTACTACCTTGAAACTAAAGCAGAACAACGATGAAGGCCTCATGGAGCTGCTGCACGCCTCTCGTTTTGCAAGGATAATCAGGGCCTTACTTCGAAGCTTGGGCTCACGTTGACTTTCACTTTAGGTATAGCGCAGAGCAGGCTGAGCTTCCAACAAGGAACTGGAAACCCAAGGTTTCTTAGGAGAAAACTCATTTTCTTCTCAGAACCATGCCGGCAGTGAGGAAAACCCCGGCAACAACAATGCTTTTCAGGTAGCTTCGAGGCCGCATGAACGGAGCTTTCATAATGGGAAAAGAAGCCTTATGCCATCAGTCTCCAATTTCTAGGTTGACACGCAGCATACACGCAGGACCAGAGCTTACTGTCTCTACGCAGTGTTCTGGTACCGAAACGGTTGCTTAAGCAAAGTCCATAGGAGTCTTGGAAAGCTTACTACCGTGAAACTAAAGCAGAACAGCGATGAAGGCCTCATGGAGCTGCTGCACGCCTCCCGTTTTGCCAGCATAATCAGGGCCTTACTTCGAGGCTAGTGCTCACATTGACTTTCACGTTTGGTATAGAGCAGAGCAGGGTGAGCTTCCAACTAGGAACTGGAAGCACAAGGTTTCTTTCGAGAAAACTCATTTTCTTCTATGTGCCATGCCGGCTGTAAGTAAAAGCACGGTAACAACAGTGTTTTGCAGGAAGCTTCGAGGCAGCATGAATCGAGCTTTCAAAACGGAAAAACAAGCCTTGTGCCATTAGTCTCTAATTTCTAGGTTGACACGCAGCATACACGCAGGAGCAGAGCTTCCTGGTTCTACGCAGTGTTCTGGTACTGAAACGGGTGCTGAAGCAAGTCCGCTAGGAGTGTTGAAAAGCTTACTACCTTGAAACTAAAGCAGAACAACGATGAAGGCCTCATGGAGCTGCTGCACGCCTCTCGTTTTGCAAGGATAATCAGGGCCTTACTTCGAAGCTTGGGCTCACGTTGACTTTCACTTTAGGTATAGCGCAGAGCAGGCTGAGCTTCCAACAAGGAACTGGAAACCCAAGGTTTCTTAGGAGAAAACTCATTTTCTTCCCAGAACCATGCCGGCAGTGAGGAAAACCCCGGCAACAACAATGCTTTTCAGGTAGCTTCGAGGCCGCATGAACGGAGCTTTCATAATGGGAAAAGAAGCCTTATGCCATCAGTCTCCAATTTCTAGGTTGACACGCAGCATACACGCAGGACCAGAGCTTACTGTCTCTACGCAGTGTTCTGGTACCGAAACGGTTGCTTAAGCAAAGTCCATAGGAGTCTTGGAAAGCTTACTACCGTGAAACTAAAGCAGAACAGCGATGAAGGCCTCATGGAGCTGCTGCACGCCTCCCGTTTTGCCAGCATAATCAGGGCCTTACTTCGAGGCTAGTGCTCACATTGACTTTCACGTTTGGTATAGAGCAGAGCAGGGTGAGCTTCCAACTAGGAACTGGAAGCACAAGGTTTCTTTCGAGAAAACTCATTTTCTTCTATGTGCCATGCCGGCTGTAAGTAAAAGCACGGTAACAACAGTGCTTTGCAGGAAGCTTCGGGGCCGCATCAACGGAGCTTTCATAATGGGAAAACTAGCCTTGTGCCATCAGTCTCTACTTTCTAGGTTGACACGCAGCATACACGCAGGAGCAGAGCTTCCTGGTTCTACGCAGTGTTCTGGTACTGAAACGGGTGCTGAAGCAAGGCCCCTAGGAGTGTTGAAAAGCTTACTACCTTGAAACTAAAGCAGAACAACGATGAAGGCCTCATGGAGCTGCTGCACGCCTCTCGTTTTGCAAGGATAATCAGGGCCTTACTTCGAAACTTGGGCTCACGTTGACTTTCACTTTAGGTATAGCGCAGAGCAGGGTGAGCTTCCAACAAGGAACTGGACACCCAAGGTTTTTAGGAGAAAACTCATTTTCTTCTCAGAACCATGCCGGCAGTGAGGAAAACCCCGGCAACAACAATGCTTTTCAGGTAGCTTCGAGGCCGCATGAAAGGAGCTTTCATAATGGGAAAAGAAGCCTTATGCCATCAGTCTCCAATTCTAGGTTGACACGCAGCATACACGCAGGACCAGAGCTTACTGTCTCTACGCAGTGTTCTGGTACTGAAACGGTTGCTTAAGCAAAGTCCATAGGAGTCTTGGAAAGCTTACTACCGTGAAACTAAAGCAGAACAACGATGAAGGCCTCATGGAGCTGCTGCTCGCCTCCCGTTTTGCCAGCATAATCAGGGCCTTACTTCGAGGCTAGTGCTCACATTGACTTTCACGTTTGGTATAGAGCAGAGCAGGGTGAGCTTCCAACTAGGAACTGGAAGCACAAGGTTTCTTTCGAGAAAACTCATTTTCTTCTATGTGCCATGCCGGCTGTAAGTAAAAGCACGGTAACAACAGTGCTTTGCAGGGAGCTTCGGGGCCGCATCAACGGAGCTTTCATAATGGGAAAACTAGCCTTGTGCCATCAGTCTCTACTTTCTAGGTTGACACGCAGCATACACGCAGGAGCAGAGCTTCCTGGTTCTACGCAGTGTTCTGGTACTGAAACGGGTGCTGAAGCAAGGCCCCTAGGAGTGTTGAAAAGCTTACTACCTTGAAACTAAAGCAGAACAACGATGAAGGCCTCATGGAGCTGCTGCACGCCTCTCGTTTTACAAGGGTAATCAGGGCCTTACTTCGAAGCTTGGGCTCACGTTGACTTTCACTTTAGGTATAGCGCAGAGCAGGGTGAGCTTCCAACAAGGAACTGGAAACCCAAGGTTTTTAGGAGAAAACTCATTTTCTTCTCAGAACCATGCCGGCAGTGAGGAAAACCCCGGCAACAACAATGCTTTTCAGGTAGCTTCGAGGCCGCATGAACGGAGCTTTCATAATGGGAAAAGAAGCCTTATGCCATCAGTCTCCAATTTCTAGGTTGACACGCAGCATACACGCAGGACCAGAGCTTACTGTCTCTACGCAGTGTTCTGGTACCGAAACGGTTGCTTAAGCAAAGTCCATAGGAGTCTTGGAAAGCTTACTACCCTGAAACTAAAGCAGAACAGCGATGAAGGCCTCATGGAGCTGCTGCACGCCTCCCGTTTTGCCAGCATAATCAGGGCCTTACTTCGAGGCTAGTGCTCACATTGACTTTCACGTTTGGTATAGAGCAGAGCAGGGTGAGCTTCCAACTAGGAACTGGAAGCACAAGGTTTCTTTCGAGAAAACTCATTTTCTTCTATGTGCCATGCCGGCTGTAAGTAAAAGCACGGTAACAACAGTGCTTTGCAGGAAGCTTCGGGGCCGCATCAACGGAGCTTTCATAATGGGAAAACTAGCCTTGTGCCATCAGTCTCTACTTTCTAGGTTGACACGCAGCATACACGCAGGAGCAGAGCTTCCTGGTTCTACGCAGTGTTCTGGTACTGAAACGGGTGCTGAAGCAAGGCCCCTAGGAGTGTTGAAAAGCTTACTACCTTGAAACTAAAGCAGAACAACGATGAAGGCCTCATGGAGCTGCTGCACGCCTCTCGTTTTGCAAGGATAATCAGGGCCTTACTTCGAAGCTTGGGCTCACGTTGACTTTCACTTTAGGTATAGCGCAGAGCAGGCTGAGCTTCCAACAAGGAACTGGAAACCCAAGGTTTCTTAGGAGAAAACTCATTTTCTTCTCAGAACCATGCCGGCAGTGAGGAAAACCCCGGCAACAACAATGCTTTTCAGGTAGCTTCGAGGCCGCATGAACGGAGCTTTCATAATGGGAAAAGAAGCCTTATGCCATCAGTCTCCAATTTCTAGGTTGACACGCAGCATACACGCAGGACCAGAGCTTACTGTCTCTACGCAGTGTTCTGGTACCGAAACGGTTGCTTAAGCAAAGTCCATAGGAGTCTTGGAAAGCTTACTACCGTGAAACTAAAGCAGAACAGCGATGAAGGCCTCATGGAGCTGCTGCACGCCTCCCGTTTTGCCAGCATAATCAGGGCCTTACTTCGAGGCTAGTGCTCACATTGACTTTCACGTTTGGTATAGAGCAGAGCAGGGTGAGCTTCCAACTAGGAACTGGAAGCACAAGGTTTCTTTCGAGAAAACTCATTTTCTTCTATGTGCCATGCCGGCTGTAAGTAAAAGCACGGTAACAACAGTGTTTTGCAGGAAGCTTCGAGGCAGCATGAATCGAGCTTTCAAAACGGAAAAACAAGCCTTGTGCCATTAGTCTCTAATTTCTAGGTTGACACGCAGCATACACGCAGGAGCAGAGCTTCCTGGTTCTACGCAGTGTTCTGGTACTGAAACGGGTGCTGAAGCAAGTCCGCTAGGAGTGTTGAAAAGCTTACTACCTTGAAACTAAAGCAGAACAACGATGAAGGCCTCATGGAGCTGCTGCACGCCTCTCGTTTTGCAAGGATAATCAGGGCCTTACTTCGAAGCTTGGGCTCACGTTGACTTTCACTTTAGGTATAGCGCAGAGCAGGCTGAGCTTCCAACAAGGAACTGGAAACCCAAGGTTTCTTAGGAGAAAACTCATTTTCTTCCCAGAACCATGCCGGCAGTGAGGAAAACCCCGGCAACAACAATGCTTTTCAGGTAGCTTCGAGGCCGCATGAACGGAGCTTTCATAATGGGAAAAGAAGCCTTATGCCATCAGTCTCCAATTTCTAGGTTGACACGCAGCATACACGCAGGACCAGAGCTTACTGTCTCTACGCAGTGTTCTGGTACCGAAACGGTTGCTTAAGCAAAGTCCATAGGAGTCTTGGAAAGCTTACTACCGTGAAACTAAAGCAGAACAGCGATGAAGGCCTCATGGAGCTGCTGCACGCCTCCCGTTTTGCCAGCATAATCAGGGCCTTACTTCGAGGCTAGTGCTCACATTGACTTTCACGTTTGGTATAGAGCAGAGCAGGGTGAGCTTCCAACTAGGAACTGGAAGCACAAGGTTTCTTTCGAGAAAACTCATTTTCTTCTATGTGCCATGCCGGCTGTAAGTAAAAGCACGGTAACAACAGTGCTTTGCAGGAAGCTTCGGGGCCGCATCAACGGAGCTTTCATAATGGGAAAACTAGCCTTGTGCCATCAGTCTCTACTTTCTAGGTTGACACGCAGCATACACGCAGGAGCAGAGCTTCCTGGTTCTACGCAGTGTTCTGGTACTGAAACGGGTGCTGAAGCAAGGCCCCTAGGAGTGTTGAAAAGCTTACTACCTTGAAACTAAAGCAGAACAACGATGAAGGCCTCATGGAGCTGCTGCACGCCTCTCGTTTTGCAAGGATAATCAGGGCCTTACTTCGAAACTTGGGCTCACGTTGACTTTCACTTTAGGTATAGCGCAGAGCAGGGTGAGCTTCCAACAAGGAACTGGACACCCAAGGTTTTTAGGAGAAAACTCATTTTCTTCTCAGAACCATGCCGGCAGTGAGGAAAACCCCGGCAACAACAATGCTTTTCAGGTAGCTTCGAGGCCGCATGAAAGGAGCTTTCATAATGGGAAAAGAAGCCTTATGCCATCAGTCTCCAATTCTAGGTTGACACGCAGCATACACGCAGGACCAGAGCTTACTGTCTCTACGCAGTGTTCTGGTACTGAAACGGTTGCTTAAGCAAAGTCCATAGGAGTCTTGGAAAGCTTACTACCGTGAAACTAAAGCAGAACAACGATGAAGGCCTCATGGAGCTGCTGCTCGCCTCCCGTTTTGCCAGCATAATCAGGGCCTTACTTCGAGGCTAGTGCTCACATTGACTTTCACGTTTGGTATAGAGCAGAGCAGGGTGAGCTTCCAACTAGGAACTGGAAGCACAAGGTTTCTTTCGAGAAAACTCATTTTCTTCTATGTGCCATGCCGGCTGTAAGTAAAAGCACGGTAACAACAGTGCTTTGCAGGGAGCTTCGGGGCCGCATCAACGGAGCTTTCATAATGGGAAAACTAGCCTTGTGCCATCAGTCTCTACTTTCTAGGTTGACACGCAGCATACACGCAGGAGCAGAGCTTCCTGGTTCTACGCAGTGTTCTGGTACTGAAACGGGTGCTGAAGCAAGGCCCCTAGGAGTGTTGAAAAGCTTACTACCTTGAAACTAAAGCAGAACAACGATGAAGGCCTCATGGAGCTGCTGCACGCCTCTCGTTTTGCAAGGATAATCAGGGCCTTACTTCGAATCTTGGGCTCACGTTGACTTTGATTTTAGGTATAGCGCAGAGCAGGGTGAGCTTCCAACATGGAACTGGAACCCAAGGTTTCTTAGGAGAAAACTCATTTTCTTCTCAGAACCATGCCGGCAGTGAGGAAAACCCCGGCAACAACAATGCTTTTCAGGTAGCTTCGAGGCCGCATGAACGGAGCTTTCATAATGGGAAAAGAAGCCTTATGCCATCAGTCTCTAATTTCTAGGTTGACACGCAGCATACACGCAGGACCAGAGCTTACTGTCTCTACGCAGTGTTCTGGTACCGAAACGGTTGCTTAAGCAAAGTCCCTAGGAACGTTGGAAAGCTTACTACCGTGAAACTAAAGCAGAACAGCGATGAAGGCCTCATGGAGCTGCTGCTCGCCTCCCGTTTTGCCAGCATAATCAGGGCCTTACTTCGAGGCTAGTGCTCACATTGACTTTCACGTTTGGTATAGAGCAGAGCAGGGTGAGCTTCCAACTAGGAACTGGAAGCACAAGGTTTCTTTCGAGAAAACTCATTTTCTTCTATGAACCATGCCGGCTGTAAGTAAAAGCACGGTAACAACAGTGCTTTTCAGGGAGCTTCGGGGCCGCATCAACGGAGCTTTCATTATGGGAAAACTAGCCTTGTGCCATCAGTCTCTAATTTCTAGGTTGACACGCAGCATACACGCAGGAGCAGAGCTTCCTGGTTCTACGCAGTGTTCTGGTACTGAAACGGGTGCTGAAGCAAGGCCCCTAGGAGTGTTGAAAAGCTTACTACCTTGAAACTAAAGCAGAACAACGATGAAGGCCTCATGGAGCTGCTGCACGCCTCTCGTTTTACAAGGGTAATCAGGGCCTTACTTCGAAGCTTGGGCTCACGTTGACTTTCACTTTAGGTATAGCGCAGAGCAGGGTGAGCTTCCAACAAGGAACTGGAAACCCAAGGTTTTTAGGAGAAAACTCATTTTCTTCTCAGAACCATGCCGGCAGTAGGAAAACCCCGGCAACAACAATGCTTTTCAGGTAGCTTCGAGGCCGCATGAACGGAGCTTTCATAATGGGAAAAGAAGCCTTATGCCATCAGTCTCCAATTTCTAGGTTGACACGCAGCATACACGCAGGACCAGAGCTTACTGTCTCTACGCAGTGTTCTGGTACCGAAACGGTTGCTTAAGCAAAGTCCCTAGGAGTCTTGGAAAGCTTACTACCGTGAAACTAAAGCAGAACAGCGATGAAGGCCTCATGGAGCTGCTGCACGCCTCCCGTTTTGCCAGCATAATCAGGGCCTTACTTCGAGGCTAGTGCTCACATTGACTTTCACGTTTGGTATAGAGCAGAGCAGGGTGAGCTTCCAACTAGGAACTGGAAGCACAAGGTTTCTTTCGAGAAAACTCATTTTCTTCTATGAACCATGCCGGCTGTAAGTAAAAGCACGGTAACAACAGTGCTTTTCAGGTAGCTTCGGGGCCGAATCAACGGATCTTTCATTATGGGAAAACTAGCCTTGTGCCATCAGTCTCTACTTTCTAGGTTGACACGCAGCATACACGCAGGAGCAGAGCTTCCTGGTTCTACGCAGTGTTCTGGTACTGAAACGGGTGCTGAAGCAAGGCCCCTAGGAGTGTTGAAAAGCTTACTACCTTGAAACTAAAGCAGAACAACGATGAAGGCCTCATGGAGCTGCTGCACGCCTCTCGTTTTGCAAGGATAATCAGGGCCTTACTTCGAAGCTTGGGCTCACGTTGACTTTCACTTTAGGTATAGCGCAGAGCAGGCTGAGCTTCCAACAAGGAACTGGAAACCCAAGGTTTCTTAGGAGAAAACTCATTTTCTTCTCAGAACCATGCCGGCAGTGAGGAAAACCCCGGCAACAACAATGCTTTTCAGGTAGCTTCGAGGCCGCATGAACGGAGCTTTCATAATGGGAAAAGAAGCCTTATGCCATCAGTCTCCAATTTCTAGGTTGACACGCAGCATACACGCAGGACCAGAGCTTACTGTCTCTACGCAGTGTTCTGGTACCGAAACGGTTGCTTAAGCAAAGTCCATAGGAGTCTTGGAAAGCTTACTACCGTGAAACTAAAGCAGAACAGCGATGAAGGCCTCATGGAGCTGCTGCACGCCTCCCGTTTTGCCAGCATAATCAGGGCCTTACTTCGAGGCTAGTGCTCACATTGACTTTCACGTTTGGTATAGAGCAGAGCAGGGTGAGCTTCCAACTAGGAACTGGAAGCACAAGGTTTCTTTCGAGAAAACTCATTTTCTTCTATGTGCCATGCCGGCTGTAAGTAAAAGCACGGTAACAACAGTGTTTTGCAGGAAGCTTCGAGGCAGCATGAATCGAGCTTTCAAAACGGAAAAACAAGCCTTGTGCCATTAGTCTCTAATTTCTAGGTTGACACGCAGCATACACGCAGGAGCAGAGCTTCCTGGTTCTACGCAGTGTTCTGGTACTGAAACGGGTGCTGAAGCAAGTCCGCTAGGAGTGTTGAAAAGCTTACTACCTTGAAACTAAAGCAGAACAACGATGAAGGCCTCATGGAGCTGCTGCACGCCTCTCGTTTTGCAAGGATAATCAGGGCCTTACTTCGAAGCTTGGGCTCACGTTGACTTTCACTTTAGGTATAGCGCAGAGCAGGCTGAGCTTCCAACAAGGAACTGGAAACCCAAGGTTTCTTAGGAGAAAACTCATTTTCTTCCCAGAACCATGCCGGCAGTGAGGAAAACCCCGGCAACAACAATGCTTTTCAGGTAGCTTCGAGGCCGCATGAACGGAGCTTTCATAATGGGAAAAGAAGCCTTATGCCATCAGTCTCCAATTTCTAGGTTGACACGCAGCATACACGCAGGACCAGAGCTTACTGTCTCTACGCAGTGTTCTGGTACCGAAACGGTTGCTTAAGCAAAGTCCATAGGAGTCTTGGAAAGCTTACTACCGTGAAACTAAAGCAGAACAGCGATGAAGGCCTCATGGAGCTGCTGCACGCCTCCCGTTTTGCCAGCATAATCAGGGCCTTACTTCGAGGCTAGTGCTCACATTGACTTTCACGTTTGGTATAGAGCAGAGCAGGGTGAGCTTCCAACTAGGAACTGGAAGCACAAGGTTTCTTTCGAGAAAACTCATTTTCTTCTATGTGCCATGCCGGCTGTAAGTAAAAGCACGGTAACAACAGTGCTTTGCAGGAAGCTTCGGGGCCGCATCAACGGAGCTTTCATAATGGGAAAACTAGCCTTGTGCCATCAGTCTCTACTTTCTAGGTTGACACGCAGCATACACGCAGGAGCAGAGCTTCCTGGTTCTACGCAGTGTTCTGGTACTGAAACGGGTGCTGAAGCAAGGCCCCTAGGAGTGTTGAAAAGCTTACTACCTTGAAACTAAAGCAGAACAACGATGAAGGCCTCATGGAGCTGCTGCACGCCTCTCGTTTTGCAAGGATAATCAGGGCCTTACTTCGAAACTTGGGCTCACGTTGACTTTCACTTTAGGTATAGCGCAGAGCAGGGTGAGCTTCCAACAAGGAACTGGACACCCAAGGTTTTTAGGAGAAAACTCATTTTCTTCTCAGAACCATGCCGGCAGTGAGGAAAACCCCGGCAACAACAATGCTTTTCAGGTAGCTTCGAGGCCGCATGAAAGGAGCTTTCATAATGGGAAAAGAAGCCTTATGCCATCAGTCTCCAATTCTAGGTTGACACGCAGCATACACGCAGGACCAGAGCTTACTGTCTCTACGCAGTGTTCTGGTACTGAAACGGTTGCTTAAGCAAAGTCCATAGGAGTCTTGGAAAGCTTACTACCGTGAAACTAAAGCAGAACAACGATGAAGGCCTCATGGAGCTGCTGCTCGCCTCCCGTTTTGCCAGCATAATCAGGGCCTTACTTCGAGGCTAGTGCTCACATTGACTTTCACGTTTGGTATAGAGCAGAGCAGGGTGAGCTTCCAACTAGGAACTGGAAGCACAAGGTTTCTTTCGAGAAAACTCATTTTCTTCTATGTGCCATGCCGGCTGTAAGTAAAAGCACGGTAACAACAGTGCTTTGCAGGGAGCTTCGGGGCCGCATCAACGGAGCTTTCATAATGGGAAAACTAGCCTTGTGCCATCAGTCTCTACTTTCTAGGTTGACACGCAGCATACACGCA
Source organism: Eubalaena glacialis (assembly GCF_028564815.1). Classification (NCBI taxonomy): domain Eukaryota; kingdom Metazoa; phylum Chordata; class Mammalia; order Artiodactyla; family Balaenidae; genus Eubalaena; species Eubalaena glacialis. Next base: position 50,104,574 of record NC_083731.1, read on the forward strand.
GGAGCAGAGCTTCCTGGTTCTACGCAGTGTTCTGGTACTGAAACGGGTGCTGAAGCAAGGCCCCTAGGAGTGTTGAAAAGCTTACTACCTTGAAACTAAAGCAGAACAACGATGAAGGCCTCATGGAGCTGCTGCACGCCTCTCGTTTTACAAGGGTAATCAGGGCCTTACTTCGAAGCTTGGGCTCACGTTGACTTTCACTTTAGGTATAGCGCAGAGCAGGGTGAGCTTCCAACAAGGAACTGGAAACCCAAGGTTTTTAGGAGAAAACTCATTTTCTTCTCAGAACCATGCCGGCAGTGAGGAAAACCCCGGCAACAACAATGCTTTTCAGGTAGCTTCGAGGCCGCATGAACGGAGCTTTCATAATGGGAAAAGAAGCCTTATGCCATCAGTCTCCAATTTCTAGGTTGACACGCAGCATACACGCAGGACCAGAGCTTACTGTCTCTACGCAGTGTTCTGGTACCGAAACGGTTGCTTAAGCAAAGTCCATAGGAGTCTTGGAAAGCTTACTACCGTGAAACTAAAGCAGAACAGCGATGAAGGCCTCATGGAGCTGCTGCACGCCTCCCGTTTTGCCAGCATAATCAGGGCCTTACTTCGAGGCTAGTGCTCACATTGACTTTCACGTTTGGTATAGAGCAGAGCAGGGTGAGCTTCCAACTAGGAACTGGAAGCACAAGGTTTCTTTCGAGAAAACTCATTTTCTTCTATGTGCCATGCCGGCTGTAAGTAAAAGCACGGTAACAACAGTGCTTTGCAGGAAGCTTCGGGGCCGCATCAACGGAGCTTTCATAATGGGAAAACTAGCCTTGTGCCATCAGTCTCTACTTTCTAGGTTGACACGCAGCATACACGCAGGAGCAGAGCTTCCTGGTTCTACGCAGTGTTCTGGTACTGAAACGGGTGCTGAAGCAAGGCCCCTAGGAGTGTTGAAAAGCTTACTACCTTGAAACTAAAGCAGAACAACGATGAAGGCCTCATGGAGCTGCTGCACGCCTCTCGTTTTGCAAGGATAATCAGGGCCTTACTTCGAAGCTTGGGCTCACGTTGACTTTCACTTTAGGTATAGCGCAGAGCAGGCTGAGCTTCCAACAAGGAACTGGAAACCCAAGGTTTCTTAGGAGAAAACTCATTTTCTTCTCAGAACCATGCCGGCAGTGAGGAAAACCCCGGCAACAACAATGCTTTTCAGGTAGCTTCGAGGCCGCATGAACGGAGCTTTCATAATGGGAAAAGAAGCCTTATGCCATCAGTCTCCAATTTCTAGGTTGACACGCAGCATACACGCAGGACCAGAGCTTACTGTCTCTACGCAGTGTTCTGGTACCGAAACGGTTGCTTAAGCAAAGTCCATAGGAGTCTTGGAAAGCTTACTACCGTGAAACTAAAGCAGAACAGCGATGAAGGCCTCATGGAGCTGCTGCACGCCTCCCGTTTTGCCAGCATAATCAGGGCCTTACTTCGAGGCTAGTGCTCACATTGACTTTCACGTTTGGTATAGAGCAGAGCAGGGTGAGCTTCCAACTAGGAACTGGAAGCACAAGGTTTCTTTCGAGAAAACTCATTTTCTTCTATGTGCCATGCCGGCTGTAAGTAAAAGCACGGTAACAACAGTGTTTTGCAGGAAGCTTCGAGGCAGCATGAATCGAGCTTTCAAAACGGAAAAACAAGCCTTGTGCCATTAGTCTCTAATTTCTAGGTTGACACGCAGCATACACGCAGGAGCAGAGCTTCCTGGTTCTACGCAGTGTTCTGGTACTGAAACGGGTGCTGAAGCAAGTCCGCTAGGAGTGTTGAAAAGCTTACTACCTTGAAACTAAAGCAGAACAACGATGAAGGCCTCATGGAGCTGCTGCACGCCTCTCGTTTTGCAAGGATAATCAGGGCCTTACTTCGAAGCTTGGGCTCACGTTGACTTTCACTTTAGGTATAGCGCAGAGCAGGCTGAGCTTCCAACAAGGAACTGGAAACCCAAGGTTTCTTAGGAGAAAACTCATTTTCTTCCCAGAACCATGCCGGCAGTGAGGAAAACCCCGGCAACAACAATGCTTTTCAGGTAGCTTCGAGGCCGCATGAACGGAGCTTTCATAATGGGAAAAGAAGCCTTATGCCATCAGTCTCCAATTTCTAGGTTGACACGCAGCATACACGCAGGACCAGAGCTTACTGTCTCTACGCAGTGTTCTGGTACCGAAACGGTTGCTTAAGCAAAGTCCATAGGAGTCTTGGAAAGCTTACTACCGTGAAACTAAAGCAGAACAGCGATGAAGGCCTCATGGAGCTGCTGCACGCCTCCCGTTTTGCCAGCATAATCAGGGCCTTACTTCGAGGCTAGTGCTCACATTGACTTTCACGTTTGGTATAGAGCAGAGCAGGGTGAGCTTCCAACTAGGAACTGGAAGCACAAGGTTTCTTTCGAGAAAACTCATTTTCTTCTATGTGCCATGCCGGCTGTAAGTAAAAGCACGGTAACAACAGTGCTTTGCAGGAAGCTTCGGGGCCGCATCAACGGAGCTTTCATAATGGGAAAACTAGCCTTGTGCCATCAGTCTCTACTTTCTAGGTTGACACGCAGCATACACGCAGGAGCAGAGCTTCCTGGTTCTACGCAGTGTTCTGGTACTGAAACGGGTGCTGAAGCAAGGCCCCTAGGAGTGTTGAAAAGCTTACTACCTTGAAACTAAAGCAGAACAACGATGAAGGCCTCATGGAGCTGCTGCACGCCTCTCGTTTTGCAAGGATAATCAGGGCCTTACTTCGAAACTTGGGCTCACGTTGACTTTCACTTTAGGTATAGCGCAGAGCAGGGTGAGCTTCCAACAAGGAACTGGACACCCAAGGTTTTTAGGAGAAAACTCATTTTCTTCTCAGAACCATGCCGGCAGTGAGGAAAACCCCGGCAACAACAATGCTTTTCAGGTAGCTTCGAGGCCGCATGAAAGGAGCTTTCATAATGGGAAAAGAAGCCTTATGCCATCAGTCTCCAATTCTAGGTTGACACGCAGCATACACGCAGGACCAGAGCTTACTGTCTCTACGCAGTGTTCTGGTACTGAAACGGTTGCTTAAGCAAAGTCCATAGGAGTCTTGGAAAGCTTACTACCGTGAAACTAAAGCAGAACAACGATGAAGGCCTCATGGAGCTGCTGCTCGCCTCCCGTTTTGCCAGCATAATCAGGGCCTTACTTCGAGGCTAGTGCTCACATTGACTTTCACGTTTGGTATAGAGCAGAGCAGGGTGAGCTTCCAACTAGGAACTGGAAGCACAAGGTTTCTTTCGAGAAAACTCATTTTCTTCTATGTGCCATGCCGGCTGTAAGTAAAAGCACGGTAACAACAGTGCTTTGCAGGGAGCTTCGGGGCCGCATCAACGGAGCTTTCATAATGGGAAAACTAGCCTTGTGCCATCAGTCTCTACTTTCTAGGTTGACACGCAGCATACACGCAGGAGCAGAGCTTCCTGGTTCTACGCAGTGTTCTGGTACTGAAACGGGTGCTGAAGCAAGGCCCCTAGGAGTGTTGAAAAGCTTACTACCTTGAAACTAAAGCAGAACAACGATGAAGGCCTCATGGAGCTGCTGCACGCCTCTCGTTTTGCAAGGATAATCAGGGCCTTACTTCGAAGCTTGGGCTCACGTTGACTTTGATTTTAGGTATAGCGCAGAGCAGGGTGAGCTTCCAACATGGAACTGGAACCCAAGGTTTCTTAGGAGAAAACTCATTTTCTTCTCAGAACCATGCCGGCAGTGAGGAAAACCCCGGCAACAACAATGCTTTTCAGGTAGCTTCGAGGCCGCATGAACGGAGCTTTCATAATGGGAAAAGAAGCCTTATGCCATCAGTCTCTAATTTCTAGGTTGACACGCAGCATACACGCAGGACCAGAGCTTACTGTCTCTACGCAGTGTTCTGGTACCGAAACGGTTGCTTAAGCAAAGTCCCTAGGAACGTTGGAAAGCTTACTACCGTGAAACTAAAGCAGAACAGCGATGAAGGCCTCATGGAGCTGCTGCTCGCCTCCCGTTTTGCCAGCATAATCAGGGCCTTACTTCGAGGCTAGTGCTCACATTGACTTTCACGTTTGGTATAGAGCAGAGCAGGGTGAGCTTCCAACTAGGAACTGGAAGCACAAGGTTTCTTTCGAGAAAACTCATTTTCTTCTATGAACCATGCCGGCTGTAAGTAAAAGCACGGTAACAACAGTGCTTTTCAGGGAGCTTCGGGGCCGCATCAACGGAGCTTTCATTATGGGAAAACTAGCCTTGTGCCATCAGTCTCTAATTTCTAGGTTGACACGCAGCATACACGCAGGAGCAGAGCTTCCTGGTTCTACGCAGTGTTCTGGTACTGAAACGGGTGCTGAAGCAAGGCCCCTAGGAGTGTTGAAAAGCTTACTACCTTGAAACTAAAGCAGAACAACGATGAAGGCCTCATGGAGCTGCTGCACGCCTCTCGTTTTACAAGGGTAATCAGGGCCTTACTTCGAAGCTTGGGCTCACGTTGACTTTCACTTTAGGTATAGCGCAGAGCAGGGTGAGCTTCCAACAAGGAACTGGAAACCCAAGGTTTTTAGGAGAAAACTCATTTTCTTCTCAGAACCATGCCGGCAGTAGGAAAACCCCGGCAACAACAATGCTTTTCAGGTAGCTTCGAGGCCGCATGAACGGAGCTTTCATAATGGGAAAAGAAGCCTTATGCCATCAGTCTCCAATTTCTAGGTTGACACGCAGCATACACGCAGGACCAGAGCTTACTGTCTCTACGCAGTGTTCTGGTACCGAAACGGTTGCTTAAGCAAAGTCCCTAGGAGTCTTTGAAAGCTTACTACCGTGAAACTAAAGCAGAACAGCGATGAAGGCCTCATGGAGCTGCTGCACGCCTCCCGTTTTGCCAGCATAATCAGGGCCTTACTTCGAGGCTAGTGCTCACATTGACTTTCACGTTTGGTATAGAGCAGAGCAGGGTGAGCTTCCAACTAGGAACTGGAAGCACAAGGTTTCTTTCGAGAAAACTCATTTTCTTCTATGAACCATGCCGGCTGTAAGTAAAAGCACGGTAACAACAGTGCTTTTCAGGTAGCTTCGGGGCCGAATCAACGGATCTTTCATTATGGGAAAACTAGCCTTGTGCCATCAGTCTCTACTTTCTAGGTTGACACGCAGCATACACGCAGGAGCAGAGCTTCCTGGTTCTACGCAGTGTTCTGGTACTGAAACGGGTCCTGAAGCAAGGCCCCTAGGAGTGTTGAAAAGCTTACTACCTTGAAACTAAAGCAGAACAACGATGAAGGCCTCATGGAGCTGCTGCACGCCTCTCGTTTTGCAAGGATAATCAGGGCCTTACTTCGAAGCTTGGGCTCACGTTGACTTTCACTTTAGGTATAGCGCAGAGCAGGGTGAGCTTCCAACAAGGAACTGGAAACCAAGGTTTCTTAGGAGAAAACTCATTTTCTTCTCAGAACCATGCCGGCAGTGAGGAAAACCCCGGCAACAACAATGCTTTTCAGGTAGCTTCGAGGCCGCATGAACGGAGCTTTCATAATGGGAAAAGAAGCCTTATGCCATCAGTCTCCAATTTCTAGGTTGACACGCAGCATACACGCAGGACCAGAGCTTACTGTCTCTACGCAGTGTTCTGGTACCGAAACGGTTGCTTCAGCAAAGTCCCTAGGACCGTTGGAAAGCTTACTACCGTGAAACTAAAGCAGAACAGCGATGAAGGCCTCATGGAGCTGCTGCACGCCTCCCGTTTTGCCAGCATAATCAGGGCCTTACTTCGAGGCTAGTGCTCACATTGACTTTCACGTTTGGTATAGAGCAGAGCAGGGTGAGCTTCCAACTAGGAACTGGAAGCACAAGGTTTCTTTCGAGAAAACTCATTTTCTTCTATGTGCCATGCCGGCTGTAAGTAAAAGCACGGTAACAACAGTGCTTTGCAGGAAGCTTCGGGGCCGCATCAACGGAGCTTTCATAATGGGAAAACTAGCCTTGTGCCATCAGTCTCTACTTTCTAGGTTGACACGCAGCATACACGCAGGAGCAGAGCTTCCTGGTTCTACGCAGTGTTCTGGTACTGAAACGGGTGCTGAAGCAAGGCCCCTAGGAGTGTTGAAAAGCTTACTACCTTGAAACTAAAGCAGAACAACGATGAAGGCCTCATGGAGCTGCTGCACGCCTCTCGTTTTGCAAGGATAATCAGGGCCTTACTTCGAAGCTTGGGCTCACGTTGACTTTCACTTTAGGTATAGCGCAGAGCAGGCTGAGCTTCCAACAAGGAACTGGAAACCCAAGGTTTCTTAGGAGAAAACTCATTTTCTTCTCAGAACCATGCCGGCAGTGAGGAAAACCCCGGCAACAACAATGCTTTTCAGGTAGCTTCGAGGCCGCATGAACGGAGCTTTCATAATGGGAAAAGAAGCCTTATGCCATCAGTCTCCAATTTCTAGGTTGACACGCAGCATACACGCAGGACCAGAGCTTACTGTCTCTACGCAGTGTTCTGGTACCGAAACGGTTGCTTAAGCAAAGTCCATAGGAGTCTTGGAAAGCTTACTACCGTGAAACTAAAGCAGAACAGCGATGAAGGCCTCATGGAGCTGCTGCACGCTTCCCGTTTTGCCAGCATAATCAGGGCCTTACTTCGAGGCTAGTGCTCACATTGACTTTCACGTTTGGTATAGAGCAGAGCAGGGTGAGCTTCCAACTAGGAACTGGAAGCACAAGGTTTCTTTCGAGAAAACTCATTTTCTTCTATGTGCCATGCCGGCTGTAAGTAAAAGCACGGTAACAACAGTGTTTTGCAGGAAGCTTCGAGGCAGCATGAATCGAGCTTTCAAAACGGAAAAACAAGCCTTGTGCCATTAGTCTCTAATTTCTAGGTTGACACGCAGCATACACGCAGGAGCAGAGCTTCCTGGTTCTACGCAGTGTTCTGGTACTGAAACGGGTGCTGAAGCAAGTCCGCTAGGAGTGTTGAAAAGCTTACTACCTTGAAACTAAAGCAGAACAACGATGAAGGCCTCATGGAGCTGCTGCACGCCTCTCGTTTTGCAAGGATAATCAGGGCCTTACTTCGAAGCTTGGGCTCACGTTGACTTTCACTTTAGGTATAGCGCAGAGCAGGCTGAGCTTCCAACAAGGAACTGGAAACCCAAGGTTTCTTAGGAGAAAACTCATTTTCTTCCCAGAACCATGCCGGCAGTGAGGAAAACCCCGGCAACAACAATGCTTTTCAGGTAGCTTCGAGGCCGCATGAACGGAGCTTTCATAATGGGAAAAGAAGCCTTATGCCATCAGTCTCCAATTTCTAGGTTGACACGCAGCATACACGCAGGACCAGAGCTTACTGTCTCTACGCAGTGTTCTGGTACCGAAACGGTTGCTTAAGCAAAGTCCATAGGAGTCTTGGAAAGCTTACTACCGTGAAACTAAAGCAGAACAGCGATGAAGGCCTCATGGAGCTGCTGCACGCCTCCCGTTTTGCCAGCATAATCAGGGCCTTACTTCGAGGCTAGTGCTCACATTGACTTTCACGTTTGGTATAGAGCAGAGCAGGGTGAGCTTCCAACTAGGAACTGGAAGCACAAGGTTTCTTTCGAGAAAACTCATTTTCTTCTATGTGCCATGCCGGCTGTAAGTAAAAGCACGGTAACAACAGTGCTTTGCAGGAAGCTTCGGGGCCGCATCAACGGAGCTTTCATAATGGGAAAACTAGCCTTGTGCCATCAGTCTCTACTTTCTAGGTTGACACGCAGCATACACGCAGGAGCAGAGCTTCCTGGTTCTACGCAGTGTTCTGGTACTGAAACGGGTGCTGAAGCAAGGCCCCTAGGAGTGTTGAAAAGCTTACTACCTTGAAACTAAAGCAGAACAACGATGAAGGCCTCATGGAGCTGCTGCACGCCTCTCGTTTTGCAAGGATAATCAGGGCCTTACTTCGAAACTTGGGCTCACGTTGACTTTCACTTTAGGTATAGCGCAGAGCAGGGTGAGCTTCCAACAAGGAACTGGACACCCAAGGTTTTTAGGAGAAAACTCATTTTCTTCTCAGAACCATGCCGGCAGTGAGGAAAACCCCGGCAACAACAATGCTTTTCAGGTAGCTTCGAGGCCGCATGAAAGGAGCTTTCATAATGGGAAAAGAAGCCTTATGCCATCAGTCTCCAATTCTAGGTTGACACGCAGCATACACGCAGGACCAGAGCTTACTGTCTCTACGCAGTGTTCTGGTACTGAAACGGTTGCTTAAGCAAAGTCCATAGGAGTCTTGGAAAGCTTACTACCGTGAAACTAAAGCAGAACAACGATGAAGGCCTCATGGAGCTGCTGCTCGCCTCCCGTTTTGCCAGCATAATCAGAGCCTTACTTCGAGGCTAGTGCTCACATTGACTTTCACGTTTGGTATAGAGCAGAGCAGGGTGAGCTTCCAACTAGGAACTGGAAGCACAAGGTTTCTTTCGAGAAAACTCATTTTCTTCTATGTGCCATGCCGGCTGTAAGTAAAAGCACGGTAACAACAGTGCTTTGCAGGGAGCTTCGGGGCCGCATCAACGGAGCTTTCATAATGGGAAAACTAGCCTTGTGCCATCAGTCTCTACTTTCTAGGTTGACACGCAGCATACACGCAGGAGCAGAGCTTCCTGGTTCTACGCAGTGTTCTGGTACTGAAACGGGTGCTGAAGCAAGGCCCCTAGGAGTGTTGAAAAGCTTACTACCTTGAAACTAAAGCAGAACAACGATGAAGGCCTCATGGAGCTGCTGCACGCCTCTCGTTTTGCAAGGATAATCAGGGCCTTACTTCGAAGCTTGGGCTCACGTTGACTTTGATTTTAGGTATAGCGCAGAGCAGGGTGAGCTTCCAACATGGAACTGGAACCCAAGGTTTCTTAGGAGAAAACTCATTTTCTTCTCAGAACCATGCCGGCAGTGAGGAAAACCCCGGCAACAACAATGCTTTTCAGGTAGCTTCGAGGCCGCATGAACGGAGCTTTCATAATGGGAAAAGAAGCCTTATGCCATCAGTCTCTAATTTCTAGGTTGACACGCAGCATACACGCAGGACCAGAGCTTACTGTCTCTACGCAGTGTTCTGGTACCGAAACGGTTGCTTAAGCAAAGTCCCTAGGAACGTTGGAAAGCTTACTACCGTGAAACTAAAGCAGAACAGCGATGAAGGCCTCATGGAGCTGCTGCTCGCCTCCCGTTTTGCCAGCATAATCAGGGCCTTACTTCGAGGCTAGTGCTCACATTGACTTTCACGTTTGGTATAGAGCAGAGCAGGGTGAGCTTCCAACTAGGAACTGGAAGCACAAGGTTTCTTTCGAGAAAACTCATTTTCTTCTATGAACCATGCCGGCTGTAAGTAAAAGCACGGTAACAACAGTGCTTTTCAGGGAGCTTCGGGGCCGCATCAACGGAGCTTTCATTATGGGAAAACTAGCCTTGTGCCATCAGTCTCTAATTTCTAGGTTGACACGCAGCATACACGCAGGAGCAGAGCTTCCTGGTTCTACGCAGTGTTCTGGTACTGAAACGGGTGCTGAAGCAAGGCCCCTAGGAGTGTTGAAAAGCTTACTACCTTGAAACTAAAGCAGAACAACGATGAAGGCCTCATGGAGCTGCTGCACGCCTCTCGTTTTACAAGGGTAATCAGGGCCTTACTTCGAAGCTTGGGCTCACGTTGACTTTCACTTTAGGTATAGCGCAGAGCAGGGTGAGCTTCCAACAAGGAACTGGAAACCCAAGGTTTTTAGGAGAAAACTCATTTTCTTCTCAGAACCATGCCGGCAGTAGGAAAACCCCGGCAACAACAATGCTTTTCAGGTAGCTTCGAGGCCGCATGAACGGAGCTTTCATAATGGGAAAAGAAGCCTTATGCCATCAGTCTCCAATTTCTAGGTTGACACGCAGCATACACGCAGGACCAGAGCTTACTGTCTCTACGCAGTGTTCTGGTACCGAAACGGTTGCTTAAGCAAAGTCCCTAGGAGTCTTGGAAAGCTTACTACCGTGAAACTAAAGCAGAACAGCGATGAAGGCCTCATGGAGCTGCTGCACGCCTCCCGTTTTGCCAGCATAATCAGGGCCTTACTTCGAGGCTAGTGCTCACATTGACTTTCACGTTTGGTATAGAGCAGAGCAGGGTGAGCTTCCAACTAGGAACTGGAAGCACAAGGTTTCTTTCGAGAAAACTCATTTTCTTCTATGAACCATGCCGGCTGTAAGTAAAAGCACGGTAACAACAGTGCTTTTCAGGTAGCTTCGGGGCCGAATCAACGGATCTTTCATTATGGGAAAACTAGCCTTGTGCCATCAGTCTCTACTTTCTAGGTTGACACGCAGCATACACGCAGGAGCAGAGCTTCCTGGTTCTACGCAGTGTTCTGGTACTGAAACGGGTCCTGAAGCAAGGCCCCTAGGAGTGTTGAAAAGCTTACTACCTTGAAACTAAAGCAGAACAACGATGAAGGCCTCATGGAGCTGCTGCACGCCTCTCGTTTTGCAAGGATAATCAGGGCCTTACTTCGAAGCTTGGGCTCACGATGACTTTCACTTTAGGTATAGCGCAGAGCAGGCTGAGCTTCCAACAAGGAACTGGAAACCCAAGGTTTCTTAGGAGAAAACTCATTTTCTTCTCAGAACCATGCCGGCAGTGAGGAAAACCCCGGCAACAACAATGCTTTTCAGGTAGCTTCGAGGCCGCATGAACGGAGCTTTCATAATGGGAAAAGAAGCCTTATGCCATCAGTCTCCAATTTCTAGGTTGACACGCAGCATACACGCAGGACCAGAGCTTACTGTCTCTACGCAGTGTTCTGGTACCGAAACGGTTGCTTAAGCAAAGTCCCTAGGAGTCTTGGAAAGCTTACTACCGTGAAACTAAAGCAGAACAGCGATGAAGGCCTCATGGAGCTGCTGCACGCCTCCCGTTTTGCCAGCATAATCAGGGCCTTACTTCGAGGCTAGTGCTCACATTGACTTTCACGTTTGGTATAGAGCAGAGCAGGGTGAGCTTCCAACTAGGAACTGGAAGCACAAGGTTTCTTTCGAGAAAACTCATTTTCTTCTATGTGCCATGCCGGCTGTAAGTAAAAGCACGGTAACAACAGTGTTTTGCAGGAAGCTTCGAGGCAGCATGAATCGAGCTTTCAAAACGGAAAAACAAGCCTTGTGCCATCAGTCTCTACTTTCTAGGTTGACACGCAGCATACACGCAGGAGCAGAGCTTCCTGGTTCTACGCAGTGTTCTGGTACTGAAACGGGTGCTGAAGCAAGTCCGCTAGGAGTGTTGAAAAGCTTACTACCTTGAAACTAAAGCAGAACAACGATGAAGGCCTCATGGAGCTGCTGCACGCCTCTCGTTTTGCAAGGATAATCAGGGCCTTACTTCGAAACTTGGGCTCACGTTGACTTTCACTTTAGGTATAGCGCAGAGCAGGGTGAGCTTCCAACAAGGAACTGGACACCCAAGGTTTTTAGGAGAAAACTCATTTTCTTCTCAGAACCATGCCGGCAGTGAGGAAAACCCCGGCAACAACAATGCTTTTCAGGTAGCTTCGAGGCCGCATGAAAGGAGCTTTCATAATGGGAAAAGAAGCCTTATGCCATCAGTCTCCAATTCTAGGTTGACACGCAGCATACACGCAGGACCAGAGCTTACTGTCTCTACGCAGTGTTCTGGTACTGAAACGGTTGCTTAAGCAAAGTCCATAGGAGTCTTGGAAAGCTTACTACCGTGAAACTAAAGCAGAACAACGATGAAGGCCTCATGGAGCTGCTGCTCGCCTCCCGTTTTGCCAGCATAATCAGGGCCTTACTTCGAGGCTAGTGCTCACATTGACTTTCACGTTTGGTATAGAGCAGAGCAGGGTGAGCTTCCAACTAGGAACTGGAAGCACAAGGTTTCTTTCGAGAAAACTCATTTTCTTCTATGTGCCATGCCGGCTGTAAGTAAAAGCACGGTAACAACAGTGCTTTGCAGGGAGCTTCGGGGCCGCATCAACGGAGCTTTCATAATGGGAAAACTAGCCTTGTGCCATCAGTCTCTACTTTCTAGGTTGACACGCAGCATACACGCAGGAGCAGAGCTTCCTGGTTCTACGCAGTGTTCTGGTACTGAAACGGGTGCTGAAGCAAGGCCCCTAGGAGTGTTGAAAAGCTTACTACCTTGAAACTAAAGCAGAACAACGATGAAGGCCTCATGGAGCTGCTGCACGCCTCTCGTTTTACAAGGGTAATCAGGGCCTTACTTCGAAGCTTGGGCTCACGTTGACTTTCACTTTAGGTATAGCGCAGAGCAGGGTGAGCTTCCAACAAGGAACTGGAAACCCAAGGTTTTTAGGAGAAAACTCATTTTCTTCTCAGAACCATGCCGGCAGTGAGGAAAACCCCGGCAACAACAATGCTTTTCAGGTAGCTTCGAGGCCGCATGAACGGAGCTTTCATAATGGGAAAAGAAGCCTTATGCCATCAGTCTCCAATTTCTAGGTTGACACGCAGCATACACGCAGGACCAGAGCTTACTGTCTCTACGCAGTGTTCTGGTACCGAAACGGTTGCTTAAGCAAAGTCCATAGGAGTCTTGGAAAGCTTACTACCGTGAAACTAAAGCAGAACAGCGATGAAGGCCTCATGGAGCTGCTGCACGCCTCCCGTTTTGCCAGCATAATCAGGGCCTTACTTCGAGGCTAGTGCTCACATTGACTTTCACGTTTGGTATAGAGCAGAGCAGGGTGAGCTTCCAACTAGGAACTGGAAGCACAAGGTTTCTTTCGAGAAAACTCATTTTCTTCTATGTGCCATGCCGGCTGTAAGTAAAAGCACGGTAACAACAGTGCTTTGCAGGAAGCTTCGGGGCCGCATCAACGGAGCTTTCATAATGGGAAAACTAGCCTTGTGCCATCAGTCTCTACTTTCTAGGTTGACACGCAGCATACACGCAGGAGCAGAGCTTCCTGGTTCTACGCAGTGTTCTGGTACTGAAACGGGTGCTGAAGCAAGGCCCCTAGGAGTGTTGAAAAGCTTACTACCTTGAAACTAAAGCAGAACAACGATGAAGGCCTCATGGAGCTGCTGCACGCCTCTCGTTTTGCAAGGATAATCAGGGCCTTACTTCGAAGCTTGGGCTCACGTTGACTTTCACTTTAGGTATAGCGCAGAGCAGGCTGAGCTTCCAACAAGGAACTGGAAACCCAAGGTTTCTTAGGAGAAAACTCATTTTCTTCTCAGAACCATGCCGGCAGTGAGGAAAACCCCGGCAACAACAATGCTTTTCAGGTAGCTTCGAGGCCGCATGAACGGAGCTTTCATAATGGGAAAAGAAGCCTTATGCCATCAGTCTCCAATTTCTAGGTTGACACGCAGCATACACGCAGGACCAGAGCTTACTGTCTCTACGCAGTGTTCTGGTACCGAAACGGTTGCTTAAGCAAAGTCCATAGGAGTCTTGGAAAGCTTACTACCGTGAAACTAAAGCAGAACAGCGATGAAGGCCTCATGGAGCTGCTGCACGCCTCCCGTTTTGCCAGCATAATCAGGGCCTTACTTCGAGGCTAGTGCTCACATTGACTTTCACGTTTGGTATAGAGCAGAGCAGGGTGAGCTTCCAACTAGGAACTGGAAGCACAAGGTTTCTTTCGAGAAAACTCATTTTCTTCTATGTGCCATGCCGGCTGTAAGTAAAAGCACGGTAACAACAGTGTTTTGCAGGAAGCTTCGAGGCAGCATGAATCGAGCTTTCAAAACGGAAAAACAAGCCTTGTGCCATTAGTCTCTAATTTCTAGGTTGACACGCAGCATACACGCAGGAGCAGAGCTTCCTGGTTCTACGCAGTGTTCTGGTACTGAAACGGGTGCTGAAGCAAGTCCGCTAGGAGTGTTGAAAAGCTTACTACCTTGAAACTAAAGCAGAACAACGATGAAGGCCTCATGGAGCTGCTGCACGCCTCTCGTTTTGCAAGGATAATCAGGGCCTTACTTCGAAGCTTGGGCTCACGTTGACTTTCACTTTAGGTATAGCGCAGAGCAGGCTGAGCTTCCAACAAGGAACTGGAAACCCAAGGTTTCTTAGGAGAAAACTCATTTTCTTCCCAGAACCATGCCGGCAGTGAGGAAAACCCCGGCAACAACAATGCTTTTCAGGTAGCTTCGAGGCCGCATGAACGGAGCTTTCATAATGGGAAAAGAAGCCTTATGCCATCAGTCTCCAATTTCTAGGTTGACACGCAGCATACACGCAGGACCAGAGCTTACTGTCTCTACGCAGTGTTCTGGTACCGAAACGGTTGCTTAAGCAAAGTCCATAGGAGTCTTGGAAAGCTTACTACCGTGAAACTAAAGCAGAACAGCGATGAAGGCCTCATGGAGCTGCTGCACGCCTCCCGTTTTGCCAGCATAATCAGGGCCTTACTTCGAGGCTAGTGCTCACATTGACTTTCACGTTTGGTATAGAGCAGAGCAGGGTGAGCTTCCAACTAGGAACTGGAAGCACAAGGTTTCTTTCGAGAAAACTCATTTTCTTCTATGTGCCATGCCGGCTGTAAGTAAAAGCACGGTAACAACAGTGCTTTGCAGGAAGCTTCGGGGCCGCATCAACGGAGCTTTCATAATGGGAAAACTAGCCTTGTGCCATCAGTCTCTACTTTCTAGGTTGACACGCAGCATACACGCAGGAGCAGAGCTTCCTGGTTCTACGCAGTGTTCTGGTACTGAAACGGGTGCTGAAGCAAGGCCCCTAGGAGTGTTGAAAAGCTTACTACCTTGAAACTAAAGCAGAACAACGATGAAGGCCTCATGGAGCTGCTGCACGCCTCTCGTTTTGCAAGGATAATCAGGGCCTTACTTCGAAACTTGGGCTCACGTTGACTTTCACTTTAGGTATAGCGCAGAGCAGGGTGAGCTTCCAACAAGGAACTGGACACCCAAGGTTTTTAGGAGAAAACTCATTTTCTTCTCAGAACCATGCCGGCAGTGAGGAAAACCCCGGCAACAACAATGCTTTTCAGGTAGCTTCGAGGCCGCATGAAAGGAGCTTTCATAATGGGAAAAGAAGCCTTATGCCATCAGTCTCCAATTCTAGGTTGACACGCAGCATACACGCAGGACCAGAGCTTACTGTCTCTACGCAGTGTTCTGGTACTGAAACGGTTGCTTAAGCAAAGTCCATAGGAGTCTTGGAAAGCTTACTACCGTGAAACTAAAGCAGAACAACGATGAAGGCCTCATGGAGCTGCTGCTCGCCTCCCGTTTTGCCAGCATAATCAGGGCCTTACTTCGAGGCTAGTGCTCACATTGACTTTCACGTTTGGTATAGAGCAGAGCAGGGTGAGCTTCCAACTAGGAACTGGAAGCACAAGGTTTCTTTCGAGAAAACTCATTTTCTTCTATGTGCCATGCCGGCTGTAAGTAAAAGCACGGTAACAACAGTGCTTTGCAGGGAGCTTCGGGGCCGCATCAACGGAGCTTTCATAATGGGAAAACTAGCCTTGTGCCATCAGTCTCTACTTTCTAGGTTGACACGCAGCATACACGCAGGAGCAGAGCTTCCTGGTTCTACGCAGTGTTCTGGTACTGAAACGGGTGCTGAAGCAAGGCCCCTAGGAGTGTTGAAAAGCTTACTACCTTGAAACTAAAGCAGAACAACGATGAAGGCCTCATGGAGCTGCTGCACGCCTCTCGTTTTGCAAGGATAATCAGGGCCTTACTTCGAAGCTTGGGCTCACGTTGACTTTGATTTTAGGTATAGCGCAGAGCAGGGTGAGCTTCCAACATGGAACTGGAACCCAAGGTTTCTTAGGAGAAAACTCATTTTCTTCTCAGAACCATGCCGGCAGTGAGGAAAACCCCGGCAACAACAATGCTTTTCAGGTAGCTTCGAGGCCGCATGAACGGAGCTTTCATAATGGGAAAAGAAGCCTTATGCCATCAGTCTCTAATTTCTAGGTTGACACGCAGCATACACGCAGGACCAGAGCTTACTGTCTCTACGCAGTGTTCTGGTACCGAAACGGTTGCTTAAGCAAAGTCCCTAGGAACGTTGGAAAGCTTACTACCGTGAAACTAAAGCAGAACAGCGATGAAGGCCTCATGGAGCTGCTGCTCGCCTCCCGTTTTGCCAGCATAATCAGGGCCTTACTTCGAGGCTAGTGCTCACATTGACTTTCACGTTTGGTATAGAGCAGAGCAGGGTGAGCTTCCAACTAGGAACTGGAAGCACAAGGTTTCTTTCGAGAAAACTCATTTTCTTCTATGAACCATGCCGGCTGTAAGTAAAAGCACGGTAACAACAGTGCTTTTCAGGGAGCTTCGGGGCCGCATCAACGGAGCTTTCATTATGGGAAAACTAAACTTGTGCCATCAGTCTCTAATTTCTAGGTTGACACGCAGCATACACGCAGGAGCAGAGCTTCCTGGTTCTACGCAGTGTTCTGGTACTGAAACGGGTGCTGAAGCAAGGCCCCTAGGAGTGTTGAAAAGCTTACTACCTTGAAACTAAAGCAGAACAACGATGAAGGCCTCATGGAGCTGCTGCACGCCTCTCGTTTTACAAGGGTAATCAGGGCCTTACTTCGAAGCTTGGGCTCACGTTGACTTTCACTTTAGGTATAGCGCAGAGCAGGGTGAGCTTCCAACAAGGAACTGGAAACCCAAGGTTTTTAGGAGAAAACTCATTTTCTTCTCAGAACCATGCCGGCAGTAGGAAAACCCCGGCAACAACAATGCTTTTCAGGTAGCTTCGAGGCCGCATGAACGGAGCTTTCATAATGGGAAAAGAAGCCTTATGCCATCAGTCTCCAATTTCTAGGTTGACACGCAGCATACACGCAGGACCAGAGCTTACTGTCTCTACGCAGTGTTCTGGTACCGAAACGGTTGCTTAAGCAAAGTCCCTAGGAGTCTTGGAAAGCTTACTACCGTGAAACTAAAGCAGAACAGCGATGAAGGCCTCATGGAGCTGCTGCACGCCTCCCGTTTTGCCAGGATAATCAGGGCCTTACTTCGAGGCTAGTGCTCACATTGACTTTCACGTTTGGTATAGAGCAGAGCAGGGTGAGCTTCCAACTAGGAACTGGAAGCACAAGGTTTCTTTCGAGAAAACTCATTTTCTTCTATGAACCATGCCGGCTGTAAGTAAAAGCACGGTAACAACAGTGCTTTTCAGGTAGCTTCGGGGCCGAATCAACGGATCTTTCATTATGGGAAAACTAGCCTTGTGCCATCAGTCTCTACTTTCTAGGTTGACACGCAGCATACACGCAGGAGCAGAGCTTCCTGGTTCTACGCAGTGTTCTGGTACTGAAACGGGTCCTGAAGCAAGGCCCCTAGGAGTGTTGAAAAGCTTACTACCTTGAAACTAAAGCAGAACAACGATGAAGGCCTCATGGAGCTGCTGCACGCCTCTCGTTTTGCAAGGATAATCAGGGCCTTACTTCGAAGCTTGGGCTCACGTTGACTTTCACTTTAGGTATAGCGCAGAGCAGGGTGAGCTTCCAACAAGGAACTGGAAACCAAGGTTTCTTAGGAGAAAACTCATTTTCTTCTCAGAACCATGCCGGCAGTGAGGAAAACCCCGGCAACAACAATGCTTTTCAGGTAGCTTCGAGGCCGCATGAACGGAGCTTTCATAATGGGAAAAGAAGCCTTATGCCATCAGTCTCCAATTTCTAGGTTGACACGCAGCATACACGCAGGACCAGAGCTTACTGTCTCTACGCAGTGTTCTGGTACCGAAACGGTTGCTTCAGCAAAGTCCCTAGGACCGTTGGAAAGCTTACTACCGTGAAACTAAAGCAGAACAGCGATGAAGGCCTCATGGAGCTGCTGCACGCCTCCCGTTTTGCCAGCATAATCAGGGCCTTACTTCGAGGCTAGTGCTCACATTGACTTTCACGTTTGGTATAGAGCAGAGCAGGGTGAGCTTCCAACTAGGAACTGGAAGCACAAGGTTTCTTTCGAGAAAACTCATTTTCTTCTATGTGCCATGCCGGCTGTAAGTAAAAGCACGGTAACAACAGTGCTTTGCAGGAAGCTTCGGGGCCGCATCAACGGAGCTTTCATAATGGGAAAACTAGCCTTGTGCCATCAGTCTCTACTTTCTAGGTTGACACGCAGCATACACGCAGGAGCAGAGCTTCCTGGTTCTACGCAGTGTTCTGGTACTGAAACGGGTGCTGAAGCAAGGCCCCTAGGAGTGTTGAAAAGCTTACTACCTTGAAACTAAAGCAGAACAACGATGAAGGCCTCATGGAGCTGCTGCACGCCTCTCGTTTTGCAAGGATAATCAGGGCCTTACTTCGAAGCTTGGGCTCACGTTGACTTTCACTTTAGGTATAGCGCAGAGCAGGCTGAGCTTCCAACAAGGAACTGGAAACCCAAGGTTTCTTAGGAGAAAACTCATTTTCTTCTCAGAACCATGCCGGCAGTGAGGAAAACCCCGGCAACAACAATGCTTTTCAGGTAGCTTCGAGGCCGCATGAACGGAGCTTTCATAATGGGAAAAGAAGCCTTATGCCATCAGTCTCCAATTTCTAGGTTGACACGCAGCATACACGCAGGACCAGAGCTTACTGTCTCTACGCAGTGTTCTGGTACCGAAACGGTTGCTTAAGCAAAGTCCATAGGAGTCTTGGAAAGCTTACTACCGTGAAACTAAAGCAGAACAGCGATGAAGGCCTCATGGAGCTGCTGCACGCCTCCCGTTTTGCCAGCATAATCAGGGCCTTACTTCGAGGCTAGTGCTCACATTGACTTTCACGTTTGGTATAGAGCAGAGCAGGGTGAGCTTCCAACTAGGAACTGGAAGCACAAGGTTTCTTTCGAGAAAACTCATTTTCTTCTATGTGCCATGCCGGCTGTAAGTAAAAGCACGGTAACAACAGTGTTTTGCAGGAAGCTTCGAGGCAGCATGAATCGAGCTTTCAAAACGGAAAAACAAGCCTTGTGCCATTAGTCTCTAATTTCTAGGTTGACACGCAGCATACACGCAGGAGCAGAGCTTCCTGGTTCTACGCAGTGTTCTGGTACTGAAACGGGTGCTGAAGCAAGTCCGCTAGGAGTGTTGAAAAGCTTACTACCTTGAAACTAAAGCAGAACAACGATGAAGGCCTCATGGAGCTGCTGCACGCCTCTCGTTTTGCAAGGATAATCAGGGCCTTACTTCGAAGCTTGGGCTCACGTTGACTTTCACTTTAGGTATAGCGCAGAGCAGGCTGAGCTTCCAACAAGGAACTGGAAACCCAAGGTTTCTTAGGAGAAAACTCATTTTCTTCCCAGAACCATGCCGGCAGTGAGGAAAACCCCGGCAACAACAATGCTTTTCAGGTAGCTTCGAGGCCGCATGAACGGAGCTTTCATAATGGGAAAAGAAGCCTTATGCCATCAGTCTCCAATTTCTAGGTTGACACGCAGCATACACGCAGGACCAGAGCTTACTGTCTCTACGCAGTGTTCTGGTACCGAAACGGTTGCTTAAGCAAAGTCCATAGGAGTCTTGGAAAGCTTACTACCGTGAAACTAAAGCAGAACAGCGATGAAGGCCTCATGGAGCTGCTGCACGCCTCCCGTTTTGCCAGCATAATCAGGGCCTTACTTCGAGGCTAGTGCTCACATTGACTTTCACGTTTGGTATAGAGCAGAGCAGGGTGAGCTTCCAACTAGGAACTGGAAGCACAAGGTTTCTTTCGAGAAAACTCATTTTCTTCTATGTGCCATGCCGGCTGTAAGTAAAAGCACGGTAACAACAGTGCTTTGCAGGAAGCTTCGGGGCCGCATCAACGGAGCTTTCATAATGGGAAAACTAGCCTTGTGCCATCAGTCTCTACTTTCTAGGTTGACACGCAGCATACACGCAGGAGCAGAGCTTCCTGGTTCTACGCAGTGTTCTGGTACTGAAACGGGTGCTGAAGCAAGGCCCCTAGGAGTGTTGAAAAGCTTACTACCTTGAAACTAAAGCAGAACAACGATGAAGGCCTCATGGAGCTGCTGCACGCCTCTCGTTTTGCAAGGATAATCAGGGCCTTACTTCGAAACTTGGGCTCACGTTGACTTTCACTTTAGGTATAGCGCAGAGCAGGGTGAGCTTCCAACAAGGAACTGGACACCCAAGGTTTTTAGGAGAAAACTCATTTTCTTCTCAGAACCATGCCGGCAGTGAGGAAAACCCCGGCAACAACAATGCTTTTCAGGTAGCTTCGAGGCCGCATGAAAGGAGCTTTCATAATGGGAAAAGAAGCCTTATGCCATCAGTCTCCAATTCTAGGTTGACACGCAGCATACACGCAGGACCAGAGCTTACTGTCTCTACGCAGTGTTCTGGTACTGAAACGGTTGCTTAAGCAAAGTCCATAGGAGTCTTGGAAAGCTTACTACCGTGAAACTAAAGCAGAACAACGATGAAGGCCTCATGGAGCTGCTGCTCGCCTCCCGTTTTGCCAGCATAATCAGGGCCTTACTTCGAGGCTAGTGCTCACATTGACTTTCACGTTTGGTATAGAGCAGAGCAGGGTGAGCTTCCAACTAGGAACTGGAAGCACAAGGTTTCTTTCGAGAAAACTCATTTTCTTCTATGTGCCATGCCGGCTGTAAGTAAAAGCACGGTAACAACAGTGCTTTGCAGGGAGCTTCGGGGCCGCATCAACGGAGCTTTCATAATGGGAAAACTAGCCTTGTGCCATCAGTCTCTACTTTCTAGGTTGACACGCAGCATACACGCAGGAGCAGAGCTTCCTGGTTCTACGCAGTGTTCTGGTACTGAAACGGGTGCTGAAGCAAGGCCCCTAGGAGTGTTGAAAAGCTTACTACCTTGAAACTAAAGCAGAACAACGATGAAGGCCTCATGGAGCTGCTGCACGCCTCTCGTTTTGCAAGGATAATCAGGGCCTTACTTCGAAGCTTGGGCTCACGTTGACTTTGATTTTAGGTATAGCGCAGAGCAGGGTGAGCTTCCAACATGGAACTGGAACCCAAGGTTTCTTAGGAGAAAACTCATTTTCTTCTCAGAACCATGCCGGCAGTGAGGAAAACCCCGGCAACAACAATGCTTTTCAGGTAGCTTCGAGGCCGCATGAACGGAGCTTTCATAATGGGAAAAGAAGCCTTATGCCATCAGTCTCTAATTTCTAGGTTGACACGCAGCATACACGCAGGACCAGAGCTTACTGTCTCTACGCAGTGTTCTGGTACCGAAACGGTTGCTTAAGCAAAGTCCCTAGGAACGTTGGAAAGCTTACTACCGTGAAACTAAAGCAGAACAGCGATGAAGGCCTCATGGAGCTGCTGCTCGCCTCCCGTTTTGCCAGCATAATCAGGGCCTTACTTCGAGGCTAGTGCTCACATTGACTTTCACGTTTGGTATAGAGCAGAGCAGGGTGAGCTTCCAACTAGGAACTGGAAGCACAAGGTTTCTTTCGAGAAAACTCATTTTCTTCTATGAACCATGCCGGCTGTAAGTAAAAGCACGGTAACAACAGTGCTTTTCAGGGAGCTTCGGGGCCGCATCAACGGAGCTTTCATTATGGGAAAACTAGCCTTGTGCCATCAGTCTCTAATTTCTAGGTTGACACGCAGCATACACGCAGGAGCAGAGCTTCCTGGTTCTACGCAGTGTTCTGGTACTGAAACGGGTGCTGAAGCAAGGCCCCTAGGAGTGTTGAAAAGCTTACTACCTTGAAACTAAAGCAGAACAACGATGAAGGCCTCATGGAGCTGCTGCACGCCTCTCGTTTTACAAGGGTAATCAGGGCCTTACTTCGAAGCTTGGGCTCACGTTGACTTTCACTTTAGGTATAGCGCAGAGCAGGGTGAGCTTCCAACAAGGAACTGGAAACCCAAGGTTTTTAGGAGAAAACTCATTTTCTTCTCAGAACCATGCCGGCAGTAGGAAAACCCCGGCAACAACAATGCTTTTCAGGTAGCTTCGAGGCCGCATGAACGGAGCTTTCATAATGGGAAAAGAAGCCTTATGCCATCAGTCTCCAATTTCTAGGTTGACACGCAGCATACACGCAGGACCAGAGCTTACTGTCTCTACGCAGTGTTCTGGTACCGAAACGGTTGCTTAAGCAAAGTCCCTAGGAGTCTTGGAAAGCTTACTACCGTGAAACTAAAGCAGAACAGCGATGAAGGCCTCATGGAGCTGCTGCACGCCTCCCGTTTTGCCAGCATAATCAGGGCCTTACTTCGAGGCTAGTGCTCACATTGACTTTCACGTTTGGTATAGAGCAGAGCAGGGTGAGCTTCCAACTAGGAACTGGAAGCACAAGGTTTCTTTCGAGAAAACTCATTTTCTTCTATGAACCATGCCGGCTGTAAGTAAAAGCACGGTAACAACAGTGCTTTTCAGGTAGCTTCGGGGCCGAATCAACGGATCTTTCATTATGGGAAAACTAGCCTTGTGCCATCAGTCTCTACTTTCTAGGTTGACACGCAGCATACACGCAGGAGCAGAGCTTCCTGGTTCTACGCAGTGTTCTGGTACTGAAACGGGTCCTGAAGCAAGGCCCCTAGGAGTGTTGAAAAGCTTACTACCTTGAAACTAAAGCAGAACAACGATGAAGGCCTCATGGAGCTGCTGCACGCCTCTCGTTTTGCAAGGATAATCAGGGCCTTACTTCGAAGCTTGGGCTCACGTTGACTTTCACTTTAGGTATAGCGCAGAGCAGGGTGAGCTTCCAACAAGGAACTGGAAACCAAGGTTTCTTAGGAGAAAACTCATTTTCTTCTCAGAACCATGCCGGCAGTGAGGAAAACCCCGGCAACAACAATGCTTTTCAGGTAGCTTCGAGGCCGCATGAACGGAGCTTTCATAATGGGAAAAGAAGCCTTATGCCATCAGTCTCCAATTTCTAGGTTGACACGCAGCATACACGCAGGACCAGAGCTTACTGTCTCTACGCAGTGTTCTGGTACCGAAACGGTTGCTTCAGCAAAGTCCCTAGGACCGTTGGAAAGCTTACTACCGTGAAACTAAAGCAGAACAGCGATGAAGGCCTCATGGAGCTGCTGCACGCCTCCCGTTTTGCCAGCATAATCAGGGCCTTACTTCGAGGCTAGTGCTCACATTGACTTTCACGTTTGGTATAGAGCAGAGCAGGGTGAGCTTCCAACTAGGAACTGGAAGCACAAGGTTTCTTTCGAGAAAACTCATTTTCTTCTATGTGCCATGCCGGCTGTAAGTAAAAGCACGGTAACAACAGTGCTTTGCAGGAAGCTTCGGGGCCGCATCAACGGAGCTTTCATAATGGGAAAACTAGCCTTGTGCCATCAGTCTCTACTTTCTAGGTTGACACGCAGCATACACGCAGGAGCAGAGCTTCCTGGTTCTACGCAGTGTTCTGGTACTGAAACGGGTGCTGAAGCAAGGCCCCTAGGAGTGTTGAAAAGCTTACTACCTTGAAACTAAAGCAGAACAACGATGAAGGCCTCATGGAGCTGCTGCACGCCTCTCGTTTTGCAAGGATAATCAGGGCCTTACTTCGAAGCTTGGGCTCACGTTGACTTTCACTTTAGGTATAGCGCAGAGCAGGCTGAGCTTCCAACAAGGAACTGGAAACCCAAGGTTTCTTAGGAGAAAACTCATTTTCTTCTCAGAACCATGCCGGCAGTGAGGAAAACCCCGGCAACAACAATGCTTTTCAGGTAGCTTCGAGGCCGCATGAACGGAGCTTTCATAATGGGAAAAGAAGCCTTATGCCATCAGTCTCCAATTTCTAGGTTGACACGCAGCATACACGCAGGACCAGAGCTTACTGTCTCTACGCAGTGTTCTGGTACCGAAACGGTTGCTTAAGCAAAGTCCCTAGGAGTCTTGGAAAGCTTACTACCGTGAAACTAAAGCAGAACAGCGATGAAGGCCTCATGGAGCTGCTGCACGCCTCCCGTTTTGCCAGCATAATCAGGGCCTTACTTCGAGGCTAGTGCTCACATTGACTTTCACGTTTGGTATAGAGCAGAGCAGGGTGAGCTTCCAACTAGGAACTGGAAGCACAAGGTTTCTTTCGAGAAAACTCATTTTCTTCTATGTGCCATGCCGGCTGTAAGTAAAAGCACGGTAACAACAGTGTTTTGCAGGAAGCTTCGAGGCAGCATGAATCGAGCTTTCAAAACGGAAAAACAAGCCTTGTGCCATTAGTCTCTAATTTCTAGGTTGACACGCAGCATACACGCAGGAGCAGAGCTTCCTGGTTCTACGCAGTGTTCTGGTACTGAAACGGGTGCTGAAGCAAGTCCGCTAGGAGTGTTGAAAAGCTTACTAGCTTGAAACTAAAGCAGAACAACGATGAAGGCCTCATGGAGCTGCTGCACGCCTCTCGTTTTGCAAGGATAATCTGGGCCTTACTTCGAAGCTTGGGCTCACGTTGACTTTCACTTTAGGTATAGCGCAGAGCAGGCTGAGCTTCCAACAAGGAACTGGAAACCCAAGGTTTCTTAGGAGAAAACTCATTTTCTTCCCAGAACCATGCCGGCAGTGAGGAAAACCCCGGCAACAACAATGCTTTTCAGGTAGCTTCGAGGCCGCATGAACGGAGCTTTCATAATGGGAAAAGAAGCCTTATGCCATCAGTCTCCAATTTCTAGGTTGACACGCAGCATACACGCAGGACCAGAGCTTACTGTCTCTACGCAGTGTTCTGGTACCGAAACGGTTGCCTAAGCAAAGTCCCTAGGAACGTTAGAAAGCTTACTACCGTGAAACTAAATCAGAACAGCGATGAAGGCCTCATGGAGCTGCTGCACGCCTCCCGTTTTGCCAGCATAATCAGGGCCTTACTTCGAGGCTAGTGCTCACATTGACTTTCACGTTTGCTATAGAGCAGAGCAGGGTGAGCTTCCAACTAGGAACTGGAAGCACAAGGTTTCTTTCGAGAAAACTCATTTTCTTCTATGTGCCATGCCGGCTGTAAGTAAAAGCACGGTAACAACAGTGTTTTGCAGGAAGCTTCGAGGCAGCATGAATCGAGCTTTCAAAACGGAAAAACAAGCCTTGTGCCATCAGTCTCTACTTTCTAGGTTGACACGCAGCATACACGCAGGAGCAGAGCTTCCTGGTTCTACGCAGTGTTCTGGTACTGAAACGGGTGCTGAAGCAAGTCCGCTAGGAGTGTTGAAAAGCTTACTAGCTTGAAACTAAAGCAGAACAACGATGAAGGCCTCATGGAGCTGCTGCACGCCTCTCGTTTTGCAAGGATAATCAGGGCCTTACTTCGAAGCTTGGGCTCACGTTGACTTTGATTTTAGGTATAGCGCAGAGCAGGGTGAGCTTCCAACATGGAACTGGAAACCCAAGGTTTCTTAGGAGAAAACTCATTTTCTTCTCAGAACCATGCCGGCAGTGAGGAAAACCCCGGCAACAACAATGCTTTTCAGGTAGCTTCGAGGCCGCATGAACGGAGCTTTCATAATGGGAAAAGAAGCCTTATGCCATCAGTCTCTAATTTCTAGGTTGACACGCAGCATACACGCAGGACCAGAGCTTACTGTCTCTACGCAGTGTTCTGGTACCGAAACGGTTGCTTAAGCAAAGTCCCTAGGAACGTTGGAAAGCTTACTACCGTGAAACTAAAGCAGAACAGCGATGAAGGCCTCATGGAGCTGCTGCTCGCCTCCCGTTTTGCCAGCATAATCAGGGCCTTACTTCGAGGCTAGTGCTCACATTGACTTTCACGTTTGGTATAGAGCAGAGCAGGGTGAGCTTCCAACTAGGAACTGGAAGCACAAGGTTTCTTTCGAGAAAACTCATTTTCTTCTATGAACCATGCCGGCTGTAAGTAAAAGCACGGTAACAACAGTGCTTTTCAGGGAGCTTCGGGGCCGCATCAACGGAGCTTTCATTATGGGAAAACTAGCCTTGTGCCATCAGTCTCTAATTTCTAGGTTGACACGCAGCATACACGCAGGAGCAGAGCTTCCTGGTTCTACACAGTGTTCTGGTACTGAAACGGGTGCTGAAGCAAGGCCCCTAGGAGTGTTGAAAAGCTTACTACCTTGAAACTAAAGCAGAACAACGATGAAGGCCTCATGGAGCTGCTGCACGCCTCTCGTTTTACAAGGGTAATCAGGGCCTTACTTCGAAGCTTGGGCTCACGTTGACTTTCACTTTAGGTATAGCGCAGAGCAGGGTGAGCTTCCAACAAGGAACTGGAAACCCAAGGTTTTTAGGAGAAAACTCATTTTCTTCTCAGAACCATGCCGGCAGTAGGAAAACCCCGGCAACAACAATGCTTTTCAGGTAGCTTCGAGGCCGCATGAACGGAGCTTTCATAATGGGAAAAGAAGCCTTATGCCATCAGTCTCCAATTTCTAGGTTGACACGCAGCATACACGCAGGACCAGAGCTTACTGTCTCTACGCAGTGTTCTGGTACCGAAACGGTTGCTTAAGCAAAGTCCCTAGGAGTCTTGGAAAGCTTACTACCGTGAAACTAAAGCAGAACAGCGATGAAGGCCTCATGGAGCTGCTGCACGCCTCCCGTTTTGCCAGCATAATCAGGGCCTTACTTCGAGGCTAGTGCTCACATTGACTTTCACGTTTGGTATAGAGCAGAGCAGGGTGAGCTTCCAACTAGGAACTGGAAGCACAAGGTTTCTTTCGAGAAAACTCATTTTCTTCTATGAACCATGCCGGCTGTAAGTAAAAGCACGGTAACAACAGTGCTTTTCAGGTAGCTTCGGGGCCGAATCAACGGATCTTTCATTATGGGAAAACTAGCCTTGTGCCATCAGTCTCTACTTTCTAGGTTGACACGCAGCATACACGCAGGAGCAGAGCTTCCTGGTTCTACGCAGTGTTCTGGTACTGAAACGGGTGCTGAAGCAAGGCCCCTAGGAGTGTTGAAAAGCTTACTACCTTGAAACTAAAGCAGAACAACGATGAAGGCCTCATGGAGCTGCTGCACGCCTCTCGTTTTGCAAGGATAATCAGGGCCTTACTTCGAAGCTTGGGCTCACGTTGACTTTCACTTTAGGTATAGCGCAGAGCAGGCTGAGCTTCCAACAAGGAACTGGAAACCCAAGGTTTCTTAGGAGAAAACTCATTTTCTTCTCAGAACCATGCCGGCAGTGAGGAAAACCCCGGCAACAACAATGCTTTTCAGGTAGCTTCGAGGCCGCATGAACGGAGCTTTCATAATGGGAAAAGAAGCCTTATGCCATCAGTCTCCAATTTCTAGGTTGACACGCAGCATACACGCAGGACCAGAGCTTACTGTCTCTACGCAGTGTTCTGGTACCGAAACGGTTGCTTAAGCAAAGTCCCTAGGAGTCTTGGAAAGCTTACTACCGTGAAACTAAAGCAGAACAGCGATGAAGGCCTCATGGAGCTGCTGCACGCCTCCCGTTTTGCCAGCATAATCAGGGCCTTACTTCGAGGCTAGTGCTCACATTGACTTTCACGTTTGGTATAGAGCAGAGCAGGGTGAGCTTCCAACTAGGAACTGGAAGCACAAGGTTTCTTTCGAGAAAACTCATTTTCTTCTATGAACCATGCCGGCTGTAAGTAAAAGCACGGTAACAACAGTGCTTTTCAGGTAGCTTCGGGGCCGAATCAACGGATCTTTCATTATGGGAAAACTAGCCTTGTGCCATCAGTCTCTACTTTCTAGGTTGACACGCAGCATACACGCAGGAGCAGAGCTTCCTGGTTCTACGCAGTGTTCTGGTACTGAAACGGGTCCTGAAGCAAGGCCCCTAGGAGTGTTGAAAAGCTTACTACCTTGAAACTAAAGCAGAACAACGATGAAGGCCTCATGGAGCTGCTGCACGCCTCTCGTTTTGCAAGGATAATCAGGGCCTTACTTCGAAGCTTGGGCTCACGTTGACTTTCACTTTAGGTATAGCGCAGAGCAGGGTGAGCTTCCAACAAGGAACTGGAAACCAAGGTTTCTTAGGAGAAAACTCATTTTCTTCTCAGAACCATGCCGGCAGTGAGGAAAACCCCGGCAACAACAATGCTTTTCAGGTAGCTTCGAGGCCGCATGAACGGAGCTTTCATAATGGGAAAAGAAGCCTTATGCCATCAGTCTCCAATTTCTAGGTTGACACGCAGCATACACGCAGGACCAGAGCTTACTGTCTCTACGCAGTGTTCTGGTACCGAAACGGTTGCTTCAGCAAAGTCCCTAGGACCGTTGGAAAGCTTACTACCGTGAAACTAAAGCAGAACAGCGATGAAGGCCTCATGGAGCTGCTGCACGCCTCCCGTTTTGCCAGCATAATCAGGGCCTTACTTCGAGGCTAGTGCTCACATTGACTTTCACGTTTGGTATAGAGCAGAGCAGGGTGAGCTTCCAACTAGGAACTGGAAGCACAAGGTTTCTTTCGAGAAAACTCATTTTCTTCTATGTGCCATGCCGGCTGTAAGTAAAAGCACGGTAACAACAGTGCTTTGCAGGAAGCTTCGGGGCCGCATCAACGGAGCTTTCATAATGGGAAAACTAGCCTTGTGCCATCAGTCTCTACTTTCTAGGTTGACACGCAGCATACACGCAGGAGCAGAGCTTCCTGGTTCTACGCAGTGTTCTGGTACTGAAACGGGTGCTGAAGCAAGGCCCCTAGGAGTGTTGAAAAGCTTACTACCTTGAAACTAAAGCAGAACAACGATGAAGGCCTCATGGAGCTGCTGCACGCCTCTCGTTTTGCAAGGATAATCAGGGCCTTACTTCGAAGCTTGGGCTCACGTTGACTTTCACTTTAGGTATAGCGCAGAGCAGGCTGAGCTTCCAACAAGGAACTGGAAACCCAAGGTTTCTTAGGAGAAAACTCATTTTCTTCTCAGAACCATGCCGGCAGTGAGGAAAACCCCGGCAACAACAATGCTTTTCAGGTAGCTTCGAGGCCGCATGAACGGAGCTTTCATAATGGGAAAAGAAGCCTTATGCCATCAGTCTCCAATTTCTAGGTTGACACGCAGCATACACGCAGGACCAGAGCTTACTGTCTCTACGCAGTGTTCTGGTACCGAAACGGTTGCTTAAGCAAAGTCCCTAGGAGTCTTGGAAAGCTTACTACCGTGAAACTAAAGCAGAACAGCGATGAAGGCCTCATGGAGCTGCTGCACGCCTCCCGTTTTGCCAGCATAATCAGGGCCTTACTTCGAGGCTAGTGCTCACATTGACTTTCACGTTTGGTATAGAGCAGAGCAGGGTGAGCTTCCAACTAGGAACTGGAAGCACAAGGTTTCTTTCGAGAAAACTCATTTTCTTCTATGTGCCATGCCGGCTGTAAGTAAAAGCACGGTAACAACAGTGTTTTGCAGGAAGCTTCGAGGCAGCATGAATCGAGCTTTCAAAACGGAAAAACAAGCCTTGTGCCATTAGTCTCTAATTTCTAGGTTGACACGCAGCATACACGCAGGAGCAGAGCTTCCTGGTTCTACGCAGTGTTCTGGTACTGAAACGGGTGCTGAAGCAAGTCCGCTAGGAGTGTTGAAAAGCTTACTAGCTTGAAACTAAAGCAGAACAACGATGAAGGCCTCATGGAGCTGCTGCACGCCTCTCGTTTTGCAAGGATAATCTGGGCCTTACTTCGAAGCTTGGGCTCACGTTGACTTTCACTTTAGGTATAGCGCAGAGCAGGCTGAGCTTCCAACAAGGAACTGGAAACCCAAGGTTTCTTAGGAGAAAACTCATTTTCTTCCCAGAACCATGCCGGCAGTGAGGAAAACCCCGGCAACAACAATGCTTTTCAGGTAGCTTCGAGGCCGCATGAACGGAGCTTTCATAATGGGAAAAGAAGCCTTATGCCATCAGTCTCCAATTTCTAGGTTGACACGCAGCATACACGCAGGACCAGAGCTTACTGTCTCTACGCAGTGTTCTGGTACCGAAACGGTTGCCTAAGCAAAGTCCCTAGGAACGTTAGAAAGCTTACTACCGTGAAACTAAATCAGAACAGCGATGAAGGCCTCATGGAGCTGCTGCACGCCTCCCGTTTTGCCAGCATAATCAGGGCCTTACTTCGAGGCTAGTGCTCACATTGACTTTCACGTTTGCTATAGAGCAGAGCAGGGTGAGCTTCCAACTAGGAACTGGAAGCACAAGGTTTCTTTCGAGAAAACTCATTTTCTTCTATGTGCCATGCCGGCTGTAAGTAAAAGCACGGTAACAACAGTGCTTTGCAGGAAGCTTCGAGGCAGCATGAATCGAGCTTTCAAAACGGAAAAACAAGCCTTGTGCCATCAGTCTCTACTTTCTAGGTTGACACGCAGCATACACGCAGGAGCAGAGCTTCCTGGTTCTACGCAGTGTTCTGGTACTGAAACGGGTGCTGAAGCAAGTCCGCTAGGAGTGTTGAAAAGCTTACTAGCTTGAAACTAAAGCAGAACAACGATGAAGGCCTCATGGAGCTGCTGCACGCCTCTCGTTTTGCAAGGATAATCAGGGCCTTACTTCGAAGCTTGGGCTCACGTTGACTTTGATTTTAGGTATAGCGCAGAGCAGGGTGAGCTTCCAACATGGAACTGGAAACCCAAGGTTTCTTAGGAGAAAACTCATTTTCTTCTCAGAACCATGCCGGCAGTGAGGAAAACCCCGGCAACAACAATGCTTTTCAGGTAGCTTCGAGGCCGCATGAACGGAGCTTTCATAATGGGAAAAGAAGCCTTATGCCATCAGTCTCTAATTTCTAGGTTGACACGCAGCATACACGCAGGACCAGAGCTTACTGTCTCTACGCAGTGTTCTGGTACCGAAACGGTTGCTTAAGCAAAGTCCCTAGGAACGTTGGAAAGCTTACTACCGTGAAACTAAAGCAGAACAGCGATGAAGGCCTCATGGAGCTGCTGCTCGCCTCCCGTTTTGCCAGCATAATCAGGGCCTTACTTCGAGGCTAGTGCTCACATTGACTTTCACGTTTGGTATAGAGCAGAGCAGGGTGAGCTTCCAACTAGGAACTGGAAGCACAAGGTTTCTTTCGAGAAAACTCATTTTCTTCTATGAACCATGCCGGCTGTAAGTAAAAGCACGGTAACAACAGTGCTTTTCAGGTAGCTTCGGGGCCGAATCAACGGATCTTTCATTATGGGAAAACTAGCCTTGTGCCATCAGTCTCTACTTTCTAGGTTGACACGCAGCATACACGCAGGAGCAGAGCTTCCTGGTTCTACGCAGTGTTCTGGTACTGAAACGGGTCCTGAAGCAAGGCCCCTAGGAGTGTTGAAAAGCTTACTACCTTGAAACTAAAGCAGAACAACGATGAAGGCCTCATGGAGCTGCTGCACGCCTCTCGTTTTGCAAGGATAATCAGGGCCTTACTTCGAAGCTTGGGCTCACGTTGACTTTCACTTTAGGTATAGCGCAGAGCAGGGTGAGCTTCCAACAAGGAACTGGAAACCCAAGGTTTCTTAGGAGAAAACTCATTTTCTTCTCAGAACCATGCCGGCAGTGAGGAAAACCCCGGCAACAACAATGCTTTTCAGGTAGCTTCGAGGCCGCATGAACGGAGCTTTCATAATGGGAAAAGAAGCCTTATGCCATCAGTCTCCAATTTCTAGGTTGACACGCAGCATACACGCAGGACCAGAGCTTACTGTCTCTACGCAGTGTTCTGGTACCGAAACGGTTGCTTCAGCAAAGCCCCTAGGACCGTTGGAAAGCTTACTACCGTGAAACTAAAGCAGAACAGCGATGAAGGCCTCATGGAGCTGCTGCACGCCTCCCGTTTTGCCAGCATAATCAGGGCCTTACTTCGAGGCTAGTGCTCACATTGACTTTCACGTTTGGTATAGAGCAGAGCAGGGTGAGCTTCCAACTAGGAACTGGAAGCACAAGGTTTCTTTCGAGAAAACTCATTTTCTTCTATGTGCCATGCCGGCTGTAAGTAAAAGCACGGTAACAACAGTGCTTTGCAGGAAGCTTCGGGGCCGCATCAACGGAGCTTTCATAATGGGAAAACTAGCCTTGTGCCATCAGTCTCTACTTTCTAGGTTGACACGCAGCATACACGCAGGAGCAGAGCTTCCTGGTTCTACGCAGTGTTCTGGTACTGAAACGGGTGCTGAAGCAAGGCCCCTAGGAGTGTTGAAAAGCTTACTACCTTGAAACTAAAGCAGAACAACGATGAAGGCCTCATGGAGCTGCTGCACGCCTCTCGTTTTGCAAGGATAATCAGGGCCTTACTTCGAAGCTTGGGCTCACGTTGACTTTCACTTTAGGTATAGCGCAGAGCAGGGTGAGCTTCCAACAAGGAACTGGAAACCCAAGGTTTCTTAGGAGAAAACTCATTTTCTTCTCAGAACCATGCCGGCAGTGAGGAAAACCCCGGCAACAACAATGCTTTTCAGGTAGCTTCGAGGCCGCATGAACGGAGCTTTCATAATGGGAAAAGAAGCCTTATGCCATCAGTCTCCAATTTCTAGGTTGACACGCAGCATACACGCAGGACCAGAGCTTACTGTCTCTACGCAGTGTTCTGGTACCGAAACGGTTGCTTAAGCAAAGTCCCTAGGAGTCTTGGAAAGCTTACTACCGTGAAACTAAAGCAGAACAGCGATGAAGGCCTCATGGAGCTGCTGCACGCCTCCCGTTTTGCCAGCATAATCAGGGCCTTACTTCGAGGCTAGTGCTCACATTGACTTTCACGTTTGGTATAGAGCAGAGCAGGGTGAGCTTCCAACTAGGAACTGGAAGCACAAGGTTTCTTTCGAGAAAACTCATTTTCTTCTATGTGCCATGCCGGCTGTAAGTAAAAGCACGGTAACAACAGTGTTTTGCAGGAAGCTTCGAGGCAGCATGAATCGAGCTTTCAAAACGGAAAAACAAGCCTTGTGCCATTAGTCTCTAATTTCTAGGTTGACACGCAGCATACACGCAGGAGCAGAGCTTCCTGGTTCTACGCAGTGTTCTGGTACTGAAACGGGTGCTGAAGCAAGTCCGCTAGGAGTGTTGAAAAGCTTACTACCTTGAAACTAAAGCAGAACAACGATGAAGGCCTCATGGAGCTGCTGCACGCCTCTCGTTTTGCAAGGATAATCAGGGCCTTACTTCGAAGCTTGGGCTCACGTTGACTTTCACTTTAGGTATAGCGCAGAGCAGGGTGAGCTTCCAACAAGGAACTGGAAACCCAAGGTTTCTTAGGAGAAAACTCATTTTCTTCCCAGAACCATGCCGGCAGTGAGGAAAACCCCGGCAACAACAATGCTTTTCAGGTAGCTTCGAGGCCGCATGAACGGAGCTTTCATAATGGGAAAAGAAGCCTTATGCCATCAGTCTCCAATTTCTAGGTTGACACGCAGCATACACGCAGGACCAGAGCTTACTGTCTCTACGCAGTGTTCTGGTACCGAAACGGTTGCCTAAGCAAAGTCCCTAGGAACGTTAGAAAGCTTACTACCGTGAAACTAAATCAGAACAGCGATGAAGGCCTCATGGAGCTGCTGCACGCCTCCCGTTTTGCCAGCATAATCAGGGCCTTACTTCGAGGCTAGTGCTCACATTGACTTTCACGTTTGGTATAGAGCAGAGCAGGGTGAGCTTCCAACTAGGAACTGGAAGCACAAGGTTTCTTTCGAGAAAACTCATTTTCTTCTATGTGCCATGCCGGCTGTAAGTAAAAGCACGGTAACAACAGTGTTTTGCAGGAAGCTTCGAGGCAGCATGAATCGAGCTTTCAAAACGGAAAAACAAGCCTTGTGCCATCAGTCTCTACTTTCTAGGTTGACACGCAGCATACACGCAGGAGCAGAGCTTCCTGGTTCTACGCAGTGTTCTGGTACTGAAACGGGTGCTGAAGCAAGTCCGCTAGGAGTGTTGAAAAGCTTACTAGCTTGAAACTAAAGCAGAACAACGATGAAGGCCTCATGGAGCTGCTGCACGCCTCTCGTTTTGCAAGGATAATCAGGGCCTTACTTCGAAGCTTGGGCTCACGTTGACTTTCACTTTAGGTATAGCGCAGAGCAGGCTGAGCTTCCAACAAGGAACTGGAAACCCAAGGTTTCTTAGGAGAAAACTCATTTTCTTCCCAGAACCATGCCGGCAGTGAGGAAAACCCCGGCAACAACAATGCTTTTCAGGTAGCTTCGAGGCCGCATGAACGGAGCTTTCATAATGGGAAAAGAAGCCTTATGCCATCAGTCTCCAATTTCTAGGTTGACACGCAGCATACACGCAGGACCAGAGCTTACTGTCTCTACGCAGTGTTCTGGTACCGAAACGGTTGCCTAAGCAAAGTCCCTAGGAACGTTAGAAAGCTTACTACCGTGAAACTAAATCAGAACAGCGATGAAGGCCTCATGGAGCTGCTGCACGCCTCCCGTTTTGCCAGCATAATCAGGGCCTTACTTCGAGGCTAGTGCTCACATTGACTTTCACGTTTGCTATAGAGCAGAGCAGGGTGAGCTTCCAACTAGGAACTGGAAGCACAAGGTTTCTTTCGAGAAAACTCATTTTCTTCTATGTGCCATGCCGGCTGTAAGTAAAAGCACGGTAACAACAGTGTTTTGCAGGAAGCTTCGAGGCAGCATGAATCGAGCTTTCAAAACGGAAAAACAAGCCTTGTGCCATCAGTCTCTACTTTCTAGGTTGACACGCAGCATACACGCAGGAGCAGAGCTTCCTGGTTCTACGCAGTGTTCTGGTACTGAAACGGGTGCTGAAGCAAGTCCGCTAGGAGTGTTGAAAAGCTTACTAGCTTGAAACTAAAGCAGAACAACGATGAAGGCCTCATGGAGCTGCTGCACGCCTCTCGTTTTGCAAGGATAATCAGGGCCTTACTTCGAAGCTTGGGCTCACGTTGACTTTGATTTTAGGTATAGCGCAGAGCAGGGTGAGCTTCCAACATGGAACTGGAAACCCAAGGTTTCTTAGGAGAAAACTCATTTTCTTCTCAGAACCATGCCGGCAGTGAGGAAAACCCCGGCAACAACAATGCTTTTCAGGTAGCTTCGAGGCCGCATGAACGGAGCTTTCATAATGGGAAAAGAAGCCTTATGCCATCAGTCTCTAATTTCTAGGTAGACACGCAGCATACACGCAGGACCAGAGCTTACTGTCTCTACGCAGTGTTCTGGTACCGAAACTGTTGCTTAAGCAAAGTCCCTAGGAACGTTGGAAAGCTTACTACCGTGAAACTAAAGCAGAACAGCGATGAAGGCCTCATGGAGCTGCTGCTCGCCTCCCGTTTTGCCAGCATAATCAGGGCCTTACTTCGAGGCTAGTGCTCACATTGACTTTCACGTTTGGTATAGAGCAGAGCAGGGTGAGCTTCCAACTAGGAACTGGAAGCACAAGGTTTCTTTCGAGAAAACTCATTTTCTTCTATGAACCATGCCGGCTGTAAGTAAAAGCACGGTAACAACAGTGCTTTTCAGGGAGCGTCGGGGCCGCATCAACGGATCTTTCATTATGGGAAAACAAGCCTTGTGCCATCAGTCTCTACTTTCTAGGTTGACACGCAGCATACACGCAGGAGCAGAGCTTCCTGGTTCTACGCAGTGTTCTGGTACTGAAACGGGTGCTGAAGCAAGTCCGCTAGGAGTGTTGAAAAGCTTACTACCTTGAAACTAAGGCAGAACAACGATGAAGGCCTCATGGAGCTGCTGCACGCCTCTCGATTTGCAAGGATAATCAGGGCCTTACTTCGAAGCTTGGGCTCACGTTGACTTTCACTTTAGGTATAGCGCAGAGCAGGCTGAGCCTCCAACAAGGAACTGGAAACCCAAGGTTTCTTAGGAGAAAACTCATTTTCTTCTCAGAACCATGCCGGCAGTGAGGAAAACCCCGGCAACAACAATGCTTTTCAGGTAGCTTCGAGGCCGCATGAACGGAGCTTTCATAATGGGAAAAGAAGCCTTATGCCATCAGTCTCCAATTTCTAGGTTGACACGCAGCATACACGCAGGACCAGAGCTTACTGTCTCTACGCAGTGTTCTGGTACCGATACGGTTGCCTAAGCAAAGTCCCTAGGAACGTTGGAAAGCTTACTACCCTGAAACTAAAGCAGAACAGCGATGAAGGCCTCATGGAGCTGCCGCACGCCTCCCGTTTTGCCAGCATAATCAGGGCCTTACTTCGAGGCTAGTGCTCACATTGACTTTCACGTTTGGTATAGAGCAGAGCAGGGTGAGCTTCCAACTAGGAACTGGAAGCACAAGGTTTCTTTCGAGAAAACTCATTTTCTTCTATGTGCCATGCCGGCTGTAAGTAAAAGCACGGTAACAACAGTGCTTTGCAGGGAGCTTCGGGGCCGCATCAACGGAGCTTTCATAATGGGAAAACTAGCCTTGTGCCATCAGTCTCTACTTTCTAGGTTGACACGCAGCATACACGCAGGAGCAGAGCTTCCTGGTTCTACGCAGTGTTCTGGTACTGAAACGGGTGCTGAAGCAAGTCCGCTAGGAGTGTTGAAAAGCTTACTACCTTGAAACTAAAGCAGAACAACGATGAAGGCCTCATGGAGCTGCTGCACGCCTCTCGTTTTGCAAGGATAATCAGGGCCTTACTTCGAAGCTTGGGCTCACGTTGACTTTGATTTTAGGTATAGCGCAGAGCACGGTGAGCTTCCAACATGGAACTGGAAACCCAAGGTTTCTTAGGAGAAAACTCATTTTCTTCTCAGAACCATGCCGGCAGTGAGGAAAACCCCGGCAACAACAATGCTTTTCAGGTAGCTTCGAGGCCGCATGAACGGAGCTTTCATAATGGGAAAAGAAGCCTTATGCCATCAGTCTCTAATTTCTAGGTTGACACGCAGCATACACGCAGGACCAGAGCTTACTGTCTCTACGCAGTGTTCTGGTACCGAAACGGTTGCTTAAGCAAAGTCCCTAGGAACGTTGGAAAGCTTACTACCGTGAAACTAAAGCAGAACAGCGATGAAGGCCTCATGGAGCTGCTGCTCGCCTCCCGTTTTGCCAGCATAATCAGGGCCTTACTTCGAGGCTAGTGCTCACATTGACTTTCACGTTTGGTATAGAGCAGAGCAGGGTGAGCTTCCAACTAGGAACTGGAAGCACAAGGTTTCTTTCGAGAAAACTCATTTTCTTCTATGAACCATGCCGGCTGTAAGTAAAAGCACGGTAACAACAGTGCTTTTCAGGGAGCTTCGGGGCCGCATCAACGGAGCTTTCATTATGGGAAAACTAGCCTTGTGCCATCAGTCTCTAATTTCTAGGTTGACACACAGCATACACGCAGGAGCAGAGCTTCCTGGTTCTACGCAGTGTTCTGGTACTGAAACGGGTGCTGAAGCAAGGCCCCTAGGAGTGTTGAAAAGCTTACTACCTTGAAACTAAAGCAGAACAACGATGAAGGCCTCATGGAGCTGCTGCACGCCTCTCGTTTTACAAGGGTAATCAGGGCCTTACTTCGAAGCTTGGGCTCACGTTGACTTTCACTTTAGGTATAGCGCAGAGCAGGGTGAGCTTCCAACAAGGAACTGGAAACCCAAGGTTTTTAGGAGAAAACTCATTTTCTTCTCAGAACCATGCCGGCAGTGAGGAAAACCCCGGCAACAACAATGCTTTTCAGGTAGCTTCGAGGCCGCATGAACGGAGCTTTCATAATGGGAAAAGAAGCCTTATGCCATCAGTCTCCAATTTCTAGGTTGACACGCAGCATACACGCAGGACCAGAGCTTACTGTCTCTACGCAGTGTTCTGGTACCGAAACGGTTGCTTAAGCAAAGTCCCTAGGAGTCTTGGAAAGCTTACTACCGTGAAACTAAAGCAGAACAGCGATGAAGGCCTCAGGGAGCTGCTGCACGCCTCCCGTTTTGTCAGCATAATCAGGGCCTTACTTCGAGGCTAGTGCTCACATTGACTTTCACGTTTGGTATAGAGCAGAGCAGGGTGAGCTTCCAACTAGGAACTGGAAGCACAAGGTTTCTTTCGAGAAAACTCATTTTCTTCTATGAACCATGCCGGCTGTAAGTAAAAGCACGGTAACAACAGTGCTTTTCAGGGAGCTTCGGGGCCGCATCAACGGATCTTTCATAATGGGAAAACTAGCCTTGTGCCATCAGTCTCTACTTTCTAGGTTGACACGCAGCATACACGCAGGAGCAGAGCTTCCTGGTTCTACGCAGTGTTCTGGTACTGAAACGGGTGCTGAAGGAAGTCCGCTAGGAGTGTTGAAAAGCTTACTACCTTGAAACTAAAGCAGAACAACGATGAAGGCCTCATGGAGCTGCTGCACGCCTCTCGTTTTGCAAGGGTAATCAGGGCCTTACTTCGAAGCTTGGGCTCACGTTGACTTTCACTTTAGGTATAGCGCAGAGCAGGGTGAGCTTCCAACAAGGAACTGGAAACCCAAGGTTTCTTAGGAGAAAACTCATTTTCTTCTCAGAACCATGCCGGCAGTGAGGAAAACCCCGGCAACAACAATGCTTTTCAGGTAGCTTCGAGGCCGCATGAACGGAGCTTTCATAATGGGAAAAGAAGCCTTATGCCATCAGTCTCCAATTTCTAGGTTGACACGCAGCATACACGCAGGACCAGAGCTTACTGTCTCTACGCAGTGTTCTGGTACCGAAACGGTTGCTTAAGCAAAGTCCATAGGAGTCTTGGAAAGCTTACTACCCTGAAACTAAAGCAGAACAGCGATGAAGGCCTCATGGAGCTGCTGCACGCCTCCCGTTTTGCCAGCATAATCAGGGCCTTACTTCGAGGCTAGTGCTCACATTGACTTTCACGTTTGGTATAGAGCAGAGCAGGGTGAGCTTCCAACTAGGAACTGGAAGCACAAGGTTTCTTTCGAGAAAACTCATTTTCTTCTATGTGCCATGCCGGCTGTAAGTAAAAGCACGGTAACAACAGTGCTTTGCAGGAAGCTTCGGGGCCGCATCAACGGAGCTTTCATAATGGGAAAACTAGCCTTGTGCCATCAGTCTCTACTTTCTAGGTTGACACGCAGCATACACGCAGGAGCAGAGCTTCCTGGTTCTACGCAGTGTTCTGGTACTGAAACGGGTGCTGAAGCAAGGCCCCTAGGAGTGTTGAAAAGCTTACTACCTTGAAACTAAAGCAGAACAACGATGAAGGCCTCATGGAGCTGCTGCACGCCTCTCGTTTTGCAAGGATAATCAGGGCCTTACTTCGAAGCTTGGGCTCACGTTGACTTTCACTTTAGGTATAGCGCAGAGCAGGGTGAGCTTCCAACAAGGAACTGGACACCCAAGGTTTTTAGGAGAAAACTCATTTTCTTCTCAGAACCATGCCGGCAGTGAGGAAAACCCCGGCAACAACAATGCTTTTCAGGTAGCTTCGAGGCCGCATGAAAGGAGCTTTCATAATGGGAAAAGAAGCCTTATGCCATCAGTCTCCAATTTCTAGGTTGACACGCAGCATACACGCAGGACCAGAGCTTACTGTCTCTACGCAGTGTTCTGGTACTGAAACGGTTGCTTAAGCAAAGTCCATAGGAGTCTTGGAAAGCTTACTACCGTGAAACTAAAGCAGAACAACGATGAAGGCCTCATGGAGCTGCTGCTCGCCTCCCGTTTTGCCAGCATAATCAGGGCCTTACTTCGAGGCTAGTGCTCACATTGACTTTCACGTTTGGTATAGAGCAGAGCAGGGTGAGCTTCCAACTAGGAACTGGAAGCACAAGGTTTCTTTCGAGAAAACTCATTTTCTTCTATGTGCCATGCCGGCTGTAAGTAAAAGCACGGTAACAACAGTGCTTTGCAGGGAGCTTCGGGGCCGCATCAACGGAGCTTTCATAATGGGAAAACTAGCCTTGTGCCATCAGTCTCTACTTTCTAGGTTGACACGCAGCTTACACGCAGGAGCAGAGCTTCCTGGTTCTACGCAGTGTTCTGGTACTGAAACGGGTGCTGAAGCAAGGCCCCTAGGAGTGTTGAAAAGCTTACTACCTTGAAACTAAAGCAGAACAACGATGAAGGCCTCATGGAGCTGCTGCACGCCTCTCGTTTTGCAAGGATAATCAGGGCCTTACTTCGAAGCTTGGGCTCACGTTGACTTTGATTTTAGGTATAGCGCAGAGCAGGGTGAGCTTCCAACATGGAACTGGAAACCCAAGGTTTCTTAGGAGAAAACTCATTTTCTTCTCAGAACCATGCCGGCAGTGAGGAAAACCCCGGCAACAACAATGCTTTTCAGGTAGCTTCGAGGCCGCATGAACGGAGCTTTCATAATGGGAAAAGAAGCCTTATGCCATCAGTCTCTAATTTCTAGGTTGACACGCAGCATACACGCAGGACCAGAGCTTACTGTCTCTACGCAGTGTTCTGGTACCGAAACGGTTGCTTAAGCAAAGTCCCTAGGAACGTTGGAAAGCTTACTACCGTGAAACTAAAGCAGAACAGCGATGA
This sequence comes from Eubalaena glacialis, assembly GCF_028564815.1. Taxonomy (NCBI): domain Eukaryota; kingdom Metazoa; phylum Chordata; class Mammalia; order Artiodactyla; family Balaenidae; genus Eubalaena; species Eubalaena glacialis. The sequence goes on from NC_083731.1 coordinate 50,144,833, forward strand.
AGGCCTCATGGAGCTGCTGCTCGCCTCCCGTTTTGCCAGCATAATCAGGGCCTTACTTCGAGGCTAGTGCTCACATTGACTTTCACGTTTGGTATAGAGCAGAGCAGGGTGAGCTTCCAACTAGGAACTGGAAGCACAAGGTTTCTTTCGAGAAAACTCATTTTCTTCTATGAACCATGCCGGCTGTAAGTAAAAGCACGGTAACAACAGTGCTTTTCAGGGAGCTTCGGGGCCGCATCAACGGAGCTTTCATTATGGGAAAACTAGCCTTGTGCCATCAGTCTCTAATTTCTAGGTTGACACACAGCATACACGCAGGAGCAGAGCTTCCTGGTTCTACGCAGTGTTCTGGTACTGAAACGGGTGCTGAAGCAAGGCCCCTAGGAGTGTTGAAAAGCTTACTACCTTGAAACTAAAGCAGAACAACGATGAAGGCCTCATGGAGCTGCTGCACGCCTCTCGTTTTACAAGGGTAATCAGGGCCTTACTTCGAAGCTTGGGCTCACGTTGACTTTCACTTTAGGTATAGCGCAGAGCAGGGTGAGCTTCCAACAAGGAACTGGAAACCCAAGGTTTTTAGGAGAAAACTCATTTTCTTCTCAGAACCATGCCGGCAGTGAGGAAAACCCCGGCAACAACAATGCTTTTCAGGTAGCTTCGAGGCCGCATGAACGGAGCTTTCATAATGGGAAAAGAAGCCTTATGCCATCAGTCTCCAATTTCTAGGTTGACACGCAGCATACACGCAGGACCAGAGCTTACTGTCTCTACGCAGTGTTCTGGTACCGAAACGGTTGCTTAAGCAAAGTCCCTAGGAGTCTTGGAAAGCTTACTACCGTGAAACTAAAGCAGAACAGCGATGAAGGCCTCAGGGAGCTGCTGCACGCCTCCCGTTTTGCCAGCATAATCAGGGCCTTACTTCGAGGCTAGTGCTCACATTGACTTTCACGTTTGGTATAGAGCAGAGCAGGGTGAGCTTCCAACTAGGAACTGGAAGCACAAGGTTTCTTTCGAGAAAACTCATTTTCTTCTATGAACCATGCCGGCTGTAAGTAAAAGCACGGTAACAACAGTGCTTTTCAGGGAGCTTCGGGGCCGCATCAACGGATCTTTCATTATGGGAAAACTAGCCTTGTGCCATCAGTCTCTACTTTCTAGGTTGACACGCAGCATACACGCAGGAGCAGAGCTTCCTGGTTCTACGCAGTGTTCTGGTACTGAAACGGGTGCTGAAGCAAGTCCGCTAGGAGTGTTGAAAAGCTTACTACCTTGAAACTAAAGCAGAACAACGATGAAGGCCTCATGGAGCTGCTGCACGCCTCTCGTTTTGCAAGGATAATCAGGGCCTTACTTCGAAGCTTGGGCTCACGTTGACTTTCACTTTAGGTATAGCGCAGAGCAGGGTGAGCTTCCAACAAGGAACTGGAAACCCAAGGTTTCTTAGGAGAAAACTCATTTTCTTCTCAGAACCATGCCGGCAGTGAGGAAAACCCCGGCAACAACAATGCTTTTCAGGTAGCTTCGAGGCCGCATGAACGGAGCTTTCATAATGGGAAAAGAAGCCTTATGCCATCAGTCTCCAATTTCTAGGTTGACACGCAGCATACACGCAGGACCAGAGCTTACTGTCTCTACGCAGTGTTCTGGTACCGAAACGGTTGCTTAAGCAAAGTCCATAGGAGTCTTGGAAAGCTTACTACCATGAAACTAAAGCAGAACAGCGATGAAGGCCTCATGGAGCTGCTGCACGCCTCCCGTTTTGCCAGCATAATCAGGGCCTTACTTCGAGGCTAGTGCTCACATTGACTTTCACGTTTGGTATAGAGCAGAGCAGGGTGAGCTTCCAACTAGGAACTGGAAGCACAAGGTTTCTTTCGAGAAAACTCATTTTCTTCTATGTGCCATGCCGGCTGTAAGTAAAAGCACGGTAACAACAGTGCTTTTCAGGTAGCTTCGGGGCCGCATCAACGGATCTTTCATTATGGGAAAACTAGCCTTGTGCCATCAGTCTCTACTTTCTAGGTTGACACGCAGCATACACGCAGGAGCAGAGCTTCCTGGTTCTACGCAGTGTTCTGGTACTGAAACGGGTGCTGAAGCAAGGCCCCTAGGAGTGTTGAAAAGCTTACTACCTTGAAACTAAAGCAGAACAACGATGAAGGCCTCATGGAGCTGCTGCACGCCTCTCGTTTTGCAAGGATAATCAGGGCCTTACTTCGAAGCTTGGGCTCACGTTGACTTTCACTTTAGGTATAGCGCAGAGCAGGGTGAGCTTCCAACAAGGAACTGGAAACCCAAGGTTTTTAGGAGAAAACTCATTTTCTTCTCAGAACCATGCCGGCAGTGAGGAAAACCCCGGCAACAACAATGCTTTTCAGGTAGCTTCGAGGCCGCATGAAAGGAGCTTTCATAATGGGTAAAGAAGCCTTATGCCATCAGTCTCCAATTTCTAGGTTGACACGCAGCATACACGCAGGACCAGAGCTTACTGTCTCTACGCAGTGTTCTGGTACCGAAACGGTTGCCTAAGCAAAGTCCCTAGGAGTCTTGGAAAGCTTACTACCGTGAAACTAAAGCAGAACAGCGATGAAGGCCTCATGGAGCTGCTGCACGCCTCCTGTTTTGCCAGCATAATCAGGGCCTTACTTCGAGGCTAGTGCTCACATTGACTTTCACGTTTGGTATAGAGCAGAGCAGGGTGAGCTTCCAACTAGGAACTGGAAGCACAAGGTTTCTTTCGAGAAAACTCGTTTTCTTCTATGAACCATGCCGGCTGTAAGTAAAAGCACGGTAACAACAGTGCTTTTCAGGGAGCTTCGGTGCCGCATCAACGGAGCTTTCATAATGGGAAAACTAGCCTTCTGCCATCAGTCTCTAATTCTAGTTGACACACAGCATACACGCAGGAGCAGAGCTTCCTGGTTCTACGCAGTGTTCTGGTACTGAAACGGGTGCTGAAGCAAGTCCTCTAGGAGTGTTGAAAAGCTTACTACCTTGAAACTAAAGCAGAAAAACGATGAAGGCCTCATGGAGCTGCTGCACGCCTCTCGTTTTGCAAGGATAATCAGGGCCTTATTTCGAAGCTTGGGCTCACGTTGACTTTCACTTTAGGTATAGCGCAGAGCAGGGTGAGCTTCCAACAAGGAACTGGAAACCCAAGGTTTCTTAGGAGAAAACTCATTTTCTTCTCAGAACCATGCCGGCAGTGAGGAAAACCCCGGCAACAACAATGCTTTTCAGGTAGCTTCGAGGCCGCATGAACGGAGCTTTCATAATGGGAAAAGAAGCCTTATGCCATCAGTCTCCAATTTCTAGGTTGACACGCAGCATACACGCAGGACCAGAGCTTACTGTCTCTACGCAGTGTTCTGGTACCGAAACGGTTGCTTAAGCAAAGTCCATAGGAGTCTTGGAAAGCTTACTACCGTGAAACTAAAGCAGAACAGCGATGAAGGCCTCATGGAGCTGCTGCACGCCTCCCGTTTTGCCAGCATAATCAGGGCCTTACTTCGAGGCTAGTGCTCACATTGACTTTCACGTTTGGTATAGAGCAGAGCAGGGTGAGCTTCCAACTAGGAACTGGAAGCACAAGGTTTCTTTCGAGAAAACTCATTTTCTTCTATGTGCCATGCCGGCTGTAAGTAAAAGCACGGTAACAACAGTGCTTTGCAGGAAGCTTCGGGGCCGCATCAACGGAGCTTTCATAATGGGAAAACTAGCCTTGTGCCATCAGTCTCTACTTTCTAGGTTGACACGCAGCATACACGCAGGAGCAGAGCTTCCTGGTTCTACGCAGTGTTCTGGTACTGAAACGGGTGCTGAAGCAAGGCCCCTAGGAGTGTTGAAAAGCTTACTACCTTGAAACTAAAGCAGAACAACGATGAAGGCCTCATGGAGCTGCTGCACGCCTCTCGTTTTGCAAGGATAATCAGGGCCTTACTTCGAAGCTTGGGCTCACGTTGACTTTCACTTTAGGTATAGCGCAGAGCAGGGTGAGCTTCCAACAAGGAACTGGACACCCAAGGTTTTTAGGAGAAAACTCATTTTCTTCTCAGAACCATGCCGGCAGTGAGGAAAACCCCGGCAACAACAATGCTTTTCAGGTAGCTTCGAGGCCGCATGAAAGGAGCTTTCATAATGGGAAAAGAAGCCTTATGCCATCAGTCTCCAATTTCTAGGTTGACACGCAGCATACACGCAGGACCAGAGCTTACTGTCTCTACGCAGTGTTCTGGTACTGAAACGGTTGCTTAAGCAAAGTCCATAGGAGTCTTGGAAAGCTTACTACCGTGAAACTAAAGCAGAACAACGATGAAGGCCTCATGGAGCTGCTGCTCGCCTCCCGTTTTGCCAGCATAATCAGGGCCTTACTTCGAGGCTAGTGCTCACATTGACTTTCACGTTTGGTATAGAGCAGAGCAGGGTGAGCTTCCAACTAGGAACTGGAAGCACAAGGTTTCTTTCGAGAAAACTCATTTTCTTCTATGTGCCATGCCGGCTGTAAGTAAAAGCACGGTAACAACAGTGCTTTGCAGGAAGCTTCGGGGCCGCATCAACGGAGCTTTCATAATGGGAAAACTAGCCTTGTGCCATCAGTCTCTACTTTCTAGGTTGACACGCAGCATACACGCAGGAGCAGAGCTTCCTGGTTCTACGCAGTGTTCTGGTACTGAAACGGGTGCTGAAGCAAGGCCCCTAGGAGTGTTGAAAAGCTTACTACCTTGAAACTAAAGCAGAACAACGATGAAGGCCTCATGGAGCTGCTGCACGCCTCTCGTTTTGCAAGGATAATCAGGGCCTTACTTCGAAGCTTGGGCTCACGTTGACTTTCACTTTAGGTATAGCGCAGAGCAGGGTGAGCTTCCAACAAGGAACTGGACACCCAAGGTTTTTAGGAGAAAACTCATTTTCTTCTCAGAACCATGCCGGCAGTGAGGAAAACCCCGGCAACAACAATGCTTTTCAGGTAGCTTCGAGGCCGCATGAACGGAGCTTTCATAATGGGAAAAGAAGCCTTATGCCATCAGTCTCCAATTTCTAGGTTGACACGCAGCATACACGCAGGACCAGAGCTTACTGTCTCTACGCAGTGTTCTGGTACCGAAACGGTTGCTTAAGCAAAGTCCCTAGGAGTCTTGGAAAGCTTACTACCGTGAAACTAAAGCAGAACAGCGATGAAGGCCTCATGGAGCTGCTGCACGCCTCCCGTTTTGCCAGCATAATCAGGGCCTTACTTCGAGGCTAGTGCTCACATTGACTTTCACGTTTGGTATAGAGCAGAGCAGGGTGAGCTTCCAACTAGGAACTGGAAGCACAAGGTTTCTTTCGAGAAAACTCATTTTCTTCTATGAACCATGCCGGCTGTAAGTAAAAGCACGGTAACAACAGTGCTTTTCAGGGAGCTTCGGGGCCGCATCAACGGATCTTTCATTATGGGAAAACTAGCCTTGTGCCATCAGTCTCTACTTTGTAGGTTGACACGCAGCATACACGCAGGAGCAGAGCTTCCTGGTTCTACGCAGTGTTCTGGTACTGAAACGGGTGCTGAAGGAAGTCCGCTAGGAGTGTTGAAAAGCTTACTACCTTGAAACTAAAGCAGAACAACGATGAAGGCCTCATGGAGCTGCTGCACGCCTCTCGTTTTGCAAGGATAATCAGGGCCTTACTTCGAAGCTTGGGCTCACGTTGACTTTCACTTTAGGTATAGCGCAGAGCAGGGTGAGCTTCCAACAAGGAACTGGAAACCCAAGGTTTCTTAGGAGAAAACTCATTTTCTTCTCAGAACCATGCCGGCAGTGAGGAAAACCCCGGCAACAACAATGCTTTTCAGGTAGCTTCGAGGCCGCATGAACGGAGCTTTCATAATGGGAAAAGAAGCCTTATGCCATCAGTCTCCAATTTCTAGGTTGACACGCAGCATACACGCAGGACCAGAGCTTACTGTCTCTACGCAGTGTTCTGGTACCGAAACGGTTGCTTAAGCAAAGTCCATAGGAGTCTTGGAAAGCTTACTACCATGAAACTAAAGCAGAACAGCGATGAAGGCCTCATGGAGCTGCTGCACGCCTCCCGTTTTGCCAGCATAATCAGGGCCTTACTTCGAGGCTAGTGCTCACATTGACTTTCACGTTTGGTATAGAGCAGAGCAGGGTGAGCTTCCAACTAGGAACTGGAAGCACAAGGTTTCTTTCGAGAAAACTCATTTTCTTCTATGTGCCATGCCGGCTGTAAGTAAAAGCACGGTAACAACAGTGCTTTGCAGGAAGCTTCGGGGCCGCATCAACGGAGCTTTCATAATGGGAAAACTAGCCTTGTGCCATCAGTCTCTACTTTCTAGGTTGACACGCAGCATACACGCAGGAGCAGAGCTTCCTGGTTCTACGCAGTGTTCTGGTACTGAAACGGGTGCTGAAGCAAGGCCCCTAGGAGTGTTGAAAAGCTTACTACCTTGAAACTAAAGCAGAACAACGATGAAGGCCTCATGGAGCTGCTGCACGCCTCTCGTTTTGCAAGGATAATCAGGGCCTTACTTCGAAGCTTGGGCTCACGTTGACTTTCACTTTAGGTATAGCGCAGAGCAGGGTGAGCTTCCAACAAGGAACTGGACACCCAAGGTTTTTAGGAGAAAACTCATTTTCTTCTCAGAACCATGCCGGCAGTGAGGAAAACCCCGGCAACAACAATGCTTTTCAGGTAGCTTCGAGGCCGCATGAAAGGAGCTTTCATAATGGGAAAAGAAGCCTTATGCCATCAGTCTCCAATTTCTAGGTTGACACGCAGCATACACGCAGGACCAGAGCTTACTGTCTCTACGCAGTGTTCTGGTACTGAAACGGTTGCTTAAGCAAAGTCCATAGGAGTCTTGGAAAGCTTACTACCGTGAAACTAAAGCAGAACAACGATGAAGGCCTCATGGAGCTGCTGCTCGCCTCCCGTTTTGCCAGCATAATCAGGGCCTTACTTCGAGGCTAGTGCTCACATTGACTTTCACGTTTGGTATAGAGCAGAGCAGGGTGAGCTTCCAACTAGGAACTGGAAGCACAAGGTTTCTTTCGAGAAAACTCATTTTCTTCTATGTGCCATGCCGGCTGTAAGTAAAAGCACGGTAACAACAGTGCTTTGCAGGGAGCTTCGGGGCCGCATCAACGGAGCTTTCATAATGGGAAAACTAGCCTTGTGCCATCAGTCTCTACTTTCTAGGTTGACACGCAGCTTACACGCAGGAGCAGAGCTTCCTGGTTCTACGCAGTGTTCTGGTACTGAAACGGGTGCTGAAGCAAGGCCCCTAGGAGTGTTGAAAAGCTTACTACCTTGAAACTAAAGCAGAACAACGATGAAGGCCTCATGGAGCTGCTGCACGCCTCTCGTTTTGCAAGGATAATCAGGGCCTTACTTCGAAGCTTGGGCTCACGTTGACTTTGATTTTAGGTATAGCGCAGAGCAGGGTGAGCTTCCAACATGGAACTGGAAACCCAAGGTTTCTTAGGAGAAAACTCATTTTCTTCTCAGAACCATGCCGGCAGTGAGGAAAACCCCGGCAACAACAATGCTTTTCAGGTAGCTTCGAGGCCGCATGAACGGAGCTTTCATAATGGGAAAAGAAGCCTTATGCCATCAGTCTCTAATTTCTAGGTTGACACGCAGCATACACGCAGGACCAGAGCTTACTGTCTCTACGCAGTGTTCTGGTACCGAAACGGTTGCTTAAGCAAAGTCCCTAGGAACGTTGGAAAGCTTACTACCGTGAAACTAAAGCAGAACAGCGATGAAGGCCTCATGGAGCTGCTGCTCGCCTCCCGTTTTGCCAGCATAATCAGGGCCTTACTTCGAGGCTAGTGCTCACATTGACTTTCACGTTTGGTATAGAGCAGAGCAGGGTGAGCTTCCAACTAGGAACTGGAAGCACAAGGTTTCTTTCGAGAAAACTCATTTTCTTCTATGAACCATGCCGGCTGTAAGTAAAAGCACGGTAACAACAGTGCTTTTCAGGGAGCTTCGGGGCCGCATCAACGGAGCTTTCATTATGGGAAAACTAGCCTTGTGCCATCAGTCTCTAATTTCTAGGTTGACACACAGCATACACGCAGGAGCAGAGCTTCCTGGTTCTACGCAGTGTTCTGGTACTGAAACGGGTGCTGAAGCAAGGCCCCTAGGAGTGTTGAAAAGCTTACTACCTTGAAACTAAAGCAGAACAACGATGAAGGCCTCATGGAGCTGCTGCACGCCTCTCGTTTTACAAGGGTAATCAGGGCCTTACTTCGAAGCTTGGGCTCACGTTGACTTTCACTTTAGGTATAGCGCAGAGCAGGGTGAGCTTCCAACAAGGAACTGGAAACCCAAGGTTTTTAGGAGAAAACTCATTTTCTTCTCAGAACCATGCCGGCAGTGAGGAAAACCCCGGCAACAACAATGCTTTTCAGGTAGCTTCGAGGCCGCATGAACGGAGCTTTCATAATGGGAAAAGAAGCCTTATGCCATCAGTCTCCAATTTCTAGGTTGACACGCAGCATACACGCAGGACCAGAGCTTACTGTCTCTACGCAGTGTTCTGGTACCGAAACGGTTGCTTAAGCAAAGTCCCTAGGAGTCTTGGAAAGCTTACTACCGTGAAACTAAAGCAGAACAGCGATGAAGGCCTCAGGGAGCTGCTGCACGCCTCCCGTTTTGCCAGCATAATCAGGGCCTTACTTCGAGGCTAGTGCTCACATTGACTTTCACGTTTGGTATAGAGCAGAGCAGGGTGAGCTTCCAACTAGGAACTGGAAGCACAAGGTTTCTTTCGAGAAAACTCATTTTCTTCTATGAACCATGCCGGCTGTAAGTAAAAGCACGGTAACAACAGTGCTTTTCAGGGAGCTTCGGGGCCGCATCAACGGATCTTTCATTATGGGAAAACTAGCCTTGTGCCATCAGTCTCTACTTTCTAGGTTGACACGCAGCATACACGCAGGAGCAGAGCTTCCTGGTTCTACGCAGTGTTCTGGTACTGAAACGGGTGCTGAAGCAAGTCCGCTAGGAGTGTTGAAAAGCTTACTACCTTGAAACTAAAGCAGAACAACGATGAAGGCCTCATGGAGCTGCTGCACGCCTCTCGTTTTGCAAGGATAATCAGGGCCTTACTTCGAAGCTTGGGCTCACGTTGACTTTCACTTTAGGTATAGCGCAGAGCAGGGTGAGCTTCCAACAAGGAACTGGAAACCCAAGGTTTCTTAGGAGAAAACTCATTTTCTTCTCAGAACCATGCCGGCAGTGAGGAAAACCCCGGCAACAACAATGCTTTTCAGGTAGCTTCGAGGCCGCATGAACGGAGCTTTCATAATGGGAAAAGAAGCCTTATGCCATCAGTCTCCAATTTCTAGGTTGACACGCAGCATACACGCAGGACCAGAGCTTACTGTCTCTACGCAGTGTTCTGGTACCGAAACGGTTGCTTAAGCAAAGTCCATAGGAGTCTTGGAAAGCTTACTACCATGAAACTAAAGCAGAACAGCGATGAAGGCCTCATGGAGCTGCTGCACGCCTCCCGTTTTGCCAGCATAATCAGGGCCTTACTTCGAGGCTAGTGCTCACATTGACTTTCACGTTTGGTATAGAGCAGAGCAGGGTGAGCTTCCAACTAGGAACTGGAAGCACAAGGTTTCTTTCGAGAAAACTCATTTTCTTCTATGTGCCATGCCGGCTGTAAGTAAAAGCACGGTAACAACAGTGCTTTTCAGGTAGCTTCGGGGCCGCATCAACGGATCTTTCATTATGGGAAAACTAGCCTTGTGCCATCAGTCTCTACTTTCTAGGTTGACACGCAGCATACACGCAGGAGCAGAGCTTCCTGGTTCTACGCAGTGTTCTGGTACTGAAACGGGTGCTGAAGCAAGGCCCCTAGGAGTGTTGAAAAGCTTACTACCTTGAAACTAAAGCAGAACAACGATGAAGGCCTCATGGAGCTGCTGCACGCCTCTCGTTTTGCAAGGATAATCAGGGCCTTACTTCGAAGCTTGGGCTCACGTTGACTTTCACTTTAGGTATAGCGCAGAGCAGGGTGAGCTTCCAACAAGGAACTGGAAACCCAAGGTTTTTAGGAGAAAACTCATTTTCTTCTCAGAACCATGCCGGCAGTGAGGAAAACCCCGGCAACAACAATGCTTTTCAGGTAGCTTCGAGGCCGCATGAAAGGAGCTTTCATAATGGGTAAAGAAGCCTTATGCCATCAGTCTCCAATTTCTAGGTTGACACGCAGCATACACGCAGGACCAGAGCTTACTGTCTCTACGCAGTGTTCTGGTACCGAAACGGTTGCCTAAGCAAAGTCCCTAGGAGTCTTGGAAAGCTTACTACCGTGAAACTAAAGCAGAACAGCGATGAAGGCCTCATGGAGCTGCTGCACGCCTCCTGTTTTGCCAGCATAATCAGGGCCTTACTTCGAGGCTAGTGCTCACATTGACTTTCACGTTTGGTATAGAGCAGAGCAGGGTGAGCTTCCAACTAGGAACTGGAAGCACAAGGTTTCTTTCGAGAAAACTCGTTTTCTTCTATGAACCATGCCGGCTGTAAGTAAAAGCACGGTAACAACAGTGCTTTTCAGGGAGCTTCGGTGCCGCATCAACGGAGCTTTCATAATGGGAAAACTAGCCTTCTGCCATCAGTCTCTAATTCTAGTTGACACACAGCATACACGCAGGAGCAGAGCTTCCTGGTTCTACGCAGTGTTCTGGTACTGAAACGGGTGCTGAAGCAAGTCCTCTAGGAGTGTTGAAAAGCTTACTACCTTGAAACTAAAGCAGAAAAACGATGAAGGCCTCATGGAGCTGCTGCACGCCTCTCGTTTTGCAAGGATAATCAGGGCCTTATTTCGAAGCTTGGGCTCACGTTGACTTTCACTTTAGGTATAGCGCAGAGCAGGGTGAGCTTCCAACAAGGAACTGGAAACCCAAGGTTTCTTAGGAGAAAACTCATTTTCTTCTCAGAACCATGCCGGCAGTGAGGAAAACCCCGGCAACAACAATGCTTTTCAGGTAGCTTCGAGGCCGCATGAACGGAGCTTTCATAATGGGAAAAGAAGCCTTATGCCATCAGTCTCCAATTTCTAGGTTGACACGCAGCATACACGCAGGACCAGAGCTTACTGTCTCTACGCAGTGTTCTGGTACCGAAACGGTTGCTTAAGCAAAGTCCATAGGAGTCTTGGAAAGCTTACTACCGTGAAACTAAAGCAGAACAGCGATGAAGGCCTCATGGAGCTGCTGCACGCCTCCCGTTTTGCCAGCATAATCAGGGCCTTACTTCGAGGCTAGTGCTCACATTGACTTTCACGTTTGGTATAGAGCAGAGCAGGGTGAGCTTCCAACTAGGAACTGGAAGCACAAGGTTTCTTTCGAGAAAACTCATTTTCTTCTATGTGCCATGCCGGCTGTAAGTAAAAGCACGGTAACAACAGTGCTTTGCAGGAAGCTTCGGGGCCGCATCAACGGAGCTTTCATAATGGGAAAACTAGCCTTGTGCCATCAGTCTCTACTTTCTAGGTTGACACGCAGCATACACGCAGGAGCAGAGCTTCCTGGTTCTACGCAGTGTTCTGGTACTGAAACGGGTGCTGAAGCAAGGCCCCTAGGAGTGTTGAAAAGCTTACTACCTTGAAACTAAAGCAGAACAACGATGAAGGCCTCATGGAGCTGCTGCACGCCTCTCGTTTTGCAAGGATAATCAGGGCCTTACTTCGAAGCTTGGGCTCACGTTGACTTTCACTTTAGGTATAGCGCAGAGCAGGGTGAGCTTCCAACAAGGAACTGGACACCCAAGGTTTTTAGGAGAAAACTCATTTTCTTCTCAGAACCATGCCGGCAGTGAGGAAAACCCCGGCAACAACAATGCTTTTCAGGTAGCTTCGAGGCCGCATGAAAGGAGCTTTCATAATGGGAAAAGAAGCCTTATGCCATCAGTCTCCAATTTCTAGGTTGACACGCAGCATACACGCAGGACCAGAGCTTACTGTCTCTACGCAGTGTTCTGGTACTGAAACGGTTGCTTAAGCAAAGTCCATAGGAGTCTTGGAAAGCTTACTACCGTGAAACTAAAGCAGAACAACGATGAAGGCCTCATGGAGCTGCTGCTCGCCTCCCGTTTTGCCAGCATAATCAGGGCCTTACTTCGAGGCTAGTGCTCACATTGACTTTCACGTTTGGTATAGAGCAGAGCAGGGTGAGCTTCCAACTAGGAACTGGAAGCACAAGGTTTCTTTCGAGAAAACTCATTTTCTTCTATGAACCATGCCGGCTGTAAGTAAAAGCACGGTAACAACAGTGCTTTTCAGGGAGCTTCGGGGCCGCATCAACGGAGCTTTCATTATGGGAAAACTAGCCTTGTGCCATCAGTCTCTAATTTCTAGGTTGACACACAGCATACACGCAGGAGCAGAGCTTCCTGGTTCTACGCAGTGTTCTGGTACTGAAACGGGTGCTGAAGCAAGGCCCCTAGGAGTGTTGAAAAGCTTACTACCTTGAAACTAAAGCAGAACAACGATGAAGGCCTCATGGAGCTGCTGCACGCCTCTCGTTTTACAAGGGTAATCAGGGCCTTACTTCGAAGCTTGGGCTCACGTTGACTTTCACTTTAGGTATAGCGCAGAGCAGGGTGAGCTTCCAACAAGGAACTGGAAACCCAAGGTTTCTTAGGAGAAAACTCATTTTCTTCTCAGAACCATGCCGGCAGTGAGGAAAACCCCGGCAACAACAATGCTTTTCAGGTAGCTTCGAGGCCGCATGAACGGAGCTTTCATAATGGGAAAAGAAGCCTTATGCCATCAGTCTCCAATTTCTAGGTTGACACGCAGCATACACGCAGGACCAGAGCTTACTGTCTCTACGCAGTGTTCTGGTACCGAAACGGTTGCTTAAGCAAAGTCCATAGGAGTCTTGGAAAGCTTACTACCGTGAAACTAAAGCAGAACAGCGATGAAGGCCTCATGGAGCTGCTGCACGCCTCCCGTTTTGCCAGCATAATCAGGGCCTTACTTCGAGGCTAGTGCTCACATTGACTTTCACGTTTGGTATAGAGCAGAGCAGGGTGAGCTTCCAACTAGGAACTGGAAGCACAAGGTTTCTTTCGAGAAAACTCATTTTCTTCTATGTGCCATGCCGGCTGTAAGTAAAAGCACGGTAACAACAGTGCTTTGCAGGAAGCTTCGGGGCCGCATCAACGGAGCTTTCATAATGGGAAAACTAGCCTTGTGCCATCAGTCTCTACTTTCTAGGTTGACACGCAGCATACACGCAGGAGCAGAGCTTCCTGGTTCTACGCAGTGTTCTGGTACTGAAACGGGTGCTGAAGCAAGGCCCCTAGGAGTGTTGAAAAGCTTACTACCTTGAAACTAAAGCAGAACAACGATGAAGGCCTCATGGAGCTGCTGCACGCCTCTCGTTTTGCAAGGATAATCAGGGCCTTACTTCGAAGCTTGGGCTCACGTTGACTTTCACTTTAGGTATAGCGCAGAGCAGGGTGAGCTTCCAACAAGGAACTGGACACCCAAGGTTTTTAGGAGAAAACTCATTTTCTTCTCAGAACCATGCCGGCAGTGAGGAAAACCCCGGCAACAACAATGCTTTTCAGGTAGCTTCGAGGCCGCATGAACGGAGCTTTCATAATGGGAAAAGAAGCCTTATGCCATCAGTCTCCAATTTCTAGGTTGACACGCAGCATACACGCAGGACCAGAGCTTACTGTCTCTACGCAGTGTTCTGGTACCGAAACGGTTGCTTAAGCAAAGTCCCTAGGAGTCTTGGAAAGCTTACTACCGTGAAACTAAAGCAGAACAGCGATGAAGGCCTCATGGAGCTGCTGCACGCCTCCCGTTTTGCCAGCATAATCAGGGCCTTACTTCGAGGCTAGTGCTCACATTGACTTTCACGTTTGGTATAGAGCAGAGCAGGGTGAGCTTCCAACTAGGAACTGGAAGCACAAGGTTTCTTTCGAGAAAACTCATTTTCTTCTATGAACCATGCCGGCTGTAAGTAAAAGCACGGTAACAACAGTGCTTTTCAGGGAGCTTCGGGGCCGCATCAACGGATCTTTCATTATGGGAAAACTAGCCTTGTGCCATCAGTCTCTACTTTGTAGGTTGACACGCAGCATACACGCAGGAGCAGAGCTTCCTGGTTCTACGCAGTGTTCTGGTACTGAAACGGGTGCTGAAGGAAGTCCGCTAGGAGTGTTGAAAAGCTTACTACCTTGAAACTAAAGCAGAACAACGATGAAGGCCTCATGGAGCTGCTGCACGCCTCTCGTTTTGCAAGGATAATCAGGGCCTTACTTCGAAGCTTGGGCTCACGTTGACTTTCACTTTAGGTATAGCGCAGAGCAGGGTGAGCTTCCAACAAGGAACTGGAAACCCAAGGTTTCTTAGGAGAAAACTCATTTTCTTCTCAGAACCATGCCGGCAGTGAGGAAAACCCCGGCAACAACAATGCTTTTCAGGTAGCTTCGAGGCCGCATGAACGGAGCTTTCATAATGGGAAAAGAAGCCTTATGCCATCAGTCTCCAATTTCTAGGTTGACACGCAGCATACACGCAGGACCAGAGCTTACTGTCTCTACGCAGTGTTCTGGTACCGAAACGGTTGCTTAAGCAAAGTCCATAGGAGTCTTGGAAAGCTTACTACCATGAAACTAAAGCAGAACAGCGATGAAGGCCTCATGGAGCTGCTGCACGCCTCCCGTTTTGCCAGCATAATCAGGGCCTTACTTCGAGGCTAGTGCTCACATTGACTTTCACGTTTGGTATAGAGCAGAGCAGGGTGAGCTTCCAACTAGGAACTGGAAGCACAAGGTTTCTTTCGAGAAAACTCATTTTCTTCTATGTGCCATGCCGGCTGTAAGTAAAAGCACGGTAACAACAGTGCTTTTCAGGTAGCTTCGGGGCCGCATCAACGGATCTTTCATTATGGGAAAACTAGCCTTGTGCCATCAGTCTCTACTTTCTAGGTTGACACGCAGCATACACGCAGGAGCAGAGCTTCCTGGTTCTACGCAGTGTTCTGGTACTGAAACGGGTGCTGAAGCAAGGCCCCTAGGAGTGTTGAAAAGCTTACTACCTTGAAACTAAAGCAGAACAACGATGAAGGCCTCATGGAGCTGCTGCACGCCTCTCGTTTTGCAAGGATAATCAGGGCCTTACTTCGAAGCTTGGGCTCACGTTGACTTTCACTTTAGGTATAGCGCAGAGCAGGGTGAGCTTCCAACAAGGAACTGGAAACCCAAGGTTTTTAGGAGAAAACTCATTTTCTTCTCAGAACCATGCCGGCAGTGAGGAAAACCCCGGCAACAACAATGCTTTTCAGGTAGCTTCGAGGCCGCATGAAAGGAGCTTTCATAATGGGTAAAGAAGCCTTATGCCATCAGTCTCCAATTTCTAGGTTGACACGCAGCATACACGCAGGACCAGAGCTTACTGTCTCTACGCAGTGTTCTGGTACCGAAACGGTTGCCTAAGCAAAGTCCCTAGGAGTCTTGGAAAGCTTACTACCGTGAAACTAAAGCAGAACAGCGATGAAGGCCTCATGGAGCTGCTGCACGCCTCCTGTTTTGCCAGCATAATCAGGGCCTTACTTCGAGGCTAGTGCTCACATTGACTTTCACGTTTGGTATAGAGCAGAGCAGGGTGAGCTTCCAACTAGGAACTGGAAGCACAAGGTTTCTTTCGAGAAAACTCATTTTCTTCTATGAACCATGCCGGCTGTAAGTAAAAGCACGGTAACAACAGTGCTTTTCAGGGAGCTTCGGTGCCGCATCAACGGAGCTTTCATAATGGGAAAACTAGCCTTCTGCCATCAGTCTCTAATTTCTAGTTGACACACAGCATACACGCAGGAGCAGAGCTTCCTGGTTCTACGCAGTGTTCTGGTACTGAAACGGGTGCTGAAGCAAGTCCTCTAGGAGTGTTGAAAAGCTTACTACCTTGAAACTAAAGCAGAAAAACGATGAAGGCCTCATGGAGCTGCTGCACGCCTCTCGTTTTGCAAGGATAATCAGGGCCTTATTTCGAAGCTTGGGCTCACGTTGACTTTCACTTTAGGTATAGCGCAGAGCAGGGTGAGCTTCCAACAAGGAACTGGAAACCCAAGGTTTCTTAGGAGAAAACTCATTTTCTTCTCAGAACCATGCCGGCAGTGAGGAAAACCCCGGCAACAACAATGCTTTTCAGGTAGCTTCAGGGCCGCATGAACGGAGCTTTCATAATGGGAAAAGAAGCCTTATGCCATCAGTCTCCAATTTCTAGGTTGACACGCAGCATACACGCAGGACCAGAGCTTACTGTCTCTACGCAGTGTTCTGGTACTGAAACGGTTGCTTAAGCAAAGTCCATAGGAGTCTTGGAAAGCTTACTACCGTGAAACTAAAGCAGAACAGCGATGAAGGCCTCATGGAGCTGCTGCACGCCTCCCGTTTTGCCAGCATAATCAGGACCTTACTTCGAGGCTAGTGCTCACATTGACTTTCACGTTTGGTATAGAGCAGAGCAGGGTGAGCTTCCAACTAGGAACTGGAAGCACAAGGTTTCTTTGGAGAAAACTCATTTTCTTCTATGAACCATGCCGGCTGTAAGTAAAAGCACGGTAACAACAGTGCTTTTCAGGGAGCTTCGGGGCCGCATCAACGGAGCTTTCATTATAGGAAAACTAGCCTTGTGCCATCAGTCTCTACTTTCTAGGTTGACACGCAGCATACACGCAGGAGCAGAGCTTCCTGGTTCTACGCAGTGTTCTGGTACTGAAACGGGTGCTGAAGCAAGGCCCCTAGGAGTGTTGAAAAGCTTACTACCTTGAAACTAAAGCAGAACAACGATGAAGGCCTCATGGAGCTGCTGCACGCCTCTCGTTTTGCAAGGATAATCAGGGCCTTACTTCGAAGCTTGGGCTCACGTTGACTTTGATTTTAGGTATAGCGCAGAGCAGGGTGAGCTTCCAACAAGGAACTGGAAACCCAAGGTTTCTTAGGAGAAAGCTCATTTTCTTCTCAGAACCATGCCGGCAGTGAGGAAAACCCCGGCAACAACAATGCTTTTCAGGTAGCTTCGAGGCCGCATGAACGGAGCTTTCATAATGGGAAAAGAAGCCTTATGCCTTCAGTCTCTAATTTCTAGGTTGACACGCAGCATACACGCAGGACCAGAGCTTACTGTCTCTACGCAGTGTTCTGGTACCGAAACGGTTGCTTAAGCAAAGTCCCTAGGAACGTTGGAAAGCTTACTACCGTGAAACTAAAGCAGAACAGCGATGAAGGCCTCATGGAGCTGCTGCACGCCTCCCGTTTTGCCAGCATAATCAGGGCCTTACTTCGAGGCTAGTGCTCACATTGACTTTCACGTTTGGTATAGAGCAGAGCAGGGTGAGCTTCCAACTAGGAACTGGAAGCACAAGGTTTCTTTCGAGAAAACTCATTTTCTTCTATGAACCATGCCGGCTGTAAGTAAAAGCACGGTAACAACAGTGCTTTTCAGGGAGCTTCGGGGCCGCATCAACGGAGCTTTCATTATGGGAAAACTAGCCTTGTGCCATCAGTCTCTAATTTCTAGGTTGACACGCAGCATACACGCAGGAGCAGAGCTTCCTGGTTCTACGCAGTGTTCTGGTACTGAAACGGGTGCTGAAGCAAGGCCCCTAGGAGTGTTGAAAAGCTTACTACCTTGAAACTAAAGCAGAACAACGATGAAGGCCTCATGGAGCTGCTGCACGCCTCTCGTTTTACAAGGGTAATCAGGGCCTTACTTCGAAGCTTGGGCTCACGTTGACTTTCACTTTAGGTATAGCGCAGAGCAGGGTGAGCTTCCAACAAGGAACTGGAAAC
Organism: Eubalaena glacialis; assembly: GCF_028564815.1. Classification (NCBI taxonomy): domain Eukaryota; kingdom Metazoa; phylum Chordata; class Mammalia; order Artiodactyla; family Balaenidae; genus Eubalaena; species Eubalaena glacialis. The sequence continues at coordinate 50,162,665 of NC_083731.1, forward strand.
CCAAGGTTTTTAGGAGAAAACTCATTTTCTTCTCAGAACCATGCCGGCAGTGAGGAAAACCCCGGCAACAACAATGCTTTTCAGGTAGCTTCGAGGCCGCATGAACGGAGCTTTCATAATGGGAAAAGAAGCCTTATGCCATCAGTCTCCAATTTCTAGGTTGACACGCAGCATACACGCAGGACCAGAGCTTACTGTCTCTACGCAGTGTTCTGGTACCGAAACGGTTGCTTAAGCAAAGTCCATAGGAGTCTTGGAAAGCTTACTACCGTGAAACTAAAGCAGAACAGCGATGAAGGCCTCATGGAGCTGCTGCACGCCTCCCGTTTTGCCAGCATAATCAGGGCCTTACTTCGAGGCTAGTGCTCACATTGACTTTCACGTTTGGTATAGAGCAGAGCAGGGTGAGCTTCCAACTAGGAACTGGAAGCACAAGGTTTCTTTCGAGAAAACTCATTTTCTTCTATGTGCCATGCCGGCTGTAAGTAAAAGCACGGTAACAACAGTGCTTTGCAGGAAGCTTCGGGGCCGCATCAACGGAGCTTTCATAATGGGAAAACTAGCCTTGTGCCATCAGTCTCTACTTTCTAGGTTGACACGCAGCATACACGCAGGAGCAGAGCTTCCTGGTTCTACGCAGTGTTCTGGTACTGAAACGGGTGCTGAAGCAAGGCCCCTAGGAGTGTTGAAAAGCTTACTACCTTGAAACTAAAGCAGAACAACGATGAAGGCCTCATGGAGCTGCTGCACGCCTCTCGTTTTGCAAGGATAATCAGGGCCTTACTTCGAAGCTTGGGCTCACGTTGACTTTCACTTTAGGTATAGCGCAGAGCAGGCTGAGCTTCCAACAAGGAACTGGAAACCCAAGGTTTCTTAGGAGAAAACTCATTTTCTTCTCAGAACCATGCCGGCAGTGAGGAAAACCCCGGCAACAACAATGCTTTTCAGGTAGCTTCGAGGCCGCATGAACGGAGCTTTCATAATGGGAAAAGAAGCCTTATGCCATCAGTCTCCAATTTCTAGGTTGACACGCAGCATACACGCAGGACCAGAGCTTACTGTCTCTACGCAGTGTTCTGGTACCGAAACGGTTGCTTAAGCAAAGTCCATAGGAGTCTTGGAAAGCTTACTACCATGAAACTAAAGCAGAACAGCGATGAAGGCCTCATGGAGCTGCTGCACGCCTCCCGTTTTGCCAGCATAATCAGGGCCTTACTTCGAGGCTAGTGCTCACATTGACTTTCACGTTTGGTATAGAGCAGAGCAGGGTGAGCTTCCAACTAGGAACTGGAAGCACAAGGTTTCTTTCGAGAAAACTCATTTTCTTCTATGTGCCATGCCGGCTGTAAGTAAAAGCACGGTAACAACAGTGCTTTTCAGGTAGCTTCGGGGCCGCATCAACGGATCTTTCATTATGGGAAAACTAGCCTTGTGCCATCAGTCTCTACTTTCTAGGTTGACACGCAGCATACACGCAGGAGCAGAGCTTCCTGGTTCTACGCAGTGTTCTGGTACTGAAACGGGTGCTGAAGCAAGGCCCCTAGGAGTGTTGAAAAGCTTACTACCTTGAAACTAAAGCAGAACAACGATGAAGGCCTCATGGAGCTGCTGCACGCCTCTCGTTTTGCAAGGATAATCAGGGCCTTACTTCGAAGCTTGGGCTCACGTTGACTTTCACTTTAGGTATAGCGCAGAGCAGGGTGAGCTTCCAACAAGGAACTGGAAACCCAAGGTTTTTAGGAGAAAACTCATTTTCTTCTCAGAACCATGCCGGCAGTGAGGAAAACCCCGGCAACAACAATGCTTTTCAGGTAGCTTCGAGGCCGCATGAAAGGAGCTTTCATAATGGGTAAAGAAGCCTTATGCCATCAGTCTCCAATTTCTAGGTTGACACGCAGCATACACGCAGGACCAGAGCTTACTGTCTCTACGCAGTGTTCTGGTACCGAAACGGTTGCCTAAGCAAAGTCCCTAGGAGTCTTGGAAAGCTTACTACCGTGAAACTAAAGCAGAACAGCGATGAAGGCCTCATGGAGCTGCTGCACGCCTCCTGTTTTGCCAGCATAATCAGGGCCTTACTTCGAGGCTAGTGCTCACATTGACTTTCACGTTTGGTATAGAGCAGAGCAGGGTGAGCTTCCAACTAGGAACTGGAAGCACAAGGTTTCTTTCGAGAAAACTCGTTTTCTTCTATGAACCATGCCGGCTGTAAGTAAAAGCACGGTAACAACAGTGCTTTTCAGGGAGCTTCGGTGCCGCATCAACGGAGCTTTCATAATGGGAAAACTAGCCTTCTGCCATCAGTCTCTAATTTCTAGTTGACACACAGCATACACGCAGGAGCAGAGCTTCCTGGTTCTACGCAGTGTTCTGGTACTGAAACGGGTGCTGAAGCAAGTCCTCTAGGAGTGTTGAAAAGCTTACTACCTTGAAACTAAAGCAGAAAAACGATGAAGGCCTCATGGAGCTGCTGCACGCCTCTCGTTTTGCAAGGATAATCAGGGCCTTATTTCGAAGCTTGGGCTCACGTTGACTTTCACTTTAGGTATAGCGCAGAGCAGGGTGAGCTTCCAACAAGGAACTGGAAACCCAAGGTTTCTTAGGAGAAAACTCATTTTCTTCTCAGAACCATGCCGGCAGTGAGGAAAACCCCGGCAACAACAATGCTTTTCAGGTAGCTTCAGGGCCGCATGAACGGAGCTTTCATAATGGGAAAAGAAGCCTTATGCCATCAGTCTCCAATTTCTAGGTTGACACGCAGCATACACGCAGGACCAGAGCTTACTGTCTCTACGCAGTGTTCTGGTACTGAAACGGTTGCTTAAGCAAAGTCCATAGGAGTCTTGGAAAGCTTACTACCGTGAAACTAAAGCAGAACAGCGATGAAGGCCTCATGGAGCTGCTGCACGCCTCCCGTTTTGCCAGCATAATCAGGACCTTACTTCGAGGCTAGTGCTCACATTGACTTTCACGTTTGGTATAGAGCAGAGCAGGGTGAGCTTCCAACTAGGAACTGGAAGCACAAGGTTTCTTTGGAGAAAACTCATTTTCTTCTATGAACCATGCCGGCTGTAAGTAAAAGCACGGTAACAACAGTGCTTTTCAGGGAGCTTCGGGGCCGCATCAACGGAGCTTTCATTATAGGAAAACTAGCCTTGTGCCATCAGTCTCTACTTTCTAGGTTGACACGCAGCATACACGCAGGAGCAGAGCTTCCTGGTTCTACGCAGTGTTCTGGTACTGAAACGGGTGCTGAAGCAAGGCCCCTAGGAGTGTTGAAAAGCTTACTACCTTGAAACTAAAGCAGAACAACGATGAAGGCCTCATGGAGCTGCTGCACGCCTCTCGTTTTGCAAGGATAATCAGGGCCTTACTTCGAAGCTTGGGCTCACGTTGACTTTGATTTTAGGTATAGCGCAGAGCAGGGTGAGCTTCCAACAAGGAACTGGAAACCCAAGGTTTCTTAGGAGAAAGCTCATTTTCTTCTCAGAACCATGCCGGCAGTGAGGAAAACCCCGGCAACAACAATGCTTTTCAGGTAGCTTCGAGGCCGCATGAACGGAGCTTTCATAATGGGAAAAGAAGCCTTATGCCTTCAGTCTCTAATTTCTAGGTTGACACGCAGCATACACGCAGGACCAGAGCTTACTGTCTCTACGCAGTGTTCTGGTACCGAAACGGTTGCTTAAGCAAAGTCCCTAGGAACGTTGGAAAGCTTACTACCGTGAAACTAAAGCAGAACAGCGATGAAGGCCTCATGGAGCTGCTGCACGCCTCCCGTTTTGCCAGCATAATCAGGGCCTTACTTCGAGGCTAGTGCTCACATTGACTTTCACGTTTGGTATAGAGCAGAGCAGGGTGAGCTTCCAACTAGGAACTGGAAGCACAAGGTTTCTTTCGAGAAAACTCATTTTCTTCTATGAACCATGCCGGCTGTAAGTAAAAGCACGGTAACAACAGTGCTTTTCAGGGAGCTTCGGGGCCGCATCAACGGAGCTTTCATTATGGGAAAACTAGCCTTGTGCCATCAGTCTCTAATTTCTAGGTTGACACGCAGCATACACGCAGGAGCAGAGCTTCCTGGTTCTACGCAGTGTTCTGGTACTGAAACGGGTGCTGAAGCAAGGCCCCTAGGAGTGTTGAAAAGCTTACTACCTTGAAACTAAAGCAGAACAACGATGAAGGCCTCATGGAGCTGCTGCACGCCTCTCGTTTTACAAGGGTAATCAGGGCCTTACTTCGAAGCTTGGGCTCACGTTGACTTTCACTTTAGGTATAGCGCAGAGCAGGGTGAGCTTCCAACAAGGAACTGGAAACCCAAGGTTTTTAGGAGAAAACTCATTTTCTTCTCAGAACCATGCCGGCAGTGAGGAAAACCCCGGCAACAACAATGCTTTTCAGGTAGCTTCGAGGCCGCATGAACGGAGCTTTCATAATGGGAAAAGAAGCCTTATGCCATCAGTCTCCAATTTCTAGGTTGACACGCAGCATACACGCAGGACCAGAGCTTACTGTCTCTACGCAGTGTTCTGGTACCGAAACGGTTGCTTAAGCAAAGTCCATAGGAGTCTTGGAAAGCTTACTACCGTGAAACTAAAGCAGAACAGCGATGAAGGCCTCATGGAGCTGCTGCACGCCTCCCGTTTTGCCAGCATAATCAGGGCCTTACTTCGAGGCTAGTGCTCACATTGACTTTCACGTTTGGTATAGAGCAGAGCAGGGTGAGCTTCCAACTAGGAACTGGAAGCACAAGGTTTCTTTCGAGAAAACTCATTTTCTTCTATGTGCCATGCCGGCTGTAAGTAAAAGCACGGTAACAACAGTGCTTTGCAGGAAGCTTCGGGGCCGCATCAACGGAGCTTTCATAATGGGAAAACTAGCCTTGTGCCATCAGTCTCTACTTTCTAGGTTGACACGCAGCATACACGCAGGAGCAGAGCTTCCTGGTTCTACGCAGTGTTCTGGTACTGAAACGGGTGCTGAAGCAAGGCCCCTAGGAGTGTTGAAAAGCTTACTACCTTGAAACTAAAGCAGAACAACGATGAAGGCCTCATGGAGCTGCTGCACGCCTCTCGTTTTGCAAGGATAATCAGGGCCTTACTTCGAAGCTTGGGCTCACGTTGACTTTCACTTTAGGTATAGCGCAGAGCAGGCTGAGCTTCCAACAAGGAACTGGAAACCCAAGGTTTCTTAGGAGAAAACTCATTTTCTTCTCAGAACCATGCCGGCAGTGAGGAAAACCCCGGCAACAACAATGCTTTTCAGGTAGCTTCGAGGCCGCATGAACGGAGCTTTCATAATGGGAAAAGAAGCCTTATGCCATCAGTCTCCAATTTCTAGGTTGACACGCAGCATACACGCAGGACCAGAGCTTACTGTCTCTACGCAGTGTTCTGGTACCGAAACGGTTGCTTAAGCAAAGTCCATAGGAGTCTTGGAAAGCTTACTACCGTGAAACTAAAGCAGAACAGCGATGAAGGCCTCATGGAGCTGCTGCACGCCTCCCGTTTTGCCAGCATAATCAGGGCCTTACTTCGAGGCTAGTGCTCACATTGACTTTCACGTTTGGTATAGAGCAGAGCAGGGTGAGCTTCCAACTAGGAACTGGAAGCACAAGGTTTCTTTCGAGAAAACTCATTTTCTTCTATGTGCCATGCCGGCTGTAAGTAAAAGCACGGTAACAACAGTGTTTTGCAGGAAGCTTCGAGGCAGCATGAATCGAGCTTTCAAAACGGAAAAACAAGCCTTGTGCCATTAGTCTCTAATTTCTAGGTTGACACGCAGCATACACGCAGGAGCAGAGCTTCCTGGTTCTACGCAGTGTTCTGGTACTGAAACGGGTGCTGAAGCAAGTCCGCTAGGAGTGTTGAAAAGCTTACTACCTTGAAACTAAAGCAGAACAACGATGAAGGCCTCATGGAGCTGCTGCACGCCTCTCGTTTTGCAAGGATAATCAGGGCCTTACTTCGAAGCTTGGGCTCACGTTGACTTTCACTTTAGGTATAGCGCAGAGCAGGCTGAGCTTCCAACAAGGAACTGGAAACCCAAGGTTTCTTAGGAGAAAACTCATTTTCTTCCCAGAACCATGCCGGCAGTGAGGAAAACCCCGGCAACAACAATGCTTTTCAGGTAGCTTCGAGGCCGCATGAACGGAGCTTTCATAATGGGAAAAGAAGCCTTATGCCATCAGTCTCCAATTTCTAGGTTGACACGCAGCATACACGCAGGACCAGAGCTTACTGTCTCTACGCAGTGTTCTGGTACCGAAACGGTTGCTTAAGCAAAGTCCATAGGAGTCTTGGAAAGCTTACTACCGTGAAACTAAAGCAGAACAGCGATGAAGGCCTCATGGAGCTGCTGCACGCCTCCCGTTTTGCCAGCATAATCAGGGCCTTACTTCGAGGCTAGTGCTCACATTGACTTTCACGTTTGGTATAGAGCAGAGCAGGGTGAGCTTCCAACTAGGAACTGGAAGCACAAGGTTTCTTTCGAGAAAACTCATTTTCTTCTATGTGCCATGCCGGCTGTAAGTAAAAGCACGGTAACAACAGTGCTTTGCAGGAAGCTTCGGGGCCGCATCAACGGAGCTTTCATAATGGGAAAACTAGCCTTGTGCCATCAGTCTCTACTTTCTAGGTTGACACGCAGCATACACGCAGGAGCAGAGCTTCCTGGTTCTACGCAGTGTTCTGGTACTGAAACGGGTGCTGAAGCAAGGCCCCTAGGAGTGTTGAAAAGCTTACTACCTTGAAACTAAAGCAGAACAACGATGAAGGCCTCATGGAGCTGCTGCACGCCTCTCGTTTTGCAAGGATAATCAGGGCCTTACTTCGAAACTTGGGCTCACGTTGACTTTCACTTTAGGTATAGCGCAGAGCAGGGTGAGCTTCCAACAAGGAACTGGACACCCAAGGTTTTTAGGAGAAAACTCATTTTCTTCTCAGAACCATGCCGGCAGTGAGGAAAACCCCGGCAACAACAATGCTTTTCAGGTAGCTTCGAGGCCGCATGAAAGGAGCTTTCATAATGGGAAAAGAAGCCTTATGCCATCAGTCTCCAATTCTAGGTTGACACGCAGCATACACGCAGGACCAGAGCTTACTGTCTCTACGCAGTGTTCTGGTACTGAAACGGTTGCTTAAGCAAAGTCCATAGGAGTCTTGGAAAGCTTACTACCGTGAAACTAAAGCAGAACAACGATGAAGGCCTCATGGAGCTGCTGCTCGCCTCCCGTTTTGCCAGCATAATCAGGGCCTTACTTCGAGGCTAGTGCTCACATTGACTTTCACGTTTGGTATAGAGCAGAGCAGGGTGAGCTTCCAACTAGGAACTGGAAGCACAAGGTTTCTTTCGAGAAAACTCATTTTCTTCTATGTGCCATGCCGGCTGTAAGTAAAAGCACGGTAACAACAGTGCTTTGCAGGGAGCTTCGGGGCCGCATCAACGGAGCTTTCATAATGGGAAAACTAGCCTTGTGCCATCAGTCTCTACTTTCTAGGTTGACACGCAGCATACACGCAGGAGCAGAGCTTCCTGGTTCTACGCAGTGTTCTGGTACTGAAACGGGTGCTGAAGCAAGGCCCCTAGGAGTGTTGAAAAGCTTACTACCTTGAAACTAAAGCAGAACAACGATGAAGGCCTCATGGAGCTGCTGCACGCCTCTCGTTTTGCAAGGATAATCAGGGCCTTACTTCGAAGCTTGGGCTCACGTTGACTTTGATTTTAGGTATAGCGCAGAGCAGGGTGAGCTTCCAACATGGAACTGGAACCCAAGGTTTCTTAGGAGAAAACTCATTTTCTTCTCAGAACCATGCCGGCAGTGAGGAAAACCCCGGCAACAACAATGCTTTTCAGGTAGCTTCGAGGCCGCATGAACGGAGCTTTCATAATGGGAAAAGAAGCCTTATGCCATCAGTCTCTAATTTCTAGGTTGACACGCAGCATACACGCAGGACCAGAGCTTACTGTCTCTACGCAGTGTTCTGGTACCGAAACGGTTGCTTAAGCAAAGTCCCTAGGAACGTTGGAAAGCTTACTACCGTGAAACTAAAGCAGAACAGCGATGAAGGCCTCATGGAGCTGCTGCTCGTCTCCCGTTTTGCCAGCATAATCAGGGCCTTACTTCGAGGCTAGTGCTCACATTGACTTTCACGTTTGGTATAGAGCAGAGCAGGGTGAGCTTCCAACTAGGAACTGGAAGCACAAGGTTTCTTTCGAGAAAACTCATTTTCTTCTATGAACCATGCCGGCTGTAAGTAAAAGCACGGTAACAACAGTGCTTTTCAGGGAGCTTCGGGGCCGCATCAACGGAGCTTTCATTATGGGAAAACTAGCCTTGTGCCATCAGTCTCTAATTTCTAGGTTGACACGCAGCATACACGCAGGAGCAGAGCTTCCTGGTTCTACGCAGTGTTCTGGTACTGAAACGGGTGCTGAAGCAAGGCCCCTAGGAGTGTTGAAGAGCTTACTACCTTGAAACTAAAGCAGAACAACGATGAAGGCCTCATGGAGCTGCTGCACGCCTCTCGTTTTACAAGGGTAATCAGGGCCTTACTTCGAAGCTTGGGCTCACGTTGACTTTCACTTTAGGTATAGCGCAGAGCAGGGTGAGCTTCCAACAAGGAACTGGAAACCCAAGGTTTTTAGGAGAAAACTCATTTTCTTCTCAGAACCATGCCGGCAGTAGGAAAACCCCGGCAACAACAATGCTTTTCAGGTAGCTTCGAGGCCGCATGAACGGAGCTTTCATAATGGGAAAAGAAGCCTTATGCCATCAGTCTCCAATTTCTAGGTTGACACGCAGCATACACGCAGGACCAGAGCTTACTGTCTCTACGCAGTGTTCTGGTACCGAAACGGTTGCTTAAGCAAAGTCCCTAGGAGTCTTGGAAAGCTTACTACCGTGAAACTAAAGCAGAACAGCGATGAAGGCCTCATGGAGCTGCTGCACGCCTCCCGTTTTGCCAGCATAATCAGGGCCTTACTTCGAGGCTAGTGCTCACATTGACTTTCACGTTTGGTATAGAGCAGAGCAGGGTGAGCTTCCAACTAGGAACTGGAAGCACAAGGTTTCTTTCGAGAAAACTCATTTTCTTCTATGAACCATGCCGGCTGTAAGTAAAAGCACGGTAACAACAGTGCTTTTCAGGTAGCTTCGGGGCCGAATCAACGGATCTTTCATTATGGGAAAACTAGCCTTGTGCCATCAGTCTCTACTTTCTAGGTTGACACGCAGCATACACGCAGGAGTAGAGCTTCCTGGTTCTACGCAGTGTTCTGGTACTGAAACGGGTCCTGAAGCAAGGCCCCTAGGAGTGTTGAAAAGCTTACTACCTTGAAACTAAAGCAGAACAACGATGAAGGCCTCATGGAGCTGCTGCACGCCTCTCGTTTTGCAAGGATAATCAGGGCCTTACTTCGAAGCTTGGGCTCACGTTGACTTTCACTTTAGGTATAGCGCAGAGCAGGCTGAGCTTCCAACAAGGAACTGGAAACCCAAGGTTTCTTAGGAGAAAACTCATTTTCTTCTCAGAACCATGCCGGCAGTGAGGAAAACCCCGGCAACAACAATGCTTTTCAGGTAGCTTCGAGGCCGCATGAACGGAGCTTTCATAATGGGAAAAGAAGCCTTATGCCATCAGTCTCCAATTTCTAGGTTGACACGCAGCATACACGCAGGACCAGAGCTTACTGTCTCTACGCAGTGTTCTGGTACCGAAACGGTTGCTTAAGCAAAGTCCCTAGGAGTCTTGGAAAGCTTACTACCGTGAAACTAAAGCAGAACAGCGATGAAGGCCTCATGGAGCTGCTGCACGCCTCCCGTTTTGCCAGCATAATCAGGGCCTTACTTCGAGGCTAGTGCTCACATTGACTTTCACGTTTGGTATAGAGCAGAGCAGGGTGAGCTTCCAACTAGGAACTGGAAGCACAAGGTTTCTTTCGAGAAAACTCATTTTCTTCTATGTGCCATGCCGGCTGTAAGTAAAAGCACGGTAACAACAGTGTTTTGCAGGAAGCTTCGAGGCAGCATGAATCGAGCTTTCAAAACGGAAAAACAAGCCTTGTGCCATTAGTCTCTAATTTCTAGGTTGACACGCAGCATACACGCAGGAGCAGAGCTTCCTGGTTCTACGCAGTGTTCTGGTACTGAAACGGGTGCTGAAGCAAGTCCGCTAGGAGTGTTGAAAAGCTTACTAGCTTGAAACTAGAGCAGAACAACGATGAAGGCCTCATGGAGCTGCTGCACGCCTCTCGTTTTGCAAGGATAATCTGGGCCTTACTTCGAAGCTTGGGCTCACGTTGACTTTCACTTTAGGTATAGCGCAGAGCAGGCTGAGCTTCCAACAAGGAACTGGAAACCCAAGGTTTCTTAGGAGAAAACTCATTTTCTTCCCAGAACCATGCCGGCAGTGAGGAAAACCCCGGCAACAACAATGCTTTTCAGGTAGCTTCGAGGCCGCATGAACGGAGCTTTCATAATGGGAAAAGAAGCCTTATGCCATCAGTCTCCAATTTCTAGGTTGACACGCAGCATACACGCAGGACCAGAGCTTACTGTCTCTACGCAGTGTTCTGGTACCGAAACGGTTGCCTAAGCAAAGTCCCTAGGAACGTTAGAAAGCTTACTACCGTGAAACTAAATCAGAACAGCGATGAAGGCCTCATGGAGCTGCTGCACGCCTCCCGTTTTGCCAGCATAATCAGGGCCTTACTTCGAGGCTAGTGCTCACATTGACTTTCACGTTTGGTATAGAGCAGAGCAGGGTGAGCTTCCAACTAGGAACTGGAAGCACAAGGTTTCTTTCGAGAAAACTCATTTTCTTCTATGTGCCATGCCGGCTGTAAGTAAAAGCACGGTAACAACAGTGTTTTGCAGGAAGCTTCGAGGCAGCATGAATCGAGCTTTCAAAACGGAAAAACAAGCCTTGTGCCATCAGTCTCTACTTTCTAGGTTGACACGCAGCATACACGCAGGAGCAGAGCTTCCTGGTTCTACGCAGTGTTCTGGTACTGAAACGGGTGCTGAAGCAAGTCCGCTAGGAGTGTTGAAAAGCTTACTAGCTTGAAACTAAAGCAGAACAACGATGAAGGCCTCATGGAGCTGCTGCACGCCTCTCGTTTTGCAAGGATAATCAGGGCCTTACTTCGAAGCTTGGGCTCACGTTGACTTTGATTTTAGGTATAGCGCAGAGCAGGGTGAGCTTCCAACATGGAACTGGAAACCCAAGGTTTCTTAGGAGAAAACTCATTTTCTTCTCAGAACCATGCCGGCAGTGAGGAAAACCCCGGCAACAACAATGCTTTTCAGGTAGCTTCGAGGCCGCATGAACGGAGCTTTCATAATGGGAAAAGAAGCCTTATGCCATCAGTCTCTAATTTCTAGGTTGACACGCAGCATACACGCAGGACCAGAGCTTACTGTCTCTACGCAGTGTTCTGGTACCGAAACGGTTGCTTAAGCAAAGTCCCTAGGAACGTTGGAAAGCTTACTACCGTGAAACTAAAGCAGAACAGCGATGAAGGCCTCATGGAGCTGCTGCTCGCCTCCCGTTTTGCCAGCATAATCAGGGCCTTACTTCGAGGCTAGTGCTCACATTGACTTTCACGTTTGGTATAGAGCAGAGCAGGGTGAGCTTCCAACTAGGAACTGGAAGCACAAGGTTTCTTTCGAGAAAACTCATTTTCTTCTATGAACCATGCCGGCTGTAAGTAAAAGCACGGTAACAACAGTGCTTTTCAGGTAGCTTCGGGGCCGAATCAACGGATCTTTCATTATGGGAAAACTAGCCTTGTGCCATCAGTCTCTACTTTCTAGGTTGACACGCAGCATACACGCAGGAGCAGAGCTTCCTGGTTCTACGCAGTGTTCTGGTACTGAAACGGGTCCTGAAGCAAGGCCCCTAGGAGTGTTGAAAAGCTTACTACCTTGAAACTAAAGCAGAACAACGATGAAGGCCTCATGGAGCTGCTGCACGCCTCTCGTTTTGCAAGGATAATCAGGGCCTTACTTCGAAGCTTGGGCTCACGTTGACTTTCACTTTAGGTATAGCGCAGAGCAGGGTGAGCTTCCAACAAGGAACTGGAAACCCAAGGTTTCTTAGGAGAAAACTCATTTTCTTCTCAGAACCATGCCGGCAGTGAGGAAAACCCCGGCAACAACAATGCTTTTCAGGTAGCTTCGAGGCCGCATGAACGGAGCTTTCATAATGGGAAAAGAAGCCTTATGCCATCAGTCTCCAATTTCTAGGTTGACACGCAGCATACACGCAGGACCAGAGCTTACTGTCTCTACGCAGTGTTCTGGTACCGAAACGGTTGCTTCAGCAAAGCCCCTAGGACCGTTGGAAAGCTTACTACCGTGAAACTAAAGCAGAACAGCGATGAAGGCCTCATGGAGCTGCTGCACGCCTCCCGTTTTGCCAGCATAATCAGGGCCTTACTTCGAGGCTAGTGCTCACATTGACTTTCACGTTTGGTATAGAGCAGAGCAGGGTGAGCTTCCAACTAGGAACTGGAAGCACAAGGTTTCTTTCGAGAAAACTCATTTTCTTCTATGTGCCATGCCGGCTGTAAGTAAAAGCACGGTAACAACAGTGCTTTGCAGGAAGCTTCGGGGCCGCATCAACGGAGCTTTCATAATGGGAAAACTAGCCTTGTGCCATCAGTCTCTACTTTCTAGGTTGACACGCAGCATACACGCAGGAGCAGAGCTTCCTGGTTCTACGCAGTGTTCTGGTACTGAAACGGGTGCTGAAGCAAGGCCCCTAGGAGTGTTGAAAAGCTTACTACCTTGAAACTAAAGCAGAACAACGATGAAGGCCTCATGGAGCTGCTGCACGCCTCTCGTTTTGCAAGGATAATCAGGGCCTTACTTCGAAGCTTGGGCTCACGTTGACTTTCACTTTAGGTATAGCGCAGAGCAGGCTGAGCTTCCAACAAGGAACTGGAAACCCAAGGTTTCTTAGGAGAAAACTCATTTTCTTCTCAGAACCATGCCGGCAGTGAGGAAAACCCCGGCAACAACAATGCTTTTCAGGTAGCTTCGAGGCCGCATGAACGGAGCTTTCATAATGGGAAAAGAAGCCTTATGCCATCAGTCTCCAATTTCTAGGTTGACACGCAGCATACACGCAGGACCAGAGCTTACTGTCTCTACGCAGTGTTCTGGTACCGAAACGGTTGCTTAAGCAAAGTCCCTAGGAGTTTGGAAAGCTTACTACCGTGAAACTAAAGCAGAACAGCGATGAAGGCCTCATGGAGCTGCTGCACGCCTCCCGTTTTGCCAGCATAATCAGGGCCTTACTTCGAGGCTAGTGCTCACATTGACTTTCACGTTTGGTATAGAGCAGAGCAGGGTGAGCTTCCAACTAGGAACTGGAAGCACAAGGTTTCTTTCGAGAAAACTCATTTTCTTCTATGTGCCATGCCGGCTGTAAGTAAAAGCACGGTAACAACAGTGTTTTGCAGGAAGCTTCGAGGCAGCATGAATCGAGCTTTCAAAACGGAAAAACAAGCCTTGTGCCATTAGTCTCTAATTTCTAGGTTGACACGCAGCATACACGCAGGAGCAGAGCTTCCTGGTTCTACGCAGTGTTCTGGTACTGAAACGGGTGCTGAAGCAAGTCCGCTAGGAGTGTTGAAAAGCTTACTACCTTGAAACTAAAGCAGAACAACGATGAAGGCCTCATGGAGCTGCTGCACGCCTCTCGTTTTGCAAGGATAATCAGGGCCTTACTTCGAAGCTTGGGCTCACGTTGACTTTCACTTTAGGTATAGCGCAGAGCAGGGTGAGCTTCCAACAAGGAACTGGAAACCCAAGGTTTCTTAGGAGAAAACTCATTTTCTTCCCAGAACCATGCCGGCAGTGAGGAAAACCCCGGCAACAACAATGCTTTTCAGGTAGCTTCGAGGCCGCATGAACGGAGCTTTCATAATGGGAAAAGAAGCCTTATGCCATCAGTCTCCAATTTCTAGGTTGACACGCAGCATACACGCAGGACCAGAGCTTACTGTCTCTACGCAGTGTTCTGGTACCGAAACGGTTGCCTAAGCAAAGTCCCTAGGAACGTTAGAAAGCTTACTACCGTGAAACTAAATCAGAACAGCGATGAAGGCCTCATGGAGCTGCTGCACGCCTCCCGTTTTGCCAGCATAATCAGGGCCTTACTTCGAGGCTAGTGCTCACATTGACTTTCACGTTTGGTATAGAGCAGAGCAGGGTGAGCTTCCAACTAGGAACTGGAAGCACAAGGTTTCTTTCGAGAAAACTCATTTTCTTCTATGTGCCATGCCGGCTGTAAGTAAAAGCACGGTAACAACAGTGTTTTGCAGGAAGCTTCGAGGCAGCATGAATCGAGCTTTCAAAACGGAAAAACAAGCCTTGTGCCATCAGTCTCTACTTTCTAGGTTGACACGCAGCATACACGCAGGAGCAGAGCTTCCTGGTTCTACGCAGTGTTCTGGTACTGAAACGGGTGCTGAAGCAAGTCCGCTAGGAGTGTTGAAAAGCTTACTAGCTTGAAACTAAAGCAGAACAACGATGAAGGCCTCATGGAGCTGCTGCACGCCTCTCGTTTTGCAAGGATAATCAGGGCCTTACTTCGAAGCTTGGGCTCACGTTGACTTTGATTTTAGGTATAGCGCAGAGCAGGGTGAGCTTCCAACATGGAACTGGAAACCCAAGGTTTCTTAGGAGAAAACTCATTTTCTTCTCAGAACCATGCCGGCAGTGAGGAAAACCCCGGCAACAACAATGCTTTTCAGGTAGCTTCGAGGCCGCATGAACGGAGCTTTCATAATGGGAAAAGAAGCCTTATGCCATCAGTCTCTAATTTCTAGGTAGACACGCAGCATACACGCAGGACCAGAGCTTACTGTCTCTACGCAGTGTTCTGGTACCGAAACTGTTGCTTAAGCAAAGTCCCTAGGAACGTTGGAAAGCTTACTACCGTGAAACTAAAGCAGAACAGCGATGAAGGCCTCATGGAGCTGCTGCTCGCCTCCCGTTTTGCCAGCATAATCAGGGCCTTACTTCGAGGCTAGTGCTCACATTGACTTTCACGTTTGGTATAGAGCAGAGCAGGGTGAGCTTCCAACTAGGAACTGGAAGCACAAGGTTTCTTTCGAGAAAACTCATTTTCTTCTATGAACCATGCCGGCTGTAAGTAAAAGCACGGTAACAACAGTGCTTTTCAGGGAGCGTCGGGGCCGCATCAACGGATCTTTCATTATGGGAAAACAAGCCTTGTGCCATCAGTCTCTACTTTCTAGGTTGACACGCAGCATACACGCAGGAGCAGAGCTTCCTGGTTCTACGCAGTGTTCTGGTACTGAAACGGGTGCTGAAGCAAGTCCGCTAGGAGTGTTGAAAAGCTTACTACCTTGAAACTAAAGCAGAACAACGATGAAGGCCTCATGGAGCTGCTGCACGCCTCTCGATTTGCAAGGATAATCAGGGCCTTACTTCGAAGCTTGGGCTCACGTTGACTTTCACTTTAGGTATAGCGCAGAGCAGGCTGAGCTTCCAACAAGGAACTGGAAACCCAAGGTTTCTTAGGAGAAAACTCATTTTCTTCTCAGAACCATGCCGGCAGTGAGGAAAACCCCGGCAACAACAATGCTTTTCAGGTAGCTTCGAGGCCGCATGAACGGAGCTTTCATAATGGGAAAAGAAGCCTTATGCCATCAGTCTCCAATTTCTAGGTTGACACGCAGCATACACGCAGGACCAGAGCTTACTGTCTCTACGCAGTGTTCTGGTACCGATACGGTTGCCTAAGCAAAGTCCCTAGGAACGTTGGAAAGCTTACTACCCTGAAACTAAAGCAGAACAGCGATGAAGGCCTCATGGAGCTGCCGCACGCCTCCCGTTTTGCCAGCATAATCAGGGCCTTACTTCGAGGCTAGTGCTCACATTGACTTTCACGTTTGGTATAGAGCAGAGCAGGGTGAGCTTCCAACTAGGAACTGGAAGCACAAGGTTTCTTTCGAGAAAACTCATTTTCTTCTATGTGCCATGCCGGCTGTAAGTAAAAGCACGGTAACAACAGTGTTTTGCAGGAAGCTTCGAGGCAGCATGAATCGAGCTTTCAAAACGGAAAAACAAGCCTTGTGCCATCAGTCTCTACTTTCTAGGTTGACACGCAGCATACACGCAGGAGCAGAGCTTCCTGGTTCTACGCAGTGTTCTGGTACTGAAACGGGTGCTGAAGCAAGTCCGCTAGGAGTGTTGAAAAGCTTACTACCTTGAAACTAAAGCAGAACAACGATGAAGGCCTCATGGAGCTGCTGCACGCCTCTCGTTTTGCAAGGATAATCAGGGCCTTACTTCGAAGCTTGGGCTCACGTTGACTTTGATTTTAGGTATAGCGCAGAGCACGGTGAGCTTCCAACATGGAACTGGAAACCCAAGGTTTCTTAGGAGAAAACTCATTTTCTTCTCAGAACCATGCCGGCAGTGAGGAAAACCCCGGCAACAACAATGCTTTTCAGGTAGCTTCGAGGCCGCATGAACGGAGCTTTCATAATGGGAAAAGAAGCCTTATGCCATCAGTCTCTAATTTCTAGGTTGACACGCAGCATACACGCAGGACCAGAGCTTACTGTCTCTACGCAGTGTTCTGGTACCGAAACGGTTGCTTAAGCAAAGTCCCTAGGAACGTTTGAAAGCTTACTACCGTGAAACTAAAGCAGAACAGCGATGAAGGCCTCATGGAGCTGCTGCTCGCCTCCCGTTTTGCCAGCATAATCAGGGCCTTACTTCGAGGCTAGTGCTCACATTGACTTTCACGTTTGGTATAGAGCAGAGCAGGGTGAGCTTCCAACTAGGAACTGGAAGCACAAGGTTTCTTTCGAGAAAACTCATTTTCTTCTATGAACCATGCCGGCTGTAAGTAAAAGCACGGTAACAACAGTGCTTTTCAGGGAGCTTCGGGGCCGCATCAACGGAGCTTTCATTATGGGAAAACTAGCCTTGTGCCATCAGTCTCTAATTTCTAGGTTGACACGCAGCATACACGCAGGAGCAGAGCTTCCTGGTTCTACGCAGTGTTCTGGTACTGAAACGGGTGCTGAAGCAAGGCCCCTAGGAGTGTTGAAAAGCTTACTACCTTGAAACTAAAGCAGAACAACGATGAAGGCCTCATGGAGCTGCTGCACGCCTCTCGTTTTACAAGGGTAATCAGGGCCTTACTTCGAAGCTTGGGCTCACGTTGACTTTCACTTGAGGTATAGCGCAGAGCAGGGTGAGCTTCCAACAAGGAACTGGAAACCCAAGGTTTTTAGGAGAAAACTCATTTTCTTCTCAGAACCATGCCGGCAATAGGAAAACCCCGGCAACAACAATGCTTTTCAGGTAGCTTCGAGGCCGCATGAACGGAGCTTTCATAATGGGAAAAGAAGCCTTATGCCATCAGTCTCCAATTTCTAGGTTGACACGCAGCATACACGCAGGACCAGAGCTTACTGTCTCTACGCAGTGTTCTGGTACCGAAACGGTTGCTTAAGCAAAGTCCCTAGGAGTCTTGGAAAGCTTACTACCGTGAAACTAAAGCAGAACAGCGATGAAGGCCTCATGGAGCTGCTGCACGCCTCCCGTTTTGCCAGCATAATCAGGGCCTTACTTCGAGGCTAGTGCTCACATTGACTTTCACGTTTGGTATAGAGCAGAGCAGGGTGAGCTTCCAACTAGGAACTGGAAGCACAAGGTTTCTTTCGAGAAAACTCATTTTCTTCTATGTGCCATGCCGGCTGTAAGTAAAAGCACGGTAACAACAGTGCTTTGCAGGAAGCTTCGGGGCCGCATCAACGGAGCTTTCATAATGGGAAAACTAGCCTTGTGCCATCAGTCTCTACTTTCTAGGTTGACACGCAGCATACACGCAGGAGCAGAGCTTCCTGGTTCTACGCAGTGTTCTGGTACTGAAACGGGTGCTGAAGCAAGGCCCCTAGGAGTGTTGAAAAGCTTACTACCTTGAAACTAAAGCAGAACAACGATGAAGGCCTCATGGAGCTGCTGCACGCCTCTCGTTTTGCAAGGATAATCAGGGCCTTACTTCGAAACTTGGGCTCACGTTGACTTTCACTTTAGGTATAGCGCAGAGCAGGGTGAGCTTCCAACAAGGAACTGGACACCCAAGGTTTTTAGGAGAAAACTCATTTTCTTCTCAGAACCATGCCGGCAGTGAGGAAAACCCCGGCAACAACAATGCTTTTCAGGTAGCTTCGAGGCCGCATGAAAGGAGCTTTCATAATGGGAAAAGAAGCCTTATGCCATCAGTCTCCAATTCTAGGTTGACACGCAGCATACACGCAGGACCAGAGCTTACTGTCTCTACGCAGTGTTCTGGTACTGAAACGGTTGCTTAAGCAAAGTCCATAGGAGTCTTGGAAAGCTTACTACCGTGAAACTAAAGCAGAACAACGATGAAGGCCTCATGGAGCTGCTGCTCGCCTCCCGTTTTGCCAGCATAATCAGGGCCTTACTTCGAGGCTAGTGCTCACATTGACTTTCACGTTTGGTATAGAGCAGAGCAGGGTGAGCTTCCAACTAGGAACTGGAAGCACAAGGTTTCTTTCGAGAAAACTCATTTTCTTCTATGTGCCATGCCGGCTGTAAGTAAAAGCAGGGTAACAACAGTGCTTTGCAGGGAGCTTCGGGGCCGCATCAACGGAGCTTTCATAATGGGAAAACTAGCCTTGTGCCATCAGTCTCTACTTTCTAGGTTGACACGCAGCATACACGCAGGAGCAGAGCTTCCTGGTTCTACGCAGTGTTCTGGTACTGAAACGGGTGCTGAAGCAAGGCCCCTAGGAGTGTTGAAAAGCTTACTACCTTGAAACTAAAGCAGAACAACGATGAAGGCCTCATGGAGCTGCTGCACGCCTCTCGTTTTGCAAGGATAATCAGGGCCTTACTTCGAAGCTTGGGCTCACGTTGACTTTGATTTTAGGTATAGCGCAGAGCAGGGTGAGCTTCCAACATGGAACTGGAACCCAAGGTTTCTTAGGAGAAAACTCATTTTCTTCTCAGAACCATGCCGGCAGTGAGGAAAACCCCGGCAACAACAATGCTTTTCAGGTAGCTTCGAGGCCGCATGAACGGAGCTTTCATAATGGGAAAAGAAGCCTTATGCCATCAGTCTCTAATTTCTAGGTTGACACGCAGCATACACGCAGGACCAGAGCTTACTGTCTCTACGCAGTGTTCTGGTACCGAAACGGTTGCTTAAGCAAAGTCCCTAGGAACGTTGGAAAGCTTACTACCGTGAAACTAAAGCAGAACAGCGATGAAGGCCTCATGGAGCTGCTGCTCGCCTCCCGTTTTGCCAGCATAATCAGGGCCTTACTTCGAGGCTAGTGCTCACATTGACTTTCACGTTTGGTATAGAGCAGAGCAGGGTGAGCTTCCAACTAGGAACTGGAAGCACAAGGTTTCTTTCGAGAAAACTCATTTTCTTCTATGAACCATGCCGGCTGTAAGTAAAAGCACGGTAACAACAGTGCTTTTCAGGGAGCTTCGGGGCCGCATCAACGGAGCTTTCATTATGGGAAAACTAGCCTTGTGCCATCAGTCTCTAATTTCTAGGTTGACACGCAGCATACACGCAGGAGCAGAGCTTCCTGGTTCTACGCAGTGTTCTGGTACTGAAACGGGTGCTGAAGCAAGGCCCCTAGGAGTGTTGAAAAGCTTACTACCTTGAAACTAAAGCAGAACAACGATGAAGGCCTCATGGAGCTGCTGCACGCCTCTCGTTTTACAAGGGTAATCAGGGCCTTACTTCGAAGCTTGGGCTCACGTTGACTTTCACTTTAGGTATAGCGCAGAGCAGGGTGAGCTTCCAACAAGGAACTGGAAACCCAAGGTTTTTAGGAGAAAACTCATTTTCTTCTCAGAACCATGCCGGCAGTAGGAAAACCCCGGCAACAACAATGCTTTTCAGGTAGCTTCGAGGCCGCATGAACGGAGCTTTCATAATGGGAAAAGAAGCCTTATGCCATCAGTCTCCAATTTCTAGGTTGACACGCAGCATACACGCAGGACCAGAGCTTACTGTCTCTACGCAGTGTTCTGGTACCGAAACGGTTGCTTAAGCAAAGTCCCTAGGAGTCTTGGAAAGCTTACTACCGTGAAACTAAAGCAGAACAGCGATGAAGGCCTCATGGAGCTGCTGCACGCCTCCCGTTTTGCCAGCATAATCAGGGCCTTACTTCGAGGCTAGTGCTCACATTGACTTTCACGTTTGGTATAGAGCAGAGCAGGGTGAGCTTCCAACTAGGAACTGGAAGCACAAGGTTTCTTTCGAGAAAACTCATTTTCTTCTATGAACCATGCCGGCTGTAAGTAAAAGCACGGTAACAACAGTGCTTTTCAGGTAGCTTCGGGGCCGAATCAACGGATCTTTCATTATGGGAAAACTAGCCTTGTGCCATCAGTCTCTACTTTCTAGGTTGACACGCAGCATACACGCAGGAGCAGAGCTTCCTGGTTCTACGCAGTGTTCTGGTACTGAAACGGGTCCTGAAGCAAGGCCCCTAGGAGTGTTGAAAAGCTTACTACCTTGAAACTAAAGCAGAACAACGATGAAGGCCTCATGGAGCTGCTGCACGCCTCTCGTTTTGCAAGGATAATCAGGGCCTTACTTCGAAGCTTGGGCTCACGTTGACTTTCACTTTAGGTATAGCGCAGAGCAGGGTGAGCTTCCAACAAGGAACTGGAAACCAAGGTTTCTTAGGAGAAAACTCATTTTCTTCTCAGAACCATGCCGGCAGTGAGGAAAACCCCGGCAACAACAATGCTTTTCAGGTAGCTTCGAGGCCGCATGAACGGAGCTTTCATAATGGGAAAAGAAGCCTTATGCCATCAGTCTCCAATTTCTAGGTTGACACGCAGCATACACGCAGGACCAGAGCTTACTGTCTCTACGCAGTGTTCTGGTACCGAAACGGTTGCTTCAGCAAAGTCCCTAGGACCGTTGGAAAGCTTACTACCGTGAAACTAAAGCAGAACAGCGATGAAGGCCTCATGGAGCTGCTGCACGCCTCCCGTTTTGCCAGCATAATCAGGGCCTTACTTCGAGGCTAGTGCTCACATTGACTTTCACGTTTGGTATAGAGCAGAGCAGGGTGAGCTTCCAACTAGGAACTGGAAGCACAAGGTTTCTTTCGAGAAAACTCATTTTCTTCTATGTGCCATGCCGGCTGTAAGTAAAAGCACGGTAACAACAGTGCTTTGCAGGAAGCTTCGGGGCCGCATCAACGGAGCTTTCATAATGGGAAAACTAGCCTTGTGCCATCAGTCTCTACTTTCTAGGTTGACACGCAGCATACACGCAGGAGCAGAGCTTCCTGGTTCTACGCAGTGTTCTGGTACTGAAACGGGTGCTGAAGCAAGGCCCCTAGGAGTGTTGAAAAGCTTACTACCTTGAAACTAAAGCAGAACAACGATGAAGGCCTCATGGAGCTGCTGCACGCCTCTCGTTTTGCAAGGATAATCAGGGCCTTACTTCGAAGCTTGGGCTCACGTTGACTTTCACTTTAGGTATAGCGCAGAGCAGGCTGAGCTTCCAACAAGGAACTGGAAACCCAAGGTTTCTTAGGAGAAAACTCATTTTCTTCTCAGAACCATGCCGGCAGTGAGGAAAACCCCGGCAACAACAATGCTTTTCAGGTAGCTTCGAGGCCGCATGAACGGAGCTTTCATAATGGGAAAAGAAGCCTTATGCCATCAGTCTCCAATTTCTAGGTTGACACGCAGCATACACGCAGGACCAGAGCTTACTGTCTCTACGCAGTGTTCTGGTACCGAAACGGTTGCTTAAGCAAAGTCCCTAGGAGTCTTGGAAAGCTTACTACCGTGAAACTAAAGCAGAACAGCGATGAAGGCCTCATGGAGCTGCTGCACGCCTCCCGTTTTGCCAGCATAATCAGGGCCTTACTTCGAGGCTAGTGCTCACATTGACTTTCACGTTTGGTATAGAGCAGAGCAGGGTGAGCTTCCAACTAGGAACTGGAAGCACAAGGTTTCTTTCGAGAAAACTCATTTTCTTCTATGTGCCATGCCGGCTGTAAGTAAAAGCACGGTAACAACAGTGTTTTGCAGGAAGCTTCGAGGCAGCATGAATCGAGCTTTCAAAACGGAAAAACAAGCCTTGTGCCATTAGTCTCTAATTTCTAGGTTGACACGCAGCATACACGCAGGAGCAGAGCTTCCTGGTTCTACGCAGTGTTCTGGTACTGAAACGGGTGCTGAAGCAAGTCCGCTAGGAGTGTTGAAAAGCTTACTAGCTTGAAACTAAAGCAGAACAACGATGAAGGCCTCATGGAGCTGCTGCACGCCTCTCGTTTTGCAAGGATAATCTGGGCCTTACTTCGAAGCTTGGGCTCACGTTGACTTTCACTTTAGGTATAGCGCAGAGCAGGCTGAGCTTCCAACAAGGAACTGGAAACCCAAGGTTTCTTAGGAGAAAACTCATTTTCTTCCCAGAACCATGCCGGCAGTGAGGAAAACCCCGGCAACAACAATGCTTTTCAGGTAGCTTCGAGGCCGCATGAACGGAGCTTTCATAATGGGAAAAGAAGCCTTATGCCATCAGTCTCCAATTTCTAGGTTGACACGCAGCATACACGCAGGACCAGAGCTTACTGTCTCTACGCAGTGTTCTGGTACCGAAACGGTTGCCTAAGCAAAGTCCCTAGGAACGTTAGAAAGCTTACTACCGTGAAACTAAATCAGAACAGCGATGAAGGCCTCATGGAGCTGCTGCACGCCTCCCGTTTTGCCAGCATAATCAGGGCCTTACTTCGAGGCTAGTGCTCACATTGACTTTCACGTTTGGTATAGAGCAGAGCAGGGTGAGCTTCCAACTAGGAACTGGAAGCACAAGGTTTCTTTCGAGAAAACTCATTTTCTTCTATGTGCCATGCCGGCTGTAAGTAAAAGCACGGTAACAACAGTGTTTTGCAGGAAGCTTCGAGGCAGCATGAATCGAGCTTTCAAAACGGAAAAACAAGCCTTGTGCCATCAGTCTCTACTTTCTAGGTTGACACGCAGCATACACGCAGGAGCAGAGCTTCCTGGTTCTACGCAGTGTTCTGGTACTGAAACGGGTGCTGAAGCAAGTCCGCTAGGAGTGTTGAAAAGCTTACTAGCTTGAAACTAAAGCAGAACAACGATGAAGGCCTCATGGAGCTGCTGCACGCCTCTCGTTTTGCAAGGATAATCAGGGCCTTACTTCGAAGCTTGGGCTCACGTTGACTTTGATTTTAGGTATAGCGCAGAGCAGGGTGAGCTTCCAACATGGAACTGGAAACCCAAGGTTTCTTAGGAGAAAACTCATTTTCTTCTCAGAACCATGCCGGCAGTGAGGAAAACCCCGGCAACAACAATGCTTTTCAGGTAGCTTCGAGGCCGCATGAACGGAGCTTTCATAATGGGAAAAGAAGCCTTATGCCATCAGTCTCTAATTTCTAGGTAGACACGCAGCATACACGCAGGACCAGAGCTTACTGTCTCTACGCAGTGTTCTGGTACCGAAACTGTTGCTTAAGCAAAGTCCCTAGGAACGTTGGAAAGCTTACTACCGTGAAAATAAAGCAGAACAGCGATGAAGGCCTCATGGAGCTGCTGCTCGCCTCCCGTTTTGCCAGCATAATCAGGGCCTTACTTCGAGGCTAGTGCTCACATTGACTTTCACGTTTGGTATAGAGCAGAGCAGGGTGAGCTTCCAACTAGGAACTGGAAGCACAAGGTTTCTTTCGAGAAAACTCATTTTCTTCTATGAACCATGCCGGCTGTAAGTAAAAGCACGGTAACAACAGTGCTTTTCAGGGAGCGTCGGGGCCGCATCAACGGATCTTTCATTATGGGAAAACAAGCCTTGTGCCATCAGTCTCTACTTTCTAGGTTGACACGCAGCATACACGCAGGAGCAGAGCTTCCTGGTTCTACGCAGTGTTCTGGTACTGAAACGGGTGCTGAAGCAAGTCCGCTAGGAGTGTTGAAAAGCTTACTACCTTGAAACTAAAGCAGAACAACGATGAAGGCCTCATGGAGCTGCTGCACGCCTCTCGATTTGCAAGGATAATCAGGGCCTTACTTCGAAGCTTGGGCTCACGTTGACTTTCACTTTAGGTATAGCGCAGAGCAGGCTGAGCTTCCAACAAGGAACTGGAAACCCAAGGTTTCTTAGGAGAAAACTCATTTTCTTCTCAGAACCATGCCGGCAGTGAGGAAAACCCCGGCAACAACAATGCTTTTCAGGTAGCTTCGAGGCCGCATGAACGGAGCTTTCATAATGGGAAAAGAAGCCTTATGCCATCAGTCTCCAATTTCTAGGTTGACACGCAGCATACACGCAGGACCAGAGCTTACTGTCTCTACGCAGTGTTCTGGTACCGATACGGTTGCCTAAGCAAAGTCCCTAGGAACGTTGGAAAGCTTACTACCCTGAAACTAAAGCAGAACAGCGATGAAGGCCTCATGGAGCTGCCGCACGCCTCCCGTTTTGCCAGCATAATCAGGGCCTTACTTCGAGGCTAGTGCTCACATTGACTTTCACGTTTGGTATAGAGCAGAGCAGGGTGAGCTTCCAACTAGGAACTGGAAGCACAAGGTTTCTTTCGAGAAAACTCATTTTCTTCTATGTGCCATGCCGGCTGTAAGTAAAAGCACGGTAACAACAGTGTTTTGCAGGAAGCTTCGAGGCAGCATGAATCGAGCTTTCAAAACGGAAAAACAAGCCTTGTGCCATCAGTCTCTACTTTCTAGGTTGACACGCAGCATACACGCAGGAGCAGAGCTTCCTGGTTCTACGCAGTGTTCTGGTACTGAAACGGGTGCTGAAGCAAGGCCCCTAGGAGTGTTGAAAAGCTTACTAGCTTGAAACTAAAGCAGAACAACGATGAAGGCCTCATGGAGCTGCTGCACGCCTCTCGTTTTGCAAGGATAATCAGGGCCTTACTTCGAAGCTTGGGCTCACGTTGACTTTGATTTTAGGTATAGCGCAGAGCACGGTGAGCTTCCAACATGGAACTGGAAACCCAAGGTTTCTTAGGAGAAAACTCATTTTCTTCTCAGAACCATGCCGGCAGTGAGGAAAACCCCGGCAACAACAATGCTTTTCAGGTAGCTTCGAGGCCGCATGAACGGAGCTTTCATAATGGGAAAAGAAGCCTTATGCCATCAGTCTCTAATTTCTAGGTTGACACGCAGCATACACGCAGGACCAGAGCTTACTGTCTCTACGCAGTGTTCTGGTACCGAAACGGTTGCTTAAGCAAAGTCCCTAGGAACGTTGGAAAGCTTACTACCGTGAAACTAAAGCAGAACAGCGATGAAGGCCTCATGGAGCTGCTGCTCGCCTCCCGTTTTGCCAGCATAATCAGGGCCTTACTTCGAGGCTAGTGCTCACATTGACTTTCACGTTTGGTATAGAGCAGAGCAGGGTGAGCTTCCAACTAGGAACTGGAAGCACAAGGTTTCTTTCGAGAAAACTCATTTTCTTCTATGAACCATGCCGGCTGTAAGTAAAAGCACGGTAACAACAGTGCTTTTCAGGGAGCTTCGGGGCCGCATCAACGGAGCTTTCATTATGGGAAAACTAGCCTTGTGCCATCAGTCTCTAATTTCTAGGTTGACACGCAGCATACACGCAGGAGCAGAGCTTCCTGGTTCTACGCAGTGTTCTGGTACTGAAACGGGTGCTGAAGCAAGGCCCCTAGGAGTGTTGAAAAGCTTACTACCTTGAAACTAAAGCAGAACAACGATGAAGGCCTCATGGAGCTGCTGCACGCCTCTCGTTTTACAAGGGTAATCAGGGCCTTACTTCGAAGCTTGGGCTCACGTTGACTTTCACTTGAGGTATAGCGCAGAGCAGGGTGAGCTTCCAACAAGGAACTGGAAACCCAAGGTTTTTAGGAGAAAACTCATTTTCTTCTCAGAACCATGCCGGCAATAGGAAAACCCCGGCAACAACAATGCTTTTCAGGTAGCTTCGAGGCCGCATGAACGGAGCTTTCATAATGGGAAAAGAAGCCTTATGCCATCAGTCTCCAATTTCTAGGTTGACACGCAGCATACACGCAGGACCAGAGCTTACTGTCTCTACGCAGTGTTCTGGTACCGAAACGGTTGCTTAAGCAAAGTCCCTAGGAGTCTTGGAAAGCTTACTACCGTGAAACTAAAGCAGAACAGCGATGAAGGCCTCATGGAGCTGCTGCACGCCTCCCGTTTTGCCAGCATAATCAGGGCCTTACTTCGAGGCTAGTGCTCACATTGACTTTCACGTTTGGTATAGAGCAGAGCAGGGTGAGCTTCCAACTAGGAACTGGAAGCACAAGGTTTCTTTCGAGAAAACTCATTTTCTTCTATGAACCATGCCGGCTGTAAGTAAAAGCACGGTAACAACAGTGCTTTTCAGGTAGCTTCGGGGCCGCATCAACGGATCTTTCATTATGGGAAAACTAGCCTTGTGCCATCAGTCTCTACTTTCTAGGTTGACACGCAGCATACACGCAGGAGCAGAGCTTCCTGGTTCTACGCAGTGTTCTGGTACTGAAACGGGTCCTGAAGCAAGGCCCCTAGGAGTGTTGAAAAGCTTACTACCTTGAAACTAAAGCAGAACAACGATGAAGGCCTCATGGAGCTGCTGCACGCCTCTCGTTTTGCAAGGATAATCAGGGACTTACTTCGAAGCTTGGGCTCACGTTGACTTTCACTTTAGGTATAGCGCAGAGCGGGGTGAGCTTCCAACAAGGAACTGGAAACCCAAGGTTTCTTAGGAGAAAACTCATTTTCTTCTCAGAACCATGCCGGCAGTGAGGAAAACCCCGGCAACAACAATGCTTTTCAGGTAGCTTCGAGGCCGCATGAACGGAGCTTTCATAATGGGAAAAGAAGCCTTATGCCATCAGTCTCCAATTTCTAGGTTGACACGCAGCATACACGCAGGACCAGAGCTTACTGTCTCTACGCAGTGTTCTGATACCGAAACGGTTGCTTCAGCAAAGTCCCTAGGACCGTTGGAAAGCTTACTACCGTGAAACTAAAGCAGAACAGCGATGAAGGCCTCATGGAGCTGCTGCTCGCCTCCCGTTTTGCCAGCATAATCAGGGCCTTACTTCGAGGCTAGTGCTCACATTGACTTTCACGTTTGGTATAGAGTAGAGCAGGGTGAGCTTCCAACTAGGAACTGGAAGCACAAGGTTTCTTTCGAGAAAACTCATTTTCTTCTATGAACCATGCCGGCTGTAAGTAAAAGCACGGTAACAACAGTGCTTTTCAGGGAGCGTCGGGGCCGCATCAACGGATCTTTCATTATGGGAAAACAAGCCTTGTGCCATCAGTCTCTACTTTCTAGGTTGACACGCAGCATACACGCAGGAGCAGAGCTTCCTGGTTCTACGCAGTGTTCTGGTACTGAAACGGGTGCTGAAGCAAGTCCGCTAGGAGTGTTGAAAAGCTTACTACCTTGAAACTAAAGCAGAACAACGATGAAGGCCTCATGGAGCTGCTGCACGCCTCTCGTTTTGCAAGGATAATCAGGGCCTTACTTCGAAGCTTGGGCTCACGTTGACTTTCACTTTAGGTATAGCGCAGAGCAGGCTGAGCTTCCAACAAGGAACTGGAAACCCAAGGTTTCTTAGGAGAAAACTCATTTTCTTCCCAGAACCATGCCGGCAGTGAGGAAAACCCCGGCAACAACAATGCTTTTCAGGTAGCTTCGAGGCCGCATGAACGGAGCTTTCATAATGGGAAAAGAAGCCTTATGCCATCAGTCTCCAATTTCTAGGTTGACACGCAGCATACACGCAGGACCAGAGCTTACTGTCTCTACGCAGTGTTCTGGTACCGAAACGATTGCCTAAGCAAAGTCCCTAGGAACGTTAGAAAGCTTACTACCGTGAAACTAAATCAGAACAGCGATGAAGGCCTCATGGAGCTGCTGCACGCCTCCCGTTTTGCCAGCATAATCAGGGCCTTACTTCGAGGCTAGTGCTCACATTGACTTTCACGTTTGGTATAGAGCAGAGCAGGGTGAGCTTCCAACTAGGAACTGGAAGCACAAGGTTTCTTTCGAGAAAACTCATTTTCTTCTATGTGCCATGCCGGCTGTAAGTAAAAGCACGGTAACAACAGTGTTTTGCAGGAAGCTTCGAGGCAGCATGAATCGAGCTTTCAAAACGGAAAAACAAGCCTTGTGCCATCAGTCTCTACTTTCTAGGTTGACACGCAGCATACACGCAGGAGCAGAGCTTCCTGGTTCTACGCAGTGTTCTGGTACTGAAACGGGTGCTGAAGCAAGTCCGCTAGGAGTGTTGAAAAGCTTACTAGCTTGAAACTAAAGCAGAACAACGATGAAGGCCTCATGGAGCTGCTGCACGCCTCTCGTTTTGCAAGGATAATCAGGGCCTTACTTCGAAGCTTGGGCTCACGTTGACTTTGATTTTAGGTATAGCGCAGAGCAGGGTGAGCTTCCAACATGGAACTGGAAACCCAAGGTTTCTTAGGAGAAAACTCATTTTCTTCTCAGAACCATGCCGGCAGTGAGGAAAACCCCGGCAACAACAATGCTTTTCAGGTAGCTTCGAGGCCGCATGAACGGAGCTTTCATAATGGGAAAAGAAGCCTTATGCCATCAGTCTCTAATTTCTAGGTTGACACGCAGCATACACGCAGGACCAGAGCTTACTGTCTCTACGCAGTGTTCTGGTACCGAAACGGTTGCTTAAGCAAAGTCCCTAGGAACGTTGGAAAGCTTACTACCGTGAAACTAAAGCAGAACAGCGATGAAGGCCTCATGGAGCTGCTGCTCGCCTCCCGTTTTGCCAGCATAATCAGGGCCTTACTTCGAGGCTAGTGCTCACATTGACTTTCACGTTTGGTATAGAGCAGAGCAGGGTGAGCTTCCAACTAGGAACTGGAAGCACAAGGTTTCTTTCGAGAAAACTCATTTTCTTCTATGAACCATGCCGGCTGTAAGTAAAAGCACGGTAACAACAGTGCTTTTCAGGTAGCTTCGGGGCCGAATCAACGGATCTTTCATTATGGGAAAACTAGCCTTGTGCCATCAGTCTCTACTTTCTAGGTTGACACGCAGCATACACGCAGGAGCAGAGCTTCCTGGTTCTACGCAGTGTTCTGGTACTGAAACGGGTGCTGAAGCAAGGCCCCTAGGAGTGTTGAAAAGCTTACTACCTTGAAACTAAAGCAGAACAACGATGAAGGCCTCATGGAGCTGCTGCACGCCTCTCGTTTTGCAAGGATAATCAGGGCCTTACTTCGAAGCTTGGGCTCACGTTGACTTTCACTTTAGGTATAGCGCAGAGCGGGGTGAGCTTCCAACAAGGAACTGGAAACCCAAGGTTTCTTAGGAGAAAACTCATTTTCTTCTCAGAACCATGCCGGCAGTGAGGAAAACCCCGGCAACAACAATGCTTTTCAGGTAGCTTCGAGGCCGCATGAACGGAGCTTTCATAATGGGAAAAGAAGCCTTATGCCATCAGTCTCCAATTTCTAGGTTGACACGCAGCATACACGCAGGACCAGAGCTTACTGTCTCTACGCAGTGTTCTGGTACCGAAACGGTTGCTTCAGCAAAGCCCCTAGGACCGTTGGAAAGCTTACTACCGTGAAACTAAAGCAGAACAGCGATGAAGGCCTCATGGAGCTGCTGCACGCCTCCCGTTTTGCCAGCATAATCAGGGCCTTACTTCGAGGCTAGTGCTCACATTGACTTTCACGTTTGGTATAGAGCAGAGCAGGGTGAGCTTCCAACTAGGAACTGGAAGCACAAGGTTTCTTTCGAGAAAACTCATTTTCTTCTATGTGCCATGCCGGCTGTAAGTAAAAGCACGGTAACAACAGTGCTTTGCAGGAAGCTTCGGGGCCGCATCAACGGAGCTTTCATAATGGGAAAACTAGCCTTGTGCCATCAGTCTCTACTTTCTAGGTTGACACGCAGCATACACGCAGGAGCAGAGCTTCCTGGTTCTACGCAGTGTTCTGGTACTGAAACGGGTGCTGAAGCAAGGCCCCTAGGAGTGTTGAAAAGCTTACTACCTTGAAACTAAAGCAGAACAACGATGAAGGCCTCATGGAGCTGCTGCACGCCTCTCGTTTTGCAAGGATAATCAGGGCCTTACTTCGAAGCTTGGGCTCACGTTGACTTTCACTTTAGGTATAGCGCAGAGCAGGGTGAGCTTCCAACAAGGAACTGGAAACCCAAGGTTTCTTAGGAGAAAACTCATTTTCTTCTCAGAACCATGCCGGCAGTGAGGAAAACCCCGGCAACAACAATGCTTTTCAGGTAGCTTCGAGGCCGCATGAACGGAGCTTTCATAATGGGAAAAGAAGCCTTATGCCATCAGTCTCCAATTTCTAGGTTGACACGCAGCATACACGCAGGACCAGAGCTTACTGTCTCTACGCAGTGTTCTGGTACCGAAACGGTTGCTTAAGCAAAGTCCCTAGGAGTCTTGGAAAGCTTACTACCGTGAAACTAAAGCAGAACAGCGATGAAGGCCTCATGGAGCTGCTGCACGCCTCCCGTTTTGCCAGCATAATCAGGGCCTTACTTCGAGGCTAGTGCTCACATTGACTTTCACGTTTGGTATAGAGCAGAGCAGGGTGAGCTTCCAACTAGGAACTGGAAGCACAAGGTTTCTTTCGAGAAAACTCATTTTCTTCTATGTGCCATGCCGGCTGTAAGTAAAAGCACGGTAACAACAGTGTTTTGCAGGAAGCTTCGAGGCAGCATGAATCGAGCTTTCAAAACGGAAAAACAAGCCTTGTGCCATCAGTCTCTACTTTCTAGGTTGACACGCAGCATACACGCAGGAGCAGAGCTTCCTGGTTCTACGCAGTGTTCTGGTACTGAAACGGGTGCTGAAGCAAGTCCGCTAGGAGTGTTGAAAAGCTTACTACCTTGAAACTAAAGCAGAACAACGATGAAGGCCTCATGGAGCTGCTGCACGCCTCTCGTTTTGCAAGGATAATCAGGGCCTTACTTCGAAGCTTGGGCTCACGTTGACTTTCACTTTAGGTATAGCGCAGAGCAGGCTGAGCTTCCAACAAGGAACTGGAAACCCAAGGTTTCTTAGGAGAAAACTCATTTTCTTCCCAGAACCATGCCGGCAGTGAGGAAAACCCCGGCAACAACAATGCTTTTCAGGTAGCTTCGAGGCCGCATGAACGGAGCTTTCATAATGGGAAAAGAAGCCTTATGCCATCAGTCTCCAATTTCTAGGTTGACACGCAGCATACACGCAGGACCAGAGCTTACTGTCTCTACGCAGTGTTCTGGTACCGAAACGGTTGCCTAAGCAAAGTCCCTAGGAACGTTAGAAAGCTTACTACCGTGAAACTAAATCAGAACAGCGATGAAGGCCTCATGGAGCTGCTGCACGCCTCCCGTTTTGCCAGCATAATCAGGGCCTTATTTCGAGGCTAGTGCTCACATTGACTTTCACGTTTGGTATAGAGCAGAGCAGGGTGAGCTTCCAACTAGGAACTGGAAGCACAAGGTTTCTTTCGAGAAAACTCATTTTCTTCTATGTGCCATGCCGGCTGTAAGTAAAAGCACGGTAACAACAGTGTTTTGCAGGAAGCTTCGAGGCAGCATGAATCGAGCTTTCAAAACGGAAAAACAAGCCTTGTGCCATCAGTCTCTACTTTCTAGGTTGACACGCAGCATACACGCAGGAGCAGAGCTTCCTGGTTCTACGCAGTGTTCTGGTACTGAAACGGGTGCTGAAGCAAGTCCGCTAGGAGTGTTGAAAAGCTTACTAGCTTGAAACTAAAGCAGAACAACGATGAAGGCCTCATGGAGCTGCTGCACGCCTCTCGTTTTGCAAGGATAATCAGGGCCTTACTTCGAAGCTTGGGCTCACGTTGACTTTGATTTTAGGTATAGCGCAGAGCAGGGTGAGCTTCCAACATGGAACTGGAAACCCAAGGTTTCTTAGGAGAAAACTCATTTTCTTCTCAGAACCATGCCGGCAGTGAGGAAAACCCCGGCAACAACAATGCTTTTCAGGTAGCTTCGAGGCCGCATGAACGGAGCTTTCATAATGGGAAAAGAAGC
This sequence comes from Eubalaena glacialis, assembly GCF_028564815.1. NCBI lineage: Eukaryota > Metazoa > Chordata > Mammalia > Artiodactyla > Balaenidae > Eubalaena > Eubalaena glacialis. The sequence continues at coordinate 50,194,746 of NC_083731.1, forward strand.
CTTATGCCATCAGTCTCTAATTTCTAGGTTGACACGCAGCATACACGCAGGACCAGAGCTTACTGTCTCTACGCAGTGTTCTGGTACCGAAACTGTTGCTTAAGCAAAGTCCCTAGGAACGTTGGAAAGCTTACTACCGTGAAAGTAAAGCAGAACAGCGATGAAGGCCTCATGGAGCTGCTGCTCGCCTCCCGTTTTGCCAGCATAATCAGGGCCTTACTTCGAGGCTAGTGCTCACATTGACTTTCATGTTTGGTATAGAGCAGAGCAGGGTGAGCTTCCAACTAGGAACTGGAAGCACAAGGTTTCTTTCGAGAAAACTCATTTTCTTCTATGAACCATGCCGGCTGTAAGTAAAAGCACGGTAACAACAGTGCTTTTCAGGGAGCGTCGGGGCCGCATCAACGGATCTTTCATTATGGGAAAACAAGCCTTGTGCCATCAGTCTCTACTTTCTAGGTTGACACGCAGCATACACGCAGGAGCAGAGCTTCCTGGTTCTACGCAGTGTTCTGGTACTGAAACGGGTGCTGAAGCAAGTCCGCTAGGAGTGTTGAAAAGCTTACTACCTTGAAACTAAAGCAGAACAACGATGAAGGCCTCATGGAGCTGCTGCACGCCTCTCGATTTGCAAGGATAATCAGGGCCTTACTTCGAAGCTTGGGCTCACGTTGACTTTCACTTTTGGTATAGCGCAGAGCAGGCTGAGCTTCCAACAAGGAACTGGAAACCCAAGGTTTCTTAGGAGAAAACTCATTTTCTTCTCAGAACCATGCCGGCAGTGAGGAAAACCCCGGCAACAACAATGCTTTTCAGGTAGCTTCGAGGCCGCATGAACGGAGCTTTCATAATGGGAAAAGAAGCCTTATGCCATCAGTCTCCAATTTCTAGGTTGACACGCAGCATACACGCAGGACCAGAGCTTACTGTCTCTACGCAGTGTTCTGGTACCGAAACGGTTGCCTAAGCAAAGTCCCTAGGAACGTTGGAAAGCTTACTACCCTGAAACTAAAGCAGAACAGCGATGAAGGCCTCATGGAGCTGCTGCACGCCTCCCGTTTTGCCAGCATAATCAGGGCCTTACTTCGAGGCTAGTGCTCACATTGACTTTCACGTTTGGTATAGAGCAGAGCAGGGTGAGCTTCCAACTAGGAACTGGAAGCACAAGGTTTCTTTCGAGAAAACTCATTTTCTTCTATGTGCCATGCCGGCTGTAAGTAAAAGCACGGTAACAACAGTGTTTTGCAGGAAGCTTCGAGGCAGCATGAATCGAGCTTTCAAAACGGAAAAACAAGCCTTGTGCCATCAGTCTCTACTTTCTAGGTTGACACGCAGCATACACGCAGGAGCAGAGCTTCCTGGTTCTACGCAGTGTTCTGGTACTGAAACGGGTGCTGAAGCAAGTCCGCTAGGAGTGTTGAAAAGCTTACTAGCTTGAAACTAAAGCAGAACAACGATGAAGGCCTCATGGAGCTGCTGCACGCCTCTCGTTTTACAAGGGTAATCAGGGCCTTACTTCGAAGCTTGGGCTCACGTTGACTTTCACTTGAGGTATAGCGCAGAGCAGGGTGAGCTTCCAACAAGGAACTGGAAACCCAAGGTTTTTAGGAGAAAACTCATTTTCTTCTCAGAACCATGCCGGCAATAGGAAAACCCCGGCAACAACAATGCTTTTCAGGTAGCTTCGAGGCCGCATGAACGGAGCTTTCATAATGGGAAAAGAAGCCTTATGCCATCAGTCTCCAATTTCTAGGTTGACACGCAGCATACACGCAGGACCAGAGCTTACTGTCTCTACGCAGTGTTCTGGTACCGAAACGGTTGCTTAAGCAAAGTCCATAGGAGTCTTGGAAAGCTTACTACCGTGAAACTAAAGCAGAACAGCGATGAAGGCCTCATGGAGCTGCTGCACGCCTCCCGTTTTGCCAGCATAATCAGGGCCTTACTTCGAGGCTAGTGCTCACATTGACTTTCACGTTTGGTATAGAGCAGAGCAGGGTGAGCTTCCAACTAGGAACTGGAAGCACAAGGTTTCTTTCGAGAAAACTCATTTTCTTCTATGAACCATGCCGGCTGTAAGTAAAAGCACGGTAACAACAGTGCTTTTCAGGTAGCTTCGGGGCCGCATCAACGGATCTTTCATTATGGGAAAACTAGCCTTGTGCCATCAGTCTCTACTTTCTAGGTTGACACGCAGCATACACGCAGGAGCAGAGCTTCCTGGTTCTACGCAGTGTTCTGGTACTGAAACGGGTGCTGAAGCAAGTCCGCTAGGAGTGTTGAAAAGCTTACTACCTTGAAACTAAAGCAGAACAACGATGAAGGCCTCATGGAGCTGCTGCACGCCTCTCGTTTTGCAAGGATAATCAGGGACTTACTTGAAGCTTGGGCTCACGTTGACTTTCACTTTAGGTATAGCGCAGAGCGGGGTGAGCTTCCAACAAGGAACTGGAAACCCAAGGTTTCTTAGGAGAAAACTCATTTTCTTCTCAGAACCATGCCGGCAGTGAGGAAAACCCCGGCAACAACAATGCTTTTCAGGTAGCTTCGAGGCCGCATGAACGGAGCTTTCATAATGGGAAAAGAAGCCTTATGCCATCAGTCTCCAATTTCTAGGTTGACACGCAGCATACACGCAGGACCAGAGCTTACTGTCTCTACGCAGTGTTCTGATACCGAAACGGTTGCTTCAGCAAAGTCCCTAGGACCGTTGGAAAGCTTACTACCGTGAAACTAAAGCAGAACAGCGATGAAGGCCTCATGGAGCTGCTGCTCGCCTCCCGTTTTGCCAGGATAATCAGGGCCTTACTTCGAGGCTAGTGCTCACATTGACTTTCACGTTTGGTATAGAGTAGAGCAGGGTGAGCTTCCAACTAGGAACTGGAAGCACAAGGTTTCTTTCGAGAAAACTCATTTTCTTCTATGAACCATGCCGGCTGTAAGTAAAAGCACGGTAACAACAGTGCTTTTCAGGGAGCGTCGGGGCCGCATCAACGGATCTTTCATTATGGGAAAACAAGCCTTGTGCCATCAGTCTCTACTTTCTAGGTTGACACGCAGCATACACGCAGGAGCAGAGCTTCCTGGTTCTACGCAGTGTTCTGTTACTGAAACGGGTGCTGAAGCAAGTCCGCTAGGAGTGTTGAAAAGCTTACTACCTTGAAACTAAAGCAGAACAACGATGAAGGCCTCATGGAGCTGCTGCACGCCTCTCGTTTTGCAAGGATAATCAGGGCCTTACTTCGAAGCTTGGGCTCACGTTGACTTTGATTTTAGGTATAGCGCAGAGCAGGGTGAGCTTCCAACATGGAACTGGAAACCCAAGGTTTCTTAGGAGAAAGCTCATTTTCTTCTCAGAACCATGCCGGCAGTGAGGAAAACCCCGGCAACAACAATGCTTTTCAGGTAGCTTCGAGGCCGCATGAACGGAGCTTTCATAATGGGAAAAGAAGCCTTATGCCATCAGTCTCTAATTTCTAGGTTGACACGCAGCATACACGCAGGACCAGAGCTTACTGTCTCTACGCAGTGTTCTGGTACCGAAACGGTTGCTTAAGCAAAGTCCCTAGGAACGTTGGAAAGCTTACTACCGTGAAACTAAAGCAGAACAGCGATGAAGGCCTCATGGAGCTGCTGCTCGCCTCCCGTTTTGCCAGCATAATCAGGGCCTTACTTCGAGGCTAGTGCTCACATTGACTTTTACGTTTGGTATAGAGCAGAGCAGGGTGAGCTTCCAACTAGGAACTGGAAGCACAAGGTTTCTTTCGAGAAAACTCATTTTCTTCTATGAACCATGCCGGCTGTAAGTAAAAGCACGGTAACAACAGTGCTTTTCAGGGAGCTTCGGGGCCGCATCAACGGAGCTTTCATAAGGGAAAACTAGCCTTGTGCCATCAGTCTCTACTTTCTAGGTTGACACGCAGCATACACGCAGGAGCAGAGCTTCCTGGTTCTACGCAGTGTTCTGGTACTGAAACGGGTGCTGAAGCAAGGCCCCTAGGAGTGTTGAAAAGCTTACTACCTTGAAACTAAAGCAGAACAACGATGAAGGCCTCATGGAGCTGCTGCACGCCTCTCGTTTTGCAAGGATAATCAGGGCCTTATTTCGAAGCTTGGGCTCACGTTGACTTTCACTTTAGGTATAGCGCAGAGCAGGCTGAGCTTCCAACAAGGAACTGGAAACCCAAGGTTTCTTAGGAGAAAACTCATTTTCTTCTCAGAACCATGCCGGCAGTGAGGAAAACCCCGGCAACAACAATGCTTTTCAGGTAGCTTCGAGGCCGCATGAACGGAGCTTTCATAATGGGAAAAGAAGCCTTATGCCATCAGTCTCCAATTTCTAGGTTGACACGCAGCATACACGCAGGACCAGAGCTTACTGTCTCTACGCAGTGTTCTGGTACCGAAACGGTTGCTTAAGCAAAGTCCCTAGGAACGTTGGAAAGCTTACTACCGTGAAACTAAAGCAGAACAGCGATGAAGGCCTCATGGAGCTGCTGCTCGCCTCCCGTTTTGCCAGCATAATCAGGGCCTTACTTCGAGGCTAGTGCTCACATTGACTTTCACGTTTGGTATAGAGCAGAGCAGGGTGAGCTTCCAACTAGGAACTGGAAGCACAAGGTTTCTTTCGAGAAAACTCATTTTCTTCTATGAACCATGCCGGCTGTAAGTAAAAGCACGGTAACAACAGTGCTTTTCAGGTAGCTTCGGGGCCGAATCAACGGATCTTTCATTATGGGAAAACTAGCCTTGTGCCATCAGTCTCTACTTTCTAGGTTGACACGCAGCATACACGCAGGAGCAGAGCTTCCTGGTTCTACGCAGTGTTCTGGTACTGAAACGGGTCCTGAAGCAAGGCCCCTAGGAGTGTTGAAAAGCTTACTACCTTGAAACTAAAGCAGAACAACGATGAAGGCCTCATGGAGCTGCTGCACGCCTCTCGTTTTGCAAGGATAATCAGGGCCTTACTTCGAAGCTTGGGCTCACGTTGACTTTCACTTTAGGTATAGCGCAGAGCGGGGTGAGCTTCCAACAAGGAACTGGAAACCCAAGGTTTCTTAGGAGAAAACTCATTTTCTTCTCAGAACCATGCCGGCAGTGAGGAAAACCCCGGCAACAACAATGCTTTTCAGGTAGCTTCGAGGCCGCATGAACGGAGCTTTCATAATGGGAAAAGAAGCCTTATGCCATCAGTCTCCAATTTCTAGGTTGACACGCAGCATACACGCAGGACCAGAGCTTACTGTCTCTACGCAGTGTTCTGGTACCGAAACGGTTGCTTCAGCAAAGCCCCTAGGACCGTTGGAAAGCTTACTACCGTGAAACTAAAGCAGAACAGCGATGAAGGCCTCATGGAGCTGCTGCACGCCTCCCGTTTTGCCAGCATAATCAGGGCCTTACTTCGAGGCTAGTGCTCACATTGACTTTCACGTTTGGTATAGAGCAGAGCAGGGTGAGCTTCCAACTAGGAACTGGAAGCACAAGGTTTCTTTCGAGAAAACTCATTTTCTTCTATGTGCCATGCCGGCTGTAAGTAAAAGCACGGTAACAACAGTGCTTTGCAGGAAGCTTCGGGGCCGCATCAACGGAGCTTTCATAATGGGAAAACTAGCCTTGTGCCATCAGTCTCTACTTTCTAGGTTGACACGCAGCATACACGCAGGAGCAGAGCTTCCTGGTTCTACGCAGTGTTCTGGTACTGAAACGGGTGCTGAAGCAAGTCCGCTAGGAGTGTTGAAAAGCTTACTAGCTTAAAACTAAAGCAGAACAACGATGAAGGCCTCATGGAGCTGCTGCACGCCTCTCGTTTTGCAAGGATAATCAGGGCCTTACTTCGAAGCTTGGGCTCACGTTGACTTTGATTTTAGGTATAGCGCAGAGCACGGTGAGCTTCCAACATGGAACTGGAAACCCAAGGTTTCTTAGGAGAAAACTCATTTTCTTCTCAGAACCATGCCGGCAGTGAGGAAAACCCCGGCAACAACAATGCTTTTCAGGTAGCTTCGAGGCCGCATGAACGGAGCTTTCATAATGGGAAAAGAAGCCTTATGCCATCAGTCTCTAATTTCTAGGTTGACACGCAGCATACACGCAGGACCAGAGCTTACTGTCTCTACGCAGTGTTCTGGTACCGAAACGGTTGCTTAAGCAAAGTCCCTAGGAACGTTGGAAAGCTTACTACCGTGAAACTAAAGCAGAACAGCGATGAAGGCCTCATGGAGCTGCTGCTCGCCTCCCGTTTTGCCAGCATAATCAGGGCCTTACTTCGAGGCTAGTGCTCACATTGACTTTCACGTTTGGTATAGAGCAGAGCAGGGTGAGCTTCCAACTAGGAACTGGAAGCACAAGGTTTCTTTCGAGAAAACTCATTTTCTTCTATGAACCATGCCGGCTGTAAGTAAAAGCACGGTAACAACAGTGCTTTTCAGGGAGCTTCGGGGCCGCATCAACGGAGCTTTCATTATGGGAAAACTAGCCTTGTGCCATCAGTCTCTAATTTCTAGGTTGACACGCAGCATACACGCAGGAGCAGAGCTTCCTGGTTCTACGCAGTGTTCTGGTACTGAAACGGGTGCTGAAGCAAGGCCCCTAGGAGTGTTGAAAAGCTTACTACCTTGAAACTAAAGCAGAACAACGATGAAGGCCTCATGGAGCTGCTGCACGCCTCTCGTTTTACAAGGGTAATCAGGGCCTTACTTCGAAGCTTGGGCTCACGTTGACTTTCACTTGAGGTATAGCGCAGAGCAGGGTGAGCTTCCAACAAGGAACTGGAAACCCAAGGTTTTTAGGAGAAAACTCATTTTCTTCTCAGAACCATGCCGGCAATAGGAAAACCCCGGCAACAACAATGCTTTTCAGGTAGCTTCGAGGCCGCATGAACGGAGCTTTCATAATGGGAAAAGAAGCCTTATGCCATCAGTCTCCAATTTCTAGGTTGACACGCAGCATACACGCAGGACCAGAGCTTACTGTCTCTACGCAGTGTTCTGGTACCGAAACGGTTGCTTAAGCAAAGTCCATAGGAGTCTTGGAAAGCTTACTACCGTGAAACTAAAGCAGAACAGCGATGAAGGCCTCATGGAGCTGCTGCACGCCTCCCGTTTTGCCAGCATAATCAGGGCCTTACTTCGAGGCTAGTGCTCACATTGACTTTCACGTTTGGTATAGAGCAGAGCAGGGTGAGCTTCCAACTAGGAACTGGAAGCACAAGGTTTCTTTCGAGAAAACTCATTTTCTTCTATGAACCATGCCGGCTGTAAGTAAAAGCACGGTAACAACAGTGCTTTTCAGGTAGCTTCGGGGCCGCATCAACGGATCTTTCATTATGGGAAAACTAGCCTTGTGCCATCAGTCTCTACTTTCTAGGTTGACACGCAGCATACACGCAGGAGCAGAGCTTCCTGGTTCTACGCAGTGTTCTGGTACTGAAACGGGTGCTGAAGCAAGTCCGCTAGGAGTGTTGAAAAGCTTACTACCTTGAAACTAAAGCAGAACAACGATGAAGGCCTCATGGAGCTGCTGCACGCCTCTCGTTTTGCAAGGATAATCAGGGACTTACTTGAAGCTTGGGCTCACGTTGACTTTCACTTTAGGTATAGCGCAGAGCGGGGTGAGCTTCCAACAAGGAACTGGAAACCCAAGGTTTCTTAGGAGAAAACTCATTTTCTTCTCAGAACCATGCCGGCAGTGAGGAAAACCCCGGCAACAACAATGCTTTTCAGGTAGCTTCGAGGCCGCATGAACGGAGCTTTCATAATGGGAAAAGAAGCCTTATGCCATCAGTCTCCAATTTCTAGGTTGACACGCAGCATACACGCAGGACCAGAGCTTACTGTCTCTACGCAGTGTTCTGGTACCGAAACGGTTGCTTAAGCAAAGTCCCGAGGAACGTTGGAAAGCTTACTACCGTGAAACTAAAGCAGAACAGCGATGAAGGCCTCATGGAGCTGCTGCTCGCCTCCCGTTTTGCCAGCATAATCAGGGCCTTACTTCGAGGCTAGTGCTCACATTGACTTTCACGTTTGGTATAGAGCAGAGCAGGGTGAGCTTCCAACTAGGAACTGGAAGCACAAGGTTTCTTTCGAGAAAACTCATTTTCTTCTATGAACCATGCCGGCTGTAAGTAAAAGCACGGTAACAACAGTGCTTTTCAGGGAGCTTCGGGGCCGCATCAACGGATCTTTCATTATGGGAAAACTAGCCTTGTGCCATCAGTCTCTAATTTCTAGGTTGACACGCAGCATACACGCAGGAGCAGAGCTTCCTGGTTCTACGCAGTGTTCTGGTACTGAAACGGGTGCTGAAGCAAGGCCCCTAGGAGTGTTGAAAAGCTTACTACCTTGAAACTAAAGCAGAACAACGATGAAGGCCTCATGGAGCTGCTGCACGCCTCTCGTTTTGCAAGGGTAATCAGGGCCTTACTTCGAAGCTTGGGCTCACGTTGACTTTCACTTGAGGTATAGCGCAGAGCAGGGTGAGCTTCCAACAAGGAACTGGAAACCCAAGGTTTTTAGGAGAAAACTCATTTTCTTCTCAGAACCATGCCGGCAATAGGAAAACCCCGGCAACAACAATGCTTTTCAGGTAGCTTCGAGGCCGCATGAACGGAGCTTTCATAATGGGAAAAGAAGCCTTATGCCATCAGTCTCCAATTTCTAGGTTGACACGCAGCATACACGCAGGACCAGAGCTTACTGTCTCTACGCAGTGTTCTGGTACCGAAACGGTTGCTTAAGCAAAGTCCCTAGGAGTCTTGGAAAGCTTACTACCGTGAAACTAAAGCAGAACAGCGATGAAGGCCTCATGGAGCTGCTGCACGCCTCCCGTTTTGCCAGCATAATCAGGGCCTTACTTCGAGGCTAGTGCTCACATTGACTTTCACGTTTGGTATAGAGCAGAGCAGGGTGAGCTTCCAACTAGGAACTGGAAGCACAAGGTTTCTTTCGAGAAAACTCATTTTCTTCTATGAACCATGCCGGCTGTAAGTAAAAGCACGGTAACAACAGTGCTTTTCAGGTAGCTTCGGGGCCGCATCAACGGATCTTTCATTATGGGAAAACTAGCCTTGTGCCATCAGTCTCTACTTTCTAGGTTGACACGCAGCGTACACGCAGGAGCAGAGCTTCCTGGTTCTACGCAGTGTTCTGGTACTGAAACGGGTCCTGAAGCAAGGCCCCTAGGAGTGTTGAAAAGCTTACTACCTTGAAACTAAAGCAGAACAACGATGAAGGCCTCATGGAGCTGCTGCACGCCTCTCGTTTTGCAAGGATAATCAGGGACTTACTTCGAAGCTTGGGCTCACGTTGACTTTCACTTTAGGTATAGCGCAGAGCGGGGTGAGCTTCCAACAAGGAACTGGAAACCCAAGGTTTCTTAGGAGAAAACTCATTTTCTTCTCAGAACCATGCCGGCAGTGAGGAAAACCCCGGCAACAACAATGCTTTTCAGGTAGCTTCGAGGCCGCATGAACGGAGCTTTCATAATGGGAAAAGAAGCCTTATGCCATCAGTCTCCAATTTCTAGGTTGACACGCAGCATACACGCAGGACCAGAGCTTACTGTCTCTACGCAGTGTTCTGATACCGAAACGGTTGCTTCAGCAAAGTCCCTAGGACCGTTGGAAAGCTTACTACCGTGAAACTAAAGCAGAACAGCGATGAAGGCCTCATGGAGCTGCTGCTCGCCTCCCGTTTTGCCAGCATAATCAGGGCCTTACTTCGAGGCTAGTGCTCACATTGACTTTCACGTTTGGTATAGAGTAGAGCAGGGTGAGCTTCCAACTAGGAACTGGAAGCACAAGGTTTCTTTCGAGAAAACTCATTTTCTTCTATGAACCATGCCGGCTGTAAGTAAAAGCACGGTAACAACAGTGCTTTTCAGGGAGCGTCGGGGCCGCATCAACGGATCTTTCATTATGGGAAAACAAGCCTTGTGCCATCAGTCTCTACTTTCTAGGTTGACACGCAGCATACACGCAGGAGCAGAGCTTCCTGGTTCTACGCAGTGTTCTGGTACTGAAACGGGTGCTGAAGCAAGTCCGCTAGGAGTGTTGAAAAGCTTACTACCTTGAAACTAAAGCAGAACAACGATGAAGGCCTCATGGAGCTGCTGCACGCCTCTCGTTTTGCAAGGATAATCAGGGCCTTACTTCGAAGCTTGGGCTCACGTTGACTTTAATTTTAGGTATAGCGCAGAGCAGGGTGAGCTTCCAACAAGGAACTGGAAACCCAAGGTTTCTTAGGAGAAAGCTCATTTTCTTCTCAGAACCATGCCGGCAGTGAGGAAAACCCCGGCAACAACAATGCTTTTCAGGTAGCTTCGAGGCCGCATGAACGGAGCTTTCATAATGGGAAAAGAAGCCTTATGCCATCAGTCTCTAATTTCTAGGTTGACACGCAGCATACACGCAGGACCAGAGCTTACTGTCTCTACGCAGTGTTCTGGTACCGAAACGGTTGCTTAAGCAAAGTCCCTAGGAACGTTGGAAAGCTTACTACCGTGAAACTAAAGCAGAACAGCGATGAAGGCCTCATGGAGCTGCTGCTCGCCTCCCGTTTTGCCAGCATAATCAGGGCCTTACTTCGAGGCTAGTGCTCACATTGACTTTTACGTTTGGTATAGAGCAGAGCAGGGTGAGCTTCCAACTAGGAACTGGAAGCACAAGGTTTCTTTCGAGAAAACTCATTTTCTTCTATGAACCATGCCGGCTGTAAGTAAAAGCACGGTAACAACAGTGCTTTTCAGGGAGCTTCGGGGCCGCATCAACGGAGCTTTCATTATGGGAAAACTAGCCTGGTGCCATCAGTCTCTAATTTCTAGGTTGACACGCAGCATACACGCAGGAGCAGAGCTTCCTGGTTCTACGCAGTGTTCTGGTACTGAAACGGGTCCTGAAGCAAGGCCCCTAGGAGTGTTGAAAAGCTTACTACCTTGAAACTAAAGCAGAACAACGATGAAGGCCTCATGGAGCTGCTGCACGCCTCTCGTTTTACAAGGGTAATCAGGGCCTTACTTCGAAGCTTGGGCTCACGTTGACTTTCACTTGAGGTATAGCGCAGAGCAGGGTGAGCTTCCAACAAGGAACTGGAAACCCAAGGTTTTTAGGAGAAAACTCATTTTCTTCTCAGAACCATGCCGGCAATAGGAAAACCCCGGCAACAACAATGCTTTTCAGGTAGCTTCGAGGCCGCATGAACGGAGCTTTCATAATGGGAAAAGAAGCCTTATGCCATCAGTCTCCAATTTCTAGGTTGACACGCAGCATACACGCAGGACCAGAGCTTACTGTCTCTACGCAGTGTTCTGGTACCGAAACGGTTGCTTAAGCAAAGTCCCTAGGAGTCTTGGAAAGCTTACTACCGTGAAACTAAAGCAGAACAGCGATGAAGGCCTCATGGAGCTGCTGCACGCCTCCCGTTTTGCCAGCATAATCAGGGCCTTACTTCGAGGCTAGTGCTCACATTGACTTTCACGTTTGGTATAGAGCAGAGCAGGGTGAGCTTCCAACTAGGAACTGGAAGCACAAGGTTTCTTTCGAGAAAACTCATTTTCTTCTATGAACCATGCCGGCTGTAAGTAAAAGCACGGTAACAACAGTGCTTTTCAGGTAGCTTCGGGGCCGCATCAACGGATCTTTCATTATGGGAAAACTAGCCTTGTGCCATCAGTCTCTACTTTCTAGGTTGACACGCAGCATACACGCAGGAGCAGAGCTTCCTGGTTCTACGCAGTGTTCTGGTACTGAAACGGGTCCTGAAGCAAGGCCCCTAGGAGTGTTGAAAAGCTTACTACCTTGAAACTAAAGCAGAACAACGATGAAGGCCTCATGGAGCTGCTGCACGCCTCTCGTTTTGCAAGGATAATCAGGGACTTACTTCGAAGCTTGGGCTCACGTTGACTTTCACTTTAGGTATAGCGCAGAGCGGGGTGAGCTTCCAACAAGGAACTGGAAACCCAAGGTTTCTTAGGAGAAAACTCATTTTCTTCTCAGAACCATGCCGGCAGTGAGGAAAACCCCGGCAACAACAATGCTTTTCAGGTAGCTTCGAGGCCGCATGAACGGAGCTTTCATAATGGGAAAAGAAGCCTTATGCCATCAGTCTCCAATTTCTAGGTTGACACGCAGCATACACGCAGGACCAGAGCTTACTGTCTCTACGCAGTGTTCTGATACCGAAACGGTTGCTTCAGCAAAGTCCCTAGGACCGTTGGAAAGCTTACTACCGTGAAACTAAAGCAGAACAGCGATGAAGGCCTCATGGAGCTGCTGCTCGCCTCCCGTTTTGCCAGCATAATCAGGGCCTTACTTCGAGGCTAGTGCTCACATTGACTTTCACGTTTGGTATAGAGTAGAGCAGGGTGAGCTTCCAACTAGGAACTGGAAGCACAAGGTTTCTTTCGAGAAAACTCATTTTCTTCTATGAACCATGCCGGCTGTAAGTAAAAGCACGGTAACAACAGTGCTTTTCAGGGAGCGTCGGGGCCGCATCAACGGATCTTTCATTATGGGAAAACAAGCCTTGTGCCATCAGTCTCTACTTTCTAGGTTGACACGCAGCATACACGCAGGAGCAGAGCTTCCTGGTTCTACGCAGTGTTCTGGTACTGAAACGGGTGCTGAACCAAGTCCGCTAGGAGTGTTGAAAAGCTTACTACCTTGAAACTAAAGCAGAACAACGATGAAGGCCTCATGGAGCTGCTGCACGCCTCTCGTTTTGCAAGGATAATCAGGGCCTTACTTCGAAGCTTGGGCTCACGTTGACTTTGATTTTAGGTATAGCGCAGAGCAGGGTGAGCTTCCAACAAGGAACTGGAAACCCAAGGTTTCTTAGGAGAAAGCTCATTTTCTTCTCAGAACCATGCCGGCAGTGAGGAAAACCCCGGCAACAACAATGCTTTTCAGGTAGCTTCGAGGCCGCATGAACGGAGCTTTCATAATGGGAAAAGAAGCCTTATGCCATCAGTCTCTAATTTCTAGGTTGACACGCAGCATACACGCAGGACCAGAGCTTACTGTCTCTACGCAGTGTTCTGGTACCGAAACGGTTGCTTAAGCAAAGTCCCTAGGAACGTTGGAAAGCTTACTACCGTGAAACTAAAGCAGAACAGCGATGAAGGCCTCATGGAGCTGCTGCTCGCCTCCCGTTTTGCCAGCATAATCAGGGCCTTACTTCGAGGCTAGTGCTCACATTGACTTTTACGTTTGGTATAGAGCAGAGCAGGGTGAGCTTCCAACTAGGAACTGGAAGCACAAGGTTTCTTTCGAGAAAACTCATTTTCTTCTATGAACCATGCCGGCTGTAAGTAAAAGCACGGTAACAACAGTGCTTTTCAGGGAGCTTCGGGGCCGCATCAACGGAGCTTTCATTATGGGAAAACTAGCCTGGTGCCATCAGTCTCTAATTTCTAGGTTGACACGCAGCATACACGCAGGAGCAGAGCTTCCTGGTTCTACGCAGTGTTCTGGTACTGAAACGGGTCCTGAAGCAAGGCCCCTAGGAGTGTTGAAAAGCTTACTACCTTGAAACTAAAGCAGAACAACGATGAAGGCCTCATGGAGCTGCTGCACGCCTCTCGTTTTACAAGGGTAATCAGGGCCTTACTTCGAAGCTTGGGCTCACGTTGACTTTCACTTGAGGTATAGCGCAGAGCAGGGTGAGCTTCCAACAAGGAACTGGAAACCCAAGGTTTTTAGGAGAAAACTCATTTTCTTCTCAGAACCATGCCGGCAGTGAGGAAAACCCCGGCAACAACAATGCTTTTCAGGTAGCTTCGAGGCCGCATGAACGGAGCTTTCATAATGGGAAAAGAAGCCTTATGCCATCAGTCTCCAATTTCTAGGTTGACACGCAGCATACACGCAGGACCAGAGCTTACTGTCTCTACGCAGTGTTCTGGTACCGAAACGGTTGCTTAAGCAAAGTCCCTAGGAGTCTTGGAAAGCTTACTACCGTGAAACTAAAGCAGAACAGCGATGAAGGCCTCATGGAGCTGCTGCACGCCTCCCGTTTTGCCAGCATAATCAGGGCCTTACTTCGAGGCTAGTGCTCACATTGACTTTCACGTTTGGTATAGAGCAGAGCAGGGTGAGCTTCCAACTAGGAACTGGAAGCACAAGGTTTCTTTCGAGAAAACTCATTTTCTTCTATGAACCATGCCGGCTGTAAGTAAAAGCACGGTAACAACAGTGCTTTTCAGGTAGCTTCGGGGCCGCATCAACGGATCTTTCATTATGGGAAAACTAGCCTTGTGCCATCAGTCTCTACTTTCTAGGTTGACACGCAGCATACACGCAGGAGCAGAGCTTCCTGGTTCTACGCAGTGTTCTGGTACTGAAACCGGTCCTGAAGCAAGGCCCCTAGGAGTGTTGAAAAGCTTACTACCTTGAAACTAAAGCAGAACAACGATGAAGGCCTCATGGAGCTGCTGCACGCCTCTCGTTTTGCAAGGATAATCAGGGCCTTACTTCGAAGCTTGGGCTCACGTTGACTTTCACTTTAGGTATAGCGCAGAGCAGGGTGAGCTTCCAACAAGGAACTGGAAACCCAAGGTTTCTTAGGAGAAAACTCATTTTTTCTCAGAACCATGCCGGCAGTGAGGAAAACCCCGGCAACAACAATGCTTTTCAGGTAGCTTCGAGGCCGCATGAACGGAGCTTTCATAATGGGAAAAGAAGCCTTATGCCATCAGTCTCTAATTTCTAGGTTGACACGCAGCATACACGCAGGACCAGAGCTTACTGTCTCTACGCAGTGTTCTGGTACCGAAACGGTTGCTTAAGCAAAGTCCCTAGGAACGTTGGAAAGCTTACTACCGTGAAACTAAAGCAGAACAGCGATGAAGGCCTCATGGAGCTGCTGCTCGCCTCCCGTTTTGCCAGCATAATCAGGGCCTTACTTCGAGGCTAGTGCTCACATTGACTTTCACGTTTGGTATAGAGCAGAGCAGGGTGAGCTTCCAACTAGGAACTGGAAGCACAAGGTTTCTTTCGAGAAAACTCATTTTCTTCTATGAACCATGCCGGCTGTAAGTAAAAGCACGGTAACAACAGTGCTTTTCAGGGAGCTTCGGGGCCGCATCAACGGATCTTTCATTATGGGAAAACAAGCCTTGTGCCATCAGTCTCTACTTTCTAGGTTGACACGCAGCATACACGCAGGAGCAGAGCTTCCTGGTTCTACGCAGTGTTCTGGTACTGAAACGGGTGCTGAAGCAAGGCCCCTAGGAGTGTTGAAAAGCTTACTACCTTGAAACTAAAGCAGAACAACGATGAAGGCCTCATGGAGCTGCTGCACGCCTCTCGTTTTACAAGGGTAATCAGGGCCTTACTTCGAAGCTTGGGCTCACGTTGACTTTCACTTGAGGTATAGCGCAGAGCAGGGTGAGCTTCCAACAAGGAACTGGAAACCCAAGGTTTTTAGGAGAAAACTCATTTTCTTCTCAGAACCATGCCGGCAATAGGAAAACCCCGGCAACAACAATGCTTTTCAGGTAGCTTCGAGGCCGCATGAACGGAGCTTTCATAATGGGAAAAGAAGCCTTATGCCATCAGTCTCCAATTTCTAGGTTGACACGCAGCATACACGCAGGACCAGAGCTTACTGTCTCTACGCAGTGTTCTGGTACCGAAACGGTTGCTTAAGCAAAGTCCCTAGGAGTCTTGGAAAGCTTACTACCGTGAAACTAAAGCAGAACAGCGATGAAGGCCTCATGGAGCTGCTGCACGCCTCCCGTTTTGCCAGCATAATCAGGGCCTTACTTCGAGGCTAGTGCTCACATTGACTTTCACGTTTGGTATAGAGCAGAGCAGGGTGAGCTTCCAACTAGGAACTGGAAGCACAAGGTTTCTTTCGAGAAAACTCATTTTCTTCTATGAACCATGCCGGCTGTAAGTAAAAGCACGGTAACAACAGTGCTTTTCAGGTAGCTTCGGGGCCGCATCAACGGATCTTTCATTATGGGAAAACTAGCCTTGTGCCATCAGTCTCTACTTTCTAGGTTGACACGCAGCATACACGCAGGAGCAGAGCTTCCTGGTTCTACGCAGTGTTCTGGTACTGAAACGGGTCCTGAAGCAAGGCCCCTAGGAGTGTTGAAAAGCTTACTACCTTGAAACTAAAGCAGAACAACGATGAAGGCCTCATGGAGCTGCTGCACGCCTCTCGTTTTGCAAGGATAATCAGGGACTTACTTCGAAGCTTGGGCTCACGTTGACTTTCACTTTAGGTATAGCGCAGAGCGGGGTGAGCTTCCAACAAGGAACTGGAAACCCAAGGTTTCTTAGGAGAAAGCTCATTTTCTTCTCAGAACCATGCCGGCAGTGAGGAAAACCCCGGCAACAACAATGCTTTTCAGGTAGCTTCGAGGCCGCATGAACGGAGCTTTCATAATGGGAAAAGAAGCCTTATGCCATCAGTCTCTAATTTCTAGGTTGACACGCAGCATACACGCAGGACCAGAGCTTACTGTCTCTACGCAGTGTTCTGGTACCGAAACGGTTGCTTAAGCAAAGTCCCTAGGAACGTTGGAAAGCTTACTACCGTGAAACTAAAGCAGAACAGCGATGAAGGCCTCATGGAGCTGCTGCTCGCCTCCCGTTTTGCCAGCATAATCAGGGCCTTACTTCGAGGCTAGTGCTCACATTGACTTTTACGTTTGGTATAGAGCAGAGCAGGGTGAGCTTCCAACTAGGAACTGGAAGCACAAGGTTTCTTTCGAGAAAACTCATTTTCTTCTATGAACCATGCCGGCTGTAAGTAAAAGCACGGTAACAACAGTGCTTTTCAGGGAGCTTCGGGGCCGCATCAACGGAGCTTTCATTATGGGAAAACTAGCCTGGTGCCATCAGTCTCTAATTTCTAGGTTGACACGCAGCATACACGCAGGAGCAGAGCTTCCTGGTTCTACGCAGTGTTCTGGTACTGAAACGGGTCCTGAAGCAAGGCCCCTAGGAGTGTTGAAAAGCTTACTACCTTGAAACTAAAGCAGAACAACGATGAAGGCCTCATGGAGCTGCTGCACGCCTCTCGTTTTACAAGGGTAATCAGGGCCTTACTTCGAAGCTTGGGCTCACGTTGACTTTCACTTGAGGTATAGCGCAGAGCAGGGTGAGCTTCCAACAAGGAACTGGAAACCCAAGGTTTTTAGGAGAAAACTCATTTTCTTCTCAGAACCATGCCGGCAATAGGAAAACCCCGGCAACAACAATGCTTTTCAGGTAGCTTCGAGGCCGCATGAACGGAGCTTTCATAATGGGAAAAGAAGCCTTATGCCATCAGTCTCCAATTTCTAGGTTGACACGCAGCATACACGCAGGACCAGAGCTTACTGTCTCTACGCAGTGTTCTGGTACCGAAACGGTTGCTTAAGCAAAGTCCCTAGGAGTCTTGGAAAGCTTACTACCGTGAAACTAAAGCAGAACAGCGATGAAGGCCTCATGGAGCTGCTGCACGCCTCCCGTTTTGCCAGCATAATCAGGGCCTTACTTCGAGGCTAGTGCTCACATTGACTTTCACGTTTGGTATAGAGCAGAGCAGGGTGAGCTTCCAACTAGGAACTGGAAGCACAAGGTTTCTTTCGAGAAAACTCATTTTCTTCTATGAACCATGCCGGCTGTAAGTAAAAGCACGGTAACAACAGTGCTTTTCAGGTAGCTTCGGGGCCGCATCAACGGATCTTTCATTATGGGAAAACTAGCCTTGTGCCATCAGTCTCTACTTTCTAGGTTGACACGCAGCATACACGCAGGAGCAGAGCTTCCTGGTTCTACGCAGTGTTCTGGTACTGAAACGGGTCCTGAAGCAAGGCCCCTAGGAGTGTTGAAAAGCTTACTACCTTGAAACTAAAGCAGAACAACGATGAAGGCCTCATGGAGCTGCTGCACGCCTCTCGTTTTGCAAGGATAATCAGGGACTTACTTCGAAGCTTGGGCTCACGTTGACTTTCACTTTAGGTATAGCGCAGAGCGGGGTGAGCTTCCAACAAGGAACTGGAAACCCAAGGTTTCTTAGGAGAAAACTCATTTTCTTCTCAGAACCATGCCGGCAGTGAGGAAAACCCCGGCAACAACAATGCTTTTCAGGTAGCTTCGAGGCCGCATGAACGGAGCTTTCATAATGGGAAAAGAAGCCTTATGCCATCAGTCTCCAATTTCTAGGTTGACACGCAGCATACACGCAGGACCAGAGCTTACTGTCTCTACGCAGTGTTCTGATACCGAAACGGTTGCTTCAGCAAAGTCCCTAGGACCGTTGGAAAGCTTACTACCGTGAAACTAAAGCAGAACAGCGATGAAGGCCTCATGGAGCTGCTGCTCGCCTCCCGTTTTGCCAGCATAATCAGGGCCTTACTTCGAGGCTAGTGCTCACATTGACTTTCACGTTTGGTATAGAGTAGAGCAGGGTGAGCTTCCAACTAGGAACTGGAAGCACAAGGTTTCTTTCGAGAAAACTCATTTTCTTCTATGAACCATGCCGGCTGTAAGTAAAAGCACGGTAACAACAGTGCTTTTCAGGGAGCGTCGGGGCCGCATCAACGGATCTTTCATTATGGGAAAACAAGCCTTGTGCCATCAGTCTCTACTTTCTAGGTTGACACGCAGCATACACGCAGGAGCAGAGCTTCCTGGTTCTACGCAGTGTTCTGGTACTGAAACGGGTGCTGAAGCAAGTCCGCTAGGAGTGTTGAAAAGCTTACTACCTTGAAACTAAAGCAGAACAACGATGAAGGCCTCATGGAGCTGCTGCACGCCTCTCGTTTTGCAAGGATAATCAGGGCCTTACTTCGAAGCTTGGGCTCACGTTGACTTTGATTTTAGGTATAGCGCAGAGCAGGGTGAGCTTCCAACAAGGAACTGGAAACCCAAGGTTTCTTAGGAGAAAGCTCATTTTCTTCTCAGAACCATGCCGGCAGTGAGGAAAACCCCGGCAACAACAATGCTTTTCAGGTAGCTTCGAGGCCGCATGAACGGAGCTTTCATAATGGGAAAAGAAGCCTTATGCCATCAGTCTCTAATTTCTAGGTTGACACGCAGCATACACGCAGGACCAGAGCTTACTGTCTCTACGCAGTGTTCTGGTACCGAAACGGTTGCTTAAGCAAAGTCCCTAGGAACGTTGGAAAGCTTACTACCGTGAAACTAAAGCAGAACAGCGATGAAGGCCTCATGGAGCTGCTGCTCGCCTCCCGTTTTGCCAGCATAATCAGGGCCTTACTTCGAGGCTAGTGCTCACATTGACTTTTACGTTTGGTATAGAGCAGAGCAGGGTGAGCTTCCAACTAGGAACTGGAAGCACAAGGTTTCTTTCGAGAAAACTCATTTTCTTCTATGAACCATGCCGGCTGTAAGTAAAAGCACGGTAACAACAGTGCTTTTCAGGGAGCTTCGGGGCCGCATCAACGGAGCTTTCATTATGGGAAAACTAGCCTGGTGCCATCAGTCTCTAATTTCTAGGTTGACACGCAGCATACACGCAGGAGCAGAGCTTCCTGGTTCTACGCAGTGTTCTGGTACTGAAACGGGTCCTGAAGCAAGGCCCCTAGGAGTGTTGAAAAGCTTACTACCTTGAAACTAAAGCAGAACAACGATGAAGGCCTCATGGAGCTGCTGCACGCCTCTCGTTTTACAAGGGTAATCAGGGCCTTACTTCGAAGCTTGGGCTCACGTTGACTTTCACTTTAGCTATAGCGCAGAGCAGGGTGAGCTTCCAACAAGGAACTGGAAACCCAAGGTTTTTAGGAGAAAACTCATTTTCTTCTCAGAACCATGCCGGCAGTGAGGAAAACCCCGGCAACAACAATGCTTTTCAGGTAGCTTCGAGGCCGCATGAACGGAGCTTTCATAATGGGAAAAGAAGCCTTATGCCATCAGTCTCCAATTTCTAGGTTGACACGCAGCATACACGCAGGACCAGAGCTTACTGTCTCTACGCAGTGTTCTGGTACCGAAACGGTTGCTTAAGCAAAGTCCCTAGGAGTCTTGGAAAGCTTACTACCGTGAAACTAAAGCAGAACAGCGATGAAGGCCTCATGGAGCTGCTGCACGCCTCCCGTTTTGCCAGCATAATCAGGGCCTTACTTCGAGGCTAGTGCTCACATTGACTTTCACGTTTGGTATAGAGCAGAGCAGGGTGAGCTTCCAACTAGGAACTGGAAGCACAAGGTTTCTTTCGAGAAAACTCATTTTCTTCTATGAACCATGCCGGCTGTAAGTAAAAGCACGGTAACAACAGTGCTTTTCAGGGAGCTTCGGGGCCGCATCAAAGGATCTTTCATTATGGGAAAACTAGCCTTGTGCCATCAGTCTCTACTTTCTAGGTTGACACGCAGCATACACGCAGGAGCAGAGCTTCCTGGTTCTACGCAGTGTTCTGGTACTGAAACGGGTCCTGAAGCAAGGCCCCTAGGAGTGTTGAAAAGCTTACTACCTTGAAACTAAAGCAGAACGATGAAGGCCTCATGGAGCTGCTGCACGCCTCTCGTTTTGCAAGGATAATCAGGGACTTACTTCGAAGCTTGGGCTCACGTTGACTTTCACTTTAGGTATAGCGCAGAGCGTGGTGAGCTTCCAACAAGGAACTGGAAACCCAAGGTTTCTTAGGAGAAAACTCATTTTCTTCTCAGAACCATGCCGGCAGTGAGGAAAACCCCGGCAACAACAATGCTTTTCAGGTAGCTTCGAGGCCGCATGAACGGAGCTTTCATAATGGGAAAAGAAGCCTTATGCCATCAGTCTCCAATTTCTAGGTTGACACGCAGCATACACGCAGGACCAGAGCTTACTGTCTCTACGCAGTGTTCTGATACCGAAACGGTTGCTTCAGCAAAGTCCCTAGGACCGTTGGAAAGCTTACTACCGTGAAACTAAAGCAGAACAGCGATGAAGGCCTCATGGAGCTGCTGCTCGCCTCCCGTTTTGCCAGCATAATCAGGGCCTTACTTCGAGGCTAGTGCTCACATTGACTTTCACGTTTGGTATAGAGTAGAGCAGGGTGAGCTTCCAACTAGGAACTGGAAGCACAAGGTTTCTTTCGAGAAAACTCATTTTCTTCTATGAACCATGCCGGCTGTAAGTAAAAGCACGGTAACAACAGTGCTTTTCAGGGAGCGTCGGGGCCGCATCAACGGATCTTTCATTATGGGAAAACAAGCCTTGTGCCATCAGTCTCTACTTTCTAGGTTGACACGCAGCATACACGCAGGAGCAGAGCTTCCTGGTTCTACGCAGTGTTCTGGTACTGAAACGGGTGCTGAAGCAAGTCCGCTAGGAGTGTTGAAAAGCTTACTACCTTGAAACTAAAGCAGAACAACGATGAAGGCCTCATGGAGCTGCTGCACGCCTCTCGTTTTGCAAGGATAATCAGGGCCTTACTTCGAAGCTTGGGCTCACGTTGACTTTGATTTTAGGTATAGCGCAGAGCAGGGTGAGCTTCCAACATGGAACTGGAAACCCAAGGTTTCTTAGGAGAAAGCTCATTTTCTTCTCAGAACCATGCCGGCAGTGAGGAAAACCCCGGCAACAACAATGCTTTTCAGGTAGCTTCGAGGCCGCATGAACGGAGCTTTCATAATGGGAAAAGAAGCCTTATGCCATCAGTCTCTAATTTCTAGGTTGACACGCAGCATACACGCAGGACCAGAGCTTACTGTCTCTACGCAGTGTTCTGGTACCGAAACGGTTGCTTAAGCAAAGTCCCGAGGAACGTTGGAAAGCTTACTACCGTGAAACTAAAGCAGAACAGCGATGAAGGCCTCATGGAGCTGCTGCTCGCCTCCCGTTTTGCCAGCATAATCAGGGCCTTACTTCGAGGCTAGTGCTCACATTGACTTTTACGTTTGGTATAGAGCAGAGCAGGGTGAGCTTCCAACTAGGAACTGGAAGCACAAGGTTTCTTTCGAGAAAACTCATTTTCTTCTATGAACCATGCCGGCTGTAAGTAAAAGCACGGTAACAACAGTGCTTTTCAGGGAGCTTCGGGGCCGCATCAACGGAGCTTTCATTATGGGAAAACTAGCCTGGTGCCATCAGTCTCTAATTTCTAGGTTGACACGCAGCATACACGCAGGAGCAGAGCTTCCTGGTTCTACGCAGTGTTCTGGTACTGAAACGGGTCCTGAAGCAAGGCCCCTAGGAGTGTTGAAAAGCTTACTACCTTGAAACTAAAGCAGAACAACGATGAAGGCCTCATGGAGCTGCTGCACGCCTCTCGTTTTACAAGGGTAATCAGGGCCTTACTTCGAAGCTTGGGCTCACGTTGACTTTCATTTTAGGTATAGCGCAGAGCAGGGTGAGCTTCCAACAAGGAACTGGAAACCCAAGGTTTTTAGGAGAAAACTCATTTTCTTCTCAGAACCATGCCGGCAGTGAGGAAAACCCCGGCAACAACAATGCTTTTCAGGTAGCTTCGAGGCCGCATGAACGGAGCTTTCATAATGGGAAAAGAAGCCTTATGCCATCAGTCTCCAATTTCTAGGTTGACACGCAGCATACACGCAGGACCAGAGCTTACTGTCTCTACGCAGTGTTCTGGTACCGAAACGGTTGCTTAAGCAAAGTCCCTAGGAGTCTTGGAAAGCTTACTACCGTGAAACTAAAGCAGAACAGCGATGAAGGCCTCATGGAGCTGCTGCACGCCTCCCGTTTTGCCAGCATAATCAGGGCCTTACTTCGAGGCTAGTGCTCACATTGACTTTCACGTTTGGTATAGAGCAGAGCAGGGTGAGCTTCCAACTAGGAACTGGAAGCACAAGGTTTCTTTCGAGAAAACTCATTTTCTTGTATGAACCATGCCGGCTGTAAGTAAAAGCACGGTAACAACAGTGCTTTTCAGGTAGCTTCGGGGCCGCATCAACGGATCTTTCATTATGGGAAAACTAGCCTTGTGCCATCAGTCTCTACTTTCTAGGTTGACACGCAGCATACACGCAGGAGCAGAGCTTCCTGGTTCTACGCAGTGTTCTGGTACTGAAACCGGTCCTGAAGCAAGGCCCCTAGGAGTGTTGAAAAGCTTACTACCTTGAAACTAAAGCAGAACAACGATGAAGGCCTCATGGAGCTGCTGCACGCCTCTCGTTTTGCAAGGATAATCAGGGCCTTACTTCGAAGCTTGGGCTCACGTTGACTTTCACTTTAGGTATAGCGCAGAGCAGGGTGAGCTTCCAACAAGGAACTGGAAACCCAAGGTTTCTTAGGAGAAAACTCATTTTTTCTCAGAACCATGCCGGCAGTGAGGAAAACCCCGGCAACAACAATGCTTTTCAGGTAGCTTCGAGGCCGCATGAACGGAGCTTTCATAATGGGAAAAGAAGCCTTATGCCATCAGTCTCTAATTTCTAGGTTGACACGCAGCATACACGCAGGACCAGAGCTTACTGTCTCTACGCAGTGTTCTGGTACCGAAACGGTTGCTTAAGCAAAGTCCCTAGGAACGTTGGAAAGCTTACTACCGTGAAACTAAAGCAGAACAGCGATGAAGGCCTCATGGAGCTGCTGCTCGCCTCCCGTTTTGCCAGCATAATCAGGGCCTTACTTCGAGGCTAGTGCTCACATTGACTTTCACGTTTGGTATAGAGCAGAGCAGGGTGAGCTTCCAACTAGGAACTGGAAGCACAAGGTTTCTTTCGAGAAAACTCATTTTCTTCTATGAACCATGCCGGCTGTAAGTAAAAGCACGGTAACAACAGTGCTTTTCAGGGAGCTTCGGGGCCGCATCAACGGATCTTTCATTATGGGAAAACTAGTCTTGTGCCATCAGTCTCTAATTTCTAGGTTGACACGCAGCATACACGCAGGAGCAGAGCTTCCTGGTTCTACGCAGTGTTCTGGTACTGAAACGGGTGCTGAAGCAAGGCCCCTAGGAGTGTTGAAAAGCTTACTACCTTGAAACTAAAGCAGAACAACGATGAAGGCCTCATGGAGCTGCTGCACGCCTCTCGTTTTACAAGGGTAATCAGGGCCTTACTTCGAAGCTTGGGCTCACGTTGACTTTCACTTGAGGTATAGCGCAGAGCAGGGTGAGCTTCCAACAAGGAACTGGAAACCCAAGGTTTTTAGGAGAAAACTCATTTTCTTCTCAGAACCATGCCGGCAATAGGAAAACCCCGGCAACAACAATGCTTTTCAGGTAGCTTCGAGGCCGCATGAACGGAGCTTTCATAATGGGAAAAGAAGCCTTATGCCATCAGTCTCCAATTTCTAGGTTGACACGCAGCATACACGCAGGACCAGAGCTTACTGTCTCTACGCAGTGTTCTGGTACCGAAACGGTTGCTTAAGCAAAGTCCCTAGGAGTCTTGGAAAGCTTACTACCGTGAAACTAAAGCAGAACAGCGATGAAGGCCTCATGGAGCTGCTGCACGCCTCCCGTTTTGCCAGCATAATCAGGGCCTTACTTCGAGGCTAGTGCTCACATTGACTTTCACGTTTGGTATAGAGCAGAGCAGGGTGAGCTTCCAACTAGGAACTGGAAGCACAAGGTTTCTTTCGAGAAAACTCATTTTCTTCTATGAACCATGCCGGCTGTAAGTAAAAGCACGGTAACAACAGTGCTTTTCAGGTAGCTTCGGGGCCGCATCAACGGATCTTTCATTATGGGAAAACTAGCCTTGTGCCATCAGTCTCTACTTTCTAGGTTGACACGCAGCATACACGCAGGAGCAGAGCTTCCTGGTTCTACGCAGTGTTCTGGTACTGAAACGGGTCCTGAAGCAAGGCCCCTAGGAGTGTTGAAAAGCTTACTACCTTGAAACTAAAGCAGAACAACGATGAAGGCCTCATGGAGCTGCTGCACGCCTCTCGTTTTGCAAGGATAATCAGGGACTTACTTCGAAGCTTGGGCTCACGTTGACTTTCACTTTAGGTATAGCGCAGAGCGGGGTGAGCTTCCAACAAGGAACTGGAAACCCAAGGTTTCTTAGGAGAAAACTCATTTTCTTCTCAGAACCATGCCGGCAGTGAGGAAAACCCCGGCAACAACAATGCTTTTCAGGTAGCTTCGAGGCCGCATGAACGGAGCTTTCATAATGGGAAAAGAAGCCTTATGCCATCAGTCTCTAATTTCTAGGTTGACACGCAGCATACACGCAGGACCAGAGCTTACTGTCTCTACGCAGTGTTCTGGTACCGAAACGGTTGCTTAAGCAAAGTCCCGAGGAACGTTGGAAAGCTTACTACCGTGAAACTAAAGCAGAACAGCGATGAAGGCCTCATGGAGCTGCTGCTCGCCTCCCGTTTTGCCAGCATAATCAGGGCCTTACTTCGAGGCTAGTGCTCACATTGACTTTTACGTTTGGTATAGAGCAGAGCAGGGTGAGCTTCCAACTAGGAACTGGAAGCACAAGGTTTCTTTCGAGAAAACTCATTTTCTTCTATGAACCATGCCGGCTGTAAGTAAAAGCACGGTAACAACAGTGCTTTTCAGGGAGCTTCGGGGCCGCATCAACGGAGCTTTCATTATGGGAAAACTAGCCTTGTGCCATCAGTCTCTAATTTCTAGGTTGACACGCAGCATACACGCAGGAGCAGAGCTTCCTGGTTCTACGCAGTGTTCTGGTACTGAAACGGGTCCTGAAGCAAGGCCCCTAGGAGTGTTGAAAAGCTTACTACCTTGAAACTAAAGCAGAACAACGATGAAGGCCTCATGGAGCTGCTGCACGCCTCTCGTTTTACAAGGGTAATCAGGGCCTTACTTCGAAGCTTGGGCTCACGTTGACTTTCATTTTAGGTATAGCGCAGAGCAGGGTGAGCTTCCAACAAGGAACTGGAAACCCAAGGTTTTTAGGAGAAAACTCATTTTCTTCTCAGAACCATGCCGGCAGTGAGGAAAACCCCGGCAACAACAATGCTTTTCAGGTAGCTTCGAGGCCGCATGAACGGAGCTTTCATAATGGGAAAAGAAGCCTTATGCCATCAGTCTCCAATTTCTAGGTTGACACGCAGCATACACGCAGGACCAGAGCTTACTGTCTCTACGCAGTGTTCTGGTACCGAAACGGTTGCTTAAGCAAAGTCCCTAGGAGTCTTGGAAAGCTTACTACCGTGAAACTAAAGCAGAACAGCGATGAAGGCCTCATGGAGCTGCTGCACGCCTCCCGTTTTGCCAGCATAATCAGGGCCTTACTTCGAGGCTAGTGCTCACATTGACTTTCACGTTTGGTATAGAGCAGAGCAGGGTGAGTTTCCAACTAGGAACTGGAAGCACAAGGTTTCTTTCGAGAAAACTCATTTTCTTGTATGAACCATGCCGGCTGTAAGTAAAAGCACGGTAACAACAGTGCTTTTCAGGTAGCTTCGGGGCCGCATCAACGGATCTTTCATTATGGGAAAACTAGCCTTGTGCCATCAGTCTCTACTTTCTAGGTTGACACGCAGCATACACGCAGGAGCAGAGCTTCCTGGTTCTACGCAGTGTTCTGGTACTGAAACCGGTCCTGAAGCAAGGCCCCTAGGAGTGTTGAAAAGCTTACTACCTTGAAACTAAAGCAGAACAACGATGAAGGCCTCATGGAGCTGCTGCACGCCTCTCGTTTTGCAAGGATAATCAGGGCCTTACTTCGAAGCTTGGGCTCACGTTGACTTTCACTTTAGGTATAGCGCAGAGCAGGGTGAGCTTCCAACAAGGAACTGGAAACCCAAGGTTTCTTAGGAGAAAACTCATTTTTTCTCAGAACCATGCCGGCAGTGAGGAAAACCCCGGCAACAACAATGCTTTTCAGGTAGCTTCGAGGCCGCATGAACGGAGCTTTCATAATGGGAAAAGAAGCCTTATGCCATCAGTCTCTAATTTCTAGGTTGACACGCAGCATACACGCAGGACCAGAGCTTACTGTCTCTACGCAGTGTTCTGGTACCGAAACGGTTGCTTAAGCAAAGTCCCTAGGAACGTTGGAAAGCTTACTACCGTGAAACTAAAGCAGAACAGCGATGAAGGCCTCATGGAGCTGCTGCTCGCCTCCCGTTTTGCCAGCATAATCAGGGCCTTACTTCGAGGCTAGTGCTCACATTGACTTTCACGTTTGGTATAGAGCAGAGCAGGGTGAGCTTCCAACTAGGAACTGGAAGCACAAGGTTTCTTTCGAGAAAACTCATTTTCTTCTATGAACCATGCCGGCTGTAAGTAAAAGCACGGTAACAACAGTGCTTTTCAGGGAGCTTCGGGGCCGCATCAACGGATCTTTCATTATGGGAAAACTAGCCTTGTGCCATCAGTCTCTAATTTCTAGGTTGACACGCAGCATACACGCAGGAGCAGAGCTTCCTGGTTCTACGCAGTGTTCTGGTACTGAAACGGGTGCTGAAGCAAGGCCCCTAGGAGTGTTGAAAAGCTTACTACCTTGAAACTAAAGCAGAACAACGATGAAGGCCTCATGGAGCTGCTGCACGCCTCTCGTTTTACAAGGGTAATCAGGGCCTTACTTCGAAGCTTGGGCTCACGTTGACTTTCACTTGAGGTATAGCGCAGAGCAGGGTGAGCTTCCAACAAGGAACTGGAAACCCAAGGTTTTTAGGAGAAAACTCATTTTCTTCTCAGAACCATGCCGGCAGTGAGGAAAACCCCGGCAACAACAATGCTTTTCAGGTAGCTTCGAGGCCGCATGAACGGAGCTTTCATAATGGGAAAAGAAGCCTTATGCCATCAGTCTCCAATTTCTAGGTTGACACGCAGCATACACGCAGGACCAGAGCTTACTGTCTCTACGCAGTGTTCTGGTACCGAAACGGTTGCTTAAGCAAAGTCCCTAGGAGTCTTGGAAAGCTTACTACCGTGAAACTAAAGCAGAACAGCGATGAAGGCCTCATGGAGCTGCTGCACGCCTCCCGTTTTGCCAGCATAATCAGGGCCTTACTTCGAGGCTAGTGCTCACATTGACTTTCACGTTTGGTATAGAGCAGAGCAGGGTGAGCTTCCAACTAGGAACTGGAAGCACAAGGTTTCTTTCGAGAAAACTCATTTTCTTCTATGTGCCATGCCGGCTGTAAGTAAAAGCACGGTAACAACAGTGTTTTGCAGGAAGCTTCGAGGCAGCATGAATCGAGCTTTCAAAACGGAAAAACAAGCCTTGTGCCATTAGTCTCTAATTTCTAGGTTGACACGCAGCATACACGCAGGAACAGAACTTCCTGGTTCTACGCAGTGTTCTGGTACTGAAACGGGTGCTGAAGCAAGTCCGCTAGGAGTGTTGAAAAGCTTACTACCTTGAAACTAAAGCAGAACAACGATGAAGGCCTCATGGAGCTGCTGCACGCCTCTCGTTTTGCAAGGATAATCAGGGCCTTACTTCGAAGCTTGGGCTCACGTTGACTTTCACTTTAGGTATAGCGCAGAGCAGGCTGAGCTTCCAACATGGAACTGGAAACCCAAGGTTTCTTAGGAGAAAACTCAGTGTCTGCTCAGAACCATGCCGGCAGTGAGGAAAACCCCGGCAACAACAATGCTTTTCAGGTAGCTTCGAGGCCGCATGAAAGGAGCTTTCATAATGGGAAAAGAAGCCTTATGCCATCAGTCTCCAATTTCTAGGTTGACACGCAGCATACACGCAGGACCAGAGCTTACTGTCTCTACGCAGTGTTCTGGTACCCAAACGGTTGCCTAAGCAAAGTCCCTAGGAGTCTTGGAAAGCTTACTACCGTGAAACTAAAGCAGAACAGCGATGAAGGCCTCATGGAGCTGCTGCACGCCTCCCGTTTTGCCAGCATAATCAGGGCCTTACTTCGAGGCTAGTGCTCACATTGACTTTCACGTTTGGTATAGAGCAGAGCAGGGTGAGCTTCCAACTAGGAACTGGAAGCACAAGGTTTCTTTCGAGAAAACTCATTTTCTTCTATGTGCCATGCCGGCTGTAAGTAAAAGCACGGTAACAACAGTGCTTTTCAGGTAGCTTCGGGGCCGCATCAATGGATCTTTCATTATGGGAAAACTAGCCTTGTGCCATCAGTCCCTACTTTCTAGGTTGACACGCAGCATACACGCAGGAGCAGAGCTTCCTGGTTCTACGCAGTGTTCTGGTACTGAAACGCGTCCTGAAGCAAGGCCCCTAGGAGTGTTGAAAAGCTTACTACCTTGAAACTAAAGCAGAACAACGATGAAGGCCTCATGGAGCTGCTGCACGCCTCTCGTTTTGCAAGGATAATCAGGGCCTTACTTCGAAGCTTGGGCTCACGTTGACTTTCACTTTAGGTATAGCGCAGAGCAGGGTGAGCTTCCAACTAGGAACTGGAAGCACAAGGTTTCTTTCGAGAAAACTCATTTTCTTTTATGAACCATGCCGGCTGTAAGTAAAAGCACGGTAACAACAGTGCTTTTCAGGGAGCGTCGGGGCCGCATCAACGGATCTTTCATTATGGGAAAACAAGCCTTGTGCCATCAGTCTCTACTTTGTAGGTTGACACGCAGCATACACGCAGGAGCAGAGCTTCCTGGTTCTACGCAGTGTTCTGGTACTGAAACGGGTGCTGAAGCAAGTCCGCTAGGAGTGTTGAAAAGCTTACTACCTTGAAACTAAAGCAGAACAACGATGAAGGCCTCATGGAGCTGCTGCACGCCTCTCGTTTTGCAAGGATAATCAGGGCCTTACTTCGAAGCTTGGGCTCACGTTGACTTTCACTTTAGGTATAGCGCAGAGCAGGGTGAGCTTCCAACAAGGAACTGGAAACCCAAGGTTTTTAGGAGAAAACTCATTTTCTTCTCAGAACCATGCCGGCAGTGAGGAAAACCCCGGCAACAACAATGCTTTTCAGGTAGCTTCGAGGCCGCATGAACGGAGCTTTCATAATGGGAAAAGAAGCCTTATGCCATCAGTCTCCAATTTCTAGGTTGACACGCAGCATACACGCAGGACCAGAGCTTACTGTCTCTACGCAGTGTTCTGGTACCGAAACGGTTGCTTAAGCAAAGTCCCTAGGAGTCTTGGAAAGCTTACTACCGTGAAACTAAAGCAGAACAGCGATGAAGGCCTCATGGAGCTGCTGCACGCCTCCTGTTTTGCCAGCATAATCAGGGCCTTACTTCGAGGCTAGTGCTCACATTGACTTTCACGTTTGGTATAGAGCAGAGCAGGGTGAGCTTCCAACTAGGAACTGGAAGCACAAGGTTTCTTTCGAGAAAACTCATTTTCTTCTATGAACCATGCCGGCTGTAAGTAAAAGCACGGTAACAACAGTGCTTTTCAGGTAGCTTCGGGGCCGCATCAACGGATCTTTCATTATGGGAAAACTAGCCTTGTGCCATCAGTCTCTACTTTCTAGGTTGACACGCAGCATACACGCAGGAGCAGAGCTTCCTGGTTCTACGCAGTGTTCTGGTACTGAAACGGGTCCTGAAGCAAGGCCCCTAGGAGTGTTGAAAAGCTTACTACCTTGAAACTAAAGCAGAACAACGATGAAGGCCTCATGGAGCTGCTGCACGCCTCTCGTTTTGCAAGGATAATCAGGGCCTTACTTCGAAGCTTGGGCTCACGTTGACTTTCACTTTAGGTATAGCGCAGAGCAGGCTGAGCTTCCAACAAGGAACTGGAAACCCAAGGTTTCTTAGGAGAAAACTCATTTTCTTCTCAGAACCATGCCGGCAGTGAGGAAAACCCCGGCAACAACAATGCTTTTCAGGTAGCTTCGAGGCCGCATGAACGGAGCTTTCATAATGGGAAAAGAAGCCTTATGCCATCAGTCTCCAATTTCTAGGTTGACACGCAGCATACACGCAGGACCAGAGCTTACTGTCTCTACGCAGTGTTCTGGTACCGAAACGGTTGCTTCAGCAAAGTCCCTAGGACCGTTGGAAAGCTTACTACCGTGAAACTAAAGCAGAACAGCGATGAAGGCCTCATGGAGCTGCTGCACGCCTCCCGTTTTGCCAGCATAATCAGGGCCTTACTTCGAGGCTAGTGCTCACATTGACTTTCACGTTTGGTATAGAGCAGAGCAGGGTGAGCTTCCAACTAGGAACTGGAAGCACAAGGTTTCTTTCGAGAAAACTCATTTTCTTCTATGTGCCATGCCGGCTGTAAGTAAAAGCACGGTAACAACAGTGCTTTGCAGGAAGCTTCGGGGCCGCATCAACGGAGCTTTCATAATGGGAAAACTAGCCTTGTGCCATCAGTCTCTACTTTCTAGGTTGACACGCAGCATACACGCAGGAGCAGAGCTTCCTGGTTCTACGCAGTGTTCTGGTACTGAAACGGGTGCTGAAGCAAGGCCCCTAGGAGTGTTGAAAAGCTTACTACCTTGAAACTAAAGCAGAACAACGATGAAGGCCTCATGGAGCTGCTGCACGCCTCTCGTTTTGCAAGGATAATCAGGGCCTTACTTCGAAGCTTGGGCTCACGTTGACTTTCACTTTAGGTATAGCGCAGAGCAGGGTGAGCTTCCAACAAGGAACTGGAAACCCAAGGTTTCTTAGGAGAAAACTCATTTTCTTCTCAGAACCATGCCGGCAGTGAGGAAAACCCCGGCAACAACAATGCTTTTCAGGTAGCTTCGAGGCCGCATGAACGGAGCTTTCATAATGGGAAAAGAAGCCTTATGCCATCAGTCTCCAATTTCTAGGTTGACACGCAGCATACACGCAGGACCAGAGCTTACTGTCTCTACGCAGTGTTCTGGTACCGAAACGGTTGCTTAAGCAAAGTCCCTAGGAGTCTTGGAAAGCTTACTACCGTGAAACTAAAGCAGAACAGCGATGAAGGCCTCATGGAGCTGCTGCACGCCTCCCGTTTTGCCAGCATAATCAGGGCCTTACTTCGAGGCTAGTGCTCACATTGACTTTCACGTTTGGTATAGAGCAGAGCAGGGTGAGCTTCCAACTAGGAACTGGAAGCACAAGGTTTCTTTCGAGAAAACTCATTTTCTTCTATGTGCCATGCCGGCTGTAAGTAAAAGCACGGTAACAACAGTGTTTTGCAGGAAGCTTCGAGGCAGCATGAATCGAGCTTTCAAAACGGAAAAACAAGCCTTGTGCCATTAGTCTCTAATTTCTAGGTTGACACGCAGCATACACGCAGGAGCAGAGCTTCCTGGTTCTACGCAGTGTTCTGGTACTGAAACGGGTGCTGAAGCAAGTCCGCTAGGAGTGTTGAAAAGCTTACTACCTTGAAACTAAAGCAGAACAACGATGAAGGCCTCATGGAGCTGCTGCACGCCTCTCGTTTTGCAAGGATAATCAGGGCCTTACTTCGAAGCTTGGGCTCACGTTGACTTTCACTTTAGGTATAGCGCAGAGCAGGCTGAGCTTCCAACAAGGAACTGGAAACCCAAGGTTTCTTAGGAGAAAACTCATTTTCTTCTCAGAACCATGCCGGCAGTGAGGAAAACCCCGGCAACAACAATGCTTTTCAGGTAGCTTCGAGGCCGCATGAACGGAGCTTTCATAATGGGAAAAGAAGCCTTATGCCATCAGTCTCCAATTTCTAGGTTGACACGCAGCATACACGCAGGACCAGAGCTTACTGTCTCTACGCAGTGTTCTGGTACCGAAACGGTTGCTTAAGCAAAGTCCCTAGGAACGTTGGAAAGCTTACTACCGTGAAACTAAAGCAGAACAGCGATGAAGGCCTCATGGAGCTGCTGCTCGCCTCCCGTTTTGCCAGCATAATCAGGGCCTTACTTCGAGGCTAGTGCTCACATTGACTTTCACGTTTGGTATAGAGCAGAGCAGGGTGAGCTTCCAACTAGGAACTGGAAGCACAAGGTTTCTTTCGAGAAAACTCATTTTCTTCTATGAACCATGCCGGCTGTAAGTAAAAGCACGGTAACAACAGTGCTTTTCAGGGAGCTTCGGGGCCGCATCAACGGATCTTTCATTATGGGAAAACTAGCCTTGTGCCATCAGTCTCTACTTTCTAGGTTGACACGCAGCATACACGCAGGAGCAGAGCTTCCTGGTTCTACGCAGTGTTCTGGTACTGAAACGCGTCCTGAAGCAAGGCCCCTAGGAGTGTTGAAAAGCTTACTACCTTAAAACTAAAGCAGAACAACGATGAAGGCCTCATGGAGCTGCTGCACGCCTCTCGTTTTGCAAGGATAATCAGGGCCTTACTTCGAAGCTTGGGCTCACGTTGACTTTCACTTTAGGTATAGCGCAGAGCAGGGTGAGCTTCCAACTAGGAACTGGAAGCACAAGGTTTCTTTCGAGAAAACTCATTTTCTTTTATGAACCATGCCGGCTGTAAGTAAAAGCACGGTAACAACAGTGCTTTTCAGGGAGCGTCGGGGCCGCATCAACGGATCTTTCATTATGGGAAAACAAGCCTTGTGCCATCAGTCTCTACTTTGTAGGTTGACACGCAGCATACACGCAGGAGCAGAGCTTCCTGGTTCTACGCAGTGTTCTGGTACTGAAACGGGTGCTGAAGCAAGTCCGCTAGGAGTGTTGAAAAGCTTACTACCTTGAAACTAAAGCAGAACAACGATGAAGGCCTCATGGAGCTGCTGCACGCCTCTCGTTTTGCAAGGATAATCAGGGCCTTACTTCGAAGCTTGGGCTCACGTTGACTTTGATTTTAGGTATAGCGCAGAGCAGGGTGAGCTTCCAACATGGAACTGGAAACCCAAGGTTTCTTAGGAGAAAGCTCATTTTCTTCTCAGAACCATGCCGGCAGTGAGGAAAACCCCGGCAACAACAATGCTTTTCAGGTAGCTTCGAGGCCGCATGAACGGAGCTTTCATAATGGGAAAAGAAGCCTTATGCCATCAGTCTCTAATTTCTAGGTTGACACGCAGCATACACGCAGGACCAGAGCTTACTGTCTCTACGCAGTGTTCTGGTACCGAAACGGTTGCCTAAGCAAAGTCCCTAGGAACGTTGGAAAGCTTACTACCGTGAAACTAAAGCAGAACAGCGATGAAGGCCTCAGGGAGCTGCTGCACGCCTCCCGTTTTGCCAGCATAATCAGGGCCTTACTTCGAGGCTAGTGCTCACATTGACTTTCACGTTTGGTATAGAGCAGAGCAGGGTGAGCTTCCAACTAGGAACTGGAAGCACAAGGTTTCTTTCGAGAAAACTCATTTTCTTCTATGTGCCATGCCGGCTGTAAGTAAAAGCACGGTAACAACAGTGCTTTTCAGGGAGCTTCGGGGCCGCATCAACGGAGCTTTCATTATGGGAAAACTAGCCTTGTGCCATCAGTCTCTAATTTCTAGGTTGACACGCAGCATACACGCAGGAGCAGAGCTTCCTGGTTCTACGCAGTGTTCTGGTACTGAATCGGGTCCTGAAGCAAGGCCCCTAGGAGTGTTGAAAAGCTTACTACCTTGAAACTAAAGCAGAACAACGATGAAGGCCTCATGGAGCTGCTGCACGCCTCTCGTTTTACAAGGGTAATCAGGGCCTTACTTCGAAGCTTGGGCTCACGTTGACTTTCACTTTAGGTATAGCGCAGAGCAGGGTGAGCTTCCAACAAGGAACTGGAAACCCAAGGTTTTTAGGAGAAAACTCATTTTCTTCTCAGAACCATGCCGGCAGTGAGGAAAACCCCGGCAACAACAATGCTTTTCAGGTAGCTTCGAGGCCGCATGAACGGAGCTTTCATAATGGGAAAAGAAGCCTTATGCCATCAGTCTCCAATTTCTAGGTTGACACGCAGCATACACGCAGGACCAGAGCTTACTGTCTCTACGCAGTGTTCTGGTACCGAAACGGTTGCTTAAGCAAAGTCCCTAGGAGTCTTGGAAAGCTTACTACCGTGAAACTAAAGCAGAACAGCGATGAAGGCCTCATGGAGCTGCTGCACGCCTCCTGTTTTGCCAGCATAATCAGGGCCTTACTTCGAGGCTAGTGCTCACATTGACTTTCACGTTTGGTATAGAGCAGAGCAGGGTGAGCTTCCAACTAGGAACTGGAAGCACAAGGTTTCTTTCGAGAAAACTCATTTTCTTCTATGAACCATGCCGGCTGTAAGTAAAAGCACGGTAACAACAGTGCTTTTCAGGTAGCTTCGGGGCCGCATCAACGGATCTTTCATTATGGGAAAACTAGCCTTGTGCCATCAGTCTCTACTTTCTAGGTTGACACGCAGCATACACGCAGGAGCAGAGCTTCCTGGTTCTACGCAGTGTTCTGGTACTGAAACGGGTCCTGAAGCAAGGCCCCTAGGAGTGTTGAAAAGCTTACTACCTTGAAACTAAAGCAGAACAACGATGAAGGCCTCATGGAGCTGCTGCACGCCTCTCGTTTTGCAAGGATAATCAGGGCCTTACTTCGAAGCTTGGGCTCACGTTGACTTTCACTTTAGGTATAGCGCAGAGCAGGCTGAGCTTCCAACAAGGAACTGGAAACCCAAGGTTTCTTAGGAGAAAACTCATTTTCTTCTCAGAACCATGCCGGCAGTGAGGAAAACCCCGGCAACAACAATGCTTTTCAGGTAGCTTCGAGGCCGCATGAACGGAGCTTTCATAATGGGAAAAGAAGCCTTATGCCATCAGTCTCCAATTTCTAGGTTGACACGCAGCATACACGCAGGACCAGAGCTTACTGTCTCTACGCAGTGTTCTGGTACCGAAACGGTTGCTTCAGCAAAGTCCCTAGGACCGTTGGAAAGCTTACTACCGTGAAACTAAAGCAGAACAGCGATGAAGGCCTCATGGAGCTGCTGCACGCCTCCCGTTTTGCCAGCATAATCAGGGCCTTACTTCGAGGCTAGTGCTCACATTGACTTTCACGTTTGGTATAGAGCAGAGCAGGGTGAGCTTCCAACTAGGAACTGGAAGCACAAGGTTTCTTTCGAGAAAACTCATTTTCTTCTATGTGCCATGCCGGCTGTAAGTAAAAGCACGGTAACAACAGTGCTTTGCAGGAAGCTTCGGGGCCGCATCAACGGAGCTTTCATAATGGGAAAACTAGCCTTGTGCCATCAGTCTCTACTTTCTAGGTTGACACGCAGCATACACGCAGGAGCAGAGCTTCCTGGTTCTACGCAGTGTTCTGGTACTGAAACGGGTGCTGAAGCAAGGCCCCTAGGAGTGTTGAAAAGCTTACTACCTTGAAACTAAAGCAGAACAACGATGAAGGCCTCATGGAGCTGCTGCACGCCTCTCGTTTTGCAAGGATAATCAGGGCCTTACTTCGAAGCTTGGGCTCACGTTGACTTTCACTTTAGGTATAGCGCAGAGCAGGGTGAGCTTCCAACAAGGAACTGGAAACCCAAGGTTTCTTAGGAGAAAACTCATTTTCTTCTCAGAACCATGCCGGCAGTGAGGAAAACCCCGGCAACAACAATGCTTTTCAGGTAGCTTCGAGGCCGCATGAACGGAGCTTTCATAATGGGAAAAGAAGCCTTATGCCATCAGTCTCCAATTTCTAGGTTGACACGCAGCATACACGCAGGACCAGAGCTTACTGTCTCTACGCAGTGTTCTGGTACCGAAACGGTTGCTTAAGCAAAGTCCCTAGGAACGTTGGAAAGCTTACTACCGTGAAACTAAAGCAGAACAGCGATGAAGGCCTCATGGAGCTGCTGCTCGCCTCCCGTTTTGCCAGCATAATCAGGGCCTTACTTCGAGGCTAGTGCTCACATTGACTTTCACGTTTGGTATAGAGCAGAGCAGGGTGAGCTTCCAACTAGGAACTGGAAGCACAAGGTTTCTTTCGAGAAAACTCATTTTCTTCTATGAACCATGCCGGCTGTAAGTAAAAGCACGGTAACAACAGTGCTTTTCAGGGAGCTTCGGGGCCGCATCAACGGATCTTTCATTATGGGAAAACTAGCCTTGTGCCATCAGTCTCTACTTTCTAGGTTGACACGCAGCATACACGCAGGAGCAGAGCTTCCTGGTTCTACGCAGTGTTCTGGTACTGAAACGCGTCCTGAAGCAAGGCCCCTAGGAGTGTTGAAAAGCTTACTACCTTGAAACTAAAGCAGAACAACGATGAAGGCCTCATGGAGCTGCTGCACGCCTCTCGTTTTGCAAGGATAATCAGGGCCTTACTTCGAAGCTTGGGCTCACGTTGACTTTCACTTTAGGTATAGCGCAGAGCAGGGTGAGCTTCCAACTAGGAACTGGAAGCACAAGGTTTCTTTCGAGAAAACTCATTTTCTTTTATGAACCATGCCGGCTGTAAGTAAAAGCACGGTAACAACAGTGCTTTTCAGGGAGCGTCGGGGCCGCATCAACGGATCTTTCATTATGGGAAAACAAGCCTTGTGCCATCAGTCTCTACTTTGTAGGTTGACACGCAGCATACACGCAGGAGGAGAGCTTCCTGGTTCTACGCAGTGTTCTGGTACTGAAACGGGTGCTGAAGCAAGTCCGCTAGGAGTGTTGAAAAGCTTACTACCTTGAAACTAAAGCAGAACAACGATGAAGGCCTCATGGAGCTGCTGCACGCCTCTCGTTTTGCAAGGATAATCAGGGCCTTACTTCGAAGCTTGGGCTCACGTTGACTTTGATTTTAGGTATAGCGCAGAGCAGGGTGAGCTTCCAACATGGAACTGGAAACCCAAGGTTTCTTAGGAGAAAGCTCATTTTCTTCTCAGAACCATGCCGGCAGTGAGGAAAACCCCGGCAACAACAATGCTTTTCAGGTAGCTTCGAGGCCGCATGAACGGAGCTTTCATAATGGGAAAAGAAGCCTTATGCCATCAGTCTCTAATTTCTAGGTTGACACGCAGCATACACGCAGGACCAGAGCTTACTGTCTCTACGCAGTGTTCTGGTACCGAAACGGTTGCCTAAGCAAAGTCCCTAGGAACGTTGGAAAGCTTACTACCGTGAAACTAAAGCAGAACAGCGATGAAGGCCTCAGGGAGCTGCTGCACGCCTCCCGTTTTGCCAGCATAATCAGGGCCTTACTTCGAGGCTAGTGCTCACATTGACTTTCACGTTTGGTATAGAGCAGAGCAGGGTGAGCTTCCAACTAGGAACTGGAAGCACAAGGTTTCTTTCGAGAAAACTCATTTTCTTCTATGTGCCATGCCGGCTGTAAGTAAAAGCACGGTAACAACAGTGCTTTTCAGGGAGCTTCGGGGCCGCATCAACGGAGCTTTCATTATGGGAAAACTAGCCTTGTGCCATCAGTCTCTAATTTCTAGGTTGACACGCAGCATACACGCAGGAGCAGAGCTTCCTGGTTCTACGCAGTGTTCTGGTACTGAATCGGGTCCTGAAGCAAGGCCCCTAGGAGTGTTGAAAAGCTTACTACCTTGAAACTAAAGCAGAACAACGATGAAGGCCTCATGGAGCTGCTGCACGCCTCTCGTTTTACAAGGGTAATCAGGGCCTTACTTCGAAGCTTGGGCTCACGTTGACTTTCACTTTAGGTATAGCGCAGAGCAGGGTGAGCTTCCAACAAGGAACTGGACACCCAAGGTTTTTAGGAGAAAACTCATTTTCTTCTCAGAACCATGCCGGCAGTGAGGAAAACCCCGGCAACAACAATGCTTTTCAGGTAGCTTCGAGGCCGCATGAACGGAGCTTTCATAATGGGAAAAGAAGCCTTATGCCATCAGTCTCCAATTTCTAGGTTGACACGCAGCATACACGCAGGACCAGAGCTTACTGTCTCTACGCAGTGTTCTGGTACCGAAACGGTTGCTTAAGCAAAGTCCCTAGGAGTCTTGGAAAGCTTACTACCGTGAAACTAAAGCAGAACAGCGATGAAGACCTCATGGAGCTGCTGCACGCCTCCTGTTTTGCCAGCATAATCAGGGCCTTACTTCGAGGCTAGTGCTCACATTGACTTTCACGTTTGGTATAGAGCAGAGCAGGGTGAGCTTCCAACTAGGAACTGGAAGCACAAGGTTTCTTTCGAGAAAACTCATTTTCTTCTATGAACCATGCCGGCTGTAAGTAAAAGCACGGTAACAACAGTGCTTTTCAGGTAGCTTCGGGGCCGAATCAACGGATCTTTCATTATGGGAAAACTAGCCTTGTGCCATCAGTCTCTACTTTCTAGGTTGACACGCAGCATACACGCAGGAGCAGAGCTTCCTGGTTCTACGCAGTGTTCTGGTACTGAAACGGGTCCTGAAGCAAGGCCCCTAGGAGTGTTGAAAAGCTTACTACCTTGAAACTAAAGCAGAACAACGATGAAGGCCTCATGGAGCTGCTGCACGCCTCTCGTTTTGCAAGGATAATCAGGGCCTTACTTCGAAGCTTGGGCTCACGTTGACTTTCACTTTAGGTATAGCGCAGAGCAGGCTGAGCTTCCAACAAGGAACTGGAAACCCAAGGTTTCTTAGGAGAAAACTCATTTTCTTCTCAGAACCATGCCGGCAGTGAGGAAAACCCCGGCAACAACAATGCTTTTCAGGTAGCTTCGAGGCCGCATGAACGGAGCTTTCATAATGGGAAAAGAAGCCTTATGCCATCAGTCTCCAATTTCTAGGTTGACACGCAGCATACACGCAGGACCAGAGCTTACTGTCTCTACGCAGTGTTCTGGTACCGAAACGGTTGCTTCAGCAAAGTCCCTAGGACCGTTGGAAAGCTTACTACCGTGAAACTAAAGCAGAACAGCGATGAAGGCCTCATGGAGCTGCTGCACGCCTCCCGTTTTGCCAGCATAATCAGGGCCTTACTTCGAGGCTAGTGCTCACATTGACTTTCACGTTTGGTATAGAGCAGAGCAGGGTGAGCTTCCAACTAGGAACTGGAAGCACAAGGTTTCTTTCGAGAAAACTCATTTTCTTCTATGTGCCATGCCGGCTGTAAGTAAAAGCACGGTAACAACAGTGCTTTGCAGGAAGCTTCGGGGCCGCATCAACGGAGCTTTCATAATGGGAAAACTAGCCTTGTGCCATCAGTCTCTACTTTCTAGGTTGACACGCAGCATACACGCAGGAGCAGAGCTTCCTGGTTCTACGCAGTGTTCTGGTACTGAAACGGGTGCTGAAGCAAGGCCCCTAGGAGTGTTGAAAAGCTTACTACCTTGAAACTAAAGCAGAACAACGATGAAGGCCTCATGGAGCTGCTGCACGCCTCTCGTTTTGCAAGGATAATCAGGGCCTTACTTCGAAGCTTGGGCTCACGTTGACTTTCACTTTAGGTATAGCGCAGAGCAGGGTGAGCTTCCAACAAGGAACTGGAAACCCAAGGTTTCTTAGGAGAAAACTCATTTTCTTCTCAGAACCATGCCGGCAGTGAGGAAAACCCCGGCAACAACAATGCTTTTCAGGTAGCTTCGAGGCCGCATGAACGGAGCTTTCATAATGGGAAAAGAAGCCTTATGCCATCAGTCTCCAATTTCTAGGTTGACACGCAGCATACACGCAGGACCAGAGCTTACTGTCTCTACGCAGTGTTCTGGTACCGAAACGGTTGCTTAAGCAAAGTCCCTAGGAGTCTTGGAAAGCTTACTACCGTGAAACTAAAGCAGAACAGCGATGAAGGCCTCATGGAGCTGCTGCACGCCTCCCGTTTTGCCAGCATAATCAGGGCCTTACTTCGAGGCTAGTGCTCACATTGACTTTCACGTTTGGTATAGAGCAGAGCAGGGTGAGCTTCCAACTAGGAACTGGAAGCACAAGGTTTCTTTCGAGAAAACTCATTTTCTTCTATGTGCCATGCCGGCTGTAAGTAAAAGCACGGTAACAACAGTGTTTTGCAGGAAGCTTCGAGGCAGCATGAATCGAGCTTTCAAAACGGAAAAACAAGCCTTGTGCCATTAGTCTCTAATTTCTAGGTTGACACGCAGCATACACGCAGGAGCAGAGCTTCCTGGTTCTACGCAGTGTTCTGGTACTGAAACGGGTGCTGAAGCAAGTCCGCTAGGAGTGTTGAAAAGCTTACTACCTTGAAACTAAAGCAGAACAACGATGAAGGCCTCATGGAGCTGCTGCACGCCTCTCGTTTTGCAAGGATAATCAGGGCCTTACTTCGAAGCTTGGGCTCACGTTGACTTTCACTTTAGGTATAGCGCAGAGCAGGCTGAGCTTCCAACAAGGAACTGGAAACCCAAGGTTTCTTAGGAGAAAACTCATTTTCTTCTCAGAACCATGCCGGCAGTGAGGAAAACCCCGGCAACAACAATGCTTTTCAGGTAGCTTCGAGGCCGCATGAACGGAGCTTTCATAATGGGAAAAGAAGCCTTATGCCATCAGTCTCCAATTTCTAGGTTGACACGCAGCATACACGCAGGACCAGAGCTTACTGTCTCTACGCAGTGTTCTGGTACCGAAACGGTTGCTTAAGCAAAGTCCCTAGGAACGTTGGAAAGCTTACTACCGTGAAACTAAAGCAGAACAGCGATGAAGGCCTCATGGAGCTGCTGCTCGCCTCCCGTTTTGCCAGCATAATCAGGGCCTTACTTCGAGGCTAGTGCTCACATTGACTTTCACGTTTGGTATAGAGCAGAGCAGGGTGAGCTTCCAACTAGGAACTGGAAGCACAAGGTTTCTTTCGAGAAAACTCATTTTCTTCTATGAACCATGCCGGCTGTAAGTAAAAGCACGGTAACAACAGTGCTTTTCAGGGAGCTTCGGGGCCGCATCAACGGATCTTTCATTATGGGAAAACTAGCCTTGTGCCATCAGTCTCTACTTTCTAGGTTGACACGCAGCATACACGCAGGAGCAGAGCTTCCTGGTTCTACGCAGTGTTCTGGTACTGAAACGCGTCCTGAAGCAAGGCCCCTAGGAGTGTTGAAAAGCTTACTACCTTAAAACTAAAGCAGAACAACGATGAAGGCCTCATGGAGCTGCTGCACGCCTCTCGTTTTGCAAGGATAATCAGGGCCTTACTTCGAAGCTTGGGCTCACGTTGACTTTCACTTTAGGTATAGCGCAGAGCAGGGTGAGCTTCCAACTAGGAACTGGAAGCACAAGGTTTCTTTCGAGAAAACTCATTTTCTTTTATGAACCATGCCGGCTGTAAGTAAAAGCACGGTAACAACAGTGCTTTTCAGGGAGCGTCGGGGCCGCATCAACGGATCTTTCA
Source organism: Eubalaena glacialis (assembly GCF_028564815.1). Taxonomy (NCBI): domain Eukaryota; kingdom Metazoa; phylum Chordata; class Mammalia; order Artiodactyla; family Balaenidae; genus Eubalaena; species Eubalaena glacialis. The sequence goes on from NC_083731.1 coordinate 50,236,603, forward strand.
TTATGGGAAAACAAGCCTTGTGCCATCAGTCTCTACTTTGTAGGTTGACACGCAGCATACACGCAGGAGCAGAGCTTCCTGGTTCTACGCAGTGTTCTGGTACTGAAACGGGTGCTGAAGCAAGTCCGCTAGGAGTGTTGAAAAGCTTACTACCTTGAAACTAAAGCAGAACAACGATGAAGGCCTCATGGAGCTGCTGCACGCCTCTCGTTTTGCAAGGATAATCAGGGCCTTACTTCGAAGCTTGGGCTCACGTTGACTTTGATTTTAGGTATAGCGCAGAGCAGGGTGAGCTTCCAACATGGAACTGGAAACCCAAGGTTTCTTAGGAGAAAGCTCATTTTCTTCTCAGAACCATGCCGGCAGTGAGGAAAACCCCGGCAACAACAATGCTTTTCAGGTAGCTTCGAGGCCGCATGAACGGAGCTTTCATAATGGGAAAAGAAGCCTTATGCCATCAGTCTCTAATTTCTAGGTTGACACGCAGCATACACGCAGGACCAGAGCTTACTGTCTCTACGCAGTGTTCTGGTACCGAAACGGTTGCCTAAGCAAAGTCCCTAGGAACGTTGGAAAGCTTACTACCGTGAAACTAAAGCAGAACAGCGATGAAGGCCTCAGGGAGCTGCTGCACGCCTCCCGTTTTGCCAGCATAATCAGGGCCTTACTTCGAGGCTAGTGCTCACATTGACTTTCACGTTTGGTATAGAGCAGAGCAGGGTGAGCTTCCAACTAGGAACTGGAAGCACAAGGTTTCTTTCGAGAAAACTCATTTTCTTCTATGTGCCATGCCGGCTGTAAGTAAAAGCACGGTAACAACAGTGCTTTTCAGGGAGCTTCGGGGCCGCATCAACGGAGCTTTCATTATGGGAAAACTAGCCTTGTGCCATCAGTCTCTAATTTCTAGGTTGACACGCAGCATACACGCAGGAGCAGAGCTTCCTGGTTCTACGCAGTGTTCTGGTACTGAATCGGGTCCTGAAGCAAGGCCCCTAGGAGTGTTGAAAAGCTTACTACCTTGAAACTAAAGCAGAACAACGATGAAGGCCTCATGGAGCTGCTGCACGCCTCTCGTTTTACAAGGGTAATCAGGGCCTTACTTCGAAGCTTGGGCTCACGTTGACTTTCACTTTAGGTATAGCGCAGAGCAGGGTGAGCTTCCAACAAGGAACTGGAAACCCAAGGTTTTTAGGAGAAAACTCATTTTCTTCTCAGAACCATGCCGGCAGTGAGGAAAACCCCGGCAACAACAATGCTTTTCAGGTAGCTTCGAGGCCGCATGAACGGAGCTTTCATAATGGGAAAAGAAGCCTTATGCCATCAGTCTCCAATTTCTAGGTTGACACGCAGCATACACGCAGGACCAGAGCTTACTGTCTCTACGCAGTGTTCTGGTACCGAAACGGTTGCTTAAGCAAAGTCCCTAGGAGTCTTGGAAAGCTTACTACCGTGAAACTAAAGCAGAACAGCGATGAAGGCCTCATGGAGCTGCTGCACGCCTCCTGTTTTGCCAGCATAATCAGGGCCTTACTTCGAGGCTAGTGCTCACATTGACTTTCACGTTTGGTATAGAGCAGAGCAGGGTGAGCTTCCAACTAGGAACTGGAAGCACAAGGTTTCTTTCGAGAAAACTCATTTTCTTCTATGAACCATGCCGGCTGTAAGTAAAAGCACGGTAACAACAGTGCTTTTCAGGTAGCTTCGGGGCCGCATCAACGGATCTTTCATTATGGGAAAACTAGCCTTGTGCCATCAGTCTCTACTTTCTAGGTTGACACGCAGCATACACGCAGGAGCAGAGCTTCCTGGTTCTACGCAGTGTTCTGGTACTGAAACGGGTCCTGAAGCAAGGCCCCTAGGAGTGTTGAAAAGCTTACTACCTTGAAACTAAAGCAGAACAACGATGAAGGCCTCATGGAGCTGCTGCACGCCTCTCGTTTTGCAAGGATAATCAGGGCCTTACTTCGAAGCTTGGGCTCACGTTGACTTTCACTTTAGGTATAGCGCAGAGCAGGCTGAGCTTCCAACAAGGAACTGGAAACCCAAGGTTTCTTAGGAGAAAACTCATTTTCTTCTCAGAACCATGCCGGCAGTGAGGAAAACCCCGGCAACAACAATGCTTTTCAGGTAGCTTCGAGGCCGCATGAACGGAGCTTTCATAATGGGAAAAGAAGCCTTATGCCATCAGTCTCCAATTTCTAGGTTGACACGCAGCATACACGCAGGACCAGAGCTTACTGTCTCTACGCAGTGTTCTGGTACCGAAACGGTTGCTTCAGCAAAGTCCCTAGGACCGTTGGAAAGCTTACTACCGTGAAACTAAAGCAGAACAGCGATGAAGGCCTCATGGAGCTGCTGCACGCCTCCCGTTTTGCCAGCATAATCAGGGCCTTACTTCGAGGCTAGTGCTCACATTGACTTTCACGTTTGGTATAGAGCAGAGCAGGGTGAGCTTCCAACTAGGAACTGGAAGCACAAGGTTTCTTTCGAGAAAACTCATTTTCTTCTATGTGCCATGCCGGCTGTAAGTAAAAGCACGGTAACAACAGTGCTTTGCAGGAAGCTTCGGGGCCGCATCAACGGAGCTTTCATAATGGGAAAACTAGCCTTGTGCCATCAGTCTCTACTTTCTAGGTTGACACGCAGCATACACGCAGGAGCAGAGCTTCCTGGTTCTACGCAGTGTTCTGGTACTGAAACGGGTGCTGAAGCAAGGCCCCTAGGAGTGTTGAAAAGCTTACTACCTTGAAACTAAAGCAGAACAACGATGAAGGCCTCATGGAGCTGCTGCACGCCTCTCGTTTTGCAAGGATAATCAGGGCCTTACTTCGAAGCTTGGGCTCACGTTGACTTTCACTTTAGGTATAGCGCAGAGCAGGGTGAGCTTCCAACAAGGAACTGGAAACCCAAGGTTTCTTAGGAGAAAACTCATTTTCTTCTCAGAACCATGCCGGCAGTGAGGAAAACCCCGGCAACAACAATGCTTTTCAGGTAGCTTCGAGGCCGCATGAACGGAGCTTTCATAATGGGAAAAGAAGCCTTATGCCATCAGTCTCCAATTTCTAGGTTGACACGCAGCATACACGCAGGACCAGAGCTTACTGTCTCTACGCAGTGTTCTGGTACCGAAACGGTTGCTTAAGCAAAGTCCCTAGGAACGTTGGAAAGCTTACTACCGTGAAACTAAAGCAGAACAGCGATGAAGGCCTCATGGAGCTGCTGCTCGCCTCCCGTTTTGCCAGCATAATCAGGGCCTTACTTCGAGGCTAGTGCTCACATTGACTTTCACGTTTGGTATAGAGCAGAGCAGGGTGAGCTTCCAACTAGGAACTGGAAGCACAAGGTTTCTTTCGAGAAAACTCATTTTCTTCTATGAACCATGCCGGCTGTAAGTAAAAGCACGGTAACAACAGTGCTTTTCAGGGAGCTTCGGGGCCGCATCAACGGATCTTTCATTATGGGAAAACTAGCCTTGTGCCATCAGTCTCTACTTTCTAGGTTGACACGCAGCATACACGCAGGAGCAGAGCTTCCTGGTTCTACGCAGTGTTCTGGTACTGAAACGCGTCCTGAAGCAAGGCCCCTAGGAGTGTTGAAAAGCTTACTACCTTGAAACTAAAGCAGAACAACGATGAAGGCCTCATGGAGCTGCTGCACGCCTCTCGTTTTGCAAGGATAATCAGGGCCTTACTTCGAAGCTTGGGCTCACGTTGACTTTCACTTTAGGTATAGCGCAGAGCAGGGTGAGCTTCCAACTAGGAACTGGAAGCACAAGGTTTCTTTCGAGAAAACTCATTTTCTTTTATGAACCATGCCGGCTGTAAGTAAAAGCACGGTAACAACAGTGCTTTTCAGGGAGCGTCGGGGCCGCATCAACGGATCTTTCATTATGGGAAAACAAGCCTTGTGCCATCAGTCTCTACTTTGTAGGTTGACACGCAGCATACACGCAGGAGGAGAGCTTCCTGGTTCTACGCAGTGTTCTGGTACTGAAACGGGTGCTGAAGCAAGTCCGCTAGGAGTGTTGAAAAGCTTACTACCTTGAAACTAAAGCAGAACAACGATGAAGGCCTCATGGAGCTGCTGCACGCCTCTCGTTTTGCAAGGATAATCAGGGCCTTACTTCGAAGCTTGGGCTCACGTTGACTTTGATTTTAGGTATAGCGCAGAGCAGGGTGAGCTTCCAACATGGAACTGGAAACCCAAGGTTTCTTAGGAGAAAGCTCATTTTCTTCTCAGAACCATGCCGGCAGTGAGGAAAACCCCGGCAACAACAATGCTTTTCAGGTAGCTTCGAGGCCGCATGAACGGAGCTTTCATAATGGGAAAAGAAGCCTTATGCCATCAGTCTCTAATTTCTAGGTTGACACGCAGCATACACGCAGGACCAGAGCTTACTGTCTCTACGCAGTGTTCTGGTACCGAAACGGTTGCCTAAGCAAAGTCCCTAGGAACGTTGGAAAGCTTACTACCGTGAAACTAAAGCAGAACAGCGATGAAGGCCTCAGGGAGCTGCTGCACGCCTCCCGTTTTGCCAGCATAATCAGGGCCTTACTTCGAGGCTAGTGCTCACATTGACTTTCACGTTTGGTATAGAGCAGAGCAGGGTGAGCTTCCAACTAGGAACTGGAAGCACAAGGTTTCTTTCGAGAAAACTCATTTTCTTCTATGTGCCATGCCGGCTGTAAGTAAAAGCACGGTAACAACAGTGCTTTTCAGGGAGCTTCGGGGCCGCATCAACGGAGCTTTCATTATGGGAAAACTAGCCTTGTGCCATCAGTCTCTAATTTCTAGGTTGACACGCAGCATACACGCAGGAGCAGAGCTTCCTGGTTCTACGCAGTGTTCTGGTACTGAATCGGGTCCTGAAGCAAGGCCCCTAGGAGTGTTGAAAAGCTTACTACCTTGAAACTAAAGCAGAACAACGATGAAGGCCTCATGGAGCTGCTGCACGCCTCTCGTTTTACAAGGGTAATCAGGGCCTTACTTCGAAGCTTGGGCTCACGTTGACTTTCACTTTAGGTATAGCGCAGAGCAGGGTGAGCTTCCAACAAGGAACTGGACACCCAAGGTTTTTAGGAGAAAACTCATTTTCTTCTCAGAACCATGCCGGCAGTGAGGAAAACCCCGGCAACAACAATGCTTTTCAGGTAGCTTCGAGGCCGCATGAACGGAGCTTTCATAATGGGAAAAGAAGCCTTATGCCATCAGTCTCCAATTTCTAGGTTGACACGCAGCATACACGCAGGACCAGAGCTTACTGTCTCTACGCAGTGTTCTGGTACCGAAACGGTTGCTTAAGCAAAGTCCCTAGGAGTCTTGGAAAGCTTACTACCGTGAAACTAAAGCAGAACAGCGATGAAGACCTCATGGAGCTGCTGCACGCCTCCTGTTTTGCCAGCATAATCAGGGCCTTACTTCGAGGCTAGTGCTCACATTGACTTTCACGTTTGGTATAGAGCAGAGCAGGGTGAGCTTCCAACTAGGAACTGGAAGCACAAGGTTTCTTTCGAGAAAACTCATTTTCTTCTATGAACCATGCCGGCTGTAAGTAAAAGCACGGTAACAACAGTGCTTTTCAGGTAGCTTCGGGGCCGAATCAACGGATCTTTCATTATGGGAAAACTAGCCTTGTGCCATCAGTCTCTACTTTCTAGGTTGACACGCAGCATACACGCAGGAGCAGAGCTTCCTGGTTCTACGCAGTGTTCTGGTACTGAAACGGGTCCTGAAGCAAGGCCCCTAGGAGTGTTGAAAAGCTTACTACCTTGAAACTAAAGCAGAACAACGATGAAGGCCTCATGGAGCTGCTGCACGCCTCTCGTTTTGCAAGGATAATCAGGGCCTTACTTCGAAGCTTGGGCTCACGTTGACTTTCACTTTAGGTATAGCGCAGAGCAGGGTGAGCTTCCAACAAGGAACTGGAAACCCAAGGTTTCTTAGGAGAAAACTCATTTTCTTCTCAGAACCATGCCGGCAGTGAGGAAAACCCCGGCAACAACAATGCTTTTCAGGTAGCTTCGAGGCCGCATGAACGGAGCTTTCATAATGGGAAAAGAAGCCTTATGCCATCAGTCTCCAATTTCTAGGTTGACACGCAGCATACACGCAGGACCAGAGCTTACTGTCTCTACGCAGTGTTCTGGTACCGAAACGGTTGCCTAAGCAAAGTCCCTAGGAACGTTGGAAAGCTTACTACCGTGAAACTAAATCAGAACAGCGATGAAGGCCTCATGGAGCTGCTGCACGCCTCCCGTTTTGCCAGCATAATCAGGGCCTTACTTCGAGGCTAGTGCTCACATTGACTTTCACGTTTGGTATAGAGCAGAGCAGGGTGAGCTTCCAACTAGGAACTGGAAGCACAAGGTTTCTTTCGAGAAAACTCATTTTCTTCTATGTGCCATGGCGGCTGTAAGTAAAAGCACGGTAACAACAGTGTTTTGCAGGAAGCTTCGAGGCAGCATGAATCGAGCTTTCAAAACGGAAAAACAAGCCTTGTGCCATCAGTCTCTACTTTCTAGGTTGACACGCAGCATACACGCAGGAGCAGAGCTTCCTGGTTCTACGCAGTGTTCTGGTACTGAAACGGGTGCTGAAGCAAGTACGCTAGGAGTGTTGAAAAGCTTACTAGCTTGAAACTAAAGCAGAACAACGATGAAGGCCTCATGGAGCTGCTGCACGCCTCTCGTTTTGCAAGGATAATCAGGGCCTTACTTCGAAGCTTGGGCTCACGTTGACTTTGATTTTAGGTATAGCGCAGAGCAGGGTGAGCTTCCAACATGGAACTGGAAACCCAAGGTTTCTTAGGAGAAAACTCATTTTCTTCTCAGAACCATGCCGGCAGTGAGGAAAACCCCGGCAACAACAATGCTTTTCAGGTAGCTTCGAGGCCGCATGAACGGAGCTTTCATAATGGGAAAAGAAGCCTTATGCCATCAGTCTCTAATTTCTAGGTTGACACGCAGCATACACGCAGGACCAGAGCTTACTGTCTCTACGCAGTGTTCTGGTACCGAAACGGTTGCTTAAGCAAAGTCCCTAGGAACGTTGGAAAGCTTACTACCGTGAAACTAAAGCAGAACAGCGATGAAGGCCTCATGGAGCTGCTGCTCGCCTCCCGTTTTGCCAGCATAATCAGGGCCTTACTTCGAGGCTAGTGCTCACATTGACTTTCACGTTTGGTATAGAGCAGAGCAGGGTGAGCTTCCAACTAGGAACTGGAAGCACAAGGTTTCTTTCGAGAAAACTCATTTTCTTCTATGAACCATGCCGGCTGTAAGTAAAAGCACGGTAACAACAGTGCTTTTCAGGGAGCTTCGGGGCCGCATCAACGGATCTTTCATTATGGGAAAACTAGCCTTGTGCCATCAGTCTCTACTTTCTAGGTTGACACGCAGCATACACGCAGGAGCAGAGCTTCCTGGTTCTACGCAGTGTTCTGGTACTGAAACGGGTGCTGAAGCAAGGCCCCTAGGAGTGTTGAAAAGCTTACTACCTTGAAACTAAAGCAGAACAACGATGAAGGCCTCATGGAGCTACTGCACGCCTCTCGTTTTACAAGGGTAATCAGGGCCTTACTTCGAAGCTTGGGCTCACGTTGACTTTCACTTTAGGTATAGCGCAGAGCAGGGTGAGCTTCCAACAAGGAACTGGAAACCCAAGGTTTTTAGGAGAAAACTCATTTTCTTCTCAGAACCATGCCGGCAGTAGGAAAACCCCGGCAACAACAATGCTTTTCAGGTAGCTTCGAGGCCGCATGAACGGAGCTTTCATAATGGGAAAAGAAGCCTTATGCCATCAGTCTCCAATTTCTAGGTTGACACGCAGCATACACGCAGGACCAGAGCTTACTGTCTCTACGCAGTGTTCTGGTACCGAAACGGTTGCTTAAGCAAAGTCCCTAGGAACGTTGGAAAGCTTACTACCGTGAAACTAAAGCAGAACAGCGATGAAGGCCTCATGGAGCTGCTGCTCGCCTCCCGTTTTGCCAGCATAATCAGGGCCTTACTTCGAGGCTAGTGCTCACATTGACTTTCACGTTTGGTATAGAGCAGAGCAGGGTGAGCTTCCAACTAGGAACTGGAAGCACAAGGTTTCTTTCGAGAAAACTCATTTTCTTCTATGAACCATGCCGGCTGTAAGTAAAAGCACGGTAACAACAGTGCTTTTAAGGGAGCTTCGGGGCCGCATCAACGGATCTTTCATTATGGGAAAACTAGCCTTGTGCCATCAGTCTCTAATTTCTAGGTTGACACGCAACATACACGCAGGAGCAGAGCTTCCTGGTTCTACGCAGTGTTCTGGTACTGAAACGGGTGCTGAAGCAAGGCCCCTAGGAGTGTTGAAAAGCTTACTACCTTGAAACTAAAGCAGAACAACGATGAAGGCCTCATGGAGCTGCTGCACGCCTCTCGTTTTACAAGGGTAATCAGGGCCTTACTTCGAAGCTTGGGCTCACGTTGACTTTCACTTTAGGTATAGCGCAGAGCAGGGTGAGCTTCCAACAAGGAACTGGAAACCCAAGGTTTTTAGGAGAAAACTCATTTTCTTCTCAGAACCATGCCGGCAGTAGGAAAACCCCGGCAACAACAATGCTTTTCAGGTAGCTTCGAGGCCGCATGAACGGAGCTTTCATAATGGGAAAAGAAGCCTTATGCCATCAGTCTCCAATTTCTAGGTTGACACGCAGCATACACGCAGGACCAGAGCTTACTGTCTCTACGCAGTGTTCTGGTACCGAAACGGTTGCTTAAGCAAAGTCCCTAGGAGTCTTGGAAAGCTTACTACCGTGAAACTAAAGCAGAACAGCGATGAAGGCCTCATGGAGCTGCTGCACGCCTCCCGTTTTGCCAGCATAATCAGGGCCTTACTTCGAGGCTAGTGCTCACATTGACTTTCACGTTTGGTATAGAGCAGAGCAGGGTGAGCTTCCAACTAGGAACTGGAAGCACAAGGTTTCTTTCGAGAAAACTCATTTTCTTCTATGAACCATGCCGGCTGTAAGTAAAAGCACGGTAACAACAGTGCTTTTCAGGTAGCTTCGGGGCCGCATCAACGGATCTTTCATTATGGGAAAACTAGCCTTGTGCCATCAGTCTCTACTTTCTAGGTTGACACGCAGCATACACGCAGGAGCAGAGCTTCCTGGTTCTACGCAGTGTTCTGGTACTGAAACGGGTCCTGAAGCAAGGCCCCTAGGAGTGTTGAAAAGCTTACTACCTTGAAACTAAAGCAGAACAACGATGAAGGCCTCATGGAGCTGCTGCACGCCTCTCGTTTTGCAAGGATAATCAGGGACTTACTTCGAAGCTTGGGCTCACGTTGACTTTCACTTTAGGTATAGCGCAGAGCAGGGTGAGCTTCCAACAAGGAACTGGAAACCCAAGGTTTCTTAGGAGAAAACTCATTTTCTTCTCAGAACCATGCCGGCAGTGAGGAAAACCCCGGCAACAACAATGCTTTCCAGGTAGCTTCGAGGCCGCATGAACGGAGCTTTCATAATGGGAAAAGAAGCCTTATGCCATCAGTCTCCAATTTCTAGGTTGACACGCAGCATACACGCAGGACCAGAGCTTACTGTCTCTACGCAGTGTTCTGATACCGAAACGGTTGCTTCAGCAAAGTCCCTAGGACCGTTGGAAAGCTTACTACCGTGAAACTAAAGCAGAACAGCGATGAAGGCCTCATGGAGCTGCTGCTCGCCTCCCGTTTTGCCAGCATAATCAGGGCCTTACTTCGAGGCTAGTGCTCACATTGACTTTCACGTTTGGTATAGAGTAGAGCAGGGTGAGCTTCCAACTAGGAACTGGAAGCACAAGGTTTCTTTCGAGAAAACTCATTTTCTTCTATGAACCATGCCGGCTGTAAGTAAAAGCACGGTAACAACAGTGCTTTTCAGGGAGCGTCGGGGCCGCATCAACGGATCTTTCATTATGGGAAAACAAGCCTTGTGCCATCAGTCTCTACTTTCTAGGTTGACACGCAGCATACACGCAGGAGCAGAGCTTCCTGGTTCTACGCAGTGTTCTGGTACTGAAACGGGTGCTGAAGCAAGTCCGCTAGGAGTGTTGAAAAGCTTACTACCTTGAAACTAAAGCAGAACAACGATGAAGGCCTCATGGAGCTGCTGCACGCCTCTCGTTTTGCAAGGATAATCAGGGCCTTACTTCGAAGCTTGGGCTCACGTTGACTTTGATTTTAGGTATAGCGCAGAGCAGGGTGAGCTTCCAACATGGAACTGGAAACCCAAGGTTTCTTAGGAGAAAGCTCATTTTCTTCTCAGAACCATGCCGGCAGTGAGGAAAACCCCGGCAACAACAATGCTTTTCAGGTAGCTTCGAGGCCGCATGAACGGAGCTTTCATAATGGGAAAAGAAGCCTTATGCCATCAGTCTCTAATTTCTAGGTTGACACGCAGCATACACGCAGGACCAGAGCTTACTGTCTCTACGCAGTGTTCTGGTACCGAAACGGTTGCTTAAGCAAAGTCCCGAGGAACGTTGGAAAGCTTACTACCGTGAAACTAAAGCAGAACAGCGATGAAGGCCTCATGGAGCTGCTGCTCGCCTCCCGTTTTGCCAGCATAATCAGGGCCTTACTTCGAGGCTAGTGCTCACATTGACTTTTACGTTTGGTATAGAGCAGAGCAGGGTGAGCTTCCAACTAGGAACTGGAAGCACAAGGTTTCTTTCGAGAAAACTCATTTTCTTCTATGAACCATGCCGGCTGTAAGTAAAAGCACGGTAACAACAGTGCTTTTCAGGGAGCTTCGGGGCCGCATCAACGGAGCTTTCATTATGGGAAAACTAGCCTTGTGCCATCAGTCTCTAATTTCTAGGTTGACACGCAGCATACACGCAGGAGCAGAGCTTCCTGGTTCTACGCAGTGTTCTGGTACTGAAACGGGTCCTGAAGCAAGGCCCCTAGGAGTGTTGAAAAGCTTACTAGCTTGAAACTAAAGCAGAACAACGATGAAGGCCTCATGGAGCTGCTGCACGCCTCTCGTTTTACAAGGGTAATCAGGGCCTTACTTCGAAGCTTGGGCTCACGTTGACTTTCACTTTAGGTATAGCGCAGAGCAGGGTGAGCTTCCAACAAGGAACTGGAAACCCAAGGTTTTTAGGAGAAAACTCATTTTCTTCTCAGAACCATGCCGGCAGTGAGGAAAACCCCGGCAACAACAATGCTTTTCAGGTAGCTTCGAGGCCGCATGAACGGAGCTTTCATAATGGGAAAAGAAGCCTTATGCCATCAGTCTCCAATTTCTAGGTTGACACGCAGCATACACGCAGGACCAGAGCTTACTGTCTCTACGCAGTGTTCTGGTACCGAAACGGTTGCTTAAGCAAAGTCCCTAGGAGTCTTGGAAAGCTTACTACCGTGAAACTAAAGCAGAACAGCGATGAAGGCCTCATGGAGCTGCTGCACGCCTCCCGTTTTGCCAGCATAATCAGGGCCTTACTTCGAGGCTAGTGCTCACATTGACTTTCACGTTTGGTATAGAGCAGAGCAGGGTGAGCTTCCAACTAGGAACTGGAAGCACAAGGTTTCTTTCGAGAAAACTCATTTTCTTCTATGAACCATGCCGGCTGTAAGTAAAAGCACGGTAACAACAGTGCTTTGCAGGTAGCTTCGGGGCCGCATCAACGGATCTTTCATTATGGGAAAACTAGCCTTGTGCCATCAGTCTCTACTTTCTAGGTTGACACGCAGCATACACGCAGGAGCAGAGCTTCCTGGTTCTACGCAGTGTTCTGGTACTGAAACGGGTCCTGAAGCAAGGCCCCTAGGAGTGTTGAAAAGCTTACTACCTTGAAACTAAAGCAGAACAACGATGAAGGCCTCATGGAGCTGCTGCACGCCTCTCGTTTTGCAAGGATAATCAGGGCCTTACTTCGAAGCTTGGGCTCACGTTGACTTTCACTTTAGGTATAGCGCAGAGCAGGGTGAGCTTCCAACAAGGAACTGGAAACCCAAGGTTTCTTAGGAGAAAACTCATTTTTTCTCAGAACCATGCCGGCAGTGAGGAAAACCCCGGCAACAACAATGCTTTTCAGGTAGCTTCGAGGCCGCATGAACGGAGCTTTCATAATGGGAAAAGAAGCCTTATGCCATCAGTCTCCAATTTCTAGGTTGACACGCAGCATACACGCAGGACCAGAGCTTACTGTCTCTACGCAGTGTTCTGGTACCGAAACGGTTGCTTCAGCAAAGTCCCTAGGACCGTTGTAAAGCTTACTACCGTGAAACTAAAGCAGAACAGCGATGAAGGCCTCATGGAGCTGCTGCACGCCTCCCGTTTTGCCAGCATAATCAGGGCCTTACTTCGAGGCTAGTGCTCACATTGACTTTCACGTTTGGTATAGAGCAGAGCAGGGTGAGCTTCCAACTAGGAACTGGAAGCACAAGGTTTCTTTCGAGAAAACTCATTTTCTTCTATGAACCATGCCGGCTGTAAGTAAAAGCACGGTAACAACAGTGCTTTTCAGGTAGCTTCGGGGCCGCATCAACGGATCTTTCATTATGGGAAAACTAGCCTTGTGCCATCAGTCTCTACTTTCTAGGTTGACACGCAGCATACACGCAGGAGCAGAGCTTCCTGGTTCTACGCAGTGTTCTGGTACTGAAACGCGTCCTGAAGCAAGGCCCCTAGGAGTGTTGAAAAGCTTACTACCTTGAAACTAAAGCAGAACAACGATGAAGGCCTCATGGAGCTGCTGCACGCCTCTCGTTTTGCAAGGATAATCAGGGCCTTACTTCGAAGCTTGGGCTCACGTTGACTTTCACTTTAGGTATAGCGCAGAGCAGGGTGAGCTTCCAACTAGGAACTGGAAGCACAAGGTTTCTTTCGAGAAAACTCATTTTCTTTTATGAACCATGCCGGCTGTAAGTAAAAGCACGGTAACAACAGTGCTTTTCAGGGAGCGTCGGGGCCGCATCAACGGATCTTTCATTATGGGAAAACAAGCCTTGTGCCATCAGTCTCTACTTTGTAGGTTGACACGCAGCATACACGCAGGAGCAGAGCTTCCTGGTTCTACGCAGTGTTCTGGTACTGAAACGGGTGCTGAAGCAAGTCCGCTAGGAGTGTTGAAAAGCTTACTACCTTGAAACTAAAGCAGAACAACGATGAAGGCCTCATGGAGCTGCTGCACGCCTCTCGTTTTGCAAGGATAATCAGGGCCTTACTTCGAAGCTTGGGCTCACGTTGACTTTCACTTTAGGTATAGCGCAGAGCAGGGTGAGCTTCCAACAAGGAACTGGAAACCCAAGGTTTTTAGGAGAAAACTCATTTTCTTCTCAGAACCATGCCGGCAGTGAGGAAAACCCCGGCAACAACAATGCTTTTCAGGTAGCTTCGAGGCCGCATGAACGGAGCTTTCATAATGGGAAAAGAAGCCTTATGCCATCAGTCTCCAATTTCTAGGTTGACACGCAGCATACACGCAGGACCAGAGCTTACTGTCTCTACGCAGTGTTCTGGTACCGAAACGGTTGCTTAAGCAAAGTCCCTAGGAGTCTTGGAAAGCTTACTACCGTGAAACTAAAGCAGAACAGCGATGAAGGCCTCATGGAGCTGCTGCACGCCTCCTGTTTTGCCAGCATAATCAGGGCCTTACTTCGAGGCTAGTGCTCACATTGACTTTCACGTTTGGTATAGAGCAGAGCAGGGTGAGCTTCCAACTAGGAACTGGAAGCACAAGGTTTCTTTCGAGAAAACTCATTTTCTTCTATGAACCATGCCGGCTGTAAGTAAAAGCACGGTAACAACAGTGCTTTTCAGGTAGCTTCGGGGCCGCATCAACGGATCTTTCATTATGGGAAAACTAGCCTTGTGCCATCAGTCTCTACTTTCTAGGTTGACACGCAGCATACACGCAGGAGCAGAGCTTCCTGGTTCTACGCAGTGTTCTGGTACTGAAACGGGTCCTGAAGCAAGGCCCCTAGGAGTGTTGAAAAGCTTACTACCTTGAAACTAAAGCAGAACAACGATGAAGGCCTCATGGAGCTGCTGCACGCCTCTCGTTTTGCAAGGATAATCAGGGCCTTACTTCGAAGCTTGGGCTCACGTTGACTTTCACTTTAGGTATAGCGCAGAGCAGGCTGAGCTTCCAACAAGGAACTGGAAACCCAAGGTTTCTTAGGAGAAAACTCATTTTCTTCTCAGAACCATGCTGGCAGTGAGGAAAACCCCGGCAACAACAATGCTTTTCAGGTAGCTTCGAGGCCGCATGAACGGAGCTTTCATAATGGGAAAAGAAGCCTTATGCCATCAGTCTCCAATTTCTAGGTTGACACGCAGCATACACGCAGGACCAGAGCTTACTGTCTCTACGCAGTGTTCTGGTACCGAAACGGTTGCTTCAGCAAAGTCCCTAGGACCGTTGGAAAGCTTACTACCGTGAAACTAAAGCAGAACAGCGATGAAGGCCTCATGGAGCTGCTGCACGCCTCCCGTTTTGCCAGCATAATCAGGGCCTTACTTCGAGGCTAGTGCTCACATTGACTTTCACGTTTGGTATAGAGCAGAGCAGGGTGAGCTTCCAACTAGGAACTGGAAGCACAAGGTTTCTTTCGAGAAAACTCATTTTCTTCTATGTGCCATGCCGGCTGTAAGTAAAAGCACGGTAACAACAGTGCTTTGCAGGAAGCTTCGGGGCCGCATCAACGGAGCTTTCATAATGGGAAAACTAGCCTTGTGCCATCAGTCTCTACTTTCTAGGTTGACACGCAGCATACACGCAGGAGCAGAGCTTCCTGGTTCTACGCAGTGTTCTGGTACTGAAACGGGTGCTGAAGCAAGGCCCCTAGGAGTGTTGAAAAGCTTACTACCTTGAAACTAAAGCAGAACAACGATGAAGGCCTCATGGAGCTGCTGCACGCCTCTCGTTTTGCAAGGATAATCAGGGCCTTACTTCGAAGCTTGGGCTCACGTTGACTTTCACTTTAGGTATAGCGCAGAGCAGGGTGAGCTTCCAACAAGGAACTGGAAACCCAAGGTTTCTTAGGAGAAAACTCATTTTCTTCTCAGAACCATGCCGGCAGTGAGGAAAACCCCGGCAACAACAATGCTTTTCAGGTAGCTTCGAGGCCGCATGAACGGAGCTTTCATAATGGGAAAAGAAGCCTTATGCCATCAGTCTCCAATTTCTAGGTTGACACGCAGCATACACGCAGGACCAGAGCTTACTGTCTCTACGCAGTGTTCTGGTACCGAAACGGTTGCTTAAGCAAAGTCCCTAGGAGTCTTGGAAAGCTTACTACCGTGAAACTAAAGCAGAACAGCGATGAAGGCCTCATGGAGCTGCTGCACGCCTCCCGTTTTGCCAGCATAATCAGGGCCTTACTTCGAGGCTAGTGCTCACATTGACTTTCACGTTTGGTATAGAGCAGAGCAGGGTGAGCTTCCAACTAGGAACTGGAAGCACAAGGTTTCTTTCGAGAAAACTCATTTTCTTCTATGTGCCATGCCGGCTGTAAGTAAAAGCACGGTAACAACAGTGTTTTGCAGGAAGCTTCGAGGCAGCATGAATCGAGCTTTCAAAACGGAAAAACAAGCCTTGTGCCATTAGTCTCTAATTTCTAGGTTGACACGCAGCATACACGCAGGAGCAGAGCTTCCTGGTTCTACGCAGTGTTCTGGTACTGAAACGGGTGCTGAAGCAAGTCCGCTAGGAGTGTTGAAAAGCTTACTACCTTGAAACTAAAGCAGAACAACGATGAAGGCCTCATGGAGCTGCTGCACGCCTCTCGTTTTGCAAGGATAATCAGGGCCTTACTTCGAAGCTTGGGCTCACGTTGACTTTCACTTTAGGTATAGCGCAGAGCAGGCTGAGCTTCCAACAAGGAACTGGAAACCCAAGGTTTCTTAGGAGAAAACTCATTTTCTTCTCAGAACCATGCCGGCAGTGAGGAAAACCCCGGCAACAACAATGCTTTTCAGGTAGCTTCGAGGCCGCATGAACGGAGCTTTCATAATGGGAAAAGAAGCCTTATGCCATCAGTCTCCAATTTCTAGGTTGACACGCAGCATACACGCAGGACCAGAGCTTACTGTCTCTACGCAGTGTTCTGGTACCGAAACGGTTGCTTAAGCAAAGTCCCTAGGAACGTTGGAAAGCTTACTACCGTGAAACTAAAGCAGAACAGCGATGAAGGCCTCATGGAGCTGCTGCTCGCCTCCCGTTTTGCCAGCATAATCAGGGCCTTACTTCGAGGCTAGTGCTCACATTGACTTTCACGTTTGGTATAGAGCAGAGCAGGGTGAGCTTCCAACTAGGAACTGGAAGCACAAGGTTTCTTTCGAGAAAACTCATTTTCTTCTATGAACCATGCCGGCTGTAAGTAAAAGCACGGTAACAACAGTGCTTTTCAGGGAGCTTCGGGGCCGCATCAACGGATCTTTCATTATGGGAAAACTAGCCTTGTGCCATCAGTCTCTACTTTCTAGGTTGACACGCAGCATACACGCAGGAGCAGAGCTTCCTGGTTCTACGCAGTGTTCTGGTACTGAAACGCGTCCTGAAGCAAGGCCCCTAGGAGTGTTGAAAAGCTTACTACCTTGAAACTAAAGCAGAACAACGATGAAGGCCTCATGGAGCTGCTGCACGCCTCTCGTTTTGCAAGGATAATCAGGGCCTTACTTCGAAGCTTGGGCTCACGTTGACTTTCACTTTAGGTATAGCGCAGAGCAGGGTGAGCTTCCAACTAGGAACTGGAAGCACAAGGTTTCTTTCGAGAAAACTCATTTTCTTTTATGAACCATGCCGGCTGTAAGTAAAAGCACGGTAACAACAGTGCTTTTCAGGGAGCGTCGGGGCCGCATCAACGGATCTTTCATTATGGGAAAACAAGCCTTGTGCCATCAGTCTCTACTTTGTAGGTTGACACGCAGCATACACGCAGGAGCAGAGCTTCCTGGTTCTACGCAGTGTTCTGGTACTGAAACGGGTGCTGAAGCAAGTCCGCTAGGAGTGTTGAAAAGCTTACTACCTTGAAACTAAAGCAGAACAACGATGAAGGCCTCATGGAGCTGCTGCACGCCTCTCGTTTTGCAAGGATAATCAGGGCCTTACATCGAAGCTTGGGCTCACGTTGACTTTGATTTTAGGTATAGCGCAGAGCAGGGTGAGCTTCCAACATGGAACTGGAAACCCAAGGTTTCTTAGGAGAAAGCTCATTTTCTTCTCAGAACCATGCCGGCAGTGAGGAAAACCCCGGCAACAACAATGCTTTTCAGGTAGCTTCGAGGCCGCATGAACGGAGCTTTCATAATGGGAAAAGAAGCCTTATGCCATCAGTCTCTAATTTCTAGGTTGACACGCAGCATACACGCAGGACCAGAGCTTACTGTCTCTACGCAGTGTTCTGGTACCGAAACGGTTGCCTAAGCAAAGTCCCTAGGAACGTTGGAAAGCTTACTACCGTGAAACTAAAGCAGAACAGCGATGAAGGCCTCAGGGAGCTGCTGCACGCCTCCCGTTTTGCCAGCATAATCAGGGCCTTACTTCGAGGCTAGTGCTCACATTGACTTTCACGTTTGGTATAGAGCAGAGCAGGGTGAGCTTCCAACTAGGAACTGGAAGCACAAGGTTTCTTTCGAGAAAACTCATTTTCTTCTATGTGCCATGCCGGCTGTAAGTAAAAGCACGGTAACAACAGTGCTTTTCAGGGAGCTTCGGGGCCGCATCAACGGAGCTTTCATTATGGGAAAACTAGCCTTGTGCCATCAGTCTCTAATTTCTAGGTTGACACGCAGCATACACGCAGGAGCAGAGCTTCCTGGTTCTACGCAGTGTTCTGGTACTGAATCGGGTCCTGAAGCAAGGCCCCTAGGAGTGTTGAAAAGCTTACTACCTTGAAACTAAAGCAGAACAACGATGAAGGCCTCATGGAGCTGCTGCACGCCTCTCGTTTTACAAGGGTAATCAGGGCCTTACTTCGAAGCTTGGGCTCACGTTGACTTTCACTTTAGGTATAGCGCAGAGCAGGGTGAGCTTCCAACAAGGAACTGGAAACCCAAGGTTTTTAGGAGAAAACTCATTTTCTTCTCAGAACCATGCCGGCAGTGAGGAAAACCCCGGCAACAACAATGCTTTTCAGGTAGCTTCGAGGCCGCATGAACGGAGCTTTCATAATGGGAAAAGAAGCCTTATGCCATCAGTCTCCAATTTCTAGGTTGACACGCAGCATACACGCAGGACCAGAGCTTACTGTCTCTACGCAGTGTTCTGGTACCGAAACGGTTGCTTAAGCAAAGTCCCTAGGAGTCTTGGAAAGCTTACTACCGTGAAACTAAAGCAGAACAGCGATGAAGGCCTCATGGAGCTGCTGCACGCCTCCTGTTTTGCCAGCATAATCAGGGCCTTACTTCGAGGCTAGTGCTCACATTGACTTTCACGTTTGGTATAGAGCAGAGCAGGGTGAGCTTCCAACTAGGAACTGGAAGCACAAGGTTTCTTTCGAGAAAACTCATTTTCTTCTATGAACCATGCCGGCTGTAAGTAAAAGCACGGTAACAACAGTGCTTTTCAGGTAGCTTCGGGGCCGCATCAACGGATCTTTCATTATGGGAAAACTAGCCTTGTGCCATCAGTCTCTACTTTCTAGGTTGACACGCAGCATACACGCAGGAGCAGAGCTTCCTGGTTCTACGCAGTGTTCTGGTACTGAAACGGGTCCTGAAGCAAGGCCCCTAGGAGTGTTGAAAAGCTTACTACCTTGAAACTAAAGCAGAACAACGATGAAGGCCTCATGGAGCTGCTGCACGCCTCTCGTTTTGCAAGGATAATCAGGGCCTTACTTCGAAGCTTGGGCTCACGTTGACTTTCACTTTAGGTATAGCGCAGAGCAGGCTGAGCTTCCAACAAGGAACTGGAAACCCAAGGTTTCTTAGGAGAAAACTCATTTTCTTCTCAGAACCATGCCGGCAGTGAGGAAAACCCCGGCAACAACAATGCTTTTCAGGTAGCTTCGAGGCCGCATGAACGGAGCTTTCATAATGGGAAAAGAAGCCTTATGCCATCAGTCTCCAATTTCTAGGTTGACACGCAGCATACACGCAGGACCAGAGCTTACTGTCTCTACGCAGTGTTCTGGTACCGAAACGGTTGCTTCAGCAAAGTCCCTAGGACCGTTGGAAAGCTTACTACCGTGAAACTAAAGCAGAACAGCGATGAAGGCCTCATGGAGCTGCTGCACGCCTCCCGTTTTGCCAGCATAATCAGGGCCTTACTTCGAGGCTAGTGCTCACATTGACTTTCACGTTTGGTATAGAGCAGAGCAGGGTGAGCTTCCAACTAGGAACTGGAAGCACAAGGTTTCTTTCGAGAAAACTCATTTTCTTCTATGTGCCATGCCGGCTGTAAGTAAAAGCACGGTAACAACAGTGCTTTGCAGGAAGCTTCGGGGCCGCATCAACGGAGCTTTCATAATGGGAAAACTAGCCTTGTGCCATCAGTCTCTACTTTCTAGGTTGACACGCAGCATACACGCAGGAGCAGAGCTTCCTGGTTCTACGCAGTGTTCTGGTACTGAAACGGGTGCTGAAGCAAGGCCCCTAGGAGTGTTGAAAAGCTTACTACCTTGAAACTAAAGCAGAACAACGATGAAGGCCTCATGGAGCTGCTGCACGCCTCTCGTTTTGCAAGGATAATCAGGGCCTTACTTCGAAGCTTGGGCTCACGTTGACTTTCACTTTAGGTATAGCGCAGAGCAGGGTGAGCTTCCAACAAGGAACTGGAAACCCAAGGTTTCTTAGGAGAAAACTCATTTTCTTCTCAGAACCATGCCGGCAGTGAGGAAAACCCCGGCAACAACAATGCTTTTCAGGTAGCTTCGAGGCCGCATGAACGGAGCTTTCATAATGGGAAAAGAAGCCTTATGCCATCAGTCTCCAATTTCTAGGTTGACACGCAGCATACACGCAGGACCAGAGCTTACTGTCTCTACGCAGTGTTCTGGTACCGAAACGGTTGCTTAAGCAAAGTCCCTAGGAACGTTGGAAAGCTTACTACCGTGAAACTAAAGCAGAACAGCGATGAAGGCCTCATGGAGCTGCTGCTCGCCTCCCGTTTTGCCAGCATAATCAGGGCCTTACTTCGAGGCTAGTGCTCACATTGACTTTCACGTTTGGTATAGAGCAGAGCAGGGTGAGCTTCCAACTAGGAACTGGAAGCACAAGGTTTCTTTCGAGAAAACTCATTTTCTTCTATGAACCATGCCGGCTGTAAGTAAAAGCACGGTAACAACAGTGCTTTTCAGGGAGCTTCGGGGCCGCATCAACGGATCTTTCATTATGGGAAAACTAGCCTTGTGCCATCAGTCTCTACTTTCTAGGTTGACACGCAGCATACACGCAGGAGCAGAGCTTCCTGGTTCTACGCAGTGTTCTGGTACTGAAACGCGTCCTGAAGCAAGGCCCCTAGGAGTGTTGAAAAGCTTACTACCTTGAAACTAAAGCAGAACAACGATGAAGGCCTCATGGAGCTGCTGCACGCCTCTCGTTTTGCAAGGATAATCAGGGCCTTACTTCGAAGCTTGGGCTCACGTTGACTTTCACTTTAGGTATAGCGCAGAGCAGGGTGAGCTTCCAACTAGGAACTGGAAGCACAAGGTTTCTTTCGAGAAAACTCATTTTCTTTTATGAACCATGCCGGCTGTAAGTAAAAGCACGGTAACAACAGTGCTTTTCAGGGAGCGTCGGGGCCGCATCAACGGATCTTTCATTATGGGAAAACAAGCCTTGTGCCATCAGTCTCTACTTTGTAGGTTGACACGCAGCATACACGCAGGAGGAGAGCTTCCTGGTTCTACGCAGTGTTCTGGTACTGAAACGGGTGCTGAAGCAAGTCCGCTAGGAGTGTTGAAAAGCTTACTACCTTGAAACTAAAGCAGAACAACGATGAAGGCCTCATGGAGCTGCTGCACGCCTCTCGTTTTGCAAGGATAATCAGGGCCTTACTTCGAAGCTTGGGCTCACGTTGACTTTGATTTTAGGTATAGCGCAGAGCAGGGTGAGCTTCCAACATGGAACTGGAAACCCAAGGTTTCTTAGGAGAAAGCTCATTTTCTTCTCAGAACCATGCCGGCAGTGAGGAAAACCCCGGCAACAACAATGCTTTTCAGGTAGCTTCGAGGCCGCATGAACGGAGCTTTCATAATGGGAAAAGAAGCCTTATGCCATCAGTCTCTAATTTCTAGGTTGACACGCAGCATACACGCAGGACCAGAGCTTACTGTCTCTACGCAGTGTTCTGGTACCGAAACGGTTGCCTAAGCAAAGTCCCTAGGAACGTTGGAAAGCTTACTACCGTGAAACTAAAGCAGAACAGCGATGAAGGCCTCATGGAGCTGCTGCACGCCTCCCGTTTTGCCAGCATAATCAGGGCCTTACTTCGAGGCTAGTGCTCACATTGACTTTCACGTTTGGTATAGAGCAGAGCAGGGTGAGCTTCCAACTAGGAACTGGAAGCACAAGGTTTCTTTCGAGAAAACTCATTTTCTTCTATGTGCCATGCCGGCTGTAAGTAAAAGCACGGTAACAACAGTGCTTTTCAGGGAGCTTCGGGGCCGCATCAACGGAGCTTTCATTATGGGAAAACTAGCCTTGTGCCATCAGTCTCTAATTTCTAGGTTGACACGCAGCATACACGCAGGAGCAGAGCTTCCTGGTTCTACGCAGTGTTCTGGTACTGAATCGGGTCCTGAAGCAAGGCCCCTAGGAGTGTTGAAAAGCTTACTACCTTGAAACTAAAGCAGAACAACGATGAAGGCCTCATGGAGCTGCTGCACGCCTCTCGTTTTACAAGGGTAATCAGGGCCTTACTTCGAAGCTTGGGCTCACGTTGACTTTCACTTTAGGTATAGCGCAGAGCAGGGTGAGCTTCCAACAAGGAACTGGACACCCAAGGTTTTTAGGAGAAAACTCATTTTCTTCTCAGAACCATGCCGGCAGTGAGGAAAACCCCGGCAACAACAATGCTTTTCAGGTAGCTTCGAGGCCGCATGAACGGAGCTTTCATAATGGGAAAAGAAGCCTTATGCCATCAGTCTCCAATTTCTAGGTTGACACGCAGCATACACGCAGGACCAGAGCTTACTGTCTCTACGCAGTGTTCTGGTACCGAAACGGTTGCTTAAGCAAAGTCCCTAGGAGTCTTGGAAAGCTTACTACCGTGAAACTAAAGCAGAACAGCGATGAAGACCTCATGGAGCTGCTGCACGCCTCCTGTTTTGCCAGCATAATCAGGGCCTTACTTCGAGGCTAGTGCTCACATTGACTTTCACGTTTGGTATAGAGCAGAGCAGGGTGAGCTTCCAACTAGGAACTGGAAGCACAAGGTTTCTTTCGAGAAAACTCATTTTCTTCTATGAACCATGCCGGCTGTAAGTAAAAGCACGGTAACAACAGTGCTTTTCAGGTAGCTTCGGGGCCGAATCAACGGATCTTTCATTATGGGAAAACTAGCCTTGTGCCATCAGTCTCTACTTTCTAGGTTGACACGCAGCATACACGCAGGAGCAGAGCTTCCTGGTTCTACGCAGTGTTCTGGTACTGAAACGGGTCCTGAAGCAAGGCCCCTAGGAGTGTTGAAAAGCTTACTACCTTGAAACTAAAGCAGAACAACGATGAAGGCCTCATGGAGCTGCTGCACGCCTCTCGTTTTGCAAGGATAATCAGGGCCTTACTTCGAAGATTGGGCTCACGTTGACTTTCACTTTAGGTATAGCGCAGAGCAGGGTGAGCTTCCAACAAGGAACTGGAAACCCAAGGTTTCTTAGGAGAAAACTCATTTTCTTCTCAGAACCATGCCGGCAGTGAGGAAAACCCCGGCAACAACAATGCTTTTCAGGTAGCTTCGAGGCCGCATGAACGGAGCTTTCATAATGGGAAAAGAAGCCTTATGCCATCAGTCTCCAATTTCTAGGTTGACACGCAGCATACACGCAGGACCAGAGCTTACTGTCTCTACGCAGTGTTCTGGTACCGAAACGGTTGCTTAAGCAAAGTCCCTAGGAACGTTGGAAAGCTTACTACCGTGAAACTAAATCAGAAC
This sequence comes from Eubalaena glacialis, assembly GCF_028564815.1. NCBI lineage: Eukaryota > Metazoa > Chordata > Mammalia > Artiodactyla > Balaenidae > Eubalaena > Eubalaena glacialis. The sequence continues at coordinate 50,259,660 of NC_083731.1, forward strand.
AGCGATGAAGGCCTCATGGAGCTGCTGCACGCCTCCCGTTTTGCCAGCATAATCAGGGCCTTACTTCGAGGCTAGTGCTCACATTGACTTTCACGTTTGGTATAGAGCAGAGCAGGGTGAGCTTCCAACTAGGAACTGGAAGCACAAGGTTTCTTTCGAGAAAACTCATTTTCTTCTATGTGCCATGGCGGCTGTAAGTAAAAGCACGGTAACAACAGTGTTTTGCAGGAAGCTTCGAGGCAGCATGAATCGAGCTTTCAAAACGGAAAAACAAGCCTTGTGCCATCAGTCTCTACTTTCTAGGTTGACACGCAGCATACACGCAGGAGCAGAGCTTCCTGGTTCTACGCAGTGTTCTGGTACTGAAACGGGTGCTGAAGCAAGTACGCTAGGAGTGTTGAAAAGCTTACTAGCTTGAAACTAAAGCAGAACAACGATGAAGGCCTCATGGAGCTGCTGCACGCCTCTCGTTTTGCAAGGATAATCAGGGCCTTACTTCGAAGCTTGGGCTCACGTTGACTTTGATTTTAGGTATAGCGCAGAGCAGGGTGAGCTTCCAACATGGAACTGGAAACCCAAGGTTTCTTAGGAGAAAACTCATTTTCTTCTCAGAACCATGCCGGCAGTGAGGAAAACCCCGGCAACAACAATGCTTTTCAGGTAGCTTCGAGGCCGCATGAACGGAGCTTTCATAATGGGAAAAGAAGCCTTATGCCATCAGTCTCTAATTTCTAGGTTGACACGCAGCATACACGCAGGACCAGAGCTTACTGTCTCTACGCAGTGTTCTGGTACCGAAACGGTTGCTTAAGCAAAGTCCCTAGGAACGTTGGAAAGCTTACTACCGTGAAACTAAAGCAGAACAGCGATGAAGGCCTCATGGAGCTGCTGCTCGCCTCCCGTTTTGCCAGCATAATCAGGGCCTTACTTCGAGGCTAGTGCTCACATTGACTTTCACGTTTGGTATAGAGCAGAGCAGGGTGAGCTTCCAACTAGGAACTGGAAGCACAAGGTTTCTTTCGAGAAAACTCATTTTCTTCTATGAACCATGCCGGCTGTAAGTAAAAGCACGGTAACAACAGTGCTTTTCAGGGAGCTTCGGGGCCGCATCAACGGATCTTTCATTATGGGAAAACTAGCCTTGTGCCATCAGTCTCTACTTTCTAGGTTGACACGCAGCATACACGCAGGAGCAGAGCTTCCTGGTTCTACGCAGTGTTCTGGTACTGAAACGGGTGCTGAAGCAAGGCCCCTAGGAGTGTTGAAAAGCTTACTACCTTGAAACTAAAGCAGAACAACGATGAAGGCCTCATGGAGCTACTGCACGCCTCTCGTTTTACAAGGGTAATCAGGGCCTTACTTCGAAGCTTGGGCTCACGTTGACTTTCACTTTAGGTATAGCGCAGAGCAGGGTGAGCTTCCAACAAGGAACTGGAAACCCAAGGTTTTTAGGAGAAAACTCATTTTCTTCTCAGAACCATGCCGGCAGTAGGAAAACCCCGGCAACAACAATGCTTTTCAGGTAGCTTCGAGGCCGCATGAACGGAGCTTTCATAATGGGAAAAGAAGCCTTATGCCATCAGTCTCCAATTTCTAGGTTGACACGCAGCATACACGCAGGACCAGAGCTTACTGTCTCTACGCAGTGTTCTGGTACCGAAACGGTTGCTTAAGCAAAGTCCCTAGGAACGTTGGAAAGCTTACTACCGTGAAACTAAAGCAGAACAGCGATGAAGGCCTCATGGAGCTGCTGCTCGCCTCCCGTTTTGCCAGCATAATCAGGGCCTTACTTCGAGGCTAGTGCTCACATTGACTTTCACGTTTGGTATAGAGCAGAGCAGGGTGAGCTTCCAACTAGGAACTGGAAGCACAAGGTTTCTTTCGAGAAAACTCATTTTCTTCTATGAACCATGCCGGCTGTAAGTAAAAGCACGGTAACAACAGTGCTTTTAAGGGAGCTTCGGGGCCGCATCAACGGATCTTTCATTATGGGAAAACTAGCCTTGTGCCATCAGTCTCTAATTTCTAGGTTGACACGCAACATACACGCAGGAGCAGAGCTTCCTGGTTCTACGCAGTGTTCTGGTACTGAAACGGGTGCTGAAGCAAGGCCCCTAGGAGTGTTGAAAAGCTTACTACCTTGAAACTAAAGCAGAACAACGATGAAGGCCTCATGGAGCTGCTGCACGCCTCTCGTTTTACAAGGGTAATCAGGGCCTTACTTCGAAGCTTGGGCTCACGTTGACTTTCACTTTAGGTATAGCGCAGAGCAGGGTGAGCTTCCAACAAGGAACTGGAAACCCAAGGTTTTTAGGAGAAAACTCATTTTCTTCTCAGAACCATGCCGGCAGTAGGAAAACCCCGGCAACAACAATGCTTTTCAGGTAGCTTCGAGGCCGCATGAACGGAGCTTTCATAATGGGAAAAGAAGCCTTATGCCATCAGTCTCCAATTTCTAGGTTGACACGCAGCATACACGCAGGACCAGAGCTTACTGTCTCTACGCAGTGTTCTGGTACCGAAACGGTTGCTTAAGCAAAGTCCCTAGGAGTCTTGGAAAGCTTACTACCGTGAAACTAAAGCAGAACAGCGATGAAGGCCTCATGGAGCTGCTGCACGCCTCCCGTTTTGCCAGCATAATCAGGGCCTTACTTCGAGGCTAGTGCTCACATTGACTTTCACGTTTGGTATAGAGCAGAGCAGGGTGAGCTTCCAACTAGGAACTGGAAGCACAAGGTTTCTTTCGAGAAAACTCATTTTCTTCTATGAACCATGCCGGCTGTAAGTAAAAGCACGGTAACAACAGTGCTTTTCAGGTAGCTTCGGGGCCGCATCAACGGATCTTTCATTATGGGAAAACTAGCCTTGTGCCATCAGTCTCTACTTTCTAGGTTGACACGCAGCATACACGCAGGAGCAGAGCTTCCTGGTTCTACGCAGTGTTCTGGTACTGAAACGGGTCCTGAAGCAAGGCCCCTAGGAGTGTTGAAAAGCTTACTACCTTGAAACTAAAGCAGAACAACGATGAAGGCCTCATGGAGCTGCTGCACGCCTCTCGTTTTGCAAGGATAATCAGGGACTTACTTCGAAGCTTGGGCTCACGTTGACTTTCACTTTAGGTATAGCGCAGAGCAGGGTGAGCTTCCAACAAGGAACTGGAAACCCAAGGTTTCTTAGGAGAAAACTCATTTTCTTCTCAGAACCATGCCGGCAGTGAGGAAAACCCCGGCAACAACAATGCTTTCCAGGTAGCTTCGAGGCCGCATGAACGGAGCTTTCATAATGGGAAAAGAAGCCTTATGCCATCAGTCTCCAATTTCTAGGTTGACACGCAGCATACACGCAGGACCAGAGCTTACTGTCTCTACGCAGTGTTCTGATACCGAAACGGTTGCTTCAGCAAAGTCCCTAGGACCGTTGGAAAGCTTACTACCGTGAAACTAAAGCAGAACAGCGATGAAGGCCTCATGGAGCTGCTGCTCGCCTCCCGTTTTGCCAGCATAATCAGGGCCTTACTTCGAGGCTAGTGCTCACATTGACTTTCACGTTTGGTATAGAGTAGAGCAGGGTGAGCTTCCAACTAGGAACTGGAAGCACAAGGTTTCTTTCGAGAAAACTCATTTTCTTCTATGAACCATGCCGGCTGTAAGTAAAAGCACGGTAACAACAGTGCTTTTCAGGGAGCGTCGGGGCCGCATCAACGGATCTTTCATTATGGGAAAACAAGCCTTGTGCCATCAGTCTCTACTTTCTAGGTTGACACGCAGCATACACGCAGGAGCAGAGCTTCCTGGTTCTACGCAGTGTTCTGGTACTGAAACGGGTGCTGAAGCAAGTCCGCTAGGAGTGTTGAAAAGCTTACTACCTTGAAACTAAAGCAGAACAACGATGAAGGCCTCATGGAGCTGCTGCACGCCTCTCGTTTTGCAAGGATAATCAGGGCCTTACTTCGAAGCTTGGGCTCACGTTGACTTTGATTTTAGGTATAGCGCAGAGCAGGGTGAGCTTCCAACATGGAACTGGAAACCCAAGGTTTCTTAGGAGAAAGCTCATTTTCTTCTCAGAACCATGCCGGCAGTGAGGAAAACCCCGGCAACAACAATGCTTTTCAGGTAGCTTCGAGGCCGCATGAACGGAGCTTTCATAATGGGAAAAGAAGCCTTATGCCATCAGTCTCTAATTTCTAGGTTGACACGCAGCATACACGCAGGACCAGAGCTTACTGTCTCTACGCAGTGTTCTGGTACCGAAACGGTTGCTTAAGCAAAGTCCCGAGGAACGTTGGAAAGCTTACTACCGTGAAACTAAAGCAGAACAGCGATGAAGGCCTCATGGAGCTGCTGCTCGCCTCCCGTTTTGCCAGCATAATCAGGGCCTTACTTCGAGGCTAGTGCTCACATTGACTTTTACGTTTGGTATAGAGCAGAGCAGGGTGAGCTTCCAACTAGGAACTGGAAGCACAAGGTTTCTTTCGAGAAAACTCATTTTCTTCTATGAACCATGCCGGCTGTAAGTAAAAGCACGGTAACAACAGTGCTTTTCAGGGAGCTTCGGGGCCGCATCAACGGAGCTTTCATTATGGGAAAACTAGCCTTGTGCCATCAGTCTCTAATTTCTAGGTTGACACGCAGCATACACGCAGGAGCAGAGCTTCCTGGTTCTACGCAGTGTTCTGGTACTGAAACGGGTCCTGAAGCAAGGCCCCTAGGAGTGTTGAAAAGCTTACTAGCTTGAAACTAAAGCAGAACAACGATGAAGGCCTCATGGAGCTGCTGCACGCCTCTCGTTTTACAAGGGTAATCAGGGCCTTACTTCGAAGCTTGGGCTCACGTTGACTTTCACTTTAGGTATAGCGCAGAGCAGGGTGAGCTTCCAACAAGGAACTGGAAACCCAAGGTTTTTAGGAGAAAACTCATTTTCTTCTCAGAACCATGCCGGCAGTGAGGAAAACCCCGGCAACAACAATGCTTTTCAGGTAGCTTCGAGGCCGCATGAACGGAGCTTTCATAATGGGAAAAGAAGCCTTATGCCATCAGTCTCCAATTTCTAGGTTGACACGCAGCATACACGCAGGACCAGAGCTTACTGTCTCTACGCAGTGTTCTGGTACCGAAACGGTTGCTTAAGCAAAGTCCCTAGGAGTCTTGGAAAGCTTACTACCGTGAAACTAAAGCAGAACAGCGATGAAGGCCTCATGGAGCTGCTGCACGCCTCCCGTTTTGCCAGCATAATCAGGGCCTTACTTCGAGGCTAGTGCTCACATTGACTTTCACGTTTGGTATAGAGCAGAGCAGGGTGAGCTTCCAACTAGGAACTGGAAGCACAAGGTTTCTTTCGAGAAAACTCATTTTCTTCTATGAACCATGCCGGCTGTAAGTAAAAGCACGGTAACAACAGTGCTTTGCAGGTAGCTTCGGGGCCGCATCAACGGATCTTTCATTATGGGAAAACTAGCCTTGTGCCATCAGTCTCTACTTTCTAGGTTGACACGCAGCATACACGCAGGAGCAGAGCTTCCTGGTTCTACGCAGTGTTCTGGTACTGAAACGGGTCCTGAAGCAAGGCCCCTAGGAGTGTTGAAAAGCTTACTACCTTGAAACTAAAGCAGAACAACGATGAAGGCCTCATGGAGCTGCTGCACGCCTCTCGTTTTGCAAGGATAATCAGGGCCTTACTTCGAAGCTTGGGCTCACGTTGACTTTCACTTTAGGTATAGCGCAGAGCAGGGTGAGCTTCCAACAAGGAACTGGAAACCCAAGGTTTCTTAGGAGAAAACTCATTTTTTCTCAGAACCATGCCGGCAGTGAGGAAAACCCCGGCAACAACAATGCTTTTCAGGTAGCTTCGAGGCCGCATGAACGGAGCTTTCATAATGGGAAAAGAAGCCTTATGCCATCAGTCTCCAATTTCTAGGTTGACACGCAGCATACACGCAGGACCAGAGCTTACTGTCTCTACGCAGTGTTCTGGTACCGAAACGGTTGCTTCAGCAAAGTCCCTAGGACCGTTGTAAAGCTTACTACCGTGAAACTAAAGCAGAACAGCGATGAAGGCCTCATGGAGCTGCTGCACGCCTCCCGTTTTGCCAGCATAATCAGGGCCTTACTTCGAGGCTAGTGCTCACATTGACTTTCACGTTTGGTATAGAGCAGAGCAGGGTGAGCTTCCAACTAGGAACTGGAAGCACAAGGTTTCTTTCGAGAAAACTCATTTTCTTCTATGAACCATGCCGGCTGTAAGTAAAAGCACGGTAACAACAGTGCTTTGCAGGAAGCTTCGGGGCCGCATCAACGGAGCTTTCATAATGGGAAAACTAGCCTTGTGCCATCAGTCTCTAATTTCTAGGTTGACACGCAGCATACACGCAGGAGCAGAGCTTCCTGGTTCTACGCAGTGTTCTGGTACTGAAACGGGTGCTGAAGCAAGGCCCCTAGGAGTGTTGAAAAGCTTACTACCTTGAAACTAAAGCAGAACAACGATGAAGGCCTCATGGAGCTGCTGCACGCCTCTCGTTTTGCAAGGATAATCAGGGCCTTACTTCGAAGCTTGGGCTCACGTTGACTTTCACTTTAGGTATAGCGCAGAGCAGGGTGAGCTTCCAACAAGGAACTGGAAACCCAAGGTTTCTTAGGAGAAAACTCATTTTCTTCTCAGAACCATGCCGGCAGTGAGGAAAACCCCGGCAACAACAATGCTTTTCAGGTAGCTTCGAGGCCGCATGAACGGAGCTTTCATAATGGGAAAAGAAGCCTTATGCCATCAGTCTCCAATTTCTAGGTTGACACGCAGCATACACGCAGGACCAGAGCTTACTGTCTCTACGCAGTGTTCTGGTACCGAAACGGTTGCTTAAGCAAAGTCCCTAGGAGTTTGGAAAGCTTACTACCGTGAAACTAAAGCAGAACAGCGATGAAGGCCTCATGGAGCTGCTGCACGCCTCCCGTTTTGCCAGCATAATCAGGGCCTTACTTCGAGGCTAGTGCTCACATTGACTTTCACGTTTGGTATAGAGCAGAGCAGGGTGAGCTTCCAACTAGGAACTGGAAGCACAAGGTTTCTTTCGAGAAAACTCATTTTCTTCTATGTGCCATGGCGGCTGTAAGTAAAAGCACGGTAACAACAGTGTTTTGCAGGAAGCTTCGAGGCAGCATGAATCGAGCTTTCAAAACGGAAAAACAAGCCTTGTGCCATCAGTCTCTACTTTCTAGGTTGACACGCAGCATACACGCAGGAGCAGAGCTTCCTGGTTCTACGCAGTGTTCTGGTACTGAAACGGGTGCTGAAGCAAGTACGCTAGGAGTGTTGAAAAGCTTACTAGCTTGAAACTAAAGCAGAACAACGATGAAGGCCTCATGGAGCTGCTGCACGCCTCTCGTTTTGCAAGGATAATCAGGGCCTTACTTCGAAGCTTGGGCTCACGTTGACTTTGATTTTAGGTATAGCGCAGAGCAGGGTGAGCTTCCAACATGGAACTGGAAACCCAAGGTTTCTTAGGAGAAAACTCATTTTCTTCTCAGAACCATGCCGGCAGTGAGGAAAACCCCGGCAACAACAATGCTTTTCAGGTAGCTTCGAGGCCGCATGAACGGAGCTTTCATAATGGGAAAAGAAGCCTTATGCCATCAGTCTCTAATTTCTAGGTTGACACGCAGCATACACGCAGGACCAGAGCTTACTGTCTCTACGCAGTGTTCTGGTACCGAAACGGTTGCTTAAGCAAAGTCCCTAGGAACGTTGGAAAGCTTACTACCGTGAAACTAAAGCAGAACAGCGATGAAGGCCTCATGGAGCTGCTGCTCGCCTCCCGTTTTGCCAGCATAATCAGGGCCTTACTTCGAGGCTAGTGCTCACATTGACTTTCACGTTTGGTATAGAGCAGAGCAGGGTGAGCTTCCAACTAGGAACTGGAAGCACAAGGTTTCTTTCGAGAAAACTCATTTTCTTCTATGAACCATGCCGGCTGTAAGTAAAAGCACGGTAACAACAGTGCTTTTCAGGGAGCTTCGGGGCCGCATCAACGGATCTTTCATTATGGGAAAACTAGCCTTGTGCCATCAGTCTCTACTTTCTAGGTTGACACGCAGCATACACGCAGGAGCAGAGCTTCCTGGTTCTACGCAGTGTTCTGGTACTGAAACGGGTGCTGAAGCAAGGCCCCTAGGAGTGTTGAAAAGCTTACTACCTTGAAACTAAAGCAGAACAACGATGAAGGCCTCATGGAGCTACTGCACGCCTCTCGTTTTACAAGGGTAATCAGGGCCTTACTTCGAAGCTTGGGCTCACGTTGACTTTCACTTTAGGTATAGCGCAGAGCAGGGTGAGCTTCCAACAAGGAACTGGAAACCCAAGGTTTTTAGGAGAAAACTCATTTTCTTCTCAGAACCATGCCGGCAGTAGGAAAACCCCGGCAACAACAATGCTTTTCAGGTAGCTTCGAGGCCGCATGAACGGAGCTTTCATAATGGGAAAAGAAGCCTTATGCCATCAGTCTCCAATTTCTAGGTTGACACGCAGCATACACGCAGGACCAGAGCTTACTGTCTCTACGCAGTGTTCTGGTACCGAAACGGTTGCTTAAGCAAAGTCCCTAGGAACGTTGGAAAGCTTACTACCGTGAAACTAAAGCAGAACAGCGATGAAGGCCTCATGGAGCTGCTGCTCGCCTCCCGTTTTGCCAGCATAATCAGGGCCTTACTTCGAGGCTAGTGCTCACATTGACTTTCACGTTTGGTATAGAGCAGAGCAGGGTGAGCTTCCAACTAGGAACTGGAAGCACAAGGTTTCTTTCGAGAAAACTCATTTTCTTCTATGAACCATGCCGGCTGTAAGTAAAAGCACGGTAACAACAGTGCTTTTAAGGGAGCTTCGGGGCCGCATCAACGGATCTTTCATTATGGGAAAACTAGCCTTGTGCCATCAGTCTCTAATTTCTAGGTTGACACGCAACATACACGCAGGAGCAGAGCTTCCTGGTTCTACGCAGTGTTCTGGTACTGAAACGGGTGCTGAAGCAAGGCCCCTAGGAGTGTTGAAAAGCTTACTACCTTGAAACTAAAGCAGAACAACGATGAAGGCCTCATGGAGCTGCTGCACGCCTCTCGTTTTACAAGGGTAATCAGGGCCTTACTTCGAAGCTTGGGCTCACGTTGACTTTCACTTTAGGTATAGCGCAGAGCAGGGTGAGCTTCCAACAAGGAACTGGAAACCCAAGGTTTTTAGGAGAAAACTCATTTTCTTCTCAGAACCATGCCGGCAGTAGGAAAACCCCGGCAACAACAATGCTTTTCAGGTAGCTTCGAGGCCGCATGAACGGAGCTTTCATAATGGGAAAAGAAGCCTTATGCCATCAGTCTCCAATTTCTAGGTTGACACGCAGCATACACGCAGGACCAGAGCTTACTGTCTCTACGCAGTGTTCTGGTACCGAAACGGTTGCTTAAGCAAAGTCCCTAGGAGTCTTGGAAAGCTTACTACCGTGAAACTAAAGCAGAACAGCGATGAAGGCCTCATGGAGCTGCTGCACGCCTCCCGTTTTGCCAGCATAATCAGGGCCTTACTTCGAGGCTAGTGCTCACATTGACTTTCACGTTTGGTATAGAGCAGAGCAGGGTGAGCTTCCAACTAGGAACTGGAAGCACAAGGTTTCTTTCGAGAAAACTCATTTTCTTCTATGAACCATGCCGGCTGTAAGTAAAAGCACGGTAACAACAGTGCTTTTCAGGTAGCTTCGGGGCCGCATCAACGGATCTTTCATTATGGGAAAACTAGCCTTGTGCCATCAGTCTCTACTTTCTAGGTTGACACGCAGCATACACGCAGGAGCAGAGCTTCCTGGTTCTACGCAGTGTTCTGGTACTGAAACGGGTCCTGAAGCAAGGCCCCTAGGAGTGTTGAAAAGCTTACTACCTTGAAACTAAAGCAGAACAACGATGAAGGCCTCATGGAGCTGCTGCACGCCTCTCGTTTTGCAAGGATAATCAGGGACTTACTTCGAAGCTTGGGCTCACGTTGACTTTCACTTTAGGTATAGCGCAGAGCAGGGTGAGCTTCCAACAAGGAACTGGAAACCCAAGGTTTCTTAGGAGAAAACTCATTTTCTTCTCAGAACCATGCCGGCAGTGAGGAAAACCCTGGCAACAACAATGCTTTCCAGGTAGCTTCGAGGCCGCATGAACGGAGCTTTCATAATGGGAAAAGAAGCCTTATGCCATCAGTCTCCAATTTCTAGGTTGACACGCAGCATACACGCAGGACCAGAGCTTACTGTCTCTACGCAGTGTTCTGATACCGAAACGGTTGCTTCAGCAAAGTCCCTAGGACCGTTGGAAAGCTTACTACCGTGAAACTAAAGCAGAACAGCGATGAAGGCCTCATGGAGCTGCTGCTCGCCTCCCGTTTTGCCAGCATAATCAGGGCCTTACTTCGAGGCTAGTGCTCACATTGACTTTCACGTTTGGTATAGAGTAGAGCAGGGTGAGCTTCCAACTAGGAACTGGAAGCACAAGGTTTCTTTCGAGAAAACTCATTTTCTTCTATGAACCATGCCGGCTGTAAGTAAAAGCACGGTAACAACAGTGCTTTTCAGGGAGCGTCGGGGCCGCATCAACGGATCTTTCATTATGGGAAAACAAGCCTTGTGCCATCAGTCTCTACTTTCTAGGTTGACACGCAGCATACACGCAGGAGCAGAGCTTCCTGGTTCTACGCAGTGTTCTGGTACTGAAACGGGTGCTGAAGCAAGTCCGCTAGGAGTGTTGAAAAGCTTACTACCTTGAAACTAAAGCAGAACAACGATGAAGGCCTCATGGAGCTGCTGCACGCCTCTCGTTTTGCAAGGATAATCAGGGCCTTACTTCGAAGCTTGGGCTCACGTTGACTTTGATTTTAGGTATAGCGCAGAGCAGGGTGAGCTTCCAACATGGAACTGGAAACCCAAGGTTTCTTAGGAGAAAGCTCATTTTCTTCTCAGAACCATGCCGGCAGTGAGGAAAACCCCGGCAACAACAATGCTTTTCAGGTAGCTTCGAGGCCGCATGAACGGAGCTTTCATAATGGGAAAAGAAGCCTTATGCCATCAGTCTCTAATTTCTAGGTTGACACGCAGCATACACGCAGGACCAGAGCTTACTGTCTCTACGCAGTGTTCTGGTACCGAAACGGTTGCTTAAGCAAAGTCCCGAGGAACGTTGGAAAGCTTACTACCGTGAAACTAAAGCAGAACAGCGATGAAGGCCTCATGGAGCTGCTGCTCGCCTCCCGTTTTGCCAGCATAATCAGGGCCTTACTTCGAGGCTAGTGCTCACATTGACTTTTACGTTTGGTATAGAGCAGAGCAGGGTGAGCTTCCAACTAGGAACTGGAAGCACAAGGTTTCTTTCGAGAAAACTCATTTTCTTCTATGAACCATGCCGGCTGTAAGTAAAAGCACGGTAACAACAGTGCTTTTCAGGGAGCTTCGGGGCCGCATCAACGGAGCTTTCATTATGGGAAAACTAGCCTTGTGCCATCAGTCTCTAATTTCTAGGTTGACACGCAGCATACACGCAGGAGCAGAGCTTCCTGGTTCTACGCAGTGTTCTGGTACTGAAACGGGTCCTGAAGCAAGGCCCCTAGGAGTGTTGAAAAGCTTACTAGCTTGAAACTAAAGCAGAACAACGATGAAGGCCTCATGGAGCTGCTGCACGCCTCTCGTTTTACAAGGGTAATCAGGGCCTTACTTCGAAGCTTGGGCTCACGTTGACTTTCACTTTAGGTATAGCGCAGAGCAGGGTGAGCTTCCAACAAGGAACTGGAAACCCAAGGTTTTTAGGAGAAAACTCATTTTCTTCTCAGAACCATGCCGGCAGTGAGGAAAACCCCGGCAACAACAATGCTTTTCAGGTAGCTTCGAGGCCGCATGAACGGAGCTTTCATAATGGGAAAAGAAGCCTTATGCCATCAGTCTCCAATTTCTAGGTTGACACGCAGCATACACGCAGGACCAGAGCTTACTGTCTCTACGCAGTGTTCTGGTACCGAAACGGTTGCTTAAGCAAAGTCCCTAGGAGTCTTGGAAAGCTTACTACCGTGAAACTAAAGCAGAACAGCGATGAGGCCTCATGGAGCTGCTGCACGCCTCCCGTTTTGCCAGCATAATCAGGGCCTTACTTCGAGGCTAGTGCTCACATTGACTTTCACGTTTGGTATAGAGCAGAGCAGGGTGAGCTTCCAACTAGGAACTGGAAGCACAAGGTTTCTTTCGAGAAAACTCATTTTCTTCTATGAACCATGCCGGCTGTAAGTAAAAGCACGGTAACAACAGTGCTTTGCAGGTAGCTTCGGGGCCGCATCAACGGATCTTTCATTATGGGAAAACTAGCCTTGTGCCATCAGTCTCTACTTTCTAGGTTGACACGCAGCATACACGCAGGAGCAGAGCTTCCTGGTTCTACGCAGTGTTCTGGTACTGAAACGGGTCCTGAAGCAAGGCCCCTAGGAGTGTTGAAAAGCTTACTACCTTGAAACTAAAGCAGAACAACGATGAAGGCCTCATGGAGCTGCTGCACGCCTCTCGTTTTGGCAAGGATAATCAGGGCCTTACTTCGAAGCTTGGGCTCACGTTGACTTTCACTTTAGGTATAGCGCAGAGCAGGGTGAGCTTCCAACAAGGAACTGGAAACCCAAGGTTTCTTAGGAGAAAACTCATTTTTTCTCAGAACCATGCCGGCAGTGAGGAAAACCCCGGCAACAACAATGCTTTTCAGGGTAGCTCGAGGCCGCATGAACGGAGCTTTCATAATGGGAAAAGAAGCCTTATGCCATCAGTCTCCAATTTCTAGGTTGACACGCAGCATACACGCAGGACCAGAGCTTACTGTCTCTACGCAGTGTTCTGGTACCGAAACGGTTGCTTCAGCAAAGTCCCTAGGACCGTTGTAAAGCTTACTACCGTGAAACTAAAGCAGAACAGCGATGAAGGCCTCATGGAGCTGCTGCACGCCTCCCGTTTTGCCAGCATAATCAGGGCCTTACTTCGAGGCTAGTGCTCACATTGACTTTCACGTTTGGTATAGAGCAGAGCAGGGTGAGCTTCCAACTAGGAACTGGAAGCACAAGGTTTCTTTCGAGAAAACTCATTTTCTTCTATGAACCATGCCGGCTGTAAGTAAAAGCACGGTAACAACAGTGCTTTGCAGGAAGCTTCGGGGCCGCATCAACGGAGCTTTCATAATGGGAAAACTAGCCTTGTGCCATCAGTCTCTAATTTCTAGGTTGACACGCAGCATACACGCAGGAGCAGAGCTTCCTGGTTCTACGCAGTGTTCTGGTACTGAAACGGGTGCTGAAGCAAGGCCCCTAGGAGTGTTGAAAAGCTACTACCTTGAAACTAAAGCAGAACAACGATGAAGGCCTCATGGAGCTGCTGCACGCCTCTCGTTTTGCAAGGATAATCAGGGCCTTACTTCGAAGCTTGGGCTCACGTTGACTTTCACTTTAGGTATAGCGCAGAGCAGGGTGAGCTTCCAACAAGGAACTGGAAACCCAAGGTTTCTTAGGAGAAAACTCATTTTCTTCTCAGAACCATGCCGGCAGTGAGGAAAACCCCGGCAACAACAATGCTTTTCAGGTAGCTTCGAGGCCGCATGAACGGAGCTTTCATAATGGGAAAAGAAGCCTTATGCCATCAGTCTCCAATTTCTAGGTTGACACGCAGCATACACGCAGGACCAGAGCTTACTGTCTCTACGCAGTGTTCTGGTACCGAAACGGTTGCTTAAGCAAAGTCCCTAGGAGTTTGGAAAGCTTACTACCGTGAAACTAAAGCAGAACAGCGATGAAGGCCTCATGGAGCTGCTGCACGCCTCCCGTTTTGCCAGCATAATCAGGGCCTTACTTCGAGGCTAGTGCTCACATTGACTTTCACGTTTGGTATAGAGCAGAGCAGGGTGAGCTTCCAACTAGGAACTGGAAGCACAAGGTTTCTTTCGAGAAAACTCATTTTCTTCTATGTGCCATGGCGGCTGTAAGTAAAAGCACGGTAACAACAGTGTTTTGCAGGAAGCTTCGAGGCAGCATGAATCGAGCTTTCAAAACGGAAAAACAAGCCTTGTGCCATCAGTCTCTACTTTCTAGGTTGACACGCAGCATACACGCAGGAGCAGAGCTTCCTGGTTCTACGCAGTGTTCTGGTACTGAAACGGGTGCTGAAGCAAGTACGCTAGGAGTGTTGAAAAGCTTACTAGCTTGAAACTAAAGCAGAACAACGATGAAGGCCTCATGGAGCTGCTGCACGCCTCTCGTTTTGCAAGGATAATCAGGGCCTTACTTCGAAGCTTGGGCTCACGTTGACTTTGATTTTAGGTATAGCGCAGAGCAGGGTGAGCTTCCAACATGGAACTGGAAACCCAAGGTTTCTTAGGAGAAAACTCATTTTCTTCTCAGAACCATGCCGGCAGTGAGGAAAACCCGGCAACAACAATGCTTTTCAGGTAGCTTCGAGGCCGCATGAACGGAGCTTTCATAATGGGAAAAGAAGCCTTATGCCATCAGTCTCTAATTTCTAGGTTGACACGCAGCATACACGCAGGACCAGAGCTTACTGTCTCTACGCAGTGTTCTGGTACCGAAACGGTTGCTTAAGCAAAGTCCCTAGGAACGTTGGAAAGCTTACTACCGTGAAACTAAAGCAGAACAGCGATGAAGGCCTCATGGAGCTGCTGCTCGCCTCCCGTTTTGCCAGCATAATCAGGGCCTTACTTCGAGGCTAGTGCTCACATTGACTTTCACGTTTGGTATAGAGCAGAGCAGGGTGAGCTTCCAACTAGGAACTGGAAGCACAAGGTTTCTTTCGAGAAAACTCATTTTCTTCTATGAACCATGCCGGCTGTAAGTAAAAGCACGGTAACAACAGTGCTTTTCAGGGAGCTTCGGGGCCGCATCAACGGATCTTTCATTATGGGAAAACTAGCCTTGTGCCATCAGTCTCTACTTTCTAGGTTGACACGCAGCATACACGCAGGAGCAGAGCTTCCTGGTTCTACGCAGTGTTCTGGTACTGAAACGGGTGCTGAAGCAAGGCCCCTAGGAGTGTTGAAAAGCTTACTACCTTGAAACTAAAGCAGAACAACGATGAAGGCCTCATGGAGCTACTGCACGCCTCTCGTTTTACAAGGGTAATCAGGGCCTTACTTCGAAGCTTGGGCTCACGTTGACTTTCACTTTAGGTATAGCGCAGAGCAGGGTGAGCTTCCAACAAGGAACTGGAAACCCAAGGTTTTTAGGAGAAAACTCATTTTCTTCTCAGAACCATGCCGGCAGTAGGAAAACCCCGGCAACAACAATGCTTTTCAGGTAGCTTCGAGGCCGCATGAACGGAGCTTTCATAATGGGAAAAGAAGCCTTATGCCATCAGTCTCCAATTTCTAGGTTGACACGCAGCATACACGCAGGACCAGAGCTTACTGTCTCTACGCAGTGTTCTGGTACCGAAACGGTTGCTTAAGCAAAGTCCCTAGGACGTTGGAAAGCTTACTACCGTGAAACTAAAGCAGAACAGCGATGAAGGCCTCATGGAGCTGCTGCTCGCCTCCCGTTTGCCAGCATAATCAGGCCTTACTTCGAGGCTAGTGCTCACATTGACTTTCACGTTTGGTATAGAGCAGAGCAGGGTGAGCTTCCAACTAGGAACTGGAAGCACAAGGTTTCTTTCGAGAAAACTCATTTTCTTCTATGAACCATGCCGGCTGTAAGTAAAAGCACGGTAACAACAGTGCTTTTAAGGGAGCTTCGGGGCCGCATCAACGGATCTTTCATTATGGGAAAACTAGCCTTGTGCCATCAGTCTCTAATTTCTAGGTTGACACGCAACATACACGCAGGAGCAGAGCTTCCTGGTTCTACGCAGTGTTCTGGTACTGAAACGGGTGCTGAAGCAAGGCCCCTAGGAGTGTTGAAAAGCTTACTACCTTGAAACTAAAGCAGAACAACGATGAAGGCCTCATGGAGCTGCTGCACGCCTCTCGTTTTACAAGGGTAATCAGGGCCTTACTTCGAAGCTTGGGCTCACGTTGACTTTCACTTTAGGTATAGCGCAGAGCAGGGTGAGCTTCCAACAAGGAACTGGAAACCCAAGTTTTTAGGAGAAAACTCATTTTCTTCTCAGAACCATGCCGGCAGTAGGAAAACCCCGGCAACAACAATGCTTTTCAGGTAGCTTCGAGGCCGCATGAACGGAGCTTTCATAATGGGAAAAGAAGCCTTATGCCATCAGTCTC